>NC_133335.1:105389788-106615033 GCF_042186555.1 Aquarana catesbeiana
GAGAATGAACTGTTTATCCCATCCTCCAGGTCGTTTATGAACAAATTAAATAGGATTGGTCCCAGCACAGAACCCTGGGGAACCCCACTACCCACCCCTGACCATTCTGAGTACTCCCCATTTATCATCACCCTCTGAACACGCCCTTGTAGCCAGTTTTCAATCCATGTACTCACCCTATGGTCCATGCCAACGCACCTTATTTTGTACAGTAAACGTTTATGGGGAACTGCGTCAAATGCTTTTGCAAAATCCAGATACACCACGTCTACGGGCCTTCCTTTATCTAGATGGCAACTCACCTCCTCATAGAAGGTTAATAGATTGGTTTGGCAAGAACGATTCTTCATGAATCCATGCTGATTACTGCTAATGATATCATTCTTATTACTAAAATCTTGTATATAGTCCCTTATCATCCCCTCCAAGAGTTTACATACTATTGATGTTAGGCTAACTGGTCTGTAATTCCCAGGGATGTTTTTTGGGCCCTTTTTAAATATTGGTGCTACATTGGCTTTTCTCCAATCAGCTGGTACCATTCCAGTCAATAGACTGTCTGTAAAAATTAGGAACAACGGTCTGGCAATCACCTGACTGAGTTCCCTAAGTACCGTCGGATGCAAGCCATCTGGTCCCGGTGATTTATTAATGTTAAGTTTCTCAAGTCTAATTTTAATTCCGTCCTCCGTTAACCATGTAGGTGCTTCCTGTGTTGTGTCATGAGGATAAACACTGCAGTTTTGGTTACTGAAGCCCCCCGATTCACTCGTGAAGATTGAGAAGAATAAATTCAATACCTTTGCCATCTCCCCATCCTTTGTAACCAGATGTCCTTCCTCATTCTTTATGGGCCAATATGGTCTGTCCTCCCTTTTTTACTGTTTACTTGGGATTTTTTTGCTCTCCTCCGCTATGTGTCTTTCATGTTCTATCTTAGCCGTCCTAATTGCACCCTTACATTTCTTATTGCATTCTTTATAAATTCTGAATGCTGAGGATGATCCCTCAACCTTGTATTTTTTGAAGGCCTTCTCCTTTGCTTTTATATGCATTTTTACATTGGAGTTAAGCCATCCAGGATGTTTGTTCGCTCATTTAAATTTATTACCCAATGGGATACATTGGCTAATGCCCTTATTTAATATGCTCTTAAAGCAAACCCATCTCTCCTCCGTATTCTTTGTTCCTAATATTTTATCCCAATTTATGCCTTTTAGCAAGGTTTGTAGTTTAGGGAAGTTGGCTCTTTTGAAATTCAGTGTCTTTGTGTTCCCTTCATGTTTCCTATTTGTGTGACTTATACTGAAACTAATTGACCTGTGATCGCTGTTACCTAAATTGCCCCGTATTTCCACATCTGTGATCAGGTCTGTATTGTTGGTAATCAGTAGATCTAGTAATGTTTTATTTCTAGTTGGTGCATCTACCATCTGACCCATAAAATTGTCCTGCAAGACATTAAGGAACTGGCGAGCCTTAAATGAATGCGCGGTTCCCTCCGCCCAGTCTATGTCTGGATAATTAAAATCCCCCATTATTATAACACTTCCCATCCTTGCTGCTAATCCAATTTGCGATAGGAGATCCGACTCCACTTCCTCCCTCAGGTTAGGGGGCCTATAGCATACTCCCAGTATTATTTTCCCCTTAGCTTCATCCCTTTGGAGCTCTACCCACAAAGATTCCACCTCCTCCCTAGCCCCCTCAGTGATGTCATCTCTCACAATCACTTGTACCTTATTCTTGATATATAGGCATACCCCTCCCCCTTTTTTACCCTCTCTATCCTTGCGGTATAGGGTATACCCTTGAATGTTTGCCAGCCAATCATGAGAGCTGTTGAACCAGGTCTCTGAAATTCCCACAAAATCCAAATCCTCCTTGTACAACAGTATCTCTAGTTCACCCATCTTGTCCGCCATGCTCCTGGCATTAGTGAACATGCCACATAGTTTAGACCGGTCGCATATTGTCCTCGTATTGGGTGTTTCAAGATTGCAACTAGGACTTGCTACTATACTCACCTTGTGATTTTGTGCTTTGGTTAACCTACCACTAATGCCCCCAATACTACCCTCTGGAATATCTTCCGCGCTGGCTATCACTGTCTCTGGACCCTCCCCCCCATCGCCTAGTTTAAAAACCCCTCTAACTTTTTGGCCATCTTCATTCCCAGCAGATCTGCACCCTCCTCATTTAGGTGCAGTCCGTCCCTTCTATAGTACCGGTTAATTAATGTACACACAGCACCCCATATTGACAGAAAAACACAGAATTGTTGACATTTTTGCAGATTTATTAAAAAAGAAAAACTAAGTATTCAGACCCTTTGCTCAATATTTAGTAGAAGCACCCTTTTGATCTAATACAGCCATGAGTCTTTTTGGGAAAGATGCAACAAGTTTTTCACACCTGGATTTGGGGATCCTCTGCCATTTCTGCTTGCAGATCCTCTCCAGTTCTGTCAGGTTGGATGGTAAACGTTGGTGGCTAGCCATTATTAGGTCTCTCCAGAGATGCTCAATTGGGTTTAAGTCAGGGTTCTGGCTGGGCCATTCAAAGACAGTCACGGAGTTGTTGTGAAGCCACTCCTTAGTTAGTTTAGCTGTGTGCTTAGGGTCATTGTCTTGTTGGAAGGTAAACCTTCAGCCCAGTCTGAGGTCCTGAGCACTCTGGAGAAGGTTTTCATCCAGGATATCCCTGTACTTGGCCGCATTCAACTTTCCCTCGATTGCAACAAGTCGTCCTGTCCCTGCAGCTGAAAAACACCCCCACAGCATGATGCTGCCTTCACTGTTGGGACTGTATTGGACAGGTGATGAGCAGTGCCTGTTTTCTCCACACATACCGCTTAGAATTAAGGCCAAAAAGTTCTCTTGGAGTCCTTCAGGTGTTTTTTTAGCAAACTCCATGCAGGCTTTTATGTGTCTTGTACTGAGGAGAGGCTTCCGTCGGGCCACTCTGCCATAAAGCCCCGACTGGTGTAGGGCTGCAGTGATGGTTGACTTTCTACAACTTTCTCCCATCTCCCGACTGCATCTCTGGAGCTCAGCTACAGTGATCTTTGGGTTCTTCTTTACCTCTCTCACCAAGGCTCTTCTCCCCTGATAGCTCAGTTTGGCGGAACGCCTTCCATTTAAGGATTATGGAGACCACTGTGCTCTTAGACAATGTAAGTGCAGCAGAAATGTTTTTGTAACCTTGGCCAGATCTGTGCCTTGCCACAATTCTGTCTCTGAGCTCTTCAGGCAGTATCTTTGACCTCATGATTCTCATTTGCTCTGACATGCACTGTGAGCTGTAAGGTCTTATATAGACAGGTGTGTGGCTTTCCTAATCAAGTCCAATCAGTATAATCAAACACAGCTGGACTCAAATGAAGGTGTAAAACCATCTCAAGGATGATCAGAAGAAATGGACAGCACCTGAGTTAGATATATGAGTGTCACAGCAAAGGGTCTGAATACTGGACCATGTGATATTTCAGTTTTTCTTTTTTAATAAATCAGCAACAATGTCAACAATTCTGTGTTTTTCTGTCAATATGGGGTGATGTGTGTACAATAATGAGGAAAAAAAATGAACTTAAAGCGGGGGTTCACCCACACCGCCAAAAAAAAAAAAATATTAAGAGCCAGCAGCTACAAATACTGCAGCTGCTGACTTTTAATACATGCCCACTCACCTGTCCCAGGGTCCAGCGATGTCGGCAGGGGACGCCGAGAACCCGCTCGGTTCTCGGCAGCTGCCTTCCTGATTCCCTACTGCGCATGCGCGAGTCGCGCTGCGCGTCCCTAGTGGTCCCCGCTCTCTCCTGGGAGCTGTGTGTTCCCAGCAGACAGCGCGGTCGGGACGGGAAGAGGCATAGACTCCCATGGGAGTCTATGCCGGAAGTGGGTGCAAATACCTGTCTTAGACAGGTATCTGCACCCCCCTCCCCCATGAAAGGTGCCAAATGTGACACCGGAGGGGAGGAGGGTTCCGAAAGGCGGAAGTTCCATTTTTGTGTGGAACTCCGCTTTAAATGATTTTAGCAAATGGCTGCAATATAACAAAGAGTGAAAAATGTAAGGGGGTCTGAATACTTTCTGTCCCCACTGTGTGTGTGTATGTATATATATATATATATATATATATATATATATATATATATATATACATATACATACATATATATATATATATATACATATACATACATACATACACACACACACACATACACATACATATACATATATATATAATGCTGGAATTTATCGCTTATTTGTAAATGTTTCCATACTTCTTTTTATTCATTAAAATGTCTACTTGCTACACTTAGAAGGCGCTGCTTTTTTGTTCCTTTCTATGTTCCAGAGTCTCTTCTAGCTGTTTTAGCTGGCGGCCTACCAAGGACAGCATATTTATTATCCTTACATAGACTCATTGTTATGGTCTTGATTCATTGCCCCGCTAAGTGAACCTATCCCAACCCCTTTTTTAATATTGTATAGCTATATCCAGAGTGCGCCATATCATCCTAATGTTTGTCAATTATATTATTACACAAAGATGACCCGAGTAAATACAAAATGCAGTTTTTAAATGATGGTTTAATTTATTAAAGGCAAAAAAGCTGTCCAAACCTGCCTGACTTTTTTGTGAAAAAGTAATTGCCCCCTAAACCAAATAACTGGTTGTGCCATCCTTGGCGGCAACAACTGCAATCAAGCGTTTGCGATAACTGGCAATGAGAGTCTTTCACATTGTTGTGGAGCAATTTTGGCCCACTCTTCTTTGCAGAATTGTTTTAATTCAGCCACATTGGAGGGTTTTCCAGCATGAACGGCCTGTGTAAGGTCCTGATACAGCATCTCAATTGGATTTAAGTGCGGGCTTTGACTAGGCCACTCCAAAACCTAAATTTTGCTTTGTTTGAACAATTTGGAGGTGGACTTCCTGTTGTATTTCGGATCATTGTCCTGCTGCATAACCCAAGTGCACTTGAGCTTGAGGCCACAAACTGATGGCTGGACATTGTCCTTTAGGATTTTCTGATAGAGCTCAGAATTCATGGGTCCATCAATTATGGTAAGTCACCCAGGTCCTGAAAGACCATCACGCTACCACCACCATGTCTGACTGTTGGTATGATGTTCTTGTTATGAAATGCTGTATTTGTTTTATGCCAGATGTAACGGGATGAACACCTTCCAAAAAGTTAAATTTTTGTCTGATCAGTCCACAGAATATTTGCCTAAAAGTGTTGGGGATAATGAAGATGATTTTTGGTAAATGTGAGATGAGCCTTTGTGTTCTTTTTGGTCAGCAGTGGCTTTGGCCTTGGAACGCTGCCATGAATGCCATTTTTGACCAGTGTCTTTCTTATTGTTGAATCATGAACACTGATCTTACCTTAGGCAAGTGAGGTCTGCGGTTCTTTTGATGTTGTTCTGGGTTCTTTTATGACCTCCTGGATGAGTCATGCTCTTGGAGTAATTTTTGTAGGCCGGCCACTCCTGGGAAGGTTCACCACTGTTCCAAGTTATCTCCATTTGTGGATAATGGCTCTCATCATGGTTCACTGGAGTTCCAAAGCCTCAGAAATGGCTTTGAAACCCTTCCTAGATGATACATGTACATTACTTTGTTTCTAATCTGTTCTTGATTTTTTTTAGATTGTAGCATGATGTGTGGCTTTTTGTGATCTGTTAGCGTGCTTCACTTTGTCAGACAGCTTCTATTTATGTGATTTCTTGATTCAACGGGTCTGACAGTAATCAGGCTTGGTGTGGCAAGTGAAATTTAACTCAGCTTTCCAAAAAATTGTGGTTATTATATATAGTTCATTCATGATTCAGCATGGGAGGGGGCAATTACTTTTTCTCATAGGGCCAGGCAGGTTTGAACGGCTTTTTTCCCTTAATAAATGAAATAATTTAAAAACTGCATCTTGGATTTACCTGGGTTATCTTTGTGTAATATAAAAATTTGTTTGATGATCTGAATCATTTAAGTGTGAGAAATGCAAAAAAAATAAAAAAATCACAAAGGGGGAAAATACTTTTTCACACAACTGTATGTCAGCTGTGAACTATCTTTTGATTTTCTTTTATACCAAAAAGGCATGGCTAGAACTAATACACTAATCTGTGTGGTTCTGGAGAAAATATGTAACCTCTAAAAACATATGATACTTTCCACTTAAAAGTTTGAAGAGTATGTGTGCTCCCTATAAGGCTGGAGTTATTGATGGTCCACTCACCTGGTCCTGCATGATGGTATCACATAATCCCTTGTTGAGCTGTTCTTGCAGGCTGCTCACTACTGCATTATTTCCAGGGACACGATATATTCCTAGGTACTCCAGACCGTTCTCTTCCACCAACGTGCAACACAACTCCACAATAAGAGGAACACCCTGCAAATAACACAATATGGTCTTCATAGGAGATTTCTCCACAATATATAACTGAAAGTCGATGGCCAGCTTAAAAATGAAATCAATCAGTAAAACACTCTGCACAGGACCTAAACTGTCAATAGAGCACAGCAATGACTGCAATAACACTAAAAAGCTGGCCATAAACTTTACAGGATGAACAATCACCTTTAAAATAAATACATAGTGTGAGGGCCTACCTGAACAATCTATTAAATATACAGTATATCCAATTCAGCAGGGAAATTTGATAACCTGCACATTGTTCTTTTGCTAACGCTGTGTGCTGCCATATCCCACACATTCTTTGCACATGCTGTGTACTATTATATACCCCTTTTCTGTTTAGCACACTCCTCCCCTTCTCATATTGCCCATGGTTCTATCCTCCACACTCCTCTCCTGCCCATACTACCCCACTATCACATTTTCTACATGCTTAGTGCCATACTCCTACACACTTCTCTCCTGTACATAATGCCAACTTCCATACTCCCCAAAATCCTTTTCTGCATACTACCTTTTGTCAAACCCTTTACACACCTCTCCTGCACATGATGCTTACTGTCATACCCACCTGGAGTCCTTTCCTGCCCATACTGTCTACTGTCATTACCCATCTCTCCTGCACACATTGCTTGCTTTTACACACTTGCCGCTAAAACACTTTTGTAGTATTGCTTATAATATGGCCAACCCTGCCTGTTCTGGAACAGGCAAACTTTGCTAGTACATTAAAAAAAATAGTGTATAGCAACATTAAGACATCTTACCTTATTTTCAGCTGCAGGCTGACAATCCTCAAGCCTTACCCCGAAAGCCCGTGGAGGGCTCTTCTTGTTCTTTTTTATAATATGTATACCCCAAGGGACCTTAGATGAAGCTCCTTCCTCGGCTAGAAGAAATCAGACAAAGCTTTATGAAACCTAATTTAATAGAAAAAGCACTCTCTTCTGCATGATGAATAAAAAAGTTTCAAAAGCAACACAAACCTAAAAACAGGGCTGAATTATGGAAACTAAAGGAACTGGTAACCTGATCTTATGTATATTAAGGCTGGGGTGCACCTGAGCCCAGCGAACAACAGTGTTATTTTTAAAGTGTTTAAATATATATACTCTGCTTCTGCATGCAGGCAAAAGGAAAGTGGCTCAGCCGGCCATCAGTTCTTGGAAGAAAATTCCATATTTGCATATACACTAATAGATTTTTTTTTCAGCCTGTGGACTTAAAAAAAAAAAAAAAAAAAAGACAGATTCCTCCAGCCACACAAACAGCATGGATGGATGGATGGATGGTTGTATTTCCCCTGCCAGGCTACTGTATCCTGACAGCTGCTAGTGCTGGCTGTCATCATAACCAAACAATGCCTGCAAAGCATTGTTCAGCTGACAATTTTTAGCCTAACAGTTTTTTTTTTTTATCAAAGCATTGTCGGTTTGACTGGGTAATCATTTATCCCACCATATGGATCAGGTGATGAGATGAGAATTCAGACACCAGACAGCGCATGCACGGAGCGTCCTAAAATGGCTGCTTAGCCACGGAGCTCTGCACCGTTCCTGTCCACTGCAGCCCGCTGTAGCCGTCAGAGCCCCCGGACCAGACCCGCTCCACCGCGGACTGCTCGGGGTCATCCCCAGGCATACACTAATGACCGGGTGCCCCGCTAGAAGACACCTCGCAAGGCAGCTGGAGGAATCACTGCTGCAGCCAGGCCGATCCAAGATGGCGGACGCGAGCTCACACAGCACACACCAGGAGGGAGAGGAGTCTATTGCGGACCAGGAAGAGGAGCCTGCCCCCAGCCCAATACAGGGGAGGAACGCAGTAAGTGCACCTTAATGGGCCCCCATTTCACCAGCATCCACGGAATCCCTGATAGGGAGATCCATGGGAGAATTCCACCTCACCCCCCTGAAGGACATGCTGAGCACTCCCACCAACTCTGTCACTGACAGACATACCCCGCCACAAACCCCCACAGATCTACCCGCTTTGATGGAAGCATTTTCCACAATGCTGGCCAGAGGCCTCACTCAGACAGCAACACAAAATCACCACAGCCATACAGGCTGACCTCCAGCACTTGGGGATGAGGATTGAGCACATAGAACAGAAAACTGACCAGTCATCAGCCAGAATCAATCAAAATACAGCCAGGATCCAGGACATTCAGGAGCAACTTGAAGTGGCCCTTTTTAAAATAGATGACTTAGAAAACAGGTCCCGCCGAAACAACTTCAGAATACGCGGCCTCCCGGAATCGGTAAAGGAAGTGCAACCGGCGGTCCGTACCCTTATCAAGAACCTTATCCCAGACATACCAGACCACAAACTGGAGTTAGACAGAGCACACAGAGCATTCCAGCCAGTGAAGAAAGATGGTCTCCCCAGGGACATTACTACTCAGTCAAAGAGGAGGTAATGAGAGCAGCACGGTCGAATGAAAAGCTTGCCATAAGTGATCATCAAATACAGATTTTTGCTGACCTGTCCCCCCTCATGGTCCATAAAAGGCGGTCGCTGAAGCCTCTTCTATTGATTCTATCACAAAGGGAAATTACATACAGATGGGCCTTCCCCTTTCGCCTGAATTTTTCCTTCCAGAACAAGCCCTATGGATTTTCATCCTTCGCTGAAGGTGAGCGGCTGCTGATCCAATTAGGCCTCATCTCCCAAGAGATACCATCCCAGACTACAGGGAAAGGATCCTCTTCAATCAAGAGACCTCCTCCAACTAGCCCAATTACTCCGATCTGGCAGAAGCAACAAACCAAGAGGGCCAAAGACTCACGAACCCCTTAACAGACCGATCTATGGCACCTGAAAAGATTTCTTGCACAGCTCCTTTAGGATCTGTACCGTTGACCTCTAACGGACTCCCTCCAAGCCTTCGGGCACATTTCTTTTCCTTTTTTTTTACCTTCCACAACCTACTCGTTATGTAGCTCGGTTGGATGCTTTTCCTAGAATTCTGTTCATCTACCATGTACCTAATTGGGTTCCCCCGGAGTTGTGATATGGGCTGAACTGTGTGTACGGTGTGTTGTTTAAATTGTTTAATAGGTTATAATGTTATATTCCCTATGGAGCTCACCCCTGGTGCTGGATGGGAAGGGAGGGGTGTGGAAGAGGGTGCTGGGGGGCAGTTGGGGATCCCCGAGGTTAGGGGGTTCTCCAGGAACCTGCGGGGCGTCCTAGCAATGGATGTTACAAGGGAATATATCCCCCCTCCACCCTGCCTTTTCCGAGGGGCTCAATATTATTATACCAGAGAGTCTGGGCTCCTTATGGGGCTAAATCCATAAACAGTTTATCTTTTTAGGGTGGGTGGACCGGAACGGTTGCCGTGCACTTTTCATTGTTTCCTAGAGGAAGTTGCATTTCTGTCGGACACAATCCAAACTTCCCAGGGAGGTGGAATCGCTGCCTTCCCTGGACCATGGGGATGACAACTCTTTATCCCCAAGTTCTACATGATCAAATGTTATTTTTAAGATTTAGCTTAACAAAATCTTTTTTCTTTCTCTTTTCTACCCTCCTCTCTCATTTCCTTTTTCCCTCCCACCAACCAGGTCACCTCGGTTTCATAGCCAGAATGGGGAGGTTCCGGTACCGACTCGCAAGCTTGAGACAGCGAGCATTACCTGAGCATGTTACCTATTCAGACGGCTGGACCACCAGGGGTAAGCTTCTGTTCTCCTCACAGTGTTTCTACCTCTCTGATCCGTGATTGAGGCCACTAATACTTCATGTAAGATATTGATCCTTTCCCGCAATGCCTAGGGTCTAAACTCCCCAATTAAAAGAAGGAAATTATTTCACCAATACCACAGTCTAAAAGCTGATATCGTCCTCATTCAAGAGACGCACTTCCCCTCCTCATACAATCCCTCGTTTCTTCACCAAAATTTTCCAAACTTCTACCTGGCCAACGCCAAGAACAAAACTAGAGGCGTAGCGATAGGCTTTTCCAAGAGGGTTAACTATTCAATGTCCGAGGTGGTCAGGGATCCAGAGGGCCGATATCTGATGACCACGGGCACTACAGACAGAGAATCATTTACTTTTCTCTCCTACTATTCCCCCAACAGGGGACAAGGAACATTTTTCGAGGATATGCTTCTGAAATTGAGCCCACTTTTTAAAGGGACAGTGGTCATGGGGGGGGGACTCGAACCTCTCCTTTGACCTGGTCCTGGACAAATCCAGCGGGCTGAAACCAGTGACCAGACAGAGTCTCAAAATAGCTCAACAATTAAACACCCTAGGGATGGTGGATATTTGGAAAGAACTCAATCCAAGGGCAAAAGACTACACCCATTATTCAGCCCCGGAACCGGACTCATGCCAGGATAGATCACATGTTTTTACCAGCCATCGCAATTCCTCTAGCTACGAAAACCCAAATTAGGGACACATCACTTTCGGATCACTCCATTATGTCCTTGACAATGGTTTGCCCACAGAGAGTAGAAAAGACATACAAATGGAGACTTAATGAATCTCTTTTAAGCAACCCAGTACACTGCACTATCCTAGAGGGGTCCATCAGGGATTATTTTCATGAAAACGACACTGGTTCGGTTTCTCCCTCGACACTTTGATGAGGGGGCAACTGATCCAGTTGGCCTCTAAACTAAAGAGAGAGAAAAGAGCAGATACCCAGAAACTCACGGACGAGTTCCTTGCCGCAAGCAAATCGCACAAACGTAACCCTACAAAGGAAACTCTTAAAACTAGCAATGGCCGTGTCCAACTTAACCTTACTCTAACCACTTCTGCCGAAAAACATCTATGTTGGTCAGGGGCCAGGTTCTACTATCAAGCGAACAAAATAGGGGCCAAATTAGCGACTAAACTGAGCCCTAAAACATGTACACTATCTTTTCCCAAAATTCGAACGGCAACGGGGGACCTAACACAAAACCCTGTCATCATCATGAAGGCCTTCCACAACTTCTACCAAAAACTATATACAGATAGCTCCCCCCCCTCACCCTCCAAAATAGATGCCTTCCTCAGAGACCTCCCTATCCCTCAGCTATGGGAATCATAAAGAACTACTAGACGAACCCTTTTCCACGGAAGAAGTACTTGAAATAATCAAATCGCTTAAACAAGGGTCAACACCAGGCCCAGACGGCTTCTCAAAATGTTACTATAAAAAAATTTGGGTCCCTTTTGGCCCCCTATACGACAAAATTTTTTAACGCTCTATGGGATGGAGCCCCCCTGGACAGAGACCTTAACACAGCTTTTATATCGGTGATACCTAAACCGGGGAAAGACACCAGCGAGGTGGGGAACTAGCGCCCGATCTCTCTTATAAACAATGTCAAAATCATGACAAAAATTCTGGCCACCAGAATGTCTAGCTTTATAGCGAGATATATAGACAAGGACCAGGTGGGCTTCATCCCGGGGAGGCAGGGGCCTGATCAGGTGAGGAGGGCCATAGATATAATCTCTCTTTTAAATTCCCAATGGGATGGAGGACCTAAGCAAACGGGCATGCTACTTTCAATAGACCTGGAAAAGGCTTTCGATTCAGTAGCTTGGCCCTATCTATTTAAGATCCTGGAGAGATGGGTGTTTGGCCCACACTTCGTAGGTACTATTCACTCACTTTACTCCTCCCCCAGTGCCCAAGTTCGCCTTCGAGGCCATTACTCTGATAGTTTCCATATTCGCAAAGGGACTAGACAGGGTTGCCCTCTTTCACAGCTGATCTTTGCGATAGTCATTGAGACCCTGGCTTTGGCTATTGGATCAAACTCAGACATCAAGGGGGGTCACTTGTGGAGCCCAGGAACATAAATGTGCACTATTTGTGGACGATATGTTGTTGTTCATAACATCTCCATTCTCTAACCCAGTTCTTCCCAAAACATTCCAAAAGTTCAGCACTATCTCAGGCTTATCGTTCCAACCCAAAAAGTCATTAGCGTTAAATGTTTCGCTCCCGTCATCACTACTGGACCGGCTAAAACAAAGTCTTCCCTTTACCTGGGCTTCATCATCAATACCATACTTAGGGGTCACTCTTCCAAACAATATCAACAGACTTTATATAG
The DNA here is from genome assembly GCF_042186555.1 of Aquarana catesbeiana. Lineage (NCBI taxonomy): Eukaryota > Metazoa > Chordata > Amphibia > Anura > Ranidae > Aquarana > Aquarana catesbeiana. The sequence continues at coordinate 105,402,296 of NC_133335.1, forward strand.
CCAACTATCCTTCGATGTTCCATAGGTTGGAGGAAAACCTCAAAACCTGGGGGAGATGTGATCTGTCCTGGCTGGGTAGGATAAATGTGGTGAAAATTACCCTGATGCCCCGGATTCTATACCTGTTCAGATGCCTCCCAATTCCTATCCCCAAAAAGGATATTACCAAATTACAAATCTAAGATCATTGACTTTGTCTGAGGAATGAAAGGTCACCGCCTCTCTAGAGATATCCTCTATAGAAGCAAAAATCAAGGGGGACTAGGTCTACCAAACGTTTGGTTGTATTATCAAGTGACGCAACTAACGCAGATTTCTATGGTCTACTCCAGGGGATCCAAGCCTCACTGGATTGCTATGGAAAGACAAGCGGTTCCCCATCACACATTAGATTTCCTCTTATGGTGCCCCTCCCCCCGTGACTACGACCCCCCATCTTTCCCACTCAGTGGCACTTTCGGACACATTGCAGAAACAGTCCTCATTAATATCAGCACTAAAACCTCTTTCTCACCTATTCCATAACCCCAGCTTCCAACCGGGGATGAACATTCAGGCCTTTAGATGGTGGTTAAATAAGGGGTTATTCAGAATAGGCCACTTCCTCACCTCCTCGGGCCCCATTACCCTGGGGATTTGCCTCAGCAAGCTTGAGATGCCAGATACAGAGAGATTTTGCCTTTCCCAGATCAGGCACTTCCTCCACACCCTATGGACTGATAAATCTCCCTCTCCCAATCCTACTGCGTATGAACAGTGGTGCTCAAACCTCATGGATCAGAGGGGTGGTATATCACTCATATATACCTCACTTGCTCAGAACGCAACCTTGCCTACCCATGCTCAAGCTTGGGAGTCTGACCTGGACCTCCACCTGGATCCGGAGGAATGGTTTTGCTCCTTTAGACGTTCTTATAAAGGCATTATGAACACGGGCTTAATTGAAGCAAATGTCAAACTGATCACTAGGTGGTACTATGTTCTCACAAGACTAGCAAAGATATACCCGGATGCTTCACCCCTTTGTTTTAGGGGCTGCGGCCACTTGGGGACTATTCATCACATATGGTGGACGTGTCCACGCATCCGCAGCTTCTGTAACCACTTTTTTGCTTTAGTGCGGAAAGTCACCGGGACAGCAATCTCCCTAGACCCTAAAATAGTACTATTGAATCACAGAATCACTGGTGCTCACAAACACACGTAAGCTTTAATCTTCTTCATATTTTTAGGAGCCAAAATATCACTAGCAAGAGCCTGGAAAAAACTTAGGGTCTCTATCCAATCTAATAAACGCAAAATTTCCTGGATAATGACTCAGGAACATATGACAGCAACTCTCTTGGATAAGACCCAACAATTCATGGCCATTTGGGAACCTTGGGCAGTGTACATCAAGATCCCACTATATCCAGGTCATATACTTACCTGAAAAGCTATTCTGCTAGAGGTGACCCTCCCTTCCTTTTCCCCCTCCCCCTTCTCCCTTCTTTGCCTTTTCTTCTCTTTTCTTTTCTCCTTTCTACACACTACCTGGCTGGTTCTTTGGGTGGAAGAGACTTTTAAGGTTAATACCTTTTTACGGACACGATACATACATACATACACTGTACCAGCGGATGTAAATGCTCCCAGTGAAAGGAGTAGCTCTGTAATAGGGAAGAGCTACCTTGTGAGTTGACTGAACTTGGGGTCTTGTTACATTTCTATATTGGGATGGGAGGGGGATACGAAGATTTACAACTAACCTGGTCGGAGCCGGGCGGGTCACAGCATGATCCCAAAGGGGTGATCCGCCTGGCTAGCTAGTTCTAATATACTTTGGGAAGACCCCCCATTGATCCCTACAGTAATGAATCCCAGTGACCCTGGGCTGAGTTTTTACCTTACTTACGTTTCCCTGTTACACTACTATAGTGAGGTTAGCCTCAATTTATACATAGCACAACTCCAGAAACACTTACACTTTACGGTATTAATAAGTTCAGTCTCTACCTTCCTCCTTTTCCTTTTTTATGTATTACGTTTTTTTGATTGATGCACTGTATAGGCAAAACAGCATATAGTGCCCTTTTAGAGATCCTTACATTACAGATGACCAAAAGCTCCTAACCTAAGCCCCTTGCAGCTAAAGAAGGGGTTAATCAAGTTAGAGCTGTACATCTTTGCTCCTGGTAAGGCAATGAGCTGCCAGATTGTCCAGTGGTGCAGTTGCATGGACTGCTGTGTCTCCAGAGGAAGAAAAATAATATGCAAGAACATTTAAATATGCAGAAACCAATTTTCCATGGTCTGTGCCCAGTTTCTGGTACAGGTGCACCAGATGTGCCTTCCAGAAGTCAAACTGATGAACAAAGATTAAAATCTGCATATTGGAACAAAGGTTTCTAGGCAGGGAAAAGGGCAGCAGAAGTGTCAAAAGAACAGCATTACTTTAGGTAATGAGAGCATACTCCTTCAGTCCCAGAAGATGGTTAAAAGGCATACCAAAAATTAGTTCAAAGGAGGTAAATGTAACGGAGCGCCCAAAATGCAATAGTTGAGAAATAAACCGCTTTAATAAGGGTACAGGTGACAGAACAAAGCCCACGCATTTCGGGGGACCAAGGACGTCCCCTTCTTCAGGGCTGCTGTTTGAATAAAGATCCTGTTAGGGTCTGTCTGGGACCTGAACGTTGCGAAGGTCCAACTGTCTAGTGCGGCCTCTCAAGTGAACATAGCAAACTGCACTGAAAAGCACCAAACAGGCTGCAGGTGACCCTGTCTCTCTATTCAGCTCTCCTTCCACTCCTTCTGGCAGTGGTGTCCTCTCTCTCCTTAAACTCGCTTTCCTTCACCTCTTCTCCACCCCACGGCTTATATAACAAACTCACATCCCTCCACAACCTCTTTATCACAAATTCCTTTAACCTACTTGCCATTACCGAAATCTGGCTTCATGAACCTGACACTGCTTCTCTTGCTTCCTTCTCCCATGGTGGCCTTTTCTGGACGGAAGGGAGGTGGAGTGTGAATCCTTTTAGCCTCACACAGCACCTATCAGGTACTTCACCCACCTCCCTCTTTGAGACTCTCCTCTTTTGAGGCACTTTGAAGTTGTCTATTTTCTCCTGTTTCTCTAAGAATTGCTGTCATCTACCAGCCCCCTGGACCAGTTTTAATCTTCCTTGATGACTTCTCTGCCTGGCTACCCCCATTTCTCTCTTTTGAAATCCCCACAATCATTCTCGGTGACTTCAACATCCCTGTTAATGTGATTACTATTGCTACTACTAAACTTCTCAGTCTATCTCCTCTTTTGAACTGAAGCAATGGATACAGGCTCCTACTCACTCCGATGGCAACACCCTTGATCTTGTATTTTCCTATGCACTCTGTGCAACCTCTTCAACGATCGTCTCCCACTCTCTGATCACCACCTTATTAGTTTCATTCTCTTTCTGTCTTCCACCTCCTCTCCCTCCAACTGCCCTCCAACATGTACCCATAGAAACCCTTGCCACCCCAACCCTTCTCTTCTCTACTCTGCTACTGACCACCTCTGACAAAATCTCACCCCTGCCCCAACCTAGCCACTTCTGTCTACAACAGCTCACAGTCATCCTCCCTAGACAAGCCCCGACCCCTACAACCTTGGCAGATGACACCAGATGTCTCAAAAATCATAGCCGCGCTATTAGGCACCTGTGGCCTAAGACTAAGTCCCAGAAAGACTTCAACAAATACTATATAAATCTGTCCTTCAAAAATACTATTGCTGCCTCCTCACTGCCAAGCAGTCCTATTTTATCACTCTCATTAACACCTTCTCATCCAGTCCCAGTCAACTCTTTTCTACCTTCAACTCTCTTCTTTGTCCTCCACTGCCTCCACCCACTAACTCACTCACTGCCCTGGAGATCGCCAATCGCTTAAAAAAATAAGATTGCTACAATTTGTGAGATCTCCAATGCGCAGATACCTCCCCTACTTAACACCCCATGACCACAGGTGCATGCTACTATTGACGAGGTTGCTAAACTTTTTTCTAATGCTCACCTAACCACCTACCCCCTGGAGCCTGCTTCCTCACAAATGCTACGGTCACCCTCTGGCTCCATTTTACACTCTCTAATGCATATATTTAATCTCTCTTCTGACACCTTTCCCAAATTTCCAAAACATGCACTAGGCACCCCCATCCTTAAAAAGCCCTCTTTGGACCCCACCAATCTTAACCTACACCCCATCTTCTTACTCCGCTTTTCCTCCAAACTCCTTGAACGTCTGGTCTACAACCAACTGAGCGACCATCTGACTGAGAACAAACTTCTTGATCCACTTCAGTCCAGATTTCGCCCTCAACACTCCAGGGAAATTGATCTCCTTAAACTCACAAACGATCTACCAACGGCTAAAACCAATGGACACTATTTTGTACTACTACTCCTGGACTTCTCTGCTGCCTCTGACACAGTGGACCACCCTCGAAAAAAAAAAAAAACTCCACTCCTTCACGACGTACTTTTTACTGGCTCTCATCCTACCTATTCCACTGTACCTTTAGTGTCATTTACAATTCTACTCCCTCTGCTGCTCTTCCTTTTTCCCTCAGGGTTACCCAACGTTCTGTTCTTTGACCTCTCCTATTCTCAATCTATACCTCCTCCCTGGGTCAGTGGATTGCCTCTTATGGCTTTCAATACCATTTCTATGCTGATGACACCCAAATCTATCTCTTTACCCTTCAGCTCACTCCATTAGTCTCCTCACGCATAACTAATTTACTAACAGACATATCAGCCTGGATATCACACCACTTCCTCAAACTCAATCTATCCAAAACTGAGCTCATTAGATTTCCTCCCCCACATGCCTCTTCTGATTACTATGTCAAAATCTCAGCTCAACTATCAACCCATCCCCACACGCCAAGGTTCTAGGTGTAATCCTGGACTCTGAACTATCCTTTTAGCCCCACATCCATTCACTGTCCAAAGCTTGCTCAACCTCCGCAACACCTCCAAGATACGCCCCTTCCTAACCAATGATGCCACAAATCTTCTAATTTACTCCCTGTCATCTTCCGCCTCAATTACTGCAACTCCCTTCCTCATTGGCTTACTCTTACATAGGCTATCCCCATTTCAGTCTATCAAGAATGCTGCTGCCAGGCTCTTCCACCTTACAAACTGCTCAGTTTCTGCTATACCTCTGTGCCAATCCCTCCACTGGCTTCCGCTCACCCAAAAAATTAAATTTAAGATACTAACAATAACTTACAAAGCCATCCAACAACTCGGCCCCCAGCTACATCACTAATCTACTCTCAAAATACCAACCAAATCGTGCCCAAGACCTCCAGCTCTCTAGCTCCCTTGTAACCTCATCCCATGCCCATCCTCTGGAACTCCCTACCCCAATCTGTCTGACTATCTCCTTCTCTATCCACTTTCATCCCTGAAAAGAAATCTCTTCAGAGAGGCCTATTCGGCCCCCACCTAACAACTGTACATTTTATTTTCTCCATCAGCCCACCTCCCACAGTTATTACCTTTTGTATCTCTTGACCCTCCATCTTGGATTGTAAGCTCTAATGAGCAGGGCTCTCTGATTCCTACTGTATTAAACTGTGTTCTAATTGTACTATCTGCCCTTATGTTGCAAAGTGCTGCGTAAACTGCCAGCACTATAAAAAACCTGTATTATATTTACTTTTTTATTTATTTGTTGTATTATTATTATACAAATGGCAAAAAAGTTAAAAAGTAACATTATAAAATATTGTGTAATGTATTACAGTACATGTTTTATCTACCCACTCCCTCCCTCCCAACCCACCCCCACCCTCACCCTCACAACCCACCCCCACCCTCACACTACCCAATTTTTAGCTATATATGAATTCTATTGATTAAAAAATTATCAAAGAGAACAAATATATAGGCAAACCTATTGCAAGGGGTCAGAAAGAATGTCAGAGCAAGGGACAACAAAAAATCCTCAATAAAGGGGGAGTGGGAGCAACCAGGGATAAGAGGGGAAAGGAAGAGAAAATCAAAAAAAGAAAAAGGGCAGGGGGGGTCGCTATGCGTTCACCATTCTCCCCTATAGGGGAAACCCCATCTTATCCAGCCAGGATCTCCACATTCTCTCAAACTTCCTATAACTACCTTGTCTAATATATATCACTCTCTCGTTCCCAACTATTAAATTTATGATCTCGGCCCAGTTCTCTACAGTCGGGGGTTTGTGTGCTTGCCATTGCTGTGCGATTAATTTTCTCGCCTGAAATAGACATCTTAGCACTACTTCAATGGTGTCTTTCGGGACTCTACCCCCCTCCACATCCCCCATTAAGCAGGTCCTGGCCGTCGGCTGTATTGCAGTCTTAAAGGTTTTATTTATCCTATCTACAATCTCTACCCAGTATCTGAATAGTTTCGGGCAATTCCATACCATATGGATAAGGTCCCCTGATGCTCTGCACCTGGGGCACTGGTCGTGTTGTCTCCACCCAAATTTGAACATTTTTTTTTAGGGGTGTAATATACTCTATGGATTAAGAAGAGGTGAGATACCTTCTGTGAGTGGGAAATCGAGACGAGTGTTCCTCGTCTCAAGATCCTATTCCATTCCTCTGTAGTCATTGACCCCACATCTCTCTCTACTCTTGGAAGGTCCCGCTCGATTTATTATTTTAACTACCAGTCTGGCATATAGCTCAGAGATTAATCCTTTGGATGTGCCAGGGTGGGGATCTGGGTCCATTCAATTATCTGCTACCTGAACTGCATCTGGATAGCATGCCTGATTTGACGGTATTTATAGAATGAGTATAGAATGAGTTGCTTGGTATATTAAATTCCCATTTTAAGTCTAAGAATGTTTTCAGAACGTTGTCCTCATATAATTGGCTTAGACGATTAATGCCCTGTCTCTCCCATTCCATAGGCCTCTCTATATCTCTTAGTTCCACTAGATTTCTATTGTTCCATAGAGGGGCATATTCTGATATCCCTCTGTACCCCAGCAATACTTTTGTTGTCTGCCATATTTAGCTGATTAATTTTATCGTCGGGCATCTATGGTTATATTAATCTGCCTCTAAAACCTCTATCAATGTGCTATGCGGGGCCCCCATTATCATCATCCTGGCGCTAGAATTTCCCCCTCTAAGGGCGCCACATCCCGCTAGCTGCTGTAGCTGAGATGCCAAAAAATATGACCTCGGATGTGGAACCACCATACCTCCTTCTTTGGTCAGTAACTGCATAGTTTGCAAACTGATTCTAGATTGGCCCTTTTCTGAATTAAGTCCCTAAACAGGGATTCTTTTCTTTTAAACCACTTTTGGCCAATCCAAATTGGGGAGTTATGAAAGATATAGTATCTGGGGTAGCCATATCATCTTTGTTAAATGACAGCATCCTGCTACAGACAATGGGAGTCGGTGCCAAATATCTCCCCCCGCAGAACTATGCATATGACATACAAATACACATGCACATATGCATGCATAAAAAAGAGAGAAAAGGAAAGAAAAAAAAAACCCATAGTCAAATCCAAACAGTAGCAATTCCATGCGCCCTAAATTCTACGGTGCTATAAGACCTTCTTGTTTTGCTCCAACCACTGTAAGGCGTCAACTGGGGAGTTAAAGAACAGTCCTGCCAAATGCTGTCACACCTAAGTGGGCCAGGTACAACAATGCATATACAACCTTATAATTCACGAGGTTGCGCTTGATCTATATAAATTCAGCTCTGCGCTTTTGAAGATCTGGCGAGAAGTCTGGGTAAAGTGAAACCTTAACCCCATTGAACTTAATGTCCCCCAACTCTCTGGCCATCTGTAACAGGGTCACCTTATCATTATAGTTAAGAATTTTGAGGAGTAGCAGTCTAGGGTAGTCCCCCGCCTGACGGGTTTTAAAGGGGATTCGGCGTGCTCTTTTGATCGCAAATAATGGCGTAAAAGGTAGTGGGCCCAAAAATTTGAACCACTCCTCCAAAAAATGTTATGGGATTGGGGCCCTCGTTTCGCTCTGGCAGGCCTATAACATTTTTTTTGCGACTTCTATTCTCCATTTCATCGAGTTTAGCTGCCTGTATGTCCATTTGTTCTTTAAGCCCTTTAATTTCTCGCCTCAGTGGATCCAGGTCATCCTCAACTGCGCTTACTCTTTCCTCTAAAGCAGTTGTCCTTTGCACAGTTTTACCGAGTTCTTGCCCCATGGTAAGTATTTCCTCCTTAATGCTTTTTAGCTGGGTGTCCAAACTAGTAATTGAATCCTTACAGTTATTGATTGCATTAATACATCTCTCAATGAAGGTTCCTTCTTCAGCAATATAGGGCCAGGTGCAGGGGCCAGCTCAGGTGCTACAGCAGAGATTGCAAATACAGTTCCAGGTTTTCCTCCCCCTGACCCTTTAGTACTTACTGTTTTGGTGCTTGATGGGGTAGGTGGGTTTGAGGATACCTGGCCTTGGCTCTGTCTGTTGAGGAGTTCTTCTGTACTTTGGGTTGCGTTATTGCCTGTTGACAGCCCTCTTTAGCAGGTGACAGGGAAGCTGTGTGAGCATATCGCTCCAATTTGGCGGCTACAGCAGCTGCCGTCTGGTTGCCCTTCTCCTTTGCAGTACGGGTTAATTGAGTCTCCTCCTGGGATGGCTGTTCCTCTGCTGCGTGTTTTCTGGACAAGGTAGCTTTTAAGCGGGTGGTTGAAAAATTGTTATTCGTTGCTTTTAACTTGTTGTTAAGGAGGGGGGATTAGGGCTCCGTCAGCTATCTCCACTTTTCCCAGAGATATACCCTCCACTAGCTGATCTCTCCGTGTCTCTCAGTGTCAGCACTATCCGCAATGAGATCACTGGCGCCTGAGATCTCGCGAGATTGCGTGCGCCCCCGGCCTCGGCGTCCCCGCTTCAAACCTGCACTCTAGAGGGCAACCCTACTCTCGCTACAGCACAAGCGAAGCCGGGGGGGGGGGGGGGGGTGTCGAGCGGCTCCCCAAGCCGGGGGTTCTCTATCTTAGGCGGCCACACCATGAGAAGCGGAGCGGAGGAGAAGCACCTCACACGCTCACTCTCGCACGCTCACTCTTGCCCTCTCCTGCATCCGGTCGCACCCCCCGATTGTCTACATAGATGAAAAAAAAAAACCTGTATTATAATAATACAAATAATAATAAAGACACCAACGCAAAATACAACCATGCAATAAAAACAGGTTTTTTTTGTAACAATGTTAAAATCAGGTAAAAACATAGGCTGAACATATAACAGTACCATTATACTCTGATAGACATAAACATGCTGGTAAAATATATATATGTATAGTCAATGAGAGACATACATTTGTCAGCTTAACAAGTTTAAAAGCAACCCAGCATGTGCAATCTAGTTGGGGTCAGACTGAAAAGGGAGGGAGTACAGGTACGCGCAGGTACCCAAGGACCAGTCTATGTCTATGAGAGTATAATGGTACTGGTATACACTATATTACCAGAATTATTGGGACGCCTGCCTTCACACACACATGAACTTTAATGGCATCCCAGTCTTAGTCCGTAGGGTTCACTACTGAGTTGGCCCACCCTTTGCAGCTTTAACAGCTTCAACTCTTCTGGGAAGGCTGTTTACAAGGTTTAGGAGTGTGTCAATGGGAATACCTGACCATTCTTCCAGAAGCGCATTTTTGAGGTCAGGCACTGATGTTGGTCGAGAAGGCCTGGCTCGCAATCTCTGCTCTAATTCACCCTAAAGGTGTGCCATTTGGTTGAGGTCAGGACTCTGTGCATGCCAGTTAAGTTCCTCCACCCCAAACTCGCTCATCAATGTCTTTATGGACCTTGCTTTGTGCACTGGTGCGCAGTCATGTTGGAACAGGAAGGGGGCCATCCCCAAACTGTTCCCACAAAATTGGGAGCAGGAAATTGTCCAAAATGTCCTGGTATGCTGACGCCTTAAGATTGATGCCTTAAGAGCCTTAAGAGTTACCCTCACTGGAACAAAGGCCAAGCCTAACCCCTGAATAAGAACCCCACACCATAATCCCCACTCCACCAAATTATTCTGACCCGTGCACAAAGCAAGGTCCATAAAGACATGTCCTTACCTCAACCCGATAGAACACCTTTGGGATGAATTAGAGCGTAGACTGCGAGCCAGGCCTTCTTGTTCACATCAGTGCCTGATCTCACAAAATGAGCATCTGGAAAAATGGTCAAACATTCGCATAGACACACTCATAAACCTTGTGGACAGCTTCCTAGAATAGTTGAAGCTGTTGTAGCTGCAAAGGGTGGGCCAACTCAATATTTAATCCTACGGACTAAGACTGGGATGCCATTAATGTTCATGTGCATGTAAAGGCAGGTGTTCCAATACTTTTGGTAATATAGTGTATGTTCAGCCTATGTTTATTTGTATTTAGGCCGGGTTTCACACGGCCGGGTTCACGCTGGAACTGGCCGCTGATCACACAGGAGCACTGCGAGTCCCTGTTCCCCGTTTCAGGGACGAATCAGGGACGAATCTATGCCTGAACTCGGCCCTGAAACGGAGCCAAAGACGCACAGTGCAGTGCGCTCCGCAGCCACAACGGAGATATGGGATCCGGCTCCATAGGGAGCCGATCACATTCTCCTGCTATGCGAATTGGATGTGGAGGGAAACCCGCATCTAATTCGCATAGGTGTGAACCAGGCCTAAATGTTACAATAAAATCCATTTTTTATTCCATGGTTATATTTTGGGTTGGTGCCTTTAAAGTCCCATACACAGGTTTATTTTTTACAGGTTAAACAACGTGAGCTGAGAGCGAAATTTTGGCTTGTACCCCCTAGAAACTACTTCCCTCTCCAAGGCACTGTAAATGTTAGCAGTTGATATGTCTGCAAAGGCTAACACAAGTCTGCCCACTTTGGAAAGTGGAGGTGTCCCTTCATGCTTTAAAAGATATCTGAGGGCTTGGGGGCTCTGAGGGTTTGCGGATGGACTGGGTGTCAAGGCCTGGAGGATGAGACCTGGGAGTAATGAAAGAAACAATTCTAGGCCTGCGGAGGGATGAGATTTCCTGGGTTGAGCACTTTTTTTGCTGGGGCAGTTTAATACTCTTACCCCCCCCCTTGACATTCTTCATTAGGGTGTCAAGGGCAGCTCAGATGAAATGCCATCCCTTGAAGGGTTTGTGCAGCAGGTGGAAATTAGAAATTAGATGGAAGACCCCCCTAACAACCATCCACACAGTAGTTTAAAGCCTAACTCCACCTAATAGACCATGACACACCCATATTTAGGGTGCAACATGTACCATGGTTGCAAGCACACCCCCCCTTCACCCCTAAACTGATCTCCTCATGGACAGTGTGTGGGGTTTTTCCCACTTGCAGCAGCTGTCACTTTTGTGTGGCTGTGCAGTGGTTACGGTTGCAATGCTTTACAGGTCTATTTACAAAAAAACAAATGCTATTTTTTTTCTGCAAATGTGCATTCAATTTTTCTTTTGCAAAAGATGGATGTGACCTTTAAGGCTACAAATGTGGGCTTTAAAGGCTCTATAAGGAGGATATCATCTTGATAGGATAGTGGATTCCTTCTCATGGCCTCAGCCCAGTAAGCAAACATTTAGTAGACTGTTGTCATGGCCAGGGCAGGTTGCAAAGCAGGATCCATCAGAGAAAACAAGGTTTTAGAAAGGACTTGGTTCACCTGTTGATGGGGTCCTTATACTCAGGAGCATTCTCCACTGGGATTGTTAGGCTTTTGTTAAGTAGGGATACTGCTGTCCTCTTCAAATGGGTACATGACTGTTAGTTATTTAGGATGTCAGGTCTTCAAGTCTTCGTAATGGACAATTAGAAATAACACATGTATGGATAGGTATTAGCAGTCTTAGAGACCTTAAGCGAGCCTCAGCTGGAAACAGCACTAGTTGAAGCTGTAGGCTAATCCCAAAGTTTTAAAGTGGTGCAAATGTTCTCACTAGGAGCCAACACTGCCTCTCCAAGACTGGAAGTAATGACAGAAGCTTACGACTCCTTAGGTGAAGCATCATCTGTTAAGGACTCAGAAGTGTCTCATTAAAGCTTAGAGGATACGAATGTTGCGGGCGCATCAAGAGAAGGTGTGGAAGCATGCTTATGACCGCTGCAGTTATAGTCAGTAATCAAAGTTGCAATTTGGCTCATACAATCTTGCAAGACTCAAATGAAATCCTCCAGGGATACAGGCAAGGAGGCAGACCAGAAGAAGACCCCAATAATGACAGGCTCAAAGAGAGTGCAAAACTCCAGGTTGTCACTGTCAGATCCTTCAGGGAGTGTACAGCAGATAGCACAGGAGCCGTTAGTGGATTGTGAGTTGGAGGCACCCAGGGGAAACAGACTGTTCTCCATGTGTCTGGTAAATAACAGTTTGCACCCCAAGATGGGCGCAATGTAGTACAGGGTACTAGGCTAGGCCCTGAAACCTCACAAACCAGCTGCTGGTAACAGGAGAGGTTCAGATAGCCAAAGATGAATAGGTAATTTTTGGTGAGCAGCAAAGATGAACTGAGAATAAATCCATGCATCCATGCAGTCAGGAGCAGGGGCAGGAAGGTACTTCAATACTTAATAACGTGAAAGAATGTGCAGCAACCAGCATTCCACCTAGCAGACGACATCAATGCTTAGACCCAAAGCATTTACTCGCGATAAACTGATGGGAAGTGGGGATTTCAAATGGCACTGGATGATTACATGCAGCTTAACAAGTAAGAGGAATGTAGAAAGGTATTTTTCCCACTGATCAGCAAGAAGAGGGTGGGCAAGTGAGGGAGAAGGGGGTTAATTCTATCCTAGAGTTGGGCTTTAAAGGTATGCCGATCTGGATAGCTGTGTGTAGAGACCAGCTCAAGCAGCTTGTAGCGGAATCTTGATTGAACAAAAGTAATCATGATTGAAGACAAACAAAACTAACAAAAGTTAGAAGTTTCTCAGCAAAGCATAGAAAATAAGACATGCTGGGGGTAAGAAGGGTTATATCAGGCTAGCCAGGAGCTTTTTGTTTGCCACTTTCCAAATCCTCCTGTAGATGGCAGTAAAATCCAACATTCTGAATTCATGTGAAAAGGTTTGTTGCCATCTGTACATACCTGTACCAATGATCCTCACACCATATAGGGTAGTTATCGTAAGAGCATCAAAAGAAAAGGAAGGAGTACATTTTCCCAAAAAGGTTTACAGACAGAAATACTTTTTTTTTTTCAGAAATAATAACTTTTCTCTACTCTGTCCAAAGCTAAAAAAAAACATTTCAGTTAGGAATTAGGCTTTAGGATTTATACAGGTATAAGGACTGGCGATAAAAGATGGTAAAATGCACACTCAGACCAACCTTTAACAGTACCATCTTGTTTTGGTGAACGTGGTGCTGCCAGTCCTGTTGCCCATAAGAGATCTGATCGAATTCCTAAGCTTCGAGTTCCTTTAGGTGATGTGTCCAGTTTGGCGCCAGATTCACTATAAGATAGCCAGTTGAGAACATCAGATAGTAGCTAATAAAGGTAAGTGTGTTCCTGCTGTACAGAGATGTGTCTTACCTCAGTTTGCGATATTCATTGAGTTTTTCTTTGATTAAAGCATGGCTAGCAAAGCTGGGGTCCTTGGGGGAATAAAGTAAAAACTCAATTATTTTTCTTCATCAACAATATCAAAGAGCTCAGCATCCACTCTGGCACTACCCTTGCCTATAGATATGTGCATCTTCACCCATACACACAAAGATCCCTTATTCTTTTTACTATCACACAGAACATATCTATACAGCAAGTCCCCTTTATATTTAGACATACTTTAATATATTAAAGTGGAAGGCAAGTCAAAACCCACCTAAGCTCAAATCTACTCCGATCTCTATTCTAAGCATATTCTATCTACCCTGTAAAAGGAAAGCTATCTATTCGTGTGGTCACATGCTCTCTCCAGCGGCAGGCTTCTGTGAAGAGGCGAGATCGCTGACAATGGCTGCAGAGCCTGGGCGGTGACGTCAACCACAGGCTTACTATGGGGCATCCGCTGTCAGCTGTCCCTCCTCTACACTGAAGCCAGTGGTGGGACCTGATAATGTGACTGGGGCTGGAGAAACTACAGATGAGGTAAGCATAGACGTTGTTCCTTTTACAGGGTATAAAGAAAAGGCTTAGAATCAGGGTGGAAGTAGATTTAAACTCAGTTGGGTTTTGACTTGCCTTTCACTTTAATTTGTGTCTTTTTTGTATCAAATGATATGCTGAAGGGTAGTAGAGATTAGGGAAGATCGGCACTAGCCTTGTTTTTTATTATTCATAAATATTTAAATGCGTTTCAGAAGTGTATTAAGCCACAGCTTCACTAGCATGAATCCACTACAACTGTGGTTATGTTTTTGGTGTTTTGCTTTATGTTTTGGTGTCACTTGTAGTTAAACTAAGCTGATATTCATCACATACAAGTATATCACTGGTAGCATACCACCAGCACACACAGTAGGTATTAAATTACATAGTTACATAGTAGGTGAGGTTGAAAAAAGACACAAGTCCATCAAGTCCAACCTATGTGTGTGATTATGTGTCAGTATTACATTACATATCCCTGTATATTGCGGTCATTCAGGTGATTATCTAATAGTTTCTGGAAGCTATCAATGCTCCCTGCTGAGACCACCGCCTGTGGAAGGGAATTCCACATCCTTGCCGCTCTTACAGTAAAGAACCCTCTACGTAGTTTAAGGTTAAACCTCTTTTCTTCTAATTGTAATGAGTGGCCACGAGTCTTATTAAACTCTCTTCTGCGAAAAAGTTTTATCCCTATTGTGGGGTCACCAGTACAGTATTTGTAAATTGAAATCATATCCCCTCTCAAGCGTCTCTTCTCCAGAGAGAATAAGTTCAGTGCTCGCAACCTTTCCTCATAACCAAGATCCTCCAGACCCTTTATTAGCTTTGTTGCCCTTCTTTGTACTCGCTCCATTTCCAGTACGTCCCTCCTGAGGACTGGTGCCCAGAACTGGACAGCATACTCCAGGTGCAGCCGGACCAGAGTCTTGTAGAGTGGGAGAATTATCGTTTTATCTCTGCATTTGATCCCTCTTTTAATGCATGCCAATATTGTGTTTGCATTATTAGCAGCAGCTTGGCATTGCATGCCATTGCTGAGCCTATCATCTACTAGGACCCCCAGGTCCTTTTCCATCCTAGATTCCCCCAGAGGTTCTCCCCCCAGTGTATAGATTGCATTCATATTTTTGCCACCCAAATGCATTATTTTACATTTTTCTACATTGAACCTCATTTGCCATGTAGTCGCCCACCCCATTAATTTGTTCAGGTCTTTTTGCAAGATTTCCACATCCTGCGGAGAAGTTATTGCCCTGCTTAGCTTAGTATCGTCTGCAAATACAGAGATTGAACTGTTTATCCCATTCTCCAGGTTGTTTATGAACAAATTAAATAGGATTGGTCCCAGCACAGAACCCTGGGGAACCCCACTACCCACCCCTGACCATTCTGAGTACTCCCCATTTATCACCACCCTCTGAACACGCCCTTGTAGCCAGTTTTCAATCCATGTACTCACCCTATGGTCCATGCCAGCGCACCTTATTTTGTACAGTAAACGTTTATGGGGAACTGTGTCAAATGCTTTTGCAAAATCCAGATACACCACATCTACGGGCCTTCCTTTATCTAGATGGCAACTCACCTCCTCATAGAAGGTTAATAGATTGGTTTGGCAAGAACGATTCTTCATGAATCCATGCTGATTACTGCTAATGATATCATTCTTATTACTAAAATCTTGTATATAGTCCCTTATCATCCCCTCCAAGAGTTTACATACTATTGATGTTAGGCTAACTGGTCTGTAATTCCCAGGGATGTTTTTTGGGCCCTTTTTAAATATTGGTGCTACATTGGCTTTTCTCCAATCAGCTGGTACCATTCCAGTCAATAGACTGTCTGTAAAAATTAGGAACAACGGTCTGGCAATCACCTGACTGAGTTCCCTAAGTACCGTCGGATGCAAGCCATCTGGTCCCGGTGATTTATTAATGTTAAGTTTCTCAAGTCTAATTTTAATTCCGTCCTCTGTTAACCATGTAGGTGCTTCCTGTGTTGTGTCATGAGGATAAACACTGTAGTTTTGGTTACTGAAGCCCCCCGATTCATTTGTGAAGACTGAGGAGAAGAATAAATTCAGTACCTTTGCCATCTCCCCATCCTTTGTAACCAGATGTCCTTCCTCATTCTTTATGGGGCCAATATGGTCTGTCCTCCCTTTTTTACTGTTTACATACTTAAAGAATTTCTTGGGATTTTTTTTGCTCTCCTCCGCTATGTGTCTTTCATGTTCTATCTTAGCCATCCTAATTGCACCCTTACATTTCTTATTGCATTCTTTATAAATTCTGAATGCTAAGGGTGATCCCTCAACCTTGTATTTTTTGAAGGCCTTCTCCTTTGCTTTTATATGCATTTTTACATTGGAGTTAAGCCATCCAGGATGGATGTTTGTTGTAAATGTTAAACTTCATTATATCATACAGCTTCTACTTCCTCTGCCCAAAATTACAGGTGTATTTTTAGAATTACTGTTTCCCAGCTACCAACTTTAGATGCAAAAAAAATACCTCTCCATCAATTCGGCTGTTCTCCCTGATAGCTTTGACCCAGCTTAACATGTCATCTCGATCCTCAGCCTGAAAGAGATATTCACAGAAATCAGGCGTTGTCAGCCGGAAGACGTGTTTCCTCTTGGTCTCGCTGTAAGAGATGTCCACCAGGCTTCCGAGGATGCTGATTGGCTGCTCCTCCTCGCCTATCCCCAGGCCCCGCGATTCTGGACGTTCCTTGTGCAAGAAGAGATAGTGTGGGCGCAGAATGGAGTACATTCTTTTCCACTGGCGAAGCCCACTGCCAACTTTCTACAAAAACAAAAACATACAGACAACTGATTAACACTGGAAAACTCAAATGAGCAAAAAGCCTAACAATGCCTTGGGCTCAGAGAACAAATGTCTCAGGTAGGAAAATGCTGCGTCTACCCACTTTGTCTTGGCCATGGTGGAGAGATTGTAATCTGATTGATTGATTGCTTCTGTGGACAGGTGTCTTTTATACAGGTAACAAGCTGCGATTAGGAGCACTCCTGAGCTCCTAATCTCAGATTGTTGCCTTTATAGAAGACAACTGGAAGCCAGAAATCTTGCTGATTGATAGGGGATCAAGTACTTATTTCACTCAAAGCGTTTTTCTGGATATTTTTGTTGTTATTCTGTCTTTCACTGTGAAAATAAACCTACCATTAAAATTATAGACTGATCATTTCTTTGTCAGTAAGCAAATGTACAAAATCAGCAGGGGATCAAATACTTTTTCCCTCACTGTATGTGGCAACCTTCAGTAGCCTTCTTGGATCCAGCCCACATAAAATGTTAATACATAAGAAACATAATGCAAAGCCCTGCCTGTTTTCCATCTCAGTTAATGCAAAAAGTTTCACCACCGTTTCATTTATTCTGAGAAGTTGTATGTACCCCTGCCTACAGGAGGTAGGACTGTTAGTTCATATATACTGTATGCTAGGTGGGGACCAAAGTGCCAGTCTGATGGAAAAGAGACAATATAACAGAACTTCAGACCATGAAATCACTACTGCTAAATGTCTTATCTTTTGTGTCCCTACCACACTGTCCAAAACCTGACATACATAAGATTATTACAGATTTGTAATTTTAAGCAGTGGAAAGGAAAGATGATAATTTAAAATAAAGGGCTATTGCTGGTAAGGTTAGTGGTTTTATAATAAATACAATACCATAACAGCTTATGTTTAATCAGTCTCAAAAACATATTCCCAGTAGCATTGCGTTTTGCCAAGGTACTCTTTGACAAAGTTCAGGCGTGCAACAATGTTTTTTTTTTTTTTTTAAAGCAACGGCTTCATCTGTTGTGTTCTGCCATGGATGCCCTGCCTGTTCAAAGATTAACGAATGGTAGATTCATGAATAGGGGTGTTTGCCAGTTCCGTGATGTGTTCAAGCCTTTAGCTGTTACTTATGGGTTCCTCTTTACCTCATTGAGGATTCTGCATTGCACCTTGGGAGTCATCTTGGCTTGATGCCCACTTCCAGAAAGATTAGCCACAGAACTTAAATGTCTTCATTTATGGACGATTTGTCAACTGATGGATGCCTAAACACTCGGAGATTGCTTTTATATCCCGTTCCAGCTTCATGCAGGTCAACTACGCTTGATTGTATGTCTTCAGAGAGCTCCTTTTTGTGAGGCATGGTTCACATGAACCACAATCTTAAAATATTTGAGTGTTTTTAATCAAAATAGCTCTAAGCCACACTTTCAAACACATTTTTTGAATTTGACTCCAGGAGTGCGAAACTACTGACTCCAAATAGCTTTCATGGAAGTAATTCTATGGGTTCACTTACTTTTTCCCCCAACGCTGTGAATGTTTAATGGGTGTGTTCAATAAAGAGGAGAAATTATAATTACTTGTGTATTATCAGCTTAAGCACATTGTATCTATTGTTGTGACATAAATGAGGATCAGGTGACATTTTACAGCCAATTACTGAAGAAAACCAGTTAACTCCAAGGTGCTCACATACTTTTTCTTGCCATTGTGTGTATATAGATAGATACAGTAGATAGACAATTTACGCAGCTCTTTATATATATTTTACATTCATATCAGTCCTTGTGCTTAAGTTGCTTACAGTCCAAAGGTCTTACCTCACATGCAAACATACTAGTGTCAATTTAGATAGGACTCAATGAAGCTACCAGCATGTATTTGGAGTCAATAATCCAGTCCATGTGACATGTGTCAGACGTTATAACAACCAGGTGAGCATGTCTTCAATAAAAATATATATTATAATGCTTCACCAACATGTCCAAAAACATTCTGACTGGAGTTGGGCTTAATCGTCTCTTGCACACTGTCCTACAGTGCCTTGAAAAAGTATTCATACCCCTTGAAATTTTTCACATTTTATTATGTTACAACCAAAAACGTAAATGTATTTTATTGGGATTTTATGTGACAGACCAACACAAAGTAGCACATAAAATTGTGAGGTGGAAGGAAAATGATAAATGGTTTTCAAATTGTTCTTACAAATAAATATGTGAAAAGTGTGGCGTGCTTTTGTATTCAGCCCTCCTGAGTCAATACATTGTAGAACCACCTTTCATTGTAATTACAGCTGCAAGTCTTTTTGGGTATGTCTCCACCAGCTTTGTACATCTACAAAGTGACATTTTTGCCCATTCTTTGCAAAATATCTTAAGCTCTGTCAGATTGGACGGAGAAGGTGTGTGAACAGCAATTTTCAAGTCTTGCCACAGATTCTCAATTGGATTTAGGCCTAGACTTTGACTGTGCCATTCTAACACATGAGTATGCTTTGAGCTAAACCATTCCATTGTAGCTCTGGCTGTATGTTTAGGGTCGTTGTCCTGCTGGAAGGTGAACCCTCTGCCCCAGTCTCAAGTCTTTTGCAGACTCTAACAGGTTTTCTTCTAAGATTGCCCTGTGTTTGGCACCATCCATTTTCCCATCAACTCTGACCAGCTTCCCTGTCCCTGCTGAAGAAAAGGATCCCCATAACATGATGCTGCCACCACCATGTTTCATGGTGTGGATGTTTGGATGGTGTGTTCAAGGTGATGTGTAGTGTTAGTTTTCTGCCACGCATAGCGTTTTGTTTTTAGGGCAAAATTTTCAATTTTGGTCTCATCTGACCAGAGCACCTTCTTCCACATTTGCTGTGTGCCCCACATGGCTTCTCACAAACTGCAAGAAGGACTTCTTATCGCTTTCTTTTAACAATGGCTTTCTAAGATAACATATGCAAGTGTCTCCATGGCTCAATTGTCCACCCCCCTGCATTTATCAGAGCACTCCCATTTACATTGCCAACACTCTCTTACTGCTCTCCATAAAGGTAGAGGATGGGGAAAATCATTCTCGCCAGAACAATATTCATCTTTGTGGAATCCCAGAGGCTACTGCTGGTTCAGAGTTGCATACCATCGTGTTGGCAATCCTCAACAAAATTCTGGATAAGCCACTGATGGATGCCCTGGAGCTTGACAGAGTTCACTGAGTTGTGGGATCAAAGACTGGTACCCAGTCACACTCGAGAGACGTGCTAAGTCAGATGCATATCTTTTTGTTCACAAACTGGTTATTCGTAAGAAATACATTCAATACAAAAAACAATCATGACACTACACTATTTTTATGAAATAGCAGGCATTTAAGAGACATTCTCTTAATCTACTTGCAAAGAAGAGAGAGTGGGAATGGCACCAAGGAAAAACCTCCAAGGAAGAAAATGCAGCAACAAAATCTGGGTCTCCAAAAAAAAAGAAAAATGGAAGAGGCCAGGCAAAATTTTGATTCATAGTGACACGATTTTGCAAACAAAGTATTAGGAGCTGTAAAGTTGTGGCAAGAAATTGAAGAAGACCATAAGATGCTTGGGAGAATAAAACATTTAATCCAAGGGACCCTGGAATTCATAATATTCCACTAAGCCAATTGGAAAAATCTGGAGGCCAGATAATACAGCCAGACCTAGGCCCCCTATAGACTGTGGCTTATATAAAATATGTCTAGAAAATTAGGTACGTTTGCCCTGCCAAATGAATTTCTATATATCAGTATGGAGTTTGTTTATAAAGGATCTCAGAACGACACTGGGCAAAACTCTGAACAGGTACAGCAATTTTGGTAAGATATTCATTTTAACTGCCCTGACACAGCCCAGGGAAGAAATAGGATATGACCGCCATAATTTAAGAACATTATGAATCCTGGACACACATGGGAGATAATTGGCAGCAAAAAAAAAAAAAAAAAAAAAAAAAAAAAGGAAATGGTAGGTGTGAGAGTGACTCCTAGGTGAGAGATGTTTGTCCTGCAACCATAGGAATAGAAAGGATGTCAGATGCATTTCTTCAACGTTAAGTTAAAGATCATGCAGAGGGGCCTGGCGATTGGGACAGAATAAGTTTGACAGTTTGGGAAATCCAAGTTTTACCTGATCTCTCCAGGATGACCCTATTGAGACAAAAGAGTAGTGAGACCCCTATTAGATATCATCCACAACAAAGGAGCACTTTAAAATGGGGGACCCCTTCCACATTCAAAATTAGGAAGAATCAGACCACTTTCCTTCTTTATACTCCGGATCAGCTTCCTCCCTTTGAGTTCCTGAGCGCAGACCCCACTGAAGTGACAAAATAGCTGGAGCTTCCAGAAAGTGAACAAGACCGCTTAAGCCTACCTATCAGGAAAGGAGAAAGTCTAGATCGTAGCAGTAAGGAATGGCTTCCAGATTCATGCACGCAGCTGCAAAGGAACCTTGATTTCTCTTCCTTTGCCCAAAAGACTGTTTTGTTACCTGGCAGGAATTTTGCTACAAGCTTTTCTCTAACGTATGCCAATACTCTGGCTCCTTTATGCCATGCTGGCAGCTAATACTACCAGTTTTCAAAAGAATGCCTGTATAATAACTTTGTTTTCTCATAGGCACTTTATAATCAGTCACAAGACTTGAATTTTTTCTATACGACATATACCACCTGTGAATTAGAATACTTCACCATAGCCTGGACATTGGAGTTCACATCCTTTGTGGGTTTTTAGCTTTGATAAGGACTGTTCCAGGTGGGGATGTCTTCCTTTATAAAGTTATACAATGTAGCTTTTGATTGTAAATTCTTATTTTTTTTTTTTAAACAAAATGTTATACTTGTCTGTTCTGTGCAATGGAATTGGATTCACTAGACTTATTCTATGTGTTACCGGCTCCAGGCATAGCTTTATTATTGTACCAGTCTAAAGATTCCCTTGGGTTGCTTGTGCCCCTCCTGAATTGGGTTCCCTTGGTTCTCCTCTGGTGCCTTTTACATGGGGAGTTAGAAATATTTAATAGGAACTGCTTTTCTCTCAGAGGTGTACGATTTCGGTGTCTCTACATTGGTAATCTTTCCTGCTGATATTTATGACTAAGTGGTTGAGGTTGTCTGGAGTCCCGGTCACACCTCAGGAGTTGCCAGACCTCTTTAATATCTGTGAGACTAGATATACAGTATCTCACAAAAGTGAGTACATCCCCCACATTTTTGTAAATATTTTGTTATATCTTTTAATGTGACAACAGTGAAGAAATGAAATTTTGCTACAATGTAAAATATCGAGTGTACAGCTGGTGGGTGTGTCATGGTCTGGGGCTAGATGAGTGCTGCCAACACTGGGGAGCTACAGTTCATAGAGAAAACCATGAATGCCAACATGTACTGTGAAATACTGAAGCAGAGCATGATCCCCTCTGTTCGGAGACTGGGCCGCAGGGCAGTATTCCAACATGATAACGACCCCAAACACACCTCCAAGACGATCACTGCCTTGCTCAAGACGCTGAGGGTAAAGGTGATGGACTGGCCAAGCATGTCTCCAGACCTAAACCCCATTGAACATCTGTGGGGCATCCTCAAACAGGAGGTGGAGGAGCACAAGGTCTCTAACATCCACCAGCTCTGTGATGTCGTCATGGAGAAGTGGAAGAGGACTCCAGTGGCAACCTGTGAAGCTCCGGTGAACTCCACGCTCAAGAGGGTTAAGGCAGTGCTGGAAAATAATGGTGGCCACACAAAATATTGACACTTTGGGTCCAATTTGGACATTTTCACTTAGGGGTGTACTCACTTTTGTTGCCAACGGTTTAGACATTAATGGCTGTGTGTTGAGTTATTTTGAGGGGACAGCAAATTTACACTTATTATACAAGCTGTAGACTCACTACTTTACATTGTAGTAAAGTGTAATTTCTTCAGTGTTGTCACATGAAAAGATATAATAAAATATTTAGAAAAATGTGAGTGGTGTACTCACTTTTGTGAGATACTGTATGTCAGGGTGTCCATCTGCTGAACCTGAAATTGCTGACCAATTTAGTCTAATTTTTCTTCTACTAACTTGCTCCTTTTACGACACTGTGCTGCAGGTATATTCATTGGTGCTCGCCACCGACACCACTTAGGATATACTCCTGCCCCCCCTTGTGGGAGTTGGAAGTTTTGGTGTCTCTTTGCATATAGCAGGACATTATTCCAGTCATGTTCTTTTTTTATATTTTCTCCACGTTTCTCCCTCGGCAGAAAGCTACCAGCATCATAATACCAAAGACTACACCTTTTCCATCAGTTATATTCCAGAATATATATAAACCGAATTCACCAAAAGAAAATTATAGATGAAATAGTGGCGCTAATCCCCAGGTGGGGAGATGCCAGACACTCTTATCCAGCCAGTGAGCTGAATACAGACGTGACTAGAGAACGTGAAAAAACATATATTGCTAAATATCCCAAAAAGTAAAAATTAATATTAAATAAAATAAAAAAATCAATATGAGCTAATATAAATTATAACACTCAGTGAAAGTGATATACAAATATATAAATCCAAGAAAAAATATATAATAAAAATTGAGCACAGTAAATATCTATAAAGTCCAGAAACCAATCAATCGTGAAAAATAATCGTGAAAATATTTGAAGAAAGTCCAAAAAAAGAGTGAGGGTGACTCCAAAACTGCTCAGCTGTATTTTCAAACATCCACCACACCTCTGTGACGTGAATCCACTCCCTGCTGAAAACGGAAAATTGTATACTCACCTTTCCGTAATTTTCCTTTCCTGTCGCATCTTCATGGCAGCATACACGTTGGGGTTGTGACTCCGCCTCCACAACCTGATAGGACCACATAGCTATAAATTAGAGAGTAGGCACCTGCCCCAGTATTCTCCGTAAATATATACACATGTCACCTCAGAGGGTGGGTGATTGTATGCTGCCATGAAGATGCGACAGGAAAGGAAAATTACGGAAAGGTGAGTATACAATTTTCCGTTTTCCTGTCGCATCATGGCAGCATACACGTTGGGGAGTAACTCGCCAAACTGGGTGGGAGTGCAAAAAAAATCAAATTTATTGACAAGGAACAGAAGAATTGGCCTGTATGACGGCCCTCCCAAATTCCACTGCTGCTAAGCGTGCAGCGTCTATTTTGTAATGGGAAATGAAGGTGTTTCTTGAAGACCAAGTGGCCGCTCTACAAATGGTTTCCGCCGAAACTTTACAGTAAGCTGCCCATGAAGTAGCCATTGCCCTGGTGGAATGCGCTCTAAGGTCTTCCGGGATTTGCAAGGTGCTTAAGGAGTAGGTCTTTTTGATAGTTTTCACGAGCCATGAGGCGATGGTACGGGCAGAGGCTGCCTGGCCCTTCCTGAACCCATGTGGGATGACTAAAAGGTTCTCGCATCTCCTGAACGACTTGGTCACCGAGAGGTAATGCAGAACGTTGCCCCTAACATCCAGGGGATGAGGAACGCCCTGATCTGTGTTCAAAGCCGGAAGGTCAATCTCCTGGTTAAAGTGAAATGCAGAAGAGACCTTTGGGATAAATTTGTCTGAAGGTTTTAGGGTTAGCCTGTCTGGGTAAACCATCAGGTATGGTTCCTTGATAAGTAAGGCTTGCATTTCCGAGACCCTCTTCGCTGAAGTGATGGCAATTAGGAATGAGACTTTAGAGTCAGGTCCCAGAGGGAGGTATCTTCCAGAGGGGAGAATGGTTCTCCGGATAGAATTTGCAGGACAGTTGATAGGTCCCATGTTGGAAATGAAGGCTTTCTGGGAGGCCTTAGCTTCAGGCATGCTTTCTGGAACTGAACTACAAGAGGGTTGAGTGCCCATCTAACCCCTGTCAGAGCAGAGATGGCAGAGACTTGGACCTTCAGGGTGCTAGATCTAAGGCCTTTGTCTAGGCCTGACTGTAGAAACTCAAGCACTTGTATTGCTGATGGGGAAGACGGATCCCAACCTTGTTCCTGAGCAAAGGAAGAGAACTTCCCCCAGACTCTCTCGTAGGTGTAATTCGTGGAAGATTTCCTGGCTAAAAGCAGGGTTTCGACTACCTTCTGCGAACAGCCCTGATCTAGGAACCTAGACCTTTCAGTCTCCAGGCCGCTAGGTGCAATCTCTCTGGATTCGGATGCAACAGCTGGCCCTGGGTTAGTAGATCCGTTGTCACCGGAAGAGGAATTGGATCCGCTGTGCTCAGTTGCAGGAGGGTGGTGAACCAAGGCCTCCGTGGCCAGAAGGGAATCACAGCCAGTACTAGAGCTGCTGAGTGTTTGAGCCTCAGAAGGAACTTGGCAATCAGTGGCGTTGGTGGAAAAATATAACCTAGGCGAAAGTTCCAGGTATGCTGGAGACAATCCGTTCCTTCCGCTGAGGGGAAGGGGTTCCTCGACAGAAACCTTCGACATTTCCTGTTCTCTGGTGTTGCTGCGAGGTCTATGTCTGGATGACCCCATGTCTGGCATATGAGGGCGAAGGCCTGCGGGCTTAGACACCACTCGTTGTTGGAAACGAATGTTCTGCTGAGAGAGTCCGCCAGTTCGTTCTGAATTCCCGGAATATACGTCGCCTTCAGGTCCTGCAGATTCAGTTGAGCCCACTGTATCACCGGACCAACTTCCCGCATCATGGAGATGCTCTTGTTACCCCCCTGCCTGTTGATGTAGGCCACAGCCACTCGGTTGTCCATTTGGATCAGGACCTGTTTCCCTCTCAGAAGAGAGCTGAATGCCAAGAGGGCTTGGAAGGCTGCCTTCATCTCTAGGACGTTTGACACAACATCTCTGGTTCTGAAGTGCCAGCGGCCCTGAGCTGCATAATGTAGGTAGTGTGCCCCCCATCCCTCCAGACTGGCGTCCGAAGTCACTACCTCCTGATGGAGAGTGACTATCTGTTTGCATCTGCTGAGGTTGCCGGGGTGGATCCACCACCGTGGAGATAGTCTGGCTTCTTCCGAGATGCGAATCGGTTGGGACATGGACCATCCGTCCCACTGGCACAGGAAGGAGGCTTGCAGAGGTCTGGTATTCCATTGCGCCCACCTGACCATTGGAATGGTTGCTGATAAGGACCCCAGCAGGCTGAGGTATGCTCTGGCCGGTAAGTATGATGCTGGAACCACATCTTTCACCTTCTGAACTAGTAGGGACAACTTCTCCTTCGGAGTTCTACCGTGTTGGCCCGGGTGTCCAGCTCGGCTCCCAGGAAGACCATCCTTTGGGTAGGCTGAATGTTGCTCTTCTGCCAGTTGATTATCCAACCCAGACTCGTTAGGGTGGAAACTAAGATCTCGCGATGTTGCACGAGTGATTCCTGGCTGTTTGAGAGGAGAAGAATGTCGTCCAGGTAATGGTGGACCCTTAGACCCTTCTCCCTCAAAAAGGCTATTACTGGCAGCAGAACCTTTGTAAATGTTCTGGGTGCCGTAGAGATCCCGAAAGGGAGGCTTCGAAATTGAAAGTGTTCCTGGCCCACCGAGAACCGCAGGAACTTTTGGAATGCCACGTGAATTGGAATGTGTAGGTAGGCATCCTGGAGATCTATGGAGAGCATCCAGTCTCCCAAGTTTATGGCCTGGAGGATAGACTGCAGGCTTTCCATCCTGAACGACTCCACTTTGATGGACCTGTTGAGTTTCTTCAGGTCTAGAACCGGCCGAAAGTCCCCTGACTTCTTCTTGACGAGGAATAGTGGAGAATAGAATCCTCTGCCTCGTTGTGTTGGCGGAACCTCTGTTATCGCTTGCTTTTGAAGCAGCTCTAGGATATAGGTTAGAAGGGATAACCTTTTCTCTCCGGGAGGAGGAATACGGGTTGGGTAGAAATGATCTCTTGGGGGTCGATTTTTGAAGGCCCATCTGTGGCCGAAACTGACGGTGGCCAGGGTCCAGGTATCGTGTATGGTTTCCGTCCAAACCAGCCTGAAACTGAAGAGCCTTGCTCCCACTACTGCTGGCCGGACGGACGCACCTTCAAAAAGGCTTCTGGTCACTGGGAGCGGAGGTCTTAGGTTTTTGGAATTTCATAAAGGAAGTTTGAGGGTTCTTCCAGTTCCTTCTATACTCCTTCCCTGGTCTGTACGCTTTCGCGTCTCTATACCTTTCTGGGAGATTCCGCTTAAAAGGAGGGGGTCTCTGTTTGGGCCTCCTATCTGAGGGAATGAGCCCGGATTTTCCACCAGTTACCTTGGAGATGGCCGTATCTAATTTTATCCTGAAAAGGTGCTCACCGTCAAACGGAATACGGCACCAGTTGGACTTGGATGCCGGATCCGCCGTCCAGGGCTTAAGCCACAAAGCTCTTCTGGCCATCACTGAGGCCAACATAGACTTTGAAGCAGACCTGATAGTGTCAACTGAGGCCTCAGCCACGAAATCACCAGCCAGGCTTAACTCTTGTAATGCCTTCACAATTTTCTCTTGGTCTGCCCCCTCTAATACCAGCTTTTCCGTGTTTGAAGACCAACTCGAGATGGCCCTTCCTACTGCCGCGAGTGCTATCGCAGGCCTGCATGTACCGAAAGGTAAGCCCGCTTGAGATCCGTGTCGATCTTCCGGTCAAGAACGTCTCTAAACGTAACCGCATCCTCTAGCGGGAGGGTAACATGCCTGGCAAGGCGCATTAAGGATGCGTCCACTACCGGAGGGGATACCAGAGGGTTCACTTTAGGCTCCTTGAGTGGGTACAGCTTCTGGAGTCTGTTGTTCAGACTAGATTTTTTCTCTGGCCTCTGCCACTCTTCTTTGATTAAATCCTCCAGCTCATCGATGAACGGAAAGGTTTCAGGCTCCTTTTTAAGCTGCGGAAAATATTTTCTCTGCTTTGGCTGGACTTCCTGGGGTTCCTCCCATCCTATTGCCTCCTTGACCGATTTAACAAACGGTTCTATGAGGCCAAAGTCGAATCCTGCCGACACCTCCAGGCCTTCATTATCAGATAGGGAGTCTTGCTCCTTTGATGTGCTGGCCCGGGCTGGAGAGGTAATGGTGGAAAGATCCACATCCGGTATTGAGGCCTGAGGGGCTGAGTCCCCGACTTCTGAGGCTCTCTCTCTCGTGGCCTCTTCTAGGCATCTCTGACAGACCAATTTATCCGGAAGAGCCGCCGCACCACAGATCCAGCATGCGTTTCCAGCGGGACGGGCATGGCGTGCAGGGGAGCGGTGCCTACGTGAGGACGACCTTCTGTGGCGGGATCGACCATGCCGAGAACGTGATCTGGAGCGGCTTCTTCTGCGACTTCCTCTTGAGCGACTCCTCCTATGGTAGGAGCGGCTTCGTCTGTGTCTAGAGCGACTTCTCCTGCGTGAGGATTCTCTATGTCTTGACGCAGACGTTCCTGAGGACCTGGTAGGGCTGACCAATTTAGGTAGCGTTAGAAGTGCTCTCTTTTTCAATCTTCTTACTTACCCACTTCTTCCCCCCCTTACCTAGTCGGCTGGCGGTGATCTGCTGGGGCAGCGGTCTCCATGGTGAATAGGTTGGAAACCTGCAAGGAAAAGATAAGCAGAAATGTAGAAGCTGACCCAGCCTGGACGGTGGGGGGGGGGTAAGACCCACCTTTGTAGAGCGTTTTCTCTTGCTGTGGATCGCGGGGCAGGCTTCTGTAGCGTGCAGCAACCATCAGCAGCCTCCACAGCAATGCTGTGGTTTTTAAATCTGCCGCCATTAGCGTCGGACGCCCGCGCATGCGCAGTAGCGTCGCGAGGCGCCCGGCGCCATCTTGGAGACTGGAAAACAGCTTAGCAGCGCCCAGAAAGCCGTACTGCGCATGCGCGAGGACGCCGAGAACGCTCGGCGGTCCCCCACAGCACTGCATGGACCACAGAGCCCAGCAGGACACCCCAGGTATGCCGGAAAGGGAGAGGGGGAGAGGGGGGGGGACATGGAGACCGCTGCACACAATGAAGCCTGTTTAAGGCTTACTTTCTTGAGGCCATATAGATGGTTCCCTGGCCAATCCTCCAGCAAGCCTGTTTAAGGCTTTTGCGGGCTGTTTGCACTTGAAGCCTGTTTAAGGCTTGTCTTCTGGCAACAGTTTAAGATGAGATGAGTGCCCCTGAGACCACCAGAGTGGGGCTCCTTCCATTTAGCTCGTTTAGAGGCTGTACAAGAAGGACTTCCACCCAGGAGAGGCTAGAACCTGGCTGGGGCGAAGCGGTAAGGGGGTGCTGATCCGTGCGTCCTGACAGGTGAGGAAAAATAAGAGAATACTGGGGCAGGTGCCTACTCTCTAATTTATAGCTATGTGGTCCTATCAGGTTGTGGAGGCGGAGTCACAACCCCAACGTGTATGCTGCCATGATGCGACAGGAAATTCAAATTCACCAGCTGTTAAGGCCTCTCACTCTCGTGTTTAGCCTGACAGAGCCTCTAACCCACTTACATGGGGGTTAACATGCAAGCATACACCTCCACTGCTCCATAGGAACACCGCTTTTCTCAGGTTGGTAGTATGACATAAAAATAAAAGAATCTCCAATAGTGTAATCTCGTTTAAAAGATTTAATCACATATAAAACAACTTGTAATGAACTCACATTTAAAATAAAATAACAGGCAAGTCACTTCACGGCAAATGGAGAACTCCCACAGCACAGCAAGCAATAGCAACCGAAATAACAGGCAGGCCACGGCGGACCCAGGAGGTGTGTGTGCTCACGTTCGTCTCACCCGTCCGCAGCACTTGTCCCTTCACTGGAGCTCCGCTCTGTCCCCCTTCACTCCCTCCTCTAGCACTCGTGTGAGATCGCCGTGTAGCTATGCCCCGACATGTTTCATCATAAAGATTTAATCATGGGGTTGGCTAACCGGCGAATCAATCAAACTATTTATCCACACCAGAATTAGAGTGGGCGGGTGCAACTCACTCAGCATTCACACACTTCCTGTGTCTCCGTGTGTGCAATCTATAGCCCTTCCCTTCATTCTGGTTCAGTTCTATATTGAATATATTTCAATCAATATTTAAAAGGTATTTTACAGGTACATGCGTGGCGATCAGCTTAACAATATCCCTTCCCTCTACATTAGAACGCTAACCATCATACCAAGGGATTATTACTTCCCAGATATTTCTCACAAAGGTTGAATTGTCTTAAAACGAATCATTTCTACCCCACATTAGAAGTCAGTACAATATATCCACATTCATAATGAATATACATAGTGAAAAAATATTCTTGTGAAAAATATTATTAAAAATAGAATAAAGAATAAGATAAAAATTAAAAATTACAAAATTAAATTAAAAAAATAAATAATAATAAAAAAAGATAAAATAAATAAATAAAATAAAATATAAAAAAAAAATATAATAAAATAAAACAATAAAAAAATAAAAATAATAAAACAATAATAAAAAAGGAGAAAATAGTGATAAGAAACTACACAATAAATCCTAGTGAAAAACATGCATGTATATAGACATCTGCATATACAAATATACATGCATATAGGTGTAAGCATAAAAGACATAAGTACAGTGTAAATCATAATATGAAATTATAAGTGTACAATCATATTTACATATGAACTACTACATTATATCATACACTTCTCACAATTTCCCCATGTGTGACATAGTCTCTCGTGAAAAGTGACCATAGCAAATCCGTGATATCACTATTTAATTAATGTGCATAATATATATATGTGCAAACTGCATTCTAATATCTCAACAATAATAAAAAAAAATAATAAATAATTTGTGGATATCTCAACAATAGTGAAAAAATTTTTTGTGGATGGACCAATAATGTACCCATTATATGTCCCCCTGACTTATATGCCCATGTGTTTAACATAGTTAGCTGTTACTGATGAAGCAGTTGAGGTCCAGTTCTATGTTCATACCTCTAGGGAACAAACATTTTAGGAGAAAGATTCATCGAGTTTCTCTCTGAGAGAGATCCCTAACCCGATTGGATCCTCTCCAGGACTGATAAACTACATCCACACCACAGAACTGTAAAAGACTTGGGTCCTGATTGTGTTTCTCCTTGAAGTGGAGAGACACACTGTGGTATTGGAAACCCTTTTGGATGTTAGCTAAATGTTCTGCGATTCGCACTCTCAGTAATCTCTTCGTGCAGCCCACATAAAATAGCCCGCACGGGCACCATAAAAGATAGACTACATAAGAGGAATTGCATGTTATAAATTCTGTAATCCTGAACGTTTCATTATCCGCATTAGTAATTTGAGTCACACCCCTATTAATTACTTTCACTGTTTTGCAACAGATGCATTTTCTACATGCATAAAATCCCTGTAGATCAATTTTTATAGTTTGGTCATTTGGTCTATTTAAGATTTTTTTCACTACCCTTTGGCCAAAACTTGGGGCCCGTCTATATATAAATTTAGGGCGACTCAGTAGAACATCCCCCAGGTGTCTATCCCTGCAGAGAATGTGCCAGTGTCTCTTAAAGATCATCTCCACATCCCTGTACTGGTGATGGAAACCCGAGATAAATCCTAGCTGATGTTGATCAGTTGGTGCTATACAATCTCTCTCTTTCAAACATTCTTCCCTAGGGATGTTCGCTACCTCCTGGATGATATTATTCAAAGCATCTCCTTTATACCCCTTTTGCAGGAACCTTTCTTTCAGAATATTCGCTTGGATGGCATATGTGTCTAGGTCCGAACAATTTCGTCGAACTCTGAGCATCTGCCCCTTTGGTATATTTTTTATCCAATTCGGATGATGTCCACTCCTAATGGATAAATAGCTGTTCCGGTCTGTCATTTTGAAATAGACCTTTGTACTCATGGTATTATTAATCTTAGTTAGGGTCACATCCAGAAAATTTACTAGGTGTCACTAATGACATGATCCAACCGAATATTGTTCGAGTTGTTGTTAAGGAAAGAGATGAAATCAATTGCAGATTCCCTTGATCCCTCCCAGATGAGCAGGAGATCATCAATAAATCTACGATAAAATCGCAGCTGGGCGGGTTTTGGGTTAAACACCCGTCTATCTTCCCACTCTGCCAGAAATAAGTTGGCTAAGCTGGGAGCATATTTGGCTCCTATCGCCACGCCAACCTTCTGGGAGAAAAAATGCCCGTCATACCAGAAGTAGTTGTGGGTCATGCAAAAATCTAAAGCATGATCCACAAATACCTTCTGTACATGAGGGATATCAGTTCAAAGCCAGTGCCGCATCCTCGTGCTGGATAATAGTGTACAGTGAGGCCACATCGGCCGTCACTAAATACACTTCTGAGGTCGGGTCAAATTTGACCTCTTGTAGAGACTGAAGTAGGTCAGTGGTATCTTTAAGATAGGCTCTAGTTGCTTTTACGCTAGGTTGGAGGAATTTATCTAAAAACTCTCCCAAACGAGCCGTCACTGATCCTATGCCATTCACTATAGGACGTGGCGGCGGTACCCTCACATCTTTGTGGATCTTCGGCAACGTATAGATGATTGGGATGCGGCATGAGCTGGGAACCAAGTAATTTTTTTCTCTACCATTTAGGGCATCCATGCTGTAACCCCATTCTACTAAAGCACTCAACTGGGCTCTATATTCATTGGTGGGGTCTGAAGATAATCTACAATATGTAGTACGATCTCCCAACATATCCACCAATTGCTTATGATAGAAAGTTTTTTCCAAAATTACTACCCCTCCCCCCTTGTCCGCTGGTCGAATAATAATATCTTTCTTCTTCTCTAAAGATTTAATGCCATTTATGATATAGTCAGGATTGACCCTTTTGATAGGGTTCAATTGTTCTATATCAGTCAGGGCAAGATTCTCCTTTTTTATTATTTTTTTATTATTTTTATTTTTTATTTTTTTATTATATTTTTTTTTTCCATATTTTATTTTTTATTTATTATTTTATCTTTTTTTTTTTTATTTTTTTTTTTTATTAAATTTTGTAGGAAAAATGGAATGATTCGCGCTATATAAATTGATAAATGTGTGGCTGTTTAGTCACACCAAAAAACACTAAATGCAACCTGTGTAAATAATACGTAACCATACGTGCAATAGTGTATCTTAATCTATACAAACAAATGTGGAAAATAGAGTCCAAACAAAAATAAACGTATTAAAAAGTCATTTGTGAATGGAAAAAAAATTTATAAAAAATAGTCCATGAGAAGAACCCAAAGAAAGTGAAAATAGCAATCACGGGTTTTTCAACCACATGGAGCCTCAGATATGTGGGACCACCACCGACAGTAAGAGCCTGGCCGCTTACCAGAACCCCATGACCCCCCGTGTTAAATTTGGTGTTATCGCTCTCACTCTCTCATACTGGTCACTGGAAGTTCAACATGGCACCTTGATGGCAAAGAACTCTCTGAGGATCTTGCCAACTCTTTGATTAGATTTGCAATTCTCCTCTTGTCTTCTGGGCACAAATCCTTCAAAGAGGCACTTCTGGAGTCAGCTTCTCCCCGAGTCCCCTGCTGATCTCTGTGCCGTGTCCAGTCTGGTACTGGACTCGGTGTACTGGAGTCAGGATAATTCAGATGAGGAACAACAGATGGTCTATGTACCAGGACTCTGCAGTGACGGTAACCTCAGATCGGCTTCCAAGTTTAAGAATTTGAAACCTGAAGAAAGAAAGGCCAGAGCTGCAGCTCCCGTCCCAGAGGCTTCTGTGGAGTTGGTACCAGACTGGACACGGCACAGAGATCAGCAGGGGACTCGGGGAGAAGCTGACTCCAGAAGTGCCTCTTTGAAGGATTTGTGCCCAGAAGACAAGAGGAGAATTGCAAATCTAATCAAAGAGTTGGCAAGATCCTCAGAGAGTTCTTTGCCATCAAGGTGCCATGTTGAACTTCCAGTGACCAGTATGAGAGAGTGAGAGCGATAACACCAAATTTAACACGGGGGCTCATGGGGTTCTGGTAAGCGGCCAGGCTCTTACTGTCGGTGGTGGTCCCACATATCTGAGGCTCCATGTGGTTGAAAAACCCGTGATTGCTATTTTCACTTTCTTTGGGTTCTTCTCATGGACTATTTTTTATAAATTTTTTTTCCATTCACAAATGACTTTTTAATACGTTTATTTTTGTTTGGACTCTATTTTCCACATTTGTTTGTATTGATTAAGATACACTATTGCACGTATGGTTACGTATTATTTACACAGGTTGCATTTAGTGTTTTTTGGTGTGACTAAACAGCCACACATTTATCAATTTATATAGCGCGAATCATTCCATTTTTCCTACTTATGTTATGTGTTTGTGTCACATTTAGATTTCGCTGCTCCTTTTCACATTTTAGATATTTTGAAGCGCAATTATTTTTTCCTTTTTTTCTATTAAATTTTGTAATTTTTAATTTTTATCTTATTCTTAATAATAATATTTTTCACAAGAACATTTTTTCACTATGTATATTCATTATGAATGTGGATATATTGTACTGACTTCTAATGTGGGGTAGAAATGATTCGTTTTAAGACAATTCAACCTTTGTGAGAAATATCTGGGACGTAATAACCCCTTGGTATGATGGTTAGCGTTATAATGTAGAGGGAAGGGATATTGTTTTTTTTTGACAGTAAGAGTTTTTATTTATTTAGAAATCATAAAATACAAAACAGCAATAACATAAACAGTACAGTATTTGCCACCAGATTACAACTCTATGGAATGTAGCTATTACCAGGCGGTATTGAAGTCAGGGTACCTAAGGGTGAAAAGCAGCCTGTAATATAAGACTATGTCTGTGGTTCATTACAATATCCAATAATACAGTACAAGAAGAGGGGTGTGTATACTCTTTAAAGCAAATGGTAGTCCTAGATTAATCCTAACGTTCCTCTGCTGTGGGTATATAGAGAGGGAAGTACTTTCAGTTGGGGGGAGGGGAAGGAGAGGGGGAGAGAGAGAGAGAGCGAGGAGGAGAAAAAAAAAAAAAAAGGGGGGGGGGGGGGGACGAGGAGACAGCGGGCTGCTCCGCAATTACTCCCAGCTTCCTATTAGCTAATATATACGATACAATAACACTTGCATATAATAGGAGTTCACTCAAGCATCAGACCAATGTGACCATATTTTTTCAAATTTCGCAGGACAGTTCCTACTTTTGTATGTGATCTTATATAATGGAAGGACTTTATTAATTGCACTTCGCCATGAGGCGACTGTAGGGATGTCTGTACCCTTCCATCTCAACAGGATTTCTCTCCTAGCATAGTAAAGGGCAAAAGTCAAGCATAATTTAGTATAACGGTCACCCTCCACGTCCCCGAGGTAACTAAGCAAAAAGACAAGAGGGTCCAGTGTCAATGTGGCGCCGCATACTTCTGTTAATACATCCGTCACCCCTCTCCAGTAAGGACAGATCTTGTTGCAAGTCCAAACCATATGAAAGAAGGAGCCTTGCTCAGTGGAGCATCTCGTGCAGAGTGGGCTGAGAGAAGGGTTAATGGATGCCAACCTTTGTGGGGTATAGTATGCCCTATGTAAAAATTTTAATTGTACAAAACGGTCTCTAGAGGCTATCATAGAGGAAATAAATGTAGAGACACACTCTTCCCATATGTCTTCGTCTAGGTTGGGAATATCTTCCCTCCATTTAGCCAGCACATGTGAAGTGTCCGTGTCATAAGCCACTGTGAGATACATGTAGATGGTGGAAAGTGGTTTGAGCAGGAGCTCCGAAGTGAGGAGTCTCTCGATAGAATCTGAATTTAAAGTGATTGGGCCAGGGAACTGGGCGGTAAGGGCATGCCGGAGCTGCCAGTATCTAAACTGAAAAGAGCGAGGGAGATTAAATGCTTGCCTTAATTCTAGAAATGTTAGGATCTTACCACCTGGCATTACTTGCTTGAGGGTGACGATACCCCTCATTGCCCACGCCGCCGGATCAGGTATTGTATTCAGGTGGGGAAGAAGGGGATTGCCCCATACGGGAGTGTGAGGGGAGACCTCCAAGGGATCACGGTGGGCTGCCCGGGAACATTGCCAAACTCGAAACGTGGTCTTCATAGGGACCGTAACACCCGGGTGTGCTTTGCACCCCCTGAAGACTAAGTTAGAAAGGGCTGCATATGAACCAAGGATTGCTGCTTCAAGGGTAACCGCTGGATTCTGTCTGGGTTGGGAGAACCACCAGCGGGCGGTAACCAAAACCGCCGTCCAGTAGTATATGAGGAGGTTTGGTAGGGCCAGACCACCTCCAGAGAGGGGAAGATAAAGGGTCCGTCTGGCCACTCTAGGAGGT
This sequence comes from Aquarana catesbeiana, assembly GCF_042186555.1. Lineage (NCBI taxonomy): Eukaryota > Metazoa > Chordata > Amphibia > Anura > Ranidae > Aquarana > Aquarana catesbeiana. The sequence goes on from NC_133335.1 coordinate 105,438,467, forward strand.
CTACCCGCCCAGACAAAATCACTCACAATGCTGTCCAGTCTCCAAAACACGGACCGGAGTATATGGACAGGGGTGTGACAAAAGAAATATGACAATTTAGGTAAATACACCATTTTGATTAAATTCCCTCTGCCCACTGATGTGAGAGGAAGTTTACGCCAAGTGGAGCATTGCTTGGTAAGTTTGTCCACCACCGGAAGTACATTACGGTCCAGGTATCTGTCCAAAGATAAGGCTACCTTTACGCCCAAATATGTGAACTCTTCGACCCATCAGAGAGGGGTTTGGGTATCAATACGAGGCATGGATGGGTGAAGTGGGAAAAGGACCGATTTGTCCCAGTTGATACGGACTCCTGAAAAACGGCTGAAAGTATCAAACTGAGACAAGGCAGCCCTCAGGGATTCAGAGGCATCAGCCAAATAGAGGAGGGAGTCATCGGCATAAAGGGACAATTTCTCCTCTAACGGGCCTACTTTAATGCCCTTAATAGCTCGATCGCTTCTAATATGAGCCGTCAAGGGCTCCAGGGCCAAGGCAAATAATGCCGGGCATAGGGGACATCCCTGCCGAGTCCCTCTCTCCAAGAGAAAGGGCTCCGACAGAGTACCACCCGTGCGTATGCGAGCCCTAGGTTGTGCATACAACATCTGAATCCATGTGAGGAAGATCGGGCCAAAGCCAAATCTGGAAAGGACCCTCCACAGGTAGCCCCACTCGACTGAGTCGATAGCTTTCTCTGCGTCGAGTGAGGCCACCACCCCAGGTCAGCCACCTCAATGTGAATATGTAATCTACGTATATTTATATCTGTGCCTCTTCCGGGCATGAACCCCGTTTGGTCCGGATGTGTTAGGGCCGTAATAACTTTGTTTAGACGGATGGCTAGGATTTTGGCAAGGACCTTTGCGTCAACATTTAGGAGAGAAATAGGGCGGTAAGATGCACAAAGGGTAGGGTCCTTCCCCGGCTTGGGGATAAGTACTATAACCGCCTCGCTCATCGAGGCCGGGAGGGTCCCAGTTTTTAAAGCTGAAGCAAAAACCGTCTGCAATCTAGGGGTTATCTCTTCCATGTAAATCTTATAGAACTCCACCGGGAATCCGTCCGGACCCAGGGTTTTCCCTGTCTGCATCATTTTGAGGGCTTTTTGTATCTCCTCCAATTGAATGGGGGCGTCTAGTGTATTTGCTGTGGTGGGTGTAAGGACTGGGATGTCAATGTCCTCCAAGTAACCAGTAAGGTCTTGTTGATCATATACTACTCGTGAGCTATATAATTGCTGGTAATAATTGGTGAAGCATCGATTAATTTCCGCTGGGGAAGAGTGAAGTGTCCCGTCCCGGTCACGAATCTGCGCTATTGCCATCACCCAGAATTGTTCCCTGGACAGCCAGGCCAAAAGACGACCTGTCTTCTCCCCCTGTTCGAATATGCGCTGGATTGGTATAAAAGCTTTTTTTGTGTCAGGGAGGTCTGTAGCAGTAAGGTTTGTTGGATAAGAGATTGGAGTGTTGTATAGTCTCGTGGATCTCGGGAACGGACATATAGAGCCTCTTGTCTAATCGCCTCAGCCTCTAGTCTGGTAAGCTCTGCCCTATGAAGTCTCCTTACTCTGGCAATAATGCATTGGTATTGCCCCCTTGATGAGGCCCTAAAGGCTTCCCAAACAGTATTGTCAGAGGCTGTTCCTGGGTTGACTTCCCAAAATTGCTGCACCGTTTCCCGAAACTGAGAATCAACATCTACATCGGATATCCAGAACCTGGACAACCGCCAGAGTCTATCCGACGAATCCGCCGTCAGTTCCAGGGATAGCAACAGCGGGGCGTGGTCCGAAATCCCCCGTGGAAGTATGCTGATGTCCCGAACTCTGGGGAGGACAGGGGCGCAACATAGGCCAGGTCTATGCGAGAGAAGGATCTATGTGTGGCTGAGTGGCAAGTAAAGGCCTTGGCTTGAGGGTTCTTCCACCTCCATACATCCACCAGGCCATATGTGTCAGCCCAGTCTGCCAAAGTAGTATCCCCCACTGTGCTCCTGTCCAACCCAGAGTCCGGAACAAGGTTAAAATCACCCATCAACACAACATTATCCGGGGGGAACCGAGCCAGCCCACCCGAGATTAAATTGAGGATTCTGAAGGAAGCCGGGGGGGGAGGGGGGGGCAGATATACCCCCACCAGCACCCATGGTAAGTTAAATATCAGAGCATGTATTAATACATATCTCCCATCGGGATCTAGTACTAAATCTAGGAGCTTAAAAGGGAGAGTTTTCAGGCCAAAATACTAACCCCTCTAAAATTGGAGTAAGTAGAGTGGTAGTGATGACCTACCCAAGGTTTTTTCAAGCTAAGAGTTTTGCTGCCAATCAGATGTGTCTCCTGTAACACACAGATATGGGGATTATGCTTCTTTATAAATTGAAACACTAAAGAGCGCTTCACTGTAGAGTTTAAACCACGTGTGTTCCAGGAGAGGATATCTAGGTTAGTCATGTATACATCTCATTTATAGAAAAAACAGGATACACCTTATATGCACCTCCTGATTCACCACAAGCCGTCACAGGGAATGCCCAAGGCGAACCAGAGCCTGACATCAATTTAAGTAAAAAGAGCAAACACAGTACTGTCAAAAAAAATAAAACAAAAAACTGGGAGCCAGAAACACGGCTCAACATCCCCAAACCTCAGTGAAGGAAGTCCATTCGGGAGTAAAGTTCAGGGTTTCAAACCAGATGTGTCGTCTGCTTCCATGCTGGGAATTAAAGACACTGGTGTGCCAGTGGGTATGCACTTAAGGGGGGAGCGTGGGTCAGTTCCAAAGTCAAATAACCAGATGGAGTATTGAACAGATAGCCCATGCTTGCCATTGGTGATATGAGAGGGGTCCTCAGAGGCACCCAAAGGATCAGACCCTCCCCTCCAGAAATAAATCCCTTGTAAAATCTCCAGCAGTATACTCACAGTTTCCCAGAGGGAGTCATCTTTGGATGTTGTCAGCCCACGCGGCTGCTTTTCTGGGAGAAGTGAAGAATTGCACTTTTTCGCCGTCCTGCACTCTCAGTTTGGCTGGGAATAGCATGCTATATTTGATCCCTTTCTCTCGCAGCATGGCACGAACATGATCAAAAGACTTCCGCTGCCTCTGTGTCTCTACAGAGTAATCCGGAAAAATAAGTAGTTTCGTGTTCTCAGTGTAATTCTCCTTGCATGCGGGCAGAGCGGAGCACAGTGTCCCTGTCTCTGTAATGGAGGAGTTTGAAAATGAATGTGCGCGGCGGCGCTCCCTGCGGGCCTCTGCTGGCAGGCATTCGATGGGCGCGTTTGATAGAGAAGTGCGGGGAAAATTGCGCTTTTGGTAGAAGGGTTGGGAGTAGTTTCTCCATAAAACCGACCGGATCCGTCCCCTCTGCGCCTTCCGGGAGGCCGAGAACCCGGAGATTATTCCTCCGGTTCCGGTTCTCGGCGTCCTCGGCTCTAAATTCAAGTGCTTTCACCTTCGATTTTAGGATCTGTATGTCCTCATGGTGTTCTCTCTGCACATCTTCCGTAGTGGAGATCCGCCGTTCCGCCTCCCCCACTCGCTCCCTAAATCGATCCATGTCACGTCGAATGAGGGCAGTTTCCTCCTGGACACGGTCTATCTTGATGGTGAGAGTGGACTGGCAAGTGGAGATAGCGTGCATCAGAGCCTCAAACGCCTGGGATCCAGCCTGGATCGCGCCATCCGGTGGGGCAGAGGTCTGCGTCTCCATGTGGCGGGCCTTAGGAGGGGAAGGCCCAAACTTCGGCGGCGTTCTTGTATGCTCAGGAGCTCGCAGTTTCTGTCCCCTTTTTTGTACCTGCGCATTCCCTGAGTCACCGGAGGCCTCTGGTGATATATGGCAGGGAGTTAGATGCAAAATCCACACCAGGATGTTAGAAGGAGATACGTCCGGAGTGGGAGCTCTGGTACTAGACGTCCGCTCCCAGCGCCATCTTGGACACGCCCCCGGGATATTGTTAAGCTGATCGCCACGCATGTACCTGTAAAATACCTTTTAAATATTGATTGAAATATAATCAATATAGAACTGTGAACCAGAATGAAGGGAAGGGCTATAGATTGCACACACGGAGACACAGGAAGTGTGTGAATGCTGAGTGAGTTGCACCCACCCACTTTAATTCTGGTGTGGATAAATAGTTTGATTGATTCGCCGGTTAGCCAACCCCATGATTAAATCTTTATGATGAAACATGTCGGGGCGTAGCTACACGGCGATCTCACACGAGTGCTAGAGGAGGGAGTGAAGGGGGACAGAGCGGAGCTCCAGTGAAGGGACGAGTGCTGCGGACAGGTGAGACAAACGTGAGCACACACAACTCCTGGGTCCGCCGTGGCCTGCCTGTTTTTATTTCGGTTGCTATTGCTTGCTGTGCGAGTTCTCCATTTGCCGTGAAGTGACTTGCCTGTTATTTTATTTTAAATGTGAGTTCATTACAAGTTGTTTTATATGTGATTAAATCTTTTAAACGAGATTACACTATTGGAGCTTCTTTTATTTTTATGTCATACTACCAACCTGAGAAAAGTGGGGTTCCTATGGAGCAGTGGAGGTGTATGCTCGCATGTTAACCCCCATGTAAGTGGGTTAGAGGCTCTGTCAGGCCAAACACGAGAGTGAGAGGCCTTAACAGCTGGTGAGTTTGAATTTCAGCAGGGAGTGGATTCACGTCACAGAGGTGTGGTGGATGTATGAAAACACAGCTGAGCAGTTTTGGAGTCACCCTCACTCTTTTTTTGGACTTTCTTCAAATATTTTCACGATTATTTTTCACGATTGATTGGTTTCTGGACTTTATAGATATTTACTGTGCTCAATTTTTATTATATATTTTTTCTTGGATTTATATATTTGTATATCACTTTCACTGAGTGTTATAATTTATATCAGCTCATATTGATTTTTTTATTTTATTTAATATTAATTTTTACTTTTTGGGATATTTAGCAATATATGTTTTTTCACTTTCTCTAGTCACGTCTGTATTCAGCTCACTGGCTGGATAAGAGTGTCTGGCATCTCCCCACCTGGGGATTAGCGCCACTATTTCATCTATAATTTTCTTTTGGTCAATTCGGTTTATATGTATTTTATTGTTAAGTGGCAGCTTTGGTAGGGTTTTGACATTTATTAACATAGCGCGGAGGTGGTAATACAGGTAATACAGGTCAGGGGTGGCGTAAACCTCCAGTTTCCAATATCTATAATTTTTAACCATCTGCTGCTATGGAAGCGATTAACTTCTTATCAAAAAGACAGATTAATCCTGATAGTGTCTTCTCGAGCAGCACTGAATTGGGTGATTGTGATGAAGACACTACATCCCTTTTAAAAAACTTGGATCACCTGCTTGAAAAACTGCTGAAAACATGGTGGGATGTTTTCACGTTTAAGCATTATCTTAAAGAAAAATTGATTTTTAAAAGCCTTAGATGGGAAGTGCCTCCTCAGGATGCACTTACAGACCCTTCTTTTATGAAAGAATGGTTGGATTTTTTTAACAAAGCAGGTTTGGAACTTCAGGATCTTGTATTAACAAGAAAGGAATTTAAATTTACTAAAATTAATGAACAGATTAAGGATATAGAAAGGAAATTGGAGCCCATTAAGGGCACCAATTCCATTCTAGAATTTAACAACAATATGAAGAAAAAATTAGAGAAACTTGATCGTGAAGTACAAAAGAAGAAGGTTAAAAAATACATTAGAGATTCTACAGATTTTAAAAATAATAAAATTTATGCGTGGCAGAACTCCGGTGTAGGGGTTGAACCCATGGAGTTAAACAATACAGAAGGTGTAGCCCCTATTTCCTCATCAGGAAACCAATTGGAGAAATCCATTGGGAAAAAGAATGGGAAAGGGAAAATAGAGCAGCATACACCAGGACATCCCCGTAGGGGATCACAAGCCCAATATGGGGGAGGGGACTGTAATGGAAATTTGTAAGTTCTGTATATAATTGTATTCTATTTTGTATGTATTGCACATTGCCCTCACTGTGCACACAGCACTAATAATGTTTTCAGTAAATGTTTACATTCTTTCGAGTCCTGATTAGAATTAGCCTGCCTATGTAACGCCCCTTGTTACCATAAATGTACAATTGTAATATTAATGTGATACCTACGTAATCATGTGCATAAAAACCTTCGATTGCATCATAATAAAGCAGAACAGTTATTTGGAAAGATGCCGAGTGTATCTTTTGTGTCTGTTCCCTACTGCAGTAGTTATTATTAATTTGGAACCACTAATCAATATGAGGATAGGAGTTGCCTATCATCAATTTAACCGAGTCAGTACCCATATGTAGGTTCTCAACAGGGGGAAGGTTACTACTCACCAAGACCCATGCATGGGGCCAGGGGTGGATATCGTCAACAACCTAACCATTATCCCCCATATCGTCCAGTACAACAATATAGAGGGAATCAATCTACTCACCATGCCCATCATTTTCCCCAATCATATCAAGAGGGGTACTCTACTCCACCCCATAACTATTATCCAGATATGGGGAATCAGATCCCCACTTATAATAGGTATGCACCCTTGAGTGATTATGAAGGTAATGAGCAGGAGTATCCCAGTTACCAAAGATCTGGCCCCCAACCTTTTTTAGGGCATCGAGGAAGGAGGGGGAGGGGGGGAGGAACTCCCAGAGGGAACACTCGTCCCAACAACAACAGGGGGGTGGAACGGATCACTACCCAAACAGAGAACCTATACCCTTTCCAAGAGAAGAAGGAGGTGTAGAGCAGGTAGAGCCAAACAACCCAAAAAAGAGACCAAGAGATGTGTAAATGATGGAATCTTTAATCTCAGTGGGACACAACTCAATCATAATGAATTAAATATACTGGGCTTGGGGCTGAAATGTGCCCCAAGAAAACCAATGAATAAATTTGAGGTATTCATTGATACCCATAAATTTATCCGCACATTAAAACATTAAAAAACATTTTTTGAGTCATCCGATTGCACCAAGGAGAGATATCACTGTGAATCAGAGGAGAATAGATTCGGATTTGAGGAATAAATCCCTGATCAACCTCCAAAATTCTAGTAACCACTTCATTGAGGTCTTCAAAAACCTTGTCCTGACTGATATAGAACGATTGAACCCTATCAAAAGGGTCAATCCTGACTATATCATAAATGGCATTAAATCTTTAGAGAAGAAGAAAGATATTATTATTCGACCAGCGGACAAAGGGGGAGGGGTAGTAATTTTGGAAAAAACTTTCTATCATAAGCAATTGGTGGATATGTTGGGAGATCGTACTACATATTGTAGATTATCTTCAGACCCCACCAATGAATATAGAGCCCAGTTGAGTGCTTTAGTAGAATGGGGTTACAGCATGGATGCCCTAAATGGTAGAGAAAAAAATTACTTGGTTCCCAGCTCATGCCGCATCCCAATCATCTATATGTTGCCGAAGATCCACAAAGATGTGAGGGTACCGCCGGCACATCCTATAGTGAATGGCATAGGATCAGTGACGGCTCGTTTGGGGGAGTTTTTAGATAAATTCCTCCAACCTAGCGTAAAAGCAACTAGAGCCTATCTTAAAGATACCACTGACCTACTTCGGTCTCTACAAGAGGTCAAATTTGACCCGACCTCAGAAATGTATTTAGTGACGGCCGATGTGGCCTCACTGTACACTATTATCCAGCACGAGGATGCGGCACTGGCTTTGAACTGATATCCCTCATGTACAGAAGGTATTTGTGGATCATGCTTTAGATTTTTGCATGACCCACAACTACTTCTGGTATGACGGGCATTTTTTCTCCCAGAAGGTTGGCGTGGCGATAGGAGCCAAATATGCTCCCAGCTTAGCCAACTTATTTCTGGCAGAGTGGGAAGATAGACGGGTGTTTAACCCAAAACCCGCCCAGCTGCGATTTTATCGTAGATTTATTGATGATCTCCTGCTCATCTGGGAGGGATCAAGGGAATCTGCAATTGATTTAATCTCTTTCCTTAACAACAACTCGAACAATATTCGGTTGGATCATGTCATTAGTGACACCTCAGTAAATTTTCTGGATGTGACCCTAACTAAGATTAATAATACCATGAGTACAAAGGTCTATTTCAAAATGACAGACCGGAACAGCTATTTATCCATTAGGAGTGGACATCATCCGAATTGGATAAAAAATATACCAAAGGGGCAGATGCTCAGAGTTCGACGAAATTGTTCGGACCGAGACACATATGCCATCCAAGCGAATATTCTGAAAGAAAGGTTCCTGCAAAAGGGGTATAAAGGAGATGCTTTGAATAATATCATCCAGGAGGTAGCGAACATCCCTAGGGAAGAATGTTTGAAAGAGAGAGATTGTATAGCACCAACTGATCAACATCAGCTAGGATTTATCTCGGGTTTCCATCACCAGTACAGGGATGTGGAGAGACACTGGCACATTCTCTGCAGGGATAGACACCTGGGGGATGTTCTACCGAGTCGCCCTAAATTTATATATAGACGGGCCCCAAGTTTTGGCCAAAGGGTAGTGAAAAAAATCTTAAATAGACCAAATGACCAAACTATAAAAATTGATCTACAGGGATTTTATGCATGTAGAAAAAGCATCTGTTGCAAAACAGTGAAAGTAATTAATAGGGGTCTGACTCAAATTACTAATGCGGATAATGAAACGTTCAGGATTACAGAATTTATAACATGCAATTCCTCTTATGTAGTCTATCTTTTATGGTGCCCGTGCGGGCTATTTTATGTGGGCCGCACGAAGAGATTACTGAGAGTGCGAATCGCAGAACATTTAGCTAACATCCAAAAGGGTTTCCAATACCACAGTGTGTCTCTCCACTCCAAGGAGAAACACAATCAGGACCCAAGTCTTTTACAATTCTGTGGTGTAGATGTAGTTTATCAGTCCAATCGGGTTAGGGATCTCTCTCAGAGAGAAACTCGATGGATCTTTCTCCTAAAATGTTTGTTCCCTAGAGGTATGAACATAGAACTGGACCTCAACTGCTTCATCAGTAACAGCTAACTATGGTAAACACATGGGCATAGTTTAGAAGTCAGGGGGACACATAATGGGTACATTATTGGTCCATCCACAAAAAAAAATTTTCACTATTGTTGAGATATCCACAAATTATTTATTAATTTTTTTATTATTGTTGAGATATTAGAATGCAGTTTGCACATATATATATTATACACATTAATTAAATAGTGATATCACGGATTTGCTATGGTCACTTTTCACGAGAGACTATGTCACACATGGGGAAATTGTGAGACGTGTATGATATAATGTAGTAGTTCATATGTAAATATGATTGTACACTTATAATTTCATATTATGATTTACACTGTACTTATGTCTTTTATGCTTACACCTATATGCATGTATATTTGTATATGCAGATGTCTATATACATGCATGTTTTTCACTAGGATTTATTGTGTAGTTTCTTATCACTATTTTCTCCTTTTTTATTATTTTTTTATTATTTTTATTTTTTATTTTATTATTTTTTTTTATTTTTATTTTTTTTTTCATATTTTATTTTTATTATTTTTTTTATTTTTTATTTTTTTTTTCATATTTTATTTTTTATTTTTATTTTTTATTATTTATTTTTTATTTTATATTATTCATTTATTTATTTATTTTCTCTTTTTTTTTTTTTTTTTTTATTTATTTATTTTTTTATTTAATTTTGTAATTTTTAATTTTTATCTTATTCTTTATTCTATTTTTAATAATAATATTTTTCACAAGAATATTTTTTCACCATGTATATTCATTATGAATGTGGATATATTGTACTGACTTCTAATGTGGAGTAGAAATGATTCGTTTTAAGACAATTCAACCTTTGAGAAATATCTGGGAAGTAATAACCCCTTGGTATGATGGTTAGCGTTCTAATGTAGAGGGAAGGGATATTGTTAAGCTGATCGCCACGCATGTACCTGTAAAATACCTTTTAAATATTGATTGAAATATATTCAATATAGAACTGTGAACCAGAATGAAGGGAAGGGCTATAGATTGCACACACTGAGACACAGGAAGTGTGTAAATGCTGAGTGAGTTGCACCCGCCCACTCTAATGCCCCGTACACACGGTCGGATTTTCCGATGGAAAATGTCCGATCGGAGCGTGTTGTCGGAAATTCCGACCGTGTGTAGGCTCCATCACACATTTTCCATCGGATTTTCCGACACACAAAGTTGGAGAGCAGGAGATAAAATTTTCCGACAACAAAATCCGTTGTCGGAAATTCCGATCGTGTGTACACAAATCCGACGGACAAAGTGCCACGCATGCTCAGAATAAATAGAGATGAAAGCTATTGGCCACTGCCCCGTTTATAGTCCCGACGTACATGTTTTACGTCACCGCGTTTAAAACGATCAGATTTTCCGACAACTTTGTGTGACCGTGTGTATGCAAGACAAGTTTGAGCCAACATCCGTCGGAAAAAATCCTAGGATTTTGTTGTCGGAATGTCCGAACAAAGTCCGACCGTGTGTACGGGGCATTATTCTGGTGTGGATAAATAGTTTGATTGATTCGCCGGTTAGCCAACCCCATGATTAAATCTTTATGATGAAACATGTCGGGGCGTAGCTACACAGCGATCTCACACGAGTGCTAGAGGAGGGAGTGAAAGGGGACAGAGTGGAGCTCCAGTGAAGGGACGAGTGCTGCGGACGGGTGAGACGAACGTGAGCACACACACCTCCTGGGTCCGCCGTGGCCTGCCTGTTGTTATTTCGGTTGCTATTGCTTGCTGTGCTGTGGGAGTTCTCCATTTGCCGTGAAGTAACTTGCCTGTTATTTTATTTTAAATGTGAGTTCATTACAAGCTGTTTTATATGTGATTAAACTTTTAAACGAGATTACACTATTGGAGCTTCTTTTATTTTTATGTCATACTACCAACCTGAGAAAAGCGGTGTTCCTATGGAGCAGTGGAGGTGTATGCTCGCATGTTAACCCCCATGTAAGTGGGTTAGAGGCTCTGTCAGGCCAAACACGAGAGTGAGAGGCCTTAACAGCTGGTGAGTTTGAATTCCAGCAGGGAGTGGATTCACGTCACAGAGGTGTGGTGGATGTTTGAAAACACAGCTGAGCAGTTTTGGAGTCACCCTCACTCTTTTTTTGGACTTTCTTCAAATATTTTCACGATTATTTTTTACGATTGATTGGTTTCTGGACTTTATAGATATTTACTGTGCTCAATTTTTATTATATATTTTTTCTTGGATTTATATATTTGTATATCACTTTCACTGAGTGTTATAATTTATATTAGCTCATATTGATTTTTTTATTTTATTTAATATTAATTTTTACTTTTTGGGATATTTAGCAATATGTTTTTTCACTTTCTCTAGTCACGTCTGTATTCAGCTCACTGGCTGGATAAGAGTGTCTGGCATCTCCCCACCTGGGGATTAGCTCCACTATTTCATCTATAATTTTCGTTTTGGTGAATTCGGTTTATATATATTTTATTGTTAAGTGGCAGCTTTGGTAGGGTTTTGACATTTATTAACATAGCGCGGAGGTGGTAATACAGGTCAGGGGTGGCGTAATTTGCACCTGGTTATCTCCAGTTTCCTATATTGCAGAATAGACTATTTTTTTGTTCCGTACACTCTCACTGACAATGTCACCAAGTCCACAAATGTTCATATCACATCACGGGCTCATAACAATCACAGTTAAGTTTACATCACAATCTGTTCCTCCCATACATTGGAGACTTAAAGTGGTTGTAAACCTCAGACATGAAATATGAACAAAGTACATTATACTATAGCATGTACTTGTCTCAATCCAGAGCACTGGGTGTGATTTTTCTCTGCTGTCTCGCATTCATTCCTCTGCTGTGTGCATGAGTTATTTCTAACAGGTTTTCATCACTCCAAGAGATAGAGGAGTATGTGGAGGGAGCTTCAGGACACAGCCTGTGACTGACAGCTTCAGCTCTGCATGTTTCTTGAGTGCTGTGTAGGGGGAGGGCGTTTCCTTTCCATCCATCAGCTCTCAGAGCTCACCTCTCTGTGCTGTGTGTAGTGTACGACTTAAGATTCCTGCCCCCTGCTTTCTGATAGCTTAGGCAAGCTATGTAGATTCTGCACTTCGAACGGATGTAGAGAATGGAAGGCCAAAGATAAACTAGTACAACTTATGTAGGAGGATTTGTTTCATCTCTCTGCATCACCTGAGGCTTGTTACTTCAATGTGTCCATGTAAAGATTTTCAACCACTTTAATGAAAATCTCTACAGTTTAATAAATTTAAAGCCAATCTTTTGAGGTAACTCACCTCCTTTACCCACGATACTCCGAAAATGCAGTCGCTGTCTGAGAAGAACATAAATGTTTCATGCGAGGTATTATCATTAAAATATGGGCCAAACACAAAAGAACGCTTGGCTAGGCTTACCAATTTGTTGTCTCTGACACATACTTTAGAACAGGGGTCAGCAACCTTTTCCCATTTAAGGGACGGATTCAATGTATGTGAATGCATGGAGGGGCGCATTCACCTACTAATAAATAAAGATAGCATTAAACAGCCCCCGCACCTCTGGACCCCTTTACATAAGACATCTCTGGACCCCTTTACATTACACAGGCCCCGTACCTCTGGACCCCTTTACATTACACAGCCCCTGCATATTACACAACCCCCCCCCCCACCAGTGTAAGCACGGAGGGATGGGGCACTTTTTTAAAAAAAAATCGTATTTTTTTATTTTTTATTTTTACACTGTCCCTTTGAAAAAAACATTTCGGATCACTTTTATTGCTGTCACAAGGACTGCTGCTCTGACTGCTGATGAAAATATTACATTTATCAGTTCTTGCTAAAACTATTGCATTCTATGTTCTGTGTACTGTGGGAGACCAGATATAGTAAATGCAGGTTCTGGGTTTAGTAACACTAAGGCCCCTTTCACACTGGGGTGATAGGGGGCGTCGGCGGTAAAACAGCGCTATTTTTAGCGCTGTTTTACTGCGGTGTTCGGCCGCTAGCGGTGCGGTTTTAACCCCCCGCTGGCGGCCGAAAAAGGGTTAAAACCCCTCGTATAGCGCGGTTATAGCCGCGGTATAGCCGCGCTGTCCCACTGATTTCAATGGGCAGGAGCGGTGAAGGAGCGGTGAATACACCGCTCCTTCACCGCTCCAAAGATGCGGCTCGCAGGAGATTTTTTCTTCTCCTGCCAGCGCACCGCTTCAGTGTGAAAGCCCTCGGGCTTTCACACTGAACAAACAGTGGAGGCTGTTTAGGGGCGGTTTGCAGGCGCTATTTTTAGCGCAATAACGCCTGCAAACCGCCCCAGTGTGAAAGGGGCCTAACTGTGAAGACTCTGGACCATGAACTAGTTTTACCTTTTGTTGGAATCCGGTCTACTGAAACTTTCAAGCACAGATTATAAAGAGCTTAAAGCGGAGCTTCACCCAAAAGGGGACGTTACACTTTAAACACCCCCCCTGCCACATTTGATATGTAATTACCCAACTCCCACTTCTGCTCGGATTGTCTAGGTGATCCAAGCAGGAGTTCTCCTCTCTACCTCCCTCCATGTAGTCTTCTGGAACGTGTCACAGTTCCCAAAGACTGCCATTCAGGAGGCGCAGCGCTAATCACGCATGTGCAGTGCGCACCCGGCTGTGAAGCTGCAAACTGCCATAGCTGGGTGCCCACAGTTGAAATGCTGGCGCCAGGGAGAGGAGAGGGAGAGAAACAATGGTTCAGGCGACCACACCGCTGGATCCTGGGACAGGTGAGTGTGTATTTATTAATCACTTCAGTCCCGGAAGGATTTACCCCCTTAATGACCAGGCCATTTTTTGCGATACAACACTGTGTCCCTTTAACTGACGATTGTGCAGTCGTGTGGCGCTGTACCCAAACAAAATTGATGTCCTTTTATTCCCACAAATAGAGCTTTCTTTGGGTGGTATTTGATCACCTCTACAGTTTTTACTATAATAAATATCCCAAAATTTTTTTTTTAAAAAAAACTTCATCAGTTTAGGTCAATATGTATTCTTCTACAAATTTTTGGTAAAAAAGAAAAAAAATTGCAACAACTATATATTGATTTGTTTGCGCAAAAGTTATAGCATCCACAAAATATGGGATAGATTTATGGCATTTTTATTTTTTTGTTTTACTAGTAATGGTGGTGATCAGTGATTTTTAGCGGGACTGCGACATTGCAGCGGACAGATTGGGCACTTGGGACCAGTAACATATTTACAGTGAAAAAATATATATTTTTCATGTATTGGGACTTTATATGAGGCAAAGGCTTCAAAAGGCCAAATGCCTCCATCCCTATTAAATGGCAAAAAAAAGAGAGGGGAGGAGCCCCTCCCCCCTCTTTTTTTTTTACATTTTTACAGTGATCCGTGCTGTAAAAATGCACTGATTACTGTATAAATAAAACTAGCAGGGAAGGGGTTAACACTAGGGGGTGATCAAAGGGTTAAATGTGTTCCCTGGGAGCTGTTTCTAACTGTGGGGAGAGATGACTGACAGGGAGTACAGAGAGATCGCTGTTCCTAATCACTAGGAACAGACGATCACTCTGTACTCAGTTTACATTGACAGATGATCAAGGGGTTAATATGGCGCACAATGGAGGTAGCCGAGTACATATAACTAAAAATGGTGGGGGGAAGGGGGTGGTAGTTAATGTTTCACAACAAGTTCAGGTATTAGTCCATGTAAGGATAAAATGATGCCGAATAAATGGAAGTCAGCCAGTCTATAAAAGCTAGAAGAAGCTCTGGAACAATAAAAAAGAAAGAAGGACGGCGCCCTCTAAGTGCAGCATGTATGTTAAAAATATTTATTACAATAGATAAAAACACTCACATTTCAGTTGCTAAAAACCAGCATGTAAAAGTAGTTTCATCCGCGTGCTCTCGGGGGATGTGGGTGTCACGGGCCAGTGGGGGGTTCCTGGGATGTGAGTCCTGTGATCTGGGTCCTGGTAGCTGTTCCGGTGGTGCCGAGGGTCCTCAGAGCCTCCGGGTGGCCAGGATGTCGGTCATGGATCCTCCGTGGAGCGCCGTGCTGACCTGCGTCTTCACTTCCGGGAGCGGAGTGAGGCGGGTGGTGTTTCGCGTTCGGAGCATGCATGCTCCTTCATCAGGTCATGGATCCTCCGTGGAGCGCCGTGCTGACCTGCGTCTTCACTTCCGGGAGCGGGGTGAGGCGGGCGGTGCTTCGCGTTCGGAGCATGCGTGCTCCTTCATCAGGTCATGGATCCTCCATGGAGCGCCGTGCTGACCTGCGTCTTCACTTCCAGGAGCGGGGTGAGGCGGGCGGTGCTTCGCGTTCCGAGCATGCGTGCTCCTTCATCAGGTCATGGATCCTCCATGGAGCGCCGTGCTGACCTGCGTCTTCACTTCCGGGAGCGGGGTGAGGCGGGCAGTGCTTCGCGTTCGGAGCATGCGTGCTCCTTCATCAGGTCATGGATCCTCCGTGGAGCGCCGTGCTGACCTGCGTCTTCACTTCCGGGAGCGGGGTGAGGGGGACGGTGCTTCGCGTTTGGAGCATGCATGCTCCTTCATCAGGCTATGGGGAGCATGCATGCTCCGAACGCGAAGCACCGCCCACCTCACCCCGCTCCCGGAAGTGAAGACACAGGTCAGCACGGCGCTCCACGGAGGATCCATGACCGATATCCTGGCCGCCCGGAGGCTCTGAGGACCCTCAGCACCACCGGAACAGCTACCAGGACCCAGGTCACAGGACTCACATCCCAGGAACCCCCCCACTGGCCCGTGACACCCACATCCCCCGAGAGCACGCGGATGAAACTACTTTACATGCTGGTTTTTAGTAACTCAAATGTGAGTGTTTTTATCCATTGTAATAAATATTTTTAACATACATGCTGCACTTAGAGGGCGCCGTCCTACATTGACAGATCCCTGTTCTGGCTCTCTGTGGAGTGATTGCGGGTGGCCGGCGGACATCGCGGCCGCCGGCCACGCACATCCACTCCTGTGCTGTGGGCGCCGTGTGCGCGCCGCCCACTGGATCTATTGCACGAAGCGATGTACAAAAAAAAAAAAGACAGACAGTTTTGAAAAAAAATATATATATTTTTTACTTTCTAGTATAATACATATCCCAAAAAAAAAAAATAAAATAAAAAAAAATAATTTATTCATCAGTTTTGGCCATTATGTATTCTGTTACATATTTTTGGTTTAAAAAAAAATTGTAATAAGCACATATTGATTTGCGCAAAAGTTATAGTGTCTAAAAAATAGGGGAAGGGTTTGGGGACTTTTTATTTTTTTATTGTTTTTACTAGTAATCGCGATACAAATCTGACCCGAAGTGACACTTTTTGGTGACCAGTGACACCAATACAGTGATCAGTGCTATAAAAATGCACTGATCAATGTATAAATGGCACTGGCAGGGAAGGGGTTAACACTAGGGGCGATCAAGGGATTAAGTGTTCCCTAGGGAGGTGTTTCTGTCAGGGGGATGAATTGACTGGTAGCAGAGAGAGATCGCTGTTCCTGATCACTAGGAACAGCTGATCTCTCTCTCCTCCCCTCCCCGTTCTGCCTCTCCAATGTAATTGCATGTGGCCAGCAGACATCGAGTCCGCCGGACCCCCAGGTGAGCTCTGGTGGCGTGTGCGTGCCTGCAGTACCACATGCACAGACTGACATACAGCCAAGCTGCCCTGTCGCACTATATGTGCCTAAGTGCTTAAAAGTCAGCAGCTACGCTTTTTGTAAGATATGCTTTTTGTAAACACAAAAACGACTGGAGCTCCTTTTTAATAAACTGATAACCGAGGAGGAATTCTTTCTAGCTCTAAAGGTTAGGCTGACAGGCAAGGCACCCAGACCGGATGGATTCACATGATTCTCTTAAAAGACATTCCAACTGCCTCTTGCCCCTTGATTTGTTAAAGCTTTAAACGTCATCCTAACAAAGCCATCCCCTACCTGAAGTGGAACTTCACTCTCTCAATCAACATTGACTATTTTGAATCCTTATGCTTCTAACATTGGTAAATAGATAGGAAAGCATATCAGATTTTCTCGTTTTAAACTGTTTTTTTTACATTTCTTTAGTTACTTCCTGGTTTCCATGCCTAGGCAAATGTTGTCATACATACCAGGAGTCTTCAGGACAGGGGAGGGATTTTCTCAGCTAAGCACACCCTCCTGCCTGCATACCTAAGCTAAGGACTGATGGATTACAGGAAGTAAATGCTAGGGGAGTGCTTTCCTAAGTGATTTCTCAGCAAAATAAAGCATTGAGACATGGATGGATAACGGAGTTTGCTTTGAATACTTGAAATAAATGAAATGGCCTTTTTTCTTTGTGGTGCTCAGATACAGTGTAGTTATGCCTAAGGACGGATCTTCTTATTGAATACAGATCTAAAGATTTTTACCAAATCCTATTAGTTTACCTAATGCCATTCCTGGCCCGTATTATACATTTGGATCAGGTCAGTTTTATGTCAGATATGGAAGCCCGAGATAACACCTGTAGGGCCGTTAACCTTCTCCTTTATTGTAATTCTGCATCTGTGCCCCTCATACTGCTGTCTACAGATAAAGCTTTTGATGGATTGAAGTTTCCTAAAACACACAAGTTTATCGGGATAGGTACTAGAAAAATGTACACAGAAAAAGTCTGTGTAAAAAAAAAAAAAAAAAATTATATACCGTATATACGCGAGTATAAGTCGAGTTTCCTGACAGGCTCCATGGCAGCATACGTGTGGGGTTGACCCCGCCTCCAAAACTACCCAATAGGACCCCTCCCTATAAATTTCAGCTGTGGGCTCTCAGCCGTGTTCCTTTTTTATCCTCCTCCGTAGGACCTTATGTTTGGTTCTCCTACCTGAAGACGATGTCCTGCGATCGTATCGGCCGACTGATGTGATGTCTCATCCCTCCAATAAGCCTTGACTGTTAGCAGGGTATGGAGTGTATGGCAGAGTAAGCGCTGAAGAGCTGGAGTCATTTCTGAATGAAAAGCGCGCACAGGCCGATCGCCTAGCAGTATGCAGGTGGCCATTATCTGCCAAAAGCCCGGTGTGTGTGTGTATGGATGTTACGGCCGAGTCGATCGTAGGTGGTGGTGAGCACATATCGCCTTCATGGCAGCAGTGTATATATTTGTTGTTGTTGTTTTTTCTCTCTGTGTGCTCTTTGTCAAATTGCCTATGCAGCGGCTGGTTCCCTGTGCGTTCCAGCCGCCGCTCCCTCTACTTCCGGGTTCTGTCTGCGTTCTGCGCAGGCGCTGTCCCGGAACGAAAGTGAGGCCTGGTTTCGCGCATGCGCACGACGACCGTTGGCCTGGCGCGGCCGTGACGTCACGCGGCGCCAATTTTAAAAGCCTGGGGAAGCTTGCAGAGCTCAGGAATGATCGTGGGCATAGCGGCGACTTCCCTGAGCATCTGCAGAGCCTTCCCCAGGTAAGTGCAGTACAGATGGGTCTGTGCTTGTTGTTTTGCTTTCTGGTGTATCTGATTTACTCTGTGTTCACCTGCAGTGATTCCCAGCATCAGCCATGGACTCTTCACTTCCTCCTGGTGGCCAGTCCTCTCGCAGCAGGTAGGATTTGAAAGTATATTTCTTTACTTACCTGCTGGGGGGAAGAGAGCGGAGTGTAGGGCATCATTCTGACTTTGTGCCTTTCTCTTTCTCTATTCCTGTCTTCCTTCTTTCCTTAGCCCTTCTAGGTCTGATCAAAGACAAAGTACTTCCCGCAGAAGGAGCGGGTCATCTAAATCACACCACCGGCATTCCTCCTCTGGCTCTAGACACCATGGTTCATCCTCTAAGTCTAAAGACCACAGTAGAGGCTCTCCTCACCCCCCCTCATCTCATAGGGGACCGGAGAAAATATGTTGGGGATGCAGGGCCCCAGTTCCTGCCAGCAAGTCTCTCTGTGACCGCTGTTTTTCTAAAGCAGCTAATGAGAGGGAAGGTGCAGACCAACACCTGGAAACTCTAATCAAGCGAGTCGTGAAAGAATCGCTGTAGGAGAGAGACGCTGCAAAGCCTCGTGATTCTCCTCAAGATCCACTGATTCCCCTGTCAGAAGAGGGTCCAGTCCCTGAGACGTGGGAGTCTTCTCAACCTAGTCACCAGTCAGCCCCCCCTTCAGATAGTGGGTCAGAAGCAGATGATCCTGGGATGGGCTTTGAATATGCCCTGGTTCCTTCTCTGGTGAAAGCTGTTAAAAACGCTCTGGTTTGGGAAGAACCAGTTATTTCTCCTGCTAAACAGAGAAAGTTTTTCAAACAACTCAGCAAGGAGCGTCGTTATTTTCCTTTCCTCACGGAAGTGGGAGCTATAATTTTTGAAGAATGGGGCAAGATGGATAAAAAAAGCTCTATGCAATCTAAAGTCGCAAAACTATACCCTTTCAAGGAAGAAGAGGTTAAACACCTTGAGTCAGCTCCCTTGGTAGATGCTGCATTAATGAGGCTTGTGAGATATGTGACTCTGCCTCTTGAAGATACAGTCTCATTTAAAGATCCGCTGGAGAGACGGATTGATGACGACCTAAAAAAGGATTTACCTGACAGCAGGCACAGTGTGCAAACCAGCTCTGGCCTTAGCAGCAGTCTCTAAAGCTTTGGAGGCATGGTCAGACAATGTGAATGATTCTCTTAGAGGTATCTCTGAAGAAGCGGCTAAGAGCTCCCCTATTCAGGAAATCAGGCTTGCCTCTGCCTTTCTGGGGGAGGTCTCTATTGACATTGTTCGCCTAGTGGCTCGGGTGATGTTGTCATCGGTCACCGCCCGTCGGGCCTTGTGGCTGCGACCTTGGTTGGCGGATCCAGCCTCTAAACAGGCTTGATGCCGTATTCCATTTGAGGGTTCATCCCAATTCGGCAACAAGCTTGATAGCGCCATTACCCGAGCTACGGGTGGTAAATCGGGGTTCCTCCCTCAAGACAGGCGTTTACAGAACCAAAAACGCACCTTTTCAAGATCGCAGAACACCGACCGTGCAAGGGAAGCACGTAGCTATAGGCCTGGTCGGGAATTTTCTAGATCCTGGAAATCCAGGCAGTCCTCTTTTAAAAAGCCCACAAAAGGGGCTTCTACCAGTAACCAGGACTCCACTAAGTCCTTTTGAAATTGGGCCCGCTCAAACATGTCAGGTGGGGGCTCGTCTGCTCCACTTCCGGCATGTTTGGGCAGCCTCAATTCGGGATTTCGGGACTGTCAAGACAGTGTCCTCAGGCCACACCTGGGTTTTCAACAGCACTCCCAGACTAAGATTTATACCAACAAATCTTCCAAGTTCAGAGGAGAAGAAACAAGTTCTTTTAGCTTACATAAGCTCTTTATTAGCTCAAAACGCAGCCATTCCTGTTCCAGATGGCGAACGAGGAGAAGGCATGTATTCCCCTCTGTTTCTGGTACAGAAGAAGAACGGCACATGGAGGCCTGTTATAGACCTGACTCATCTCAACCGGTTTATCCGAAAGGAAAAATTCAAGATGAGTCACTATTAACGATTCAACAATCAGTTCATCTAGGAGATTGGCTGGTGTCAATAGACTTGAAAGACGCCTACTTTCATGTCCCAGTGGCGGCAGACTTCCAAAAGTTCCTTCGCTTTGCTGTAGGCGATCAACACTTACAGTTTACCTGCCTTCCATTTGGTCTCACAACATCACCTCGGGTGTTTTCCAAGGTTCTGCTGGCTGTTGTTGCTCTGCTCCGAGTCAAAGGAGTTCGCCTTCACCACTATCTCGACGACCTCCTCCTTCTAGCCCAGGACAAGGGTCAGCTTCTAAAGCACAGGAGTCTAGTAATTTCCACTCTCCAAGAATTTGGATGGCTCCTGAATTTGGAGAAAAGTCACTTGATTCCATCTCAGTCTCTCATATTTCTAGGTGCCCATTTCAACACACTAGAAGGCACTATCTCGCTACCCGAGGAGAAGATTGTGGTGATTCGGGACAGGATCCGTTCAACCCTTGCTTCATCTCACCTATCCGCTCTTCAATGTCTGAAGGTGATTGGCACAATGGCAGCCACCATTCCCATGGTGAAGTGGGCTCAATGGTACACTCGCCCATTCCAGAAAGGATTTCTCCAACAGTGGGATTCTCCCAGCAAGAATCAGCGCATCCTCCTCACTCCATCCATGAGAGAGTCTCTCCTTTGGTGGCTCCAAGGGAAAAATCTCCGCAATTGCCATTCGATTCTTCCCATCACATGGGTCACAGTGACCTCAGATGCCAGCAATCGGGGCTGGGGTGCTCATTGCCTGTCAGAAGTGGCTCAGGGCAGATGGATCTCGCCATCTCAGAAGACTGTATCCAACATTCTGGAACTTCGAGCGGCCTTTCAGGCGCTCAGATCCTTCTACCATCTGATAAAGAACTCCTCAGTGATGCTCCGGTTGGACAATACAACCGCGGTGGCCTATATAAGGAAACAAGGTGGGACTCGCAGCTGGTCCCTCTTAAGGGAAGTGGAGCCAATCATGAACTGGGCTCAGAAGAATCTGTCCAACATTTCGGCAGTCTACATTCCGGGGGTCCAGAATGTTCAGGCGGACTTTCTGTCCCGTGTTCAAATGGACAACAATGAGTGGTCCCTGCACAAAGAGGTGTTCAAGTGGCTCCTGACACTGGGAGTGTCTCCAGAAGTGGATCTGTTTGCATCCCCATGCAACTACAAACTCACCAAGTATTACTCGAGGTTCCGGGATCCCCAAGCATATGGGATAGATGCCCTCACGGATCGGTGGAGGTTCAACAAGGCGTATGCCTTCCCTCCGGTACCTGTGATACTCCAGTTTCTCCGCAGGCTCAGAACAGAGGAAGTGGAAGTCATGGCAGTGATACCGTTTTGGCCCAACAGGCCATGGTTTCCCCTCTTAACTCTCCTCAGTTATCGGGAGTCAATCCCTCTGCCTCTCAGGGCGGATCTTCTGTCCCAAGGTTCTATCCTGCATCCATGCTCTGTTCATCTACATCTCAGGGTTTGGTTTTTGAGAGGGGAAGGCTTGAAGCCTTAGGTTGTCCAGAAAAAGCCATCCCGACGCTTCTGAATGCCAGACGGAAGAGCACTAATAGAGTGTATGAGCGTATCTGGTCCAAGTTCACAGAGCACATGGCCTCTAGACCTAATCCTTGTGGTTCTCCAAAAGTCCAGGATATCCTCAGCTTTCTGCAAACAGGGTTGGATTTGCCTCTAGCAGTAAGTTCCCTTCGTGTGCAAATATCAGTCATCTCGGCATTCACAGGAATTTCATGGGCTAACCACGCCCTGGTTCGCCAATTCTTCAAGGGTGCTATCAGGCTAAGACCTCAAAGGAAACCGAGATTTCCTAAATGGGATCTTCCCCTTGTTCTAGATTTCCTTTCCACGCTTGGAACAGATCCTGAAAATCCTCTATCAGTTAAAGACCTCACACTCAAGACCGTCTTCCTGGTGGCAGTAACTTCAGCCAAGAGAGTGTCTGAAATCAGGAACTTAGGTTCCAAAGAGCCTTTCCTGACCTTTTTCCCGGATAGAGCAGTATTAATTCCCATGTTGGGCTCAAACCCTAAAGTGACATCTATTTTTCACGAAAATCAGGAAATTGTATTGCCTACCTTTAACACAACAGAAGGTCAAGAAGTTCATCCCCTTGATGTGGGACATACTTTGAGTCAATACCTGGAAGCTACGGAATCATTTAGACAGACGGATTTCCTTTTCATTCTTCTACAAGGAAAAAATAGAGGAAAACGGGCCTCAATCAGATCCATCTCTGCTTGGATAGTACAGACCATTCAAAGGGCTTATAAAGCGAAGGGCTTGGCTCCTCCAGAGGCAGTGACTGCACACTCAACTCGGAGTATTTCAACCTCGTGGGCGGCTTCTCTTCATGTCGCACCCGAAGTTATATGTAGAGCGGCTTCCTGGTCATCTATCAATACGTTTGTTTCCCACTATTGTGTTGAACCTGCCGCTTTGTCATCCATTAATTTTGGTTTGAAAGTGCTGTCAGTGGACAGTGTTAAATAAATTTATTTTCTCGCTTAGCATTTTGCCCACCCGGGTGTGTTTGGCGAGTTATTTCCCACACGTATGCTGCCATGGAGCCTGTCAGGAAAACGGAAAATTTATATCAAATACTTATCGTAATTTTCCTTTCCTGATAGGCTCCATGGCAGCAGGAGTCCCTCCCAATGCTTGGAGTAGGCTAGTTACGAAACACGGCTGAGAGCCCACAGCTGAAATTTATAGGGAGGGGTCCTATTGGGTAGTTATGGAGGCGGGGTCAACCCCACACGTATGCTGCCATGGAGCCTATCAGGAAAGGAAAATTACGGTAAGTATTTGATATAAATTTTCCGTTTTTTCAGCACATTTTTTGTGCTGAAAGTGCCCCCCTCGACTTATACTCGAGTCAAGCACTTTTCTGCAGCAAAAAATGTCATTTTCCGAACCGACTTTGGGGCCCCGTATCTCAGGGCCACTTTGTGCTAGGAACCCCAAATTTGGTGTGCAAACCCAGTGGAACTAGCACCTAGTGGCCCTGAGATACAGGGACCCCGAAAATCGGTTCGGAAAATGTCACCAAGTGGCCCCGAGATATGGGGCCCCAAAGCTGGTTCAGAAAATGTCATTCTCTGCTGCAGAAAAGTGCTTGACATTTTCTGAACCGATTTTTGGGGCCCTGTATCTCGGGGACACTTGGTGCTAGAAACCCCAGCTTTGGATATTTTATGGTGCTAGTTCCACTGAGTTTGCACACCAAATTTGGGGTTCCTAGCACTAAGTGGCCCCGAGTCGGTCAACTGTGTCCATCTGCAGCAATGTCATTTCGGGACCATTTGGGTTCAGAGACCCCAAATTGTGGCTGCAGCTAGGGGGCATCTAGAAACCCTTAACTACCAAGTTTGAAGTTCGGGGGACCTATGGCTGCAAATGGGCATTGTTGACCCTCTTTTCCACTTACAATAGCTGTGCATTTCTCACCCTCGTCTTATACTCAGGTCACTAAGTTTTTCCCATTTTTTTTGTGGTAAATTAGGGCCTTGACAATATATATATATATATATATATATATATATATATATATATATATATATATATATATATATATATATATATATATATATATATATATATATATATATATATATAAATAATAATAATAAATAAAATCGCTAAATCAGGGCTTCATCTAGGTTAGTGTCAAGGTGGGGTCAAAAGTCAGGGTCAGTATGTTTATCATGTAAGGTGAAAAATCCCCAAAAAAAGAAAATTAAAATATAAAAAAGTGATGAAAAAGTATAAAGATAATTGCAAATGACAAAATCAAATGTGACCCTGTGCTAGGTGCTGTAACTCAAATAGTCTGAATATTTAGCTCATACATTTGTGGATAAAATAAAATTGCGCAACCAAACACAACAATATATCTGAAAAAACAAATACAAATCAAAAAGCGTGTGCATTTAAGTCCATATGGTGCTCCAACAAATAAACCGCGACGTTGAACACTCAGGATGGGGCTTGAAACTTCTGTTCGGTAAATATGAGAGGCTGCTTATCGGATAAGGTGGATCTCAGATTATAGATATCAAACTCACTTAGCAAAAGATCATTTAGCTCGTAAACACTTCTCTTGGGACTCTTCCACAGCAGGTATCCCTTCTGATACAGCAGGCTCCTATATTCATAAGATATTCCTTACAGATGCGATGGGAACGCCTTCTTAATAGTCTCCAGCATTGCGATATATCACAGGATAGAATTTGTTTTTATTTTCTTTTTTTTGGTATAGAGCCATGGTAATGGCAAGAAAGGGAGGCTTCTGATTATTTTTCCTCAGAATAAAAAAGCAGGCTGCCGTGGTGCCAATTGAGAAAACATACCCCCTTAGCACAAGCATGTACTGGGGAGTGAGGGCAAATTGCCCTTTGTGTCTCCCCTTGTCATGTGACATATCCCATTACCAAAAAGGGGAAGAAAGAGTAGCTGCCATCATTCCTATACAGGAGCCACATTGAGAAGGAAGTCCATAAAGTCCATAACACAGAGGATGGGGATAAGATTCCCAGAGCTCCCCCCCATCCCCCCCCCCCCCCCCCGTTATCCTCACAGCACTTCAGCCTCCACCCTTCCTTCCTTTGAGCCACAAAGAGATTTCCCAGTCCCCCTATGACTGACATCACTGACGTAAGGGCATTTTTCCTCCCGCAGACACCGATTCAGGGAAATCTTTTACTTTCTGTGATAACATGGACAGAGAGGTAGTATTTTCTTCCAGTGGCCCCATCGACTTAAGGGCATGTTTTCCTTTCAGTGACAGCACCATTGCAGGGTCTTTTTTTAACTTAAAGTGGCATCACCAATTGCAGGGGCTTTTTTTCCCTTTCTTTTTTTCCTCCACCACTGACACAGGGGAATTTTTTCCGTTCAATGACACCACCAGATCAGGGGCATTTTTACTACCAGTGACAGAACCATCGCAGGGGCATATTGCTTTCCAGTTTTACCACCACCTCATTTTTTTTCTACCAGTTACACCACTGACATAGGGGCAGTATTATAACTATTCTTACCTCTCTGACTCTTACTCCCTCCCTCCATTTCAATAGCCCACTCGATTCCTTATCTATCTTTCTCGCTTTAACCACCTAGAGAATAGACACTGTATTAAAATAGCTGACCCGCTATCCTACTGTTAAGGTGATGTAGGGTAATTTCCCTGTAATGTTTTGGGGCATAATAAAGGGAAGGAGGAACCACGTCCTCATTGAGGCGGAAAGAAGAGGCCACTTTAGGTAGAAAGGAAGGTTTTTGACTACCACCTTGTCCTGGGGCAAAACAAGAAAGGGCTCTTTACAGGAAAGAGCTACCAATTCACAAAAAGTCTAATGTATATGATGACCACCAGGAAGGCATAGTCAATAGTGAGGTCGTCTAACAGAATATTTCAATATCTCAGAAGTACAGAGCACCAATTTGGACTCCCAAGATGACACAGGAGGTTGAATTAGGGAATTTATGTTTGCAGCTCCCTGAAGAAAAGGCTTGATGGACTGTGGACACTGACAAAAGCTTTGCTGGACACACCCCCCTGGGTGTACTGCTATAACTCTAACCCACTCTGTCAGGCCTCAGTTTTTCAGCAAGCAATGCCAATACTGGAACAGAGGGGGTTGCCTGTGCTGTACTCCAAGGTGTGGAATTTACAGGCAAGTAAAAATTCTTCCTATCGTAATCGTACAGTATAGGACACAGGCTGTGTATTCACACCCTGGGCACAAGAACTGTGAAAACAACTGTGCCAACAAGAAAAACAACAAGGGTCAACTGGCCTAATTCGTAACGCAAGAACCTTGCAGCTAAAATTTACATTTGCAAACATTTTGGATGACAACCTGAACTTGGAGAAGGTATGAACTCAAGACCATGTGCTGGCCTTTCAAAGCTGAGCAACAGAGGCTTGATGTCAGAATGCCCAGGAAACACCCACCAATCTGGTGGAGTGAGCATAGAATAGTGCTGCAGGTGTCTTATCCTTTAGAGTGTAAGCTATTGAGATGACTAGTCTTATCCACCTGGCAATAGTAGATTTAAAGCAGGATGTCTTTTGCGAGGCACTGATGACAAGACAAAGAGAATCAGTATTTCTTATAGAAGCTGTGGCTATTAGATAAAGTTCAATAGCTCTGGAGATGCCCACACAATGAAAGGCAATCTTTTTGGGGTGATTAGGAGCAGGGCACAAAAAGGGAAGGAAAAGGTCTTTATTAAGATGGAGGTTAGATACCACCTGAAGCAAAAATGTCGGTCTTGGGTGCAAAACTACTTTGTGTTTGTGAAGGCTTAAGAATGGTTCCTTATAAGACAGAGCCATTAGTTCAGAGACACGTCTGACAGACGTGACAGCCACTAAGAAGCCCATTTTGCAGAAAGGATCATTCAGAGTTCCCTAATGGGTTGAATTGGAAGTTCCTGCAGGGCAGCGTTTGATCCAAAGATTTCCAAAGCCAGTAATGGCTTGTTTGTATCCTTGTGAAACCAGAAGTGACTAAATACCCATTGCTGCTGTTTTTTTTAGACTATAGAGTTGAACAGGGATGTTCCAGTCCTCGGTTATCTCTATGGTAACCCGGTAACTACGGTTCGCAATAGAAGGCTCAGAGGCTTTCACCACTAAAAGGTACTATATGTCAAGAGACAGGAGCATTTACAGCAGTCTGAGTCCACTGGCCAGAAAAATGGCCTATAAACTCTATATTAGCTGTATATGAGATAACAGGTAAGGCAGAGGAGGGAGCCACATCTGACACAGCTAAGGAAGACTTGAAAGTGTGTTATTTCCCTGAGGGGGACACTGCAGGCTGCTCTTGAAATGTTAGCAATTTGTGAACTGGAGTGGCTCACCTTGCACTGCTAACAGAGACAACCCAATTGAGAACACCAGGTAAAAAGCATGCATACCTACAAATCAGCTGGTGAAAGCAGGAGAGATTCAAAGGGCAGGAGATGACCAGGTCACTGTAGACAGCAGTACAGACTGAGGTGAAACCATGTGTCTCTTGCCAATGAGAGCAATTGCGGGAAGAAACTACCTCAAAATGAAAAGGTAGGAACAGAGTGAGTATGTGTGCACCACTCCAGCTAGTGATGCAGCATTTAATTTCCCAATGTGTTAATTTTTTCCAAGAAAACTAAGGGAAAAGAGACCTATTGATTCCACTCAATGGTCTTAATAAACATAGTAGCTTCCAATGCTCAGCCGACGTGGTGTGCACATTAAATAATCTTCAGAAATTGGATCACACCAGAGGCTGTCCTGTTTCACAGCCACCTCCCTAGCTGAGAAATGTGAAAGAAAAATTAAATGGCAATAATGGTAGAGAAGGGGAGCAGGAGCAGAACTTTCACTTTTACAGTGGTTGTAATCCTTTACATACACCCTGTGAAGTGTCTAGTGTCAGATGATTCACAGAAATTAAACAAATACTCCTACATAGGTTATACCTGTTTAACTGCAGCTATCTGTCCTGTACAGCTTTCTACAACACACAGATAAAAGGAGTGTTTTCAGCAAAAGGAAGCAGGGCAGGCAGGCTCTGACATTACCACACTGCAGAGTTAAGCTTAGTACACACTAGCTTTTTTTTTTTTTTCGTTTAACCCAGCGGGCTCCCCCAGAAGGGATCTCCCCCTCCTGAGCTATTTTGTTCTGACAGGGACACCCTGAAGGCTGAGGGCACGCGTCATCTGCTGGAGGGGGAGCAAGAAGTTATTCGGGAGAGCTGTGGTGTCAGCTGTTCTATAATGAGTGAGTCATGCAGACAGCAGAGAGAGCAGAGGGAAACAAGACTCTGTGCTTTGGATTCAGGTTAGCACACAGTATAGAGGGATGTGCTTAGTTCATTTTGCATGTCTGAGGTTAACAACCACTTTAACCACTTAAGGACTAGGCCTATTTTTAACACCTGTTGTTTACAAGTCAAAATTACTTAGAACCCCAAAACATTATATATATATTTTTTTCAGACACCCTAGAGAATAAAATGGCGGTTGTTGCAATATTTTATGTCAATCGCATTTGCGCAGCGGTCTTACAAACGCTTTTTTTTTTTTTCCCATAAAGATTTTATTCAAAATTGCAAGGTAGACAAATAGATCACGTTTAGATTTACACGTATTCTTACAGAAGGATATGAGTACAAACAGAAAGGGAAAAACAACGGGTTACACATATCAGAATATGATACAAACACAATCGAATCTGCTTAGAGACCTCCTTCAGGGATGTCAAGGTGCTCTTTCCATTTATTAATACATATACGGCGTCTGAGGGCAGAGGGTCATAGTTTCATTTTTCACCTCCCCCCTCCTCCTCCCCCCCGCCAAATACAGGGGACCGGAGAGCCTACTAAACCAGTGCTTGTAATCCATCCCTTCCGAGCAAAAAAAGGAAGATTAAGGTCTGGTGTGACCCCTCTGACACCTCCATCCCTAATAGTGCACAAAAAAACAAGAAAAATAGCCCTGGGACTTTAAATGAGGTGAGAGAGGTTTAGCCAATGTCCACAGCGAACACTGAGACAAAATCAATTTATTCATTTCAAAATATTATGTAACGGAGCGGTAACAACAATGATTGTGAGTTACCAGGCATAATAGCCAATGTACACAACACAGATGAACGTAAATATACAAAGATTTATTACAAATGTTATACATCAATGAGCAACAATAAAACTTGAAAGTTGCTGGGTCAGTAAATACACATACAAAATAAGATGATAAAATGTACATACATGTGGACAGGGAAGTATGTGAACATAATGCAGACATCAATAATACCCAGCATGTACCGGCATAAAACAAGCATCAATAAAGCCCTATGCATTTCGCGAGACCCTGCTCGCTTCTTCAGGGGCGGATGCATGAATGTTGTATCTGCAATGTAAGTGATAAGATCAATAAATGTATGTGGTTGGTAAATGGGGGCAGATGGAATGATTGGCAAGAGAGGCCTGATGCAGAGACCTCATACTTACCGAAGTCTGAGATAAATTGCCAAATGCTGGATATCAAGATGGCAGCAGTGTGATGCATCCAGCTCGGGAGCTGAGGAGGCGGAACAAAACAAAGGCCACAATAGGGGAACATCCGGAGGATCAGCACGGTCTGGATAGGGGTATTTCTCACTGCGGTCTCCACTTAGCCCCTTAAAATTGTGTCTGGAAAATGTCTGCAAGGATGCATATATATCAGAGGGCATCATAAATGCAAAATGAGCTTATTGTATAGAGTTCTAAGCTTTAATTTATATATACATAAAGATGTAAGTAAGTGAATTAAGCTTATAAGAGTATCTTGGTATGAACAAACTAACTGAGATATGGAATATAGTAAATGCATGAATGCATGGTTATAAAACTGGTATGGGCAGAGAGACTACAGGGCAATGTAGAATGATATAGTATTACATGTGTATAAAAACAATGTAACAGACCCAATAGATGTCAGGAAAGTAAAGAAGTTGTACCTCAATGGAGTGAAAAACATCCAATGGTTGTCAGTTTGTTCTTAGAGATGTGACCGCTCTATCCAATCGCCAAGTAGTGAATCAGAATCCCAGCCGTGCTGAACGTCCAGATATACCCACAAGACCCCCGAAGGCTACGCCCCCAGCGTCATGTACGAGTGGTGACGCATGGGCATCCAAAAGACATCCACCATCAAAAGGGGGGTGCACAGATGCAACAACCACCCAACCATCTGGGATGACCCACACAGCCCACATCTGAGTTACCTCAGGGAGACGTCAGTGTATGGGCGTGGAAGACATGGCGCCGATGTGCAGGTGGCCACCCCCGTCAACAGACAGGAGAGGACACCAAGAGATCAGGAACAGAGCTCCCCTATGCACATCGCAGCCCCCGAGCTGGATGGAAACCACTGCCACAAAAGACAAACAGCAAAAGGGGAACAGCTCAGCCCAGCAAGGCCCCCTGGGAGCAGTATGCAAATATAACTGGCCAAAGGGTGATAATACACTAGATGTAATATGGACAAAGGCTAATGGTAACAACAGACCAGTGTGTGGGCTGAATGGGTGTCTTCCACCCGGGTTCAATCAAAAAAAGGAAGATTAAGGTCTGGTGTGACCCCTCTGACACCTCCATCCCTAATAGTGCACAAAAAAACAAGAAAAATAGCCCTGGGACTTTAAATGAGGTGAGAGAGGTTTAGCCAATGTCCACAGCGAACACTGAGACAAAATCAATTTATTCATTTCAAAATGTTATGTAACGGTGAGAAATACCCCTATCCAGACCGTGCTGATCCTCCGGATGTTCCCCTATTGCGGCCTTTGTTTTGTTCCGCCTCCTCAGCTCCCGAGCTGGATGCATCACACTGCTGCCATCTTGATATCCAGCGTTTGGCGATTTATCTCAGACTTCGGTAAGTATGAGGTCTCTGCATCAGGCCTCTCTTGCCAATCATTCCATCTGCCCCCATTTACCAACCACATACATTTATTGATCTTATCACTTACATTGCAGATACAACATTCATGCATCCGCCCCTGAAGAAGCGAGCAGGGTCTCGCGAAATGCATAGGGCTTTATTGATGCTTGTTTTATGCCGGTACATGCTGGGTATTATTGATGTCTGCATTATGTTCACATGCTTCCCTGTCCACATGTATGTACATTTTATCATCTTATTTTGTATGTGTATTTACTGACCCAGCAACTTTCAAGTTTTATTGTTGCTCATTGATGTATAACATTTGTAATAAATCTTTGTATATTTACGTTCATCTGTGTTGTGTACATTGGCTATTATGCCTGGTAACTCACAATCATTGTTGTTACCGCTCCGTTACATAACATTTTGAAATGAATAAATTGATTTTGTCTCAGTGTTCGCTGTGGACATTGGCTAAACCTCTCTCACCTCATTTAAAGTCCCAGGGCTATTTTTCTTGTTTTTTTGTGCACTATTAGGGATGGAGGTGTCAGAGGGGTCACACCAGACCTTAATCTTCCTTTTTTTGATTGAACCCGGGTGGAAGACACCCATTCAGCCCACACACTGGTCTGCTGTTACCATTAGCCTTTGTCCATATTACATCTAGTGTATTATCACCCTTTGGCCAATTATATTTGCATACTGCTCCCAGGGGGCCTTGCTGGGCTGAGCTGTTCCCCTTTCGCTGTTTGTCTTTTGTGGCAGTGGTTTCCATCCAGCTCGGGGGCTGCGATGTGCATAGGGGAGCTCTGTTCCTGATCTCTTGCTGTCCTCTCCTGTCTGTTGACGGGGGTGGCCACCTGCACATCGGCGCCATGTTTTCCACGCCCATACACTGACGTCTCCCTGAGGTAACTCAGGTGTGGGCTGTATGGGTCATCCCGGACGGTTGGGTGGTTGTTGCATCTGAGCACCCCCCTTTTGATGGTGGATGTCTTTTGGACGTCCATGTGGCACCGCCCGTACATGACGCTGGGGGCGTAGCCTTCGGGGTCTTGTGGGTATATCTGGATGTTCAGCACGGCTGGGATTCTGATTCACTACTTGGCGATTGGATAGAGCGGTCACATCTCTAAGAACAAACTGACAACCATTGGATGTTTTTCACTCCATTGAGGTACAACATCTTTACTTTCCTGACATCTATTGGGTCTGTTACATTATTTTTATACACATGTAATACTATGTCATTCTACATTGCGCCGTAGTCTCTCTGCCCATGCCAGTTTTATAACCATGCATTCATGCATTTACTATATTCCATATCTCAGTTAGTTTGTTCATACCAAGATATTCTTATAAGCTTAATTCACTTACTTACATCTTTATGTATATATAAATTAAAGCTTAGAACTCTATACAATAAGCTCATTTTGCATTTATGATGCCCTCTGATATATATGCATCCTTGCAGACATTTTCCAGACACAATTTTAAGGGGCTAAGTGGAGACCGCAGTGAGAAATACCCCTATCCAGACCGTGCTGATCCTCCGGATGTTCCCCCATTGTGGCCTTTGTTTTGTTCCGCCTCCTCAGCTCCCGAGCTGGATGCATCACACTGCTGCCATCTTGATATCCAGTGTTTGGCGATTTATCTCAGACTTCGGTAAGTATGAGGTCTCTGCATCAGGCCTCTCTTGCCAATCATTCCATCTGCCCCCATTTACCAACCACATACATTTATTGATCTTATCACTTACATTGCAGATACAACATTCATGCATCCGCCCCTGAAGAAGCGAGCAGGGTCTCGCGAAATGCATAGGGCTTTATTGATGCTTGTTTTATGCCGGTACATGCTGGGTATTATTGATGTCTGCATTATGTTCACATACTTCCCTGTCCACATGTATGTACATTTTATCATCTTATTTTGTATGTGTATTTACTGACCCAGCAACTTTCAAGTTTTATTGTTGCTCATTGATGTATAACATTTGTAATAAATCTTTGTATATTTACGTTCATCTGTGTTGTGTACATTGGCTATTATGCCTGGTAACTCACAATCATTGTTGTTACCGCTCCGTTACATAACATTTTGAAATGAATAAATTGATTTTGTCTCAGTGTTCGCTGTGGACATTGGCTAAACCTCTCTCACCTCATTTAAAGTCCCAAGGCTATTTTTCTTGTTTTTTTGTCCCTTCCGAGCAAGAACTCAATCGGTCCGCTCGGGTCCTGGAGGGTATATGTAATACCATGTTTCCCGCTAAACCAAGTATCTGTTTCCGAAGGGAAACCAATGATTTACCAACGTGACCAGACAGTCAGGGGGTAGAAAAAAGATATAATCTGAAAGGCAGAGGATTAAGACTAGGAAAAAGAGTAGAGGGGGAAGGATCAGACACGGGGAAGGTCATAGGAAGTCTCCGCTCCTCCCCCACCCGCCACGGGCCACCCAAGGTTCGACATACTCGTCCCCCAATACTTTTATTGGGTGTATTGACGGTACCTATCTGTGGTTGTGAAGTGGGTCCAACAAGCCCATATAATTGAAAATTTGTGAATTCTGTCTTGAGATATGGATCAGTTCCTCCATATCCCGGATCATGGATATTCTTGAGAACCATTCTCTAATTGTCGGTGTGCTTGTGGAGCGTCAATGTTTAGGGACACATAGTCTAGCTGCATTTACCATGTGCATGGCTAGGGACTTGTACGCTTTCTTAGATAGAGAGGTGTGGTGTAGGAGGAATTGAGCCGGGGTATAGTCAAGGGAAAATGTGGTGACGTGAGAAATGAGATCGTGGACTTGTTTCCAAAACGGTTGGAGTTTTTCGCATGTCCACCATACGTGAAGCATAGTACCCACCTCCCTTTCACAACGCCAGCAGGTATCAGGGATATCGGCCGAGAATTTATGGAGAAGGGAGGGGGTCCTATCCCACCTAGTGACAATCTTGTAGCCATTTTCCTGAATGGCAACATTCAGTGAACTCTTATGAGCATATTCATGAATTGTGGTCCAATCCTCATTTGTCAAGTGTGTTTGTAGTTCGTTATTCCAAGAGACGTGAGACGGGGCTGGGGCATGGATAGGGTCCTCCGAGAGAAATGAGTAGATGAGTGAGATCAGATGTCGTTGTTGAGTTTTGTGTTGGCAAAGGGTCTCGAAGGGGGTTAGGGGTCTCGGCCAGCACACCTGGTATGCTTGGGTTTCTAAACAGTGCCTAATTTGTCTATAGGTCCAGAAAGAGAAAGTGGACGACACTGACATTGTTTTGAGTTTCTCTAGTGTAATGGGTTTGTTATCACTGTAGAACTGCTGGGCTAATACCTCTTCAAAAGGCCATTCCTTGCGCAAGAAAGAATTAAGCTCCCCAGGGGGGAAGGCAGGGTTCCCTCTTAGCGTTGTGAGAGGACCCGGGATAGTAGTGAGATTCGCGTTCCGACCTGTCCTCTTAAACGCTAGGAGAGACGGGTGAATGAGTGGGTGTGTATAAAGGTCCTGTGGCCAACTGTTTGGAGGCAGCCAGGGTAGCAGGTGCAGCTGAGAAGGCTTTTTCTAGGAAGACCCACGCTTTCTCACAAGCATGGATATTCCAATCTGTGATCCTGGTAAGGTGGCAAGCATCTGCCTTCTCGGAATCGAGTGACAGAAGGAACCCTTGTGTTTTTGTTGATGCAAGCCAATGCTGTAAGTTGAGGGTACGGATCGTGTTGTCCCTGGCTTCTCGTCCAGGAACAAATCCCACCTGGTCTGGGGAGATGAGTTCTGGAATGAGGGGCAGTAATCGATTAGCTAGGACCTTTGCGTAAATTTTTATATCCACATTTAGTAGGGAGATCGGTCTGTAATTTATATGGTCAGTATGTAAGTTATAAAGCTTGGAATATTATCTCTCAAATTCTTTAGCAATGTCCTCATTCTTGACCAGGAGATCTCCCCTGTTGTTGCGCAAAGAGTGGATCTTGGAGGAAAATTTAGAAGCTTGAACTGAGCGGGCCAACAGACGACCGCACTTGTTGCCATGTTCGTAAAAGATCCTCTGGCCAAGAATGTAACGTCTTTTCGTGCGTTTATCCAGCTCCTCCAAGAGGAGAGACCGGGATCGTATTAAGTCCTAGAGTGTAGATTGGGCTTGGGTCTGTTTGTGGGTTGTTTCCAGGGATCTAAACAATTGGATAATGGCATTGATGGTCTCTTGATGCAGTTTTTTGGATTTCGATGCTAGGGCCAGGAATTCACCCCGGATCACACACTTATGTGCCTCCCATAGGGAAATTGGAGATATTTCTGGATTTGTGTTCTCCTGGAAATATTGGCGGATGCGCGTGCGGATGTATTTAATTGTAGGAATGTCTTTAAGTAGGGAGGGGTTCAGACGCCAAATTTTCGACTTCGTATCTAATTCTGGGAAGGCGAGAGTTACCGTGATCGGATGGTGGTCTGATAAGAACATAGGTTCTATTGTGGCTTGTTTTAGATATGGTAGATCTGCCTGGGAGAGGAAGAAGTAGTCTATCCTCGAGTACTTTTGATGTGGGGCCAAGTAGAAAGTGTAATCTTTTACCGAAGGTGACATAGTGCGCCATGTGTCATGAAGAGTCAGGTGTTGTAGGTTTAGCTTGATCTGTCTTAGTGCTTTATATGTTAGGTTGGAAGATCCCGTGGAAGAATCTAGCAGGGGATTCAAGGGCATGTTGAAGTCCCCCCCCATTAGTACCAAGCCCCTCTGAAAAGATGCTAATTGGTCACATACTTTTTTAAAGAAGGAAACCTGATGGTCATTTGGACTGTAGATATTGGCCAACGTCAGTGGCTTAGAGGCGTAAGTACCCTTAAGAAGAATGAACCTACCCTCAGGGTCAATAAGGGAGTCTGTAATGAGGAAGATAGCGTGTCTGGAAATTAGTATAGAAACACCTTTTAGTCTTGGCTTCAGCATTAGTGGCATGAATTACCTGGCGGTATATGTGATTTGACAATTTGGGGACAGCATCTGATCGAAAATGGGTCTCTTGTAGAAATATGAAGTGGGCTCTGTGTTTAGACAGAGAAGAGAGGACTTGCGATCTTTTTTCAGGCAAGTTCAAGCCCTTTACATTCAAGGATGTGCACTTCAGCGACAGGGGTGTTCTAATATCCTTGTTATGCTGCATCATCGCAGGCGAACCGGGAACTCGAGCCGACTTAGTAGTGGGAGAGTTAGGCGGCAATTAGTATTAAAAAACCCCCTCAGGCGGGAGGACGAGGGCGGAGCCAATCCAGGAAGGGGGGAGGTCTGGGAAGGGGGATATATCCGGGTAGGGAGTAGAAAGGGCACAGACGGACAGAGAGGGGAGTAGGGGTAGAAGGGAAAAGAGAAAATGACAGAGAAGGGGAAGCAAGAAGGAGAGAGGGGTAAGAACGAATATAACAAACCAGAGATGGATGTAGAAATACTAATCCACCTAGGGAGAAAGAGGTCTGGAGGGTCAGCCTATGTCCTATCAGGACAGCTGTGTGGGGTAGAGAGAAAGAACGGAAAAAACAGGGTATGTGTACCATCAGGGTCCAAAAAAAATAGTCTGGTGGTTGTGCACATCCATGCACCCCACTGCAGGTGAAAGGATGGGGAGCCTGCGTAGAGCAATGAATAGTGAGTGATTGCAGCCTGGTCCTCAAAATAAAGAAAACATTAAAGAAACGAGAAACTTTGTAAGAACTCGAGCACTGAACATCAAAAACCCTAATGCTGGACACCATTGTACGCTGCACGTAGGCATATAGTAAACATACATTATAACCCCCTGTGTACCATCGGAACCTTTTACTGAATCAAGGGGTAGAGTAAAGGGGA
This sequence comes from Aquarana catesbeiana, assembly GCF_042186555.1. Lineage (NCBI taxonomy): Eukaryota > Metazoa > Chordata > Amphibia > Anura > Ranidae > Aquarana > Aquarana catesbeiana. The sequence goes on from NC_133335.1 coordinate 105,475,374, forward strand.
AAGGAAAATGGGGTCGAGTGAGAAGGAAGGGGTTGGAAGACAGGATAGCGTGGTAGGGATACCTGAAGGGGATAGAGAGAGGGCAATAGATGGGAGGGAAGAGAGGAGGGAGGAATCTGTAGGGTATGGGCAAATGGTGCCATAGGAGAGGGGGAGGAGAGAAGGTTAGGGTACGAGGGGAAATGAGGTACATACCTAAATGATATACAGAGGTTAAAATAACTTGAATAATCCTCCATCTATAGGTAAACCAAATAGTAATTAGTTATGGCCCTCTGGGGTGTGATCGTGTCAGGGTCAGCCAGAACATATAAGGTACGTATATCTGCTAACATCCTAACTGAGTTAAGTTACTTAGTCCCTTGTTTGGACACTCGGGATGTCGGAATGAAACCGCTGCATCCCGGGTGTCCAGACCAAAACAGATGGCATCTCAAACCTCCATCACAGCGAAACACAAACTGGTCTCGTGGCCATCTTCGGAGTCGTTAGTAGTATGACAGATCAGAGTCTCCCGGTTGAGGTCCGGTAGCCAAGATGGCAGGGTACCAAGTCTTCCTCACAGGGTTTGTTGCAGTTCTTATGTAATTACATTGGAGGAAGCGATGATGATGTCCGCTGGGGAAAGTGTGATGTGCCTTAAAGACCCGTCAGGTATGCTGTGACCACTATCGTGCACGTCTTGATTGCAGATCACACTCGCCCAGCAACCAACCGAGAGTAGAGCATGGCTGAGACTTTGGTAAGAGCGTAAGGATGGCGTCTTGATGCTTTAAATCTTCTTAAGGGAACTCAGACTCAGAGGTTTCATCACGTCAGGGATCATTTTCATTAAAGGGTGAAGAAGGAAGGGGTGGATGAGGCTAACGAAAGTGCCAGAGGATGGTGCTCTAAAGGGAACTATGCAAAAGTCACAGGTAGGGTTAATGATGTAGCCGATGCGTGTATACCAGTTAGCTCGCAAACAGCAGGTCCAGCATGCGAAGGGAAACTCTAGGCTTCCAGGCAACCTCTCCTCGCTGATGGTGAGGGAGGTGATCCCGGGCTGCGTGGATAAAGGTCACGTCGTGATGCACGGGTATTTGGAGAATCCAGGTCACCTTTGCGTCTGCGTGTTCTGTGCCGCTGGGCTTTTGGAGACGGGTTGGAGGACACTGGGAGCCATGGTTCCGTGGGGAAGAACTGTGCATACCAATCCGGTAGTTCTATAATTGGAAGATCCAGCTGCTCGCAAAAGGTCTGCAGGTCATCCGGCGTGCGCAGTAAGGAGGAGCGTCCTCTGGATGACGCTGACAATCAGAAAGGAAACTTCCAGCGATATGGGATATTGCGGGCCCTTAGAGCATCCAACAGGGGGCGCAGAGCTCTTCTGTTTTGGAGCGTGATTTGCGACAAATCCTGAAATAGTTTGACTTCTGCTCCATTGTGTAAGATCTGACCTCTTTCTCTTGCTTTGCGTAGGATTTCTTCTTTAAGTTGGAAGTTAACCACACAGCACACAATGTCCCTAGGTGGTTCATTTTCTCGCGGCTGTGGGCGCAGGGAGCGATGTGCCCTCTCCATTTCAATAGGGGAGTCAGCCAGGCGCTCCATTAGGTCATTAAAGAGTGAGCAAATGTTCTGTTGTAAAGCTCCAGGGTCCACGCTCTCAGGGATCCCCGCACCCTGATATTATGTCTCCGGCCCCTATTATCAAAGTCCTCAACATGTCTATGGAGGTCAAACATTTGGGAAAGCTGGGAATCGTAGACAGATTGGACTTGGCAAATGGCGGCCACATGTGTTTTAGAGGTTTGCTCTACAGTCTCGATGCGGTGTGCTACAGCCTGAAAGTAATTTTTCAGATCTGCTATTGCCGCTGTCACCGAGTTCTTGATATCTAGAGCGAACTTCTCTAAGTCTAGAATGCTCGGTAATAGGTCTCGGCCCGGGACAGAGTCAGGTGGGGCCATTGTTAGAGAGCCGGATGGCGTGGTAGGCGAGAACGTGGTCTTGGCCTGGGAGGCCGCAGCCGTTTGGCGCTGGGTCCGTAACCGCTCCGGAATGTTCTTGTTCAGTTGCATGCCTGTATCCATGATGGCCCGGGATGCAGAAGAACTCCTAGTGGTTCTGCTCATGCTATTTTGGAGGTGCAGGCTCCCCTATAAGCTGAGTTTGGACTGCAGTACACAGGAGCTCACAGATTACGCTGCCATTTCGGTCTCCGTCCAGGCCACGCCCCCAACACAATTTTTTTTTTGTGGAAAAAATACACTTTTTTGAATTAAAAAATAAGAACACAAATAAGAACACAGTAAAGTTAGCCCAAATTTTTTCTATATTGTGAAAGATGATGTTATGCCGAGTAAATTGATACCCAACATGTCATGCTTCAAAATTGCGCCCATTCGTGGAATGGCGACAAACTTTGACACTTAAAAATCTCCATAGGCGACATTTAAAAATGTCTACAGGTTACCAATTTTGAGTTACAGAGAAGGTCCTGTGCTAGAATTATTGCTCTTGCTCTAACGATCTCTCACATGTGTGGTTTGAACACAGCTTTCATACGTGGGCACGACTTACGTATGTGTCTGCTTCTGCGCGCAAGCTCGGAGGGACGGGGCGCTTTAAAATATATATATATTTTTTATTATTATTTTACTTATTTACTTTTACACTGTCCTTTTAAAAATAAAATTTTGGATCACTTTTATTCCTATTACAAGGAATGTAAACATCCCTTGTGATAGAAAAAAAGCATGTCAGGACCTTTTTAATGTAAGATCTGGGGTCAAAAAGACCTCAGATCTCACATTTAAACTTAAAAGCAATAAAAAAAAAAAAAGTTTTTTTTTTTTCAATAAAAAAAGATTGTCCCTTTAAGGCCGTTGGGCGGAAGGGATGTTTGACGTCGCTGCCATCATCCAATGGCGAGTGGGGACCATCATTCCCTCACTCGACTTAGTGGCAAGCAGGGAAAGCATTGGATCGTCTCCGCCGCTACCGTTGGATCCGGTAACCTCTCCTGCTGCCAATAAAAGCGATCTCATGGCAAATCCACTGTGGAGACCACTTTATCTCAAAGCGGACCACCCGCCGTTGAAGAAAATACCGGGGTTATGGCAGCTATCTGCTGCCATAACCCCGGTATTTAACGTCAAAGCACCAACGTATGTCGACGGTGGGCGGGTGGTCCGGAGGTGGTTAAAGTGATTGTAAAGTCTTGGTGTTTTTTTTCTATAAAAATAACAAACATGTTATACTTACCTGCTCTGTGCAGTGGATTTGCACAAAGCAACCCAGATCCTCCTCTTCTTGGGTCCCTCTTCTGTGCTCCTGGCACCAAGCCAAGTCACAGCTCCCTGTGTCCATTCAGACAAGGAGCCGCTGCCCGGCCCCGCCCCCTCTCTCCTGATTGGCTGACTTTGATTTATAGCAGCGGGAGCCAATAACGCTACCGCTGTGTTTCAGTCAGTAGGGAGAGTCTCGGACGGCCAAGACACTCGTGAACATCGCTGGACAGAGATGGGGCTCCGGTAAGTATTAGGGGGGCCTGCTGCACACAGAAGACTTTTTATCTTAATATATATAATGCATTAAGAAAAAAAGTCTCACACATGTGGTATCGCTATACTCAGGAGTAGCAGAATGTATTTTGGGGTGTCATTTTTGTTATTACATGCTACGTGTTAGAAATATCTTATAAATTGACAACTTTGTGTAAAAAAAAAAAAAAAAAAATACGTTTTCATTTTCTTTCCACGTTTTCCGAAAACTTGGCGGGAAACAAAAAATGCCTCATAGGCATGCTGTGTAAAAGTCTCACACATGTTGTATCGTTATACTCAGGAGGATTAGCAGAATGTATTTTGGGGTGTAATTGCAAGTATGCATGTGCTGTGTGAGAGAAATATGACAATTTTGTGTAAAAAAAATAACAAATTCTTAATTTTCTCAAGAACTGTGGGGAAAAAAATTACAATTTAAAAAAACTCACCATGCCTCTTACTAAATACCTTGGATTGTCTACTTTCCAAAAAGGGGGGTATTTGTACTGTTCTGGCTTGTTAGTATCTCGAGAAATGGGATAGGCCATCAGTACATGAGGTGTGATCAATTTTCTATTATTGGCACCATAGCTTGTAGACAGACTAAATAATATCCACTAATTTGGGTTTACCAAAGATATGTAGCAGTATAAATTTTGGCCCAAATTTATGAAGAAAAAGTTTCATTCTCCAATCCCACCTCATGAAGGGAAGAACCACAAACTAAAAGTGGGAGTCCCGCACTTCAAAGCACATGAAATTCTGGTGGCCAAGGAAAATGGGGTTGTGAAAGTATACACCCTAAGACCAATTTCCTTGGGGGAGTAAGCCAGCAGCAAATAAATCCACTCTCATGCCAAACCACCTGCCAAAGCCAACACGTTTGGTAATTACCTTTAAGATTTTGATGAACTGATTTTTGATCACTGGCTTCGTAATTGGGACCAGGCAAGTTAAGATTGTGGAAACCAGGTGTAAAACGGTAGAGCTTGACCTTTAAGAGAGGTATTAGGTCATCAGGCAGTATGTACTAACTTAGGGCAAGGGCAATGCACCACCACATTAAAGACGTCCTGCTGTATCTCCAGGTGTAAAAGTGTTTAAAAGGAAAAGGGAGAAAAGAAGATGAGAACTCTAAAAACTAGGTGAGGAAGTCTAATGCCGCGTACACACAATCGGACATTGATCAGACATTCCGACAACAAAATCCAAAAAATTTCCGACAGATGTTGGCTCAAACTTGTCTTGCATACACACGGTCACACAAAGTTGTTGGAATTTCTGAACGTCAAGAACGCGGTGACGTACAACATGTACGACGGGACTAGAAAAGGGAAGTTTAATACCAAGTGTGCCACCTTTTGGGCTCCTTCCACTAATCTCGTGTTAGTAGAAGTATGGTGACAGACGATTCGCACTTTTCAGCCTCCTGCTTTTACGATCGTTACTGCTCTTCAGTTTGTGCTTGTGGGTTTGTATTTCTATTGCATATTTGATTTTCAGTGTGTTCTTGTCCTCTCGTATCTGATTTTCAGCTCTGGCCTTTCTGTTTTTCAGTGCTTTCTGTTAGTTCGTTCTAACCAGCCGAACGTTTTGAAGCCATGAGGACCCTCACCCCGGACCAGAGGGTTTATAACTACCATCTGGCCAGAGCCAGAAGAGTGGTGGAGAATGTTTTCGGGATAATGGCCAGCCAGTTCCGCCAATTCCTTATGCCAATCAACATGGCGGAATATAAACAACCATATAATACTTGCATGCTGCATTCTACACAACTATTTAAGGAGAAATTCAATGAACTATGTGGCCTCAGGCCGGACCTTAACAAGAAACCCTGAAGCTGGCCATCCTGGCTTGCCCCCCCAAAGTGCCCACGAAGTAAGATAGAAGTATGTTGAGTACTTTGCGGGTAGGGGGGCCATTGATATGCCAGGAACGGTTAAAGAAACATTCAACAATCAACAATTTTTGAACTTAAACTGAAAGATTTCCTTTGATTTACTGCCTGGGTTTCTTTTAGCTGTCTCCTAGGTTATCCAATGAGCTTTTCTTTTTGGACATTTTCTTCAATAGTGCAAATGTAATTTATTTGATACATGAGGTGACGATCTCCTCTTCAGCAAACTATTATTATGTTGTGGGTCTGCTACACACACCTTGTTTTTGTTGTTAATGTATGTAATGCATTACTGAGAAAAATATTCATCATTTTCAGCACCATGAATGAATTTTGTGGAGTCATGAAAATGGCGTGATTGTGGCAAATTAGAAAGCACTGTGGGTGTTATTTACTAAAGGAAATTCCACTTTGCACTCCAAGTGCACTTAAAACTGCACTGAAACAGCACTTGTAGTGCAAAGTGGATTTGCCTTTAGTAAATAACCCCCATTGTCACTGTAAACACCTTAAACAACTTTTACTTCAAAAACTGCTTTTGATCATTGAAATAAGAAGCTACACATTGTTGAGTAGAAAACTTTTTACTCAAAGCACATTCACATGTGCGTTTAGAAAAGTGTTTTTGAACAAACCAACATCTTTGGTGTATAACATTATTTTTTGTCACATTAATTAGAAATAGCCTTTTTTGGTTAAACAGGCATGTTTCAAAACATAACATACAGAACTCAGGAACTTACAAAGTTCTTCTTTGACAAAGTGAAGGCAATATCAGACATTAGTATGTCCAAAATGTGTTGATATTGCCTTCATCAGATGGGGTGATGTCACACCTTTAAAAGCCTAATTTTGAAAATGTACACAAATTGGAATTCAAAATGGGGATTTCCCTCCTGATCCCATGCCTAATGTCAACATGTGCTAGCTCCCATCATGGGGGATCAAGGGATGTGTTTTGGGGGTGCAACCCCTTCCTCTCAGCTACTTTAGTAGCGAGGAAGGGGTTGCACCCACAAAACGCTTACATTGATATCCCGTGATGGCAGATAGCACATGTTGACACACTGTGTGCATCTTCAAAATTAGGCTTTTAAAATACTTAAATGAATTTTTTTTTTTTTAATTCCAAAATACACGAAAACAAAGGGTTACATTTTTGTGTGTTTTAGAGTCTCCCTAAAACATCAATGAAGTTCTTCGTTTTTTTTTTGAACATCATTGATGTTTTGCTTTACATTTTCAAAATCGCGATTGCACCCCATTATCTCTCCGATGAGGATCTGGGCACTGGTGAAATGAGATTCTTCTTCCACAACATCCACATCACCTAAAAAAACAAAATAACACACCATGTATTATAAATATGCAGGAACAGATCTCTTACCTGAAGCTGTGGTCTTCGACACTCACCTGTTGTGGTGACAATTTCGCACACTTCCAAAACCTCTCCCTCCTCCTCCTCTGCTTGGGTTTTGGTGACTTCCCCTTCTTTCGGAGGTGAGGGGTCCCTGGTGTCCTCAGATGTCCCGAGTCTTTTCTCCCCTATGTGAATAAAAAAAAGGTATACTTAGCACACAGATATTTGATGCCAGAAATAGGAATATGAAACATTGCTTGGAAGTGTCGTACAGTTGTCTGTTTGGGCAGAGTTCCAAGCTAAAGACATTTTTATCTCCTTTCCAATGCTGGAATACTTCCTTTTTTGTTCAATTTTCACACATGGAGACACCCCTAGTACCCACTGGCGCACCTGTGTGGGACACCCTAAAAAGGTTGTTCTGGTGTCCCACACTAGTGCTCCTGCATCCAGATGTGTAAATAGCTGCTGAGTGTCCTCTCCTTACACTGAATCAAGTTTCCATTTCATTTTAGTTACAAACCCATCTAGACAACAAACTTCTTTTAATACAAATAGGCCTGAACAAATGTAGTTAACCTGTATCTGCCTAAAACATCTTATAAGTGGGCGAACGAACGATGTTTCCTACGATCGATTACTGTGCCCATGAGCATGAAAGTTGCCATTTTCAAATGTGCAACAGTAAAGAAAAGCACATGGAGCAAGAAGAATAGGAACACACGACAAACTACTTACTTTTTGCAGCACTTTCTTGATTCTTCTGTACTGATCCTGCTCCGTCAATTTCAGGTCTGACCAGCATTTCCTCAATTTCTCCTTGAATCGCCGTACCCCAAAATTCCTGTGCAGACTCTTCACAACTTTAGGCATGATCTTGGCCTTTCTCACATTTGGGTTTGGGTAGGGTCCATGCTTCCCATCATAGTCGGCCCTCTTTAAGATGTCCACCATCTCTACAAAGGACATATTTGAGGCCTTCAATCTCCTCCGGGATCGTGAGGTTCGGGGCTCTGGCCTTTTGTCGTTGCTGCCCTCCTCTACATGCACATGTTGTCTCTCCGCCATGTTCTCTCCCACTGCGTCAAAAGACAAGGGGCGGGGAATAGACTAGAAAGAATGTCGGGGTGGGCGGAGTTTCACACATGCGCAGTGTATATAAAGCGGAACACACGGGCGTCGTACGTATGATCTGTGAGCGGGGGGGACGAAGTAACGGAAGCGCCGATCGTTATAATGAAGGTACAATTTTAAGTTGGTGCATCAGTGGCCTATACTGCTTAGAGATTGAGGCCTATATTGGGTTAAGATTAGGAGAGTTTCGCCTGACATTAGGGTTTGTCTTGTGTTGTGTCTTGCAGGGAAAATGGATTTATTCAACAATGAGGACTTTATCCCCATATTGATTGATATGTACAGGGAGCTGCCCTGTCTGTGGCAGGTAAACGACCCATTTTATAACAATAATCCAAAGAGGAAGGCAGTGCTGGATTAATTGCTGGAATTTGTGAAGCCGGTGATCCCCACGGCAGACATCCCCTATTTGAAGGCCCTAATTGGTGGCATGAGGAGCACTTATAATAGGGAGCGCAAGAAGTTCCAGGATTCCCTGAGATCAGGAGCTCAGCAGATGACATTTATGTACCCAGGCTGTGGTACTATGACAGACTGCATTTTCTGGCAGGCCAGACTGAAACCAGGCCAGCACTCTCCAGTCTTTCTTTAAGGCTTCCTTCCACCCCAGCTGAGGCTTCTGATGACCAACCTGGACCTTCCAGGCAAGCAACATGTGGAGGAGCCCAGCTTAAGTCAGGTATAACATTCTTCAAAATATTTCTGGTTGTCAGATTAATGATGTTAAATATATGTTAGTTTTAATAACTAATTTCTGATTTCACAGAGTGTTTTACCTATCAATAGACAGTAGTCACCAGAAATGATAGTGACAAGAATGAAAAATGCTGGGGTCAGAATGATAGTCTTTTTTATTTATTAACATTCAATTTGCAACAGTCATGAGCTGAAAATTGTGTGTGATTGATGAACAAAAAACTAAAACTATGTCCCTTTTTCATACACAGGAAAGTCTCCGCCAGGAGGAGGCCGTGGAAAGTGGAAGCCAGGAGGTGGCCGGGCACAGTAGCCTACCAGAATCCCAGGTCCCTCCCCTCGGCCTTCCACAAAAAAGTGGCAGGAAGAGAAGTAACCTGAAGGAGGCAGCAATTGGTCTATTTCTGAAGGCTATTGCTGCCCTTAGAACCCCCCCAGTGTTCAAGAGGACTATGCCTAATTGACAGCCTGCAAAATGCTGGAAATGGAGGAGGGCCAACGCCTCTTATGTGAGGAAGTGATCTTACAAGCCCTAAAAAAGGGGTTCTGGGGCGAAAACACAAGCCAAAGCAACATTTGTGAGTTGAACCATGGCCCTCCTCCTGCCACACCTCCAACACCAGAGCCACAGCCTGGAAGGAAGCGTGTAAGGAAGACCAGAGAGTGATGGCCATGGACGCAGGTTGTTGTATGACCACAGCCTGAGGATAGATATGTAATCTGCTGCTGTTCCTGATCTCTTGTAGTCTTGGACCGGATTGTGCTCACTATTATATGGACTCCTCAGCCACCAATTTTGACTGTAAAATTATTGATGTATGCCCTGGGGTACAAAGGCTTTGCAAATTTCTGCAGTTTCTCCAGCGTTGCCTACCTCTTTTGTTATGAGCCAGAATAAATGGCTATTTATTTTTCACAAATACTTGCCTATGTGTTTTACTTCAAAAAGGACAGTTTGTTTCTGAGTAGGCAGGTACATTTCAAAAATACAATGTAAAATTAACAAGGGACACCAACACCAACCAACCTCCTTGAGGTAAAAAATTACAAGATAATAATGGTGTTGTGGTAACTTGACACACAAAACGAGAAATAATATTATGGAGAGCACTAGAAAACAAAAAAAATGCAGATCTTGATAAAAAAAACAAATAAAAAAAATAAGTATTATGGATCTGACGAGAAATAAAAATAACATTATTCATGAGATCATGAGAAATTATAAAGAAAGAAGTTTGTGAGAACTCTGTGTGAATATCAGCAGCAAAACAACTTCATTATTCTAGCATTCTAAAGAAGAAGAGAATGTGCTGCATTAAAAGATTTCAAAATTGTCAGCGTGACGAATGTGCTATGTCCATTAAGAACGCTAGTTTTACCATACCGAGCGCTTCCGTCTCGTAATTTATTCTGAGCATGCATGGCACTTTGTGCTTTGGAATTGTGTACACACGATCGGAATTTACGCAAAAAGGATTTTGTTGTCGGAAAATTTGAGAACCAGATCTCAAATTTTGTGCGACGGAAATTCCGATGGAAACTGTCCAATGGAGCCGACACACAGAATTTTTCGAAAACAAGCTATGATTGCACATTTTACATCGGAAAGTCCGATCGTGTGTACAGGGCATAACAGTGACCATGTATCGTATGCTGAAAAAGCTCTTGGACAAATGGGTGACTATGGGTCTAGTATACTTGCACTTTGCTAAAAATTTTTACCCTGTTCGCTATTCATATTCTAAATTTCTAAAGTTGTTAGCGGTGCACTGATGCAGATAATGTACTTGATGAGAACTGTTTAATCATATGTGTATTTTCTTTTTATATTAAGTAAATAATTTTAAAACATGCAGGTGCAGGGGTATAGCTTTTACAAGGCCAGGACCCTTTTTTGATTTGAATAGTGTGACATCCAGTAGGTAGCAGTACATCCACACATTGAACAACAGAGTGTACACCAATTAACACTGGGATAAAATGGGGGTGTTCTTAAACATTTGACTGTTACATCTATATCAAGCATCTCAGTGTTCCACAAATTTTAGTTGCTAAATAACAAACAGCAATTTTGCATACCTTGCCTTTACTGGTGAGGAGCTGCTTATAGAGCAGCCAGCCCTCCCTGTACACATCACTGAACTCTGTATCAGACAGCTCAGATGCAGAGTGACATTTGGATCGTCCATCTTCAGAAGCAACCAAGCTATCAAGAGACTGCAGGAAAAAAAAAGTGAAAGGAGTTAAGGAAACAATATATGCAGTACTTTTAGCAGTAGAAACTAAACTACCATATCTTGAAGGATATAAAGTTAAACTTGATAAACATTTTGAAACCTCACTATGTTAATAAGACTATGCTTGAGGTGATTGTAGCCATATTAGTGCACTTGCAACAGAAACAACTGAGTACTATCCATGATACTTTTTCTATTTGCACTAACATACAACTTTTCAGGACAAGCTTTCAGGGTATGTCCCCTTTTTCAAGGTCCAAGAGTACTGCTTGGACCTTGAAGAAGTGGACGTACCCTGAAAACTTGTCCTAAAAAATTGTATTAGTGCAAATAAAAAAGTGCAAATAAATACATTTGGGGCCAGTCACACACCTCCCTGATGACATGGCATGATGGATAAGTATCTACCTATATTTTTCAGCATTTAGGACACCATTGATCCTGACCAAATCTCAACTCTATTCGCAGAAATGCAGCCCTTGCAAGGAACCTCAACCAAGCTGCACGGTTGCCTGCAGACATGCATTATTGTACCGCTCTCCACCCCTTCAGTGAATAAACTGCCTCCTGCTACAGCCAAATATTTTGACTCATCAGTCCAGAACACCTGCTGCTATTTTTCTGCACCCCAGTTCCTATGTTTTCATGCATAGTTGAGTCACTGATCCTTGTTTCCACTCCAGAGGTATAGCTTTTTGGCTGCAATTACTCCATGAAGACCACTTCTGACCAAACTTCTCCAGACAGTAGATTGGTGTACCTGGGTCCAACTAGTTTCTGGCAGTTCTGTGCTGATAAATGCTGCCTCTAAACACATAGTCAGCGTTTGGACATCTATCGGTCCCATCTATGTGCCAAAGGCAACCCGCTCAACAGGAGTAATTGTAGCCAAAAAGCTATACAGCACTTCAACATGTAGAGACCATTACAGGAAAGGACACAGTCACCATCCATACTGCATTGCCAATAGCAGGATGGGTGAGAGATAATGGACTGACCACTAGGGCAGCTGTAACCCAGAACCAGACACTGATGAAATGGAAGTGGTACCGCTAAGAAAGAGGGGGTATTGCAGCTGGGGATGTTAGAGACATTTCAAAACAGTTGGCAGGGCTTGTTACTTTTACCAGCACCCGGCCAGAAGAAGAAATTCCTGTGCTGCATTGATCCCCCATTCAAGAGGCTGCACCCTGGGTCTCTGTCAGAAGACATGAAGGAGTCAGCGTTGTTCACTGATGGTTCAGCCATAGTTGCCTAATCTGGGCGTAAATGGACAGCAGCAGCCTACAACCCAAGTACCGACAAAGTCCTGCAGGAGACCGGAATTGGAGGGTCCAGTCAGTATGCAGAGTTGAAAGCTGTAGTGATGACTCTTCAGGAGGATCCTTCTTCCCATGTCACTATCTACACTGACAGCTGGGCAGTTTTTAAAGGACTGACAACCTGGATGCCCACGTGGAAGTCCAATGAATGGATGATTCATGGAAAGGTGGTGTGGGGAGGCAAGGAAGTCTGGGACTACCAATGGAAGGAAGCTCACTCCCGCACCATAAAAGTGGGGCATGTTGATGCACATGTGCACCTAGTCCCAGACTTTGAGAACTATAACAGAGTTGCAGATTTAATCGCCAAAGTGAAGGCAGTTGTGCCAATTGATCCTGTTTTGATGAACTTGGCCAACTGGACCCACAAGCAATCTGGACATTTGGGGCAGAAAGCAACATATGAATGGGCACAGCAGAGAGGATTGCTTATATCCATGGACATGATAAAGACTGTAATAGGGAACTGCACAGTGTGTGGAGAAGTGCGACAATGGCCATTGCAAAAGTACCAAAGAAGAAAACTAATGTGCAAAACCAAGGCGAGCCAAAGCAGCTAAAGAGGACTAAGAAGCCGCCACACATACGGCAGTGTTCCCACACAAAAAAATAATAAGGTAAATAAAGATATGTGGCGGTAACTCAAATTGCATATATGTGATGAAATAAATATATTCCAATTCTTCAAGTAAAGTGCATATGCGTAAAGCACAAAATCACATAAATGTGACTAAACATCCATTAAATTCAAAAGAAGTGACATCGCTTAAATAACAGTGAAAATTCATGAAATATGACATCAAATAAATAAATAAACAAATCCAAATGAAGGTGAATAAATCCAAAAATAGTCTAAAAGTGCATCAAGATAAAAAAAAAAAAAAAAAATCACAAATTTAGAAAAAATGTAAAAAGAACGCATGACATAAAAAGAGTCGCATGCAATAACCAAAATCACATAGAGTGCAAAAAAGTGCAGAAACGCCATAAAAATAGCCACAAGTCGATCCAATTAATGTAATACAGTTCCAACGTGAACAAAGTGAGTCTTCATAAAACAGTTTGTGCAAAAAAACAGATGAAAAAAGTGCAAGTGCAAACGATGATAGGTGACAGATTCCTCTTAATAACCATACTCCATGGTTTTTCTAAATTTGTGATTTTTTTTTTTTTTTTTTATCTGATGTCATATTTGATGAATTTTCACTGTTATTTATCCAATGTCACTTCTTATGAATTTAATGGATGTTTAGTCACTTTATTTATGTGCTTTTGCGCTTTATGCATATGCACTTTACTTGAAGAATTGGATTATATTTATTTCATCACATTTATGCACTTTGAGTTAGCGCCACATATCTTTACCTCATTGCAAAAGTACTCCACCGGGTCAATTAAGAGGGGTGAGAGGCCTGCAGAGATCTGGCAGATTGACTTCATCTGTCCCCTGCACCGGGGAAACAATGGACTGAGATACTGTTGCACTGCAGTGGACACCTATTCAGGACTTATGCTTGTTCATCCTTGCAAACGTGCAGATCAAGCCGCAATGCTCCAACTGCTCCAGGAACTTGTTGTTGCATAAGGTTGTCCCAAACTAGTCGAAAGTGATAACGGCTCACACTTCACTGGATCAACAGTACAGCAGTGGGCCAAAGATTCTAGAGTGTACTGGTTGTGCCACATCCCATACCATTCACAGGCAGCTGGTTTGATTGAAAGATGCAACAGGCTATTGAAGGACCAGATACGCAAACTTACACCCACACATACACTAAGGGGGTGGGATCGGGTCCTCACACAGGCAGTCATGTTGTTAAATTCTAGACCAATAGCCAAAAGCACACCATATGAAAGGATGGTAGGGGCTGGGGCACAGATTCCACAGCTGGAGTGCAGAGTTCAGTATTTATGTAAGGTTCCTGAAAGAACAGGGCTTAATAGATACCATGTTACTGCTTCATGACATAGAAACCAAGAGTGACATATCTGAAGCTGAAGCTTATCTAGGAATGAGAGGGAATCTGGCAGGAAGGTTTGAAGTTACATTTGCATTGGCAAATGAGCTTCAAGACAGTGGCTGGGACTCTGACTGGTTAGTGGATACTTCTCAGCAAGAGTGGAAAGTGAGGCTACATAACATCAAACCTTCCAAAATAAACTGCAGTGATCTTCTGGGAAATATCAGTATATTTCCTCTCCTCCCTATTGATGCTCTTTGGGAGGGTCAGAATGGGTACAGGCAGGGGGCGAAGTGTTAGTCAGATATCCAGGCAAGAAGCCATTTAGAGGAGAGATTTTAGCTGAAGGGCCTGGATCTACTGTTTATGTATTATTAGAAGAAACAGATAATCTGCTTTGTTTTCCACTCCACAGGCTGTCTCCGATTTGATCCATAGGAAGACCAGAGAAAAGTGGTTACATGATGGAAAGAATGACGGAAGATTGCAAGAGCTGTGGAGAGCAAGGCCTTTGATGTATTACAAGCCTGGACTTGTTTCTAAAGAACTTTAGAATGGACTTTCTAATGAACAATTAGTTAAAGACTGAAACACCTTCTCAGAAATATAGGAAGTGTTGCATTCAAGGAAAATGAATGTTTAGAATGAGTTTTCTTAGTGATGAAGTGATTTTCTGTGTGTAGTCTAAAAAAAAAATCTAGGGCAGAATGTGTCGCGCTTGTTAAAATATGATTTTTTTTTATAAGACTCATAGCATTCTGGTGTCACAGAGACAGACTTTCTCAAACCAATGTTGTTGGATACAATGGGACATTGTTGTATTCCTTTGGCAGTTTGAGTATATTGTCTCTATAGCTACAATAAACAGGTAAGAGAGTGCCTTTCAAACTGAAGCTACTGAGATGTAGGTTTGTTGGTTGTTAAGGTAACAGGGTTTGTAACAAGCTGACATATAAAAGGACTTATGATGCCTTAGACACACACACACACACACAGACACATCATCATGCTGTAAGATCGGAAGCCACTGATGATTCAAGAAAGGTGCCTGATGCTCCAGGAGAATCGTTGCCAATGGAGATAACGAACATACAGTAACTAAGTAACCTTTACTTGTATTTGTACTGGTATAGACCATAGGCATTTGCTAGGCATTTTGCTTGTTATAGATAGATGTCTGACAGATGTCAGTCTTGTATTGTATTCCTAATATTGTAATAGTTTTGTATGTACAGCATCTTTGTATAGTAAAAGCACATTTACACACTGCAGAAGTCTTAGTTTCCTTGATTATACCACAGAGTAACCTTGCTAGATAGACGCAAGCAAAGCACATGTGCCCTAATAGTGCAGCCAGTCACAGTACTCCTATCGCAGATACACAAGTCACAATATTGCCAAACCAGTGTATCTAAAATTAGTGTTGCTTATTTGCCTGTTTATTGACCACATTTCTGCTTGTTGCCTGGACTGGACCAACTGTATGTCCAACTGACTATATTCCTACAAGACACCAGTCCCAGTTATCTCTTGCGGACAACTGTACTCCAGGAACCATGAGAACGCTTATCTTCTTCTTTCCTTTAGGCTCCTGTACTTCCTGGACAGTGAACATAGCATTCATGGGGGAAGCCACATACCAGTAGGCTAGGCTTGCATCGCTTATAGATACTGGGACTGCTATAGGTGACTCTACACTAAGCTATATTCCCTGACCACTCGTATAGAGGCAACTATCACAGTACATTAGTTTTGATGCAATTGGTTGATTTGTGTAATACCCAAGATACAATGTGTGGTACATAATCAGCCCAAGAACTGAAAAAGTATCACGCAAACGCTTTAATGTGACTGGGCTAGCATCTTTAGTGTTTTAAAGGAACCCCAAAGCTTTTATCAGGTTAGGTGTGCAATAAATAACAGAAACACTGCCTAACACCTATTCAAGAAATTCTTTTTACAATGAGGAATGAGGTTTTTTTTTTTATTGTCTAATGTTAAATGCTTAATGAAAACTATCCGATTTAAAAAAAAAAAAAAAAAAAAAAAAATCATATGTATATATACAGTGGAAAGTATTCAGATCCCCTTAAATTTTTCACTCTTTGTTATATTGCAGCCATTTGCTAAAATCATTTAAGTTCATTTTTTTCCTCATTAATGTACACACAACACCCCATATTGACAGAAAAACACAGAATTGTTGACATTTTTGCAGATTTATTAAAAAAGAAAAACTGAAATATCACATGGTCCTAAGTATTCAGACCCTTTGCTGTGACACTCAAATTTACCTCAGGTGCTGTCCATTTCTTCTGATCATCCTTGAGATGGTTCTATGCCTTCATTTGAGTCCAGCTGTGTTTGATTATACTGATTGGACTTGATTAGGAAAGCCACACACCTGTCTATATAAGACCTTACAGCTCACAGTGCATGTCAGAGCAAATGAGAATCATGAGGTCAAAGGAACTGCCTGAAGAGCTCAGAGACAGAATTGTGGCAAGGCACAGATCTGGCCAAGGTTACAAAAAATTTCTGCTGCACTTAAGGTTCCTAAGAGCACGGTGGCCTCCATAATCCTTAAATGGAAGACATTTGGGATGACCAGAACCCTTCCTAGAGCTGGCCGTCTGGCCAAACTGAGCTATCGGGGGAGAAGAGCCTTGGTGAGAGAGGTAAAGAAGAACCCAAAGATCACTGTGGCTGAGCTCCAGAGATGCAGTGGGGAGATGGGAGAAAGTTGTACAAAGTCAACCATCACTGCAGCCCTACACCAGTCGGGGATTTATGGCAGAGTGGCCCGACGGAAGCCTCTCGTCAGTGCAAGACACATGGAAGCCCGCATGGAGTTTGCTAAAAAAACACCTGAAGGACTCCAAGATGGGGAGAAATAAGATTCTTTGGTCTGATGAGACCAAGATAGAACTTTTTGGCCTTAATTCTAACCGGTATGTGTGGCGAAAACCAGGCACTGCTCATCACCTGTCCAATACAGTCCCAACAGTGAAGCATGGTGGTGGTAGCATCAGGCTGTGGGGGTGTTTTTCAGCTGCAGGGACAGGACGACAGGATGATTGGTTACAATCGAGGAAAAGATGAATGCGGCCAAGTGCAGGGATATTCTGGATGAAAACCTTTTCCAGAGTGCTCAGGACCTCAGACTGGACCGAAGGTTTACCTTCCAACAAGACAATGACCCTAAGCACACAGCTAAAATAATGAAGGAGTGGCTTCACAACAACTCTGTGACTGTTCTTGAATGGCCCAGCCAGAGTCCTGACTTAAACTCAATTGAGTATATCTGGAGAGACCTAAAAATGGCTGTCCACCAACGATTACCATCCAACCTGACAGAACTGGAGAAGATCTGCAAGGAGGAATGGAAATACAGCGGTGAAAAACTTGTTGCATGTTTCCCAAAAAGACTCATGGCTGTATTAGATCAAAAGCGTGCTTCTACTAAATATTGAGCAAAGGGTCTGAATACTTAGGACCATGGGATATTTGAGTTTTTCTTTTTTAATAAATCTGCAAAAATTTCAACAATTCTATCTTTTTCTGTCAATTTGGGGTGCTGTGTGTACATTAATGAGGAAAAAAATGAACTTAAATGATTTTAGCAAATGGCTGCAATATAACAAAGAGTGAAAAATCAAAGGGGGTCTGATATATAATATATATGGAATGGTTGCTAAAGGAAACCTAATAGAATTTTTGGGAGCTGCCATCGCTGACCTCTTTCTAAATATCCTACTTGCTTTGCAGTTTGTTTTCTCTTTCTTTCTTTGTAACTGGCCTGAATCAAGCATGTAAATGTGTTAGTAACGTCAGGACTGCTGGTCCATATACTTGCTCCAGTAAAAAGAAACTAGCAATTTCAGAAGGAAAGTATTGCAACGCCAAATATTTTTTTTTCCAGTACAACTTTTTTAAACAAATGACTGATGGGAAGAATATCAAATCTATTGTCAATTTGAATCTGTTATGCTGGATACAAACAGGCTGAATGTTGGTCGGTATCGGTCAGTTTGTCAGGAACGGGTTGACATTCGGTCAGTGTGTACAGTTGTCAATTTGACAAAAGCCATTCTTACGACCGGCTTTTATTGAAGAGATGTGATTGAAAACTAGCATCCTATCAGCACTCGCAGCCAATGGCTGCAAGCGCTGATCAGTGTGTTCTGGCAGGGGGCACACCCCCTTTTAGAACACAAAGGCACAGAGAGGGAGATCACCGCACTAACATCGCATGTGTAAGTGCAGTGATCTCTGAGGTTTTTTTTTTTTTCGTTCAGCCCGCTGTGTTGAACGAAAAAAAAAAAAACTTTACGTGTGTACCACGCTTTAGGCAAACAATGCTAGAATCCAGCACTACACAGTCAACTGTTTGAGTAATGCCCTGTACACATGATCGGACATTCCGACAATAGCTTTCGTATCTTAATTTATTCTGAGCATGCGTGGCACTTTGTACGTCGGAATTCTCCACACACGGTCGGAATTTACGGATTTTGTTGTCGGAAAATTTTATAGCCTGCTCTCAAACTTTGTGCGTCGGAAATTCCGATGGAAAAAGTCCGATGGAGCCCACACACGGTCGGAATTTCCGACAACAAGCTCCAATCGCACATATTCTGTCGGAAAGTCTGACCGTGTGTACAGGGCATAACAATGTTCATTAATCCAAATTGCTTAATTTTTTTTGTTGTATTTTACAAACTTAACCCTAAAAGAACTCTCATAGGCTTTGTTGCTGCCCTACATTATCTATACATAACAAGATTTTGGCTACAATTATAAGATGAGGAAATTAACCCTAATGTATGAAAAAAAGTTTTTCTTCTCAAAGTTGTTAGTAGTATTCCAGAATTGCACAGCAGTAATCTATAATTATACACGCATAATGCACTTTCTCACCCCATCAGTGAAGAAGCTGCGCAGCATTCGCAGGCTCGGCACACGACCCACAACCTTCCTGTGGTGGAAGAAAGAAACAATACCGGTAATCAGATTAGTTTTGAAGCAGACATATTAGGAGCTTTTATCTTCCACCACACAACATCCACATCTCTAGGGCACTGCTACTGCAAACTACAAGTCAGCTACCCCATCTCTGAATTTTCACACTTCTTTATAGCAACACATATAGTCTCACCATAAACAACACCCTCCAAAGAGGGAACGCCAGCCATAATTTTTCTACCTGCCTTTTTTATTATGGCAAATATATTGTTTCCACTACTTATGTGGAGCCTACGGCAAGGTTCTAAACTCCTACATTTTTTATTCCAAAAGGCAAAGAGAACCAGTCATGACTGGGCTTATATCAAGATCTGTATACTCAGTTACTATAATGGAGAAAGCTTTCAGATTATTATGTCAGGGCTTGTTGAGCCTATGCTGGCAGCTATTTTCAGCACTAAAACATAGACAAGGAAAAATACCTTGTTCCCTATACTGTTTGTTCACACCAATACATTGCTGTGGGCTGAGCTAAAAAAAAGTACTGCAATTTGGCAAGGAAGTCAGTGACTTCAAGCCCCTGATGGCATTCAATAGGTTAAAATGTGGAGAGTGAAGATCTTAAAGGCACATGACTAATTTGTCATCAGATATTCGATACTAACCTTAAAAAAAATGTACATTTTTATTGTTTTAATATAATTTATTGGTACTTTTTACTATCTGGAGTTCTTGATATTTAACGGTTTGGTGATATAGGGTTGTCTGTAGCAGTGATCTTGAGAGAGTATAGTTTTTTCCATTGTAAACTGACATGGTTCACAGCAACCCAGGGGGGATTTAACCTGAGACTGGATCCCATTAGGGGCAAATTGACCTCTGTTTTAGGAGGTCCATAAACATGCCAATCAGATTATGAGTGCCACATTCATATGAACTCTTATATAAAGATTCTATAAAAACGTATATCAGTCTCTTTGCATGCTCCCTCATTTATACCCCAGCACCCCCCTAGATCCAGCCATGCTGCATTTACTTGCTTGGAGCTAGCCGATAGTCCCTGCATTCACTGCTGCTGGCGATGATATTGCAAACAGGACAGCCCCGGCATCCCTCCAGGTGTGCCTATGTCTGGCTTGTTGTCAGTGCCTGACGCTGTTGCTGCTAATGCAATCATGGCATCCCTCCAGACATGAATGGGCCTGGCTTGTCTGTGCCGGGTGCCGTGGCTTCTATACTTGTACAAAATCCCTCCAGACGTTCCCTGGGCCACATGCTTAACACTCTTGGGCCACATAAGGTCCACGGGCTGGACACCCCTAATCTAGGTGTTCTGACAGATCTTATACTTAAGAATAGCATGCAAAACCAAGCTGCAGTTTCTAAAGCAAGCAAAATACTTTCTCGTATTCAAAGAGGTATATTCTGCTCCTGTACAAAGCATTAGTAAGACCTCATCTGGAATTTGCAGTTTAGTTTTGGGTACCGGTTAACAAAAAGAGGTTAGGAAACTGGAGAGAGTGCAGCGAATGGCAACTAAAATAAAGAGAGGCGTGAGGGAACCTCAGCTACGAGTAACGAATGCAGAGGCATTTAACGGGGATATGATCATTTGTATAAACACAAATGGTCCATACAATGAACCTGGTTTAAAGTTCCTCACAGGTCATTGCAAAGGACAAGGGGGAACTCTGTCTGGACAGAAATGCCTTTTCACTGAGAGCTGTGAAAACGTGGACTAGACTTCCACAAAAGCTAGGATGAATTCATAAATGCACAGGATATACTTGGCTACTAACATTTATAAGTAATAACACCATAGACTGTTGATCTAGGGAATATCTGATTGCCTTAGGGGATCAGAATGGAATTTTTCCTCCTGTTGAAGCAAGCTTGACTATGGTTTATAGGGGTTTTACTTGCCTGTCCCGGGGTCAACCATGGTTATTAAGGGTTCTATATACAGGGATTGATTTATTCATTCATTTTTTATTGGTTAAACTCAATGGACTTGTGCCTTTTTAAATCTAATTACAGTACGTAACCAGCATGTTACCTCTGGCATTACAATGGAGCAGGCACATGAATCACTGCTTGTTACAGGAAAGGCAGTAGCTTTTCTGGCAAATGCAGCTGTAGAGTCTACTAGAGCTTCAGCCAAAGCAATAGGAAAGCCCTTTTAGCAGTAGCCTTTTCAACTCTTGGGACAGGGATTTTACCTCCAAGCCAATACTCTACACCATTCCATTTGAAGGTAAACCATTATTTGACTAATAAAAAAATTACTGTAAACTCTGAAACAATTATATATTTTGTGTAATAGCATAGGCAGGTGGCAGGTCCTCTTTATGGAGACATCAAGGGTCTATTAGACCCCTAATCTCTCTCCTGTCCTTCAGTGCAGCTAATTGAGCAACAATTGTGGTTGATTAACTGCTGACTACACTGCACTGTCGGCAGCTCACTTGTGGACACACTCTCTCCTTGATCAGTGAAGCTCTGCCCTACACGTTTCATTGAGCTTCACTGCTTGAGGACAGAGTGAGTCCATGATTGAGCTGCCAACTCCTGTTGCCTTTCCCCACAGTACGGCTTTCGGCATGCTGGTTTGAATGTGACGGTAGGTGGGGGCTTGGTACTTTTGCATGCTGGTTGCTCTGATTCCTAAATGTGAGTGCAATTTATGCTTTGGATCAATAACATTTGTTTACACTACACAAATGGGTTACACTGTGAGGCTTGCTTTTCCTTTGAGCTGGGCTTTGGTTTGAACTTGAGTGTTCTGTCGTCTACTGTGAATACCTTTATATATATATATCGGACGCACACCTACAGCAACCATATCAGATCCCAGATTGTTTTGAGGATTCACTGGCCCTCATAATAAGGGCCCACTTTTACGATGAATGTACAGTGCCTTGAAAAAGTATTCATACCCCTTGATATTTTCCACATTTTGTCATGTTACAACCAAAAACGTAAATTTATTTTATTGGGATTTTATCTGATAGACCAGCACAAAGTGGCACATAATTGTGAAGTGGAAGGGAAATGATAAATGGTTTTCAATTTTTTTTTTACAAATAAACATCTAAAAAGTGTGGCATGCATTTGTATTCAGCCCCCCTTTACTTTGATACCCCTAACTAAATTCTAGTGGAACCAATAGCCTTCAGAAGTCACCCAATTAGTAAATAGAGTCCACCTGTGTGTAATTTAATCTTGGTATAAATACAGTTGTTCTGTGAACAAACAGCATCATTAAGGCCAAGGAACACGACAGACAGGTCAGGGATAAAGTTGTGGAGAAGTTTAACCACTTGCCGACCGGGCCATAGCCGAAAGACGGCTACAGCGCGGTCGGCTAGTTCTGGGTGGACGTCCATGGACGTCCTCCCAGAATACTGCTCTCGCACGCCCCCTGGGGCGCGCACCCGAGAACTTCCGTGACCGCCGGGTCCAGAGGACCCGGCGCATCACGGATCACGGTAAACGGCCGCTGATCGCGGCCGTTTACCATGTGATCGCGCCGTCAAATGACGGAGCGATCACATGTCAACAGACTGGCGTCATGTCATGACGCCGGTTCCTCCCTCCCCTCTCTGTACCGATCGGTACAGTGTGAGGGGAGAGGGGGAGGGATCGGATGGCAGCACCGCTGTGGGCTGCATGTGTAGTGCCCACAGCGGTGCTCAGTGACAATTGTAGTCACATCCATCCATCCCTCCATGCTCAGCCATCCCTGCATAATACCCTGCAATACTCTGCATAATACCCCGCAATACTCTGCATAATACCCTGCAATACTCTGCATAATACCCTGCAATACTCTGCATAATACCCCGCAATACTCTGCATAATACCCTGCAATACTCTGCATAATACCCCGCAATACTCTGCAATATACCCGGCACTACTCTGCAATATACCCGGCACTACTCTGCAATATACCCAGCAATATACCCTGCAATATACCCTGCACTACTCTGCAATATACACAGCAATACTCTGCAATATACCCGGCACTACTCTGCAATATACCCCGCAATACTCTGCAATATACCCAGCAATATACCCTGCAATATACCCTGCACTACTCCGCAATACTCTGCAATATACCCGGCACTACTCTGCAATATACCCCGCAATACTCTGCAATATACCCTGCACTACTCCGCAATACTCTGCAATACCCCGCAATACTCCGCAATTTTTAACCAGTTCCCGCCCAGTCATATGACGTCCTTGACTTTGAGCGGGGATATCTGAATGATGCCTGCAGCTACAGGCATCATTCAGATATCAGCTTTTTTAGCCGGCGATTTCCTACACCATAAGAATGATCATAGCGGCTGTTCCACTGCTTGATCGTTCTTATGGGAGGCGAGAGGGGACGCCTCCCCCTTCCCGCCACCCTCCGGTGCTTCTACCGACTCACCGCTACGATCGAAGCCAAGATCTTTTTTTTTTTTTTTTTTTTTTTATTTCAGGCACAGCCTAGAGGCGAGATGTGAGGTCTTATTGACCCCATATCTCACTGTAAAGAGGACCTGTCATGCCATATTCCTATTACATGGGATGTTTACATTCCTTGTAATAGAAATAAAAGTGATCAAAATTTTTTTTGGGGGGGAAAAAAGTGTCAAACTAAAATAAATAAAGTAAAATAAACAATAAAAAAAAAAAAAAAAAAATTTTAAAGCGCCCATGTCCGTGTGCTCGCATGCAGAAGCGAACACATACGTAAGTCCCGCCCACATATGAAAACGGTGTTCAAACCACACATGTGAGGTATCACTGCGAACGTTGGAGCGAGAGAAATAATTTTGGCCCTAGACCTCTTCTGTAACTCAAAACATGTAACCAGTAAAAAATTTTAAAGCGTCACCTATGGAGACTTTTAAGTAGTGACGTTTGGTACCATTCCACGAGAGTGTGCAATTTTGAAGGGTGACATGTTTAGGTATCTATTTACTCGGCGTAACTTCATCTTTCACATTATGCAAAAACATTGGGCTAACTTTACTGTTTTGTTTTTTTTTAAAGCACAAAACTGTTTTTTTTCCCAAAAAAATGCGTTCTAAAAATTGCTGCGCAAATACCGTGCGAGATAAAAAGTTGCAACAACCGCCATTGTATTCTCTAGGGTCTTTGCTTAAAAAAATATATATATAATGTTTTGGGGTTCTATGTAATTTTCTAGCAAATAAATTATTATTTTTACATGTAGGAGAGAAATATAAGAATTGGCCTGGGTGCTCCAGAACGCCTGGAGGTGCTCCGTGCATGTTGGGCCTCTGTATGTGGCCACGCTGTGTAAAAGTCTCACACATGTGGTATCGCCGTACTCGGGAGTAATAGCAGAATGTGTTTTGGGGTGTAATTTGTGGTATGCATATGCTGTGTGTGAGAAATAACCTTCTAATATGACAATTTTGTGAAAAAAAAAAAAAGAAAAAAAAAAAATCTTGATTTTGCAAAGAATTGTGGGAAAAGATGACAATTTCAAAAAAACTCATCATGCATCTTTCTAAGTACCTTGGAATGTCTTCTTTCCAAGTAGGGGTCATTTGGGAGGTATTTGTACTTTTCTGGCATGTCAAGGTCTCAAGAAATGAGATAGGCCGTCAGTACTTCAGGTGTGATCAATTTTCAGATATTGGCACCATAGCTTTTGGACTCTCTAACATTCACAAAGACCAAATAATATACACCAAGTTGTACTTATTTTTACCAAAGATATGTAGCAGTATAAATTTTGGCCAAAATTTACGAAGAAAAATTACTAAATTTGCAAAATTTTATAACAGAAACAAAGAAAAATTCATTTTTTTACCAAATTTTCAGTCTTTTTTCTTTTATAGCGCAAAAAATAAAAAACCCAACGGTGATTAAATACCACCAAAAGAAGGCTCTATTTGTGTGAAAAAAAGGACAAAAATTTCATATGGGTAAAGTGTTGTATGACTGAGTAATTGTCATTCAAAGTGTGAGAGCACCGAAAGCTGAAAATTGGTCTGGTTAGGAAGGGGGTTTAAGTGCCCAGTGGTCAAGTGGTTAAAGCAGGGTTAGGTTATAAAAAAAAATCCCAAGCTTTGAACATCTCACGGAGGCACTGTTCAATCCATCATTCGAAAATGAAAAGAGTATGGCACAACTGCATACCTACCAAGACATGGCTGTCTACCTAAACTAGGCAAAGAGAGCATTAATCAAAGAAGCAGCCAAAAGGCCCATGGTAACTCTGGAGGAGCTGCAGAGATCCAAAGCTCCGTTGGGAGAATCTGTCCACAGGACAACTATTAGTCGTGTACTTCACAAATCTGGCCTTTATGGAAGAGTGTCAAGAAGAAAGCCATTGTTGAAAGAAAGCCATAAGAAGTCCTGTTTGCAGTTTGCGAGAAGCCACGTGGGGGACATAGCAAGGATGTGGAAGAATGTGCTCTGGTAAGATGAGACCAAAATTTAAACTAACACTGCACATCACCTTGAACACACCATCCCCACCGTGAAAAATGGTGATGGCAGCATCATGTTGTGGGGATGCTTTCCTTCAGCAGGGACAGGGAAGCTGGTCAGAGTTGATGGGAAGATGAATGGAGCCCAATACAGGTCAATCTTAGAAGAAAACCTGTTAGAGTCTGCAAAAGACTTGAGACTGGGGTGGAGGTTCACTTTCAAGCAGGAGAACAACCCTAAACATACAGAAAGAGCTACAATGGAATGTAGTAAATCAAAGCATATTCATGTGTTAGAATGGTCCAGTCAAGGTCAAATTGGGAATATGTGGCAAGAATTGAAAATTGCTGTTCACAGATGCTCCCCATCTAATCTGACAAAGCTTGAGCTATTGTTCAAAGAAGAATGGGCAAAAATGTCACTCTCTGGATGTGCAAAGCTGGTAGAGACATACCCAAAAATACTTGCAGCTGTAATTGCAGTAAAAGGTGGTTCTACAAAGTATTGCCTCAGGGGGAGCTGAATACAAATGCACGTCACACTTTTCACATATTTATTTGTAAAAAATGTGGAAAATCGTTTATCATTTCCCTTCCACTTCACAATTATGTGCCACTTTGTGTTGGTCTATCACATAAAATCCCAATAAAATACATTTACATTTTTGGTTGTAACATGACAAAATGTGGAAAATTTCAAGAGGTATGAATACTTTTACAAGGCACTGTACACCCTTTGGGGGATTCTTGGTGGCTGGCGGTCCTGCGTGCGCTGTTCCATAATGGATGATACGTGGCATATCTCCTTGCAATTTCAATTTAGACAGTGGTCACAGACAAATTTGCATGGATCAGGAGTGAACGCAGACTGCACTTTTTTCACATTGATTGTATTTTCGGTTGGCACTGATTATTTTGCACTTCATTAGAGTCCATTTATATGGTGACACATGAATTTTGACATTTTAGTTCAATTTATTACTTCTATGTGATACACAATTTATTCACGCATTGGCTTTTATAGAGCAGCACGTTTTATATACACTATTCATTACATACACTAAGTATGTTTGCAGCTCAGTATTACTCTTGATGTGCAAATGTTTCATTAGGATTTGCATAACAGCTGCATGGTCAAGAAAACACCTTCAAAAAACACTATAGAGTGAAGGTGGGCTCCAAGAAAAGATCTCCAAGCAGTGGTTCACTCTGAGGTATGCAGTTACTTATTTCCTTTGCAGGTAGCTATCCTGGAACCTAAATGGGTGAAGGTAGACTTGCAGGTAACATTTTTTCACAACATTCCAGGACAGTGCTACTATATCCTAATGTTTTGTTAATTTATATTTCTCCTTGATATGTTAGTCTTCCTTTTGACCACTGAGGGACAAGGGCAGGGTTTTTAACGGTTTTCATTTGTGTTTCCTGTAGATTAAGAATCTAATCATCTCTCAGGTTAACTATGCTAAAAGATTATTTTAAAGATCTGTAAATCTAACTGCATATTTTACAATGATATGGAATACTGTGCTCATAGTGGGCATAATGTATACTTTAAAAACCTGGACAACAATAATGCATATCCTACTGTGCAGCCTTTCAGTACTGAAAGAAATATTATAGGCAAAACTTTTTTTTTTTCTTTTTGGATAAGTGAGGGTTATAACCTCTGTAAGCTTTATATTTGCCATCTGTAGCCCATTGGAGAGATCTCCCTTCATTTCCTGCCCCATGGATGAAATCCCTGCAAATTAATAAAATCTCTTGGGGACCCTGTTCAGGGGACAACTCAAATTTTTAAATTTCCTTTTAGTTACTTCCAATGATAATGGTAAACAGGACATATAGAGAGGGTAAATCTCCTAATGGAGAGCACAGACAGCAATAAAAACCCATCATGTATTCTAATCTCTCAACTCTATCCAAAAAAAAATAAAAAATACTGGAATTAGATTTTACATTCTGCTCTATAAATTATCAGCAGCAGCTTACCACCCTCACCTTTGAAGCCGCCCTTCATCTCGGAAAGTGTTGAGGCCATCGTCACAAGATTTTGAGCGCTCAGTGGTAATTGCTTGATGGTATGAAGAACGTCGACTGGACTTAATGCTACCTGAGACAGAAATCAATGACAATATAAAATGTGGAAATGCAAAACTAATAAAACACAATCCATTTTTTGTTTTTCATTTTTGCCACTACAGTGCACATGAAAAGCACCTGAAAT
Organism: Aquarana catesbeiana; assembly: GCF_042186555.1. NCBI lineage: Eukaryota > Metazoa > Chordata > Amphibia > Anura > Ranidae > Aquarana > Aquarana catesbeiana. Next base: position 105,503,161 of record NC_133335.1, read on the forward strand.
AAATGAGGTGTACCTATACTAAGCAGAATGAACATCTGATTAGGCTAGACCAGTGTTTCTCAATTCCAGTCCTCAAGGCGCCCCAGCAGGTCATGTTTTTAGGCTTACCATTATTTTGCACAGGTGATTTGATCAGTTTCACTGCCTTAGTAATTACCACAGCTATTTCATCTGAGGGAAATCCTGAAAACATAACCTGTTGGGGTGCCTTGAGGACTGGAGTTGAGAAACACTGGGCTAGACAAAATCAGGTCACACAGTTGTTATCTGAACAACAGGAAAAAGGAAGAAACACATAAGGATATTCCCAATAATTCTGTGTTTAGAGTAATGATGATGTCCAAAGTAGAATACCACGTTAAATCAAAATCTTACATATATTCATTGTAAAATCACTTTCTTCAATATTCACTGAAGGACACAGCTCCTTGGATTCATACACATGTGGGTACATTACTGTCTACAGGAGGATTTAAAACAAAGGGTTGTATTTATTAAAAAAAAAAAAAATGTATAGCTGTTTCTCTATTGAAACTGCATGTACATTTATTCTGTGTGAAAGAACCAAAAGCAAATATTCTCAGGCTTGATTCTCACAGATCATAACCAAATAAAAAAAAAATAAAAATAGTGTGAATGGGGAAAATACTGCATTATGGTCACTAGAAAGGGCTGAAAATCATAGTAAAAGAAGTATGCTCCTCAGCTCCATCTAGCGGCCACAATACAGCATTTTCCTCATTCACTCTTTTCCTACAATGAATAACCATCAATAAAAACATATACTTGCATTATTTCACTTAGCAGTTTCGATTGAGAAACAATTATAAGAATTTTTGTGCATATATTGTTGCCTTCAGATGGAACGGACACCAAGGGTGGAATTACAAACCCGGCTGTACAAGCACAATGTTTGTACAACCCTTATAAACTTTGAGAAAATGCTGCTCCTAAATAACAAAAGGGGCGCAGGCTCCCAGACATGTACTGTCATAGTTATGCAGTAATGTGTGTCTGTCAGCTCCCCTTTCCTTCTGTGTTCACCTTTAGAGGCCAGTCACCCTCACCTGACTGTTTAAATAATCTTCCCTCAGCATAGCTCCACTCCGGTCTCTAATTAGGAACACTATATTAACCTGGGCATTGCAAGCCAACCTTGCCCATTGTGTATCTATTGTGCGTTTGGCTTCCTATTTGCCGTGTGCTCTCCTCTTGTCTCTGTTACCGACATTGGTGTGTTCTCGACTATTCCTGTCTGCTCGTGACCCTGACCTTTTGGCATGTCCCCGACTATCCCCGTTTGCCTGTGACCCTAAAACTATGGCGTGTACTCTGTTGTTTCTGTCTGCTAGTCGCCTTGACCTCTGCCTTATCCCTTTACTATCCTTGTTGTTCCAGCCTGCTGCTTCCTTCTCCTGTAGTCTACCGTGAGTGTGAGCTGTGAGACCGTAGGGACCGCGACCTGGAGCCAGACTGCAGCACAGTCCATCCTCACCACTAGAGGCCTTGGTGAACACCTGCTGGCTCTTAGACTCCACGCCCTGGGGAATCTATGCTCTAGCTCCCACTGGGATCTGTGTTAGTGATCCAGTAGACCTGCTTCCTGAACCTCCCTGGGTACTATCCGCAGCAGTCAGTCCCAGTGTCCACTATCTTAGCGGTGCACTTCCGACTCCTATGGAGTGCATCTGTCACTTGGTCCCAAGTGACAGATGCACTCCAGCCATGGACCCAGCTGATGTGCCGCTACCCGCAGATGATCCGTTGCAGGGCCTAGCAGACTTGAGACCCAGGAATCGCATCAGACCCAGGTGATGCGATTCCTTCAGGATTTGGCCTCCCATTTTGAACAGGTTCAGGCCTCATTAGGATCCCCGGTTCAACAACCCCAACCTCTATCTGCTGCTGCACCTATCCCACCAGTCGCAGCCACACATTTATTACAGCTACAAGGTCCAGGCCGCTTCTCTGGGGACTCCAAGGCCTGCAGGGGGTTCCTTAGCCAGTGCACAATTCATTTTGAACTCCAGCCCCAAAACTTCCTGTCCGATCGGGCGAAGGTAGCCTATATTATATCCCTCCTGTCCAGCGAGGCGTTAGCCTGGGCTGCTCCTCTGTGGGAACTGAATGATCCAGTGGTTTCTAGCCTGTCTGATTTCTTGAAACTTTTTCGGAATATCTTCGAGGAACCGGGTCGTGTCTCCTCAGCGCCCAACGCTCTTTTACGTCTCCATCAAGAGTCCGCTTTGTAGGACAGTATGCTCTTCAGTTCTGTATCCTCACAGCTGAACTGAGCTGGAATAATGAGGCCCTAGTTGCAACCTTTTTACATGGCCTCTCTGATAGAGTGAAGGATGAATTAGCAGGTAGATCCCTCCCTGCTGATCTGGACGGTGTCATTACCTTGTGTAACCAGATCGATATTCGTTTTCAGGAGAGGGCCCTGGAAAAAAAGACGCCAGCATTCCCTGTTCTTTAGGCAGCCTGAGTTCCCTGTCCCTTCTCTTCGATCCGAGGAGCACCCCCTGCCTGCTGAGGAACCTATACAGCTGGGCCAGTTATCTCCCGAAGAACGCGCTAGGCGCAGAACTCTGGGCATGTGACTCTACAGTGGGATCAAAGGTCAGTTTGATCCCAAGTTTTGTGACACATCTTCTCTTCTTCCAGAAAAACGCTCGGGGCTAATACATCTAGAAGGTTACATAGTAGGTGAGGTTGAAAAAAGACACAAGTCCATCAAGTCCAACCTATGTGTGTGATTATGTGTCAGTATTACATTTCATATCCCTGTATATTGCGGTCATTCAGGTGATTATCTAATAGTTTCTTGAAGCTATCAATGCTCCCCGCTGAGACCACCGCCTGTGGAAGGGAATTCCACATCCTTGCCGCTCTTACAGTAAAGAACCCTCTACGTAGTTTAAGGTTAAACCTCTTTTCTTCTAATTGTAATGAGTGGCCATGAGTCTTATTAAACTCTCTTCTGCGAAAAAGTTTTATCCCTATTGTGGGGTCACCAGTACAGTATTTGTAAATTGAAATCATATCCCCTCTCAAGCGTCTCTTCTCCAGAGAGAATAAGTTCAGTGCTCGCAAACCTTTCCTCATAACTAAGATCCTCCAGACCCTTTATTAGCTTTGTTGCCCTTCTTTGTACTCGCTCAATTTCCAGTACGTCCCTCCTGAGGACTGGTGCCCAGAACTGGACAGCATACTCCAGGTGCGGCCGGACCAGAGTCTTGTAGAGCGGGAGAATTATCGTTTTATCTCTGCAGTTGATCCCCCTTTTAATGCATGCCAATATTCTGTTTGCTTTATTAGCAGCAGCTTGGCATTGCATGCCATTGCTGAGCCTATCATCTACTAGGACCCCCAGGTCCTTTTCCATCCTAGATTCCCCCAGAGGTTCTCCCCCCAGTGTATAGATTGCATTCATATTTTTGCCACCCAAATGCATTATTTTACATTTTTCTACATTGAACCTCATTTGCCATGTAGTCGCCCACCCCATTAATTTGTTCAGGTCTTTTTGCAAGATTTCCACATCCTGCAGAGAAGTTATTGCCCTGCTTAGCTTAGTATCGTCTGCAAATACAGAGATTGAACTGTTTATCCCATCCTCCAGGTCGTTTATGAACAAATTAAATAGGATTGGTCCCAGCACAGAACCCTGGGGAACCCCACTACCCACCCCTGACCATTCTGAGTACTCCCCATTTATCACCACCCTCTGAACACGCCCTTGTAGCCAGTTTTCAATCCATGTACTCACCCTATGGTCCATGCCAACGCACCTTATTTTGTACAGTAAACGTTTATGGGGAACTGTGTCAAATGCTTTTGCAAAATCCAGATACACCACGTCTACGGGCCTTCCTTTATCTAGATGGAAACTCACCTCCTCATAGAAGGTTAATAGATTGGTTTGGCAAGAACGATTCTTCATGAATCCATGCTGATTACTGCTAATGATATAATTCTTATTACTAAAATCTTGTATATAGTCCCTTATCATCCCCTCCAAGAGTTTACATACTATTGATGTTAGGCTAACTGGTCTGTAATTCCCAGGGATGTTTTTTGGGCCCTTTTTAAATATTGGTGCTACATTGGCTTTTCTCCAATCAGCTGGTACCATTCCAGTCAATAGACTGTCTGTAAAAATTAGGAACAACGGTCTGGCAATCACCTGACTGAGTTCCCTAAGTACCCTCGGATGCAAGCCATCTGGTCCCGGTGATTTATTAATGTTAAGTTTCTCAAGTCTAATTTTAATTCCGTCCTCTGTTAACCATGTAGGTGCTTCCTGTGTTGTGTCATGAGGATAAACACTGCAGTTTTGGTTACTGAAGCCCCAAGATTCACTCGTGAAGACTGAGGAGAAGAATAAATTCAATACCTTTGCCATCTCCCCATCCTTTGTAACCAGATGTCCTTCCTCATTCTTTATGGGGCCAATATGGTCTGTCCTCCCTTTTTTACTGTTTACATACTTAAAGAATTTCTTGGGATTTTTTTTGCTCTCCTCCGCTATGTGTCTTTCATGTTCTATCTTAGCCATCCTAAGGTGGAGTATTAGACCCTGAAATATCTCCTTCACCTTCTCGTCTTTTCCTTTCTGTATTCCTTCATGTCGGCGCTTCCTCTCATTTGGTCTTGGCACATGTGGATTCTGGAGCCGCTGACAATTTCATGAATTGGGAAACTGCATCTTCCATGAGACTTACCTTTTGCCCCTTACAACGCCATTGCTGGTCTTGGCGATTGATGGCACTGTTCTCCCAGGGGGCCCTATCCGCTTCCAGACCCTCCCTGTTAGGATGTCGGTAGGGAAACTCCACCAGGAGTGGACATCCTTCCTTGTCTTACCTAAGGCTTCATCTCTTATCATATTAGGTCTTCCTTGGTTACGGCTCCATTCTCCACACGTTGACTGGACTGCTGGACAGATCCTGGCTTGGGGTTCCTCCTGTTCCTCTTCCTGCCTACTCAAGGTTACCCCAAAAAAGAAACTTCCTGTTGCCACCATCCCAGTATCTTCTGCTCTTCCCGCTGTATATAGCGATTTCTGGAATGTGTCCTGCAATAGTCGGACTGATGCACTCTCTAGATCATGTGGCACTCTGGATGAGGAGCCCACCTATGAACCTAAGCCGGACATTCACTCCAGTTTGCATAACCATTTACCTTTGCCTGTCCCTAAACTCCCTTGGACACACAGCCAGGCTAACTTGTCTGCAAGTTCCACAGTCACTACTCCCTGTGATAGTCGCTACACCTGGTGATACTATCCAGTCGGCCTCTGCACCAGTTATGCCAGTCCAGCTCATGCCCAGTGAGCTTCCTGCTTTTTCTTATTCAGGACCTTCTGTAACCTGGTCTTACCCTACTATGTCCATTCAAACCATTAAACTATGTCTAAGAGGCTCAATCCATCCTTTGGATAGACTGCCCCATTCGGCCAGGTGGGGTTTTCAATCTTTTTTTTCAGTGCTCTCTGCATTCTGTTTGTGTTTCAGCTATCCAGCTTGACTCTTGTGACACGTCACCTTCTAACCAATCTGACCTCAGGGATTCACTGACCTCTGCCCAGTCTGATGGTCCTGTGCTGGATGTCCAGCTCATCTTTAAGGGTCTGGGGGACCCTGCTCAGACTCCTGATGGTCTTCTCACGCCCTTACCCATTCCTAAAAAGCCTTTAGTCCTCAATAAGTCCTCTCGTCCTCTCCCTACCTCGGTTCCGGTCTCTAAGGATAATCGAAAGTACAAGTTAGTCAAGTTTTGGATTCCTGGCGCCGTAAAGGCATTCTTCAGTACCTTGTACATTGGAAAGGGTTTGGTTCTGAGGAGAGGTCACTGCATCTGAGGTCTTTACTCCTTCCCTTTAAGCCTGGGCCCAGGCGGGGGAGGGGGAGGCTTAGTAAGAGGGGGGGTACTGTCATGGTTATGCAGTAATGTGTGTCTGTCAGCTCACCTTTCCTTCTGTGTTCACCTTTAGAGGCCAGCCACCCTCAGCTGACTGTTTAAATAATCTTCCCTCGGCATAGCTCCACCCCGGTCTCGAATTAGGAACACTATATTAACCTGGGCATTGCAAGCCAACCTTGCCCATTGTGTATCCATTGTGTGTTTGGCTTCCTGTTTGCCGTGTGCCCAGATAGAGTGAGTATGCCCATGGATATATTCCTCATATAAGAAAAAGAATGGCTCCCATAGTGTAGTAAAATGTAGATGGTCCGTTTATTAAAATTAAAGCATAAAATAAAATTAAAATCAGCATACAGAAGGTACAAAAGCGTGTGTATCTGCAGCCACGCACATTAAGTCACTTCCGGGTACTCGAGAGGGTGAAACGCATCTGGAGCGAGCCGCTGCTAACCCCTATCTCGGCTTGTACCCACTTCTAGTCTTATGGCTTGCTCACTACCAGCGTGCACCAGCTGGCTGTAGATACACACGCTTTTGTACCTTGTGTATGCTGATTTTAATTTTATTTTATGCTTTAATTTTAATAAAAGGACCATCTACATTTTACTACACTATGGGAGGCATTCTTTTTCTTATATGAGGAATATATCCATGGGCATACTCACCCTATCTGGAACCAAAGGGACGCTTCCGGGATCCATATAGCAGACATCAGGCTGAACTGACCCAAACAGAGAGCAACTGCATGCATATTACCCCTGCAGGGGTGACTGTATCCGGTGAGTAGGGACCCTGGAGGGGGAGCACAGAAGTCACCTGGAGTTACTTAAAGCACTCAAGTCACCTGTTGTTGTTCTTTCTGCTACATATATGGGCACAACCTGATCATCCTGTATACGGGAACTGTTATGTATGATTTTTTCACTCACTATATAGACCTACATGCCTTTTTTGATGGCGTCCTGATTTTTCTGTGTTTTTCTTTGGATTTTAATTACACCGTTTTGATATAAGGTTTATTTGCTTCTAGATATTTGATATTATCCATAATTTTTGCATATATGGTTTTTGCAGTTATATATTTCACAATGTATCACTATATATCTGTTGCATGCAGTTAAAATTGTATAGCACACTTTTTACGTACATGTTTTTTTATATATGGATGGCTTTGCACTGTGTCAGTGCGGAACACTCTGATTCATACTTGTATGGTTCACATTTAATATACTCACCTTTAGCTGATTTTTTACCTTAACTACACATATTTATTATGCACCATTAAGTCACTGTTTGGGCAGTCCTTTATGGGTGGTCATTGGGCAGAGTTGCTCTACTGAGGTATCTTTGAGGCCTTTGCCCTCTACGCATATTTACCTGCACAGACTCCCTAACCCAACTCCATTATAGGTCTTGTTGTGGTTTCCTTTAGCTAGGATAATAGGTGTTTAGTCCTGTCATACATCCCCCTTTTTAGGCTTAGCCTTATATCCCATTTTTTAGTTCTTTAGTTAATAGGTGGTGCCATTCACCCCATTTTTTGTTTATTTATCAAATACCACCACCATGCTTCACTGATGAGGTGGTATGCTTTGAATCACGAGCAGTTCCTTTCATTCTCCCTACTCTTCCCTTCCCATCACTCTGGTACAAGTTGATCTTGGTCTCATCTTTCCATAGGATGTTGTTCCAAAACTGTGAAGGCTTTTTTAGATGTTGTTTGGCAAACTCTAATCTGGCCTTCCTGTTTTTGAGGCTCACCAATGGTTTACATCTTGTGGTGAACCCTCTGTATTCACTCTGGTGAAGTCTTCTCTTGATTGTTGACTTTGACACACATACACCTACCTCCTGGATAGTGTTCTTTATCTGGCCAACTGTTGTGAAGGGTGTTTTCTTCACCAGGGAAAGAATTCTTCGGTCATCCACCACAGTTGTTTTCCGTGGTCTTCTGGTGTTGCTGAGCTCACCGGTGCGTTCTTTCTTTTTAAGGACATTCCAACCAGTTGATTTGGCCACACCTAATGTTTTTGCTATCTCTCTGATGGGTTTGTTTTGTTTTTTCAGCCTAATGATGGCTTGCTTCACTGATAGTGACAGCTCTTTGGATCTCATATTGAGAGTTGACAGCAACAGATTCCAAATGCAAATAGCACACTTGAAATGAACTCTGGACCTTTTATCTGCTCCTTGTAAATGGGATAATTAGGGAATAACACACACCTGGCCATGGAACAGCTGAGCAGCCAATTGTCCCATACTTTTGGTCCCTTAAAAAGTGGGAGGCACATATACAAACTGTTGTAATTCCTACACCGTTCACCTGATTTGGATGTAAATACCCTCAAATTAAAGCTGAAAGTCTGCAGTTAAAGCACATCTTGTTTGTTTCATTTCAAATCCATTGTGGTGGTGTATAGAGCCAAAAAGATTAGAATTGTGTCGATTTTTTATTTATGGACCTGACTGTATGTTATATTTTGTTTCTTATTGTATCTACAATGGCACAAGTTTCTCCGTCTTTCTTTAATATCCAGATGGAAAGCTTTAAAAACCATGTATATATGCAGAAAGAAGATATACTTATGAAAATGTGTTAAGGTTGTGATAAAGTAAAGTTACAGTATAAATATCAGAACAGTGGTATCAAAAAATAGTTCAGGGTATGCGTAAATTGATGTAAAAGCAAGGATGATATTTAATAAAGAACGATATTCCAGCTTAAAGAGAAGTGGATACTTTAGGTTAAACGGAGAGAGACAGAAGTTGCACAGCCATGTCCCCCTACCGTTAACAAAAACTAGACTGTTGTGTGTGTGTGAAATAAACAAAACAAATCAGAATACAGTACTGTGTACGTGTTATATAAAAAATGAATAAAAATATGTGATTACTGTATATACTCGAGTATAAGTCGATCCGAGTATAAGTCGAGGCCCCTAATTTACCACAAAAAACTGGGAAAAACTTATTGACCCAAGTATAAGACGAGGGTGAGAAATGCAGCAGCTACTGTAAGTGGAAAAAGAGGATCAACAATGCCCATCTACAGCTGCATGCCTCCCTGTGTCCTGTAAAGCCTACCTGTATCCTGTGCATGTGTCCTGTACATGTGCATGTGTCCTGTACATGTGCATCTGTCCTGTGTCCTGTACATGTGTATGTGTCCCTGTGTCCTGTGCATGTGTCCTATGTCCCAGTGTGCTGTGCATGTGTCCTGTATATGTGTCCAGTGTCCTGTGTGCATGTGTCCTGTGTGCATGTGCAGCCTACCTGTGTCCTGTGCAACGTCCCTGTGGCGATCTCCATCCTCCGATCAGCATGTGATAATACACTGCGGCGGCCATTCCACTGTTCAAAAGCCGCGCCTCCTCCTCCTCTGTGATAGGCAGAACACTCAGCAGTCAGCCTATCACGGACATTCTCATACCACGGATGAGGATGAGAGAATGTCCGTGATAGGCTGTACACTGACAGCTGTAAAATGGAGTGTTCAGCCTATCACAGACGAGCAGGAGGCGCGGCTTTTGAGAGCTGGAATAGCCTCCGAACGGTATTATCACACGCCGGCTGCCGTCTGCCTGCATGACACGCTGATCATGCAGACAGACGGCAGTGACTCGAGTATAAGTCGAGGGGGGCACTTTCAGCCCAAAAAAAAGGGCTGGAAAATTCCACTTATACTCGAGTATATACGGTATATACAAAGCCCTGATATGTATATATGTTTTCAAAAGGTAGTCTAACATATTGTTTTTGTGTTTTCTTTTAGAAAGGATTATTTAAATGTGCTGGTTTAATGTGATCAGTTATTTTGAATCATTTTTCCGTATGGTGGTTATTCAGTTCCAATGTATCTTTCCCAAGTTATATTTGCATGAAAAGGTCATGTAATACTGAATTTAACATAAGCTTATTAACCTCCCTGACGGTATTCCCGAGTGTGGCTCGGGGTTAAAATTCAGGACCATTAGCGGTAACCCCGAGCCACACTCGGGATTGCATCGCAGGATCCTGGTGCCTCCTTACTTACCTTGTCCCCGGGATCCTGCGATGTCCCCCGCAGTGTCCGCGGGCTGTGTCCTGTTCCGAAGCCTCTCTGTGCCAGGCTCCGTTCCCTGCGAGCGTCGCGACGCACGGGGGCGGAGCCTGGCGGCAAATTCAAAAAAATGTAAAAAGCATAACACATACAGTACTGTAATCTTACAGATTACAGTACTGTATGAAATCATTTCACATCCCATTTGTCCCCAGTGCTCTGGCCCATGCCCTGCATGCAGTTTTATATTGCATATACTGTTCTTTCTGCCTGGAAACTGGAGATTGTCCATAGCAACCAAAAAGTGTCCCTTTACGTCAAAAATGGCTTTAGACCAGCTAGAAAACAGCGATAGTAAATTAGAACACTTGCAGAATTGAGCGATAGTGAATCGTGTGGAAATTTATTTTATTACTATTTATTTTTATTTTTTTTAATTATTATTTTTTTTTTATTATATTATAATTTATGTTTTTGTGTTTCAAACTTTATCATACCCGGGATATCTACTAGACTCTTGTTTGGACAGATTTAAGTGTGTTATTGTTAAGAATTACAGGCCTACAATATAAAACGCCAAACTTCCATGCAAAATAATTGTACCGCTTTCAGCACCTAAAATCAGAAAGAATCATACCGCCAGGGAGGTTAAACATTCTTAACCACTTGCCCACTGGGCACTTAAACCCCCTTCCTAACCAGGCCAATTTTCAGTTTTCAGTGCTGTCACATTTTGAATGACAATCAGTCATGCAACACTATACCCATATTAATTTTTTAGCCTTTTTTTCGCACAAATTTCTTTTGGTGGTATTTAATCACCACTGGGTTTTTTTATTTTTTGTGCCATAAATAAAAAAAAAGACTGAACATTTAAAATAAAAAAAATCATTTTCTTAGTTTCTGTTATAAAATTTTGCAAACTAGTAATTTCTCTTCATAAATTGTAGCCAAAATTTATACTGCTACATATCTTTGGTAAAATAATCCAAATCAGTGTATGTTCTTTGGTCTTTGTGAAAGTTTTAGTCTACAAGCTTTGGTGCCAATCATTGAAAATTGATCACACCTGATGTACTGAAGGCCTATCTATATTTTGAGACACTAAGGCTCGGTTCACACATGGGCGGCACGACTTGCAGGTCGCCTCAGCGAGGCGACCTGCAAACGACTGCCGGGGCGACTTGCGAGACGACTTCTGCATAGAAGTCTATGCAAGTCGCCCCAAGTCGCCCCCAAAGTAATACAGGAACCTTTTTCTAAGTCGGAGCGACTTGCGTCGCTCCGATTAGAACGGTTCCATAGCACAGAACGGGAGGCGACTTGTCAGGCGACTAGGTCGCCTGACAAGTCGCCCCAGTGTGAACCGAGCCTAACAAGCCAGGAAAGTACAAATACCCCTAAAATGACCCCTTTTTAGAAAGTAGACATTCCAAGGTATTTAGTAAGAGGCATGGTGAGTTTTTTCACGCTTGAATTGTTTCCCACGATTCTTTGCAAACTGAAGATTTTTTTTATTTATTTTTTTTCACAAAATGTTATAACCATATTAACAGGTCATTTCTGTCACATGGCATAAGCATACTTACAACTACATAACAAAACATGATCTCCTACTCCTCCTGAGTATGGCGATACCACATGTGAGACTTTTACACAGCCTGGCCACATACAGAGGCCCAACATGCAGGGAGCACCGTCAGGCGTTCTAGGGACAAACAGTAAATTACACATATCATTTCCTAACTACCTATCACACTTTTGAAGGCCCTGGAGCACCAGGACAGTGGAAACTCTCACCAAATGACCCTATTTTAGAAAGAAAACACCCCGAACATATATTCTATGAGGCATAATGAGTCTTTTGAACACGTCATTTTTTTTCACAAGTTTTTGGTAAAAGTAGAAAGAAAATGAAAACGCATTTTTTATGGCACTGATGAGGATCCACTGATAAGGTGGCACTGAAGAGCATTTACTGATGGGCACTGTATTGGCACTTTAGAAAAAATTACTCAAACATAAGTGTATATCCTCTAGTTGGACTTTGATTTGGGTCACTGACAGGTAGGCAAGTCTTAATATATTGAGTAGAGAAGTAGAAATTAAAACCTCTTCTTCAGGGGTAATAAGTTTTGGTCACGACAATAATTTATATCTACGGTCAAACAAGAAAAAGGACAAGATTTAGAAGCATATACAACGCATTAAACAATTTGCTGTACTTCCAATATTGGTCCTAGATGATAATATATATAGCCAAGCATATATTGCATAATAGTATAGTTACTAACCGTGTGTGCTAATACAAACATCCAAGGCATCCAAGGGGGGATCAGTCGGCTGCAGACCCAGAGAGACCAGAAGAGGGACAAAGGCAGGTAGGTGGGACAAGAAAAGGAACAGGTACAAGAAGGAACCTGAAGAGAAAAGAAGCAGTGGGGAGAGGTACTGCTGGGTGGATACCGCCCCCGGAGCTGGCAGGGGTCCCCCAAACATCAGGACAGCTCTACAAAGGGCGTCTCCAATGGCACCTATTGTCACTCCATGAAGGAGTAGGACAGAACCAATTCACAGGAAATGGTCCCCGTGTCGTCCCAGTCACTATGAAAGAAAAAGTATATGTGAATGAGTAGGGGATAGAGAGATTTTATATATATATATATATATATATATATATATATATATATATATATATATATATATATATATATATATATATATATAAAAAATGTATAATATACATAGAATATATAGGGGAGGCCGTGGTGGTTGAATTGTCATACAACCACCACTGAATACATTAACAGACATCAAAAGAGTATATTGGGATGTGGGGGACAGGATCTAAAAGGGTAAGATAATACCTACCCAGCTTGCCAGCTAACAACTATATATTCACAGAACCAGGAAGGGGGGGTTTTAATTTGTAGGGTCCCTTTGAGATACACAGCAGACTAGAACCAAGCCTCCTGGGGATGTATTGGGGAGGACTGGATGATCTAAGAAAAAAAAAAACTGTAATAGGGTACAAAACGAGGTAACCCTATTACATTTTTTAGATTTTCCAGTCCTCCCTAATACATCCCCAGGAGGCTTGGTTCTAGTCTGCTGTGTATCTCAAAGGGACCCTACAAACTAAACCCCCCCTTCCTGGTTCTGTGAATATATACTTGTTAGCTGGCAAGCTGGGTAGGTATCATCTTACCCTTTAGATCCTGTCCCCCACATCCCTATATACTCTTTTGATGTCTGTTAATGTATTCAGTGGTGGCTGTATGACAATTCAACCACCACGGACCCCCCTATATATTCTATGTATATTATACAATATATATATATGAGAGAGAGAGGCCTGTAATTGTCATCATAGGTATACCTCAACTATGAGAGACAAAATGTGGAAACAAATCCAGACAATCACATTGTCTGATTTGGAAAGAATTTATTTGCAAATTATGGTGGAAAATAAGTATTTTGTCAATATCAAAAGTTCATCTCAATACTTTGTTATATATCCTTTGTTGGCATTGACAGATGTCAAACGTTTTCTGTAAGTCTTCACAAGGTTGTCACACATTGTTGCGGGTATGTTGGCCCATTCCTCCATGCAGATCTCCTCTAGAGCAGTGATGTTTTGGGGCTGTCGCTGGGCAACACGGGTTTTCAACTCCCTCCAAAGGTTTTCTATGGGGTTGAGATCTGGAGACTGGCTAGGCCACTCCAGGACCTTGAAATGCTTCTTACGAAGCCACTCCTTCGTTGCCCGGGCGGTGTGTTTGGGATCATTGTCATGCTGAAAGACCCAGCCACATTTCATCTTCAATGCCCTTGCTAAAGGGAGGAGGTTTGCACTCAAAATCTCATGATACATGGCCCCATTCATTCTTTCATGTACACGGATCAGTCGTGCTGTTCCCTTTGCAGAGAAACAGCTCCAAAGCATGATGTTGCCACCCCCATGTTTCACAATAGGTATGGTGTTCTTTGGTTGCAACTCAGCATTCTGTCTCCTCCAAACACGACGAGTTGTGTTTCTACCAAACAGTTCTACTTTGGTTTCATCTGACCATATGACATTCTCCCAATCCTCTTCTGGAACATCCAAACCTCAGATGGGCTCGGACATGTACTGGCTTAACCAGTTGCCGACCGCCGCACGACGATGTACGTCGACAGAGCGGCACGGGCAGGCAAAAGGGCTTACCTGTACGTTCTTGCCTGCCCGCGGGTGGGGGGTCCGATCGGACCCCTCCCCGGTGCCAGCGGCGGTCGGACCGAGGTCAGGGTCGATCAAAGGTGAGGGGGAGGCCACTCATTCGTGGCTCCCCCCTCGCGATCGCTCCTGGCCAATGACAAGCTTCCTCGGCTTCTGTGAATGTAAACAGAAGCTGAGGAAGTGATGTCATCTCTCCTCGAGCCGGTCTTTTCGTCCGGCGCAGAGGAGAGAAGACATCCAAGTAAGTGCACCAACACTACACTAACAGTAGAACACGCAGGCACACTTGTCACCCCCCTGTCACCCCCTGATCACCCCCCTGTACCCCCTGATCACCCCCCTGTACCCCCTGTCACTCTGACACCAATAGCAGGTTTTTTTTTTTTCTGATTTATTGCATTGGTGTCAGTTTGTGTCAGTTACAAGTGTTAGGGCAGTTAGGTTAGCCCCCTTTAGGTCTAGGGTACCCCCCTTTAGGTCCAGGGTACCCCCCTAACCCCCCTAATAAAGTTTTAACCCCGTGATCACCCCCCGTCACCAGTGTCACTAAGCGATCGTTTTTCTGATCGCTGTATTAGTGACACAGGTGACGCTAATTAGGGAGTTAAGTATATAGGTTTGCTGTCAGTGTTTTATAGCGACAGGGACCCCCATATACTACCTACTAAAAATTTTAACCCCTTGATTGCCCCCTAGTTAACCCTTTCACCAGTGATCACCATATAATTGTTACGGGTGACGCTGGTTAGTTGGTTTGTTTTTGTAGTTTATTGTAGTTTATTACAGTTTTAGGGCACCCGCCGTTTATTACCTTATAAAGGTTTAACCCCCTAATTGCCCGGCGGTGATAGAAGTTAAGTTTTTAGGATCAGATAAGGTCTGCGTCGCCCCAGGCAGCGTCAGGTTAGCGCCAGTACCGCTAACACCCACGCACGCAGCATACACCTCCCTTAGTGCTATAGTATCTGAACGGATCGATATCTGATCCGATCAGATCTATACTCCCCAGCAGTTTAGGGTCCCCCAAAAAATTGCAGTGTTAGCGGGATCAGCCCAGATACCTGCTAGCACCTGCGTTTTGCTCCTCGGCCCAGCCCAGCCCAGCCCACCCAAGTGCAGTATCGATCAATAACTGTCACAAAACACTAAGCACACATAACTGCAGCGTTCGCAGAGTCAGGCCTGATCCCTGCGATCGCTAACAGTTTTTTGGTAGCGCTTTGAATCAGTCGCTGACAGTCAGGAGCTTTTTTGCCTGTGAGTCTCACTAGTGTACCCCTAAATTTAGAGCCCAAAATGGCAAATCGAAGGTACACTAGTGAAGAGGCCTACACGTTTCTGAGCATGACAGATAGTGAAGAGGAAGTCACTCATCTGTCAAGTTCAAGCTCAGAATACGAACCTGTAGAGGACAGCGGCTCCATGACAGATAGCTCTGACGACGGAGTTGTGGTCCCTGCTAGGGTCAGGCGTACCAGACCCCGAACTTCTTCTTCTGTCCTTGAAGTGCAAGAACCGCAGGGCTCTCGTATGGAGCAGAGAAGTACTAGTGCCGCTACTCCTTCTGGTGAACTGGCAAGCACCAGCGGCCTAGTACACCCTGGTCGTACATCCAGCACTGCAGTATCACGTGGTGACGTGGCGAGTCCCATAAGTGCAGTTCAAGCTGGCGAGGTGGCAAGCACAACTAGTGTCCCGCTGCCACCAAGAAGACAAAGACAGGCCCGTCGTGCCCATAGTGCCCTTCCTGCTGCATTCGCCAATCCGAATTGGGTACCCACCACTTCTGCAGCACCCGTACTTCCCCCTTTCACTGGCCAACCCGGAATTCAGGTGGAAACAGTTGACTTTATGCCACTGGATTTTTATTCACTGTTTTTCACCGATGATCTCTATAGATCTATTGTGGACCAAAGCAATTTGTACGCTGGTCAACACATCGCCGCTAATCCCCAGTCCTCCCTTGCCAGAGATTGGAGACCAATTACGGTCTCCGAATTTAAGATCTTTCTGGGCCTTTCCCTCAACATGGGCATAACCAAAAAGAGTGAGTTGCGGTCATATTGGTCCACTGACCCAATTCACCATATGCCCGTGTTCTCTGCTTCAATGACCAGGGCACGATACGAGCAGATTTTGCGGTTCATGCACTTCAACGACAATGAACTCTGTCGTCCTCGTGGAGACCCTGCATACGATCGGCTCTACAAAATTCGGCCCCTCGTAAACCACTTCAACCAACGTTTTGCAGACTTGTTTACTCCCCATCAAGTTGTCTGCGTTGATGAGTCCCTGATTAAGTTTTCTGGCCGCTTGTCCTTCAAACAGTACCTTCCCAGCAAGCGTGCCAGATACGGGGTCAAGATGTATAAGCTTTGTGACAGGGCCACAGGCTATACATGTAGATTTATGGTTTACGAGGGCAAAGATAGTCACGTAGAGCCGATAAACTGCCCTGACTACATAGGAAGCGCTGGCAAGATAGTGTGGGACTTGGTGTCACCCTTATTCGGAAAGGGGTACCACTTGTACGTGGACAATTATTATACGAGCGTGCCACTTTTTAGTCACTTGTTTGATCAGCAGATTGGAGCATGTGGCACCGTGCGACCTAATCGCCGGGGCTTTCCCCAGCGGCTTGTAGAGTCCCGTCTTAGGCTGGGGGAGAGAGCCTGCTTGAAGTATAATAATTTGCTCGCTATGAAGTGGAGGGATAAGAAGAATGTTTTCGTTCTCACCTCCCTTCATGCAGACACGACGACCCAAATTACTACGGCGACTGGTGTTGTGGAGAAACCCCTCTGTGTCCACGAATACAACCTTAATATGGGAGGGGTGAACCTCAACGACCAGTTGTTGGCGCCGTACCTAATTGCCCGTAAGGCCAGACGCTGGTACAAAAAAGTGTCTGTTTATTTATTTCAATTGGCTTTGCTGAACGCTCATGTGCTATACAGAGCTTCAGGACGGACTGGATCCTTCCTTAAATTCCAGGAAGAGATCGTCAGAGCCCTTCTGTTTCCAGACGGTGCTCCACCTCACCTTCCCAATCCAAATGCAGTAGGCCGGCTGCTTGAGAGGCATTTTCCTTATGTCCTCCAGAGTACCCCTACCCAACGAGCCCCCCAAAGAAAATGTCGTGTCTGCAGAAAGCGCGGATTTAGGCGTGACACCCGGTATTATTGTCCCTCCTGTCCTGGCAATCCTGGTCTTTGCATTGGTGAATGTTTTGAACGTTACCATACACTAGTTGAGTATTAGCGTAGGGTACAGCACTGCACAGACTAGGACACACTTCCACAGGGTCTCTCAAGATGCCATCGCATTTTGAGAGACCCAAACCTGGAACCGTTACAGTTTTAAAAGTTACAGTTATAAAAAATAAAAAAGTAAAAAAAAAAAATAAAAAAAAAAAAAATACACAAAAAAAATATAAAATAAAAAAACCAAAAATAGTTGTCGTTTTATTGTTCTCTCTCTCTCTATTTTCTCTCTATTGTTCTGCTCTTTTTTACTGTATTCTATTCTGCAATGTTTTATTGTTATGTTTTATCATGTTTGCTTTTCAGGTATGTAATTTTTTTATAGTTTACTGTGTTTTAAACATTTTTTTGTTTTCAGGTACGCCATTCAGCTGCAGCGCGGATTTATTTATCTTGACAGCAACAGTGTTTGCTCCCACGATACATAAAGCCGTGACTCCAGCGCTGTCGGAGGTGATTTCACCAGCACAGTTACATACTTCAGCATATATGCCGAAGCGTGGGGGCAGAAGTGGGTGGAGGAGCGATTTGCTCCTGCCTTTTGCGGGAGGATGCCCCCATGCTTCGGCATATATATATTTTAGGTAGGCACAGGTTGCGTTAAATGTTTTATTTTTTACTATGTTTTTTTTTTTGTATTTGCTTTGCAGGTATGGTAAGTATTACTGTTATACTGTAATGTTACTTTGTTTTTTGTTAACCATCATTTGCTTAGCAGGTACACCATTCAGTTGCAGCGCGGATTTATTTATCTTGACAGCAACAGCATTTGCTCCCACGATACATAAAGCCGTGACTCCAGCGCTGTCGGAGGTGATTTCACCACCACAGTTACATACTTCAGCATATATGCCGAAGCGTGGGGGCAGAAGTGGGTGGAGGAGCGATTTGCTCCTGCCTTTTGCGGGAGGATGCCCCCATGCTTCGGCATATATATATTTTAGGTAGGCACAGGTTGCGTTAAATGTTTTTTTTTTTACTATGTTTTTTTTTTGTATTTGCTTTGCAGGTATGGTAAGTATTACTGTTATACTGTAATGTTACTTTGTTTTTTGTTAACCATCATTTGCTTAGCAGGTACGCCATTCAGTTGCAGCGCGGATTTATTTATCTTGACAGCAACAGCGTTTGCTCCCACGATACATAAAGCCGTGACTCCAGCGCTGTCGGAGGTGATTTCACCACCACAGTTACATACTTCAGCATATATGCCGAAGCGTGGGGGCAGCAGTGGGTGGAGGAGCAATTTGCTCCTGCCTTTTGCGGGAGGATGCCCCCATGCTTCGGCATATATAAATGGTGCATGTATGCCCATCATTAGAAGTGGGTGGATGAAGGGAGGTATTCTAATGGTGGGCATACCCACCGATCAATATCTTTTTTTCGTTCAGCCCACAGGCTGCATGAAAAAAAAGTTTACAATATATGCCCAACAAGGACCAGCAACGTACTGGTATGTTGCTGGACTTTGAGTGGTTATACCAGAATGATGCCTGCAGGTTTAGGTATCATCTTGGTATCATTCTTTTCAGCCAGCGGTCGGCTTTCATGTAAAAGCAATCCTAGCGGCTAATTAGCCTCTAGACTGCTTTTACAAGCAGTGGGAGGAAATGCCCCCCCCCCCCCCACCGTCTTCCATGTTTTTCTCTGGCTCTCCTGTCCCAACAGGGAACCTGAGAATGCAGCCGGTGATTCGGCCAGCTGACCATAGAGCTGATCAGAGACCAGAATGGCTCCAAACATCTCTATGGCCTAAGAATCCGGAAGCTACGAGCATTTCATGACTTAGATTTCGCCGGATGTAAACAGCGCCATTGGGAAATTGGGAAAGCATTTTATCACACCGATCTTGGTGTGGTCAGATGCTTTGAGGGCAGAGGAGAGATCTAGGGTCTAATAGACCCCAATTTTTTCAAAAAAGAGTACCTGTCACTATCTATTGCTATCATAGGGGATATTTACATTCCCTGAGATAACAATAAAAATGATTTAAAAAAAATAAAAATGAAAGGAACAGTTTAAAAATAAGATAAAAAATCAAAAAATTAATAAAAAAAAAAAAAAAAAAAGCACCCCTGTCCCCCCCTGCTCTCGCGCAAAGGCGAACGCAAGCGTCAGTCTGGCGTCAAATGTAAACAGCAATTGCACCATGCATGTGAGGTATCACCGCGAAGGTCAGATCGAGGGCAGTAATTTTAGCAGTAGACCTCCTCTGTAAATCTAAAGTGGTAACCTGTAAAGGCTTTTAAAGGCTTTTAAAAATGTATTTAGTTTGTCGCCACTGCACGTTTGTGCGCAATTTTAAAACATGTCATGTTTGGTATCCATGTACTCGGCCTAAGATCATCTTTTTTATTTCATCAAACATTTGGGCAATATAGTGTGTTTTAGTGCATTAAAATTTTAAAAAATGTGTTTTTTCCCCAAAAAATGCGTTTGAAAAATCGCTGCGCAAATACTGCGTGAAAAAAAAAAATGAAACACCCACCATTTTAATCTGTAGGGCATTTGCTTTAAAAAATATATATATAATGTGTGGGGGTTCAAAGCAATTTTCTTGCAAAAAAAAATAATTTTTTCATGTAAACAAAAAGTGTCAGAAAGGGCTTTGTCTTCAAGTGGTTAGAAGAGTGGGTGATGTGTGACATAAGCTTCTAAATGTTGTGCATAAAATGCCAGGACAGTTCAAAACCCCCCAAATGACCCCATTTTGGAAAATAGACACCCCAAGCTATTTGCTGAGAGGCATGTCGAGTCCATGGAATATTTTATATTGTGACACAAGTTGCGGGAAAAAGACAAATTTTTTTTTTTTTGCACAAAGTTGTCACTAAATGATATATTGCTCAAACATGCCATGGGAATATGTGAAATTACACCCCAAAATACATTCTGTTGCCTCTCCTGAGTACGGGGATACCACATGTGTGAGACTTTTTGGGAGCCTAGCCACGTACGGGACCCCGAAAACCAAGCACCGCCTTCAGGCTTTCTAAGGGTGTAAATTTTTGATTTCACTCTTCACTGCCTATCACAGTTTCGGAGGCCATGTAATGCCCAGATGGCACAAACCCCCCCCCCCAAATGACCCCATTTTGGAAAATAGACACCCAAAGCTATTTGCTGAGAGGTATAGTGAGTATTTTGCAGACCTCACTTTTTGTAAATTTTTTGAAAATTGAAAAAAGAAAAAAAAAATATGTTTTTCTTGTCTTTCTTCATTTTCAAAAACAAATGAGAGCTGCAAAATACTCACCATGCCTCTCAGCAAATAGCTTGGGGTGTCTACTTTCCAAAATGGGGTCATTTTGGGGCGGTTTTGTGCTATCTTGGCATTTTATGGCCTTCAAAACTGTGATGGGTAGTAAGGAGTGAAATCAAAAATTAACGCTCTTAGAAATCCTGAAGGCGGTGATTGGATTTCGGGGCCCCATATGAAGCTAGGCTCCCAAAAAGTGCCACTCATGTGGTATCCCCGTACTCAGGAGAAGCAGCAGAATGTATTTTGGGGTGTAATTCCACATATGCCCATGGCATGTTTGAGCAATATATCATTTAGTGACAACTTTGTGCAAAAAAAAAAAAAAAATTGTCACTTTCCCGCAACTTGTGTCAAAATATAAAATATTCCATGTACTCATCATGCCTCTCAGCAAATAGCTTGGGGTGTCTCCTTTCCAAAATGGGGTCATTTGGGGGGGTTTTGTGCCATCTGGGCATTTTATGGCCTTCAAAAATGTGATAGGTAGTGAGGAGTGAAATCACAACTTTACGCCCTTAGAAATCCTGAAGGCGGTTTTCGGGGCCCCGTACGCGGCTAGGCTCCCAAAAAGTCCCACACATGTGGTATCCCCATACTCAGGAGAATCAGCAGAATGTATTTTGGGGTGCAATTCCACATAAGACCATGGCCTGTTTGAGCAATATATCATTTAGTGACAACTTTGTGCAAAAAAAAAAAAAAAAATTGTCACATTCCCGCAACTTGTGTCCAAATATAAAATATTCCATGGACTCAACATGCCTCTCAGCAAATAGCTTGGGGTGTCTACTTTCCAAAATGGGGTCATTTGGGGGGGGGTTTGTGCCATCTTGGCATTTTATGGCCTTCAAAACTGTGATAGGTAGTGAGGAGTAAAATCAAAAATGTATGCCCTTTGAAATCCTGAAGGCGGTGCTTGGTTTTCGGGGCCCCGTACGCGGCTAGGCTCCCAAAAAGTCCCACGCATTTGGTATCCCCGTACTCAGGAGAAGCAGCTGAATGTATTTTGGGGTGCAATTCCACATATGCCCATGGCCTGTGTGAGCAATATATCATTTAGTGACAACTTTTTGTAATTTTTTTTTTTGTCATTATTCAATCACTTGGGACAAAAAAAATAAATATTCAATGGGTTCAACATGCCTCTCAGCAATTTCCTTGGGGTGTCTACTTTCCAAAATGGGGTCATTTGGGGGGGTTTTGTACTGCCCTGCCATTTTAGCACCTCATGAAATGACATAGACAGTCATAAACTAAAAGCTGTGTAAATTCCAGAAAATGTACCCTAGTTTGTAGGCGCTATAACTTTTGCGCAAACCAATAAATATACACTTATTGACATTTTTTTTACCAAAGACATGTGGCCGAATACATTTTGGCCTAAATGTATGACTAAAATTGATTTTAATGGATTTTTTTTATAACAAAAATATATCAAATATATCAAAATATCATTTTTTTTCAAAATTTTCGGTCTTTTTCCGTTTATAGCGCAAAAAAAAAAAAGCGGCAGAGGTGATCAAATACCATCAAAATAAAGCTCTATTTGTGGGAAGAAAAGGACGCAAATTTCGTTTGGGTACAGCATTGCATGACCGCGCAATTAGCAGTTAAAGCGACGCAGTGCCAAATTGTAAAAAGTGCTCTGGTCAGGAAGGGGGTAAATCCTTCCGGGGCTGAAGTGGTTAAGCAGGGGGACATGTCTGGCACTGCAGGATCTGAGTCCCTGGCGGCGTAGTGTGTTACTGATGGTAGCCTTTGTTACGTTGGTCCCAGCTCTCTGCAGGTCATTCACTAGGTCCCCCCGTGTGGTTCTGGGATTTTTGCTCACTGTTCTTGTGATCATTTTGACCCCACGGAGTGAGATCTTGCGTGGAGCCCCAGATCGAGGGAGATTATCAGTGGTCTTGTATGTCTTCCATTTTCTAATTATTGCTCCCACAGTTGATTTCTTTACACCAAGCTGCTTGCCTATTGCAGATTCAGTCTTCCCAGCCTGGTGCAGGTCTACAATTTTGTTTCTGGTGTCCTTCAACAGCTCTTTGGTCTTCACCATAGTGGAGTTTGGAGTGTGACTGTTTAAGGTTGTGGACAAGTGTATTTTATACTGATAACAAGTTCAAACAGGTGCCATTAATACAGGTAATGAGTGGAGGACAGAGGAGCCTCTTAAAGAAGAAGATACAGGTCTGTGAGAGCCAGAAATCTTGCTTGTTTGTAGGTGACCAAATACTTATTTTCCACCATAATTTGCAAATAAATTCTTTCAAAAATCAGACAATGTGATTGTCTGGATTTGTTTCCACATTCTGTCTCTCATAGTTGAGGTATATCTATGATGACAATTACAGGCTTCTCTCATCTTTTTAAGTAGGAGAACTTGCACAATTAGTGGCTGACTAAATACTTTTTTGCCCCACTGTGTGTATATATATATATATATAGATATATATCTCTATATATATAGATATATAGAGATATATATCTATATATATCTCTATATATCTATATCCCCTACTCATTCACATATACTTTTTCTAATATACTTTCAATAGTGACTGGGACGAAACGAGGACCACTTCCTGTGAATTGGTTCTGTCCTACTCCTTCACGGAGTGACAATAGGTGCCATTGGAGACGCCCTTTGTGGAGCTGTCCTGACCTTTGGGGGACCCCTGCCAGCTCTGGGGACGGTATCCACCCAGCGGTACCTCTCCCCACTGCTTCTTTTCTCTTTGTGTCCCTGTTCCTTTTCTTGTCCCACCTACCTGCCTTTGTCCCTCTTCTGGTCTCTCTGGGTCTGTAGCCAACTGATCCCCCTTGGATGCCTTGGATGTTTGTATTAGCACACACGGTTAGTATCTATACTATTATCCAATATATGCTTGGCTGTATATATGATCATCTAGGACCAATATTGGAAGTGCAGCAAATTGTTTAATGCATTGTACATGCTTCTAAATCTTGTCCTTTTTCTCGTTTGACCTTAGATATAAAGTATTGTCGTGACCAAAACTTAATACCCCTGAAGAAGAGGTTGATCCCTTTATTACCTCGAAACGTCAGTTTTTTTTCTATCCGTTAGTATACAATAGAATTGGTCAATGTTATTTCTTCTGATCTCCATGTATATGCATCCATTTTAATGCTCATTATGTTATGTCATAGTTACCATGTTTTTATCTTTTTTCTATAATAAATATCTTTATTAGTTCCACTAGAGGATATACACTCATTTTTGAGTAATTTTTTTCTTCATTCTATTAGGGATGTGGGTTCACTGACACTACAGCTCTCCTCGGAAGTGACACTATCTCCCTGTATTGGCACTTTAGAGCACTAATGTAGCACAGTTGTGGCACTGATGGGGCACTGTAGAGCACACATGTGCACTGATGTGGCACTGCTGGGCACAGATGTGCACTGATGGGGCACTGTAAAACACTGTTATGGCACTGATGGGGCACTGATGTGGCAATGCTGGGGCACTGTAGAGCACTGCTGGGGCACAGATGTGCACTGATGGGCACTTGGAATAGATAGAAAAAAACATCAAGCAGCCTCACGCTGCAGCTTTTCCCTCCTCTACTCACACGATTGACAGTGATTACTCCGTCATTGGACGGAGCGATCACGTGGTAAAGGGCCGCTGGGATTGGCCCTTTACCCCAATCCGTGATGCGCCGGGTCCTGAGAACCTGGCAAGCATGGACACTCCCGTGTGCGCGATTCTGGGAGGACCTCATTGTACGCCCTCCCAGAACTATCCAACTGCACTGTAGCCGTCATTCAGCTATGGCCCCAGTCGGCAAGTGGTTAACAGTGAAAACAGTGCACTTAGGATTAGGTTAAAAAAAAATGTAAAAAAATCACTCTCACCTAGGTTAATGCTGCATCTGTCCCTCCTCGCCTCTGCATGGAGAACTGAGCAATCAAAAACAGCTGCTCTCTGGAGCACTGGGCTGTGGGAGCGGTTGGCTCAGGCTCACAGTGGCTCGCTGAGAGGCTGAGTCAGCTGCTGGTCTAGGCATCTGGGTGCGTCCCGACTGTAAAGTGAGTGACGTCAGCCATACTTCTTTAAAAAGGGAAAAACTGTTTTTATAAGGTAAAGCATCCTCCTTTAAGGAGATACACCTGTGTTATTATCATTTGATTATTAATTTCTGGTAGGATGTTGACAATTTTAATAATAACATAGATATAGTATAATTGGTTAAGACAGCCTTTGGTTCTATAGGAAATGGAATACAGGTTTTTGGAAAATCTATGATATGGGGTTATTTCAGATTAAGTTAAGGTGCAGTTCCACTACTATACACAGTGCCTTGAAAAAATATTCACACCCCTTGAAATGTTCCACATTTTGTCATGTTACAACCAAAACAAATTTATTTTATTGGGATTTTATGTGATAGACCAACACAAAAGGGGCACATAATTGTGAAGTGGAAGGAAAATGATAAATGGTTTTCCAAATTTTTTACAAATAATAATCTGAAAAGTGTGGCATGCATTTGTATTCAGCCCCCTTTTCTCTGATAGCCCTAACTAAAATCTAGTGGAACCAATTGCCTTTAGAAGTCACCTAAGTACTAAATAGAGTCCACCTGTGTGTAATTGTCAAGAACCATGAAGTGCAGTAAAAATCACACTTTTTAATAAAATGGTACAAACAGAGCAAACGTATTTAAAACATAGTCAGGGTTCAGTAACCAGAGTGGGTAGTTGGAACAAGCCAGCAAAACAGGAATCCAGAGATCAGCATAGTAGAGGCAGTAAACAGGATCAGGAACCAGAAGGGAAGTCAGCCAAGCAAAAGTCTTGACCTTTGTCAAAGACCTCGCTAAATTTGCGGTACTCCTCAGGTACGGAGGAGAGTGAAGAGGTGCACAAGACCTTTTTTTTTTTTTTTTTAATAATCTTTATTCATTACACAGTGTTATACACTGTACAATAATTACCATCAACGGTAGACATTACAAAACTCATATGCACAACACACCAAATATAAAATATCCTAAAACATAATTCACCCGTTTTACCCCTTTTTTCCCCCCCGTACCTATCCCCCCCCCCAACCCAGGGATCCAACTGATATTCCTTCGATAGTTTCTTAGCACTCTTTATACATCTACAACTCCCCTACCTACACACACTTTACATGGGGTACCCTATTTCTTCTAACCATGGGTTCCAGATTTTTTTGAACTCCTTCAGATTTTTCCTCCTTACGTATACTACCTTTTCTTTCCATACAGTTTCTGTCACTGTTCTGATCCAGTCATCCTTTGAAGGGGGTCTCTCCGCCTGCCACCTCAGAGCTATTAATTTCCTTGCCTGGAAAAGGCATCTCACCATTGCTTTGTTTATATTGTCGCCTCTACCTTGGCATTCCCCAACTCCCAATACACATAACTTTGAATCCATTTTCAATCCTAATTTAAAGATCTTATTTATGAATTCTAATATTTCTGTCCAGTACCGATGTAATTTTGGGCATTTCCATATCATATGGATCAAGTCCCCCGTATTCTGGCATCTTGGGCAATTTGCATTCGCCCTCCGCCCAAATTCAAACAGTCTCTTTGGTGTATAATATGCCCTGTGTAGGAGCATTAGGTGTGAAAACTTCTGCGCGGGTGATACCGAGACCTGATGCCCTCCCTCCAACATCTTTTTCCACTGTTCATCCGATATGTTGCCCACGTCCCTTTCCCATTTACTTCTACACTTGAGCTTTCCTGGTCTCTCCATACTACCTCTGCATAAAAATGGATACATTTCTGCTATGGAGCCATTGGGTCCATCCGAGCTACCCATTCTGCAAAGGATAGGGGAGAGACTCCACCTCGGGCCCTGTTCCCCAAATTGAGCCTTTAGGGCATGCCTTATTTGTAGATAGTTGTAGTACGTGTGGTTCGGAATATCAGATTCCTCCTTTAGTGAGGTGAAAGTTTTGAGTGTGCTGCCATTATACAGTTGAGCCAACTTTACTATTCCTTTTGTTTCCCAAGACTTTATTCTCCCCATTGGCTTTAATTCTTGTAAGTACTTATTATCCCAAAGGGGGTATACCTAGCCATTCCTCCCGCACCTTCCAACGATTTAATGGATTTCCAAACTTTTATTATTAATTTAACTGTGGGGGGTCTAGAGGCAAAAGAATTTGCCTCCAGCACCTCCACTAATGTTTCATGTGGCGCTCCTATGGTCATTATACCCTCATAGTCTTTATCCCCTGACCCTATGTGCTGTAACTGAGCTGCTAAAAAATAACATTGGGGGTGTGGGACCACCATACCCCCCTCTCGAGTTGATAATTGTAAGGTTTGTAGGCTGATCCTTGATTGTCCCCCTTTCCATATAAGATCTCTTAACATTGTGTCTATTTTTTTAAACCATTTCTTATAAATCCATATTGGTGAATTCTGCAATATGAACAGCATCTGGGGCAACTACAGCATTTTGATCAAATTGCATCGTCCAGCAACTGATAAGGGGAGCCTCCTCCATAAATTAACTTTATTTTTAAACTTCGTCAACAAGGGGACCAAGTTGTGATTTATATAGTTACCTGGGTCCTTTGTTATATAAATACCTAAGTATTTTACTATCTCCACTATTTCTATTTGTATACTCTCCAAATAGGCATTTTTCCTAATTGGGTCTACCGGTAATAGCTTTGATTTTTCCCAATTTATGGTGAGACCAGAAAGCTTTCCAAAACTCGTGAATATGTCTATCACCTGCCTAAGTGAGCGCTCCGTATCTCCTAGAAATATAAGGACATCGTCCGCATATAATGCAATTCTCTCCTCTCTACCCCTTCTCCGGAACCCTTCCATAAGCTGACTTTGCCTCACTGCTGCGGCCACCGGTTCCATGGCCAGGGCAAAAATCAGAGGTGACAGAGGGCACCCCTGTCTTGTGCCTCTTTCAAGTCGGAACCCAGCTGAAAGAGTGTTATTAACCTTAACTTTAGCGCTGGGGTCGTTGTATAGAATTTCAACCCACTTCCTAAAGGATGGGCCAAAGCCAAACTCCTTCAAGACGCGCCACATATACCCCCATTCCAGGCTATTGAACGCCTTTACCACATCCAACATCATGACCGCCCTTGACCCCGTATTCTCTATAGGTATTTGCAGGTTTAAAAAGAGCCTCCTGATATTCCTACTAATTGTCCTCTGGGGAATAAAACCCGTTTGGTCTGAGTGGACTATTTTTGAAATTATTTTTTTAAGTCTAATGGCAAGAGTCTTTGCGAGAATCTTAGCATCTGCGCATAACAAAGAAATAGGTCTATAGGACCCAGGCTCTAAGGGGTCTTTCCCCTCCTTAGGCAGCATAATAATCGTGGCTTCGGTCATTGATTTGGGTAATTTTCCTTCTTTCTTTGCCATGTCAAGTACATTAAGGAGCTCCGGGAGTAAAATTTCCCCATATTTTTTATATGTTTCAGCAGGTAGGCCATCGGGGCCAGGGGACTTCTGATTTGCCATTTCCGCTACAGCCATTCTTATTTCCTCTATTGTTATCGGGGCCTCCAAAACCTCTCTGTCAGTGTCTGTGAGGGAGGGTAGTTCAATATTCTTGAAAAAACTATCCATTTCCTCCCCTCCCGCACCCCCGCGGGACTTATACAGGTCTTCATAATATTCCTTAAATGTATTACTTATCTCCTCTGTCACAGATGATATCTCCCCGCCCATGGTTCTAATGGCGGGGATTGCGGAAGGTGAGGCACTGGCCCTAACAATATAGGCCAGCATCTTACCAACTTTTTCCCCTTCCCCATACGCTATTTGTTTTTGGAACATTCTTTTGTTTTCCGATTTCCTGACCATTACCTCTTTATATGTTTGTTGCTTGTTCTCCCACTTACGAGTGTCGGCGGATGGCTCCGTCACACCCCCCCTACGGCCGCAGCTAACTCCGTCCTGATCTTAACCTCCCATTCCAACGATATCTTTTTTGTCCTTGAAACCTGCTGGATAAGTAAACCCCTCAGATACGCCTTTAATGCATCCCACATCACCCCTCTTGTTGTTGTATCCATATTAAAGCCTATGAATTCTTTTACCTTGCCTACAATCTCATTCTGACCTTCTATTAGTTAGAACCATATTGGGTTCATCCTCCACAGCCCACCTAATTTATTATTCCTTATATTTACCATAGCTGTCAACAGTGAGTGATCCGACACCCCCCTGGGTTGGTAGACTATATCTTTAATTATTTGGGAGGCTAAGTTATTGCCCAATATAAGGTCGATTCTTGAAAGTGTGGAATAGGAACCCGAGTAGCATGAAAATTGCTGTGCCACCGGGTTCCGTATTCTCCAGAGGTCCAATAATCCAGCTTCTTCAAGAAATTGACCCATACGCTTTTCTTGTGGCCCCCATCCCTGATTACCTGGGGGAAACCTATCCATTTTTTTATTAATAACGGCATTGAAGTCCCCAACTACAATAACTGGTATGTTAGGTCTATCAACTACAAACTCCAGTAAACAGTACAGAACATCTAATTTGAAAGGAGGGGGGATGTAAATATTTGCAAGTATGCATTCCTGATTTTCTACTATGCAATGTAGAAAAATATAACGGGCCTCCCCATCTATCTTGCACTGCTTGCAGGTAAACATTACCCCTCCACCAACAAACACCGACACACCTCTAGAACCGTTGCGCCTGCCACAGTAGACTGAGCCCCTTTATCCTTCTCTTTTTCTTTAGTTGATTGGGTCGTCATGATGCCTGTCTGCTCTTGAGGCTTATTTTCTATAATAAGGCAAGGGAGGTCCTAAACTGACAAGCAAAAGTGCCAACGCACAACCCCCACTGGATTAAAGTCCGTTATTAGATTACTGCAGATTAAGTTTCTGCAGCACTGAGGTAACAAGAAATGCTGTGTAACACATCAACACAGGGGGATGCCCATGCCATAATCACCTTTCATGTGCCTATAAATTACCCCTGCTCACTTTAAACAGGGAGTTATCACAGTTCTCACAGTCCAACATGCACAGAGCAGTGTTTCCTACGTGCAGTATATTGATCTCTTCACAGGCATACACATAGATTTACAGTTCACACCCCTCTAATAAGCCTTCCACTAGCCTCAGCTTACTGCAGTGAGGAGACTATGGCATAGGTAAAGATAAGATAGTACCTCCGTTCTTCTGATCTACTGGTTCCGGGAATCAATCACTCACTCTGATGTCCAGGTCATATCATTAGACTCCTCAACCGAGATAAGGTAGTTTCTTCCACCTCCACTTCTCTTTACTTCTCACAGCACAGTTTCAGAGTATGCCCAGGTAAACTTGCAGCGAACTCCTTCTGCTGTCTCCCGGCGTTCGTTCCTGCAACGGCCGTCCCTCCTCTCCTCCTCTCCTTCTGTTGTCTCCTGAGATCTCGCGAGATTACACCACCACAGACCAGCTACAAGCGTCCTCTGGGATACGCGACCGGTGCACAGAAGCACCGTGCTGCCTCAGCTTAGGTACCCACAGACAGGATAGGGTATGCAGGGTCCACAGCAGGAAGGACACGAGCAGCACCGAGGACTGCAGCGGATCCACAAATCATGCCATCAGTGTACTACACGTGGAGCAGGGTATCCACACACTCTCACTCCTCGCCACCCATCACCTCCGTCCGCTCCGTCCGCTTCCGGTCACGCCCCCACTCCCTCTCTGGTGCACAAGACCTTAGCCACTTTCTGAAAAGATGTGTTGTGGCGACAAGTAAAGGACCTCAGCACAAAGCCAATCAAAAGAGGGGTTGTTATTCTGTAACAATCAATAGCATTAATGGAAAATGGAGTGGCATGAAGCTGCAGCGGAATAGAGTGCTTAGACACAAAGGCACCATCTTTGAACAGGCCTGAAGTCCCAGAGTCGATTAGAGCCTGTATCTCGATCTACGACTCAGACCAAGAAAGGTTAACCGGAACCAGGGGCTTATCCTTCTGGATAACTGGGGACGTAACAATGCCACCTAAGGTGTGTCCCCCACAGGACCTCAGGTGCAAGTGTCTTCCCAGATGGGTAGGACAAGACTTCAGGAAGTGACCTGCCTGCCCACAATAAAGGCACAATCTCTCCTTCCTCCTAAAGGCCCTCTCATTCGCAGAGAGACGTGTGAAGCCCAACTGCCCAACTCCAGGTGAGCAGTGCAAATCGGGAGTGTCCGTAACTCTATGGTAAATTGATCCATGCGGTGAGAAGAAGAAGTCAGTGTTGAAAAAAACGATAAGAAGTCCTGTTTGCAGTTTGTGAGTCATGTAAGGGACACAGCAAACATGTGAAAAACATGTGAAAGAAGGTGCTCTGGTCAGATGAGACCAAAATGGAACTTGTTGGCCTAAAAGCAAAACACTATGTGCGGCAGAAAACTAACACTGCAAATCACCCTGAACACACCATTCGCACAGTGAAACATGGTGGTGGCAGTATCATGTTGTGGGGATGCTTTTCTTCAGCAGGGACAGGGAAGCTGGTCAGAGTTGATGGGAAGGTAGATGGAGCCAAATACAGGGCAATCTTAGAAGAAACATGTTAGAGTCTGCAGAGGGCTTGAGACTGGGGCAGAGGTTCACCAGCAGGAGGATGACCCTAAATATACAGCCAGAGCTACAAGGAAATGGTTTAAATCTGTCAGGGCTGGGCTCAGCCGTTCCTTCTGAGCTGGCTGCTCAGGTGTCGGATAATTGCCAGCTCCCATCTCTCCACAGTTACTCAGCTGTTGATGATATCCTGCTTGTCAGTCCTGCCTACTTAAAACGTGAAGTCTAGAGGAGCTCTGCTTTCGCCTTGGTCAACATCACAGAAACAGACGCTCTCTTGCGATCCTGTTCAAGACTTGCTTTGCAGACATCCCTTCTGGCTCCAGATCCTGCTTGCTGTTCCACTATATTGATCCCGGTCTTCTGGCTTGGCTGACTATCCATTCCGGTTACTGAACTTTGGCTATGTTTTGACAACGTTTGTTCTTTTTACTTTTATTATTAAACAAGTGTGATTTAACTGTATTTCTGTCTTGGCCTGATTTCATGGTTTCTGACAACAGCAAAGCATATTCATATGTTAGAATGGCGCAGTCAAAGTCCAGACCCAAATCCAATTGAGAATTTGTTGCAAGACTTAAAAATTGCTGTTTACGCACACTCTCCATCCAATCTGACATAGCTTGAGCTATTTTGCACAAAAATTTCACTCTCTAGATGTACAAAGCTGGTGGAGACATACCCCAATACAAATGCACACACTTTAAAAACCATTTAGCATTTTCTTTCCACTTCACAATTACCACTTTGTGTTGGTCTATCACATAAAATACATTTGTTTTTGGTTTTAACATGACATAATGTGGAACATTTCAAAGGGTGTGAATACTTTTTCTAGGCACTCTATCTATCTATCTATCTATCTATCTATCTATCTATCTACACTCACTGGCAACTTTATTAGGAAAAACTTATTAGTACCAGGTTGGACCCCCTTTTGCCTTCAGAACTGCCTTAATTCATCATGGCATAGATTCAACAAGCTGCATGGTGTTGGAAACATCCCTCTGAGATTTTGGTCCATATTTACACGATAGCATCATGCAGTTGCTGCAGATTTGTCTGTTGCACATCCATGATGTGAATCTTCTATTCCACCACATCCCAAAGATGCTCTATTGGATTGGAGATCTGGTGACTGTTGAGTACCATTGGAGTACATTGAACTCATTGTCATGTTCAGGAAACCAGTTTGAGACAATTTGAGCTTTGTGACATGGTGCAGTATCCTGCAGGAAGTAGCCATAAAGGGATGGATATGGTCAGCAATAATACTCAGGTAGGTTGTGGCATTTAAATGATGCTCAATTGGTACTAAGGGGCCCAAAGTGTGTCAAGAAAATATCTCCCACACCATTACGCCACCCTGAACTGTGGATACAAGGCAGGATGGATCCATGTTTTATGTTGTTTACACGAAATTATGACCCTACCAACTGAATGACGCCGCTGAAATCGAGACCTCATCAGACCAGGCAATGTTTTTCCAATCTTCTATTGTCCAATTTTGGTGAGCCTGTGCGAATTGTAGCCTCAGTTTCCAGTTCTTAACTGACAGGAGTGGAACCCTGGTGTGGTCTTCTGCTGTTGTAGCCCATCTGCTTCAAGGTTCGACGTGTTGTGCATTCAGAGATGGTACTCTGCATACCTTGGTTGAAATGAGTGGTTATTTGAGGTACTGTTGCCTTTCTATCATCTCAAACCAGTCTGCCCATTCTCCTCTGATCTCTGACATCAAGGCATTTTTGTCCACACAACTGCTGCTCACTGGATATTTTCTCTTTTCAGACCATTGTCTGTAAACCCTAGAGATGGTTGTGCTTGAAAATCTAAGTAGATTGGCAGTTTTTCAAATACTCAGACCAGCCCGTCTAGTCCCAACTATGCCATGTACAAAGTCACTTAAATCCTCTTTCTTCCCCTTTCTGATGCTCGGTTTAAACTTCAGCAAGTCATCTTCACCACATCTAGGTGCCTAAATGCACTGAGTTGCTGCCATGTGATTGGCTGATTAGCAATTTGAGTTACCAAGCAATTGAACAGGTGTACCTAATGAAGTGGCCGGTGAGTGTGTGTGTGTATGTGTATATATATATATATATATATATATATATATATATATATATATATATATATATATATATATATATATATATATATATATATATATATATATATATATACACACAGTCCCTGACAAAAGTCTTGTCGCTTCTCTATTTTGTAGAAACTCCTGCTATTAACCTGACTTTTAATCAATCAATTGGTGTTAGAAATAGCTCATATGCAAAGCTAAAGCCCTCCCAAATGATGTTTGATGCACTGAAATAAATTAGTTTCACTGAAAAAAGATTTATCATTTAATCAAGACAGACAGGTTAAATTTTGGCAAGACAAAAGTTTTGTCGGCTATACAGAAATTGAACAACTTTACTGAAAATCCAAAAATATGTCAGGAAATTAAGTAGTGGTGCTGTGAGATCCAAATTTAATATCTTGTATGACTTCCATGAGCTTGAAGGACAGCATCCATGCGGTTTGGCAAGGATTCATACAATTTATTGATGAAGTCATCAGGAATAGCAAAGAAAACAGTCTTGCATGCCTCCCAGAGTTCATCAATATTCTTTGGTTTCGTCTTCCATGCTTCATCTTTCATCCTACACCACATATGCTCAATGATGTTCATGTCTGGTGACTGGGCTGGCCAATCCTGGAACATCTTGATCTTCTTTGCCTTAAGGAACTTTGATGTGGAGATGGAAGTATGCGATGGAGCACCATCCTGCTGCAAAATTTGGCCTTTTTTATGGTTGGGAATATAAGAGGTAGCTAAGATTTCTTGGTATTTTAGACTATTGATGTTGCCTTCCACCCTGCAGATCCCTCGCACACCCCCATACTGGATGCAACCCCAGACCATGATTTTGCCTTCACCAAACTTCACTGTTTTCTGGGTAAATCTCAGCTCCATGCGGGTTCCAGTAGGTCTCCTGCAATATTTGCGGCGACTGTGGTGTAATTCAATAGAAGATTCATCTGAAAAATCCACCTTTTGCCACTTTTCCAGAGTCCATCCTTTTAGCAGGCTGTGGCCCTTGGCAAATGCCACACGGTTTTTCAATTGTCTTTTGTTTAGTGCTGGCTTATGGGCACTGATTTGACCATGGAGGCCGTTTCGAGACAGAATCCGACAAACTGTTCTGGTTGACACAGGGACTTCAGGTGACCAGGTCTCGTGGAGCTCTGCTGCAGTGGAAAATGGGCTGGCCTTGGATTTTCAAGCCAACAAACGGTCCTCTCGAGCAGTTGTCTTGCGGGGTAGGCCTGACCTGGCCTTGTCCAAAACGTCTCCAGTCTCTTCAAATCTTTTTTTTATCCTCTGAACTTGACGCTGAGACACATTGAAGGTGTCTGCCACATCAGCAGTGGACCTGGTCTTCAGCCTCTTGATAATCAACACTTTAGTCTCCGGGTGAATCTTAGGCATGTTTGCAGAGGTCTAGTTGCAGTTGAGAAGGTCTAGTGTACTGGTGTTCTTTTTATACACACCTGAGACCTAATTGACCCATTATTAGTCACAGGTGAAGCTCATATAACAAGGCGACAACACTTATGTCTTGGCAAAAATTGACTCAATGGGCTTTACCAAGTTGTGAATATTAGAATACTTTTTGTCAGTTTCTTTTTGCACTGAAACATTATTACAAAAGCTGTTGGGATTAAAATGACCCATTTCTTGTAACAAAATCTTGATTAGAAATATATTTTAGCACTTCAGGTCAATTTGTACACAAGCGGCAAGACTTTTGTCAGGGACTGTATATACTGTATTTATTGGCGTATAACACTCACTTTTTCAGCATGAAAATCGGGTGCAAATAGCGTGTGCGTGTTATACGCCAATACTTAAATTTCAGCTGCCTCGGAGGCAACGGGGGGGGGGGGGGGGGTGGGGGTGCGGAACGAGTGCCGTCAGATTACATACAGTGAGAATCTCCTGTTTACTTGGTGGCCTCTGTAATAGGAAGTCAATAGATGGCAATGGCGAGGCTGCTGCATTTATGGCAATGGCGAGGCTGCTGCATTGATGGCAATGGCGAGGCTGCTGCATTGATGGCAATGGCGAGGCTGCTGCATTGATGGCAATGGCGAGGCTGCTGCATTGATGGCAATGGTGAGGCTGCTGCATTGATGTGGACTAATAAGGCTGCATTAATGTCACTTGTGAGGCTGCAGGTGGGCATTAATCAGGCTGCATTGATGGCAATGGTGAGGCTGCAGATGGGCACTGACCCTTATTTTGCTTCAAAGTTCCTTATTTAAAATTTAAGTTTTTTCCTGAAACTTCCCTCTTAAAATGAATGTGCATGTTATACGCCTGTGCGTGTTATATGCCGATAAATACGGTATATATATATATATATATATATATATATATATATACATACATATATATATATATCTATATCTATATATATACACACACACACACACACTTACATTATTTTATGTTTCATATATGTTTAAAAGGGAAACATTTCAGTAATACTGTCAAGTTACTGCAGTATTACTATCAATTAAATAGCATTAATTCATAAAAATACTGCACTAACACCATTCTACCACTGGATGGAGACGGGAAGTTAAAAAAAAAAACATACATACTTACCTATATGGCTGCAGCATCAGTCTGATGCTGAAGCTGTCCCCTACCACCTCTAAACCCGAGAACCGAGTGATCATTTGACCGCTGATCGCTCAGTTCTACGGTCAGCAGTAAGCAGTGACTGTCAGTCAACGCTCTGTGCTCTGCCCCTCCAGCACTGTCTGGATCGGCCAGCGAAAGAGGGGGCGGGAGCGGCTGGCTCAGGCTCTCAGCAGCGCACTGAGTGGCTGACCCAGCTGCCGGTAAGAAAAAAGAAGGAGGGCGCACCGACCTAGTGCATTACCGATATAAAAGTTTTATTAAAAATATATAAAAGCAATGGTACTACTCACAAACTAGCATATATAAAGGCTTTTCTTATCAATCGAACTGCATCCCTTAGCACCTGCAGACAGGACCGGATGACGGGAGGATCATCTGAATCGCGTCAGCTGTTCAACCGTCGGGGGTACCATCTGATCCTCCCGTCATCCATTTGTGAGTAGTACCATTGCTTTTATATATTTTTTATAAAACTTTTATATTGGTAATGCACTAGGTCGGTGCGCCCTCCTCCTTTTCTTTTTAGTTTTATGAATACCCATTGTTCTGAAGAGGGCTGCAAGATTCTAGACTTTGCCTTAAACCAAAGAGTGGGTCACACCACCCGTGTATACCAAAACCCCGGAGCGCAGAAGATTATTGTTTTGCCAGCTGCCGGTAAGGCATCTGGGTGGATTCAAGCTTTCTGTTGGGATGCTCTCAGAGACTGAAGCAAGTCTGTGACCTCAAGCGACAGCGGGTTTTAGCTTGTGGTTGGCTGATTCTGGGTCACAGGAGTGCAAAATTAAGTGTACTCCTGTGACCCACATGAGAAGTATGACCAAACAAGCTTTTGTAAGAGGTGCTACTGACATGTAGTAACGCTGCAATCTTTTTATTTAACATATACAAAATAAGACACAAAGTTAAATATTTAAAAGATTAGGTACAGGTTTCTGAAATCCTGATATATAATTTTCCATGTCTTTCCACCTTAATAAATTGGGTGTCGGAATTAATAAAGATTATGTAAAAGTTCTTAAAATCACAACAGTTAATGCAAGAAATATTTTATATATATGCATCTGAATTTATATGATGGTACTAATATACAATTGCTTATTCAAGTTTAAAGACAACATAATATCAAGCATAAAAATCCAGGTGGTTTCCTGTTTAAAGAGCATTTGGATACCTCTCTGGCTAGACAATTGTGTAGTTAAGTACCTTTCTAATTGCTATCATTAGATAAAGCCCTCTTTAAAGGCAACATTTCTTGGTACACTATGGTCCAGGGAGCACAACTCAAATCTGCAGTGCTTTCCAAACTAGATTTTTAAAAATTGTTACTAAATGCAAGACCCTGTATTCACTATATCTGGTGTCCCACAGTACACAGAACATAAAAATGTAATTATTCTAACCACTTCAGCCCCAGAAGGATTTACCCCCTTCCTGACCAGAGCACTTTTTGCGATACGGCACAGTGTCGCTTTAACTGACAATTGCACGGTCGTGTGACTGCACCCAAACAAAATTGATGTTCTTTTTTTCCCACAAATAGAGCTTTCTTTTCGTGGTATTTGATCACCTCTGCAGTTTTTTTTATTTTTTTCGCTATAAACAAAAAAAGAGCGACAATTTTGAAAAAAAAGCAATATTTTTTACTTTTTGCTATAAAAAAATATCCCCAAAAAATATATAAAAAAACTAATTTCTTTCTCAGTTTAGGCCGATTTGTATTCCTCAACATACTTTTTGGTTAAAAAAAAAAAAATTGCAATAAACGTATATTAATTGGTTTGCGCAAAAGTTATAGCGTCTACAAAATAGGGGATAGATTTATGGCGTTTTTATTATTAATTTTTTTTATTCGTAATGGCGACAATCTGCGATTTTTATCGGGACTGCGACATTATGGCGGACACATCGGACACTTTTGACACTATTTTGGGACCATTGTCATTTATACAGCAATCAGTGCTATAAAAATGCACTGATTACTGTGTAAATAACACTGGAAGGGAAGGGGTAAACACTAGGGGGCGATCAAGGGGTTAAGGCCCCTTTCACACGATCGGACCGTTCAGGTCCGCCTGTCAGTTTTGACGGCGGACCTGAACGGGCGCTCCATGTTAGCCTATGGAGCGACGGATGTCAGCGGAGACATGTCCGCTGACATCTGACCCCGTCCGATCCACTAAAAGCAGACGGATGGCCCTACGTCCAGATCCGTCGCTGGCGGATCGAATGAGATCTGACGAAAATGGACATGCTGTCCGTTTTCATCTGATCCCTCCATAGGCAGCAGCGGCGCCTGACAAGCCCCTCCCCGCTCAGTGAGCGGAGAGGGACCTGTCATCCGCCGGCTCGGCGGAGATCAACGGACTGATCTCCCGCTGAGCCGGCGGACCGAGGCGGGCTCCGTGGAAACAGAGTCCGCCTCGTGTGAATGAGGCCTAAGTGTGTCCTGGGGAGTGATTCTAACTGTGGGGGGATTGCCTCACTAGAACATGACAGAGATCACTGCTCCCAATGACAGGGAGCAGTAGATCTCTGTCATGTTGCTAGGCAGAACAGGGAAATGCCTTGTCTACAAAGGCATCTCCCTGTTCTGCCGCTCCGTGACACGATTGTGGGCCCCTGGCGGACATCGAGTCTGTGGGACCCACGGGCATGGTCACTGAGCACGCGGCGGGCACGCTCACAATGCCGCAATTTAAAGCGGACGTACCTGTACACCCATTTGCCCAGCCGTGCCATTGTGCCAACGTACATCGTCGTGTGCTGGTCGGCATGTGGCTAATAAATGTAAACTGCTAAATTCTTTTTTTTTTTGATCAGCAGTATATAGCAGTCTTGTGACTTCTATCAGTGTCTGGTTTAAGCTTTTAGGAGGAGTTTTCATTCTACTCTGACTGTCTTATGTGGCTGCAGGACCCCTGACCCTTTGTCTAGACCGTGCTGATTGGCCAATTTTCCGATCACATGCACCCTCCCAAGAAAAAAACCAAAAAAAAAACAAACAACTCTCTAGCAATACACGTCAAACTGAGCATGCGCAGAGTGACTCAAACAGCTCTGTCTTATCAAAAGATGGATTGGGGACAGTGGAAGAAGAGGAGGATCAGAGAAGACAGGATCAGCCTTTTTACACAATGCAGAGGATTAACACCTTAGGTTCCATAGTGAGTATAAAATTCCAAATTTATCTGGAACTCAGCCCATCCTAGAATTAGTTTTAGGACGTTGTCTTTCCCAAAGCATTGAGGTGGGGCAGGTGTACATGATACCTCTACTTACCACAAAGCAGCAATATTCACACATATTATTGACTGGGTACATCACTATTCGTCCAAGTTGTGGGTACAACTGGAGAGCCACATGAACTCTATAGATCTCTGTGCCCTTCCGTGGATTTCACCAATTTTTTCGCAAGGGTCCCCTAATTCCTGTTGATCTTACTCGACAAACACGTCACAATACCCACCTTCAGTACATACAAATACCTCGGCCCTAGGACCCTTTTCTTTGAATCACCTGCTTTCTTATTAACTTTTCATTCAACAGTGTTTGGCCCTTGGTGCAAACAGTCAGATGCGTCATTAATGGTAACTTCTTCGCCGTGATGACCCTATGTAACTACGCATTGGTTACAGCGACAACAGGCTTTGACTTATATACGATCTATTTCAATGCTCTCAGACATACTTGGCAAACCAACTGTCTTTCAATGATTGCTTCTACAGAAGGAACCACTAACACACACAGTCTCCTTACCGTATTCTACTCTTTTGACTCCAGCTCACCCAGACCTTCCCCCGTATACACGGAATTGGGAAAAAGACCTTCAACAGACATTTTCCCCTTGGGACTGGCAAAAATGCTTTATTCTTACCCTCAAATTGCCACTAGCCACGAAAACCCAAGAAAATGGGTATGGATTGGTATCTAGATGGTACAGGTGTCACTTCATTCTACATCATTTTAACCATGACATATCCAATATATGTTGGTGATGCCACGCCTAGAAGGGAAACATGCTCCATATTTGGTGCGATTGCCCCCCTGTGCGGATGTTTTGGAAACACATTTTTGATTTATATTGTATTTAATTATACTTATGGACACCTTTATCCAATAATTACCCAGGGTGGCCCTCCTGTCTATGATTCCTGGACTTCTTCAGTCAGAGAAAAAGGATGCGCTTAGACACTTTCTCAATCCAGGCAGAGCGATCATTCCCCGACACTGGAAATCAACTTCGGTATCCTCTCTTGGGGAATGGGCAACTGAAGTAGACTCCATTAGGGACATGAAATGTCTGTTGGCACAGAACATTTTTTTCATACCTGGAACGCCTGATCCAGGTTTAGAGACTCATCTGAGTTCCTGACTTAAAGGGAACTCTGTCACCGTCTTCAATCAGCCATGATGGAGTGCCTCTGTTAACCTTCATTCCTCAACTCTGGCCCTTACCTCCCTTCCTCTTGGCAGCCCCCCTTCTCTTTCTTTTTTTTCCCCTTTCCTTTCTCCTCTCCTCTCTTTCTCTCTCCCTGCTTTCTCCCTCGAATTATCTTTTTTCTCTGTGCTTTGTGAGTGTACAAAAAAGTATTTATACCCCTTGAAATTTTCCACATTCTGTCATGCTACAACCAAAAGTGTCAATGTATTTTATTGGGATTTTATGTGAAAGATCAACACAAAGTGGCACATAATTGTGAAGTGGAAGGAAAATGATAAATGGTTTTCATAATTTTTTACAAACAAATATTTGAAAAGCGTGGCGTGCATTTGTACTCAGACCCCCGTGAGTCAATACTTTGTAGAACCTTTACTGCAATTACAGCTGCAAGTCTTTTTTGGTATATCTCTACCAGCTTTGTACATCTAGAGAATTACATTTTTGCCCATTCTTCTTTGCAAAATAGCGCAAACTGTCAGATTGTGCCTCTTGGCTGGTTCTCTGATTAATGCTCCTTGCCCTTGCCTGTCAGTTTAGATGGACGGCCATGTCTTGGTAGGTTTGCAGTTGTGCCACACACGCTTTCCATTTTCAGGTGATGGATTGAAAAGTGCTCCGTGAGATGTTCAAAGCTTGGGATATTTGTTTTATGACCTAACCCCACTTTAAACTTCTCCACAACTTCATCACTGACCTGTCTGGTGTGTTCATTGGCCTTTATGATGCCGTTTGTTCACTAAGGTTCTCTAACAAACCTCTGAGGACTTCACAGAACAGCTGTATTTATACTAAGATTAAATTACACACAGGTGGACTATTTACTAATTAGGTGACTTCTGAAGGCAATTGGTTTTACTAGATTTTAGTCATGGGGTATTAGAGTAAAAGGGGGCTGAATACAAATGCACGCCACGCTTTCAGATATTTGTAAAAAATGTTGAAAACCGTTTATCGTTTTCCTTCCACTCCACAATTATCTCGCCACTTTGTGTTGGTCTATCGTATAAAATCCCAATAAAATACATTTATGTTTTTGGTTGTAATATGACAAAATGTGGAAAATCTCAAGGGGTATGAATACTTTTTCAGGGCACTGTAATACGAACAACATGCACGTAGATGTAATCCCCAAAGCAATTTAAATCTTAACTATAATTTCCGATTCTTCTAAATACTTCTGTAAGTACTTCTTATACATTAGTTCGTGAATGAACACCCTTGACTTACAATGGGTATATACTGTACCTTAAACATTGGTAAATGTTTTTTACACTTGTGTTTCCATGTTTACTATAAATGTGAACTCTGTCTTTTATAATTGAAAACTTTAATAAAATAAGATTGTCAAAGAGTATAACTAGCATTATTTACTGCATATACAGACTGATTTTACTGTTGTGGGTTTAGTAACACTTTAAGTGATCGTTTGGTACAACCCAAATAGGGTTACAGGGACATGTTAAATAGTTTACAACGTACTCTGATGAACAGTTACTAAACTGAGTATTCTTTCCCTGGCCCATCACTAAAGGTTTTTGGACCATGGTTGAAAATAACAAGACCCCTTTCACACTGGGGCATTTTTCAGGCACTTTTGGGCTAAAAATAGCACCTCTAAAGCGCCTGAAAAATTCCTCCCCTGCAGCCCTAGTGTGAAACCCCTGAGTGCTTTTACACTGGGGCAGTGCGCTTGCAGAACGTTGGAAAAAGTCCTGCAAGCAGCATCTTTTGGGTGGTGCGGGAGCAGTGTATCGACCGCTCCTCCACCGCCCCTGCCATTGGAATCAATGGGCACCGCTGCTGAAGTGCCTGCAAAGCGATTCGGCAGCGGCGCTTTGAACCCTTTATTCGGCCACTAGCGGGGGTTAAAAGCGCTCCGCTAGCGGCCAAAAAGCACAGCTATTACAGCAGTAAAGCCCCACTAAAATTAGCACCGCTTTACCGCTAACGCCCCCCCGCCCCAGTGTGAAAGGGCTCTAAGTAAGGCATTTCCTCTTTTTGCAATGATACATTCCTTTCAGATCTGAGATGAAGAATGAATCAATGCAAGCTTTTGTTTTAATTTTACTTGGTGCAACCTTTATTTGGAGTCTTTTTAAAAGATTCCTCAAGAGTGATGCTACTGTTGACTTTTGTACTCCCTCGCAACGTTTCATAAATTGCTGTGAGCAGGAAGTAATGTTTTGTTGTATAGCCTAATATGGAGATGAAGTCCATATTAAACCTTTATCCCATTAAACAACATATATTGCCCAATTTTATAAGATAATTTTAAAACAGCAGGCTGATTTGTAAACCCTACCATGTATTGGCATACAATCAATATAATATTCATATAATGGTACATATACAGGTTCCACTCTTCCAAGTTTTTTACCAAAACATAATGATGGGTACATCCTTTAGCTCAACACGTTTCGTAAAAATAATCTCAATTCTTCAGGAGCAGATGCCCATTGTAAAATCTGCAAACCAAAAAAACAGCTTCATAGAGTATGTTAAAAAATTCCTTGGGTAAAGGAAGGAGATGATGTGATATTTATTTTATTTTGATTAGGAGTACAACATTCTAGCACTTTCTTTCACTTTTTTTTTTTTACTGTGGTTTGCACTCTCTGCACACAGGTCGCTTTGTCTAGGTTTAATAGACATGTGCACTGCCGAAAAATTTGTTTGTTTCCGTTTCAATCATTTTTTGTTTTTTTCCGGGTCATTCGTTATGATCGAAATTCGAAAATGTAAAAATCCGAAATCCAGAAATTCGAAAAATTTGTAAATTCGAAAAATCGAAAATCTGAAATGCGTAAATTCTAAAATTCGTAAATTTGAAATCCGGAAATGTGAAAATCGGAAATGTGTAATTTTGAAAATTTGAAATGCGTAAATCCGAAATGCGCAAATCCGAAATGCGAAAATTCGTAAAATTTGAAAATCCAGAAATTTGAAAATCCAAAATCCAGCAATTCGAAAAAATTAATTAAACTATTAAATTATAGGTATTGGAATTTCCTTTCAAATTTGGCTGTTAGTGAACGTAACAAATACAGATATATCCGAAGCTTCAAAAAATAATAAATGTTGTATCTAAACAAATGGAACGGAACAAATTAATAATTAATAATAATAAAAAGGTTTTATCATTATTCTTCATTCATTACATTCCGTTTAGATATTCGATTTGTATATAGAATATTAGATTCATATTTCGGAAAATTCATAACTGCGGATAAAGTCATATGCATAAGGAAATTCCAATACCTATAATTTAATAGTTAGTAATCGTTAAGTTATTATTATTAGTTAGTTATTATTTCATTAGCTGCCATCATATCTCGTGGCTTAATTCAGTACCTAAGAGCCAGTACATGCGCTTACGGCACAATTGTACTAAACTAGATGATTTCAGGGAGCAGGCTAAGGTTTTGACCAACAGATTTGTGGAGAAGGGATATTCTGCCAAAGATCTGGAAGAGAGAGTCCTGGAAGTTGAACAGCTGGATAGAAGTCAACTTCTGACTGAGAGGCGAGCGGCAGTGGACGGACAAAACTATTTTGTTTTGCCGTTCGTTACTGGCTTCTTTAACCAGCATTTTTTGGTTAAGAAACTAATACGCAAACACTGGCATCTGATTAAAGATGATACAGTGTTGGGTCCCATTCTCCCTGAACAACCCCATGTAGTCTTCAGAGAAGTACCTTCACTGAAGGACTCTTTAGCTCCTAGTGCTTGTGATCCCCCAAGTAATAAACCAATGTTCTTTCAGAACTTGGTGGGCTATCACAAATGCAATAAATGTTCTGTTTGTAGCATAAATCATATTAGAGACCAGAAGACCCTTAAATTTGTCTCTAATAGTACTTCTGAAGAATTTGACATTAAGTCCTTTATCACGTGTTCTACTACCCATGTGGTGTACCTCCTTATTTGTCCATGTGGATTACAGTATATCGGGCGTACTGTGCGACCCCTCAGTGTTAGGTTGAATGAACACATTGGTAACA
The DNA here is from genome assembly GCF_042186555.1 of Aquarana catesbeiana. NCBI lineage: Eukaryota > Metazoa > Chordata > Amphibia > Anura > Ranidae > Aquarana > Aquarana catesbeiana. The sequence goes on from NC_133335.1 coordinate 105,547,601, forward strand.
TTACCTGGAGGTACATAATAGTGACCCTAGAGGCACGTCTTTCTTGGCCATCGATAAACTCAAGCCTCATTGGAGAGGTGGCCCCAAAAGAAGGGCCATATCTAAACTCGAAATGAGCTGGATTTATCGAGTCAAATGTCTTAAGCCCTTAGGTTTGAATGTTGACATCGAGATCAACATTTTTATTGATAATTCTTAAACCTGCATTAGAATGATATGGACGCAGGTTTAATGAGTCCGTTTTGCCCCGACTATCACAGTGTATATTGATTAATAGTTTCATTTTTTATTAGTACAAACGGATGTTATATCTTTAATTGAACTTCAGAGTGCATCTCTTTGTTTATATCTGATTGGTTCTTTTATATATAGTACAATATAATTTTTCACCTTTGGCCTCCTTGGACTCCTAAATTTTTTTTTTTTTTTAAATTAGAAACAAAAGTTTATTGAGTTTTTCTTTCGGTACAAAAAAGTTATGCAGAGAAATTGTACAGTGTAACATACATAGTAGGTATAATCGTGTTGCTCGTGTTCAACCGGTATTGTTGGTGTCAGTTATTTCCATATATATTAAAGACCATATATATTGTACATTTACATATTGACAGTATCTAGTTCCGAGGTAAGCTGCGCAGGCATGAAATGTGTCAAGTAGTATTACGAGGTGCAAGTTGTAGAGGATTTCAGCCATCTGTCCCAAATTTTATTATATTTGGCCGGGCACCCTCTATTTATGTAAACCACTTTTTTATACAGTAGTGAGTTATTGATCTCTGCAAGCCAAGCCAACAGCGTAGGGGCTGCTGCCTGGATCCAGTTGCGAGCTATTATTTTCCTTGCTATAAACAAGGTTTCAAGCAAGAAATGACGTGTAAATGTATCTACTGCATCTTCAGGAAATAAGCCCAACAAACATTGTTTGGGGTCCAGGGATGCTGGTGAACCCATTTGATCGTGTAAGAATTGGACTATTTGAGACCAGTATCCCTGGATCCGAGGGCACTGCCAAAGGATGTGATCAAAGGTGCCAACAGAGATCAAGCACCTAGGGCACCTATCGCTGCGAGATGGACAAAATTTTTCCAGACGCTGTAGCGTCAGGTAGGCCCTGTGGGTAATATAGGTTTGTACAAGTCTGTCGGGCAGCTTGGGAGATACCAATTTGGGGGTCTCTAGTATTTCACCCCAGTCTTCATCTTCTATTTCACCTGCCCCATCTGTCCATTTCTGTTTAATGGGGTATGCTAATTTGGTTGTAGAGGGTGTGGTAAGCATATTGTAAAAAAGGGATATGAGTTGGCGAGGTTCTTCGCAAAGAATCACTTCAAGTATGTCTAGGGAGGATAAAGTGGGGTACGCGACTATAAACAGGTATATTGGAGAGTGCCATATCAGATATAGAATTTTATGTAAAAGTATCATTTTGACTAGGCCTACACAACCCATCACCCCCACCGGTAGTCTTGCCCATGTTTGGATTTTAGACTTAATGAACGGGATTAGGGGTTCCACATTTAAGGGGATAAAGTCTGCCAATTACCTGGAGATCTGTATGCCCAGGTGTTTAAGAGTGCTCACTCTTACTAGGGGTAAACTAGCCTGCTCTCTCGATGGGGGAAGTATATCGATGGGAAGGACTTGGGACTTATCCCAGTTCATTTTGAGCCCTGAGAACCTGCCAAAGTTCTCTATTTTATTTTTTATTTATTTCAGGTACTTATATAGCGCCGTCAATATATGCAGCGCTTTACATATAGATTGTACATTCACATCAGTCCCTACCCTCAAGGAGCTTACAATCTAAGTTCCCTAACTCACATTCATACATACTAGGGATAATTTAGACAGGATCCAATAAACCTACCAGCATGTCTTTGGAGTGTGGGAGGAAACCGGAGTACCCGGAGGAAACCCACGCAGGCACAGGGAGAACATGCAAACTTCAGGCAGGTAGTGTCATGGTTGGGATTCGAACCAGTGACCCTTCTTACTGCTAGGCGAAAGTGCTACCCACTACACCACTGTGCCGCCCATAATTTGTAGGGCCGTTTGGAGGGAAGGACCTGAGTCAGAAAGATATAGGATCATGTCATCGGCATAGAACCCTACCTTTTCCTCCACCATGCCTGATGCTAGACCGTGAATACCCGGGGGTTTTCTAAGTGCCACTGCTAGGGGCTCCACTGCTAGGGCGTACAGTAGGGGTGAAATGGGGCATCCCTGCCACGTCCCCCGTGAGAGTGGGAAGGTGGCAGAGGTCCATCCGTTAGCCACGACTCCTGAGGAGCATTGTATAGAATAGTGAACCATTTAACAAAGTTAGGGCCAAATCCGAAACTATTTAAACAATGCCACAGGTAACCGAGTCGAATGCCACAGGTAACCGAGTCGAATGCCTTGGCTGCATCAAGGGAGACGACTACTCTAGATCCTATTTGCTGGTGAGAGGCTTGGACGTTCATGAAGAGATGTCTAGTATTAAATACAGTGTTTTTGGCTGGCATGAAGCCTGTTTGGTCGGGATGTATGAGGGAGAGGATAACCTTATTTAGACGTAGGGCTAGAATTTTTGCTAATAACTTGATGTCTGTTTGTAAAAGTGAAATGGCCCTATATGATTCGGGTAGGTGGGGATCCTTGCCTGGTTAAGGGATTAAAACTATGATGGCTTCACACATGGATTCGGGAGCATTAGCCCTAAATATTGCTTGGTATAGAGTGAGAAGTCTAGGAATGAGGGTTTCTGAAAAGTGAGCATAAAATTCGATTGGCAGTCCGTCAGAACCCGGGGCCTTGGCTTTGGCAAAGTGGGAGATAGCGAGTTTGATATCGTCTGCGGACAGTGGGGCCTCGAGCATCTCAACTTGTTCTGCATTTAATTTAGGGAGTGTAAGGGTATCAAATAAATTTTCTAGATCCTTTAAGGGGTAGTTTACCTTGGACGTGTATACCTCCCTAAAGAATCCCTCGAATTCCTGAACTATCAAGGCAGAGTCTGTAATATCGCCCGCCGTGTCAGATTTCAGGGTAATGACCCCCGGGGTCTGGTGTTTAGGTATGCCAGGTATGCTAGCAGTTTGCCTGGGCGTTCCCCATGCTCAAAGGCCTTTTGTTTGCTGAAGAACATCTTATGCCCTGTACACACGGTCGGATTTTCCGATGGAAAACGTGTGATAGGACCTTGTTGTCAGAAATTCTGACCGTGTGTAGGCTCCATCACACATTTTCCATCGGATTTTCCGACACACAAAGTTTGAGAGCAGGATATAAAATTTTCCGACAACAAAATCCGTTGTCGGAAATTCCGATCGTGTGTACACAAATCCGAGGACAAAGTGCCACGCATGCTCAGAATAAATAAAGAGATGAAAGCTATTGGCCACTGCCCAGTTTATAGTCCCGACGTACGTGTTTTACGTCACTGCGTTTAGAACGATCGGATTTTCCAACAACTTTGTGTGACCGTGTGTATGCAAGACAAGTTTGAGCCAACATTCGTCGGAAAAAATCCTAGGATTTCGTTGTCGGAATATCCGAACAAAGTCCGACCGTGTGTACGGGGCATTAGATCGGGCCCTCTCCTGGCACAGCTGGTGACTGCCCTGGTTTGCAGCCTCAGCTATGCCAGTGTGACTGGTGTAGGAAATGTTGCATAGTCATCTTCTATTTCTGCTATTTGCGTTATAGCTTGGGTATAGGTGAACTTGGAGTTCCTCCTAAACCTGGATATGCATGCAGTAAGGAGCATTCTAGCGTGTTTTTTAAACGCTTCCCACACAGTCAGAGGAGTGGGACTAACCTATCTGTGTCTGGAAGTATGGTTAACCAAAAGGGTTCAAACTCCAATTCAGGGGGGGGATTGTCAAAAGACGTCAGTTCAACCCAGTAGGAAGAGTGGTCAGAGAGTAATCCGGGGCCGAATCCGGCGTTATGCAGTCTGGGAGTCAAAGTACCGGATATCCAAACGTGGTCTATGCGGGACATGGTAGAGTGAGAACTAGAGAAGCAGGAGTAGGCTTGACGATTTGGGTAGAGATGTCGCCAGGTATCCACCAAGTCAAAACCTGTCATCAGTCAGCTGAACCTAGTGTCATGATTTTGGCATAGGTGGTTGTGAGCTTTGTCCCAGGCAATCAAGGGAAGGATTGGTCACCATATTGAAGTCTCCCAACCATATTGCGGCCCTCTGATTTTTAAGGAAGGAAAACACTGCAGTACGCTTCAGTTTATCACCTAATCCACAGACATTCCATGCCAGGAACTTTAACCTAGCCATAAGCATAGCATAAGCCCTCATGCACACGGACGTTTTTACAGCCGCGTTTTTTACAGCTTAAAAACGCCTGTCTATGTTAGTCTATGGATTCATGCCCACCTAGACGTTTTTGAGCTGCAAATAGCCTAGGCGTTTTTAAGCTGTAAAAAAAACCCAGGACCAGTGCGTTCCGAGGAGCGGCGCTAGAGCTGTAAAAACGCGAAACGCGGAAAAACGCGGAAAAACGCGCAAAAACGCGACCGCTGCGTTTTTTCGCGTTTTTTTAACTCCGGCGTTTTTTGGTTAAAAAGAGATGATTGGACACTGTAATCTCTGTAAAAACAGGAATTTCCTGTCTGGACATTAGATTACCCAAGAGTCCTTTGCACAGCCGTGTGACTGTGGTGATTTTGGCTTCAAGATGGCTAGTGCTAGTGCAGTCTCTCAAGTGGAATTAATAAATGCGGTACAGGCCCATCCAGAACTGTGGGATGTGGCACATCCACTGCATGGAGACCACATCCGGAAGGTGAAAGCCTGGGAGGACATATGTGCTGCGATTACCCCTGGCTGGGAACAAATCAGAAATGCGGGAAGAAAGGAGATAAGTAAGTCTATTTTCCTTGAATGCATGATCTGTTTGTGTGTAATGTAAATGAAGATTGCATATTTAACCCTTTGTTTTCCATGTTATTTTAGGCAAAATTATGCAGCGGCGCTGGAAGTCCCTACGTGACCGTGTCAGGAGGGACCTCACGGACGAAGACAAGGCGGCACGTAGCGGAGCACCAGCGCCAACCAAAAAACAACATGTTTACCACACCAATCTCCAATTCCTCAGGCAAAATATGCAGAGCCATACCAGACCGTAAGTTTTTTTCATATATTTGCCTATGTACATTGCTTTTCAGGCAGTATGTTCCATGGCTATTGTAACCACTTTCCGAACGCCACATGTACATATTCGTCGGCAGAATGGCACGGCAGCACAAATGGGCGTACCTGTACGTCCCTTTTAAGTTGCCGCCTTGGCGGCGCGCTTTCCCATTTTGAGGTCCATGAGTCCGACAGCGGGTCCTGCGGACTCAATGTCCGCGGGCACACCGGCGATCGTCTCAGGGAGAGGAAGAGGTCAATGCCAGTGTAATTTTTACAGTATGTCATTGCAATTTTAATCGCACTGATCGCTGTAAAAATGACAATTTTTCCAAAAATGTGTCCAAATTGTCCAATGTGTCGGCCGTATTGTCGCAGTCATGCTAAAAATCGCTGATCTTCCCCATTACTAATTAAAAAAAATTTGCAATCATTGCAATTTTAATCGCACTGATCGCTGTAAAAATGACAATTTTTCCAAAAATGTGTCCAAATTGTCCAATGTGTCGGCCGTATTGTCGCAGTCATGCTAAAAATCGCTGATCTTCCCCATTACTAATTTAAAAAAATTTGCAATCATTGCAATTTTAATCGCACTGATCGCTGTAAAAATGACAATTTTTCCAAAAATGTGTCCAAATTGTCCAATGTGTCGGCCGTATTGTCGCAGTCATGCTAAAAATCGCTGATCTTCCCCATTACTAATAAAAAAAAATGGTCCAGGCTAAAGTAGTTACGTTTATACAATTTGTATTGTTTGCAGGACAACTTCAAATTTTAGACTCGGAGAGGTCGATGAGGAAGATACAGAGCTTCAGAGACCAAACAGTCCAATGACCACCTCTGGATCTCCACGACCGATCAGCGAGGGAGGTGTTGAGGGCACAGATGAGGTAACTGCTTCGGTCTGCCTGTCTATCTCATTGTCTGTCTGTCCATGTACATGTCAATGTAAACATTTTTGTTCTTTTGCAGGAATCGAGGGCTGTGGAAACACCGTCTCCTGGCAGTTTTCAAAGTGGAGAGCAGCGCGGTCGTGGCGGTGTTCGTGGCCGTGGGCGTGGACGTCAGGCGAGGGGCGGCTATAATCCCGAGGCTGATGACAGGGTGCTAGCACTGCTGCAGGAAGTGCGGCAGGAGAGGCGCAGTATGGATGCCCTTTTAGACCCCAATAACCCACGCGCCTGCTTCTGCCGCAGCCTTTACCACATCCTGGAGGACATTGGGGGAGACCAAGAGAAACTTTGTATGGATCGCATGTACGCTATTGCAATGCAATACAGACATGCAAAATTGAGTGGCGGGCCACCTCCATGCGATCCATATAATGTTTCTCATGATCCCCCAATGGCCCCTGGGACCTCAGCAGTGCTAGCACCCCACTCTCACTATCAGCCCCCTCCTCAACGCCAACCACCACCTATGCCGTCCCAGACCTCATACCATAGCCTGCAAGCGTATGCTGATTTTCCACCTTCCACCTCCCATTTTCAGCCCTCATACCCTCTACCCCGCTACCAGCAGGATTTTGGGAGTGATCGCCAGGCCCAACCATTACCCCGTCCCCAATCCCCACATCCCCAATGCAATCAACCATCCACCACCACCTATCACCAGTTGTGATCCCCAAATAAAATCTTTTTTTTCTTGAAATACCAGTTGTGATCCCAATCCTTTATTTAATTTTTTATTTTTTTTGAAAAGTCTTTTATATGATGCACAACAGCACTCCTTTGCACTCTGCTTGCCCTGAAGGCAGAGTGCAAAGGACTCTATCGTACTCTACCTTCGGACAAGCGTAAGCTTGCTCTTTTTTGGGCTTAGCCTAGGCTTACCCCGAAGGCAGAGTCAAATTGACTTGTAGAACAATCGTTGACAAATGGACCAAAAAATAACAAACTTCAATTTTGAAATGCTTTATTTCAAAAAACACAAGACGGCAAAGGTAGATGTATTGCAAATATTTTTTAGATATAATCATTCTGCCATGATACCTCTCCATCAGGGGATTCAAAAAATTCTGCAAATTGGTTTCGAATGCTCATGACACGTGCAGTTGAACGCAAGTCCATAAATTGAACCCTCTGAAGTTGTCTAATGGGCTCCTGTTCAACATTATTTCTGTCACTGTCCCGCAGAAAATTGTGCAGAACGCAGCATGCCAGGACGACTTGAATGGCGTTGTCAACATCCAATTGCATACTTGTCAGCAAAACTCGCCATTTGGCCGTGCACACCCCGAATGCACATTCAACAACACGGCGTGCACGGCTGAGCCGATAATTGAAAATTTTTTGTTGTCGGCTGAGACCAGTGCCACTGTATGGCCTCATTAGATTTTCAGCCAGTCCAAAGGCCTCATCTGCCACCATGACTAATGGCAAGCTGGGTTCTTCAGTGCAGGGTAGAGGCCTGCTTTCAGGAATATTGAGTCGTCCCTCATGTAGACGACGTCCGAAGGCCGACTCGCGGAATATGCGGGCATCACCTTGGCTTCCATATGCTCCCACATCTACAAACAGAAATTTGAGGTGTGCATCGGACAATGCCAGGAGGACCACCGAAAAATATTTTTTGTAATTAAAATATGAAGATCCAGAGTGGGGAGGCTTCTTCACCCTGATGTGTTTCCCATCAAGGGCTCCTATACAATTTGGGAACTGAGTTTTTTCCCAAAAAGTGTCCACAACTGATTCCCAGATGTCTTCGGTTGGCTCTGGCATTACAACGTTATGCAATTCCTCCCATATTGCCACACATGTTTCCTTTATTATTTTTGAGACCGTTGAGAGGCCAAGGAGGAAGTAGTGATGCAAGGAAGCATAACTTTGTCCCGTGGCAAGGAACCTAAGATAACATAATAAATTTAGTTATTGAAAGAGTAAAGCATAAACATAAGTCCTAACCCTACCCTTAAACCTAACCCTATCTCCTAACCCTAACCCCTAACCCTAACTCCTAACCCTAACCCCTAACCCTAAACCCTAAACCCTAACCCCTAACCATAACCCCTAACCCTAACCCTAACTCTTAACCCCTAACTCCTAACCCTAACTCCTAACCCCTAACCCTAACCCCTAACCCTAACCCCTAACCCTAACTCCCTAACCCTAACCCTAACCCCTAACCCTAACTCTAACCCCTAACCCTAACTCCTAACCCTAACCCTAACTCCTAACCCTAACCCTAACCCCTAACCCTAACCCCTAACCCTAACTCCTAACCCTAAACCCTAACCCCTCCTCCCATATGTGTATTCACTTACCTGAGTGTCACTAGCATCCGTTCCTCCGGTGACACAGAGCTACGCATCACAGTGTCCATCCTTGTGAGCCTTGGCCTGAGCCTCTCCAACAGGTCATCAAAGAGCGGCACTGACATCCTTGTAAAGTTGAAGAACTTTGTTGGATATGAGCGCAGTTGGGAATAAATATTGCCAAAGTACCCCGTAGAAAACCCATTGGATACCATTGGATGCACCCAAAATCGACGCCTGCTGCTTCTCTCCTCCTCCTGTCTCATTCTCCGCTGCCTCCGCAACACAATCAGAAGGATTGCCTCATCGATCTTTTGCATGACAGGATCCATATTTCTCAGAAAAATACTGAAAAATACTGAAATATACTGAAAACTCTGAAACACTCTGAAACACTCTCTCCTCTCTCTCTCTCCTACCAAAATGGCACCGACACATGTTCATTAACATATTTTCTTTGGTTTCTGTGGCATTGTGGGAAATTTGGGAGTGTATATAGCTGAGAGATGTGTTTTTCATTAAAAAACGCTACTTAGCGCTAACGCGGAAAAACGCGCAAAAACGCGCAAAACCGCTAATGCAAAACGCGGTAAAAATTTTTTAACGCCGGTTTTTCCAGGCGTCGAACCTAGCTTTACAGCTCGTTTTTTAAAACGTCCATGTGCATGAGGACTAACAGAACAATTGGGCCGGGTAGGCGCACACACCTCAATCATGCATTAAGTATTTTTATATTTGTATGTGTCTGGTAGTGACATTTCATGTCCTAATTTTAACAACATTTTTATTTTTTATTTACAACGAATACCATGTGCTATACTATCATCTTCTTTAATCATATCATGGGCCGAATGGCTCAGAGATTCAGGAAGATATGACGTTTGTTTTAATGTTATGGTTTATGTACATGAACATTTGATTAAGTATATGTTTCAATTGCCCGGGCTTGTCTTCCGGATGTGGCCAGTCATGAAGATGAGGCTTGGCTTCGGCCGGCCCTATTTGGAAGAGGGGCGGGTGGTGGTGAGGAATATTGGCTATGCATCCGCCTTTTTCCTGCCTATAACAACTGAAAATGAGGGTTGACTTATTTTCATCAATATGGTCGCCACATGAGAAAGAGGCTTGGTTGCTTTCTCGTAGGTACTTAGGGTGATGGCTCAGTGCGTCGCCCGTGCCCTTTGTCAGGGCGGAGCTACACATTGACGTCACCATGCTTTACGTGACCCCGGAAGCACGGGTGTTCGTATTGTATTTCGATTGCCGGCAAAATCTTTTTTTTAACTTTTTGTATTTGTATTCTGAACCTTTTTTATGAATAAACCTTATAGTGTTTAAGGATAATACATTATTGGAGCTCCTTTTTTATACTTCTATACAGCCTGTTCCAGTCCGAAAGAGTGTACTGGTTTCTCATCAGGAGGAGAGCCCCTCTACACATTGGATGGAAAAACGGCGTAAGGAGGGAGAAGGACGCTAGGAGTCTGGAAGTACTGGCATCTTGGATCGACCAGAGACCCCGCAGAGGGCTATTTCTGCAGGCGATAATGACCTCGCTACTGACATCCACTACATCTGGTAAGGGTCTCCATCATCTTTGGTGTATGTCCTAAGGAGAGGCTTATCCCTCATCCCCTAAGTGGTGGTGGAATCAACCTGTAGTTTTCATCTGCAGTGTTTTTTTCCCCTTTTCTTTTTATATTTTTGGAATTGGACTCAGTGCTTATCATATGTGAATTATACACACATTGTTTCACTTATATATATATTTTTTTGCACTATATGAATTTTGTATGTGGACTTTTTGCAATTGCCTTTTTTCACTGGTATGGATAGGTATAGTCCTTCATAATTTATTTGCTCACTCACGTAGTGTTATTCTGTGTATTGGGTTTTTGAACACACATATTAATTTAAGATTGTTACAATATTAGCATGACCATCTTCCTTTATATAAGTTATTATTTCATATTTTCACATTTCTGATTTTTTGTGTTTCCGAATTTTAAAATTTTCAAATTTCCGAATCTTCGGATTTTCGAATTTCCAAAATTTCTAATTTCCGGATTTTCGAATTTCGTAAATTTGAAATCCGTAAATTCGTAAATTCTGAATTTGCGAATATTCTGAAAAATTTGTTAAACGGGTTTTCGAAGGATATTTCAGAATTTGATGAAATTTGTTAAAAAACTAATTTGGTATTAAACGTATTGCACATGTTTAATGTTAAATAGGCTTCTTCTCCTGTTCCTGATGGGCAAAAGGCATTCTAATCCCATGCATATAATTTCCGGTACTGCTCCTCGGGTTTTCCCACTGGGGTGCCATGTCTTCCCCCCACAACTCCCTAGCCAGACACCTGGCAGTGGTTTCCATTTGGAGGAGCTATCTTAGATTGGTATATAGCTGATTTGGAAGTATTGTTCTAATTATGGACAGCTACTGTATATGTATAAATCATCTCCTCCTTTCCCTTGTTTTGAGGGAATTTTTTAAAATACTCTATAAAGCTGTTTTTTGGTTTGCAAATTTTACAATGGGCATCTTCTCAAGAAGTGTGGTTGTCACGAAACGTGTTGCGCTAAAGGATGTACCCATCATTATGTTTTGTTAAAAACTTGGAAGAGTGGAACCTGTATATGTATCATTATATAAATATTATGTTGATGTTATGCCGATTCACGGTAGTGTTTACAAATGAGCCTGCTGTTTAAAATATTTTATATGAATAAGAAAATTTTAAATCTATCGCTTCATAAATCTTTTTATGCAAATATTGTACCTCATTTAAAGTCCCATGGAAAATGTTTTTAGTTCTTTGTATATGCAACCAGGGGATGGAGACATGACATTATAAGGCACCAGCACACATAAATATTATATAATTTTAAAAGGTCTATTTTCCACTATTGTTTGTGTGTGTGTGTGTGTGTGGGGGGGGGGGGGGGGGATGTCTGTGGGGTATCTTTATTCATACACGATTCATTTAAGGTTTTATCAAACACACCAAGTTATGAAAATGGGCAGCATGCACATGTTCCTGTAAATGGTAGGAGAACAGGTACTGGGGTACCATGTGGAGGTTCAGTCTCCAAGTGCACCTCTCTGCAAGGCAGCCATTTATGGTTCACAATATTTATGTTGATAATTTATATACATTGATGGGCTCTTTTGGAAGGTTGTTCTTTAAGTCGATATTAGTATACATGAGGGATTGCTTGGTAATCAGTTATTCAACCATCTATAATTTTTTCGTGTATAGCTTGTGATTTAAAATTTTGTAAAAATAAACATATCTTTCACGGAAATAATGCTCCAGCATTATAGATTTTTTGGTTGCACTATTAGGAATTGGGTCTGTAGAAGGCCAGCGAACAGGCCTTACTTTTGATGTCTCTATCCACATTGCATATAAATGCAAAAGGAGCAATTTACAAACAGCCAACCACAGTGTAAGCCTAGCATTGATTTGTACAGGCTTCCTGTCTGTAGCTGCTTACAAACCTGCCGAAATATGCTAATCTGGGTAGTGTACAACCCTTGCCAGATGTGTGAATGCACCTGAAGTGCTACATCTCACTTTGGTAACCCAGAAAACAAGGGAAGGCCTAAAAAAAGGTTACTGAGGCTATTTTGCATGACATGATAGTTTAAGACGGTACTTACTGCAGTCCTGTGAATAGTGACGACTGACAGAAAAGCTGAATGTTGGCGAAGAAGGGCTGGTAGATTTTATTGGGGCAGAGCTGATGGCACTGGATACAACACAGGAGGCTGGGACATGTTTAGCTCGCAGATCAATACTTGGACTTGTTGGCTCATCTGTGAAGAAAGCAGAGTTTAAGTAAGATGGGTATTCAGCAGTCAAAACACTAAGGAAATGAGGAGAATTGATAAATATTTGCACCTAAAATCAATATTCTCACCCCACAGTTCAAGCAAATGTAAAATGTGAAGGAAAAAAAACATTTAAAAGTGCTCATCAGCATACATCCCTCTAAAGCCCCAGGTCCAGACGGATTTTCAGGTCATTACTATAGAAAATATCAAGAGATCCTTACACCCCACTTATGCTCTTATTCTAACGACCTGAGACGGAGTAACAAAATTCCCAGACATGAGAATGCAGCATACTTACATATTTTACCAAAACCGGGAAAGGACCATGGGGACTGCTCCAACTATCGCCCAATTTCCTTGATTAACACAGATTTAAAAATAATGACAAAAGCACTAGCCCTTAGATTAAACTCTTTCCTCTCACAATATATTCATCCTGACCAGGCAGGCTTCGTCCCGAACCGCCAGGCATCGGATCAGACTCGCAGGATAATAAATCTAATTTCAGCTATCCAATCTGATTGGGACTGCAAGGGACCTAGAAGGGGCATGCTGCTTTCATTGGACATCCAGAAGGCGTTTGACTCCCTGTCATAGGACTACTTATTTGACGTGCTACGTTGACTTGGGTTTGGAGAGCGCTTTCTGGCTCTCCTTCAGATGCTGTATGAAGCCCCGACAGCATAATTGAAACTCAGGGGATACTCTTCCCAACCCCTTGATATTAAGAGGGGAACTAGGCAGGAATGCCCATTATCCCCACTGTTATTCGCTCTAGCAATAGAGCCACTGGCGATAAAGATTCGGGCTTGCCCGGACGTCAAGGGCATCGTTTGTGGGGACAGAGAACATAAGTGTTTACTGTTTGCTGATGACCTCCTGCTGGCTCTGTCATCACCATTTACTTCCCTCCCCAATCTCAATACTATTTTACAACCGTTCTCTGAAATCTCGGGTCTAAAAATCAACCACAGCAAATCCAGAGCGCTGAGTCTCTCCTTACAGAGCTCCACCCAGAAAACTCTAGAACAATCCTATCAATTTCTATGGGAGGCAGAAGCTCTTTCATATTTAGGAATACGACTAACTCTGTTTATACAAACCCTATACAAACATAACTACACCGCATTGTTCAAACGGCTTATTGAGGATCTAGCCAGATGGCAGATTCACCCCCCATCGTGGTTCGGGGCAGACTACACTAAATAAAAATGAATATATTACCCAAGGTCTTATACCTGTTTCGCACTATACCCGTGTCATTAGTTTGATCTGAATTACACATTTTTCAAATAAAGATACTACAGTTTATATGGGGTGACAAGAGGCCTAGGGTGAACAACGGTACAATGTACACTCCAAAACAGAAGGGGGGGCTTGGCCTGCCTGATTTACAGAAATACTTTTATGCGGCCCAGTTGGCCCAACTCACCAAGTTTCACTCTCAACAACCTCAAGCACTATAGATGACCATGGAATCATATTCCTGTCACCCCAAACAAGTTTCCCATATTATGTGGCTCCCAATGAAAGAGAGACCAATTATATTATGTCCTACTTTCTCCTTTTTACTAGATATTTGGGATAGGCTCTCAAGGACGCAGAAATTCCAATCACCCCATAATTCGCTAGCACCTCTATTGAGAAATAGAGAATTCACCCCGGGCCTCAGTCCCCCCACATTCGAATGATGGACCAACAAGGGCCTAATACGGATAGCAGATCTTTGTGACCACAAAGGCATGCTATCTAAAAAGATTCTGATAGAAAAATATCAAATGCCTGATACTGAAAACTACAGACTCACCCAAATACATCATTATATACAAACCTTGTCACACAAGGGAGATTTAGCGACAATAACTCCAATGGAACACTTATGTCGACAATATGACAGACTCAGGGGGCATATACAGTGGCTTGCGAAAGTATTCGGCCCCTTAAACTTTTCAACCTTTTGCCACATTTCAGGCTTCAAACATAAAGATATAAAATTTTAATTTTTTGTGAAGAATCACCAACAAGTGGGACACAATTGTGAAGTGGAACGAAATCTATTGGATATTTTAAACTTTTTTAGCAATTAAAAAACTGAAAAGTGGTGCGTGCAAAATTATTCGGCCCCTTTACTTTCAGTGCAGCAAACTCACTCCAGAAGTTCAGCGAGGATCTCTGAATGATCCAATGTTGTCCTAAATGACTAATGGTGATAAATAGAATACACCTGTGTGTAATCAAGTCTCTGTATAAATGCACCTGCTCTGTGATAGTCTCAGGGTTCTGTTGAAAGCGCAGAGAGCATCATGAAGACCAAGGAACACACCAGGCAGGTCCGTAATACTGTTGTGGAGAAGTTTAAAGCCGGATTTGGATACAAAAAGATTTCTCAGGCTTTAAACAACCCAAGGAGCACTGTGCAAGCGATCATTTTGAAATGGAAGGAGTATCAGACCACTGCAAATCTACCAAGACCTGGCTGTCCCTCTAAACTTTCAGCTCAAACAAGGAGAAGACTGATCAGAGATGCAGCCAAGAGGCCCATGATCACTCTGGATGAACTGCAGAGAACTACAGCTGAGGTGGGAGAGTCTGTCCATAGGACAACAATCAGTCGTACACTGCACAAATCTGGCCTTTATGGAAGAGTGGCAAGAAGAAAGCCATTTCTCAAAGATATCCATAAAAAGTCTCGTCTAAAGTTTGCCACAAGCCACCTGGGAGACACACCAAATATGTGGAAGAAGGTGCTCTGGTCCGATGAAACCAAAATCAAACTTTTTGGCCACAATGCAAAACGATATGTTTGGCGTAAAAGCAACACAGCTCATCACACTCAACACACCATCCCCACTGTCAAACATGGTGGTGGCAGCATCATGGTTTGGGCCTGCTTTTCTTCAGCAGGGACAGGGAAGATGGTTAAAATTGAGGGGAAGATGGATGCAGCCAAAAACAGGACCATTCTGGATGAAAACCTGTTGGAGTCTGCAAAAGACCTGAAACTGGGACGGAGATTTATCTTCCAACAAGACAATGATCCCAAACATACAGCAAAATCTACAAAGGAATGGTTCACAAATAAACGTATCCAGGTGTTAGAATGGCCAAGTCAAAGTCCAGACCTGAATCCAATCGAGAATCTGTGGAAAGAGCTGAAAACTGCTGTTCACAAACGCTCTCCATCCAACCTCACTGAGCTCGAGCTGTTTTGCAAGGAAGAATGGGCAAGAATTTCAGTCTCTCGATGTGCAAAACTGATAGAGACATACCCCAAGTGACTTGCAGCTGTAATCAAAAGAGTTGGAAGCCTGATCCCCGGCCCAATTCTTTCACCTGTCACCTTCTCACCTTTACACCACACAACACCATTATGCCTGTTTTTTTTTTTTTTATCACTTCTTCCTCATTTTATTGGTCACCATATGCAATCCTCTTTACTCTTTGCACACAGCAATTTAACACTATGTTATTTTTCACATCCTTCACCAGTCACTCCCTTTTGTCATCACTATCTTTCCATTATTACCCTCATCTTTTTATGTTTCACTTCCCATGTGTGGTAATCTAGGTTACCTTACTGCTTTATAATATACATCTTATGCTTATTACCCCCGTCATCTTGTTAGCTCCCCCAGGTCGCCGTGGGAGATCATCTTCGGGCGTGGGGGCCTTGCGCCTGGGGTCTGTTGGGACCTGGGTAAGCAGATTCGCCCCCCTTTTTTTCCCCCACAATTTTGTATTACCTTTTTGTAAATGTTGATGCTGGAATATAAATTGTATTCACTATGTATCTTGGTAAACTTCATTGTATGTCTTCTATTTGTCAGGTTCAGACTGCCTAGTCAGAATAAATCATCTCTAGATTCCCTCCTGACGAAGCGGCTTATGTCCGCGAAACTAGTCGAGGAATATGATATCTGAGATTTTGTGTTGTACTGTACATTAATGATTCCACTGATGATATACCTGTACTTTTATTATGTTTTATTTTATTACCATTGTTTTGTCCTTTGCATCAATAAAAACAATTATAACTTTTATTACCGCCGTTATATACTCTATATTGTTACCTATTATTATTGTACTGGAATAGTCCAATATGCCCCTATTTTTTGGTCGCCTGACCGGGGATCAGGCTTCCAACTCTTTTGATTATTGATTTCTGGATGATGGTACTTATGTATTATTGCTGCTTCAACATTTCATCATAGAGGCCACTCAACTAATCGACTTGCAGCTGTAATCGCAGCAAAAGGTGGCTCTACAAAGTATTAACGCAAGGGGGGCGAATAATTTTGCACGCCCCACTTTTCATTTTTTTATTAGTTAAAAAAGTTTCAAAAATCCAAAAGATTTCATTCCACTTCACAATTGTGTCCCACTTGTTGGTGATTCTTCACAAAAAATAAAAATTTTATATCTTTATGTTTGAAGCCTGAAATGTGGCAAAAGGTTGAAAAGTTCAAGGGGGCCGAATACTTTCGCAAGCCACTGTATCTGCTATATATACAATTTTGACACATATCTTTGTAAAACTGAACTATATGACTCAATGGGAACAGGATTTTCAAGAAACTCTAGATCTTGAGGAGTGGCACTCGATATCAGAGGCAGTATCTCGGTCGCTCACCAATACCTCCGTTATAGAGGCCAACTATAAGGTTTTATTGAGATGGTACATGGTACCGGCCAGACTGGCCACCTTTGTGCCCGGAGCCACCCCGGGGTGCTTTCGTGGATGCGGCCAAGTGGGTACAGTTTATCACATATGGTGGACATGCCCCAAGGTCCGAAGATTTTGGATCAGGGTCTATAACTTTATATATACCCTCACCCAGATTAATTTGGTGAAGTCTGCGAAGCATGCACTCCTGGGTGGCAGGGTAGCTGAAGCCTCAAAAAAACCATAGAAGACTTCTTACATTTATATTCATATCAGCCAAAATCACGATAGCGAGAAACTGGAGGTCTGCAGCCCTACTATTTGATCAACTCAGACACAAAATGTCATGGCTTATGTTAAATGAAAGATTGACAGCAATTGTACAGGATAAGATGAAGTTGTTTAACAAAATATGGGACCCATGGATCAGATACCTAACTAATGATCCCAGGACGATCAAAAATCAGAACCCTTCTTGAAGGGCAAGCCAAGGAGCGTGGAGCCCTCCCACTCCCCACCCCACCCCTCTCCTCCCTAACTCCCCTTCCAAGTTCTACCCTCTACTAACGTAGAGTCCCCCCCACCCTCCTTTTATTTTTGATCTACCTCTTTACCTCCCTCAGCAAGGCACTGAACTACTGAGGTCGGGATGGCACCCCCCTGCGATCTGGAAGGCCAAACTCCCCCAATAGAGGGATGGTGAGCTGAAGTTTCCCAGTGGGTGGGACGTATTCCGAGACCTACGATATAGGCCGCAGTAAGAGAGTTAATGCTTACAGTTGAGAAATCTTTGCAGGATATGATATATACGCCATAATACTAGAATAAACAAAGTACAGTTTATACTGAGACAAGATAATAAGCCTCAAACACTAAAGGAGGATTCCTTACATATATTGCATTGTATGTATAAAGTATTGAGGATACTGTACAATACTCAACGTGATGCAGAGATTTGTCACTTGCTTTGTAAAAACTTTAATAAAAATCATTGAAACATAAAAAGTGCTCATCAGAAGCATTTAATTGGTGCTTCCTTATAGACCCTGCAATTTTGGAAATTCAGATATGTTTAGCTGACCCTTTTGTTAGTTTTTATTATCTTCCAGCAGAGCAAACAAAAATTAAGGGTTGCTTGTTAAAAAAAAAAAATTTGGATCATAGAAATCTGACAAGTGCTATATACTATTAGCTGTTAGCATACTCTACTGCCATAACAAGAAGCCTGTGAGAACACCTTCCTCTCCTGACATAATTAATTGTGTTTTCAAAAAGACTGAGTGTAAATTTAGAGTACCAAAGATAAAAGCATGTTCCTTTGTTACAGAGACCAGTGATTTGTCAGGAAATGAAAGTGAACCAGCAGTTTGTCTGTGCATGGCAAAGCAAAAGGTTTCACCTTCCTTTCACCTCCCAACTTCTCCATTTAGCTACTGGCAATATAGCGAAGGGGACTCCTGCCACCTTCAAGAGGTATTAAACCCCAAACTAAAAATGTGTTATATTGCAGCTTACCAATCATTAGATGTGGTAGCTTCAGGGCTGTGTCTTGGCCTAGGCCTAGGGCAGTACTTTGCGGGGGGCGGCGGCTCTTTTTATCCGCCCCCCCCCCTGCACGAAAACCCCTCGAACCCGTCCTCCCCACGTCCCGCTCACATACAGCCTCCCGCAGTGTCAGTATCATTGGCCAATGGCCATACAGTGGTGCACACACATAGCACTGGTGGAGGCGGAGCCTAAAGCTCCACCTACCCACCTCCATACGGCATCATTGCATGCTCTCCAGCTCGGGGCGGGGAGTCGGGATGGGTCTCTCTGAACAGAGGAGGAGCGAGAGAGAGGAGGATGACGGCAGCAGGAACAGGTACACAAATTGATGAGAGTGAGTGAATAAATATATATTGAAACAGCGAGTCAGGAGTCAGGACCAATTTAAAAACTTGTTTACCCAGGCAGCTTTAGTAATGCTGCCACTGTGCCCATGAAACGCAGCCACTGTGGCCATCAAACGCAGCCACTGTGCCAACAAATGCAGCCACTGTGCCAACAAATGCAGCCACTGTGCCAACAAACGTAGCCACTGTGCCAACAAACGTAGCCACTGTGCCAACAAACGTAGCCACTGTGCCCATCAATTGCCAGCACTGTGCCATCAAACGCAGCCACTGTGCCAACAAAACGCAGCCACTGTGCCAACAAAACGCAGCCACTGTGCCAACAAAACGCAGCCACTGTGCCATCAAACGCAGCCACTGTGCCAACAAAACGCAGCCACTGTGCCAACAAAACGCAGCACTGTGCCCATCAATTGCCACCACTGTGCCATCAAACGCAGCCACTGTGCCAAACGCAGCCACTGTGCCCATCAATTGCAGCCACTGTGCCCATCAATTGCAGCCACTGTGCCCATCAAACGTAGCCACTGTGCCCATCAACTGCCGCCACTGTGCCATCAAACGCAGCCACTATTCCCATCAAATGCAGCCACTGTGCCCTCAAACGCAGTCACTGTGCCCATCAATTGCCCCCACTGTGCCAAACGCCGCCACTGTGCCCATCAAGTGCAGCCACTGTGCCCATAAATTGCCACCACTATGCCATCAAACGCAGCCACTGTGCCAATAAACGCAGTCACTGTGCCCATCAATTGCCGCCACTGTGCCATCAAACGCAGCCACTGTGCCATCAAACGCAGCCACTGTGCCATCAAATGCAGCCACTGTGCCCATCAAACGCAGCCACTGTGCCCATCAAATGCAGCCACTGTGCCCATCAAACGCAGCCACTGTGCCATCAAACGCAGCCACTGTGCCCATCAATTGCCGCCACTGTGCCCAAACGCAGCCACTGTGCCCATCAAACGCAGCCACTGTGCCCATCAATTGCCACCACTGTGCCATCAAACGCAGCCACTGTGCCCATCAAACGCAGCCACTGTGCCATCAAACGCAGCCACTGTGCCCATTAAACACAGCCACTGTGCCCATCAATTGCCGCCACTGTGGCTTTAAAAGCAGCCACTGTGACCATCAATTGCCGCCACTGTGCCATCAAACGCAGCCACTGTGCCCATCAATTGCTACCACTGTGCCCATCAAACGCAGCCACTGTGCCCATCAATTTCCACCACTGTGCCATCAAACGCAGCCATTATGCCCATCAAGTGCTGCCACTGTGCCATCAAACGCAGCCACTGTGCCCATCAATTGAAAGAGAAAGGGGTGTGGTTTACAGATGACAGGGCATGTCTTAAATAGGAAGGGGTGTGGCCTTGACAGGAAGGGTGGGTCGTATTTAAATTAGGGGGTGCATGAGTTTAATCAGGCCTAGGGCAGCACAAAACCTAAATATACCACTGGGTGGCTTGCATCAGTTTCTTTTCAAAGTCTTGTTTCCTCTATTTTCATCGGGTGATCTAACTGATAGCACACCTCCTGTATTAGTTGGACACAACTTTGGAGGAATGACCATAGGAGGCAGAGTCGACAGCAGCATTGTCAGTCTGGGGGGAGGGTAGCGTTAAATGTATTAGGAGATTTAGAACCACTAACAAACTGAAGCCAAAATCCAGCTCACACTATCAAAACAGTTACAGCAAACAGTTTTTTCCTTTTGGAATAAAGGTTTTGCATAAATAAATAAAAGATGGTCATTTTAATCATCCCTGCCAGTGTTTGGTGGTTTGTCTTATCCATGTAAACGAATACATTCTGCTGGAGAGTTTGTGCTCTGAAAAATAGACTTGCTGGCTGGATCACCAGATAAAAACAGAAGAAATGAAGCCTAAAAAAGGAACCAAATACAGAAGTCACATCTAAAAACTGGTAAGCTGCAATATAATAAATGTTTGCTTTTGGGTTTAATACTGCTTTCATTCTGGGTACCTGTGCGGCCAATTACAGCAATTTCACGTGCGATGAAGGTTAGTAAGTCACATGCACCAAACCCATAAATTACAGGTATTTTTCTTTGCATCTAGTATCCCAAAGAAGTTGAAAGCGATTAAGGAAAGATCAGTATGTGCAGCTGGGAAGAGCAGGAGTTTGGTAAACCTGCTGCCTTTTTTGCTGTATGTTATATTTGCTGCTTAAAGTGATACTAAAGTCTATTTTTTTCATTTTTTTCATTTGAAAATAACAAACATGTTTACTTACCTGCTCTGTGTAGTGGTTTTGCACAAAGCAGCCCAGATCCTCCTCTTTTCGGGTCCCTCTTCGGCGCTTCTGGCCCCTCTCCCTACAGTAAGCAGCTTGCTATTGGGCACCCGAGCTGAACCACTGCTGTGTGTGTCCATTCAGACACGCAGCTGCAGCCCGGCCACGCCCCCTCCATCACCTAATTGGCTGACTTTGACTGACTTTGATTGACAGCAGCGGGAGCCAATGCTCTGCTGCTGTCTCAGCCAATTAGGAGGGAGAGCCCCGGCCAGCCGATTCTCTCGTGTAACTTCGCTGGATCGAGATGGGCTCAAGTAAGTATTAGAGGGGGGCTGCTGCACACAGGAGGTTTTTTATCTTAATGCATAGAATGCATTAAGATAAAAAAAATCTTCTGCCTTTACAACCACTTTAAGTAATATACAGTATATCCCAGGAAAGCTTACCAATAAAAGGAATGGATGCTAGGGGCTCCTCAGAAAACGGTAATGGGGGTACCCTTTGTGAGGGTCGCTCACTTGACATCTCTTCTCTTCTTGCAGAAGGGGCAAGCTCCACATCTTTCCCTTCCTCTGGAAAGAGTACATTGACTTGCCGCACAGATGCTGGAGGCTTTCGTCCTGAAGGTGGCTTCTGTCTAAGGACCACCTCTTCTCTCTTTTCCTCTGTGGCACTGCTGTCATCTGTCGAACTGACACTTGTAGATGGTTCTTTCCTTTCAGGTGGGGAGGGAGAACATGGACAATGTGCTGACTTAAAGGTAGGGAGACCACTAAATCCTGTCTCTCTGAAGGAAAAAGCATGGAGGTGTTCAGTCCGACGTTGAAAAGAGGGGCTATAACTCCGGTACCCAATATACCCAGAGTCACCGGAACTAGAGTGTTGTGTCACAGATTTTGCTACTTCCCTGGAAGCAAGTACCACAGGCTGGGATGTGGGAGGATGTGACACTTTCTGAGTTGTCTGAGGAGGTCTCTCTGAAGACCAAATAGACCGTTCATAAGGGGGTGATATTAAAGCACTTAACTCCAGTTTCTCCATAGACCTACCAGTATGGGACAAGTAATTGTCTGACTGTGCCCGGTGGCTCCAGGAATCATTATCAAGAGGATAGTGAAGGGTATCTTGTGAAACACTCTGTGGCCAGTGATTTTGATGACCTTGCCGACTGACTTCTCCCAGTCGGTCTTGTGAGGCACTACGTCTTCTGGGGGGCAGGGCAGAGCCCCTCTTGTGAGGCGTTTGCTGGGACATCCAGTTACATAGTGCTTGGTGTCGTTCCCATTGACTTACCATGCGGGGGCCACTTGGCTTCTCCCACACATCAAAAGGAGCTTTGTTTGGTTGCTCTGGGCGATGACAGGATGTCCAACCATAGGCAGAATTGTATGGGGGTCCTGGCCCTCTGAATCGGTCAGATGCAGCTGGAGAAGCCATGTAAGGTCGGGGTGGAGGGAGAGGATTAGCAACAGGCCTAGCGTAGTCATTGCGATGAGCAGGGCTAGGGCCTGGAATTTCATTGTGCATGGGACTCCTGACAGATGGAAAATCCTCACAGTTAGACTGATGAAACCTACAGGTTGTTGGGTACCCAGAGGCAGACTCTAGAGGGTGACCTCGCCATGGATAGAAGGCAGGAGGAGGTGCAGGGATGCTATGTGCACCCCCACGGTATGGCTCATTGCCTTTCAGATATGCATCCTGCGAGTATGCCTGTATGAAAACAAAGAGGAGAAAATGTAAGGATTTCAGGTGGACTTGCATTTACCTGTTCTCTATGTGCATGTGTGTGTGAAATAAAAACTATGGACAAAATCCATCCTTTATACTTATGACTAGAAGATATGAAAAAACAAAAACTGCTGCCACTCAAAAGGCACACCCGAGTATCATCAGGACTATTAATCCCTTTGTGCTTACACAAACAGAAGACTGAGGATCATTCCCCCAAGTCCCTATGCATATTGGATAGGTATATGAAATCATATCAAACATAATGTAACTTTAACTAGCCATGCACAGTATGTGTGTGCTTTGAGTTCTAAAACGGATAGCAACCGACTTTTATTTTAAACAGCCATAGAAGAACTACATTTACTTACAAGTACAGTTAGTGATGTCCAGGATTTTTGTTTGATTTGAGCACACCTCAGCCAAATGGGATACCAGTGCAATAGAGACACCTGCATCATTAAATCACATCATCCAGTGATGCAGAGCCTCATAAATCAACGAATGACACCCAATTAAAAACAAAATAAACAAAAACACACCCAATCCTGTCACTTTCCTGGCTCAGTTCAAATTATATCTACTAGGGCCTCGTTGCTAAATGTAAACAAAGAGGCATCTTCCATATGAAGCCATTGCCCAAATATGTCCGTGACCACATTTGGTCAATGTCATTGCCCAAATATGGTCATGTGGCATATTTGGTCAGTGATGTCCATGCTAACCCCACCCCTCGGTTTACATGACTGGGAATTCCACACCAGTAATGAGTGCTGGGAGACATCACTGGCATCCTTAGAAAACACTGACAGATAGGAAGCAACCATATATATAGTAGCGGTAGAAAAAAAACTATACCTTTATATGATGTTTGCCTCCCACTGGACCTAGCTGTGAGCTGATCTTGAACAGAGACTTCTTGTAAATTTGATCTACAAACTAACAATTGAGCTAGAGCATTCTTCTCAAAGCCACAGAGCTGATGTGAACAAGCATTTGTCCTCTGTCCAGGCATCACATATGTACTTGGCAGCCTGGTCCAGCTGATTTGCCATATAAACCAGGTGCTGGAGAAAGCCTTTAGACAAAACCTCCAGGTGCAGAACTCTTACCCTCTGTGCTGCAGCCTGGGACACCAAGGTACAGGTGAAAACTGATCTGAGTGCAGAACTAGCTGCTCAAAAAGAGAGCTGAGCACAGGTCTCTAGCTCTAAAGCCCTCTCACCATTATATATGCCACTTCTTTTACATCTATTTTCCTTCTTTGGCCAGTTTTTGTTGGGCTGCCAGTGATGTAACTCTTTCACTTGCATGTTGCAAGAATGTTCCACTCTTGGTAGCTTAAAGTTGTAAAAAGTGGACTGTAAGTGTTTAGAGCACTGTGTATGTACCGTAGGCATTGTAAACAAATAAATATTTGCTAGGAGAGAATATCTTCTATCATGATACAGACAGAGGTTCCTAGGCACAGAAAATAGCAAACATAAAAAAGCACTGTTATCAGAAGAGAAAAAGATAGCTGCTCCAGTCCCAGTAGGTTAGTTAGCATCAATAAAAAGGGACTCTCTGCTTTATAGCTTTCTATTTGCACGTGGGTTAAAGCTTCAGTGTATCACCAAATCTGGGTGATCTGTATGGCACTGAGGACAGGGTGACCTTGATGACTAAGCCCAATCAAGGTGAAACACATCAGAGGGACGTGGCCAAGATGCAGGGAATGTAGCTGAAGCCCCTGTTAGCTTACAAGCAGATGTGGTTGATCTATGTGGTGTGTACCCCTAATATTGATATTGTGATTGGAGTGAGACTTGCACACTGAGGACAGGGTGAGCACTGCAGTTCTGGGAGTGCCAAGTGCCACATCAATATCATGATCAAAAAGAGCTCAAGAGACGTTCTACTTCCTAAAGACGCTTGGCTAAAATGGACTTGCTCCACATATATTCGGATAATATCGTCGGATATAGTCAGTTGGAGGAGGTGTGCCTTTTGATTTGTTTAGTGTCCTCCTAGAAGCAAAGCATGCCAGGAATCTGCTGTGTCCCCCAGTATACAGTGGGATCAATATATTTTGTTACAAGTGATTGATATCCTGTCGGTAATAGTAGGTACACAGCAAATATCAATTTTGTCTGTCATAAGACATATCAAATTAAATTTAGGAAACAATAATAGCTGTATGTCTGTCTTTCTGGAATTTCGCAGGAAAATATACCCGGATTTTCAGGGTTGCTTGTGCACTGCATGCAAGTAGCAATAAAAATACATAAAGTGCAGTAACTTACAGCAACTAAAAGGTCTTTCATCTTTCATCACAGCAGTCATAAAAATAAATAAAAGATGACTTCTGATTAATTGCTGAGGGTTACTGCCCTTTGCTTGCTTTGAAGCAGTTTTAGTGTTCATTATCAAACTTGGGACAGCCAAGCTCTTACCAACTGTAATATATCTTCATCTCGAGGCATAATAGACAGTTCCAGCACATCCTCACTAAGAGAGACATCAAACAAACAAGTAGATGTTACAGGGTGATATTGTGATAAAGGTAAGAACCATTTAGACAATTCAGTTTTAGGTTATGTTAGCTAAAAGAAAAATAAATTCCTAGGGAGTCGGGACTATAACCTAATTTGCAGCTTTAAAGTGAACTCATAGACAATACATATTTCAGCTTTGGATCTTTCAGGTGCTATTTTTGGCAATGTTCAGTTCAGACACTGGTTCAGGTTAAAATAAATCTCCCAAAAGATGATAAGGACCAAATAATGTCAGAGGTTCCAACACTTCCCTATTGTACTAAAAAGGTGTTATTTTATTACAGTGTTTATCCAGATTTCTTGGTTGGATTGATAGGTGAAAAAAAGGAAATATTGCAGCCACCACAACTAGAATTGGTGGGCTGAAGTATATACATTTTTTGTTTTTGGGTTTTAAGATTGCTTTAATGTAGAGGTAGGGCATATGCATCTGAGGGAGGAAGGGGAAGTTTGTGCTCCAGTGGCTTCTTTAGTTTTTTAGTGGTTGTGTAATTTATTTAATCAAATCATGTTTTACAGAACTTAGCTTCATAACTTTTCATGGAGCTGGTATAGTCCTCCATGGTTTTATGGTCATGAGCGTGCCGCATTTACCAGATGAACAAGGACCGATCTTTTCAATGTTTTCAGCAGGAGGGCATCATGGTGAATTAAAAAAATGCTGGATCTTTAGGGACTAGGTATTCAGTGAATTTCTGAATGATAGCGTGTACCCTTTCCCAATTTGGGGGAGGACCAAAATATGTGTAGAATGTGTCCTGGTGATGAACCATAGTGTTGGCTTTGGTTCAGAATGTCAGGGGTCCTGTACCACCCTGTCATTCTTGTAATACTGATTCCTGGCACTTATTACTTACGGAGGATTTGAGAGAAAGTTTGAACATAGCATCTTGATTAAGACATATGTTAATATCTTTTCCCCATCTATCAATTTGTAGATTGTGGATAGAGTGTGCTTAGCTGGTCTTTTCGCTATATATTCCTTTTCAGTTGAATAAAGTTGCATTCAGTAGGGAATGTAGAAAGTGTATCAGTTTTTTTCCTTGGTAATAATCTAAGTCTCGGTTCACACTAGTGCGACTTAATCCAACTTATGAGACCCAAAGTCGCAGGACATGCCATGAAATGCCATGTATCTCCAGGAGAGCCGTTTCAATTGACACTACAAAAGTCGCTGCAACTTCAAAGATTCCTACTAGTTTGATCTTCAATGCCACAGAGTGTAAAATTCTTATCAAAGTCATATCAAAGTCGGACTCCAGAGTTGCACTGAAAATCTCGCAACTTTGGAGGCTAGTGGGAACTGAGCCTCAGGGCACAAGGTTTGGGTGTGCAAGTAGGTTATTGTGAGACAGTCAAGTAGAGTTTTTGAAAACGTGTATGGCTCTGCAAATGCAAATTATTATTTTTTTGGGGGGGGTGGCGGGAACCCTGGACCTGATTATAGGGAGGAAATGTGAGAGAATGGGGAATAGATGGGGGTTGAGGTGAGTGGCTACTCTTATATAGTTTGTATTGACCACGTGGAAATAAAGGTATGGTGTTTTTTAAGATTTAGACAACAGCATGACTACAAGAGAGGGGATCAGTTGATGAAGACGTAAATGTTTGTACTATAGAGGTCCAAATTGTAGAACGTTGATATCCACACACTAGTCTTCTATTTTAGTAAAGGTAGACTGCGGTGTAAAAGTTTAATATTGGGGAGAAATACTGTATTTGTCACCACGGGAGTTTTCCACTTTCACCAGGGTTGTAGTCTGGTCACCTCTGTTAGTTTTCACAATATAATCTATTATAATCTAAATATGCAGGTTTCTAACACTTGGTATCTCGCCAAAAACCAACAGAGCATCTAACCCTTTCCCATTTTACTCACTAAAAAAAAAAAAAAGAAAAAAAAAAAAGAGTTAAATTTTAATGGCAATTTCTATACAGACCAGAGATCTACTGTTTATATGATGAAAGGATAAGTTCACCTTTGTAACACGTTCCAGAACTTGACAGCAAGCGGGGGATCTTCTCCCTGCACCCACTGACATAATTAAAAAATAGCACAACCGTGCAGGCCTTCCCCCATATAGCTGTGTCATTCATTCACAGAGTCCTGTGAATGAATCGACTACATACATCTTCGGGCTCCGCAGGCAAAGCCTTATAGTTCTCAATTAACTGCGAGGGAGCTGGTGATTCCACTGGTAGTTCATTGATTCCTCCTGCCAATCAGTAGTTTCTGCAGGATTTTGGCATTGCACCCACAACCTGCTGATTGAAGGTGCAATTCCTTACCGGCTGCAGAGCAAAAAAATAAATGCACATTTTTTAACCTGCAAAGAATGTGCATTTAGTTGAACTTAGCCTTCAAGTCTTAACTAGTAAAGGTAAGTGCATGTCTTCCAGCTGCCCCCCCCCCTTTCCCACACCCTTCTCTGAGTCCAATTTCACACCTGTTTTGTATTAGGGCAATGACTTGTGAATATGTCTTCCCGATTATACTCTCTCCATTAACTTTAACAAGGCGGTCACCTGAAAAAGAAGACACATTGTCATACAGAGGCAGACTAAGAATTATTTTCTAAATCAATCCATCAAAATGTTGTTACTGTGTACAATTAAAGTAATGTTAGTAAAAAAGTTAATGTTAACCCAAAATCAATTTTTCGTTATGTTTAGCATGATGTCTCACTGTATATTGTTTTGTTAAGGCTAAACTCTGGTTAAAAATGTTTAAAGTGGAAGTACTTTAAAGTGGAAGTTCAGTCAAATCCTAACTAATCTTAAAATTGCTCCCCACCCCTTTTCTATCTACCCTGTGAAAGCAAAGATGTCTATATTTGCCTATTCTGATGGCATTCCCAGTCAGTCACATAAATGCCTCCCAGCACTGGCTTCAGTGTAGAGGAGGGACAGCCGACAAAACAGATGCCCCATATAAGCCTATGGGTAACGTCACTGTATAGGCTGTGCAACCGTTATCGGCGATCTCTCCCCTGTACTGAAGCCGGCCACTGGAGAGATCATGTGACTGGACTGGAGCGCCCTCAGCAAAGGAAAGTATAGACATCTTTCCTTTCACAGGCAAGCGAAGAAGAATAGGCTTAGAATGGGGGTGTGCGCAAGTTTAAGTATAGTTAGGATTTGACTGAACTTTTACTTTAAAAGGTTTAATGCTCATTTAATCTTATTCTTCACTCCCCCAGACTTCTTCTCAGAAGGTTTCGGGATGGACAACTTGTTCTATGAAGCCGCTCCTCTTCTCCTCCTCTCTTGTCATGTTGCTACTCCTTAATCGGTATCAGCATGTACAATGCAGGACCAGCTGGACACCAAATATGAATTATTCTAATCCTGGTCCTAATTCTGTATTCTAAATATACATCTCTGTACAGCCATTTCACTTTCTACCTCACCTGTGCAGAGTCCAGCTTGCTGAGCTGGACCACCATCCTTTACATTCTTGACAAAGATGGTGTCCATCGGTTCCATGCGTTGTAGAGGAAGATAATCTGAAACTTACAAAAAATGGCAGCATAAATAGAATTAAATCACATAGGGGATATTGTGCAAAGAGGAATCTAAAAGGTAAAAGAGATCATTGCTTACAGTATCAAATTAGTTTTGTATTTCTACAGCAGTATGGGTCAAAACTGGAAACTCGAATGACTGAATTATTTCTGTAAACGGGCCACTAAACAGGCCTTATTGGGGTAATGCGCAGTGAAATGCAAGCACTACCACATCGCATGGTTACACAACAATAATATATAGTTACATAGTTAGTCAGGTTGAAAAAAGACACAAGTCCATCTAGTTCAACCTATAAAAGGGGAAAAAGAAAACAAAAATATATACACAAGAGTGAGTACACCCCTCACATTTTTGTAAATATTTTATTATAACTTTTCATGTGACAACACTGAAGAAATTACACTTTGCTACAATGTAAATTAGTGAGTGTACAGCTTTTATAACAGTGTAAATTTGCCATCCCCTCAAAATAACTCAACACACAGCCATTAAATGTCTAAACCACTGGCAACAAAAGTGAGTACACCCCTAAGGGAAAATGTCCAAATTGGGTCCAATTAGCCATTTTCCTTCCCCGGTGTCATGTGAGTCATTAGTGTTACAAGGTCTCAGGTGTGAATAGGGAGCAGGTGTGTTAAATTTGGAGTTATCGCTCTCACTCTCTCATACTGGTCACTGGAAGTTCAACATGGCACCGCATGGCAAAGAACTCTCTGAGGATCTGAAAAAAAGAATTGTTGCTCTACATAAAGATGGCCTAGGCTATAAGAAGATTGCCAAGACCCTGAAACTGAGCTGCAGCACAGTGGCCAAGACCATACAGCGGTTTAACAGGACAGGTTCCACCAAGAACCGGTCTCGCCATAGTCGACCGAAGAAGTTGAGTGCACGTGCTCAGCGTCATATACAGAGGTTGTCTTTGGGAAATAGATGTATGAGTGCTGCAGAGGTTAAAGGGGTGTGGTGTCAGCGTGTCAGTGCTGAGACCATACGCCGCACACTCATCATATTGGTCTGCTGTCGTCCTAGAAGGAAGCCTCTTCTAAAGATGATGCATAAGAAAGCCTGCAAACAGTTTGCTGAAGACAAGCAGACTAAGGACATGGATTACTGGAACCATGTCCTGTGGTCTGATGAGACCAAGATAAACGTATTTGGTTCAGATGGTGTCAAGCGTCTGTGGCGGCAACAAGGTGAGGAGTACAAGGACAAGTGTGTCTTGTCTACAGTCAATCATGGTAGTGGGAGTGTCATGGTCTGGGGCTGCATGAGTGCTGCCGGCAGTGGGGAGCTACAGTTCATTGAAGGAACCATGAATGCCAACATGTACTGTGACATACTGAAGCAGAGCATGATCCCTTAGCTTCAGAGACTGGGCCGCAGGGCAGTATTTCAACATGATAATGACTCCAAACACACCTCCAAGATGACCACTGCCTTGGCTAAACAAGCTGAAGGTAAAAGTTGATGGACTGGCCAAGCATGTCTCCAGACCCAAACCATATTAAGCATCTGTGGGGCATCCTCAAACGGAAGGTGGATGAGCGCAAGGTCTCTACCATCCACCAGCTCTATGGTGTTGTCATGGAGGAGTGGAAGAGGACTCCAGTGGCAACCCATGAAGCTCTGGTGAACTCCATGCCCAAGAGGGTGAAGGCAGTGCTGGAAAATAATGGTGGCCACACAAAATATTGACACTTTGGGCCCAATTTGGACATTTTCCATCTAGGGGTGTACTCACTTTTGTTGCCAGCAGTTTAAACATTAATGGCTGTGCGTTGAGTTATTTTGAGGGGACGTCCAATTTCCACTGTTATACAAGCTGTACACTCACTACTTTACATTGTAGCAAAGTGTAATTTCTTCAGTGTTGTCACATGAAAATATATAATAAAATATTTATAAAAGTGTGAGGGGTGTACTCACTTTTGTGAATTTATATATATATGACGGAGGCTCTTTACCACATGATCAACTGTGTCCAATCACAGCTGATCATGTTGTAAACAGGAAAAGCCGTGTATCGGTGTATTTCCTCAGACGCAAGTAGAGGAGAGCCGGTCGGCGACTCTCCTGACGGGGGGGGGGGGGGTCTGCGCTGATTATGAGTGCAGCCCCCCTGAGGATGCCCACCCAGGGATACCACCAGGACCACCAGGGATGCCCACCAGATGTCCATCAGTGCCACCCATCATTGCCCATTAGTGCGTCCTATTAGTGCTCATCAGTGAGGCCTATCAGTGCCCATCAGTGCCCATCAGTGCCACCTATAAGTACCCATCAGTGCAGCCTTTCAGTGCCTATCAGTGTCACCTATCAGTTCCCATCTGTGCCACTTATAAATGCCCATCAGTGCTGCATATCAGTGCCACCTATGAATGCCCATCAGTGCTGCATATCAGTGCCACCTATGAGTGCCCATCAGTGCCACCTCATCGGTGCCCATCTGTGCAGCTTCATCAGTGCCCATCAGTGAAGGAGAAAACTTACTTATTTACAAAATTTTATAACAGAAAGAAAAACTTCTTTTTCAAAATTTTCAGTCTTTTTTTATTTGTTTAGCAAAAAATAAAAACCACAGAGGTGAACAATTACCACCAAAAGAAAGCTCCATTTCTGGGAACAAAATGATTTGTTTGGGTGCAGTGTAGTATGACCGTGCAATTGTCATTTAAAAAGCGACAGCGCTGAAAGCTGAAAATTGGCTTGGGCAGGAAGGGGGGGAAGTGCCCTGTATTGAAGTGGTTAAGCTTATGATCTACAAAAACACCCAGATCCTTCTCCACCATTGATTCACCCAGTTGTACTCCCCCTAGTATGTATGATGCATGCATATTTTTAGCCCCCAAGTGCATAACTTTACATTTATCAACATTAAACCATATTTGCCACATAGTTGCCCAATTAAACAGTGCATTCAGGTCAGCTTGTAAGTTGGAGACATCCTGTAAGAACGTTATTCCACTGCATAGCTTGGTGTCATCTGCAATACTATATACTATATACTTTTAATCCTATATAATTTATAAATATATTAAAAAGCCCCAAAACTGAACCTTGGGGTACACCACTGATAACCTTAGACCATTCAGAGTATGAATCATTAATCTCTACTCTCTGAATTAGGTCTTTTAGCCAGTTTTCTATGCATTTACAAACTGATTTTTCCAGATCTGTAGACTTATAGAAGAACTATGGTCAGATTGAAAAAAAAAAAATCAATATGTAATGTACAGTCTAGTCTGTCTGTCAACATCTCACTGGTTGTTTTGCACAAAACATTAAGGATATTGAGATAACTACCTTTTCCCCTGCAGCTGAAAAAGCTCATGTTCACTTCCTTTAATGAGGAGACAACGTTGCTTCCTCTGGTTTCTAAATGCTTCCATTGTCCCTTTTTGGTCATCCCGGGCGCAAGATCTAGAGGGCCGCCGTCCCAACTCCCGAATGTACTGTCACTCCCCTTGCACACATTAGCAGCCTGAACCTGCCCTCCAACTGGCTGCAACTCCCCCTCTCCTCTGTGTACCTGGCTCCATCCTCCCTCCACCTGGCTGCACCTGGCTCCATACTCCCTCCACCTGGCTCCATCCTCCCTCCACCTGGCTGCACCTGGCTCCATACTCCCTCCACCTGGCTGCACCTGGCTCCATCTCCCCCTCTCCTCTGTGCACCTGGCTCTGTCCTCCCTCTACCTGGCTGCAACTTCCCCTCTCCTCTCTGCACCTGACTCCATCCTCCCATCCACCTGGCTGCAATTCCTCCTTTCCTTTTTGCACCTGGCTCTGTTCTTCCCTCCACCTGGCTGCAACTCCTCCTCTCCTTTGTGCATCTGGCCCTGTCCTCCCTCCACCTGTCTGCAACTTATCTCCTTTCCCTCTCTCTTCTTCGCATGTTTCTCGCCTTCCCTCCCTTTTGCTCTCTCTCCTTCATCTCCCTTTCTCTTTCTCCCTTTCTTTCTCTCTCCCTCAAAACTCTCTCTCTTTTTCTCCCTCATACTTTCTCTCTCCCTTCAAAAATACATAAAATATATTTAAACCTTTAAAAATATTAGGTCAAATACCAATAAACATTGACATTATAAACATAAGGACCAGTGACAACTATTCCATCTTCCACTGACAGCATTGCTGCAGCAGCACTAGCAAAGTCACATACCTTGTACTGACTTGCTTTGTTTTACATAGCACCCACCCAGCTATTAATTGGCAGATGGGCGTGTTATGTACAATACATTGAGCATGATAGAGGCACAAGGAGTCATAGGAAATGTAGTTCCCTGTGGGAGATGCAGATAATAGCACAGTGGAAGGAAATGACATGCCAACTCTGCAGAACTGCTCCCACCATCACTAGCATTATACAGTAGAGGACTGGTGAAGGGGATAAGAGACCCCAATTGCAGCTATATCAGGGCTCAAAATTTAAAATGAGCTACTAGCCAGGCCTAAAGTGGTTGTAAACCCTTTTGTCTTAGTAAGGCGCACCTGCGCCTTACCAAAGGCCTTTGACAAGGCGCAGGCATGCAAAACATGTAAGCCACGGTTGTCACGGCAACACATAGCTTGCGATCCACTTCCACATAGCCGGTTACCTTCACTTTCGGCCCCGGAGCCCGCGTCATCAGCTAGTACGGCCAGCTAGTTTGAGTTCAACCTCCAGCGGTGAGCACTACAATACACCTCCCACAACATAGCGGGTTTGTGGCAAGCCACCGGTTTGACCATCCTGACCTTCGCTTCTCCATCCTGGTGGCTTCCCCTGGAGATCTGGCTACCTACCTCAGGATCGAAAGTTGAAGTACACCGTTGATGTTAACCCCTCGTCATCTGGATTTTATTGTGGTATCGCAAAACATTCCTTCACAGTACATCAACAATGGCAATGGGTTTTTATATTGCTTCTATATATTTTTACCATCCCATCACCATTTGACAGTTGTGTTATTTATTCCCAATGTACATTTAATAAACTAACATTACTTAGCATATCAACTTGCATAGTTATTTACACTGGTCCCATAGAGCGCTGCATTTGTTTTATAAAATTCTGTGAATGTATGAACAAAAGACCATGTAATGGCACTAAAATCCTGAGCCATTGACATCTGATAGCGGATGGCCCAAGATGCCCCCACACACCTGGTAGCGAGCGATTTTACCAAAAAAAGGGGTAAGGGACCTTGCCCTTTCAAGCCATAGGCTCGAATAATTAACTGGCAAATCTAATAAAAAATAGTTAACTTGGATGCCTCCTGCCCATCCTGGGTTCTACTGGCAGCACAAACCAGGATTCCTGACCTGTACTGACAAATCAAGTAATTCTCACCACCAGAACTACCTCCAGAGTATGCAGTGATCTTACTCCTGCCAACTGAGGATCAGAAAAGAAGGCAAGACATTGTCTTGATTCAAGTGAAAACTAGACACCACTCTAGGCAATAAAAATGGATGAGGACACAACATCACCTTATGATGCGAGACCAAGAACGGCTCCTTGCATGAAAGAGCTGCCAACTCTGACACTCCACTTAGTGAAGTGATAGCAACCAAAGAAGCCACCTTCCCAGATAAAGGACTAACAATCTCCCAATTGGTTCAAAAAGGGGCCTCTGCAAGGACAGTCATGATCAATTTCAAGTCCCAAGGACACAAGAGTGGCCTGACAGGCGGGACTGTCTACGTTACACGCTGTATGAAGTATGAATCAAGGAGTGAGAAACATTGGCCTCTGGAAAAAAATGGATAGGGACGAACTCTGACCTTTATGGACGAACTCTGACCTTTACCGGTACTTAAAGCCAATTTCCTTTCCCCTACCGATTGGAGAAAGAAAAAGAAAATCTCCCACTTACATATATTTTTGCGGGTGCCACTTCCTGGCTTCACCCCAGGCAAAAAAATATTTCTAAGTCCTGTAATTGAAGTTCCCCGAAGCTGGCTTCCAGGGACTCAACAGTGCTGAGATACAGGACTCAAGACTATTAGGTCCTGCTGGGCTGGGAGTGTCCAATGAGCGACCCCAGCAAGACTTGCTATGTCAGTGTACCAAGCCCTCCTGGGCTAATTCGGCTAACAACTATTACCAGTGTTACCACCTCCCGGCTTCTTCGCAAAAGATGTGGCAGAAGTTGAAATAGAGGGGAGCGTCAAATAAGGGAGAACTGGTCCCGAAAGTGTTACAAGGGCATCTATCCCTATTGCCAGTGGGACTCTCATCCCAGACACAACCTGTCCCAACTTGTTGTAGAACTTGGAATCTAGCAGATTCACCTGCAGAATTTCCCCTGCCACTATTCTATACCTGGAATATGCACCAACGATAGAGACAGCACTTGTGCTGTCCCAGACAGAATGTGGTTCACCTTCCTGAGCCACACGACTCCTGGTGCCGCCCTGGTGATTGATATACAGTATATGCCCCTGCAGAGGCATTTCCGGATTGAACCTACAACTGACTTTTCCCATAATCCAGAGCAAGGCATATTGGCCAAAAGTTCCAAGTTATTTATGGGCAGTATTCTCTCCTGTGGAGACCAAATCCACTAAACTGTAGCCACCTTGAAACCAACTGGAGAGACTGGCATCAGTGGTTATTATCTTCCAAACCCCTGCAAGGAAGAATTCCACCTTTTCCAGATTCTGAACCATCAATTTTAGCTCTGCATACCCTGCAAACAGAGCCCTCCGGCAATCCAGCCTGGATCTTCAAGTTGCAGACAGAGAGAATGATTCTCTATAAAAGACCTGGAGTAGGACTGTAAGTAGGGAACATGCTTCAACCTAGATACAACTTCTTCCTGCAGAAATGTATCAAAGGAAACCCTGGAATTGACTGCTTCCTGAGCAGAGACTATTGAGGTATACGGAGACTGACAACCCCTGTGTCTTTAGCAAGTCCAGCACTGAGGCTAGGAGCTTTGTAGCCAGCCTAAAGAGCAGATTCACCAAGAAAAAAAGATGACCTTTTACTGCAATTACAGAAATCTTTGATGAGCCTGGAAACAAACCGACACATGAAGATATGCATTTACTGATTATTATGGACCCTGAAATCTACCTCTTGCAAAGAAGTCATCACCGAACAAAGCCTATCAGAAACAGGATGCCCAGCAGATTGAGATCTCAGGATAGACCTCATGTCCCTATTTGGTTTTGGAACCACTACTAGTTAATTGCTTTACAATAATGAGCCCATAACTTCTGCTCCAAGAGCTAATGCAAGGTAAATGATTGACGAGTCTGTGGCAGACCCAGACAGTCCCAAGAGGTGTATTTAACCTACCAGATGGAGCAAACCACCTCAGAGACTGCCCTAAAAACTTCTAGTTTGGCATACTCTCAAACACAGCAACCTCAGATGCCTCCCTCACTTAGGAGGGAAACCTGGGCAGTCTCTGATCCAAGTACTAACCAGGCTTGACATGAGATCAGGCGCCACAGTGGCTCAGATCGCCCTGATGCCATTGGTCAAACAGGAGACGTGAACATTGCCAGACCACTGAACCTGAGGGCGATGCCTCACCCTTCTGGAGTAATTTTGCTATTCCAACAGGTACATAATAAAGTGACTGTATTAGACAAAAACTAATACGCAGTTCCACAAGGATGCAGGCCTAGACAAGGATGGTCTACCACTAAACAACCCCATAGGTAAGTATGCAGGTACTGCTGCAGGACTCTGAGCATAACAGGAGTCCAATTTTCACCCATCACGGCGGGCTTTGTCATAAAAGACCTTCATGGAATGGGCCCCCCTCAATGTTGGGTCCACTCCTCTGGACCTGTATAGCACCCTGCAGTAAAGCACCTTGGTCAGAACAAACACTGCACAGGGTTCCATTACGCAGGGTCCAGTAAGACTGCATTACAGGCAAACCTCGGGAATCTTCTCTTTTTCCCATGAGGCTTGGGTACCATCCATTCTGGTTGACAGCTCTTTCGGGATGGATCCGATTGAAGTCCTTGATTCTCAGTAGAACCGTTCCAGACCTCCAGGTATGCTCCAAGAGCACATGTAAGAGCGGCAAGGATGAGAAATTCCCTTCCACAGGCGGTGGTCTCAGCGGGGGGGCAATGATAGTTTCAAGAAACTATCAGATAAGCACCTGAATGACTGCAACATACAGGGATATACAATGTAATACTGACATATAATCACACACATAGGTTGGACTTGATGGACTTGTGTCTTTTTTCAACCTCACCACCTACTATATGTATCACATCAGTGACCACCACCTTAATAATGAGTGTCTGCAGGCAACAGTGAAGCATAGTAGAGGTTCCTTGCACGTTTGGGCTTCTGCAAACGGTGTTGGATATTTGGTCAGGATCAATGGTGTCCTCAATGCTGACAAATACAGACCGATACTTATCCATGATGGCCCCAAATGTATTCTGCAGCAGGACAATGATCCCAAACATGCAGCTAATGTCAAAAAAAACTACAGCATAAAAAACAATGAGTCCTGGAAGTGATTTTTTGGTCACCACAGAGCCCTGGTCTCAACATCATGTAGTCTGGCTACAATAACATGAAGAGACATAGGGATTTGAGGCAGACTACATACACATAGAATCTGTGGTTAGTTCTCAAAGATGTTTGGAACAACCTACATGCCGAGTTCCTTCAAAAACTGCGTTCCAAGTGTACCTAGAGGAATTGATGCAGTTTTAAAGGCAAAGGCTGGTCATACCAAATATTCATTTGATTTGGATTTCTCTACTGTTCCTTTACTTTCCAATTTGTTAACTGATAAAAAATAAACCTTTAGTGTGTTTATTTCTGAAAGCATTCTTAATTTACAGCATTTTTCACACCTGCCTAAGATTTTTGCACAGTACTGTATGTGTTTGTGTGTGTGTGTATGTGTGTATGGAGAGAGTGGTCTGTGTGATAGTTGTGACTCTTCATGGAGACACTAGGGGATGTATTAAAAACCTGATGTCTCCTGTGGTGTCTAGTCCAAGCAGATGGGGAACAGGGAGACCCCATTCTACTAGTGCACCCATCAGTTATGCTGGGATTTTGAAAGCTCTGAATGGAAATGTGCTCAGAGCTGAGCACCTTTGGGTTTAGTCACTGTGGAGGAGATCAGGGAATTGATGTTTCTTTGATTTCCTACACCATCTTTCCTTCATGATTGCCTTCACAGCAGTCCTAGCCTCACTGGGAGGAACTAGCTGAGCCTGAGCACTGGGAGATATGAGAGGCCCAGTCAGCTCACTCGCTGACATGTAGAAGTGATCAGGTGTATGTACAGCCACCTAGATCACTTCTACACCACAGTGACCCTATTATAGCAGAGGGTATGTTGTCATCCTTTTAGCACCACTGTCACAGTTATGGCAGTGAAAGGGATAACCATGGCCAGCATTTGATTGTTAACCACTATTAGATATTTTTAGCCTGGTGTCAAGTAACACCAAGTAAAGAAATATCTCCCCAGTAGGTCAGAGAGCAGTAAAACCTGAAAGGCCTCTTGCACACTGCAGCTTGAAAAAGCTCAGTACAGTTTTTTTTTTCAAATAGAAAAACCTGCTTTTTTGGTCAGTAATTTACGCCTAATGCGCGCAAATGCCCATTTACATATTGTGCAGAATGAGAACACAAGAATAAGTTTGTGTGCATTTGCACGAAAATGCGCAAATGCACATAAAATTGCGTAAATGCATATAAGCAAAAATGCGCACAAGTACGCACAAATACATACAAAAAAAAAGTCTAAAAAAGTAGATGCTCAAACAGGAGTATCATGTGCAAGAGGCCAAAATAGGTTCTGACTCTTTATGCCCAATCTTTCCCACACTAACAAAGAGTTTTGGCTTGAGTTGCTCTTCTAAAGATGTGGCATACATAGGGTATAGTATAGTGTGTATAGGCTTAGTGACTCAAGAGTGTATTGAAAGCAAAAGCACCAGTATGACAGGCAGGCCACTAGCATTTTCAGGAGCTGAGCAATAGCATTGTACTCTCCGAACATTCTTGCTATAAAATGTCCATCACTTGACACTTTTTTAACAGTAAAGATAGTTCTGAGAGTTGTGAAGTGTTTTTCTACGAACATATGCCCAGAAATAACAAAAAGGTCACTATGTGAAACATCAACAAGTTTACTTTAACCTAAAAAAGCTGTTAATACCACAAAAGCTGCTAGCAAAAGTTAACATTAATTTCTAAATGGCTAACACAGGGTAGTTCATAATGTTGACAAGAGAATAGAACTGTGAAAAACACACATCAATCATGCTCATTCAAACCCAAGCTTTACAAGCATGTCAGATTGACAGCTTACCTTTGCTGACATTTTCATCCTAAAAAAAGAAAAAGGGATCACAATTATTACAAGAATTGTCATATGATAAGATATGCAGGTTTATAGCTGATGTCACAGAGAAAGATTCAGCAACACTCCTAAAAAACGCAAATGTGTTGAATTAATTTTTTTTACAGGATTGTGCCAGCATAAAAATCCATTGCTCTGCCAGAAGCCAATAAGCTTCTAACTTCAGCTTGTTCAATCAAGCTTTAACAAAAAAAAAAAAAAAGGAAGCTGATTGGCTCCTATGCAGAGCTTTTGCAATCTCCAGTTTTAGTAAATCAACTCCTGTGTTTTCTACCCCCATAGAGCTGGCCTGAGGAGTCCAAATTCAAATGCATAGCACAGCATTTCATGAGATGGAAGATAGCTGTGCTAACACTACATCCACCATCACAGCATGCCGTCAAGCTGCAACCAACAGAACGACAAAATGATGAGTATGCCACACTGCAAAAAGCACCATGTTTTTTGCCTATTTCAGGTAAAAAAAATGAAAGCCGAGCTGGCCATAGATGGATCATTTTTTTCAGCCAGCTGATCAAAAAATAACTGAGGGAATCCTCCCCATTGCGCTGTTGTATTCTGACAACGATACACTGATCACCGCTGCAGGCAATGGGCTGCAACGGTGATTGAGCAAACATTTTCCAACAAGCCTATTCGAGTGCAGTCAGTCCTTAGATTGACTACCGTTGAATGGGGAAATGGAAACAGCTACAAACGGATTAAAACTCAGAAAGTTCCTGCTGAACCGGCCAAATTTCCGTCCATTAATGGACACCCAAAAGGTTGCTACAGGCAGAAACAGAAATCTTAAAGTGGAAGTCCACCCTAACACTTAAATTCTCCCCTGCAATCATTAATGTGAGCTAAGTTCAGTCTTATATCTCAAAATGAAAAAAATCCCAGTTTTTCGACCTTTATTTTGCAGTATCCAGTGTCATCACATGACTTAAATTCTTCTTCCTTCTGAACCTAAAATCAGTCAGTGGGTGTGGTTACTGTAAGCTAATGACATCACTTTCAGGGAAGGTCACTGTTCCTGTGTAGCCAGGGAGGTGCAGGGCACATATACAGTACAGCTGTGCACAGGAGAAGGGAGCTGGGCACAGGGGGGCTGGGAACTCTCAGTGTAGCTGGAAGCGCTCTGGGTTCTCAGCTCACAGTCTACAATGATCATAGTACAGGCAACCACACTACGGCTCTGTTTCCACTAGTGCGACTTGTCATGCGACTTTGGACACAAAGTTGCATGAAAAGTCACAGCCTATTGATGTCAATGGCACCTGTTCCCATCTATGCAACTTTGAAAATCAGCGACTTTGAAAAGGTACCTGCAATGCTTTGATGTGACTTTTGATGCGACTTTGAGCCAGAGAGTGTAAAGTTGGATCAAAATAAAAATTGTATCAATCAGCGCAGAGAAGGAAAAAAAAAAAGGTTGTATATAATAATATTAATAACTTGCTGTCTCGCAAGTTATGATTTCACAACACCTTAAAAAAAATATATATATAAATCAGTGTAGCGCAGTAATCAACAATAAAATCAAAACAAGTGAAAAAAATTATAAATAAAATATTACTAAAAGTCTCTGTGAATAAATTCCTCTGTAAATAGTTCTGCTGTAGATAATTCAGCAACCAATGAAAGAAACAGTGGGGGTTATTTACTAAA
This sequence comes from Aquarana catesbeiana, assembly GCF_042186555.1. Taxonomy (NCBI): domain Eukaryota; kingdom Metazoa; phylum Chordata; class Amphibia; order Anura; family Ranidae; genus Aquarana; species Aquarana catesbeiana. The sequence goes on from NC_133335.1 coordinate 105,588,448, forward strand.
GGCAAATCCACTTTGCACTAAAAGTGCACTTGGTAGTGCAGTCGCTGTAGATCTGAGGGGGACATGCAAGGAAAATTAAAAAAAGCAGCATTTTAGCTTGCACATGATTGGATGATAAAATCTGCAGAGCTTCCCTTCATTTCAGATCTACCCCTCAAATTTACAGCGACTGCACTTGTAGTGCAACGTGGATTTGCCATTCCTAAATAACCCCCTCAGTGTCATTCATCTGCTCTCAGTGCCCCCTCTCCACTCGCCCCCAGCAAATTTTCACTCGCAAAATGCGAGCGAAAATTTTGAGGGATGATAGATAGAGAGATAGATAGAAGGATAGATAGCATAGATAGATAGATAGCATAGATAGATAGCATAGATAGATAGCATAGATAGATAGATAGATAGATAGATAGATAGATAGATCGATAGATAGATAGATACACACACACACACATAGATATACACTATATTGCCAAAAGTATTCGGACACCTGCCTTTAGAGGTACTCTTCGGATCAGCTGTTTGGTGCAGCCACCACCATTGCCCGTAAGGGAACCTGGCAGTGAAGCCTTTCGGCTTCCCAGCCGGTTCCTTACTGTGCGCATGCCTTAAGGGCACTGCACTTTCTAATTGGTCCGGCGGCGGAGGAAGGGTGAGGGGGATCAGAGCTTTGGTACACTGTTTTCGTAAGTGGGGAAGGGGACCTGTCAAAAACAGGTTTCCGTTCCCCCTCCCCCCTGAAAGGTGCCAAATGTGGCACTGGAGGGGGGGGGGGGAGACGAATACGCAGAAGTTCCATTTTTGGGTGAAACTCCACTTTAAGCATGGTACATAAAGACATGGATGAGTGAGTTTAGGGTGGAGGAACTTGACTGGCCTGCACGGAATCCTGACCTCAACCCGATAGAACACTTTTGGGATGAATTAGGCCTGCGAGCCAGGCCTTCTTGTCAACATAAGTGTCTAACCTCACAAATGAGTTTCTGGAAGAATGGTCAAACTATTCCTAAACCTTGTGGACAGACTTCCCAGAAGAGTTGAAGCGGTTATAGCTGCTAAGGGTGGGCCAATGCAATATTGAACCCTACGGACTAAGACTGGGATGCTATTAAATGTTCATGTGCATTTAAAGGCAGGTGTCACAATACTTTTGGTGATACACACACACTATAGAATATAGAGAGAGAGAGAGATAAAAAGATGAATACTTTCAAAAGTCTGTACCTGCTCTGATGCATGCACTGCAGACTCTGGTGGGTACACAATGAAATGGCGCAGTGTAAATCCAAATCCTTGTCGGGTCTTCCTGATGGCCAGCGTCCTGGGTCCCACCCATGTAAAGGGTTCCTTCGAAGGTGGGGAATTACTGAGGTGCCCCCCATCCTGGGATATGGCATTCTTGGAAGAAAGAGAGAGGCAAAACATTAGTTCATCTGATTGTATTTCCCTCAATGTCCTTCATTAAGCTGCTCAGGCAAAACTTGTTTTAAAATAATATACTCGATTTTCCTTTTTTTTTCCTTTTTTAATTTCGATTAGTGGTGCCCAACATGCAGCTGATCATCAGTGGGAGAAAGTTGGGGGTCACCAATGTGGTGGTGATGGAGGGAGCAAAGTTAATAGAACTGGCACCAATGTTCGGAGTTATTTAAGTGGCACTTCACTCTCCCAATCAACATTGATTATTTGTAATCCTAATGCTGCTAGCATTAATAAATAGATAGGAAAGTATATGATATTCACTTGATATAAACTTTTTTTTACATTACTTCCTGATTTCTTGCCTCGGCAAATTATGTCATACATCCTAGGAGTCTTCAGGAGGGGTTTTCTCAGCTAAGCACACACTCCGCATGCATGCTTGAGCTAAGGGCAGATGGATTCCAGGAAGTAAATGCTACACAAATCATCTGCCCTTACTCAAGAGGGCCGTGACCAGTGTGTTAATGCTAGGGGGTGTTTTTCAAAGTGATTTCTCAACAAAATAAAGCATATAGACATAAATGGATGGAAGAGTTTGTTTTGAATATTAAAAAATGGAATAAATGGTGTGTTTGGTTTGTGGTGCTCAGATGCAATGAAGATCAGCTTAATGTGGCCACTGACAACTCTACTGGGGGTTGTTATTGCAGCCAATGACACCAGTCCTAAGAGAGTTTACTGAGGTCTCTGACACCAATGATTGGGGTTATTACTGCAGCCATTGACACCAATGATGGGGGATCATTTTGTGGCCTTTGACACCAATGCTGGGAGCTATTATTGCATCCACGGACACCAACAGTGGGAGTTTTGACATCAATGATGGGTCTGATTTGAATCCTACTTCTGTCAGTGTGCATCGTGAAACACTGAAAAAAAAGTAACAGAGCCAAATTTTTCAGATGATGAGGTGCATTGCAGCCCATCATACACCTCAATGCATGAAAATGCGCTGCTATTGTACAGTCCTCTCGAAGTTTCGATGGCTGCACTTGAGGACCCTATTATTTTCAAGTGGACTACTGATTTTAGGAGTGTGTGACAGATGCACTATCTTTCTGTGAATAGGCAGTAAATGACAAGGATAAAGTATTTTTGCTGATCGAGCAGATTAAAAAAAAAGGAAATAAAAAAAATGTAAAACTCTTTTTTTCAAATATCCATTCGTTTTTTTGACAACTCTGTGGTTGCGCTGTCATCCTCTGGCAGCTGTTTTATTTTTGCTTGTTCTAAAGCTCGACTGGCTTAGGAACGCTGTCGCTATGAAGCAGATAAATGGGGGGCCAATTCTTTTTTTTTTTTTTAACAATCAGGAGTGCTTTATTGGAGGAAGATGCAGTAAGTTACAATGGCTTGTATACAACACATAACATTATCTCGGTACCAATACCGGAGTGTAAACAGATGCACAATCAAGAAAAGGTATAGTAGTATATCATGACAGTCTGAAATGAGGTCCCATGAGGAGGGGAGGGGGGGAAAGGGGGTGCGGTGGGGGTGCGGTAGGGGTGGGTGGGGTTGGTTAGGAGAGAATAGAGGTGAGGGGGAAGACAGTGAGGGTTGGCAAAGAGGAGCACTGTTCAATTACATCCAGTTATTTAAAAGGATGTCCATGACAACCATACTTTATCAAATTTCCAAGGACACCCACGACTGATATACCTCAGCTTATAAAGAGGTAAGGCAGCATTTACTTTGTTTTCCCATGAGGATACAGTAGGAGGAGCAGAGGAAGCCCAATTATGTAAGATTTCCTTTTTGGCATAGAAAAGTAGATATGAAATCAACAGCTTACTATGGTGTGATCTTTGCTCATCTTCGTGTATACCCAACAAGGCCAATTCAGGGGTCCTAGGCACAGACAGCTCCAGATGGACATTCAGATGTTCAAGGACCCCCTCCCAAAAGACAGACAGAGCAGGGCACTCCCAAAACATGTGCAGGTATGTGCCCAGCCGCGTCTTGCATCGGGGGCAGCGTGGGTCCCTATCTGAGTACATTCTAGTCAAGCGCACGGGAGTGAAATAAACCCTATGAAGAAATTTTATTTGAATAAGCTTATCACCCGCAGAAATGACCAACCTGGGGCCCTGGTCTAAACCATCCTCCCAATCCTCCCGCTCCAACGCTGGGATATCAGTCTTCCATTTTTCACAAAGTCTTTCCATGTTTGGGGAGTCTGTGGGGAGTAGGGTATTATACAGAGCAAACAGGGGCTTTCTAAGGCCATCACAGGACAGGAGATCCTCCACCGGATCCAGTTTCAGAGTTGGAGGAGTGGGGAACTGTGCCCTAACTGCATGACGCAGCTGGATATAACGGAAGTACATCCAACTAGGTAGGGTGTATAGCCTGTACAACTGGGGGAGTGACAGTAAGCTGCCCGCAGGCATTATATCCCTTAATGTTTTTATGCCAAATCTCGCCCATAACTGGGGATCTGGAATTGACCTAAGATGGGGTAAATTAGGATTCCCCCAAAGGGGCTGGACCTGAGAACAACGGTCCGCCTGGAAAATCTGCGCCAGGCCATACTCTAAGCATTGCCCTAGTAGGATCAGGAATATCTTCATATGCCCTACTCCTCCTATAGACCAAATTTTGTAAAGCCTGCATGGAGCCCAGGTGGGCTGCCTCTATACAGACTGCAGCATTGGATCGTGTAGCCACAAACCACCAATATGCTGTGACCAGCATTGCAGCCCAATAGTAAACCCGAAAGCTTGGGAGGGCCAGTCCCCCAAGGTGTGTTGGTAAATACAGAGTGGATCTCGCCAGTCTGGGGATGGATCCATTCCATATAAAGGAAACATTGCATTTATCCACCTCCCGAAAGAAAGACGCCGGGATCCAGATCGGGCTATTCCGGAAAAAGTAATTGAATTTGGGTAAGATTATCATATTAATGATGTTGATACGACCTATCAAGTTCAACGGAAGCCCAGACAAGGATTGGCATCTCTCCCTCAGGAGCCGGAGTAAGGGAAGAATATTCAGGGCGTAGTACTGATTGGTCTCCCTAGCTACCCGGACACCAAGGTACTTAAACTCCGTAACCCATTGTAGCGACGTAGGGCTGGGTATGGGCGGCGTTTGGTTATCCAAGGGGAAAAGAATCGATTTTTGACCAATTAATACAGATACCCGATATGGATCCAAATTTATTAAATATTTCTAGGGCAGTAGATAAGGACGGGCCAGCATCCTACAAATAAAGAAGGGCGTCGTCCACATAGAGGGAAATTTTTTCTTCCAGGGTACCACCCCATCATTCCCCATATCTCCTGGGATTCCCTAACCAGGATTGCCAAGGGTTCCTGTGCCAGGGCAAACAAACTGGGCGACAAAGGACACCCTTGGTGAGTACCTCTATGTAGTGGGAAAGAGTCGGAGATCCAATCGCTCGTGTGCACTCTGGCTCTAGGAGCCCTATAGAGCAAATGTACCCACTTTAGAAAGTTAGGACCAAAGCCAAAGTACTGCAACACCCCCCATAAATATCCCCATTCCACTGAATCAAATGCCTTTTCGGCATCAAGGGAGGCAATCACCCGGGATCCAGCATTTTCATGAGTTAAAGATAAGTTTAGGAAGAGGCGTCTAAGGTTTATATCAGTACTTTTGTCCGGCATAAATCCTGTCTGATCGGCATGAATTAAAGTGGAGATTACCGAAGATAGGCGAGTGGCCAGCATCTTTGCCAATATTTTTGCATCTACATTGAGTAGTGTGATGGGTCTATATGATGCACAATCCTGGGGGTCCTTACCGGGCTTTGGAATCAGGACAATGATAGCCTCCTCCATGGACTCGGGCAAACCTTCTGCCTCTGCAAGTCCAGAAAGGAGGGTTTTAATTCTAGGAGCAAGGAGGCCTGCTTGTTGGGAATAAAATTCCGTGGGTAGGCCATCTGCACCGCAAGGAACTTATTACTAATATCCTCAGGAGAAGATACTATTCGCCCCTGGGCATCCCGAATACTAGCTATATGTGTGGAAGCTGCCTGAGTTTTCGCTAGCCATGCCAACAACCTGCCATTTTTGTTCCCATGTTCAAATAGTCTTTATTTTGAATATAACATAGAATTTTTGGTTTGCTCAATATTATGCAGGGAGAGATCCCTGAGGGCCCTCTGTCATATCTTATGGTTGTCCTCCGTGGGCGATTGAATGTATGCTGCCTCACCCCTTGCAGTTTCCTCCTCCAGGTTCTGCAGAAACCGGGAGGCCTCCTTCTGGAGAAAGGATATACTGGAGATATATTCCCCTCTTATCCACGCTTTGAATGTATCCCATGTGATGGTAGCATCAGTCGAGTCCCCATTCATGGTCCAAAAATTGCATATGGTTTCCGTCATTGGTTCCTGCAACCTTTCATCTGTAGCCCAGAACCTGGACAGATGCCACAGCTTCAACCCCGGGGGTCTAGCCAGGGAAATGTCAAGATGCCATGGATGGGAGCGTGATCTGAGATTCCCCTGGGTAAATGCTTCGCCCCTCTTGTTCAGCATAAGGCCCCAGAGGAAGCATAGGCCAGGTCAATACGGGAGAGGGCCATGTAAGAGATGGAGTGACACGTATATTCCCTCCCATGAGGGTGGAAATGGAGCCACACGTCTGTGAGAGCAAACGTGTCCACCCAGTTTTGTAGATCTGAGGAAGGGCGACTCACTGTATGTAGCCTGTCCAGGTCCTGTGAGGGCACCAGGTTAAAATCACCAAGCATAAAAACTTCCTGAGTGTCAAAACCCATCACCGTCTGCATATCATCATATAGCAACTGTACATTTGCAGGAGGGGGAAGATATAGGCCAACCAAAACCACAGGGTGCACGCCGATCGCGCTGTGATCACCGAGTCACTGAGACTCGGGTGATCAGCAATCTAAGGAAGGGGCCGGTCCCGGCCCCTTACCATGTGATCAGCTGTCAGCCAATGACAGCTGATCACATGATGTAAACAAAAGATCAGTAATCGTTTTTTTTTCTACTCACGCTGACAGCGTGAGTAGAAAAAAAGGCCGATCACCGGCTCAGATGTGAGGGACATCGGTCCCGAAGTGGAAGAGGCACGTCTGCCTCATCAGTGCCACCTAATAGTGCCACCTAACAGTGCCCACAGTGCCACCTATCAATGCCCACCAGTAGTGCCAATCAGTGCCACCTAGCAGTGCTGCCTATCAGTGTAACTGATCAGTGCCCATCACTGCCGCCTCATCAGCGTACATCAATGAAGGAGAAAAATTACCTGTTTTAAATTTTTTATAACAAAATATAAAAAAATAATAATAATTTTTTTTTTTTAATTAAGTTTTTTACATTTTTTTAACAAAAAGTAAAAACTGCAGAGGTGATCAAATACCACCAAAAGAAAGCTCTATTTGTGGTGAAAAAATGATAAAAATTTCATATGGGTACAATGTTGTATGACCGTGCAATTGTCATTCAAAGTGCATCAGCGCTGAAAGCTGAAAATTGGTCTGGATAGGAGAGGGGTTTAAGTGCCCAGTAAGCAAGTGGTTAAATTAAATTGTTCCTATGTTTAACCCTTAATTTATTCTAATCAGCCTTATTAACTCCTAGTTCTCCTTCTCCATTTATTATTTTCCTGCTGATTTTTTTTTTATTTCTATTTTATAAACTATTAATAATTAACCACTTGTCTACTGGCCAATTTTACCCCCTGCCTAGGCCAATTTTCAGCTTTCAGCGCTGTCACATTTTGTATGACAATTGCGTGGTCATGCTGCACTGTACCGAAATTAAATTTTTATTTTTTTTTTTATACAAATAGAGCTCTCTTTTGGTGGTATTTAATCACTGCTGTTTTTTTTTTTTTCATTTTTTGCTAAAATGAAAAAACACCGAAACTTTTGGAAACGTTTTTATTAGTTTCGGTCAGTACATTTTTCTCCTTCACTGATGTGCGCTGATGAGGCGGCACCAATAGGCTGCACTGATGAGGCAACACTGAAGGGCAATGGATTAGGTGACACTGATGAGGAGGCACTAATATGTCGCACTGATAGGCGGCACGGATAGGCGGCACTGATGGGCACTGAAAGGCAGCACTGACTGGCATCACTAATGGGCACTGCTGGGCCTGTACTGTAATGAAGGCACTGATGATCAGTGCCCTGATTATCTGTACAGGTCTCCCCTGCAAGGAGATGCTGCTGATCTGCTCACCCCGCAACACACTCTGTCAGTGTGCGCAGAGGAAAGCCTATAAATTGCACTTCCTTGTTTATATGTGACCGGCTGTGTTTGGACACAGCCGATCACATGGGTAAAGTGCTGCCTCATTGGCTCAGTACCAAGATCGGGTTTGAGCCATGTCCGAGGAACATGGCGCGACAACGATCGGGGCACAGGCGAGTGAAAGCGGTGGTTCTGGAGGCGCCGTCATATGACGACGTCCCAGAACGAGAGTGCATCTCGCCCGCTGTCATTTTACTATATGGCGGGTGGGAAGTGGTTAAAACATTTTTTTTTATTATTTGCTTTGTTCATTAATATTTTTTCACCTTTAACATATATTTACACGTTTCACGTTGAAAAAAGTGCAAAAAAAAAATCTATTTCAAGTGAAAAATAACTTTTCAATGCTTTGTACCATTGCTGACAGCTGAAGTTTAAACATAAAAAGTTGCAGTAGGTATCGGTAATTGGTATCAATGAGTACTAAAAAAAAACACCCTAATGTAATGCCCCGTACACACGGTCGGATTTTCCGATGGACAATGTCCGATCGGAGCGTGTTGTCGGAAATTCCGACCGTGTGTGGGCTCCATCGGACATTTTCCATCGGATTTTCCGACATACAAAGTTGGACAGCAGGAGATAAAATTTTCCGACAACAAAATCCGATCGCGTCAATTCCGACCGTGTGTGGCCTGTTCCGACGCACAAAGTGCCACGCATGCTCAGAAGAAATTCCGACACGGGACAGCTCGTTCTGGTAAACTTAGCGTTCGCAAGGGATACAGCACTTTCGTCACGCTGCAATGTTCAAAATGGTTTAATACAGCGCACTCTCTTCTTCTTTTTAATGTGACAAGAATTAAGTCGTTTTGCTGCTCATATTCACACACACTTCTCACAAACTTCTTTCGTTACTATTTATCGGGATTCCCTCAATATATTTTGATTTCTCACATCTGACAACATATTTTTTTTTTTTTTGACTTTAATGTAGAATCTTTTTTTGTGTTTGTCTTTTTTAATTTTTTTTTTTGGTGTTTTTGATTTGTACTCCCGAAAATGTTGGTGTGTTTTTTGTGACAAGTTCCCACAACACCATTGATATGTTGTTCTATTTAATCTGTAGGAGATTGTTTGGTGTTGTTGTCCCTTGTTAATTTCACATTTTATGTTTTTAGAAATGTACCTGAATTGTCACCAACAAACTGTCCTTTTTGGATGAAAACACACACAGGAGAGTAGAATTTACAGAAAAAAATTTTATTAAGGGGTCACAACTATAAACAAAGAGGGAGGCAACGCTGGAGAAACTGCAGAAGTGGGCGAAGCCTTGGACCCCCAGGGCAGACATCAATTATTTAAAAGCAAAATTGGTGGCCTGAGGAGTCCATATCTAAGGGAGGGCAGTGTGGTCCAGAAGTCCCAGAGATCCGGAAAGCAGCAGATGACATCTGTGTCCCCAGGCTGTGGTCATACGAGAGACTGCATCTTCTGTCAGACCAGACTGAACACAGGGTCATCACTCTCAGGTCTTCCTTCCACGCTTCCTTCCAGCCTTTGGCTGTGGTGGTGGAGTTGTGGCAGCAGGAGGAGGAGGAGGATCGTCCATCTCAATGACATCCGTCTTGTGTGTCAGTTCCCCACTCTCCCCCTTACGTAGGAATTTATAAATCAGGTCCTCAGAGATCTTGCGTTGGCCCTCCTGCATGCCCAGCAATTTGGTGGCAGCCATGCAGGCAAAGGCCTCTTCAGGACTGGGGAAGGCTCTGAGGGACGCCGAAGCCTCCTGGATCAGCCTGTATGCTGAATCCTGCACAGGACTGGGAGTGGCCTTCCTGGCTCGTTTATGTGGCAGGCGGAGGGGAGGAACCTGAGACTCAGTCAGGCTGCGACTTGTCCCAGGCTTCTCTTGGCTGACACTTAGCCCCGCCTCCTCCTGGCTGCCACTAATCCCCGCCTCCTCCTGGCTGCCACATTCCACAGCCTCCTCCTGGCTGAGGTCTTCCTGTGTATGAAAAAGGGACATAGTTTTAGTATTTTTTTCATCAATCACACACAATTTTCACCTCCTGACTGCTGCAAATTGAATGTTAACAAATATAACAGACTATCCTTCTGAGCCCAGCATTTTGCATTCTTGTCCCAATTTTGGGTGCCCACTACTGTCTATTGATATGTAAAACACTTTTTTTAATCAGCAATTAGTGATCAATACTAACATCTAGTAAACATCATTTATTTATTGCCCAGAAATCTGTAGAAGAATGCTATACCTGACTCCAGCTGGGCTCCTCCACTTCTTCCTGGCTGGAAGGCCCAGGTTGGACATCAGAAGCCTCAGCTGGGATGGAAGGAAGCGTGGAAGGAAGGGTTGAGAGGGATTCCCTGACTTCAGTGTGGTCTGACAGAAATCGCAGTCTCTCGTAGTACCACAGCCTGGGGACATAAACGTCATCTGCTGCAGCTCCGGACCTCTGGGAATCTGTGACCTTCTTGCGCTCCCTAAGATATGCCTATCCCTAAGATATGTGCTCCTCAGGCCACCAATTTTAGCTTTTAAATAAGGGATGGTTGCTGTGGGGACCACCGGCTTCACCAACTCCAGCAGTTTCTCCAGCGCTGCCTGCCTCTTCTGTTTGTGGTTATAGTGGGGGTGTCTCACTTGCCACAGACAGGGCAGCTCCCTGTACTTGTCAATAAACAGGGGCAGGAAATTGTGGTCGTTGAACCCATCCATTTTCTCTGCAAGACACAACACAAGACAAACCCTAATGTCAGGCCAAACTCCCCTAATCTTGTTACAATATAGGCTTCCATTTCGAAGCAGTATAGGCCCAAGTTTAGATCCTACCTTCGTTAGCACGATCGGCGTCTCCGATGCTCCGCTCACAGATCGTACGTAAGACGCGCGCGTTACGATTTATACACACTGCGCATGCGTATAACTCCGCCCGCCCCTGACGTTCTTTCTATTCTATTCCACACCCCTTTTCGTTCGGCGCAGTGGAGGAAGAGCACATGGCGGATAGACAGCAGGATCGTGCTAATTACAGCAACGAGGAGGAGGAGGAGGAGGAGGAAAGGCCGGAGCCTGAAACGTCCCGATCCAGAAGGAGATTAAAGGACTCAAATATGTCCTTTGGGGAGATGTTTGAAATGGTGGACATCCTGAAGAAGGCCGACTATGATGGAAAGTATGGGCCTTACCTAGAGGTCGACCGATATATCGGCCGATATTTGGCTTTTTTTACTTAATCGGCATCGGCCGATTGTGCTGATAAAAAAAGCCGATTCAGCGGGACTTGCAAATGACTTCTGTATTAGAAGTCAATTGCAAGTTGTCTGAAGTTTTCTTCTCTCCTCCTCTGGGCAGCCTGCCAAGTCTGATAAGAAGATACATTTGTATCTCTTTCAGGTTCTTTTATCAATAGACTGAACTCCTTGGGGAAGTTTTCAGTTTAACCATTTAAAGACTAAATCTTTTCTGACACTTGTTGCTTACAAGTAAAAATCCTGTATTTTCTGCTAGAAAATCACTTAGAACCCCCAAACATTATATATATATATTTTTTTTAGCAGAGACCCTAGGGAATAAAATAGCGGTTGTTGCAAAATTTTATGTTACACGGTATTTGCGCAGCGTTCTTTCAAATGCAATTTTTTTAAAGAAAATACACTAATGAAATAAAAAAAAAAAAGCAGTAAAGTTAGCCCATTTTTTTTCGTCCAAAAGTTTTGATTACCTGTTTTTGTGTATTTAATATTTAAGATATAGTTATTTTTTTTAATCTAAATTATACATACAAGTGAACTGATTGGAGGTTTGTTTTGTTTAATAAATGATTAAATATAAAAAAATTTCTGTATCACTTATTACTTAAGGCTGCTCCCACACTGGAGCGGGCATGCGTTGACGGTAAAACGCTGTTAATTTTAGCGGCGCTTTACTGTCATTTTAGCGGCGCTATTCGGCTGCTAGCGGGGCGCTTATAACCCAGCTAGCGGCCAAAGAAGGGGTTAAATGCGCCCCTGAAGCGCTGCTGCCGAAACGCTTTTTGCAGGCGCTTCGGCAGCGGTGCGCATTCATTTCAATGGGCAGGAGTGGTGGAGGAGCGGTATACACCGCTTCAAAGATGCTGCTTGCAGGACTTTTTTTTTAACATCCTGCCAGCGCATCGCCTCAGTGTGAAAGCACTCGAGCTTTCACACAGACTGCAGGGGAGCCGTTTTACAGGCGCTATTTTTAGCCCAAAAGCGCCTGAAAAACGCCTCAGTGTGAAAGGGGTCTAACTGTTAGATTTTATGAGATGAAGGGAAAAAAAAAAAATCGGCCTAATATATCGGCCCAAAAAAATCGGCATCATATATCGGCCATCGGCCACCGCGATTTCTAAATATCGGCTTTGGCATCGGCCAGAGAAAAACCCATATCGGTCGACCTCTAGCCTTACCCCAACCCCAATATACGAAAGGCCAAGATCATGGCGAAAGTGGTCAGGAGTCTGCACCGGAAATTCGGGGTACGACGATCGAAAGATCAGCTCAGGAAGCGGTGGTCGGACCTGAAATTACGAGAACATGAGCAGTACAGAAAGATCCGGAGAGTGCTGCAAAAAAGTAAGTAGTTGTGCTGTGTTCCTATTGTTCTTGTGTTTATTATGTTCGTGCTGCTCCATGTGCTTTTAGGAACTGTTGTACAGTTTAAAATGGCAACTTTCATGTTCATGGGCACATTATTCGTTCGGATCACACATTTTTATTTCGGACGATAAAATACAATTGTTTAGGCCATATGCATTTGGCCACCATTTTGAGGCCCTATACTTGTCTTCAAAGAATTTGGTTGTGTAGATGGATTTGTTACTAGAATGAAATGCAAACTAGATTGTGTGTAAGGAGAGGACACTGAGCAGCTGTTTTCACATCTGGACACTGGAGCACTAGTGTGGGACACAAGAACACCATTTTTATTAGGGGGCCACATAGGTGCTCCAGTGTATACTATAGGGGGGTCTCCATCTGTGAAGCTTGTACTAAACAGGTAAAGTATTGCAGCTTGACAAAGGACACTAAAAAAGCTACATCTTGGAACTCGGCTAAAATAGACAATTGTACCCCACTTCCAAGCAATGTTTCATCTTTATAGTTCTGCCATCAAATATCTGTGTGCTAATTATACCATTTTTGTTTTACATAGGGGAGAAAAGACTCGGAGGACACCCCTCATCCGAGGAGACCAGAGCCCCCCCCCCCCCCCTGGAAGAAGGGGAAATACCCCCAACACAAGATGAGCAGGAGGAAGAAGACGTGGTGGAGATTGGCACCACAACAGGTGAGTGTCTGCAACCACAGGCTCAGATAAGAGATGGATGGCGGCATATTTTTTAGACCTATATTATTTTGGGGTTCCTCTCTTTTTAGGTGATCGTGAGGTTGTGGATGACGATCCTTTCACATCCGAAAGTGCCCAGATCCTGATCGGGGAGATCATGGGGTGTAATTTACAATTGGAAAACATCAAGCAAAACATCAATGATGTTATTCCAAAATATAAAAACATCATTGATGTTTTGGGGCGAGTTTAAAACCCCTCCAAATCACTTTCTTCTTTTGTGTGCTACAATGTGCTAAATGTTTTTGTGATTTTTCCCAAAGCCAAATTTGGAGGATGCACACAGTGTGTCAACATGTGCTATCTGCCATCACGGGAGATCAATGGACGCGTTTTGGGGGTGCAACCCCTTCCTCAATAATAAAGTAGCGGCGAGGAAGGGCTTTCTCACCCAAAACACGTCCCTTGATCCCCCGTGATGGCAGCTAGCACATGTTGACATTGTGAAATTTGTGTGCATCTTCCAAATTTGACTTTTCCAGGGGTGATTTCCCCCCATCTGAATGCTATATCAAACACAGTTCCTAAATACTCATGTCTGATATTGCCTTCAAGTTCTACCAAATGTGAACTTTGTAAGATCAAGATTTGTGTCTTTCTTGTGGGTTTTACACAGGCCTGTTTTCTATAAAATGCACATTTTGATTTTGGATAATGACACCACAAAAATTGTTATACAACAAACATGTCGGTTTGTCAGAAAAACCTTTGGTAAATGCACATGTGATTGTGCAGGTATTAAAAAGATTGTTCATCAAGAATGTGTGGATTATTGTCTCAACGCTACAACACTTTTGGGGTGATGTAATTGTTGTTTTATGAGAAAATCGGGGTAATTTCCTAAGGGCAAATCCACTTTGCACTACAAGTGCAGTTTCAGTGCAGTTGCAAGTGCACTTGTAGTGAAAAGTGTCTTTGCATTTAGTAAATAACAGCCAACAGTGCTTTGTATAAGGTTACACAATCACGACATTTTCTGCACTCAACACATTTCTGTCAGGGTCAGCTCAAACAAACACAAGCAGTAAATGTCCACAAAGAAGAGCCTGGGGGGAGATGCCTGTCGAGAACTTGAGGTCCTGCAGGCTTCTCCCTGTGGCCAAATACCGCAGGGTAGCGACGAGCCTCTGCTCCGGAGTGATGGCTTGCCTCATGCAAGTATCCTGCCTGCTAATATAAGGGGTCAGCAAAGCCAACAAACGGTGAAATACGGGGTCCGTCATCCTGAGAAAGTTCCTGAAATCATCAGGATTATTCTCACGGATCTCACGGAGCAAAGGTATATGACAGAACTGGTCACGCTGAAGCAACCAATTCTTGGTCCATGAACTCCTCCCCACCCTGTTCATGGACTGGACTTGTGTCAAGGTCAGGACCCCAACACCAAGCCCCCGCACAGCACGAACTGTACGAGGAGTACGCATACGAAACATGGCTAGAAAACGGTCGGCTGCTCAGAACGAAGTAACAGAACGCACTGAAGAACAGCAAGGCCTGTGAAGAGCGACCTGAAAACCAGTAACGAACGAACAAGAATACAATGACTACCTAAAGTCACGCGGAACTTGCTGCACGCACTGAAGAGCAGATACAAACCCACAAGCACAAACTGAACGGCAGAAAACGATCTGAAAGCCACGAGTCTGAAAAAGCGCGAATCGTCTCTCACCAAACTTTTACTAACACGAGATTAGCAAAAGGAGCCCAAAGGGTGCCGCGCTTGGTTCTGAACCGGCCTTTTCTAGTCTCGTCGTACGTGGTGTACGTGACCGCGTGGTTGTCGATCGGAAATTCCGACAACTTTGTGCGACCGTGTGTAGGCAAAACAAGTTTGAGCTAACATCCGTCGGAAAAAATCCTAGGATTTTGTTGTCGGAATGTCCGAACAAAGTCCGACCGTGTGTACGGGGCATAACTTTTTATTTCCTTACATCATTACATTATTTTTCATTACATTTCTTTTTAATTTGATTGAAGCAAAGAGTATTATGTCTTATTTTATTGCCATCTTGTTTGATAACCTAATGTTCAGGGGTTGTAAATCTTTAAAATACAAAAGTTCTTCAGAATCGTGAAAGAATAGTGATCTTTATTCTAAGCAAAAAGATTGCAATTCTCAGTTTATCCAGAAGCGTGCAGCCCTACCTCGAAACATATCAGTGGTCACTTTTCTGTATCAGCTAAGGATGTTTTTGTAGTTTTTCTGAATAAGGCCTCATGAACAGAGTGCCACTTTTGGCCATCCAATGTAAATTGCAGTAGTGCTTCCACATCCAGGAGAGACAGCTGCAGACTATAGCCCCCAATAGTAGTCCCCACAGAGTCTGTGCCCAAAAAACATCCAATTCACACCAGTGTAATATCTATGCTTGGATCTATGAATCTGCGGATCCACTGCAGCTTGTCTGGAGAGCATCTGCCATAATGTGCAAGTACAAGGTATGCACACGTTGGTTTAACTTCTGAACTTCTGAATAAGGCCTTGTGCACAGTGATGCTTTTGGGCATACTACATAAATTGTGGTAGTAATTCCTGGGCCAAAAAAGACAGCTGCAGAAGTACAGGTGCCCACAGTAATGCACAGCTGTATGCTGGATGTGCTCTGGGAAACACTTTGCTTGCATAAACTCTTGCGTGCCCATGAATGTTAATCTCTGAACTCCAGTTTTCTAAGTTTACCAAAGCAGTACACACCTGTGCACAGGTATGTGCCAGCCATTGTTAAGGATGCGGCAGTAAGCCCGGCCACTGCATCTTTAATAAATAACGGATTAGTCATCAGCTGTCAGCCGAAAAAAAAACAATTGCTGGCAAAATAAAAATTGTGAAAAAAAACAGCGTAGGGTTCCCCCTCAATTCATATCAGGCCTTTATGTCTGGTATGGATTTTAAGGTGAACCCTACGCCAAAATTAAAAAAGAAAAAATAATAGCATAGGATCCTCCCCCACCCCCAAAATCCGACCGAGGCATGATGTCACAAGGGGGCAGGTCATTCTGTGGCCCTGCCCCTTTGTTTATTTAGCTGCGGAGCCTTCACATTGGGTGCAGAATTTTTTTTTTCTCTCTCTTCTTGGATGGGCGACCGTTGTTCATCATGATTGACAAAAGATCTACACTGGGGAACATTATTAAAAAAAAAGGAAGGACTTGTAAAAAAACTGTGTGTGTGTTTTATGTTGGCATGGGGTTCCACATAATATTGCAAAGCAGACCTGAAGGGCCTGGAATGGATTGGGGGGGGCACCCACGCTATCTTTTTCACAATTTTTTATTGCCCGCAATTGTTTTTTTCACATTCAGCTGTCAAATGGGAACCCAGCTGACAGCTCCTCCATTGTTAAGGAGGAGGCCAGGCTTGCAGGCCCACTCCTTAACAACCAGCTATTCACGGGTTAAGAATGCCGGCGGGCCTCTGCTTAAAATAAATACAAAAATAAGCTGGGCACAGGCTTTTAGCAGAATTTAGGACCTGTCAGCGTTTTTCCTGCTAAAATGCTGCTGCTCCAAAACGCGCTGGCAGTGGGGGGTTTTTCTGCTACTAAACTCTGCGGCCACAAAACGCTGCTAAAAGCCTGTGTGTGTGTTTAGAGGCAGTTAAATAAAAAAAAAGTCTGATGCCCAAACAGCAGCTGTAAAAACGCCTAGTGTGCATGAAACCTTATAAACCATGAAATACAGCGCTATTGAAACACTGAAAGCTAAATAAACAAATAAAGCCTTGTATGCAAAACAGAAATGTGTCTCAATCAAGTGCAAAGTAATATAAATAACCAAAGAACTTCACTGTCCATATATTATATCAAAGTTAAGCAGTCCACACAAGATCCTTGTGAAAAAAAAAGGTCTATGAAAAAAAAAGCATCCCAATTTACACTCCAGTGAAATATCTATGCACAAAGTGTTTTTTTAAAAGGATCTTCACTTCCCATCTTACATCTATAGCTGGATTATGCACAAAAAAAGATACTCGCAGGCCCAGAGATATACAAGCTGTCTCTAGAGATCAGCTGCAGCACACCCACTAACGTTTTTACAGTTGATCTTATGATGACAAACATCAAGGGGCTAACTGAAAAAAACATGAAGACACAGCCCCCCAGCTGATGATGCAACGCATGCACGGTAAAATATTCCAAGCTGTCCGCGACTCTTCTCTTAACAGGAGGTTGTTCAAGAAACCACAATGGGGATACCCCAAGGGCGCAACAAGGCCAGCGCTGGAGTCAGCACTTTGGGGAATAACTGAGGTGCAAAGGGCAGGCTGAATGGAAGGGCCACAGGCTAATAGTGCAGCAAAACACAGGAAGCTTTGGTGAGCTTGAAAGATAAGTACAAGTAGACATCTTTTATGTCCACAAAAGCCAGAAAGCAATGACAGATCTGTTTGATGCTATCTGGAATTTTTGGAGCTGAATGTACACATTAAGTATCTTTAGGTCCAAGATGGGGCGAGTGACCCATTTGCATTTTGAAACAGACAGGTTAGAGTAGTGGCTGAAAATACCCAGTGAAGTGACTGGCCTTAGGTGATACACAGAGATGAAGTTAAGCCTGCTACATTACAGCAGCCCTCTCTCCTCCTGAGCACTACTGGGCTGCATCCTAGGTTTTTTATGTTAAGGCAGGTTGCCCCCACTGACATTCTTAATGTAGCACCCTGAAGTTTAGGCAGGGTTGCTATCAAATTTAGTTGCCAGGCGATAGTTGCCTTGGCCAATTGTTAGGAAATCAATTGATTCCTCTCTAAATCTGAACTTGTTGCACCTTTTCTCTTCTGTCACTAGGCAGCACTATGCTAGTGACATTAGATAAGACAGGGGCTTTGCAAACTCAGACATGAATGGATGGGGTGTCTCAGCCAATGGGCAGGGATTTTCTTTGGTCCCTTGGCCTGCTGGGAGAGCCTATTTATTTGGGTGGAGTCAGGTGATCGGGGTTCTGTGCCACCTGGACGGCTGTCTGAGTGGATGTGTGTCATGCTGTCCTGGAATGCTAGGCCGGAAGCCTGAGGCCTATCCCGGGGACATTTGGCTGCTAGGCTGCTTGAGGGCCTTTCCAGGAGCGGGAGAGCAGCATAGGGTTGGGACTGCTGGCTTGTAGTCCAACCAAAAGTAACGATTCAGCCGGACGGGGAACCAGCTGTGGTTGGAGGTAGAAGGGGAAGCTATCACCACTAAGGGACCATCCACCTTGCTACCAGAGACCACTGTGAGTACGCTGAAGCCAGTACCAGAGCAGCCTTCTCACCAGCCGGGGACAGTGAAGAAGTGGGAAAACTTCAGCGAGTGCCAAGCCAGGGACCCAGCAGGACAGCAGAGGTGACGCTTGCGGAGCATCAGTGGGTGCCAAGCCAGGGACCTAGTGGGTCAGCAGGTGTGACGCTTAAACATTATCTGTAAGTGCCAAGCCAGGGACCCAGCGGGGAAGCGGGGAAGCGGGGTGGGCGGGGTGGGCGGGGGTTGACGCTTGAGGAAGATACTGAGTGCAAAAAGTGGGATCCAATGACTATTGGACCTGCAGTCAAGTGAAAGCCTGGAAGTTCATTGAGTGAAGACCCACAGTCAGTGACTGTGGAGTAAGCGGAGAACTGTTTGTGTTGCCAATAGTTGAATACAACTATCGTTAGTAACTGCTACAAGATTATTGCCATTGGAGACAGCTGTCCTACCTATACAGAAGCGGTGTCCGGCTTGAGGCCTTCACCTGTAACAATGTCTTCCTATAGAAGTCTTGGAGTCTGGCAATTATCATTGCATATACTTAAGGGTGTCCTGGCCCTAACCCTCTCGCCCACAGTTCTTTGCATTCAAAGAGCCCACCATTTCTTCTTGCCGTACATCCACCATGCCTTATAACCCACTCTACACAAAAGGATGTCAGCTGTCCCTAACTCTGGAGGTCACCATTAGGCCTCAAGAGACCGGGGACTCTGCTACATTAATAAGAGTGTCTAAGGAATCTCTGAAAAGTACCACAATTCAGAGCCCAGTGCCCAAAGGTCCCATTGCAGGCTATGCCCGCAAAAATCCAGTTCAGCAGGGTCTGGATTTGGCCACCAAAGCCATTACCGAAGAAATGCTGATCCGGATAGCTTTATTATTCTATCAAGGATTTATTTTAAACATATAAGGTTTAGGGATACAATAGCGCTGCACTATATGGGATAACTTATGCGTTGTTTGGTGTAGTGAAATCACAGAGAGTGTACAGCAGCAACTGAACGTATTTTATAATATGTATTTTTGGATCTTTTGATTTTTGGTTACAGTATTTTGTAGCACTGTATATAATATTTAACAAGTTTACTGGTAGCGCTGATTGTAATATATCCCCTTCGCGCCGAGCGTACGCATATATGCGGTGTCGGTTTTCGGGGGTTATACTGGAATGATGCCCGCAGCTGCAAGCATCATCCTGGTACCGTTTTTCAGAGCGGGCAATCGGCTTTCCAAAGCCGCTCGATTGTTATCCCAGGGGAGCGAGAGGGGACATCCCCCCCTTCCGCCACTCTGACCGGGCCTCCCGTCCCACTGGGAGACCCGATCCACGACCCGGCACTCCCGGCGTCTAGCCTCAGACTGGAACGAAGTCATAAACGGCTTCATTCCAGTCTCCTCAATGTAAACACGGAAGCGACGTCACAACGTCAGTTCCGGTTTATTCGGCTGCCAATGGCGCCGGATTTACAAAAATATACAGTATTCAGAACCAGCGTTTTCGGCGATTTGAATACTTTGAAGTGCAACGAAGGGATTGGAGGTCTTTTAGACCCCCGATCCCTCCATACAGAGTAACTGTCACCACCTAATTAAAAAAAAAAAAAATTTAAAGCGCCCCCGTCCCCGCAAGATCGCGCAGCAAAGAAAATGCACATGAAAGTCGTGCCCGCACATGTAAACGGTGTTCAAATCACACATGTGAGGTATCGCTGCGATCATCAGAGTGAGAGCAATAATTCTACACTAGACCTCCTCTGTAACTCTAATCTGGTAACCGTAAAAAAAAATTTTAAGTGTCGCCTATGGAGATTTTTAGGTACTGTAGTTTGTCGCCATTCCACGAGTGCGTGCAATTATAAAGTGTGACATGTTTGGTATCTATTTACTCGGCGTAACATCATCTTTAACATTATACAAAAAAATTGGGTTGACTTTACTTTTCCGATATTTTTAAAAATTCATGAAAGTATCCCTTTTCCCAAAAAGTTGCATTTAAAAACACCACTGCACAAATACTGTGTGACATAAAATATTGCAACAATTACCATTTTATTCTCTAGATTCTCTGCTAAAAAATATATATATATATATATATATATATATATTATATATATAATGTTCGGGGGTTCTAAGTAATTTTCTAGCAAAAAATATGGCTTTTAACTTGTAAACACCAAATGTCAGAAATAGGCTTAGGCAAGAAAGGGTTAAACACTAATCTTAAAAGAGAAGTTCATTTTTTTTTTTAAATCATATTTACATAGCTGGACGCAGCATCGCATTTTGCATCTGTCCCCCGCCAGCTCTAAGACTGAGAACCGAGCGATCAAAGACAGCTAATCCCTCGGTTCTCAGAGCTATGTGAGCAGAGAACTGGTGACTGTCAGTCACTGTCTCTCTCTGCTCTGACCCCCCCTCGTGCTCACTGGAGTGCTGGGCTGTGGCGGGGGTGGGAGCGGCAGGCTCAGGCACTCAGCGTCTCACTGAAAGACTGAGCCAGGTGTCGGTCTAGGGTTGTGGGTAGATCCTGGCTTTATTGTCGCGATCTTGCCCCAGCCTAGACCGGCTCTGTTAGTTCAGCTTGCTGTTTGCTGAATATGGGTCACAGGAGTGCAGAACGAATGGCACTCCTGTGATCCTCAGCATCCTCTCCTTTAAAAAAAATAAAACAGCCAGCAAAGAGGTTAGACTTTTTTTCAGCAGAGCAGAGAAAAAAAAAAGACATTCATTCTTCTGGACACTAGGAAAAAAACGAAGGCATCCCAAGAGTAGGAGGGGTTATACTGTCAAACTTTGTAAACAGTAATCAAACATCAATAGCTATACAAGTTTTTTTTTTTTTTTTTAAAGCGACAATGTAAAAAAAAAAAAAAAAAAGAAAGGAAAAAAAAAATTTTAAGGGCCCCCGTCCCCGCGAGCTCGCGCAGCAAAGAAAACGCATGCGCAAGTCGCACCCGCATATGTAAAGTGTTCAAATCACACATGTGAGGTATCGCCGCGATTGTCAGAGCGAGAGCAATAATTCTAGCACTAGACCTTCTCTGGAACTATAACCTGGTAACCGTTAATTTTTTTAAAGCGTTGCCTATGGAGATTTTTAGAGGTATCGTAGTTTGTTGCCATTTCACGAGTGTGCGCAATTTCAAAGCATGACCTTAGGTATATATTTACTCAGCGTAACATCATCTTTCACATTATACAAAAAAATTGGGCTAACTACTGTTTAGTTTTTTTTTTTTAATTCATGAAAGTGTCTTTTTTCCCAAAAAATTGCATTTGAAAGACCGCTGTGACATAAAATATTGCACTGAACGCCATTTTAGTCTCTAGGGTCTCCGCTAAATAAATAGGATTTTTTCGTCATACTTACCTCATTTTCTTTGGGTACATCATGGGACACAGTTAGGCTAATATTCATTACCTGCTGGGTTATACTTCATCTCTAGGTGAATGGACACTGGTAGACCAAAGGTCTTTAGACAGGAAGTGATCCCCTATATAACCCCTCCCATACAGGAAGTACTTCAGTTTTGTAGGAAGCACTGAATCCTAAAAAAGAGGGGAGCGACCTCTGTGTCCCAACATGTACTCAAAGAAAAGAATTTTACAGGTAAGTATGACGAAAAAAATCCTATTTTCTTTTTCATACATCATGGGACACAGTTAGGCTAATATTCATTACCTGCTGGGACATCCCAGAGCAATAGCCCAGAGGGGAGGGAGAGACCCTACCAAACAATAGCCATCAGACCTTATACAGCAGCCTGCAATATACTGCAGCCAAAAGCCGAATCCTCGGCTGCTCGAACATCCACTTGATAAAATTTTGTGAATGTATGCACTGAAGACCAGGTAGAAGCCTTACAAACCTGAGCCACAGATACCTGATGGCGAAAAGCCCAGGAGGTTCCTACACCCCTGGTAGAATGAGCTCTCACCCTAAAAGGAGGAGCTTTACGTTTCAGACCATAGGCCTGAATGACCAATTGACAGACGCAGTTGGAAGCTGCCTGCCCATTCTTGGATCCTTTTGGTAAAACAAAAAAGGAGTCTGATCCTCGGATCTCTGCAGATCTAGACAAATAAACCTTGACTGCCCGGACAACGTCCAAAGAATAGAAAAGGAAGGGGATGGTTAATGCGCTACCCTAAAAAGAAAAGAAAAAATAAGCTGCTACAAACCATATGACAAAAATGTGTACCAAAATTAATTAAATTGTAGTGCTAAAAACACCTATATGAATAAACTCTGTGCACATAAACATAATGTCCCAATAGTGATGTGTTATTGAAGCAGCAAACAGTCCACAATCGATGTATATGATCCGTGAGGCAGTTTATTCAGCTTCTCAACGGTCAGCTCAGATATCTTCAAGATAAATGGATAGATGGAATACGCTTACCGGATAAGTTGGATTCTACTGCCATGAGCATAGAATCAGTAAGGCTTTGTGCCACCAAGGGCAAAGATGTGAAGTAATGGAGGCAAGGGTAGAGCCTCTGTCCCTCTTGGTCCACTGGATGTCCCTCTCGGTCCACTAGAACTGGATCACACTGGTTCCCAAAGGCAAGTGGTTTCTCAATTCACCGGAACATATGGAAAAAAGAGGGATGCTTCCACATAGTGTAACTCGGTATATTTTTATTGCTAAAAAACCGCAATACATGGAGCATAAAACATAAAACGTGATCACGAATAAAAGCAGTGTATGGGGTAAGTAAAAACGCCCTACGCGTTTCAATCCAAAGATCTTCAACAGGGGCATGTGGGACCCTCATAACACTGCCAATATTTATAAATAGTGTGTGCAATCAAACAAATTCAAAGACCAATGGGCTGTCAAACTTTGAACAATAATGGATCTTATTGGTCAGGGGGGAGGAGAAGGTCATCAAATGGAATATGGCCCTCCTTCTCCTGGGAACCAATCAATATATCTATAACAGAATCAACTATTAACTTCCTACAAATAGGGATAGATCTTCTCCTTAAGATCCCTTGGGATTGGTGGATTTTACTAGAGGCCTCTACATGCTGTGAGCCCGGGAACCGATCGGGACTCACGCATGTGACGCCGCAACCAGGAAGTGTCCAGGGCACACGTGGAGGTTGCCCAGCAACGCTGCACGCTGAATGCAGAAAGCCCACGAACACAAACCATGTGTTCGCGCGGCCGTCACGTGACACCCAGCCCACCCAATGTGATACGCCGTCGTTCACGTGCGGGCGGTACGTGAAGGTTGCTAGGCAACCTAACGTAGAGTGAGGGAGGTCCACAGTAACATGGGCGTGTCAGCACCACAGTCATCTGACTCTCACAGGGATACTCACGTAAATTCTACATATTGGGAAGGATAACACATATTCTAAACACAGCAAAAACGCAAGAATAACTTTTGGTTCCAGAACCAGTTCTATGTACAACAAAAAGGTGTGGCCATGGGAGCCAAATTCGCCCCGAGTTTGGCCAACCTTTTCATGGCCCAGTGGGAGGAGGATGTCGTCTATGCCTACCAGAGACCAGAATTGGTTCTTTGGGTTAGATACATAGACGACATCCTCCTCCTGTGGCAGGGAAACCGCGAGTCTTTTGATGAATTCATGGGAGCTTTGAACGCTAATGATCGGGGGATCTCTCTCAGTTATGAGGCTAGTGTGAGCTCCATCCACTTCTTAGATCTGGAAATTATGGTCGTGGATCAACATCTTGAGTTCAAGACCTACTTTAAGCCCACAGATCGAAACGGGTATATCCCGTCCGATAGTTGCCATCATGCTCAGTGGCTACGATCTGTCCCGCGCAGCCAATTTTTACGGCTGCGTCGCAATTGTTCGAGAATATCGGACTATTACGCCCAATCTCATATTCTAAAAGAGAGATTTATTGCTAAGGGCTACAGGGCAGGAGACCTAGATGCAGAGATTCATAGAGTTTCACAGATTGATAGGAGCTCCACCCTTGTAGAACGTTCCACTAATACTGTAGATTCTAGAGTTAAATGGTCCTTCTTCACTACTTATTCCACCCAGTTCAGGGAAATACAGGCCATGTTTAGAAAACATTGGAAAGTTCTTAAGAGTGACTGACTTTTGGGCCCCGAGCTACCTGATAATGCGGGTGTCATCTTCAGAGGTGCCCGCTCCATACAAGGACAAATTGCCCCCAACATCATAGACCCTCCTGAGAAAGTTTCCTTCTTCCAACAAAGCCAAGGTTTTTATAAATGTCGCAGATGTAATGTTTGTGCTCATAATACCCTAATAGGACGTAAAACTGATACTTTCAGTTCCACCATCACCTCGCGTATCTATCATATGAAAGAGTTTGCCAACTATGCCACCCAATATGTGGTATACTTGATTACTTGTCCCTGCAAGAAACAATATGTGGGTAGGACCATCAGAACATTCACCACACGTGTCAATGAACATATTGCAGGTATTAAAGGTGGCAAAGATAAGCATACAGTACCCCGACATTACTTATTCCATCACAATAGGGACCCTTCGGGAAGTACATTTCAGGTGATTGATAAGTTTGTCCCCCATTGGCGGGGGGAGTCACGCTTACGAGGGGTATCTAGGTTGGAAACTTACTGGATACATCAGCTCAGATCATATTTTCCGTTTGGGCTCAACGTAGAATGGGATTTGAACTCATTTATCAATCTTTCCTAATATCTCAATACATTGTATTTTATTTTTGCCCTTCACAATGGTATTTCAATCCTGACCCTATTCACATCCCCCTATAATCAAATGTGACATAGTTCATGCTTTTCACTATTTCAGTATATTATATATTTATTACCCTTACACTTTATATTATATATCAGGATTATAGTACAGATTAGGAGTATATCAGGCTGCAGCCCCCCCTTTCTATATATATATATATATATATATATATATATATATATATATATATATATATATATATATATATATATAATTTTTTATTTATTCACCCCATTACATTGACATATGAAGATATGTGATTTAGCTGTTATTTTTTACTATATTTTTTACGTTATTTGTTACGTTTTTACTTGCTTAGTCCCACCTCCATTTATATCACTTTCTGTTTGTTATTCTTGCGTTTTTGCTGTGTTTAGAATATGTGTTATCCTTCCCAATATGTAGAATTTATGTGAGTATCCCTGTGAGAGTCAGATGACTGTGGTGCTGATACGCCCATGTTACTGTGGACCTCCCTGACTCTACGTTAGGGTTGCCTAGCAACCTTCACGTACCGCCCGCACATGAACGACGGCGTATCACGTGGGGCGGTCTGGGTGTCACGTGACGGCCGCGCGAACACATGGTTTGTGTTCGCGGGCTTTCTGCATTCAGCGTGCAGCGTTGCTGGGCAACCTCCACGTGTGCCCTGGACACTTCCTGGTTGCGGCGTCACATGCGTGAGTCCCGCTCGGTTCCCGGGCTCACAGCATGTAGACGCCTCTAGTAAAATCCACCAATCCCAAGGGATCTTAAGGAGAATATCTATCCCTATTTGTAGGAAGTTAATAGTTGATTCTGTTATAGATATATTGATTGGTTCCCAGCAAAAGGAGGGCCATATTCCATTTGATGACCTTCTCCTCCCCCCTGACCAATAAGATCCATTATTGTTCAAAGTTTGACAGCCCATTGGTCTTTGAATTTGTTTGATTGCACACACTGATTTATAAATATTGGCAGCGTTATGAGGGTCCCACATTCCCCTGTTGAAGATCTTTGGTTCGAAACGCGTAGGGCGTTTTTACTTACCTCATACACTGCTTTTATTCGTGATCACGTTTTATGTTTTATGCTCCATGTATTGCGGTTTTTTAGCAATAAAAATATACCGGGTTACACTATGTGGAAGCATCCCTCTTTTTTCCATATGTTCCGGTGAATTGAGAAACCACTTGCCTTTGGGAACCAGCGTGATCCAGTTCTAGTGGACCGAGAGGGACATCCAGTGGACCAAGAGGGACAGAGGCTCTACCCTTGCCTCCATTACTTCACATCTTTGCCCTTGGTGGCACAAAGCCTTACTGATTCTATGCTCATGGCAGTAGAATCCAACTTATCCGGTAAGCGTATTCCATCTATCCATTTATCTTGAAGATATCTGAGCTGACCGTTGAGAAGCTGAATAAACTGCCACACGGATCATATACATTGATTGTGGACTGTTTGCTGCTTCAATAACACGTCACTATTGGGACATTATGTTTATGTGCACAGAGTTTATTCATATAGGTGTTTTTAGCGCTACAATTTAATTAATTAATGTCCAAAGAATGCAGTCGTCTCTCTTAAGCTGAACGAGGCCGAGAGAAAAAGAAGGCAAAACAATGTCCCGATTTAAATGAAAAGGCCAACACCACTTTTGCCAAAAAGGATGGAACAGGTCGTAACACGACCCTGTGATGAAGGATCAAGTATGGTTCCCTGCACAAAAGGGAATTTCCGACACCCTTCTAGCTGAAGTGATGGTCATCAGGAAGGCTAGCTTGCGTGACAGCAAGTCTAATGGTATTTCCTTGATAGGCTCAAATGGTTGTTTCTGTAACACAGACAGCACCAAGGACACATAGGTGATCTAATGGGGGGAAGCAAGTGAGTTGCCCCCTGCATAAAGGTTCGGATCAGTGAATGGGAGGCTAAAGGCCTTTGGAAGTATACCAATAGGGAACTTGATAAGACTGATAGGATTTCTGATGCCATTTTCTGGCTTCACACCAAGCAATACAAGACTTCCAGACCTTGTGATAGATCTTCCTAGTGACAGCTTTTCTAGCATTCACTTGGGTAGACACCACTGGTCCCGAGATGCTTTAATAGCCATGCCATCAAATTTTGGTGGTTTATATAGGCCACTGCAGTGGCATTGTCGGATTGAACCCTGACAGTGCAGCACTGAAGCTCCACCGTCCAGGACCGTAGGACTAGATGTACTGCCCGTAATTCCAGGAAGTTGATGGGCAGGATCCGTTTTGTTCTTGACCATTTCCTCTGAGCTGTTAGCCCTTCTAGGGTCACTCCCCAGCCTGAGAGACTGGCATCTGTAGTCAGTACTCTCCAAGTTACCGGGAGGAAGGATCTTCCCTTTCTCAGGTTCTGATCCTGCAGCCAACAGTTTAGACTTAAGCGTGCCCGAGGAGATGAGAACATTGGATAATCCAGGGCTTGCCCTCTCCTGTTCCAAGCCAACAAGATGTCTTGTTGTGGAGGCCTGGAATGGAACTGGGCATAGGGCACCACCTCAAAGGAGGATACCATCCTCCCCAGAAGACTCATACAGAGCCAAATGGAGGGTTGTCTGGTGCCCCTTATCTGATGCACCTGATTCCTCCTTACACAGATCCTTGTGGGTGGCTAGAATACTCTTGCTTGGATCGTATCTAGGATCAGACCTAAATACTTTAGACTTTGAGCTGGTCTCAAGGTTGACTTTTCCATCTCCATATCTCCTGTAGCCCCATTGCCTGTGCCCATATAGATAGTTCAGAGCTATAGTTTTTATATGGGACTGGTCTGTCCAAATCTGGGGAGATAGTAGAGTTGAAGTCCCCCATCACCAGCAATTTCGCTGGATAAAAAGGGGCTGCTTTTTCCAAAACCTTATATAATAAATCATGTGTAAAAGGTGGAGGAATATAAATGTTTATGATTATATATCGCTGAGACCAGTGTGAAAACACCACCATTGCAAACTTGCCCTGGGGGTCCGTGCACACGTCCTCAATAACACAGGGAAATTTCTTGTGTATTAGGATTGAGACCCCTCTAGCATAAGAGGAGTAAGTCGCATGAATGGTCCTCTGAATCCAGGGTTTTTTTAGAGTTAAAACCTTGCTGCCTGTGAGGTGGGTTTCCTGTAGGAGAATAAGATGTGGAGAGTGGAATTTTAGATATCTCATCAGCAGTGCCCGTTTAAATTTAGAATTAAGGCCTCTCACATTCCATGAAAGGACCGAAAAGGTTTCAGCTAAGGAAGTGGCCATATAGGTTTAGAAAGCCATGGCCAAGTAAAATGACTGGCGGAACACCATTTGGGGTAACTCACAAGCAGCAAGATCCTTACAATATACCATGTACCAGCAATGTTAATTTTAAAAGCAATTTTTGAAACAAGCTTATACAAACCATGACAAAGACCAACATAAAACAAAAAAAAATTTATACCCAAGCACGAAGTGCTTATCCGACTAAGTCCCATCTCCTCTCAAAACACAAAAAAAAGAGAGGAGGAGAGTTGGGATTAGTTTTTTCTCCCAAAAAAAAAAAAAAAAAAAAAAAAACAAACACACACACAAGCTGCAACTGTATTGCAACTATATTGCAGATATACCCCTAAAAGGGGATATCGTACTACTATTTTGTTCAGGCACCCTATAGCCGAGCAAATATGAATAAAAAAAAAAAAACCTATCCAAAAAGAAGGGGGGAAAAAAAAAAAAAAAGGGACGGGATGGGGAGAAAAGGGCCGGAAGGGGAAAAAAAAAAAAAAAAAAAAAAGGGGACAAAAAAGGAAGCAACAAAAAAGTAATTGAGGTGGGGTTGGGTTCTAATTATCTAACTCTTGGCTCTTAGTGTAAGAGATATAGTCCAAGTCCAAATCCAAAGGGCTGAGCAATCCAACTCCAAATAAAGTACATTTATTTAAGCATTCATTAATAGACCACAGAATAGCAAGAAAATTTTAGACACTGTAGGGGTGCACTATAATGGACTATAGTAGTAAGGATGTTACCCAAAAAAAAAGAAAAAAAAAAACACATGTGTCACCCACGGCCATCTAGCCAGGATATAGCGGCCTCCGGATTGGTAAAAAAGAATGCTCGGTCCCCGTCTGCAACTCGGAGCTTGCTGGGATATAATAAGCTAAATTTAAGACCTTTATCCTTTAGGCGTCTTCTGACCTCTGTAAAGGCCCGGCGTCGCTGCTGGACTTCAGGGGAATAATCAGGAAACAACATGATTTTTGCGTTATTGAACCGCAGTTCTTGTTTATCTCTAGCTGCAGCTAATATCTTATCTCTGTCTCTGAAATTCAAAAGTCTCAATAAAAGAGGCCTGGGGGGATTGCCAGGGGCTGGAGGGGTTGGTGGAATCCTATGCGCCCTCTCTACCACAAATGTAGGGGGCATAGCAGGTAAGTCCAACAATGATATAAGAAAGGATTCCACAAACTCAGCTGGTTTATTACCTTCTGTTTTTTCCGGTAGGCCTATGATCCTTAGATTGTTTCTCCTCATGCGATTTTCTGTGTCTATCGACTTATCTTGTAGGGCCTTTACCTGCAGCTGCAAAGCACGAAGGTTCCTGGAGTCTGCACTGGTAACGTCCTCCAGTTGTGAGATCCGACTCTCAGCCTCTACGAAGCGGGATCTAAATTTGTCCATATCATGCCGAATTAGGCTGATATCTGAAGCCAAATGGTCTATTTTAACCATCACCTTTTCATTTCCAGCTTTGATTGCTGCCAGCAGCTCAGCATGGGAGGCCGTGTGAGAGGCTGCAGGTGGAGACGGATCAGGGAGCGTCTGCGTGCTAACTGACATATTTGATATGGGAAGCCTCGGAGATAATATCGCGGCGGCGGCAGCAGGCGCAACAACAGCAGCAGGCTTAGCAGGCTTAACAGAGCCAAGAGCGGCAGCGGCAGAGGCGGCAGAGGTGGTGATGGAGACCGTAGGCACAGTGGAGGACCGGAGCCTACCCGGAGATATGGTGGGACCTCGCGGCGAGATGGAAACACCCGGCTATTAGGGCATATTCATGCTTTTCGGCCTCACACAGGACTGCCTCACGGATTGACCTAGCCTTCTCTAATTCGATCCTGTTGACGGATGTAATAGGGGCCAAATACCTACCCAGTGGGTTGTCCGATCATAGCCCACTGGTAATCGAGCTTCGCTCGTCTGCACGCCGAGATGCGGCCCTGTGGAGGCTGGGGGCACAGTGGATTTCCCACCCTGAGGTGGCTGATACTATCCCACCCAGACTAGTTGAGTTTTGGGAACTTAATGAAGGCTCCTCGACCCCACAGACGGTCTGGGATACCTTCAAGGCCTATACAAGAGGGCAATATATTTCTATTATCGCTAGTGTCAAGAAACAGCAGGGCCGGGAAACTTACAGGTTACAACAGATGGTAGAGGATCAAACAGTAATCTATAGTACAGATCCTACAGCAGCTCATTTTGACGCATTAAATGCCGCCCGCAGTTCACTAAACTTACATTTAACGGAGGTTACACGATTGGATATGCATAAAGGTAGACAGCGGCTATTTGAACAGGGGGACAAGAATGGTCGTTTCCTGGCCATGTTGGCACAACATGAATATCCATCCACAGTGGTCTCGAGCCTGCGGTCTTCAACTGGGGATAAGGTGACCTCTCAGGTAGAAATCTTACAAACGTTCAAAGCCTTTTACCAAACTCTCTATACCTCTGCTCTTCCCCCCGACTTCCAGCCAGAGTTGTTGCAAAATCTTTTAGATCCACTAGCACTTGGCTGGCTGTCGAATGAGGAACGAGAATCGTTGGTACGCCCTTTCTCGGCCTTAGAGGTTTTAAAAATTATACGGTCCTTCCCTTTGGGCAAGGCGCCAGGGCCGGACGGCCTTCCTATAGAATTTTATAGAGCACATGCAGCATTTTTGGCACCCATCCTGGCCCAATTATACACCTTCTGTCTATCCAAGGGTGATCTGCCCCTTTCAATGCACCAGGCCTATCTTACTTTGATCCATAAGGACCTTAAGGACCCAGAGCTATGTGCCTCATATAGGCCAATAGCCTTATTGAATAATGACCTGAAAATCTTAACCAAACTGCTGGCTACCCGTCTATATCCATTATTACCTTCGGTTATTGACTCTGATCAAACAGGATTTATGCCTAAAAGGTCAACTGACGTTAATCTTAGGAGACTCTTTACCAATATTCATGCCCAACACAACAACTCCGGTACCAGAGCTATTGCCCTACTAGATATAGAAAAGGCATTCGACACTGTAGAGTGGCCCTTTTTGTGGGAGACTCTACGTCGAATGGGTTTTCCATTACGGTTTATATCATGGTTGCAGGTGATCTATAGGTGTCCCATCTCATCTATTCGTTTGGGCTCCAGACTCTCAACCCCATTTCAACTGTTTCG
The DNA here is from genome assembly GCF_042186555.1 of Aquarana catesbeiana. Lineage (NCBI taxonomy): Eukaryota > Metazoa > Chordata > Amphibia > Anura > Ranidae > Aquarana > Aquarana catesbeiana. The sequence goes on from NC_133335.1 coordinate 105,619,905, forward strand.
GGGAACTAGACAGGGCTGCCCTCTTTCTCCGGCTCTATTTGCTCTGGCTATAGAGCCAGTTGCAGAGGCTCTCCGTACATCGCCTCATATTAAGGGGCTTAGGATAGGCATGCTGGAGGAGAGGGTAGCCCTGTATGCTGACGACATGGTTTTATTTCTGGGGGACGCGGGTCCATCACTTCAGGGTGTCCTGTCACTCCTTAATACTTTCTCCATGGTAACGGGCCTCCGGGTAAATTGGCCAAAATCTACTCTATTTCCAATAGATCAAGCAGCTAAATTGACATCCTCTCCAGATAGTCCATTAAAGTGGGTTGACTCCTTTAAATATCTTGGGGTTTGTGTCTCTGCACAAGCCTCAGATTTTCTTAAATTAAACTTGGATCCGGTAGTGGGGGATATGAAAGCTAAACTCAAGGCATGGAATAATCTCCCCCTATCGGTATGGGGAAGGGTTAACTTGCTTAAAATGAAGGTCATCCCCAAATTCATATATTTATTCCGCCACTCCCCGCAGTGGATTCCTAAATCCTTCTTTACTAAACTAAACCAACGCTTTTCAGAGTTTCTCTGGGGCTCCTTACCACCGAGATATAAGTTATCTACATTAATGAGGCCACTATCGCGGGGTGGCATGGCCTTTCCGGATTGCTATAAGTACTTTTTGGCGACACAGCTGGTGACAGTGGTCTGGTGGCTAAATCCTGATAAAATCAATGTGGCCTCCGTTTTGGAGGCCACCGTGGCAGGCTCCTGGGAATCTCTTCGATACCTAATTTACAGAGGCCCATGTGCCCCACACTTATTAACTCCGTCTATGCTTACTACTTTACGGGCCTGGAAAATGGGCTTGGCTATTGGAAAACACAGCCAGATGGGAATTTCCCCTAATGCACCCCTATGGTTAAACCCCAATTTACCACATTTTTACAAATCTATTGACCCCCAGATATGGACTAGATATGGTATAAAATTAATCTCACAAGTGGTGTCTTGTACCTCATTGCTTCCCTTTTGTCAGCTTTCCTCCCAGTATAATCTTCCGCAGCACTATCAGTTCTGTTATCTTCAACTTTTGCATGCTTTCGAAGCCCAATTCCCACGTTCATCCTGTATATTAATACAGTCTAAACTGGAGACTACTCTTAGATCCGGTTGTACAAAAAAACCTACATCCTACATATATCAGCATTTAATCTATGAGTCCTTGCCCCCGTTGGACGGCCTTTTGTCCCGTTGGCAGCGTGATATTCCAGCTTTGAGTGGCGAAGATTGGGATGGTGTTTGGGACTTCCCTTTTAGTTCGCTAGTCTCTATACGTGACAAGTTAGTCCAATTTAAAATAGTCCACCGAGCGTATTTCACTCCCCACAGACTTCATTTGATAAATCCTGCCCACTCCCCTAAGTGTTGGAGATGTAGCTACACCCCTGGAGATTTTTCTCATATCTTTTGGCATTGTCCAAAGATACAACAATTCTGGGGGGAGGTCCTAGGCCTAATCAATAAAGTTGCATCCACCAATCTACCACTATCTATGGAGATTTGCATGTTGGGCCTTATAAAAAAATTAGTCCCTGCTGTAGCTAAACGCACGATGATTGGTTTGCTTCTATTTTACGCTAGGAAAACCATAACATTTCAATGGAAGAAGCCCTATCCCCCCACAAATGTCCAGTGGAAACGTTTGGTTAACGATAATCTTCCACTATATAAAGATACCTATCTTAATAGAGGCTGCCAATTGAAATTTAATAAGGTTTGGAGTGGGTGGCTGGAGGAAATGAACATTGCTTACTAATGCTTGACTAGCTTCAGCTACGATACCAAGAATCGACGATTAAATGTAATCCTTAGTTAATAGGTATCGGCTTCTATGGGCAGTGGGGGGGTGGCCCAAAATTCCAAAATTCCCTTTTCTCTTACAAGCTAAAACTGTATTACATGGATGTATTTTTCTCTTTTTTTTCCTCTTTTCATTTTTTTTACCTGATGTACCTGCGATATTACTTGTACAAGCTAAACAACCAATTTGTATATGTCTTTATGTCTTTGTGTCTTATAAGGAAAATTTGAATAAAGATAAATTTAAAAAAAAAAAAAAAAAAGGTTGACTTTTCGGTATTTATGATCCAGCCCAAGGTTTCCAAATATCACACTGTGCATGTTATGCTTTGTTCTAGAGCCTGTAGTGAGTGATCTCTGAGCAGGAGGTCCTCCAGATACCCAAGCACCAGGATCCCTTTGGCCCTTAAAAGACCCAGTACTGGTGCTAAGACCTTTGTGAACACCTGGTGAGTTGTAGCAAGCCCAAAGCTAAAACTAAAAATGATGTTCCTCTACTGCAAATCGCAGGAACCTCTGATGAGGCTGAAAGATAGATACATGTAAATACACGTCCTTTATATCAATGGAGGCTAGAAAGTCTCCCATCTGGAGTGAGGCTACTACTGAGCAGACATACTCCATTCGCAAGGACTGGATCAGTAGATACTGGTTCAGGGATCTTAGGTCCAAAATGGGTCTTGTGTCCCCGTTTGGTTTTCGAACCGTAAATAGGTTTGAGTAAAACCCTGCGCCTCTTTCTGGGACAGGAACCTCTACAATCACTCCTTGATGCACTAAATGATGTAGTGCCTGAAGCAATAAGTCTTTTTGGAGGATCCGAGGGAATGCTGGATCTTAAAAACCTCTGAGGGTGGACCCCCCCCCCCCCCCGCAACTCCAGCTTGAAATCGTGGGATATAGTTGAGGTGACCCACTTGTCCTCGTGTTGGCGGCGGAACTGCCTTGGAGCTGAGACATTTGAGGAAGCAGTTCCTGAGGTTTTAAACGAGGGATGCCTGGTGCTTTTCTTCACAGGAAGTAGAGAACTCTTCCCTGCGGAAATCTTTTGGATATATTTGTCCAAATGATCACCAAATAAACATTCCCCATGAAAGGGGAAATCTGTCAATAACTTCTTACAAGGAAGCTCAGCAGACCAGTTCTTAAGCCATAAAAGTCTGCGCATATGTACAGACAAGAGAGCAAAACGAGAAACCTGCTGTATTGAATCCTTTAAGGCGTCAACAGCAAAACACAGCGCTCGAGGAATATCTGCCTTATTTTCAGTCAGATCATCCTCCTGGTTAGGCCTGTCAGGCCGTCTGATCTGATCCTTTATGGACTGGCAGATACCAATTGCTGCAACAGCTGGCTGAATAGTTTAACTGGCCAAAGAAAAGGAAGCCTTTAATAATGACTCCAATTTCTTGTCAACAGGGTCTTTCAAGCCCTGTGAGTAATCTACCGGACAAGTCAAGTTCTTGTTTAAAGAAGAGACTGCTGCATCTATGGCTGGCATGCCAGGGATCCCAAAGAGGACCAGGGAGGCTCTGTAACCTCTGCAAGAGGCAACTTAAAGGCAGAACTAACCATTTTAGTAAAGTCAGGATCAAAAGCCTCTATAATTGAGAGGCAGACACCAACTGGATATCTTCTTGTCCTGGCGGATGAGTCTAGTCATCCGCCAGGCCATTCACAGAATCCTGAGCTTTAAGCTCTTCCCCATCCTTAACCCATTCGTGCTCCATACTAGGAGGCTCCAGGGAGGAGGATCTGTCACACTTCTTGCCACCCTGCGGGATGGAAGCAATCATGCCAGCAATCTTGTGCTCTAATCCAGTTAGGGCTAAGGACAGTTCATCCTTCGTGATTAAGGGTGAAGCAGCAGCGTTGACTGTAGGCACAATCCCAGATAGGCGCAGCGGCTCAGATTGCCCGGAAGCCTCTGGTCCTTCAGGGGATACAACACTAGGGATACGACTAGGTTCATCAGGAACTACTGATGACATAGGTGTGCCCTTCCCTGTAGTGTTAGTCCCACTCCTCTTTTTTGAAGACATTTACTAGCCACAAAAAGGGAGTACCTTGGTGTAGTATTAACACACCTCAGAAGGGAGACCCTTTAATGGGGCTCAACAAGCCCCTATTCAACAGTCCTGCTAAGCACCTTTAGCCTGCCAAGCAACACCTGGTCATTCATGTGACCCGGGTAAGCATAAATGAACTTCTGCAAGTGCCTGCTCTGTGTCCCACAACTGCTTTCTGGAAGCACCACATGCTTGGCATACACAGCTTTAATAAGCTGGCTGTGCGCCGGAACGTTCTGTGCATGTGCAGTCCCAACGAACGGGCGTGACTGTAATTACATATGGCGTGAATCTTCATGCGCCCAGATAAAAGCTATGGCACATGTGCAGCAAAGCCGCGTGCGCCAAGGCCGCCAAACAAATTGCTGAGCCCAGCAGCGCTCTTGCAAACGCACGTGCGCCATGGTGATCCAAGGCGAAATGGCGCACCGCTGTGTGCCATCATACAGGTAAAAAACAGCCAGACATGCAAAAAAAGGTACACCTTGCAGACACCCACAGCTAGCCCAAAACTCCCCCGTATGGTCACCACACACAGGTGTCCAGGCTCTAGCTAGCTTGACTGATTGTTACAATCACTGGGACACCCCACAATAAGTAATTAAAAGGGGTTTCACTTACCCGACCAGGCGCAGGGCAACTTAAAAACTAAGAGCTCAATCTTCACCCTTCACGACGGGTTCCTGTCACTTTAGGACCTTCAAGGACTGGATACCCTTTTCATGTTTATGGTCCAGTCCCTTGGACCTGTACGGCACCCTGCAGGAATGCCTTAGCAGTGTAGTGTCCAGGATTCCACTTCGCAGGGTCCAGCGCCCGGAGGCCGCATTACAGGCAAAACCTTGCAGGATCAATGTTTGGGGGTTCCAGGTAATTTTCTAGCAAAAAATACGTATTTTAACTTGTAAGCAACAAATGTCAGAAATAGGCTTAGGCATGAAAGGTTAGTATTAAATTGGCCTTTTGCATTGCTGTCACGGTCAGCTTCTCATTGAGATGCTATAAAAAGTGAAGAACATCACCTCTACTCCTCAACGTAGCTTCACAAACCACTGTACGGGCGTTGAGGCCTGTAAAGCAGGGGTGCCCAACCGCTGGCCCGCGGCGCCCTCAGATGTGGCCCGCCACGTCTTGCTCTGAGATGGCGGGTCAGCAAGCCCAGATCGCGGGTTCCCGACCCGCCATCTCCAGGCATCAGCGCGAAGAACGGAGCCGCCGCTAGAGGAAGCAGAGCCGATGCTTCCTGTATAGCGCCGCCTCCTTCATAGGCGGAGTGATACCAAATGTACTCTGCCCATGACAGGAAGCATCGGCTCTGCTCTCTACTGCAGCCGCTTGCTTCTGTTACAATTATGCTTGAGAACCCGCGAACTTAGACAGCAGCCAGCAGTGCCAGAGCCAGCAGTACCAGTATCAGCCACCAGTACCAGTCACCAGTACCAGCCACCAGTACCAGCCAGCAGTACCCGCCAGCAGTACCGGTACAAACCAGCAGTAACCGCCAGCAGTACCAGTAATCGCCAGCAGTACCAGTACCCACCAGCAGTACCAGTACCCACCAGCAGTACAAGTACCCGCCAGCAGTACCAGCCAGCAGTACCAGTACCAGCCAGCAGTACCAGTACCCACTAGCAGTGCCAGTACCTGCCAGCAGTACCAGTACCCGCCAGCGGTATCTGCCAGCAGTACCAGCAGGTAGTACCCAACAGCAGTACCAGCCAGCAGTACCAGCACCTGTCCGCAGTACCAACCCTGGGGGACAGCAGCAACCAGCTGCAGGAATCCTGAGGAAGAAGTGAAGATCAAGGTCAGTTGAGATGCAGGTGTGCTGAAGTGTGAAAGTAGCCTTAGGCCCCTTTCACACGATCGGTCCGATCGGGTCTGCCTGTCCGTTTTTCAGGAGGACCCAATCGGACCCTCCATTCAACTCTATAGAGCGGCAGATGTAAACAGACTCGTGTCTGCTTACACCTACCTATCTGCAATACGATCTGCTTAAGAAAACAGAAGGGGATATGTCCCCTTCTGTCTGAGCAGATCAGAGGGCCCTTAGGGTAGAGCGGGCTGCATCTGTGTCTGCTCTACATATGCAGAGTGGACACAGACCTGCCATCCGCCCTCTACGCTGATTGTGGCCCACGACCTGTTACCAAGTCGCTAAAGTGGCCCTCGCCCCTCAAAAGGTTGGGCACCCTTGTTGTAAAGTGTGAATAAGGCACACACTGTCTGCGTAAGAGGCTGCACACCCACCCCTGCACACCTGTCAAATTCTGATGTTCATTGGTGTTTATACAGTGGCGGCATCCCCAATCACGAATAACAGGCTGCTGCCTGCACAACGCTCCAGGTGACCAAACAAACTCCTACTTCACACTGTACAGGCCTGTAATGAGGCCTATTGCAAAATACCTGCCAACTATGCAGAGAAGAGGTCTGGGTAGGGTCTCTGGTAAATGAGATAAATCACTGTACATTGTGCAGAAAGACAGAGAAGAACATGCAAATCTAATTGACTTTAGGGTGAGTTGGCATGACTGCTGTAGCAGAGGATGTTGATATTCTGTATTTATTTTTTAATGTACATAGTAAAAGCAGCTTCATGTCAAAATAATGTACACATACAGTATGTCTAGCAATGATTATTTGGGCAAATCAGCTAAGCTGCACAGTGCAAGCAGATATAATTTTATTTCACACTAGGAACACATTTTTAGAGACAGCATTAGGATGACAGCATGTTTGAGGGGCTAGGGCAGTGACAGACAGTGACATCCTGGAAATGAGTCAATTCCACATACAGCTGGTTTCTACATGGGAGGGGGTAATAGAGGAGAGAGGGCCCCAGCTGCAAACAATGCCTGACTGGCACAGACAGCCTAAAAGATATGGAGTGGGGGGAGGGTAGGCTGGCTTCAGGCATCACCACGCCTCCAGCAAAATATATCATTACATGCAGACTTCTGTTTACCACTCTACTAAATCACTATGACATCAACCTATTTGCATCTCTAACCCCATCTCACTGCCCTGTCCCCTGAGATAACAGAGCCTCCTCCCAACTCTCAGTCACAATGAAAGCCCTGATCACATCCACACAGCTACCTCATTTACATATAATAGTAATAAAAAAAAAAACTTGCTCACTCTTCTCTTGTGCTACATATCACATTACATGAGGCTGGGTAAGCACTATATTGCCTGTTATATCCACTTCTATAATAACATGGTCAGTGGAGAAATATGTACAGCAATATAAGGGAGATTTAAAAACCATAGCTTTAAAAAAAAAAGCAATATCATAGCAGAGGAAAACAGATAGCTTTTACTGACTGGGTTTTCAGAAAACATTTTAAGATTATTAGTCTTATAATTATTTGTGGCTTTGTAGACTAGAGTACATGGATGACCTTATCAGTATGCTTTTTCCCTTTCATTGTCCATTCTTAGGCTGAGGATCTAGGTCGGGTCAGAATGAAGAGAACAGAACTACAGTGGTAGTATGCAGAGAGGTGCAGGACCGGCCTATATGCATATGAATTACAAGATCAGCTACAGAAAATTCAAAATCTTTTTATCAATAAAACAGTTTACACATGTTTACCTACATTTCTGCATTATTTCCCCACATGAAGAAATTAGTGTCTGATCTACTCAATCCTCTATTTTCAATGGACATATCCTCTATGAATAATAGAATTTGCAGCATTATAGCGGGCAAATGGAAAACATCCAGTGTGAGAGTTGGCATACTGCAAACCAGAAAAGTAGCAAACCGACCGCTAAAAAACCTTAGTTGGACTTAGTGCCAGTTCACACTACAACGACTTAAGATCCGACTTGTCAGACCTCAAGTTGCCCCAAGTCGCTAGACATAAGAAGTTCCATTGAGGTGACTGAGAGCCGTCTTAATGTACACTACTGAAGTTGCTCCGACTTCAGAAAAGGTTCCTGTACTACTTCGAGGTGACTTCTAGGCCAACTTCCCAGGAAACACTGCGAATAATTCCTTTTATGGCAGCCCCCTTCCACCCTGGCCTCAGTCTTAACGAGAAACCTCCAGCCATGCTGACCAGATGTGGTCGGGAGAGGCGCCAGTTCTCTCAGCCCAAGATGTTGACACTGCCCTCGTTGAGTGGGCTTGGATACCCTCTGGCGGTATCTGCCCTGAGACTTTGTAGGCTTCCTCAATGGCTGTTCTGAGCCATAATCCTATTGAGCTCTTGGAAGCACGCTGTCCCTTATGTGCCCCTGAGAACAGCGCAAAAAGGGAATTTAACTTCCTAAATTGTTTGGTCAATTCCAGATAATGCATTAGGCATTTCTTCACATCCAGCGTATGGAACTTTTCCTCTTTAGAATTGGCTGGGTATGTGCAGAATGTTGGTAGAATCACCTCCTGAGAACGATGAAAGGCAGAGGAGACTTTAGGAAGAAAGCCTGGGTCCACCTTCAGGAATATCCGATCTGGAAAGACTGTTAGGAAAGGTTTTTTTATGGAAAAAGCTTGCAGCTCACTGACTCTCCTGGCGGAGGTTACTGCTACTAATAAGGCCGCTTTCAGAGTCCAATTTTTTACAGTCGCCTCCTCTAGAGGTTCGAGAGGTTTTCCTGTTAGCCCCTGCAGGACCACTGACAAGTCCCAACTTTGTATTTTTTTTATAGGTGCTAGTCTTGACCTAGCCATTGCTTTAAAGGACCTAATAACTAATGGATCTCTTGATAACTGTACTTCCAATAAAACGCAGCCACCTTTGTCTTCAAGGTGCTAACTGCTAACCCCTTCTCCATTCCATCATGAAGAAATTCCAGGATGGAAATTGTCTCCTGCGGCAAATACTTCTTTGTCCCGCACCAAGAGTTGTAGCATTTCCAAACCTTGAAATAAATATCTTGTGACTTTTTTCCTGCTGTTTAACAGCATAGAAACAAATTTGTCCAACAGACCCCTTTTCTTTAAGATCTGCTCCTCACAAAGCAGGCTGATAACTTGAGCTGGCTTATGTCTGGGTGCCAGATGGGTCCCTGGCTCAGAAGATTGTCCCATAGGGGTAACATCCAATGGGGTTCTGTCGCTAGGTTCGGGAGTGTTGAGAACCAAATCCTTTTGGGCCAAAAGGGAGCCACCAGTATTAGATTTGTGGACTCTTCCTGAAATTTTTTGAGGGCTAACGGTATTAACGGGATGGAGGAAAAGCATAGCACAAATGGAAGTCCCACTGCTGAGCCAGAGCATCCAAACCTCTTACCTGATCCTGTCTGCTCAGGGAAAAGCAAGTTGGGAGTTTTGCATTTGAGTGGGTCGCAAACAGGTCCATCTGAGGAATGCCCTACCTGCTTATCACCATCTGGAAAACTTCAGAGTTTAGACTCCACTCTGATTCCGAAACCGTTGTCCTGCTAAGAAAGTCGTCCATCAGATTTAATCTTAGTTTCAGGTGTATGGCTGACAGGGACTCAAATTCTTCTCTGCCCAGATTAAGATCTCCCTAACCAAGGACAGGAGAACCCTGCTCCTGGTACCTCCATGCTTTGCTACATAGGCGACTGCCGTGGCATTGTCGCACAAGACCTGAACATGTTGACCCCTGATCTCTTCCTGAAGCCAGAGAAGCTGCATCCAAATTGCTTTCATCTACCTCCAACTGGATGATCTTTTTGCATCTGAACTTGTCCAGATTCCCTGGGCAAAACGATCTTCCAGATGAGCCCCCCACCCCCAGGAGCTTACATCTGTCGTTAACCTTTTTAAAAGGTAGGAAATAACCAAAGTAGGCTCTTGCTTAGGTTTAACTGGTTCCTCCACCACAACGTTCTCCTCACTTGCGCCGGAATCACAAACCTCTTTTCCAAGGGTTCTTTGTGCCTCCAATTTTGGAGAATCATGTGCAGCAGAACCCTTGAGTGAAGACGGGCCCATTTAACTGCCGGAATGGAGGATGTTAGAAGACCCAGAGTCGACACTGGACAGAGTTGATGCTGTACCCCAAAAATGTTATCACTTGGGAAGGGACTAAGTTTGACTTCTCCTTGTTCAGGATCCAACCTAGGTCTTGCAAGCGGTATTTTGTTCTGTTCAGATTCCCAGTAGCTGATCTTTTGAGCTGGCAAATAGAAGGAGATTGTCCAGGTATGGAACTATCATTATTCCCTGGATCCTCAGAGGCGCCAAGGCTTCCACCATGACCTTGGTAAAGATCCTCGGAGCCAAGGATAGAACAAAAGGCAGGGCTCTGAACTGCAGATGGGCTATCCTGCCCTCTGAGCCGATTGCCAGATGCAAAAATTTCTGGGATGCTACCGCTATTGGAATGTGCAGGTAAGCATACCTGAGGTCAATGGAAGCCATAAAACACCCCCCCCCCCCCCCAAGTAGTTTCCTTATGGAGTAGATTGGGTTTTTTTATTAGAAAAATGTGAGAATAAAACCCTAGACCTTCCTCCTCCTGAGGTACTGGAATAATTACTCCCAAATGCCTCAGCTCTTCTAAAAGGGATATCAGGGCTTGAGCCTTGTCCTGTGCTTAAGAGAGTTTGAGAAAAACTGACCCCTTTCTAGTTCCTTCCATTCTCACCTGACAGCCTCTGAGAGGACTTTGTGTAGCGGGAAAACTCTGTTTAGTTTCTCCCAAGCCTCCAAACATTTTATCATGCAGGGGAAGATCAATTCTATCTTCCTGGATGCTAAGAGTGGTATGAATGGTCTTAATCAATTCATCCACTTCATCCAAAGATAACTTATATCTAGACGAAACACCTCCTTATCCTCATCCCCTGAGGCTTTGGGTGAACTAGCCTTGCTTGCGGCTTCCTCCTCTGAATCACTGTCCTCCCTGGAAGCGGATGGCAAAGGACTGGATGGTCTGGTTGACCCCCTGATTGGAGTGCTGGGTGTTTGTCCAAAAAGGAGCGGAATGATTGGAAAGTATCCCTAAGTTCCTTCTGTAAGGAGACTATAAGCTCTGAGCTTTGTGGCTGCTTTACTTTTCCCTGCTCGTGCTTCACTAGGTCCGCTATGCAGTCCTTGCACAGGGTCTTGGTCCAGCTCTCTTTTTTTTTTGGCACGTTAAAACCGTACCACAACCCCCTATTATTAACTTTAATGTACTAACACGATGTTACTATAGACTTAAGAATATAAAAATGCTTCAACTCCTTTCAAGCTCCATGTGAAGTGTCAATTTTAAAGCAAAGTGACGCTAACATTTCATGTTTTGATAACGTGAACAGCACTTGTGTGCTGTCCATATTATCCACTGCATAAGGTGTTTGAGGAGCATTAAAAACTGTTGCTAATGTAACTTACCCTGTGCCACTAACAAGCTTGTATTGAGCTCCATTCACCATTCAGAGAAAATGAGTCTGCTGACACCGAAAACAGGTTTTTGCTGAACCTTTTGTGACTCGTGCTGGCAATGTACTTGTCAGCGCTCTACAAAAGCTACACATAGTAGAACAAAACAGTTCTTATAGGATCCTAATGAACGTTCTGCTGGGCATTGCCAATATTCCCCATATAGTGATCTATGGAATACCAACTACAGTTGTAACTAAGCAGCATTCCATATGTGTTTTATGAAACACAGATATGTAAACTGAAGTGGGTTATGGTTAGAAACACTGCAACACAGAAGACTGGGTGTTGTCTTAAGAAACAAATTGTAGCTGCCAATTTTTTTTAGAATGAGTCTGTCTACTACTACAAAACTATAAGAATGCAAATCCCTCTATCATAAACAATAAACGTAATGAACAGTATTAAAACAGCAACAAGCAGTGACTAGATGCAATTGACAACTGTATTAATATTATGTCAATTTTTTTTTCTTTTTGGACTGATCAGAATTTTTAATGATATCCGTTCACATCTAGGCACCCGGATCGTGGGCGGAATCACCGCAATACCGAATCACCACAAATCGCGGTATGCACTTGTGATCCCAGTCACTTCCAATAGCACCCCATTTGCGGCGTAATTTTGCCATGATTGTCGCCCAATGAATTATGGTAAAATCATGCAAATGGAATCGGGAGACACCTGTCGCTCAAATGAAGTTCTGGAACTTCTTTTGGACGTCAGACATCCCGCCAAACGTCCAGTGTAAATGAAGTCTTAAAGTTGATAACTAAGTGCTCTCCCTAATCCTTGCTTTCTAAAAAGCTGTTATGTAAAAACCTGTTAAGATCTCCCACCCAGGGCTGATGATCGCCCTTCCCACTAAGTATTGCTGATGGTGTTCCACACTGAAGGTAGAGGATACTGGATCAGTCTGGCTGTCTGATTGGGGCATTGGCAGCAGATTGGGACACTCTACCAGATCCTAGTTTGAGTCTGGCAGCTGTAAATTTTGGGTGGAGTATCTTTTTGTTTCTGGTTTTGTGTATGGCCTAGTTTGGGCGCTAAGTATAGTTTGCAATGTTTTGGAAGGGAGGGAGGTTATCAGTTTTGGGTGTAGTGCTGTGTTTTTGGTATGTTAATACTTTTGAAGTTATTTTCTTTGGTTTGTTTGTTTTGAGTAATATGATCGCTATGGGATTAGTACAACGATACCTCATACTGTTTCTGCATGTATAAGAGTCCCTGATTTTCACTTTATGATGCTTCCTTTCCTTCTTTGTATCCATGTAATATAACCTTGCATTTCCACTGATTTGAGAAAAATCTGGTAAAGATCTAAATGCACTATCCAGCTACAGCAGAATATTACTACACCAGTTTGGAATGCTCTTATTAAAAGAAGTAAAGTTTGACTTTGCTTACTGACAAGCAAGAGTACACAGAAGTCTTGCAGCAAGTGAATAATGGGTAAGCTGGTTGAATTGCAAGAGCAAGTGGCAAAATATTATCTTTAATGCAGGGAATGAATTAAAGGTAAAAAAACGTTTTTCCTTTACTACCACTTTAAAGATGAGGTATTTGAACAAAATGACTCTATTCGGTTAAGGGGGGGGGGGGGGGTTGTCAGTCTGTAACCAAGTTAAAATCCCAACTGTGACACAGGAGGTCGAATTGGGGGAATGGTAGGACCAACTACCTGCAGAAAAGTCCTGAGAGGGGATTTTGAAGCAAGGGTTTTCAGAAAGTGGATGGATAAAGCAGAAACCTATCCCTTGGGGGTACCCAGAGCCAGATACTGGTCAAGGTCAGACTGAACAAAGGCCAAAATACGAGTGATAAGAGTAATCCCTGCAATGGTAAATCTTGCGGGAGTTTAATTTCCTTGCTCCGCGTAACGGCAGTAGAGGTAGGAGGGAATGCATAAACTCATTGGAATTGGGTCCGAGGAATCACCAGAGCATCTACTGCACAGGCTAGAGGACTCCTGGCTACAATATTGTTTCCTTGTCAAAAGAAGTTTATTGAGTATACAATGTTATAAAGATACATAAAGTAAGTTTACAAGGATCTATAAAGTAAGCTCGTTGTTTTACAGTAGGGTTTATATAGGTAAATATCATGAAATTTCAAATATTAAACATTGGGTTCACGTAAACCTAAATTAAAGATATATATCATTTCCTTAGTTACTTTTGTAGGTATTTAAATGATTTATACCTACTATACATATTGTTTACAAGTAGAGTGTATATAGGTCAAATAAATTCTGATAATGAGCTTTAATTGTAAGGTGGAGAAAAGGAAAGAGAAAGAAGAAAAAGGGTAGAAAGGTAGAGGTATGGTCCACAAGGTTGTCCTGCTCGTCAGTTTATTATTCTTTTTAGTTCTCTTTGAAGCCTTAGAATGGGTGTCTCTGTAAGTCATTTAATCTGTTACCATGGCAACAGGACAGAGTCATTGAAGTTTGACAGGAACTGTTGTTTTATCCAAGGATGCCAAAGTTTTTCAAATTTTGGAATTTGATTTTGATCGATGGCTACCATCTTAGCATGGGACATTGTATTATTCATTCTGTGAATTGTTTCTGCTAGTACCAATGTAGGAGATTTCCATGCCTTGGTCACTGTTTGTTTTGCAGCCGTTATTAGTTGGATCATAAGTTTGAATTGAGAGAGTGTTAACCATTCCGGTTTTAGATTAAGTAAAGTTAAATATGGATCTGGTTGTATTATTTTTTTAAATATTTTAGATGCAATCACGAAGACTTCCTTCCAGAAGGTTTGGATTACTGGGCACGTCCACCATATGTGTAAATATGTGCCTATTTCTGGGCATCCGCGAAAACAAAGAGCTGAGGTATTAGGTGAATATTTTGCCACTCTAGCGGGTACAAGGTACCAGCGAGTTAGGACTTTATTATTTGTCTCCAGTGCTAAGATGTTGGGTGAAGATGACTTAGATGTGAGCCATATGTTAGACCAGTCCGTGTCTTCTAAAGTTCGTCCCAGGTCCTCCTCCCACCTCTGAACGTAAGAGGGTCTATTAAGATTTGCTACTCCATATAATTGATTATAAAGTGATGAAATTGTACCTTTAGCAAATGGATCTTTTGTACAGATTGATTCAAAAATGGATAATTGGGATAATGGTGTATCCTCCTTTAGGAATGGTGTATAGAAATTTTTGATTTGGAGATATCTAAATATCTCAGAGTTTGGTAGATCATATTTTTCTCTAAGCGATGGGAATGAAAGGAATGATTTAGATGCTATGAAGTCATTTAGTGTCTGAATGCCTGATGTTGTCCAAGCTTTAAAAGAATTTGGGTAGATCCATGCCGGATAAAAGGCCGGATTTCTGATAAAAGAAAGGAGAGGATTGTGTGGAGATTGTAACTGATATTTGGTTTTTAGTTTATCCCAGAGAGATAAGAAGTGTTTAGTTATGGGATTATGAATTTTAAAGCGGTCTTTAGGATCAAGCCATAATAAATTTGATATTAATAGAGGGTCATTTTCTGAAGCCTCTATAAATACCCATAATGGGATTTCCTGTTTTGCATGGTATTTGGACAGACTGGCCAAATGTGCTGCTCTGTAGTAGTTAGTAAAATTAGGGTATCCCAGGCCTCCTTTATTTTTGGGAAGATGTAGTGTGTGTATAGGTATACGTGGTTTAGAAGAGCCCCATATAAACGAAGTTGCTCTTTTTTGTACTATTCTCAAAAAATAGGAAGGAATTGGAATAGGGAGGACTCTGAATAGATAAAGCAATTTGGGTAGAATAGTCATTTTGATTGCATTATCTTCCCTATCCAGGATAAAGGAAGTTGTGACCATTGTTTTATTAGATTTGTGATCTGTCTTAATACAGGAGGATAATTGGTTGAGAATAAGTCAGAATGAGATGCTGTTAAATGAATTCCAAGATATGGGATTGATTTTTCTGCCCATGTGAATGGGAGTGCAGCCCTAGCCGGGATCAATTCCATGTTTGTGAGTGAAATATTAAGCACTAGGCATTTCTTAGGATTAATCATAAGGCCGCATAGGGCTGCAAACCCATCAAGAGCTGGTATTAAGTTAGGACCAGAGACCTGTGGTGATGATAGAAAAAGTAATATATCGTCTGCAAATATACATAATTTGTGTAATACCTCCTACTTCAATGCCAGTTATAGTTTGGTTTGTTCTGATGTATTGGGCCATGGGTTCGAGTATAAGGGCAAATAATAAGGGAGATAATGGGCAACCCTGTCGGGTACCTCTTTCTATATTAAAGGCTTCAGATTTGTATCCAGCATATTTTATATAGGCTTTGGGTTTATTATATAATGCTTTGATCCATGTTAAAAAGTGGGGTCCAAAACCCCATTTTTGTAATGAATATTGCATATATTGCCAGGATACTGTGTCAAATGCCCTCTTAATATCGAGAGATAGAAAACATAAAGGGATTTTCCGTTTTTTAGCAATATGTGTCAATAACACTGCCCTGCGTATATTATCGCCTGCCTGTCTATTTGGCATGAAGCCTACTTGATCTCTATGTATTAATTTTCCTATAATGCTATTGAGGCGTTTTGCTATTATTTTTGCTAATAATTTAATATCGAGGTTTAACAGAGAGATAGGCCGATAATTCACACAGGAAGTATCATCAGAAAGGGGTTTTGGGATCATACAAACAATTGCCATTAGTGTTTCTTGCCGAAAAGAATGTCCATCTAGAAGTTTGTTAAAAGTTTCAGTGAGAATGGGAGAGAGTATTTCTGAGAATGTTTTATAGTATAAAGCCGAGTAGCCGTCTGGGCCTGGTCTTTTGTTAAGTTTTAGGTCTTTTATGGCGTTAGCAACTTCATCTATAGTTATAGGCTCATCCAAACTGCTTTTTTGATTTTGAGATAACTCAGGTAAGGTTATTTTTGAGAAGAAGGATTCAACTCATTGTTTGTCTTGTATAAAGTTGCGAGATGTGAGTGAAATTTATGGACTATTTTAACTGGATTACAAGTGTAAACATTTTTTGATAATTTCAAACGTATTGGTTTGAAAGATTTGTTAGTTGAATTTAATGCCCGAGCCAAATATGTACCTGGTTTGTTTGTATTCATGTAGAAATTGTGTTTGGAGCGTTTGAGGGATTTATCAACTGACTCAGTGAGAAATAGATCGTATTCCAATCTAGATTTTTCCAGATGAGATTTTGTACTCTGAGATGGATTATCTTGAAATGATATGTAGGCTGCATTAAAATTGAGTTCTAGTTTTTTTGCTAGATTTTTGCATTCCCGTTTAAATAGTGCCATTTGTCTTTGTATTGTACCACGCAAGACAGGCTTATGAGCTTCCCACAGTGTTATTGGGGAGATGTCTGTTGTATTATTAATTGATATGTATTCCTTTAAAGCTTGTTCAATGGCCATCTGATGTAGTGGGTGTTTGAGCATTATGTCCGGTAAGTACCACGTTGGGTCATGCGTTTTTGGTATGGCTGAGGCTATAGTAGTGTATACTGCATTATGGTCAGACCACGGAATCGGAATTATATCTGATGCAATAATTTCTGGTATCATTCCTATTGTTAGAAAAATATGATCTATTCTGGTGAAGGTTTGATGAGGGTGCGAGAAATAAGTGAATTTCTTTTTCATTGGGTTACTTTCTCTCCACGAATCTACCAGATTGTATTTGGAAAGAAGCTGAGAAAAAGGTAATCTAGAGGTTATTTTGGATGGTGTAAAAGGTGATTTATCTAGAAATGGGAGGAGGACCTGGTTCGAATCCCCACACATTATCACTGTTCCTATTTTGTGTGTATTAATTACTTGTAATATATGTGAGAGGAATGGTGTAGGTTGTTTGTTAGGAGCGTAGTAGGAAATCACCGTGATTGCTGTATCCATTATATAACCCATGAGTATCAGGTATCTACCTTCTGGGTCTTTAATTTCTGATGATAAGGTGAATGGTGTGGATCGGTGAAATGCAATTAGAGTTCCCCTTTGCTTGGTACAGGCAGAAGCCGTGTAAATTTGTTGATAAAAAGGAGAAATATATTTTGGAGTAGAATCTTTGGTGAAGTGTGTTTCTTGGAGGCATACTATGTGAGCCTTCTTGTTATGGAAAGTACGGAAGGCTTTGGTCCTTTTTTGAGGGACATTTATTCCCTGAACATTCAGGGAAAGTATATTCAGTGGTGCCATGGCAACAGATCAAATAGTTTTGACTTACTTTTTGTTATGCAGAGCTGACTGCGCAAATCAACCTGTGTGGACTGAAGAGATGAATAGATAGAAAAGAAACCAGTGAATTCTGGAGTAAAGAGTAAACAAAAAACATACGAGATTAGATGATACATTGTATAAATTATTTTTTGCAAGTAATCACAATTTACCCGTGAAAGAGAATAAATATCTCTCTCAGGGGAATAAGTGCCTTTGTCACACTCCCACATAATATGGTTGGGAGAATGAGGAGGGCTAATGGGGGTACACGGATCTTCCGCTTACAGGAGAGAAGTGCTATGTCAAAAGACATCAAAATGATGTTTCAATAATTGGAGTGCAGAATATAGTTTTTGTTGAAATTATTTATTCCAGGGTGGTTGTATATGGTTAGTCTTGCCCTAGGCTAAATAATTCAGTTAGAAAGGTACTGTTAATAACTTTGGTATTGATGAAGATAGTTTGAATTATTTTGGGATTTTAACCCTTTTAGAGTAAACAATTACATATTTTATTCATACGTAACTGTTTAGATATGTTAACTCATAAAATTGAGGTTGTATTGCTTCAGATTAGAATAAACAAAAACATAATTCTAGGAACTAGTTAGGTAATAATATACTTGTTTTAAGAAAACAAAGAAAAAGCTTCCATTACTTCTGGATTATTAAACATATTTGTCCTAAAAAGTAATAAATCTATTGTTATTACCTGATAATATATAACTGAACAAGAATTTCCTTATTTCACTTATATATTCTAAGGCTATATGAATCAGAAGTAATAAGAAATATAACTGGAATGTAACATGATCCCACACAGTGTGTGACTATCAGAAAGCAGTTACATTCAGTTATAAATATAGGTTTTTTATAGAGAACCATCTCTTAGTATAATAAATGAAGAGATATCAGGAATTAGGATGTCAGTCCATTGAATCTTCTTGGTCCATGGATGATGTGGCATAACGGCCTCTTTTGTGAGAATGATGATTCCCATTTTGTTCTGAAATTTTCTGGGTGCTGCCTGAAGGTGAAGATGATGCCATTCTTCTGCGTGTGGGAGAGTTGCTGCTTGTGGGTTCTGTCAGATTTAATTTTAAAAGGGTTTGTTGTAGTTCATCTGCTGATCTGCTTCTGTAAATTGTACCTTGGTAGTTAAATCTGACTGAAAAGGGGAAGCCCCATTGATACATAATGTTGTGGCGTTGCAGTTCCATTAGTTGGGGTTTCATGGATCGTTCCTTTTTTTCTCTTGCAGCAATTAGTATTTGTTCTTTCGTTCTGTAATAATGAAATTTTGTGATTATATCACGTGGGGGTCCATCTTTCTTTTTGGCTGTGAGGGCTCTGTGTACTCTGTCCAGTTCTAAACGTTCAATAGGGATATCTGGCTTTAGTTCTTGTAATAGAGCAGTAATAGTAGATTGCAGGTCTGTCACAGTTTCAGGTATTCCCCTTATGCGTAAGTTTGAACGTCTGGCTCTATTTTCGTAATCTTCGAGCTTAGTTTGAAGTATTAAATTCTCTTTTTTTAATTGTTCCAATTCTGTTATATTTTCTTGGGTTGTAATTTCAATTTCATCCATTTTTATTTCTAAAGCTGCGGTGCGGTTTCCCAGCTCTCTTATTTCTTTGGTTAGGCTTTTTGTTATTTGGTCTGAGGTTTGTTTTAAAGCCTTATGAAGCATCTTTTCAAATTGTAATAATATTACTGGGGATACTGAGGAGGCTTGTGGAGAAGTTTGTGAGAGGATTTGTTCTGTATCTGGCTCAAATGGAGAGTCTTGCTCAGGGCCGATCCTAGGGTCACAGACGCCTGGGTGCAGAAATATTTCTGGCGCCCTCACATGGGCGTGGTTATCTTACTAACTCCTCCCCTTTACAAATGTTTCTATGGCAACGACTCAAACACAGAGATGCTCCCCTAAGGAGTCTTCGCTACCCTGGGATCCTCCCATGATCTCTTAACAATAAACAAAATACAGAAAGAGAAGCAAAGTACTCTAATGGGACCTGGAGGAGGAGTCTCTCTAATGTACACGGAGCCACCAGACATACTACAATAGATGGTCAGAGACTGCAGATAGGATACAATAGATGGCCATAGACTGCAGACAGGATACAATAGATGGTCAGAGACTGCAGACATGATACAATAGATGGTCAGAGACTACAGACATGATACTATGGATGGTCAGAGACTGCAGATATGATATAATAGATGGCCAGAGACTGCAGACATGATACAATAGATGGCCAGAGACTGCAGACATGATACAATAGATGGTCAGAGACTGCAGACATAATACAATAGCTGGTCAGAGACTGCAGACATGATACAATGGATGGCCAGAGACTGCAGACATGATACAATGGATGGTCAAAGACTGCAGACATGATACAATGGATGGTCAGAGACTGCAGACATGATACAATAGATGGCCAGAGACTGCAGACATGATACAATGGATGGTCAGAGACTGCAGACATGATACAATAGATGGCCAGAGACTGCAGACATGATACAATGGATGGTCAGAGACTGCAGACATGATACAATAGATGGTCAGAGACTGCAGACATGATACAGGAGATGGTCAAAGATTGCAGACATGATACAGGAGATGGTCAAAGATTGCAGAAATGATACAAGAGTTCAATGTAGCCTCATTAGTGCCCACCAATTGCAGCCTTATCGGTGCCCACCAATTGCAGCCTACCAGTGCCCACCAATTGTAGCCTACCAGTGCCCATCAAATGCAGCCTCACCAGTGCCCATCAATTGCAGCCTACCAGTGCCCACCAACTGTAGCCTACCTGTGCCCACCAAATGCAGCCTTGAAGGCAGGAAGGAAGGATCACTATGGAAGAAAGGAAGGAGGAATCACTATGGTACATGGAAGGCAGGAAGGAGGGATCACTATGGCACATGGTAGAAAGGAAGGAGGGATCACTATGGTACATGGAAGGCAGGAAGGAGGGATAACTATGGTACATGGAAGAAAGAAAGGGGGGGGGTCACTATGGTACATGGAAGAAAGGAAGGAGGGATCACTATGGTACATGGAAGAAAGGAAGGAGGGATCACTATGGTACATGGAAGACAGGAAGGAAGAGTCCCTATGGTACATGGAAGAAAGGAAGGAGGGATCACTATGGTGCATGGAAGGAGGGGTCACTATGGTACATGGAAGGAAGGATCACTTTGGTACATGGAAGAAAGGAGGGATCACTATGGTATATGGAAGAAAGGAAGGGGGGACACTATGCTTTATGGAAGGCAGGAAGGAAGAAACACTATGGTACCCAGAAGGCAGGAAGGATTACTATGGTACATGGAAGGCAGGAAAGAGGGATCACTATGGCACATGGAAGGCAGGACCACTATGGCACACAGAAGGCAGGAAGGATCACTATGACACCTGGAAGGCAGGAAGGATTACTATGGTACATGGAAGGCAGGAAAGAGGGATCACTATGGCACATGGAAGGCAGGAAGGAAGGATCACTATGGCACACAGAAGGCAGGAAGGATCACCATGACACCTGGAAAGCAGGAAGGATTACTATGGTACATGGAAGGCAGGAAAGAGGGATCACTATAGCACATGGAAGGCAGGAAGGAAGGACCACTATGGCACACAGAAGGCAGGAAGGATCACTATGGTACATGGAAGAAAGGAAAGAGGACTCACTATGGTACATGGAAGGCAGGAAGGATCACTATGATACATGGAAGAAAGGAAGGAGGGATCACTATGGTACATAGAAGGCAGGAAGGATCACAATGGTACATGGAAGGATCACTATGGCACATAGAAGGCAGGAAGGATTACTATGGTACATGGAAGGCAGGAAAGAGGGATCACTATGGCACATGGAAGGCAGGAAGGAAGGACCACTATGGCACACAGAAGGCAGGAAGGATCACTATGGTACATGGAAGAAAGGAAAGAGGACTCACTATGGTACATGGAAGGCAGGAAGGATCACTATGATACATGGAAGAAAGGAAGGAGGGATCACTATGGTACATAGAAGACAGGAAGGATCACAATGGTACATGGAAGGATCACTATGGCACAAAGAAGGCAGGAAGGATTACTATGGTACATGGAAGGTAGGAAAGAAGGATCACTATGGCACATGAAAGGCAGGAAGGAAGGACCACTATGGTACACAGAAGGCAGGAAGGATCACTATGACACCTGGAAGGCAGGAAGAATTACTATGGTACATGGAAGGCAGGAAAGAGGGATCACTATGGCACATGGAAGGCAGGAAGGAAGAACCACTATGGTATATGGAAGGCAGGAAGGATCACTATGATACATGGAAGGCTGGAAGACTGACACATGGAAGGCTATGGGACATGGAAGGCTGGAAGACTATGGGACATGGAAGGCTATGGCACATGGAAGGCTGGAAGACTATGGCACATGGAAGGCTGGAAGACTATGGAACATGAAAGGCTGGAAGGCTATGGAACATGGAAGGCTGGAAGGCTATGGAACATGGAAGGCTGGAAGGCTATGGAACATGGAAGGCTGGAAGGCTATGGAACATGGAAGGCTGGAAGGCTATGGAACATGGAAGGCTATGGCGCATGGAAGGCTGGAAGACTATGGAACATGAAAGGCTGGAAGGCTATGGAACATGAAAGGCTGGAAAGCTATGGAACATGGAAGGCTATGGAACATGAAAGGCTGGAAGGCTATGGAACATGAAAGGCTGGAAGGCTATGGAACATGGAAGGCTATGGCACATGGAAGACTATACATGGAAGCTTGGAACACTATGGCACATTTAGAAAAAAGAGAGAGGGGAGAGATCACTCACCCAGGCTGCACTGTCTTCAGAGGCACAGGCACTCAGGCAGCGACATCAGGCAGGATCGCTGGCTCACTGGCTGATTTGAAACCTCCCGCCCACACTCCTTTCCCAGGCACAGATCGGCTGCATGAAGGGGTTGTGGGCGGGCACAGGGGGGACATGGGGAGGAGGTGGGGCAGACCTAGCCTACCTCCTCCTCGTACTGAATATACAGCGGGCGCCGGGCGAGGGATGTGCAGCGGGCGGGGAGCGCGGGTGGGAATATGCTATATGCCCACTGCCGTTGGGCGGGGATTCGGGGAATATGCTATCTGAACACTCCCCGTGGGGCAGGGAATATGCTAATTTATACACAGTGCCGTGGGCGTGCCGGAGAGGACAGGGAATATGCACACTGCTGCGGGCGCGAGACCGCACACTCGGGACGGGACTGATGATACCCTGGCACTTTGGCGCCCCCCGCTCTGCGGCGCCGGGGTGCAGTGCACCCCGTGCACCCGCCCAGGACCGGCCCTGGTCTTGCTGTGACATTTTCTGTCTGTGAGAGCGCCCTGATGCTGTATCTTGTGAGGTGACTGGAGCTGCTTCAGCTGCAGTGAGTGCCTGTGAGCTCTTTGTGAGGTGATTTTTATTTCTGCCACGGTTTCCTCCCAGTACCATATTTCCTGCCCAAACTTTCACAGTTTGTTCCCTGGGGCAAAAAGGTTCAAATGTATACCTTTTGAGCCTGCAGGCTCCGCTTTGTCCTTCTCTTCTCTCCTCAGCGGTGTGGAGCTCTAACAATGCATGTCTGCTCCGCTAGGCTCCGCCTCCTGCCCCCCGGCTACAATATTGTTTAACTGACTGCTTATCCTGGAGGCCAGAATTTCCACAATTTCCTTATTTTTGACAGAGATTTCATTAGTCCAATAATAGCACCCCAGGATCCAAAAAGGCAAGGCCCTGTAACTTACCGCGTTAGTGGTCCAGAAGGTGTCAGCATTAAAGTGAACCTGTTGTTTTTCATGTACAAAGCATAGGGTCATATTATGTTTGCCCAGCTGATAAAAAAAAAGTTAAAAGTAGGCAAATTCTGTTCTCTGATACTCAAAAGAAATACTTTGTTTTCTCAAAGGCTTTCTACTCATCTCAACATTTTGCTCAGCCCCTTCCCGTACCTTCCTCTACCTACCCTCACCACATTTGAAAATACCTCCAATGAAATTTCTGCTAGGAATGGCCTGATTTCCAAGAGGTATACAATTCTAAAACATTTCTGAAAGCATTCCTTCCTAAACCACTTTTACATGCAGAAGTGGTAGAAAGACTTCCCATAACTTCCCATACCTATTCTTGCAATTCCTGCAGAACCAAGCAAACAAAGGTACTCATTGTAAACTGTGTAAAGAACAAGTGTTTTTTCTACTGGTATTCCACATCTTTTGCATTCAGTATATACCTTTTGCTTCAAACATGTGCTGAAAATACCCAGGTGGACTGCCTAATAATTTTGCTCTAGATATGCCACTACATTGCATCATTCTAGCATCTCCTAGGATCCCGTCTGTCCCTTTACCCCTTCATCTGTATAAATGCTCTCTCAGTAAGTGTGCAATGCAGGGAGAATGTTTATAGATGTTAATTGTTTGCAGCTGCAGAACTCCCTGGAGATTGCTCTGATCTGGGGCCCTAGAGACTTGATTGGTTACCACTATGTGTAGTTACCAATCAAATCATGGTCATGATTAACATTTCCGCTGCTATTGCAGTAAAATGGTTGAAAACAAACCCATAGCCAAAACTGTAGGCATGGTTTGTTCTCTTTTAAAGATAACAAATATTTTTTTCCCAGAGTTTAACTTATTAAAAGGTAATTTCTCACTTTTGTGTAACATGTCCTTGTTACAGAGGTAAGCAATTCCAAAATTAATGTTTAGACCTCATACACACGAACATTTTAAAAAACGTGCTGTAAAGCTAGTTACAACGCCTGAAAAAAAGCAGTGTTAAAAACACCATTTTATTAGCGTTTTGATTTGGCGTCAGTGCGCGTTTAAAGTCGTTTGTAAGTGTTAACGCTAAGGCGCATTTTTAAAAAAAAAAATCCCTCTGTTATTTTCCACTCCCAAATTACCCACATAAATATTTTTACAGCTTAAAAACGCTGACGCTAAAAAATGCAGGTATAGCGCTTATTGCGCGTTTTTGAGCTTTTTTCAGCATCGGTGTCAAAGCGCTGGAGCCTGAGAACGTGCGGGTCCTTGGTTTTTTTTTGGAAGCTTAAAAGCGACCATGCCTGTTACAGCTCAAAAATGCCATGGTGTGTATGAGCCCATTGAATAACATGGAGTGGCGTTCTTAAGCAGCAAAAAAAAGCTCAAAAAAGCTGCTGTTAAAACGTCCGTGTGTATGAAACCTAAATGATCAGGTTTCAGTTCCCTGTTCCCCATTTAACTTTAGTAAAACCGGTGGCCACTATTCCTTCAGCCACTAGTTGCATACAATCTTCTCTGCTGTTCCTAGGTACAGACCGAGGGAAGTCGCAACTACTGGCAATGTAATTGCCAGAGCCTGTAGTCTCAGACTCCCTGTCTGACCCATCCACTTAGGCCTCTTTCACATGGGCTTTATGATCAGGTCCACCTGTCAGTTTTTCAGGCGGACCTGATTGGATTATCCATTCACCCCTATGGGTCAGCAGATGTCAGCGGTGACATGTCCACTGACACCCGCTGCTATCCAATCCTGTCCGCCAAATCCAGACAGATGGTGGTCCTATTTTCCATCCGTCTGGCAGATTGGATCAGATAAAAACGTACAGGTGGTCCGTTTTCATCTGATCTCCCCATAGAGGAGAGCAGGACTCTAACAGGTCCATCTCAGCACAGGGAGTCGAGACGGACCTGTCATCCACCTGCTCAGCAGAGCGATCCCTGCTGAGCAAAGCCACGCCCGAGTGAAAGTACTCTTATGAAGTAATTAACCCTTAGAGAGTATCTCACCAAAAATATAATTCCTATTGCAGAGGATGCCTAAAATTTTACTTGCATAGTAAGCTGGGTACACATGGTTTGTTTTTTCCTGCTGGCTGAAATAGAATTTTTTTAAAATGCCAGGTGGATGCAGGAATCCCCCACCCTGTCAGGATACTGTATTCCGACAGCGGGGACTTCCTGCTCTCAGAATACAATAATCAGAGCTGAAGCTAGTCAGCTGCAAGCCACTGACAGAAGAAGGTTGCTGCATTTCACTAAAGATTCTACTTTGGCTGGAAAAAAACACTTCCTGGCAGCTGCTGCTCTACCACAGATTGCTTTTCGGGGGTTATAGGGACTGCCACTCATGTAAATGAATCCAAACTGCATTTTTTTTTTAATTTTAATCCATTTGTCAGCTTACAATTAAAAAAATATGAGCTGGGTATGTATTAAAACGGTGTGCCAATTAAAACCCTTATATGTCCTTAAATACAGGTAAAATTATTTTGTTAGGCTTAGTAATTGGTTTGATAGTCACAGAGTTATTGTGAGATTAACCATAGTATACCAAAATGGCTAAATTTGGCCTGGGCATCTAAGTTTAAATGTTTATAAAAGGGTTGATAAAGACTCTAAATAGAACTCTTATGGCAATAGTCAAATCGGTGTATTCCAACTGCACACCATCCCCGATTCAGCATTTCTCAATAGGGTGAAGTAGTAACCAACAACTGGCATTGTGACAGCCATAAATAGATTATTTTACCAGCGTATCTTATTCCTTGAGTACTCAGTTACATGTGCCTTTATGAAACAGTCTTGCCCATCTTTGAAACATTGTACTAGGGTGTAGTTTACATTATGCTACAATAAATTTAACTAATAGGAAATAAACCAATAAATAACTCGACCAAAAACATTTTTTTTTTAAAGTGGCCCCCCTGCAGGTATATGCTATGATGTGCTAGTATGCACTTCAAACTAGCACATTTTGACAAACTTTTCTTTCAAGCTGAGCCCTCCAATGCTGAGCTGTCGCCACTCCCGATGCTTCCATCTACACATTCTCCGGCCATGTGAACGACCAAGCTAAAATTATGTCACTGCCACGCATGCCCATGGGAATTGCCATTGTGTCGCAGGGTTCTCTGCAATCAGGGCACACTCTATGTGCTGCGAATGCAGAGCATACTGTGCACGCGCCAGTGAGGTCTTCAGCTGGAGCTGATGTAAATATCTACTAAAAACAGTACCTACCATTAAGACTTATTATAAGCTTACCTGTAGGGAAAATGTAAAAACTTAGTATTTAACACCACTTTAAAGTGTTACTATTTTTTTTCCTCCTTTAAAAATAAACAGACATGTTATACTTACCTGCTCTGTGTAACAGTTTTGCACAGAGCAGCCCTGATCCTCCTCTTTGGCACTCCTGGCCCCTCCTTCCTGTTGAGTGCTCCCACAGCAAGCACCTTTCTATGGGGCACCCAAGCCAAGCCGCTGCTCTGTGTGTCCATTCAGACACGGAGAAGCAATCTGGCCCGCCCTCTCTCTCTCCTCATTGGCTCACTGACTTTGATTGAGAGCAGCGGAAGCCAATGACGCTTCGCTGCTGTCTCAGCAAATGAAGGAGAGTCCGACAGCCGAGTCTCTCGTGCAACATCGCTGGATCGAAATGGGGCTCAGGTTAGTATTAGGGGGGCTGAGGGGGGCTGCTGCACACAGAAGGTTTTTTATCTTAATGCATACAATGCATTAAGATTAAAAAAAAAAAAAATAGGCCTTTAGGGCGGCACAGTGGTGTAGTGGGTAGCACTCTCACCTAGCAGTAAAAAGGGTCGCTGGTTCGAATCCCAACCACGACACTACCTGCCTGGAATTTGCATGTTCTCCCTGTGCCTGCGTGGGTTTCCTCCGGGTACTCCGGTTTCCTCCCACACTCCAAAGACGTGCTGGTAGGTTAATTGGCTTCTGTCCAAAGTTGGCCCTAGTATATGAATGTGAGTTGGGGACCTTGGATTGTGGGTTTCTTGAGGGTAGGGACTGATGTGAGGGTGTACTCACTCAGGTTGAACTGGATGGACTGGTGTCTTTATTCAACCTTACTATGTAACTATGTAACAACCACTTTAAGGTGTGTTAGCTGCATATTTCAGAGTATTTATTTTCTCCCAGCAGTCACCTGCCTGATAATATTAAAATGGAAACAACTATCACTCCTTACTATACAGGAACTGATTAAGAAGTTAAATCAATGAAATGACTATCAGCAAGGATTAGCAGTGAAGATGATTCACGGATTCACAGGTTATACATTTAAGCTAAATTACTTTCACTTAAACTGGTGTGCGTAAGCTCCCTTGGGATATGACTGAGTTTACACCAAACCTGGACTGAGAGAAATAAAGAGGTGACCATGGCTGAAAATGCTTGCCTGTCTGTCTCTAACTTCAATACTCTGAGTCACTTTGCATGGTAAATATCAAAGTCACACTAAAACTCAGAACTTCTATTCTACATAATTGTTTCAGGTCTAAACTACAAAGTAAAAAAACCATTGCAATTAGCATTCTCTGCAGAGGGGATCACCAATGGCTGCCTCCTTCCTAGATTCTAAGCTCTAACGAGCAGGGCTCTCCGATTCCCCCCTGTATTAAATTGTATTGTAATTGTACTGTTGGCCCTAATGTTGTAAAGCGCTGTGTAAACTGTCGGCGCTATATAAATCCTGTATAATATTAATAATACTCCAGTACAAGATTCCTAAATGTTTGGTAGCTCTGTAGATAAGTAAAATATAATGTATCATCAAGGCAAGTTTTGAACTACTGTATGTGCAAAACAAAGTTTACATAATTGCCAATTACTCCATCAATTAAAAATCTTTGTTTCAAGACAAAATACAGAACACTTGCTCATGGAGTGGCACACATTCAAACTTACTGAACAATGTCAGCTTGCCGAGATCAGCAGTTCCTAAACTATGCAGTTTTCATCCAAGCGGAAGGAAATAGTACAGGAAAAAGACATCGCTGACAGTCATAAAACTAGGAAAATAAGCACAAACCTAAGCACAGGAAATGATCCACTGCAAAAGCCATACTCACTGCTGATCCCTGTGACCTGTATGCAGCTGATGGCAATACCATTGCTGTTGGACAGTATACAAGTATCACCTTGCTGCTTTGCATTCTAAAAAATGTCTTTAGTAGGATATATTTATACAAATATTAATAACTAAAGTGTCTCTTATTGGAGATGTCCCCCTTTGTGTAAATAAACTTACTATATCATGTATATCCCGTAAGTATACATTTTAATCGCATTTATCCCGGAGACAAAATGCAAAACATTTAAAACAACTTAAACTCTATATGACATACTGAACTATAACTATACATTACTCTTTACAAGTGTTTAGGCATGTTGCATTATTTGTGCTCATATGAAGGTGCTACCTATTTTTTGGAAATTGTGCATCCACTGTCCACCCATCATTTCTTAAATACAAACAACCGCTTATTGTGTATGCATACACTATATATATGCATGTACTATATGTTAAAAGTGGGTATTCTATTCTGGTGCTATACTGCAATATGTTCCAACAGTAATCAATACATTTTTGATAGTTGACAGGAGTGGCTGATACAGTGCCTTGAAAAAGTATTCATACCCCTTGAAATTTTTCACATTTTGTCATGTTACAACTAAAAACGTGTATAAAATGTATTTTATTGGGATTTTATGTGATAGGCCAACACAAAGTGGCACATAATAATTGTGAAGTGGAAGGAAAATTATAAATAATTTTCAAAATGTTTTACAAATAAATACTTGAAAAGTATGGCATGCATTTGTATTCAATCGAAAAGGGAAAGTGATCTGCACAGTTCCTCTAATATCACAATGTGTAGTATGAGTGCGATAATACAAATAAACAAGTAAATTCAAAACAAATGTCCAAGTGTCAGTGAATGAATAAACAAAGTCCTCTTAAGTTTAACTTCCACCAACAAAGATATATTCCCATGCTTTCACACAACTGCTCAGTGCTCACAGAACTCTCACCTCTATGCAGTGAATAATCAACCTCAAGGACACATATAGGTGCTGACGATATCCAACCTCCAGGCTCCAGGTTCTATGCTCTTAATGTATCTTTAAGGGCTCCACATCACATATAGAAATGGAATAGATAAAATGCCTCCCATAGTGTAAAATTTATTGAACAAGCGATGGTCTATTAAAAGACAAGTAGATGCTAACATCAAAAACAATTAAAAAGCGCAACGAGATAAAACAACGGCATTAGAACGCCTCACACATCACTTCCGGTCCGAGACTCACTCCGGCCACTTGTTTGTCATTTTTATTATTTATTTACTCACTCGCTCTGTCAGATTGGATGGCGAGCATCTGTGAACAGCAAAGTCTTGCCACAGATTCTCAATTGGATTTAGGTCTGGACTTTGACAGGGTCATTCTTACACATGAATATGCTTTGATCTAAACCATTCACATGTAGCTCTGGCTGTATGTTTAGGGTCGTTGTCCTGCTGGAAAGTAAACCTCCGCCCCAGTCTCAAGTCTTTTTCACACTCTAATGCCGCGTACACATGATCGGACATTCCGACAACAAAATCCATGGATTTTTTCCGACGGATGTTGGCTCAAACTTGTCTTGCATACATACGGTCACACAAATCTTGTTGGAAATTCCAAATGTCAAAAACGCGGTGACGTAAAACATGTACGACGAGCCGAGAAAAATGAAGTTCAATAGCCAGTGCGGCTCTTCTTATTGATTCCGAGCATGCGTGGAACTTTGTGCGTCGGAATTGTGTACAACGATCAGAATTTACGACAACGGATTTTGTTGTCGGAAAGTTTGAGATCCAACATGATGCTGCCATCACCATGTTTCATGGTGGGGATGGTGTATTCAGGGTGATGTGCAGTGTTAGATTTTCTGCCACACATAGCGTTTTGCTTTTAGGCCAAAAAGTTCAATTTTGGTCTCATCTGACCAGAGAACCTTCTTCCACATGTTTGCTGTGTCCCCTACATGGCTTCTCACAAACTGCAAACGGGACTTCTTATGGCTTTCTTGCAACAATGGCTTTCTTCTTGCCACTCTTTCAGAAAGGCCAGATTTGTGGAGTGCACGACTAATAGTTGTCCTGTGGACAGATTCTCACACCTGAGCTGTGGATCTTTGCAGCTACTCCATAGGTACCATGGGCCTCTTGGCTGCTTCTCCGATTAATGCTCTCCTTGCCCGGCCTGTCAATTTAGGTGGACGGCCATGTTTTAGTAGGTTTGCAGGTGTACCATACTATTTACATTTTTGGATGATGGCTTGAACAGTGCTCCGTGAGATGTTTAAAGCTTGGGATATTTTTTTTAAAACCTAACCCTGCTTTAAACTTCTCCACAACTTTATCCCTGACCTGTCTGGTGTGTTCTTTGGCCTATATGATGCTGTTTGTTCACTAAGGTTCTCTCTGAGGGCTTCACAAAACAGCTATATGTATACTGAGATTAAATTACACACAGGTGGACTCTATTTACTAATTAGGTGACTTCTGAATGCAACTGGCTCCACTAGATTTTAGTTAGGGGTATCAGAGCCGATGTGTGCTTCCATGGTCAGTTTGTGTCCCATGTCTTCTTATATGGAGGTACAGGATGCTGTGAAAGCACAGCAGTGCCTTTTATCTCCCCTAGTCTGTTTTGCAGGTATGTCACTGCCCAGCCATGCACTGACGCTAGTACAAATCATATAGTCACACCCACCGGTTACTCTTGTTGAGCTGTGCAGAGGATTCTGGCCATGTGACACTGTGATAAAACTTAAAAAAAAAAAAAAAAAAAAAGGTATGTAGACATCCCAAAAGGTGTTCTATTGGGCTGAGATCTGGTGACTGTGGGGGCCATTGGAGTACAGTGAACTCATTGTCATGTTCAAGAAACCAGTTTGAGATGATTTGAGCTTTGTGATATGGTGCATTATCCTGCTGGAAGTAGCCATCAGAAGATGGGTACACTGTTGTCATAAAGGGATGGACATGGTCAGCAACAATACTCAGGTAGGCCGTGGCATTTAAACTATGCTCAATTTGTACTAAGGGGCCCAAAGTGTGACAGAAAATATCCCCCACACCATTACACCATCACCACTGGTGATACAAGGCAGGATGGATCCATGCTTTCATGTAGTTTACTCTAAATTCTGACCTTACCATCTGAATGTCGCAGCTGAAATTGAGACTCCTCAGATCAGGGAATATTTTTCCAATCTTCTATTGTCCAATTTTGGTGAGCCTGTGCGAACTGTAGCCTCAGTTTTCTTTTTTTAGCTGACAGGAGTGGCACCCAGTGTGGTCTTCTGCTGCTGTAGCCCATCTACTTCAAGGTTTGATGTGTTGTGCGTTCAGAGATGGTATTCTGCATACCATGGTTGTAACGAGTGGTATTTGAATTACTGTTGCCGTTCTGACAACAACAGGGCATTTTTGTTCACACAACGCCCGCTCACTGGATATTTTCTCTTTTTCGGACCATTCTCTGTAAACCCTAGAGATAGTTGTGCATGAAAATCGCAGTAGATCAGCATTTTTTTTTTAATATCAGACCAGCCCGTCTGGCACCAACAACCATGTCACCTTCAAAGTCACTTAAATCCCCTTTCCTCCCCATTCTGATGCTCGGTTTGAACTTCAGCAAGTCGTTTTCACCACATCTAGTTGCCTAAATGCATTGAATTGCTGCCATGTGATTTGCTTATTAGCAATTTTTGTTACCAATCAATTGAACAGGTATCATACAATTTACAACAAATATTCTCTTTGAGGCTCACACTGACTTTGTACAGACCACGGATTTACACAGGCATGCTGTGGTCCTGCACAGTGTGCCTGTACAGAGGGACGAGAGCGGGCTGTCACAAGAGGCAACCTGACCACGCTAGCATGAAACCACAGCCATGCATAGCGTGGTCAGTTTACTCTGAGGAGGAGGGGCACAGGCAGGATCAACCAGGTAATATAGCTCACCAGCAAGATAAAATAAGACAGCAACATCATAAAGCAGATTTTAAGATCTTAAAGAGGCAGTAACAAGGTTTTCTCAAATACATTATATGGCAAGCGGCTTCTAATGTGGTAGCCTAGTATATTAAAGCGAATCTTCCTAAAGGCACAACCATTCCGATAAATGTTTGGCTACTACTTAAGCGACTATAAGCAGGCATTACTAACCTGAACATTGCATTTAAGTTGCCCTGCAATGAGGATATACTAAACAAAACAATATGTCACATGTGCAATAATCTAGTCTTACACACTATCCGCCACTTCCAAAACCTACAAAAAAAATGTGGACTACTGTTGGAACATATTTCAGTGTGACATCAAAGCAGAATACCCTCTTTTAACTTATAGCATGCTCCTAAAAATGGGTTGCTTGCATAAGGAGCAGTGGATGTACAGATAAAAAACAAAAAGGGGGCAGCACCAACCTATAAGCACAAAAAATGCAAATTGTCTAAACCTAATTGTAAAGAATAATGTGAAGTTATAATTCAGTATGTCATACAGTCTTTATATTAAGTGTTTTTAAAAAAGTGTTTTTTTGTCTGTGTTAAGATAATTTTGATTAAAATGTATGCCTGTGGGCTATACAATATAAACAAAGTTTATTTACCCAGAGGGGGACATCTCCAACAAGGCACCGCTAGAGTTATTAGTATTTAATTGTTTGGAGTTTATCTACACCTGGGTCTTAATATTTTATATATTTCGATCTGTGCCACATTGAGAAATCAGGTCCCAGTGTTTTTGTGAGGATATATCTATTTAGTTATGCATTGTTTGATCAGTTCAGATGAGGTTTCGGTAAAGACAGACATACACATACAGTACACATTCTGCTATTATAGTGGAAATGGGTTATGTATCTTACCCTGTGCTTTACACCCCAAAGGGAACTCTTCGACTGGGTTAGAAATGTAGCTGACCCCAGATCACTGTACTTTGAGCTCGCAAGCCAAATACAACAGGGTTCTGGCGAGCTGCAATCCACTCCTACCACTTTCTCCCAGCACCAGTTTGGCCCCTGAGAGCCAGACGTACTTCTCTGCATGACAGGCATGTCTGCTAAAATTTAAAATCCACTTGCATGCTTCCGAAGTACTGCCCACCATCCTAAAGTTGTCTTCCTTTGATCGTTGATGCCAGGGATGCATGCAAGACAAGTGTTGACAATAACTGACAGGAGGGGTTCTAAGGGATACACAAGACTCAAAGCTCAGCTGCTTTATGACAGATGAACTGTGCACATGATGAAGACAGACAACTCTAGACTAATGCTGATCACAACACAAAAGAAAACAATGTAGACGTGTGCACACGCAGGCAGCAAGGAAAGGGAAAAGATACATTAGGAGAAATAAAAACTAAATCGGAGAAGAAGGCAGTCAGAGAACACAAAGGGAGAGTCACAGCCAGACATCAATAGACACAGGGGAAAACTCTTGGCCGCCTGTGAGGCATATGCCACGGGCTCTTACCCCACCCTATATTTGCCTCTCCCCCTCCACACCCCTTCGCTTGTCCCTCTCCACACCCTCCACTACCAGTCCCAAAGCTGACATCAGCACAAGTGGGGGTTCGCCAGAGAAACAGAAAACTTAACCTGAACATCACTGTCCAGACTCTGCTCACGCCACTAACTATACAGAGGCTCTGCTCAGTATGTTTTTCTATGAATGACAGGCTATCCATCTTCACTGTGCCAAACTCATTCCGATTGACAGGTGATGGCCAACAGAGCAAAAGTATATCAGCTGTGAATAATCAGGTAGGATAGCTAAAAGAGCACCTTATGATGGGTCAGCTATACTGTGAGCCTGAGTGGACTACTGCAAGGGA
This sequence comes from Aquarana catesbeiana, assembly GCF_042186555.1. Lineage (NCBI taxonomy): Eukaryota > Metazoa > Chordata > Amphibia > Anura > Ranidae > Aquarana > Aquarana catesbeiana. The sequence goes on from NC_133335.1 coordinate 105,654,106, forward strand.
TCTATAAGGCAGGGCCATGGTGTTAGATGGTCCTCCAAGATTGATGTCATTGGGTCATAATGTGTTCTGTACACACAGCGATCAAAAATTTGGAATAACAATCACTAAGAATAAAATGGTTTGCAAAATCATTGTCACTTCCTTTCTGAGCAGCTCTCTGACACTCAGCCATGTCCCTCTCTATCTCTTTGTTCTATACAGCTTTCCGTCTTCCTCACATTTCCTTCCTTCCTAAACATGTTCTCACTAACACACGTCTCAGGGCCAGTGCTAGGGAGAGAGCCAGTGAATAGCAAAATTTGGGCAGAAGTGTGGAGAAAAGACAAGTCAAACAGAGGGCAGACACTGTAGGCACGCAGGAAACAGGAAGATAGAGGCAATATTAAATGAAGATAAGTGACAAAGCAGAGAACGCTACAATTACATGGTATTAGGAAAAGAGGCAGAGCTTGAGAATAACCTACAGCCTACATCAGACAGGAGTCAGACATTAAAGAACAGATCGCGTTTTACCTGTCCAGCTTTCAAATTATTGTGCATGCTTATATCCTCTAGGTGTGCATGGGAGTATATCCCACAGATTAGTGTCAACCACTTACCTGGGAGGCATGGGGGGTTATTAAGCTATGTGCTAATGCAAATACAAAAAAGAAAAAAAACATACCCAGAATTCAGCTTTAAGTACAGTGCATCCGGAAAGTATTCACAGCGCTTCACTTTTTCCACATTTTGTTATGTTACAGCCTTATTCCAAAATTGATTGCATTCATAATTTTCCTCAAAATTCTACAAACAATACCCCATAATGACAATGTGAAATAAGTTTGTTTGAAATCTTTGCAAATGTATTAAAAATAAAAAACATAAAAAATCCCATGTACATAAGTATTCACAGCCTTTGCTCAATACGTTGTTGAAGCACCTTTGACACCAATTACAACCTCCAGTCTTTTTTGAGTATGATGCTACAAACTTGGCACACCTATTTTTGGGCAGTTTCTCCCATTCTTCTTTGTAGGACCTCTCAAGCTCCATCAGGTTGGATAAAGGAGTGTCTGCACAGCCATTTTCAGATCTCTCCAGAGATGTTTAATCAGGTTCAAGTCTGGGCCACTTAAGGACATTCACAGAGATGTCCCATAGCTACTCCTTTGTTATCATGGCTGTGTGCTTAGGGTCGTTGTCCTGTTGGAAGGACATTGTTCTCATGGTCTGAGAGTCCTTCAGGTGCCTTTTGGCAAACTCCAAGTGCCTCCATGTGCCTTTTATTGAGGAGCGGCATCCGTCTGGGTACTCTACCATACGGGCCCGATTGGTGGAGTGCTGCAGAGATGGTTGTTCTTCTGGAAGGTTCCCCACAGAGAAATGCTGAAGCTCTGTCAGAGTGACCATCGGGTCCTTGGTCACCTCCCTGACTAAGGCCCTTCTCCCCCAATCGCTCAGTTTGGCCTGGAGGCCTGCTCTAGGAAAAGTCCTGGTGGTTCCAAACTTCTTCCATTTATGGATGATGGAGGCCACTGCGCTCACTGGAGCCTTTAATGCTGCAGACATTTTTCTGTACCCTTTCCTAGATCTGTGCCTGGTTTGTGCTCTGACATGCACTGTTAACTGTGGAAACTTATATAAACAGGTGTGTTCCTTTCCAAACCATATCCAATCAACTCAATTTACCACAGGTGGACTCCAATCAAGTTGTAGAAACGTCTCAAGGATGATCATTGGAAACAGAATACACCTGAGATCAATTTTAAGTATTAGACCCCTTTCACACTGAGGCGCTTTACAGGAGCTACAGCGCTAAAAATAGCGCCTGCATAGCTCCTGTAAAGAGTCTCTCCTGTCTCTCCAGTGTGGAAGCCGAGGGCCAGGCCTCCAGAATTATGGTTCTTTTTTGTGCATTATATAATTAGGATGTGGTACTGGACAAATATTATGTCCATTTAGTAGAGGGATCTCCCTAGTGGCCCCTCCTCCCAAATCCTTCAGTATTGTCACACAACTGGGTGGTATCAGGGCACAGCGCCTTTCGCCCCGAGCCCACTCTTTTTTGAAGCCTATTAGAGCCTCTGGCTCTTATCACGTGCTTCAAAAAAACACACCCCCGCCACTGGAATCCATGTGTCCTGTATGTAGATCAGGGGGCCGGGCGCATGGATGGGGGGGCAGCGCCCGTGCACTCCTAATGGACTAAATGAAATTTAAATCTCATGACTTTTTCCTAAAGAGGACCTATCTCTGCTAGTTTGTGAAGTAAGAAGCAGCAAGGGATTACTGGAAAGGCAAGTATTAGTCGGGAGAGGCCTTTTCATAGACACTGTCAAAGCAACATTAAACCTTGATTTTTTTTTTTATAATAACAAACGTGGTATTCTTACCTGCTCTGTGCAATAGTTTTGCAAAGAGTAGCCCCGATCCTCTTCTTCTGGGGTCCCCCGTGGGTGCTCCAGGCTCCTCCTCTTTGGAGTCGATTTCCACAGGGGCACCCATACAGGCTCTCTTCCAAGCTTCCCTGTCTGCGTCTATTGACACAGAACGGGCGGTTCGGCCCTGCCTTCCCGCTCGGCACAGCATATGATTGACAGCAGCCGCTGTTCTCGCTCGAACACATCACTTGATCGGACCAAGCTCAGGTAAGTATAAGGGGGGGGGCTGGGGGGATTTTGCAGAACAGATGGTTTTTCACCTTAATGCATAGATGCATTAAGGTGAAAAACCTTAGGGCTCTAGAACCACTTTAACCTTTCTTCTTCATTGTTTTTCTATGCAGCACATGACAACGCACAGATTGCTCCAATGTGTGCATGTACCACACTGAAACGCACTTGCGTTTAGCTGCGATGCCAAAGTACATTGGGATGCCAGAATGACTAGCACTGTAACTACTTGCAGAAGTCACTTGAGGGGAGGTCCGTCTAGTTCTGCTTTAATTTGACGAACACAAAGATTTGAAGCAGTTTTTTTTTTTTAACGGGTTCAGCTAAAAAAAAAAAAAAAAAAACTAAGGTATGAAGTAAAAGTACCTCCGTACCAGGTATAGAAGTGAAATACTAAAATAATCCGGTGATTATTACATCATAGCACTTAATGGCTTTGTCTACTCTACAAGTAAAGAACATAGGGTTAAGGCAAATAGATGATACAGGGTATTACTACAAAGCGGGTATAGACTACTTCAGTGTTTTAAAGTGAGTTACACAGTTCCCATTAATCGGTAAACCAGACTGACATATACCAACTAAACTACAGACTGGGTCTGCAGGACTTTCACATTGCAAACACAACACAAAAACCCTGACTGAAATGGGTGCTAGGAAATTAATTATTCATACAGGCTGAAAACAAAGACCACAAAGGGGAGAAAGGGAGGTTGGTCTGGACTGTTAACTCATTGTGAAATGGAGATGTCTTTATATTAATCCACAAATCCATACCTCTCTAGACAAAAGGGTACAGCAATATTACCCCATAAAATCACTTATCTTTTCAGCTAAACAATTAGCACAATTATTAGCTGGATTTACAGGAGACAGTATTTTATTGATTTTAAATTGGATCTGAACACAAAAAATGAAGATATACTATATTATGTGGAACAACAAGAAATGTCAATTGTACCTTCCCAGTACAATGAAAATGTATTTTGACTTGAATTCCTTCTGAAATAAAGAAGTGCACTTCCTGGTATGCGATGGTGCCTAGGACCTCTCAGCTGTATATCTAAAGCATGAACCAAAAAACTTCCTCACAGAGACAAAGGCATGCAAAACCAGTAATGGTGGAAAAAAAAAACATCTGTAAGGTGGCCCACAGGTAGAAATAGTAGTCCTTTGTCTACCTTCTTTTGAGCACAGTTTACAGAGTCTTATCACTCTTTAACAACTTCCAATTCTGACACTTCTCTCTTGCTAGAAAATTACCCCAAACCTTACATATATTTCTTGAGCAGAGGCCCTATAGAATAAAATGATGGGTGTTGCAATTTTTGTTTATGTCACACGGTATTTGCGCAGCAGTTTTTGCAAATGCAATTTTTTTTTTTTAAATATACACTTTAATGAATTTTATTACACACAAACAGAATATAATACCCAATCTTTTGGTAAAATGTAAAAGATGTTACGCTGAGTAAATAGATATCTAACTTGCCATGCTATAAATTTACGTACGCCCTTGTAATGGCGCCAAACTAGGGAACTTAAAAATCTCCATAGGCGATGTTTTAAACTCCTTTACATGAGACCGTACTTACCTTAGAACGAAGTGTCCGCACCGCCTCCTGGTCAACGCTGAGGGAGCCGACATGTTCCCTCTGCGTTTCTTCCGGGTTCGCGGCTCTGGCACTGTGAGTGGCCGGAGCCACGAACCGGGAAGAAACACGGAGGGAACATGTCGACTCCCTCAAGGCTTACCTATAGGTACAAAGAATACAGGAAGGTTTACTTCCTCTTTAAAGCCTTTTACAGGTGCTTGATTATTTATCTCTTCTATACCTCTTAATACAAGAAAGCATTTTGCTTTCTATAGAAACTGCGTATTGGTATTGCCTGTTATTATCTTTATTTTCTATTATCTACCAGAACACGCAGTTTCTTCTATATCAGACTCTCCCAGTTGTACTCCCCCTAGTATGTATGATACATGCATATTTCTAGCACCCAAGTGCATAACTTTACATTCATCAACAATAAACTTCATTTGCCACACATTTGTACAATTAAAGGTCTGCCTGAAGTTTGAGAAATGTTGTAGGGATTTTTTCACGCTTGGCCTTGTTGTCCATATGGATGCTCAAAATTGCTTGCATTTTTACGAATAAAGAATTAAGGATTAAATATGGACTTCAGCTTTTGTATTAATATAATTACACTACATAGCTTGGTCTCCTCTGCACAGAAATGGTACTTTTGATCCCAAACTCTTTGTTATTTATAAATAGGTTGAAAAGTAAGGGTCCCATCTTGGGGTGTTTATTTACAGACTGCCCTCTGACATTAACTTACACAATAGCAGTCTGTGGGGAACGGTGTCAAATACGTTAGCAAAATCCATGCATAATATATCCTCAGCCAGTCGTCTAGTTTTTGTTTTCTTACTTCCTCCTAAAAGAAAGTAAACTTTGTTCTTTCATGAATCCATGCTGACTATTACTTCTAAAAGGACCACTCTTCTATGTGGTCCTTTATCAAACTCAAGTAATCTTCTAAATCATAGACTGTGCCAGAGGTGTTGATGGAAAGAAAGACACAGAGAAATACCATAGTTTATAGGACCTTTGGCACAAGTTTCTTAATTGGAGGGGGGAGGGTCAACAGAGTTGGGATCCCCAGGGACGCAATCTGGGTATAACCATGGGATCAGGACCACAGGGCAATACGCAGCCACCCACAGGTGTAAGTCCAGGTCCCTAGGCAATCTTTGGGGTACGACAAGGTTTAAGTCTGGGGAAGCAGATCATTAATCTGGACACAACAAGGGTAAAGACTGCAATCTGGCCAGCAAGGGTTAATGTCCAACAGCACAGGGAATTGATTCGGGAACAGTAAGGCTTAAAGTGATACTAAAGTCTCTTTTTTATTTTATTTAAAAATAACAAACATGTCATACTTACCTGCTCTGTGCAGTGATTTTGCACAGAGCACCTCCTCTTTTCGGGTCCCTATTCAGCGCTCCTGGCCCCTCCCTCCTGCCGAGTGTCCCCACAGCAAGCAGCTTGCTATGGGTGCACTTGAGCAGAGCAGCAACTCTGTGTGTCCATTCAGACATGAAGCCGTGGTTTAGCCCCGATTCCTCTCTCTCCTGATTGGCTAACAAAAAAAAAAAAAAAAAAGTTTTTTAAATAACAAGCATGTTATACTTACCTCCTCTGTGCAGTGGGTTTGCACAAAGCAGCCCCGATCCTCCTCTTCTCGGGTCCCCCGCAGGAGCTCTGGGCCACTCCTCCTTGCCAAGTGCCCCCATAGCAAGCTGCTTGCTGTGGGGACACTCGTGCTCACTCCCAAGACAGAGAGTGTAGCTCAGCCCCATCCCCTGTTCCCGTCTCACTGGCTGTGATTGACAGCAGCGGGAGCCAATGGCGCCATTGCGGCCTCTCAGCCAATCAGGAGGGAGAGTCCCATACGGTTAAAAAGTTAAAAAAAACCTTCTGCCTTTATAACCACTTTAAGGCAGCAATCTGGCCAGCAAGGGTTACATCCAACAGCACAGGATAGCCAGTTTAGTAGAGAGAGGTCAGGCAGGGATCTTTCAGAGGTAGTTTGGGAATGTGTGGGAAATGGAGAGGAAAGAGGGGTGCCCATGACACAGATATTACAGATGAAATTCAGCCCTATCTTTTTTTTCCCCTCACACTTGTAGCAAGTCTTCTCCTCTGTTGAAACTTGTTACTCTCAATTCTGTGAAAACTTGCATCTAATATCACCTTTTAAAAGCAGCAGCAGTTATCTTGTGCACACCTTCATGTCCTGTCTGAATGACTTCAATCATCAATCCCGTATCCTCCTGACTCTACTGTTGTTGGGCAGCATCTAATAGCGATTCATTTTCTCTGCCATCAATCATTTTTGCTCTTCATCATGTGTGGGTGTGATGATTCTGAATAGAGATGGCATTGGTCACTTAAAGTGTTACTAAACCTAGGACCCTGCATTCACTATATTTGGTCTCCCACAGTACACAGAACATGGAAATGCAAATTATTTTAATAAATATAAACTGCTAAATACCTTTTCTCATCAGCAGTATATATAGTCTTGTAACTTTTATCAGTGTCTGGCCAAGCACTGGTTAACACTTGTAGGGGGAGTTTTCATTCAGCTCTGACTGTCTTATGAAGCTGCATGACCCCTGACCCTCTGTCTGGACAGTGCTGATTGGCCCCGTGCTGATCACATGCACCCTCCCAAAATAAATAAATAAAACGCTCTAGTAATACACACCAATCTGAGCATGTGCAAAGTGCCTCCAAGGCTCTGTTCTTTAGCAAATGGATTGGGGACAGTAAAAGAAGGGAGGATCAGAGAAGACAGGATCAAACAGCCCTGTTTAACCCCTTAGGTTCCACAGTGTGTATAAAGAGAATACTTTACTGCATATACGGTATCTCACAAAAGTGAGTACACACCTCACATTTGTTATAAATATTTTATTATATCTTTTCAAGTGACAACACTGAAGAAATGACACTTTGCTACAATGTAAAGTAGTGAGTGTACAGCTTGTATAACAGTGTAAATTTGCTGTCCCCTCAAAATAACTCAACACACAGCCATTAATGTCTAAACCATTGGCAATAAAAGTGAGTACACCCCAAGTGAAAATGTCCAAATTGGGTCCAATTAGCCATTTTTCCTCGCTGGTGTCATGTGACTCGTTACTGTTGCAAGGTCTCAGGCGTGAATGGAGAGCAGATGTGTTAAATTTGGTGTTATCGCTCTCACTCTGGTCACTGGAGTGCACGTGCTCAGCGTCATATCCAGCGGTTGTCTTTGGGAAATAGATGTAAGAGTGCTGCCAGCATTGCTGCAGAGGTTGAAGGGGTGGGGGCCAGCCTGTCAGTGCTCAGACCATACGCCGCACACTGCATAAAATTGGTCTACATGGCTGTCATCCTAGAAGGAAGCCTCTTCGAAAGATGATGTACAAGAAAGCCCGCAAACAGTTTGCTGAAGACAAGCAGACTAAGGACATGGATTACTGGAACCATGTCCTGTGGTCTGATGAGACCAAGATAAACTTATTTGGTTCAGATGGTGTCAAGCGTGTGTGGCAGCAACCAGGTGAGGAGTACAAAGACAAGTGTGTCTTGCCTACAGTTAAGCATGGTGGTGGGAGTGTCATGGTCTGGGGCTGTATGAGTGCTGCTGGCACTGGGGAGCTACAGTTCACTGAGGGAACCATGAATGTACTGTGACATACTGAAGCAGAGCATGATCCCCTCTCTTCAGAGACTGGGCCGCAGGGCAGTATTCCAGCATGATAACGGCCCCAAACACACCTCCAAGATGGCCACTGCCTTGCTAAAGAAGCTGAGGGTAAAGGTGATGGACTGGCCAAGCATGTCTCCAGACCTAAACTCTATTGTGCATCTGAGGGGCATCCTCAAACGGAAGGTGGAGGGGCGAAAGGTCTCGAACATCCACCAGCTCTGTGATGTTGTCATGGAGGAGTGGAAGAGGACTCTAGTGCCAACCTGTGAAGCTCTGGTGAACTCAATGCCCAAGAGTGTTAAGGCAGTGCTGGAAAATAATGGTGGCCACACAAAATATTGACACTTTGGGCCCAATTTGGACATTTTCACTTAGGTGTGTACTCACTTTTGTTGCCAGCGACCTTAATGGTGTGTTGAGTTATTTTGAGGGGACAGCAAATTTACACTGTTATACAAGCTGTACACTCACTACTTTACATTGTAGCAAAGTGTAATTTCTTCAGTGTTGTCACATGAAAAGATATAATAAAATATTTACAAAAATGTAAGGCGTGTACTCACTTTTGTGAGATACTGTACAGACTGATTTTACTGTTGTGGGTTAACACTTTAACAGCTGTTCCAGAACATTAATATATAAGAACGTATCCAGCTGTCCCCTCTCCTTGCTCAGCCCAGCACTCCAGTGAGTGCTGGAGTGGAAGAGCAGAGAGCTGGTGACTGGGAGTCACCGATTCTCTGCTCAGTGAAGACCAAGAACTGAGCAATCAGAGGTCCCTGGATTGCTCAGTTCTCAGTCTTAGAGGCTGCAGGGTTCAAGATCCACCTAGCTGAGTTTTCTAATCCCACACTTCCCTTTTCAACTGCCCATACACATAGATTTAAGACACATTTGGAATCTAATAGATTCCTCCGTTCATGCTACACAACGAGGATTGGCAAATCTCCCGCTATCTCTATTGCGTTTTGACCCCACTGGGTATCAAAATACATTGAACAGAGGCTGCATCTGATTGGATGCCGCTGCTGTTCAGCTGACAATTTTCTACACAGCTCCTTCAATTTTTCAGATGAGGGATGTCGCATGGAGGAGGCCAACAGGGCCACCCACCGGTCAAATTTTATCCAGTTGCACATGGTAGAAATGCACAGTCTCTACATCATCCAACAAAAGAACGCTTTGTGTGTATTGAGATACATGCAAGGTGTTTTGTGAATGGCACTTTTGCTGAGGGTACCTAGAAAACAGCAAATCACTATAGTAGCAGTGACTACTACAGTGATTCTCAGCTTTCACAGTGATCCCACAGGTATGGCATATGAACACTTAAGACTGGTACACACAGGCCAAATATTGGCCAGTTCAACAGAAACCGGACAGCATTCGACCAGTGTGTACAGCAGCCTGTCCAACAGAAGTGCTGATCAGTGTCTTCTGGCGGGGGAAGGGGGAGGTGAGAATACATTAGCACAGCAGGGGACATTTGCTTAGTTAGTACAGCAACCTCTCAGGTTGAACAGAAAAAAAAACTACCAGTGTGTATCTAGCATAACATTAGTTCAAGCTGGACCAATGTAACTATGCAAAAAAAAAAAAAAATGGAATCCTAAAAACCAGCTTTAATGGTAGGCTGTCCAACTACGACATTGATTAGCCTGATAAGTAGTGTCATTGCATAACGATGACGTCTGTAATGTTTCAAATTTCAATAGTTTAAGATTTGTTTCATGGGGACAAATACAGATTCCACATCTGTACAATATTTATGTTTGAGATATGATTATTATCATGAGGCTAAATTAGGAATTCAGTTAAACTACCTCATATTAGTAAACTAACCCTAATGTATTTTGAGGTTATCTACTTTTTTTTTTTTTTACAATTTACTCTGGGGGCATAATGTATACAGCTAACAATACAGGCAGTCCCCGGGTTACAAACAAGATAGGGTCTGTATGTTTGTTCAAGTCAAAAATTTTTTGTAAGTCGGAACAGGTACATTTTTTAAGTGTAGCGCCAGCCAAAAAAAAAGTTTTTTACGCTTTTTGGATAGCATAGGGAAGGGTTAACACACCCCTGTGACATTTGTTTTGCTGTCTGTGCCCCCGTTCATAAGATTTCCCCTCACTTTCTGTCCTTATGACAATCGGATTTTGTAAATGTTGGGTTGTTGTGGAAACAAGAATTGTTGATAAAGCTTCAGTGGAGACACCTTTTTTCCATATTAATGCTTACAGGAGCGAATTTCCCTTCCTAGGGGTAGATTTCCTCTCACTTCCTTTTGTCTTCCTCCGTTCATAAGTAGGAGTCATTTGTAAGTCGGATGTTTGTAACCCGGGGACTGCCTGTACTGCCTGTTTTTTCATTCAGTCGGCAGGCTTTGTGTGAATGAAGGAATCCACCCCTGCCCCCACTTCCCTACTAAGATATTGTATTTTAACAGCTGCATCTACCACTGTCAGAATACATTGATTAGCGGTTGCAACCACCAAACCAAAGTTTCAAGCTTCTTCCTTTGACAGAAGTCGATCAAAGGATCAACTGTCAAACAGAAGTTTAATCAGTGTGTGGCCAGCTTTAGCCAAGTAGTCCAGCTCCCAGCCACCACCTGCTCTTTAGGTGGTTCAGACTTGCAATGCCAGTGTTAATCTGTTTTTCAAAGCAGACTGAACAGATTCTGGCTGTCTATCTAGCAAAGGTTTGAAATGTTGCTACCACATTATGGTTTGCTAAGCGCAACATCACAGGTTTCCATGTCCTATGTCCAACAGGTTCCATAGCCCTGCAGGAAAAATAGTCAATCATTCTCCAGGCTTTCTGCGTAGAGGTGCATCATTTTGTGAAGATTTATAGAAAAAATGTGCATAAAAAGTAGATATAAACATTTTACTAATAAAGCATAGGGGTATACTTTATCAAGTTAACATTTCTTTAGACATGCAGGAGTCAAACCTAGTGTCAGGAACAGCAGTTATGTCAGTGGGAGGTATTGGGAAAGAATAAGCACATGACCAAACACCACTAATGTGTAACGTGTTCCCACTACTGAAGGTAACTGGAAGCATGCCATTTAGGCAGAGCTAGACATTGAGCTTGAATTAGGAGTATGAAGGAGGATGGCCACTTGATTCACCTGCTCCGCGCTGTCAAAGCGATTCAGCTCACCTAACTAAGCACAGCCCGCACTCCGGCATCTCTCGCCCACCTCCCGTGGCTCTGGAACTCCTCAGGCTTCTAGTGGTTATGTACCACTTGCCCAAGCAGCGCCAGCGCTGTTGGTTCAACATTGGCCAGACTGCTGGTTGGAAGCTAAACAGTGGGGACCTTGAGTGGAGAGTGAACAAGTTTTGCTTTTTGACTGCTGGTGATTGCTGGGTTGCATTTTTAGGTTCTTTTTGGGGCTTTTCCTTGTAGCTTTTTAACACCTTTTTCTGACACTTTTTAAACAGTTTTTTTTTCTTTGCTTCCTTCAGCCTACTAATTAAGGGGAGTGGTTAATTGATCACAGGTGCTTGAGGCCTATATAACCTTGTGTAGAACTCATTGTGAACCTGCTCATCTTTGAGCTTGCTGGAACTCTGTCCAAGTGGAACTGGACTAAGTGGTGAGTTAAAAATCAGAGTTAGTGGAACTGGACTAAGTGGTGAGTTAAAAACCAGAGTTAGTGGAACTGGACTAAGTGGTAAGTTAAAAACAGGAGGTTATAACAGGGGCCATAGTACCTGTGTAGTGTGAGTACCTGAGTGTTGTCTGAGTAGTGTGTGTGGATCGTTAGTACTGGTATATTGTGTACTTGTGTATTGCAGGTGCACGTAGGTCTGCGAGTGCACATAGATCTGCACGTGCACTTAGGTCTGCGAGTGCACATAGGTCTGCATGTAGGTCTGTGAGTGCACGTAGGTCTGCAAGTGCACGTAGGTCTGCAGGTAGGTCTGCGAGTGCATGTAGGTCTGCGGGTGCATGTAGGTCTGCACAGGTCTGCGAGTGCACGTAGGTCTGCGGGTACCTGTGTATTGTCTTGTTGAGTACCCGTGTATTGTCTTGTTGAGTATTAGTATCAGGAAGCTAGTGGTTGGGTAATTTGGACAGGTTATAATCCCCAATCCTCATGAAATGTAATAGGTACGATGCCAGGCGGGTGTGGAGAGGCGACTCGTTGTACATCTTGCGGCAAGTATGCATTCCTTGATCATCCGATATACTGCTGTGCAAAATGTAAGCACATTGTTTCCCTGGAAGCCCAGCTTCTGAATCTGGGGAAGCAACTGTCAGCACTGAGAAGTCCCTCCATACTAAAGTAGAGCTAGGAACGTACACGGCAGGTGCCGGCAGGGGCCAGCACAGAGGTGGGTGGAGACAAAGAGGTGCAGGCACTAGGAAAGAGTAGATGGGTGACAGTCAGGAAGGGTAGAGGGGGAAGTGCCAGGGAGGCAAATCCAGGGCTAGAGCATCCCAATAAGTAAGCTCCATTGAGTGACATTGGTGAAACCAGTCAGGGACCAGCACCACTGGAGCTGAGGGACTCTCCTAGCTTCCAGGTGAAGAACTCCTCCAGTGAGAGTGGGGGGGAATGAAGGGAAAGGAAAGACAGATTCTGGTGGTAGGGGACTTAATTCTTAGAAGGACAGAGAGGCCAATCTGTAACAAAGACCTGAAGCGCCAAACTGTATGTTGTCTACCGGGCACTTGGGTTCGGTACATCACGGATCTTGTGGACAGATTACTGGGAGGGGCTGGGGAAGACCCGGCTGTCATGGTGCACGTTGGCACCAATGACTCCAAAGTCAGAGGCAGATGGAGTGTACTAAAGAACGATTTTAGGGACTTGTGAGCTAAATTGAGGAAAAGGACCCCCAAGGTAGTATTCTCAGGAATACTACCGGTACATTGAGCAACACCAGAAAGGCAGAGGGAGATTAGGGAAGTAAACAAGTGGCTGAAGAGCTGGTGTAGTAAGGAGGGGTTTGGTTTCCTGGAGGACTGGGCTGACTTCTCAGTCGATAACCGGTACTATAGAAGGGATGGACTGCATCTACAGTTAAAAAAGTATGTGAACTCTTTTGGAATGATATGGATTTCTGCACAAATTGGTCATAAAATGTGATCTGATCTTCATCTAAGTCACAACAATAGACAATCAGGGGGTCATTTACTATAGCGCCGCGGTGCTAATTTGCGCAAATTGCCACGAATTAGCACTAATTTGCGGCAATTTGGCGCCAATTAACGCTACTAGCGCTAATTTGCGCTAAAACGGTATTCACTATAGCGCTGGTGAGAAAATACTCCCAAAATCGAATTTACTATAGTTCCCTGATACCAAATAGTGCCCAAACCCTTACTCTGCTAAAACCTGGAGAATTGCACATGGAAATAATGTTTAGAGCATGATATAATTGCCTAAATGGTACTGAAATATGCTGTATATTATTTAAAGATAATCTGCTTTTAAACTGTGTGAAAAAGTGATTTCTACGCTGAAATATCTTTAAAAGTCTGAAAAGTGAAAAATTCCCCGTTTTGGACAACTAGGTGCCAGCACAACTGAGCATGCTCAGACCTGAAAATAACTCTCATTTTAAAGAGGAGTTTTGCGAAAAAAAATTTTTTAGATGTCAGCAGCTGCAAATACTGCAAGGACACTCACCTGTCCCGGGGTCCAGCGATGTCGGCACCCGAGACCGAACCGTCCCTCGATCCTCGGGTGCTGCCGCCATTCTCACTGAAGGAATCAGGAAGTGAAGCGTTGCGGCTTCACTGCCTGGTTCCCTACTGCGCATGCGCGAGTTGCGCTGCGCGTCTACACTGGTCCCCGTTGTGTTGTGGGAACTGTGTATTTCCCACAACACAACGGGGGTGGGCGGGGGTTTTGCGACTAGCTGCGGCTAGCTATTCCCGGAAGTGGGTGCAGATACCTGTATTATACAGGTATCTGCACCCCCCTCCCCCCTGAAAGGTGCCAATTGTGACACCGGAGGGGGGGAGGAATCCGATGAGCGGAAGTTCCACTTTAGGGTGGAACTCCGCTTTAACTCAAGTGTCTTTTTTAGCCGACGCTATAGTAAATACTAAAATGAGAGCTAATTAGAGAGCTAGAAGTTAAAATCTGCTCTATTTTAGTCCAAATGAAGTTTCAGCCATTGATTCTAATGGAACAATTGTAACTTTCACAAAAAAAAAACCTTTTAATGTTGAGATGAAATGTATCTTTCTCTGAAATAAATTTTCCTTTGCAACATTGTTGCTTCTACTTAAAATATTTTGATTTTAAGAATGCTACAATGTGGAATGTTTTGGTAAAATATATTTTTCTCTGTCACTTTCACTTGATACTCTCCATCTCACAACAATCTTTACCCAAACTCACACATGTGTCTTTACAAACCACAAACAATACCATTGCTGATGCAAATTTAAAATGAATCACAATTGTTTGTGCTTTTTATTATTTCCAAATATTCATAATTTGAGCCCAAAAAATGTGATATGTGTACCAACATCAGAAATCAAAATGTAATTCCCAAAAATTTGAGGGTAATATTCTACTCTCACCCACAAAAAAACACCAAATATCACAGAATAAATCAAGAAGAATAACTCTTGAGTAATGTAATTCCATCACCTGTATGTCCAAAGAAATGCAGTATTTATGTGTTTTCATGTGTAGGAGGCTCTCACATGTGGCAGCTCCGTGGCTTAGAGGTTAGAACTTCTGCTTAGTATCCGGGTTCAAATCCCAACCATGTTACTTCATGTAGAGAAGCTGTCTCATCTCCCAGGTCCTATAACTATGTCTAAATGTAGTATTTATGTGTAGGAGGGTTCCACCACCATTGTAAGTCTTTTTCCAGATACACTATTTAGCCAAAAGTATTGGGACACCTGCCTTTACACACACATGAACTTTAATGGCAGCCCAGTCTTAGTCCGTAGGGTTAAAATTTGATTTGGCCCACCCTTTGCAGCTATAACAGCTTCTGGGAAGGCTGTCCACAAGGTTTAGTGTGCCTATGGGAATGTTTGATCATTCTTCCAGAAGTGCATTTGTGAGGCCAGGCACTGATGTTGGATGAGAAGGCCTGGCTCGCAGTCTCTACTCTAATTCAGCCAAAGGGTGTTCTATCGGGTTGAGGCCAGGACTCTGTGCAGGCCAGTCAAGTTTCTCCACCCCAAACTTGCTCATCCATGTCTTTATGGACCTTGCTTTGTGCACTAGTGTGCAGTCATGTTGGAACAGGAAGGGGCTTTCCCCAAACTGTTCTCACAAAGTTGGGAGCATGAAATTGTCCAAAATGTCTTGGTATGCTGACGCCTTAAGAGTTCCCTTAACTGGAACTAAGAGGCCAAGCCCAACCTCTGAAAAACAACCCCGCACCATAATCCCCCTCCACCAAATCATTTGGACCAGTGCACAAAGCAAGGTCCATAAAGACATGGATGAGTGATTTTGGGGTGGAGGAACTTGACTCGCCTGCACAGAGTCCTGACCTCAACACAACAGAACACCTTGGATGAATTAGAGAGGAGACTGTAGGTCAGGCGTCCTCGTCCAACATCAGTGCCTGTCCTCACAAATGAACTTGGAAGAATGGTCAAACATTCCCATAGACACACTTCTAAACCTTGTGGACAAGAAGAGTTGAAGCTGTTATAGCTGCAAAGGGTGGACCAAATGAGTTTTGAACCCAATATTAATACTGGGATGTCATTACAGCTCATGTGTGTATAAAGGCAGGCGTCCCAATACTTAGGCTAATATATTGTATATTGCTTGTGACACTGAGCATGGCTGTGGACTTAGACACGGTTCACACAGGGGCGGCACGACTTGCAGGTCGCCTCAGCGAGGCGACCTGCAAACGACTTCTGAGGCGACTTGCAAAACGACTTCTGTATAGAAGTCTATGCAAGTCGCCCCAAGTCGCCCCCAAAGTAGTACAGGAACCTTTTTCTAAGTCGGAGCGACTTGCGTCGCTCCTATTAGAACGGTTCCGTAGCACAGAACGGGAGGCGACTTGTCAGGCGACTAGGTCGCCTGACAAGTCGCCCCTATGTGAACCGAGCCTTAGGGCTGGTTCACATCACAGAGATGCAGAGAACATGTGTGGGGCTGCCTGGTGGCTAAGTGGGTAGCAGTTCTGTCTAGCAGCACCTGGGATGTTCAATTCCCCAACATGCTAATGCTTGTGTTGAAGTTTATAAGTTCTCCCTGTGTGGGTTTCTCACCACAATCCAAAGACATGCTGGCATTTTATCTGTCTCCTGTCGAAATAGGTTCTAATGTAAGAAAGTTAATTTTGGACTTTATATTGGAAGCTCATTGCAGCCAGGGACTGATGTTATTGTTTATTAGCACTAATCATGCCCAGGGACTAGGACATTTAACATTTTAGGGTTTACACTGCACAGGTACATATGCTTAGAAAACTGTTGCTTTGTTTATGTGGATGCAAATGGACTTTGATCTTTGTCCTGTAGTTGGAGATTTGATGCACATAGCCAAGGCTAACACAGTTGCGAATACTATTATGTGTTCCTGCTCATCAGGTGCAATCACTTTAGACATACATGAAGAGATGGATTGAAAGATACTGGTGGGCATGTACTTCTATTGGGTGTGTCAGTGTGCTAACAATACAACCTCTCTTATATAAAGGCCTGCGGGGGGGGGGGGGGGGGTTCGTTTGGCCTGAGAAGGTCAGGTTTTTTTTTGCTGTGATTTGTGGGGGAGAAGGAATGATATTGGGAGATTTGATGAAATTCTTGTGCATTTTTCCAATGAAAAGTGGGTTTATGTGGCCATGCTGTCAATGTTGTGCATGTATTGTTCCTGTCTGATCATGCAAACATCGTTTGGAAGCATCTGCTGACCTACTCTTTTTTTATCCCGTTTAATCGTATACACCGAAATGCAGCTTCCAGCAGAACATGGTCACCAATGTATGTATGTGTGGATTGTGGGCTGGTGGTGGGTGTTTTGAATAAGTCTTTTGTAATATTATGTGGGAATGCTTTGTAAGAATGACTGTTAAGTATGTTTCTATAATCTTGCAGATAACAATGTGATGTGTTGCCCATTATACACTGAAATTAAAGCTGTGTCCACTCTAAGGTTTTGTCTAATTTTAGATTGTAAGCTCCTATGAGCAGGGCCCTTAAAATCCCATTGCTAAATGTAGCACCATATATCCTGTCCAAAATTTTTTGAAGCTAGGAAATGAATGTATTTTTTTTTTTTCTGCTGGTAAAATAAAAGTACATTATTGAGCTTTGTCGTGGTGTTTTGTTTTTTTTTTCTTCTACTTTTTTCTCTTTAGTTTTTGTGGGTGGTGGTTTTGGGAAAGTGCAATATCTTATATTTTATTTCAATATGTATTTGTGCACCAAAAAACTAATCTCTTTGCCCTGGTTCACATTGATGCTACTTTGAAATCGTGCTACTTCACTTTAGCAAATTGGTGCGGTGCCACAAAAAAAATGTTGCATCGATTGGAACAGTGCCATTGCTGCCAATAGTCATGCGATTTGATCTCTCAAATCGCATGACAAATTGCTCCAATGTAAACCTAGGCTTCTGCACACCTGTAAGTTAATGATAAAGGTGGAATCTTTATATATAACAGCTGTGGAGAATTGCAGGTAATGAATTCAGCTGGTGGATAGGCAGTGTTGTATGTGTCAGCTTTAGTTCACATTGGTGCGATGTGACAATTGCACTGTTTTAATTGGTGCGACTTTGGGGTGCAATTTGTATTGATATCAGTGCAGAAATCTGCACAGATGTCTCTGAAATTCCCCCTGCAGTTGGGACTGACATGCAGGAATGAAAGTGTGTGATATCAGCTGAACGATTTCCTCCCGCTGCTAACCCAGGGACACCATTTCTTATCAAACGCCTTTAAATATCATAAGTAGAAATACAAATTTGCATATCTGCAAATAAACAAAAATAATAAAATTCTAATAGTGGTTGCGATCAAATATTTGCAGCAGCGATCAAAAGAGTGTGGTTTTGCCTTCTGACCCAGAAATAAGTCATTGTAATCACACGGAAGTCCCTGTGCTGGTCAAGATCTCTATCTAGGTGGACATGGCGAGGTCCCTCTTAAGCAAAGAGGAGGTGCGGCTCATTTTCCGGATAAGGGTATGATATGTACTTGTGCTTAATCAATGTGGGGGCTGATGTGGTAGTAAGATTTGGTGTGGGTGGGGTTCATTGATTTGTTTGGCATCCCCACACATTTGCTTCTGGCCCATGTGCACACATCACTTCCTGCATTTGTTCTGCTGATGTAAATGCAAGTATAAATGAAAGCTCCTTTCTATTAAAATATATATGATTTGTTTCACAGTTGGGCGACTTTGAACCTCCGAGTTGCTTGACAAGTTGTACCCCATGATTCTCAATGAGAACTAGGGGTGGGCCGAACATCCCCCCTGTTCGGTTGGCAGCAGAACATGCGAACAGACAAAAAATTTGTGCGAACACCATTAAAACCGCTTCCCGCCTGCCGTACGCCAAATGACGTCCTCGGCTTTGAGCAGGGATATCTGAGTGATGCCTGTAGCTACAGACATCATCCAGATATCGTCTTTTAGAGCCTGCAAATCTGCACGCCATAAGCATGATCATAGCGGCTGTTCCACTGCTTGCTCATTCTTACGGGAGGTGAGAGGGGACGTCCGCCGCCCTCCGGTGCTTGTACCGACACAGGATCCCCCAGCCCCGGATGTTTAGCATAGAGATTTCCGGTGGACCAGATGGTTGCTGGAGTCTCTATGATCGTTCGGAGGCCGGGCGGGATGTTATGACATCCCGCCCGGCCTCTGTATTAAAAAAAAACGGCGCCGGTTCGGCTGGGAAACGGAGATCGTTTTGGGTTTTTTTTGGATTTCAGGCTTCTAAGCCTAGAGGTGAGATGTGGGGTCTTATTGACTCCACATCTCACGGTAAAGAGCACCTGTCATGCTTATTCCTATTACAAGGGATGTTTACATTCCTTGTAATAGAAACAAAAGTAATCAAAAACATTTTTTGGGGAAAAAAAGTGTCAAGCTAAAATAAAAAAGTAAAATTAACAATAAAAAAAAATAAAAACATTTTAAAGCGCCCCTATCCCCGTGAGCTCACATGCAGAAGTGAACGCATACATAAGTCCTGCCCACATATGAAAACGGTGTTCAAACTACACATGTGAGGTGTCGCCGCTAACGTTAGGTCGAGAGCAATAATTTTGGCCCTAGACCTCCTCTGTAACTCAAAACATGTAACCAGTAAAAATTTTTAAAGCGTCGCCTAAGGGGATTTTTAAATAGCGAAGTTTGGCGCCATTCCACAAGAGTGTGTAATTTTGAAGCGTGACATGTTGGGTATCTATTTACTCAGCGTAACTTCATCATTCACATTATGCAAAAAATTTGGCTAACTTTTGTTTTTTTTGTTTTTTTTAAGCCCAAAACTATTTTTTTTCCTAAAAAAACGCATTCGAAAAATTGCTGCGCAAATACCGTGCTAGATAAAAAGTTGCAATGACCACCATTGTATTCTCTAGGGTCTCTGCTAAAAAAACATATATAATGTTTGGGGGTTCTATGTAATTTTCTAGCCAAAAAATTATGATTTTTACATGTAGGAGAGAAATGTCAGAATTGGCCTGGTAGGCAAGTGGTTAAAGTCTATGGGACACAAACATGAATAATCAAAAGTGCTAATTTTAAAGGTTAATATGCAAGTTATTGTCATAAAAAGTGTTGGGGACCTGGGTCCTGCCCCAGGGGACATGTATCAATGCAAAAAAGTTTTAAAAATGGCTGTTTTTTCGGGAGCAGTGATTTTAATAATGCTTAAAGTGAAACAATAAAAGTGTAATATTCCTTTAAATTTCGTACATGGGGGGCCGTCTATAGTAAGCCTGTAAAGGGGCGCATGTTCACGTGTTTAGAACAGTCTGACAGCAAAATGACATTTCAAAGGAAAAAAGTCATTTAAAACTACTCGTGGCTAATAATGAATTGTCGGTCCGACAATACACATAAAAGTTCATTGATAAAAAACGGCATGGGAATTCCCCACAGGGGAACCCCAAACCAAAATTAAAAAAAAAAAAAATGGCGTGGGGGGTCCCCCTAAATTCCATACCAGGCCCTTCAGGTCTGGTATGGATATTAAGGGGAACCCCGGCCAAAATTTTTTAAAAACAATGGCGTGGGGTCCCCCCAAAAATCCATACCAGACCCTTATCCGAGCACGCAACCTGGCAGGCCACATTAAAAGAGGGGGGGGGCGAGAGAGAGGCCCCCCCTTCTGAACTGTACCAGGCCACATGCCCTCAACATTGGGAGGGGGCTTTGGGGTAGCCCCCCCAAAACACCTTGTCCCCATGTTGATGGGGACAAGGGCCTCATCCCGACAACCCTTGCCCTGTGGTTGTGGGGGTCTGCAGGTGGGGGGCTTATTGGAATCTGGAAGCCCCCTTTAACAAGGGGACCCCCAGATCCCAGCCCTTCCCCCTGTGTGAAATGGTAAGGGGGTACAAAAGTACCCCTACCATTTCACAAAAAAAGTGTCAAAAATGTTAAAATTGACAAGAGACAGTTTTTGACAATTCCTTTATTTAAATGCTTCTTCTTTCTTCTATCAGTTTCTTCCTCCATCTTCTTCTTCTTCTGGTTCTTCCTCCGATGTTCTCGTCTGGCATCTCCTCCGCAGCGTCTTCTTCTCTTCATCTTCTTCTCCGGGCCGCTCCGCATCCATGATGGCATGGAGGGAGGCTCCCGCTGTGTGACGCTTCTCCTCTTCTGACAGTTCTTAAATAACGGGGGGGGGGGGGGCCGGGCCATCCGGTGACGCCGCCCCCCTCTGACGCACGGGGACTTCCCTGTGGCATTCCCCGTGACGTCAGACGGGGAACTAATGAGATCTCCAAGAGCTAATTGGAGTGAGGTGTCAGCCAACTGGAGTCCAATCAATGATTGGAGGTGTTGGTTACAGCTGCCCTGCCCTATAAAAAACACACACCAGTTTTGGGTTTGCTTTTCACAAGAAGCATTGCCTGATGTGAATGATGCCTTGCACAAAAGAGCTCTCAGAAGACCTACGATTAAGAATTGTTGATCAGTCCAAGGTAAGACAAATTGTCTATAAATGGAGAAAGTTCAGCACTGCTGCTACTCTCCCTAGGAGTGGGTGTCCCGTCCTAGGGGGCGCATGCGCGCAAGTGAAGGAGATGGCCATCTCCTTCACTTGCGCGCATGCGCCCCCTAGGACGGGACGCCCACTCCTAGGGAGAGTAGCAGCAGTGCTGAACTTTCTCCATTTATAGAGATCTTTCTCCATTTATAGAGATCTCCGCTCCGCGCCGCTGGCACACATTAACCGGCCGAACAAGGCACAGAGCGCATATCGCCGCCTGACACACACAGCGGCGGCTTCCGGATCACCTCGGGCCACTCCTGGGGATGCATAAAGCGGCTAAAACAAAGCCCAGGAACCGGCAAGCTCACAGGCCTGCCCCAGCCCCAGGGAAGGTGAGAGGCAAGATGGCGCCCGACCCTCCAGAGCCAGACGATGCCACGCAGCACTCTGCAGAGGATCCTGCATCACCTGCTGACAGCCTGCAGCAGTTCCCCTCAGACCTGGTGAGTCCTCTCCCTACAGACACTGATAACATGCTAGCTAAATTCCGCAGCATAGTCAGGGACGAGATCACCGTGGCCTCCCGCAAGCTTTCTTCTGACATGGTGAGGTGGCTTAAAGAGATAGGCCACCGCACTAACCAGCTAGAACAGCGTATGGACCTGGCCACTACAGTACTAGAGGGACATGAGGAAGAAGTAGACAAAATGAATGCTGAGATTACACTTTTAAAAGATAAACTGGAGGAGGCAGAAAACAGAGCTCGCAGGGACAATCTCCGCATCCGTGGCATCCCTGAGAACATCACTGATTTACAAGGTACAGCAACTGCCTTTTTTCAGGAATTGGCCCCTGGGATCCCGGTTGACAGATTGGAATTTGATCGCATACACCGCTCCCTAGCCCCTAAACCCTCTGACGGCCCACCGAGAGACGTTATCATTAAATTCCATTTTTACCGTACTAAGGAGAAACTCTTGCAAGCCGCCAGAGAACAGCAGGATATTTCCTTTCAAGGTAGCCCCCTACAACTGTTTGCTGACCTATCACTAGTTACAATTGCCAGAAGACGGGGCCTCAAACCCTACCTGCAAATTCTGCAAACCCAGGGGATCAGGTACAGATGGGGGTTCCCCTTTAAGCTATCATTTTCCCATCTGGGCCGCCAGTTCCATGCTACCTCCCCATCTGAGTTGAGACGCCACTTTCAGGAATTACACCTGGATTTGCCCTCATCCTCCGCAGAAGCACCGTCCTCTTCCTCTAAACCTGGAACTCTCGGGCCTTCTCGCCAGCTCTCACAGGTCTCCCAGCGATCTTTGCCCGGATCGTTCAGGCCCAAAGGTTCCACAAGTCCAACAATGGCTGAATCCGCTTCTACAACACCTTTTTGAGTGACTTAACTTGTTTCTGTGCAGCCCGGACCCCAATTATGACCGACGAACTTGGCCTGCCTGCAACCACTTGCTCCCGGAACAAACACGCTACCCCGAAAGGAACTCCCTGCTCTTCCTGCACCATCCATTAAGCCTGGCTTTTCGGTTAAGGTGATGCATCCCTCTATAGACTGCCCCAGCTGTGTGATGGCAGTCAGGGATGTTGACCCCCCCATTCAGGCAATACTTAGCAGCACGAGTTTTGGAAAGCCACTACCCTTTTACCATACGGCCGTTTTCTAAGAAGACAGGAACTGGCTTGCTATACTATCCTCTCCCCAATTTTATTTATTTACTTTTTATTTATCCTCCTTTTTATTCCCTTGCACCAATGTCTCCGGGACTAGTATATCGTTTAGGAGTAACACACCCCTGTAAGACGTATTTTTTGTTTGGTTGGGCGCGGCGGTTGTGGTCTTTGTTCCTGCCCACGGGTCCCTCGCCCACGCCTGGTGGTGCGGGGGACCCGTGGGTGGGCACTGCCAGAGTGGGTCTTTTGGCCCACCCGGCGGCGGCGTGTTTTTCGCCGCTGCCACCTGGGGTCCTGAAGTTGCAGGTAAAGAAACCCTGTTGTTTGATTAGAGTTATTTTTATATTCTTCTTGGTTGTTTTCCTTTTTTTTATTCTCCTTCCCATATACATTGTTAACAGAAGGGCTTAACATGGTTCTTGAAGACAGAATCATTATCAGATTTTCTTTTTTCTTTTTTTTTTTTCTTTGTTTAGGCTCTGTGCTAACATACTGTTTATCTTGCAATTATTTTTATATGAACCGGCCGGTGGTTCCAGCGGACCACTGCTCCCCCCATGAGTAGGTACTTGGCTGCGACGAAAGTCTTGGCCAACGACCCACTTCACCGTGAACCTCAGAGTTCACAACTTGATGCAATTTGGTTTACATTACACACCCTACTTCAAATGTATTTCGGTAAATTTAAACCACATGCTCTCCTCTTTTCTCTCCTGTCTCTTGCTACTTTCTTTCTCCCCCCCCCCCCCACTCTCCCCTTTTTGTCCCCGGGGTTCGCGAACAGAGTTTTACATAGCAGCACACCCTTGATTCCATGACCCTCCACTGGTTATCCCTGAATGTTCAGGGCATGAACTCCCCTCAAAAAAGGGTCAAGATATTCAAAATATCTCAAACAACAAAAGATAGACATTGCGTGCCTACAGGAAACGCATTTCTCCTTCACTTCCTGCCCTAAATACTTTGCGGCAGACTACCCCCAGGTCTATTTAGCTAACGGCCCTACCAAGCAAAGAGGAGTCCTGATTGCTATACACAAATCTGTTCCGTTTATTTGCAGTAAACAGATCGCTGACCCAGATGGAAGGTACTTAATAGTTCAAGGCACAGTTCAAGACAACGATGTAACCATTATGTCTTACTATGCCCCAAATAGAAACCCGGGACCCTTCTTGACCCACATCTGTTCTCTCTTGAAGTCGCACCAGAGGGGTACCCTCCTGCTAGCAGGAGATTCTAATGTGTCATTGAATCCCTCTATCGACAACTACCCACCGGATCATAAGCCTCCCTCCCCTGCCGCCAAAATATTTAAATACTCCCTACAATCTCACGACCTGGTAGACGTGTGGAGGGAACTGCACCCCCGGGGTAGGGTCTTCACCCACTACTCACATCCCCATAACTCTCAATCTAGAATAGATCACATGTTTGTGCTAAGAAAACACCTCTCAGTAGTAGATTCATGCTCTGTGCTTGCCACTCCATGGACAGACCATGACCCTATCGTCACAGTGCTCCACTCTATTTTGAGCAAACCCCAACACCCCCCCTGGATCATGAATGACTCTCTCCTCTCCTTCAAAGACATTTTTAAAGATATCCAAGACACTTCCAAGGAATATTTTAAACTTAATGTAGGGTCGGTCTCATCCCCGGTCACACTTTGGGAAGCTTATAAAGCAGTCCTCCGAGGCCATGTAATTAGGATCGCATCCCGACGTAAACGGGAAAGAGCGCAAGTCCGCCGAACGTTAGAGCATCAGCTGGAGACCTTTTCCGAGACCTTTAAACAATCTCCCACTCCGGATAATCGCAGGCTCCTTGATAAGGCTCGTACAGATTTAGACTTATGCTTAACAGATGAAGCAGAGCGCACACTACGCTGGGCCAGACAAAAATGGTATGCCAAGGCCAATAAACCCAATGCAATGTTGTCCAATAGATTACGTACCTTTACCCCGAAATTCACTGCCATCACCCTGCGCACTCGCCACAATATCCTAACGGGAAACCCACAACGTGTCCTAGATGAATTTAGATACCGTCTCACAAAACTTTACTCATCTCCTGACCATCCCCCCCCCCCAATCCCCCAATGACTTTCTGACAAATCTTTCTTTACCTTCTCTATCTGAGTCCCACAAATCACTCATGGACCGAGACATTCAAGTCTCAGAAGTCCTTCAATGTATTAAAGAACTGAAAGTAGGTAAAAGACCGGGCCCTGATGGTTTCTCGGCTCTTTACTATCGGAAATTAGCTGATGTCATCGCTCCCCACCTCACAAATATGTATAACTTGGTTAAAGATGGTCGTTCATTCACACCAAACCTATTAACTGCCAACATAGTGATGATCCCCAAGCCCGACAAAGACCACTCCTCCTGGGCCAACTTTAGGCCAATCTCCCTGATCAACATAGACATGAAGATATTGACAAAAATTCTGGCCAAACGCCTTAACTCCTTCCTTCCACGGCTAATAAAAAAAGACCAGGTGGGCTTTGTCCCAGGGAGACAGGCTGGTGACGCTATTCGACGCCTCCTACAAATACAACACACTGTACACAACAGATCTCTGGAGACAATGTTTTTGTCTCTGGACATTACTAAAGCTTTCGACACCCTATCCTGGCCCTATCTTATACAGGTATTAAACCGTTGTGGGTTTGGTGCGTCCTTTATGAAATGGGTTTTAGCTATTTATGACACCCCCAAGCTAAAGTGAAATATTATGGATTTGAGTCACCCACCTTTCCTATCCTAAGAGGGACCCGCCAGGGCTGCCCCTCTCTCCACTTCTATTTATATTGGCACTGGAACCTCTGGCTGAGGCGATTCGATCTCACCTGGACATAGAGGGGGTAGAAATTGCGAGCTCCCCTCATAAATTATTCCTGTTTGCGGATGATATTCTGCTGACTATTACCAAGCCTAGAATCACCTTGCCTAACCTGCTGTCCCTTTTAAACACCTTTGCCGCGATCTCGGGCCTAGTTGTCAATCCCTCTAAATCCAAAGCGATGTCAATTAATCTAGCACCCCTTGAACTAGAACACTTAAAAGCTACTTTCTCCTTTCACTGGCTGACCTCCCTACCCTACCTGGGGATCAAACTTACCCCGAGTTACTCAAACCTCTACCAGGCCAACTTCCCCTCGCTCTTTGGGAAATTGACAGCAATGCTCAACTCTTGGTCTGCCCTCCCACTATCCTGGTTCGGAAGGATTGTAACTATTCGAATGACCTATCTCCCAAAACTACTCTATCATTTCTGGGTCCTACCGGTCCATGTTCCACCCCATATTATACGTATTCAGCAACGGAAAATAATGCAATTTATATGGGGTTCCACCAGACCCAGAATCAATAAACGGGTGCTGTATGCCCGCAGGGTCAATGGCGGCCTCTCGGTTCCTAATCTGCAAGCCTATTACACGGCGGCGGCGATTGCCCCGCTATCACACCTCCATGAAAAACAGCAGATGCCGTTGTGGACCGTCGTCGATCTGGTGGACGCTCACCCGATACCACTGGCCTCTATCCCTTGGCTTCCCAAAGCTCACCGCCCAACCAATATAGGCCCTTGTTTGGCTCACTCACTTAAGTTGTGGGACTCGATTAAATACTCAGCGAACCTGATTTCCCCGCACCTCCCTCTACTCCACCTCCTTCATTGCCCGCTATTTCCACCTGGGCGTGATAATCCGATGCAATTCACGTGGTGGTCCGAGAACGGTTTTGTAGATATCCACTCTATGTTTACCCCTACTAGGATTATCCCATTCGCAGCATTGCGATCCTCCCACGATATTCCCCTTAGGGAGCACTACAGCTACATGCAGATTCGGCATTTCCTACAACAACTTATTAAATCTCAACCATCTCCCTATACATTGACCCCTTTCGAAAGCTTATGCAGATCAGGACCCCAATTGTCAGGTTTGATATCTTTAATATACGCAGCCATAATAGGCTCCAAGAAACCACCCCTGAGACCATATCATCTCCAGTGGGAGGCAGAATTGGGGAAAAAACTAGATCTAGAAGACTGGCAGGCCATGACTGCTGCTCTATCCAAATGCTCCAAGAATGTGTTACATCTAGAAAACGCTTACAAAATACTCTATCGATGGTATTATACTCCAGCTAGACTTGCGAGCTTTATTCCATCCTATTCCCCCTTATGCTTTCGTGGGTGTACCCAGGAGGGAACAATGGCACATATCTGGTGGAAATGCCCCAAGGTCTGCAGACTGTGGGTCAGAATTTATGCTCTTCTCCGTAACCTCTTCAATACAAACATAAGAAGGGATCCCTATGAAGCTCTCTTGGGGAAACCAATCATAGAACTACTGAGACCGGAACGCCAACTGGCGTCGCATATTTTTACTGCAACTAAATTGACCATAGCAAAGGCTTGGAAAACCCCAGTTCTCAGCTTCGAAGCAGTTAAGAATCGTGTAAATGATATTATGATTAACGAAAAATTGACAGCTGTCCTATCAGACACACATGATAAATTCCTTCGGACATGGCAGCCTTGGGTGTCTCATGTCCACCCTTCTAGATTTGATGCTGTGCTACTCTCGCTTTGAGATGCCTCCGTCCTCCAGCCCCGGGGACCCCCCCCCTTCCCCCCTCTCTCTCCACCCTCTTTTTCTTCTCTCTCCTCTGCTACACTATTTTCTTTCCTCTCTCTTTGGCCTTTCCTCTTTTGAATCTCCCTTCTTATATTTTTTCCCGCGATTTCTCTGATTTACAGACCAACCTCTGTCAGGTTGGACAACTGATGAGCAACCGTTCTAAAGACATGAAAAGTTGTTACTCAGCGCCATATGGTCTTTTTCATTAAGACACTAAACATCCATAGTCTATCTAATCTGTAATAGGTATTTTTCGAATCTTAAGCACCCCTTGCAACGATTCAACAGGTTGATGTATTCATAAAATCCGCAGACCTCATGCAAACTCTCCTGAACCTCAAGACCGTGTAAGATTTGTTATGTCTAATATTGTTATGCCTGTTATATATCCGCAATCTTATTGCAGATGTGTTCACATGGTGTGCTCACCATTGTTTTTTTGTATTTTTCTTGACGATTTTTATGTTTAATAAAAACCTTTGTACAGGAGTGGGCGTCCTGTAATGATGACTGCAATAGCACAGCGCAGACTGCTCAATGAGGTGAAGAAGAATCCTAGAGTGTCAACTCACTTAAATCTGTCCAAAGTAGTAGACATCCCGGGTATGATAAAGTTTGAAACACAAAATCATAAATTATAATATAATAAATAACTATAAATAATTATACTAAATAGTAATATAATAATAAAAATTATTCAATAATGTAATCAAATCAAAAACACTGAAATTTGCTCAGTTGCAGAATTGTCGCTGTCATTACTTTTCAGTGTTTGATGACGGATGTCCCCACAAATCACTATCGCTCAATTCTGCGAGTGATTCTAATTTATTATCGCTGTTTTCTAGTTGGTCTAAAACCCCTTTTGATGTAAAGGGACGGTTTTGGTTGCTATGGACAATCTCCAGTTTCCAGGCAGAAAGAACAGTTTTTATAATATAAAACTGCATGCAGGGCATTGGACAAACCACTAGGAACAAAAGGGAGGTGAAATAATTTCATACAGTAATGTAATCTGTAAGATTACAGTATACTGTATGCATTGTGTGTGTTCCACTTTTTGAATATGGCGCCATTCTCCGTCCCCGTGCGTCGCAACGCTCGGAGCCCAGCTCCGTGATGAATCGAGTGGAGGACGAGCCGCTCACACTGCGGGGAGACATCGCAGGATCCAGGGGACAAGGTAAGTAAGCTCTTCCTGGATCCTGCGATTCCGAGTCTGGCTCGGGGTTACCGCTTTTGGTTCTGAAATTCCACCCCGAGCCAGACTCGGGAATACCGACGGGGAGGTTAAACTAGGCGATGGGGGGGGGGGGTCAAGAGGTAGAGATAGTCAGCTCGGATTATATTCCAGAGGGTAGTATTGGGGGCATTAGTGATAGGTTGACCAAAGCATATAACCCCAAGGTAAGTATAGAAGCAAGTCCTAGTTGCAATCTCGGAACACCCAGTAAGAGGATAACATGCGACCGGTCTAAACTACGTGGCATGTTCACCAATGCCAGGAGCCTGGTGGACAAGATGGGTGAACTAGAGATACTGTTGTATGAGGAGGATTTGGATTTTGTGGGAATTTCAGAGACCTGATTCAACAGCTCTCATGATTGGCTGGCAACCATTCAAGGGTATACCCTTTATCGCAAGGATAGAGAGGGTAAAAAAGGGGGAGGGGTATGCCTTTATATCAAGAATAATGTACAAGTGAATGTGAGAGATAACATCACTAAGGGAGCTAGGGAGGAGGTGGAATCCTTATGGGTAGAGCTCCAAAGGGATGAAGCTAAGGGGAAAATACTGGGAGTATGCTATAGGCCCCCTAACCTGAGGGAGGAAGGGGAGACAGATCTCCTACCACAAATTGGATTAGCAGCAAGGATGGGAAGTGTTATCATAATGGGGGATTTTAATTATCCAGACATAGACTGGGCAGAGGGAACCATGCATTCATCTAAGGCTCGCCAGTACCTAAATGTCTTGCAGGACAATTTTATGGGTCAGATGGTAGACGCACCAACTAGAAATAAAGCGTTACTGGATTTACTGATTACCAACAATACAGACCTGATCACGGATGTGGATATACGGGGCAATTTAGGTAACAGCGATCACAGGTCAATTGGCTTCAGTATAAGTCACACAAATAGGAAACATAAGGGGAATACAAAGACACTGAATTTCAAAAGGGCCAACTTCCCTGATCTACGATCCTTACTAGAAGATACTAAATGGGATAAAATCTTAGGAACAAAGAACACGGAGGAAAAATGGGTATGGTTTATAATTAAGCCACTTTTCTTCTGTATCCTAGCCTAGAGTATTTCTTTTGTAAAACATCACTTCAGTCTAAACTTCCCTAAACTACGAACCTTACTAGAAGGCATAAATTGGGAAAGAATCTTAGGAACAAAGAACATGGAAGAGAGATGGGTTTTCTTTAAGAGCATATCAAATAAGGGCATTAGCCAATGCATCCCATTGGGTAATAAATTTAAAAGAGCGAACAAAAGTCCTGGATGGCTTAACGCCAGTGTAAAAATGCATATAAAAGCAAAGGAGAAGGCCTTCAAAAAATACAGGGTTGAAGGATCATCCTCAGCATTCAGACTTTATAAAGAATGCAACAAGAAATGTAAGGGTGCAATAAGAACGGCTAAGATAGAACATGAAAGACACATAGCGGAGGAGAGTAAAAAAAATCAAAAGAAATTCTTTAAGTATTGTAATAGTGAGAGTCCCTGTCTCTGGGAAAAGGGGGTTAAAAAGGACACAGAGTTTACATATCTGTGGTTTGCAGAGCTACAGAGCATAGGTTTGAAAAGGAGAGGACTGCTCTGGCAGCTTTCTCTGGATCTTGCTATTTCTGGATAGGGCTGTGTAGTTTGGAGATCCCTCAGAGTCTTGGGTGGGACGGGATCTCCAACCCTGTGTCCGGGTCTTGTGGATAGCCAGCAGGGTGTGTGCCCAGGTGCACACAGCCTATATAATGAGGGACTGGTAAGAGAAGGAAGGTGGAGTGTGAGCAGCTTGCTGCTGCTGTTTGAAGACAAACCTGTGTTTGGAGAGTGGTCTGCCCTGTGGGAGACTGTAGCCCGTGTAAGGGGGATTCTTTGCCCAGGGACTGGGAAAGGCTGGCCAGCCTTGAGAGTTGGGAAGACTAAGGAAGCCAGTGAGTCCAGGGGCTGGAAAGAATTCATAAGTCTGTTGGGAGCAAGCGGAGGAACTGCTGACAAGAGAGAGCCAGGTGGCTTGCTATGTTTTCATTTATGAGTGCTGAATGAAGTTAAACCCCTGCGTGGGATTCCTGGATGGACTTTTGTTTTGTTTTTCCCTTTAATAAACGTGGGCTACCAGGCCCTCAACTATAAATGCCTGTCTGATGTGGATTCACTGCACAACAATGCATCTACCCACTTGAGCTAAACACCCCAATATCACAGTATGTAAACAGTAAAAGAGAGGACAGACCATATTGGCCCCATAAAGAATGAGGAAGGACATCTGGTTACAAAGGATAGGGAGATGGCGAAGGTATTGAATGTATTCTTCTCCTCAGTCTTCATGGGGGATTTGGGGCTTCAGTAACCAAAACTACAGTGTTTATCCTCATGACACATCACAGGAAGCACCTCCATGGTTAACAGAGGACAGAATTAAAATTAGACTTGGGAAACTTAACATTAATAAATCACCGGGACCAGGTGGCTTGCACCCGAGAGTACTTCGGGAACTCAGTCAAGTAATTGCCAGACCATTGTTCCTAATTTTTACTTACAGTCTACTGACTGGAATGGTACCAGCTGATTGGAGAAAAGCCAAGGGAAAATGGGGGTTATTTACTAAAGGCAAATCCACTTTGCACTACAAGTGCACTACAAGTTACATAGTTAGCTTGAAACCCAATCTCCGGGTTCTGCAAACCCAGGCATCAAATACAGATGGGGGTTTCCCTTTAAACTCTCATTCTCGCATCAGGGTCATCAATTCCACGCCTCTTCTCCATCTGAACTACAATGCCATTTTCAAGAATTGCAGTTCAACTTACCTCCTTCCCAAGAGGAGACAGCGTCTTCATCCTTCTGACCCAGATCTTCTCAGCCCTCTTGTCAGTTCGCCCAATCTTCACAAAAGTCTCAACCCAGCTCCCAGGCACTGCGAGATTTGCAGGCCCAACGTTTTAAGATGTTTTCCACATATTGCTGCCAGCCTGATGATTTCCTGGGGCTGTCTTGGTGCATTTTAATTGCCCTCTGATACAATATCCTATGCTGCAACCAGTACAGTGCTACCAAAGGGCTGCATTGGACCCTATGGCGTTTGTTCCCTGCTCACCTAATCCCTTGCTTCGAACCCTGATATTGGGATGTGGGTTGCTACCCTGTCATGGGCCACCCCATTTGTGAGATGGTGGCCTCTGGGGACTTTGACCTACGTTGCACAACATAAAGGGTTCCTAGTATTTGGTATTACTGTAGATTGCTCTGGGGCGGTTTAAGTGTGGCAGTTTGGGTCCGTTCAGCTGGCCACCTCCTGCCATTACTGCTTCAAAAGATTCCTGAATGTTACATGGTGGGAGGCCATCTGGTTTCTAGATGGGTTGTTTATTTACTATATGTTGGACTATCATCCCAGATGGCTTGCGGTTACTTTTATATAGTCGACAGGTGACTGTGGCCTCCAGTCCCCACCTATTTCATTGGTTAAATTGCCTATTTTATTATGAAAGTTCTATATTTCTACTTAATGGTTTAACATGGTTGAGATGATATTTCCGGTCGCTCGTTCACCCTTGGAGGCCCCGTTTGAGGATGGCGGCCCCAGGTGACTGAGGGACCTATTTTTACATACATTCATATATCTTTAACCCTATAAGTTTTTGTGCTTCCTATAGTGCGTTAGATTTTGTGCTGATAATATTTTAGTTGATCTCCTTATTTTATGATGTGGAGTGGTTCCGACGGACCACTGCTCCCCCTATGTGCTGGCACTTGGCTAAGACGGTAGTAATGCATTTACGCTTTACTTGTTCACTGCGCTACAAGTATTCCTCTGCCTTTCCATGTCCTACGGTTTGCTTCTTCTCTTTTCTTGTTTTTTTTCCTCTTTTCCCTTCTTTCTCTCCTCTTTTCTTAAGTCCGCGGAGTGTGTGGGCAGCGTAGTTTTTTGGCATGCTTCTTTGATGCCATGACACTGAACTGCTTGTCCCTGAATGTTCAGGGTATGAATTCTCCCCAAAAAAGTGAAGGTTTTTAAATACCTTAAAAAACAAAAACGTAGATATAGCGTGCTTACAGGAAACCCATTTTTCATCCCCTTGCCCTAAATATTTTCCGGAGCAGCAGCTGGCGCTGCACCTCTTTACTGCAACTAAACTAACTATAGCAAGGGCATGGAAGACACCTGGTGGAGAGCGCTGATGGGGAGTCGGTCCGCTGCTGGTTTTCCAGCATGCACGGCCGGCTTCTGTCGGACAGACCAACATACACATGGTCCGAATATCGGCCATGGTCTCCTGACATTCGGCTCGTGTGTATGGGGCTTAGGTTCACTCCTGTGACCCACAAGAGAAGCAGGGCCAAAAGAGCTATGGCTCTACTTCTCCTTTAAGATAACAATATCAGTGAGATAACCCTATGGGTCCAGCATTATTTTTCCACTTTCCTCAACTATTAAAACATGTGCACCACACACCTTAATTTACTCATTGAAGGTGCATGTGGGATCCAGTTCCTGTGGTGCCATTATGCTCTCTATTTTTTCTGGACCCTTTGATCATTATGATATGCAGTTTTTACAAGAAGTAGCTTCTTCTAATTACATTTGTCATTATAATCTCAGACTTGCTTCAATGAACAAAAAAAAAAAAAAAAAAAAAGGAAAACATCAGCTCCAATACTGGGTCATGTATGAACTATATCAACTACTTCTCCATGATGTGGCCAGAAATTTCTGCTCATAAATGTTCTATGGCTGCGTGACCTGGCAGAGGCACTTTTTGCAGTAGTCATAAGAGCATGAGGAAAGAGGAAGGGGCCTAGTGGGACTAAAGTGATGTTTTACAAAAGAAATACTCTAGGCTAGGATACAAGAAGAAATGTGGCTTATTATATTTAAATTGTATTGGTGAGTCTAGTTTCTCTGTGACAGATGGCATGTGCACAAATGCACCACAAAGATCAGATTGCTGACATCAAAAATGTTTTTGCTAAAAAGGCTGTGCATTGGGCAAAGCCACACAATAAACAGAGGAATGTAAATATTTAAGATTTAAATATTTAACATAACAGCCAGCATGGGGGAAGGAGGGGAGCAATTAAGTGCAGTAAAAGTTCACTTTAAGTTGTCTAATTGTTGAAAAATATGCATCACTCAGCTGCATCCTTTGCTTTTATAAGTCCATGTAGGGGCACCTTAATGTATATTTCCATTTTTGCACACTAACTGGGTAACATCAACTTTATATGCGTTACATGTCTCCATTTACATAGCATAACAAAAGAAAAGAAAAAAAAACAGCTTTGCTTTTTAGATGTTATTTTCTGCACATTTCAGCACTTTAAAATCACACTAGTTCTTTGTTTATGAAGTGACTGGGGAGCTGTGTTTAGCATAAACAATCCTGTCTGTGCTGAAAGATATCATCTCATCAGTTGTAAACTAGTTTTGAACACTAGCAGTCCCAACAAATGGTTAAACATGCAGAAGGTGAGCTACTCCTTTACTTTATATGTTAATGAGAACTTCTTGCAGTCAGTCATGATCCATGTCCCTGGCTGAGTCTCACACAATATATGGGCAGGCTGAATGTACCCAAGTTGCCTCCCCCCCACCCCCACCCCAGGGAGAACTCAATGGCTCCATGAGTGGTATTCCCCCATCAACACCGACTATGTTGATGGGAGAATCAAGAGATGTATTTTTTCCTGCAACAAGGAAAATCGCTCTATGGCCCGCCTAAGAAATTTCTAAAAGGTAAGAAATTTTTTTTAGGTAGGCTGTGTGAAAGGGAACCTATAACAAACGTATAGTGGGGTTTTCCCAAACTTGAGTTAAAAAATACATAAAAGATTACATTTTACTGTGTTCTTGAAAATAGCCCATTCTTCAGACTTACTTTCATAGACAATGGGTAATAAGTAGGTTAGATTGCAAAGCAACAGTGTAAGCACTAGCAGGCACAAAATACCTCAGTTTAACCACATTCTGTATACAGTATCAAAAGAGAAGAATATTTTCTGTCATTAATACTAGAAGGTCCTTGAGGGTTTCATCTTTACACCCACGGTAAGCATGCTCCATCTCCCAGACACCTCTCCTTCTCAGAGACCATTACCCCTTTCCAAGTGTCCTCTTGCTTCCTTTCAGCACTGTTTGAGCCTTTCTTCACTTATGCAACTTTACACCCTCATGGCTCATGTCAAAGTCCTCTCTCTGCTCTCCTCCTTAGTGTTGCACCTTCCTCACCCACCTCTATCTTTTTAAAGTGATCCTAAAGCTTAATTTTCTATTTTTAAATAATAAAAAATAAACATGTCATACCTACCTGCTCTGTGCAATAGTTTTGCACAGAGCAACCCCGTTCCCCCTCTTCTGGGATCCCCGAGGGTGCTCACATCTCCTCCTCTACGGCAAGTGCCCCCATAGGAAGCGCTTCCTATGGGGGTACTCATGTGGGCTTGATCCCGACCCGCGCTTTCTGTGTGTATAGACACAGATGGGTACTGCCCCATCTGCTGCTCCCTCGCCACAGGGTTCAGTTGACAGCAGCAGGAGCCAATGGCTCCCGGATTTCTAATAACAGAAGGTTTTTTTTACGTTAATGCAGAAAATGCATGAAGGTAGAAACCTTAAGAACCACTTTACATTGTTCTTCAGAATGGTTATTTCTCTCCTCCTTTGTCCTGCAAAGCTTGCATATAGTCAGGGCAAAAATGCAGCAAGGAGTAGATGTGCAGCCAAAGCCAAGACACAGCGAGAACATACACATAGATGAAGCATAAATGCAGTCAGAAAACAGACACCCTCGAAATGTAGACACAGAGAGACCATACACACACTCAAAATAACAATGGACCTGGACCCTCTGATCATTATGATATGCAGTTTTTACAGGAAGTAACTTCTTCTAATTACATTTTTCATTATAATCTCAGACTTACTTAGTTACATAGTAGGTGAGGTTGAAAAAAAGACACAAGTCCATCAAGTCCAACCTATGTGTGTGATTATGTGTCAGTATTGCATTGTATATCCCTGTATGTTGTGGTCATTCAGGTGCTTATCTAATAGTTTCTTGAAGCTATCAATGCTCCCCGCTGAGACCACCGCCTGTGGAAGGGAATTCCACATCCTTGCCGCTCTTACAGTAAAGAACCCTCTACGTAGTTTAAGGTTAAACCTCTTTTCTTCTAATTTTAATGAGTGGCCACGAGTCTTGGTAAACTCTCTTCTGCGAAAAAGTTTTATCCCTATTGTGGGGTCACCAGTCCGGTATTTGTAAATTGAAATCATATCCCCTCTCAAGCGTCTCTTCTCCAGAGAGAATAAGTTCAGTGCTCGCAACCTTTCCTCATAACTAAGATCCTCCAGACCCTTTATTAGCTTTGTTGCCCTTCTTTGTGCTCGCTCCATTTCCAGTACATCCTTCCTGAGGACTGGTGCCCAGAACTGGACCGCATACTCTAGGTGCGGCCGGACCAGAGTCTTGTAGAGCGGGAGAATTATCGTTTTATCTCTGGAGTTGATCCCCCTTTTAATGCATGCCAATATTCTGTTTGCTTTGTTAGCAGCAGCTTGGCATTGCCTGCCATTGCTGAGCCTATCATCTACTAGGACCCCCAGGTCCTTTTCCATCCTAGATTCCCCCAGAGGTTCTCCCCCCAGTGTATAGATTGCATTCATATTTTTGCCACCCAAATGCATTATTTTACATTTTTCTACATTGAACCTCATTTGCCATGTAGTCGCCCACCCCATTAATTTGTTCAGGTCTTTTTGCAAGGTTTCCACGTCCTGCGGAGAAGTTATTGCCCTGCTTAGCTTAGTATCGTCTGCAAATACAGAGATTGAACTGTTTATCCCATCCTCCAGATCGTTTATGAACAAATTAAATAGGATTGGTCCCAGCACAGAACCTTGGGGAACCCCACTACCCACCCCTGACCATTCTGAGTACTCCCCATTTATCACCACCCTCTGAACTCGCCCTTGTAGCCAGTTTTCAATCCATGTACTCACCCTATGGTCCATGCCAACGGACCTTATTTTGTACAGTAAACGTTTATGGGGAACTGTGTCAAATGCTTTTGCAAAATCCAGATACACCACGTCTACAGGCCTTCCTTTATCTAGATGGCAACTCACCTCCTCATAGAAGGTTAATAGATTGGTTTGGCAAGAACGATTCTTCATGAATCCATGCTGATTACTGCTAATGATATCGTTCGTATTACTAAAATCCTGTATATAGTCCCTTATCATCCCCTCCAAGAGTTTACATACTATCGATGTTAGGCTAACTGGTCTGTAATTCCCAGGGATGTATTTTGGGCCCTTTTTAAATATAGGTGCTACATTGGCTTTTCTCCAATCAGCTGGTACCATTCCAGTCAGTAGACTATCTGTAAAAATTAGGAACAACGGTCTGGCAATCACTTGACTGAGTTCCCTAAGTACCCTCGGATGCAAGCCATCTGGTCCCGGTGATTTATTAATGTTAAGTTTCTCAAGTCTAATTTTAATTCCGTCCTCTGTTAACCATGGAGGTGCTTCCTGTGCTGTGTCATGAGGATAAACACTGCAGTTTTGGTTACTGAAGCCCCCCGATTCACTCGTGAAGACTGAGGAGAAGAATAAATTCAATACCTTCGCCATCTCCCCATCCTTTGTAACCAGATGTCCTTCCTCATTCTTTATGGGGCCAATATGGTCTGTCCTCCCTTTTTTACTGTTTACATACTTAAAGAATTTCTTGGGATTTTTTTTGCTCTCCTCCGCTATGTGTCTTTCATGTTCTATCTTAGCTGTCCTAATTGCACCTTTACATTTCCTGTTGCATTCTTTATAAAGTCTGAATGCTGAGGATGATCCCTCAACCTTGTATTTTTTGAAGGCCTTCTCCTTTGCTCTTATATGCATTTTTACATTGGAATTAAGCCATCCAGGACATTTGTTCGCTCTTTTGTACTTCATTGAACAAAAAAAAAAAAAAAAAGGAAAACATCAGCTCCAATACTGGGTCATGTATGAACTATATGAACTACTCTGTCTTGTGGCCAGAAATTTCTGCTCATACATGTTCTATGGCTGCGTGACCTGGCAGAGGCACTTTTTGAAGTAGTCATAAGAGCATTCAAAAAGAGGGAGGGGCCTAGTGGGACTGAAGTGATGTTTTACAAAAGAAATACTCTAGGCTAGGATACAGAAGAAAAGTGGCTTATTATAAACCATACCCATTTTTCCTCCGTGTTCTTTGTTCCTAAGATTTTATCCCATTTAGTATCTTCTAGTAAGGACCGTAGATCAGGGAAGTTGGCCCTTTTGAAATTCAGTGTCTTTGTATTCCCCTTATGTTTCCTATTTGTGTGATTTATACAGAAACTAATTGATCTGTGATTGCCATTTCCTAAATTGCCCCGTATTTCCACATCTGTGATCAGGTCTGTATTGTTGGTAATCAGTAGGTCTAAGAACGCTTTGTTTCTTGTTGGTGCATTTACCATCTGACCCATGAAATTGTCTTGCAAGACATTTAGGAAATGGCGAGCTTTAGATGAATGTGCAGTTCCTTCCGCTCAGTCTATGTCTAGATAATTAAAATCCCCCATTATAATGACACTTCTTATCCTTGCCGCTAATCCAAACTGTGATAGGAGGTCTGCATCCCCCTCCTCCCTCTGGTTAGGGGGCCTGTAGCATACACCCAGTATTACTTTCCCCTTAGTTTCCTCCCTTTGTAGCTCTACCCATAAGGATTCTACCTCCAGCGTTGCTTCATTAGTGATGTCATCCCTCACATTCACTTGTACATCATTTTTGATATACAGGCATACCCTTCCCCCATTTTTACCCTCCCTATCCCTCGGATATAGGGAACACCCTTGAATAGTTGCCAGCCAATCATGAGGGCTGTTGAACCAAGTCTCTGAAATTCCCACAAATTCGAAATCCTCCTCAATCAACAGTAGCTCCAGTTCTGCCATTCTGTCCGCCGGACTCCTAGCATTGGTGAACATGCCACGTAGTTTAGTCCGGACGCATACTCCTTATTGGGTGTTCTGAGGTTGCAAACAGGATTAGTTACTGTATTTACCTCGGGTTTAGGTGCTTTAGTCAACCTACCACTAATGCCCCCAATACTACCCTCTGGAATTTGTTCTGTGCCGACTATCTCTACCTATGGACCCTCCCCCCGTCACCTAGTGTAAAAGCCCCTCTAAAATGACGGGCATCTTCTCTCCCAGCTGATCTGCACCTTCCCCATTTTGGTGCAGTCCATCCCTGCTGAAGAGCTGGTAACCGACTGAGAAGTTGGCCCAGTTCTCCAGGAACCCAAAACCATCCTTTCTACACCAGCTCCTCAGCCATTGTTTACTTCCCTAAAATCCTGCTGCATTTCTGGTGTGGCTTGATTAACTGCTTGCCGCCCGTCATATGACGGCGCTGCTCTTGTTTTGGGCGGCAGTCATATGACATCCGTCCATTTAAAAAGGGCATGCGCACAGCCCTGTACCTTCGGTGGAGGCGTGTCACGGAGACACCGCTCACCACCGAGGGGGCTGAACAGTCATTGGGCATGGCTGTTTACCACGTGATCAACCGTGATAAAGTCACGGCCGATTACAGATGGTACCGCCCCACTTTGCACGGCGCATAAGCGCGCTGCACGTCGGTGGTGGCGTGTTCCCGGCAACACTGCTTGTCACAGACGCTGGTAAGCAGCCATTGGCCGGTGGCTGTTTACCACGTGATTGGCTGTGATCCTTTCACAGCCGATCACAAGATGTTACCAGGTTCTCCTCCTCACACACCGAACGTGTGTGAGAAGGGGATTGCGGTAACATCTGGTTACCGCTTACAGTGTACACCAACATACCCTGATTGCCCCCCCAATAAAGAGGACCTGTCACCACCCATCAAAGTACCTGTCACCACCCATCAAAGTACCTGTCACACACAGTTCATCTGAGTACCTGTCACAGTCCATCCGAGTACCCGAGTACCTGTTACAGTCCATCCGAGTACCCGAGTACCTGTCACAGTTCATCTGAGTACCTGTCACAGTCCATCTGAGTACCTGAGTACCTGTCACAGTCCATCCGAGTACCCGAGTACCTGTCACAGTTCATCTGAGTACCTGTCACAGTCCATCTGAGTACATGTCACAGTCCATTTGAGTACCTGTCACAGTCCATCTAAGTACCCGAGTATCTGTCACAGTTCATCTGAGTACCCGAGTACCTGTCTCAGTTCATCTGAGTACCTGTCACCGCCCTTCAGAGTACCCGAGTACCTGTCACCAGCCCATTAGAGTCCCCGAGTACCTATCTTTAGCCCATCAGAGTACCCGAGTACCTGTCATCAGGCCATCAGAGTACCCAAGTACCTGTCACCAGCCCATCAGAGTACC
Source organism: Aquarana catesbeiana (assembly GCF_042186555.1). Taxonomy (NCBI): domain Eukaryota; kingdom Metazoa; phylum Chordata; class Amphibia; order Anura; family Ranidae; genus Aquarana; species Aquarana catesbeiana. The sequence continues at coordinate 105,694,128 of NC_133335.1, forward strand.
CGAGTACCTATCTGCAGCCCATGCCTCATAGAATATACGTTGGGGTGTTTGCTTATCAAAATGGTGTCATTTTGTGGGCAATTCCACTGTCCTGGTGCTCCAGGACCTTCAAAAGCGTGATAGGTAGGAATGAAATGAGATGTGTAATTTATGCTCCTAGAATGCCTAAAGGTACTACTTCAATGTTGGGCCTCTGTATGTGGCCAGGCTGTGTAAAAGTCTCACACATGTGGTATCACCATACTCGGGAAGAGTAGCAGAATGTATTTTGGAGTGCAATTTTTGCTATATACATGCTATGCGTTAGAAATATCTTATAAATTGACAAGTTTGTGTAAAAAAAAAAAAGCGTTTTCATTTTTTTCCCCACATTTTCCAAAAATTCTGGAAAAAAATGAACCGTTCAAAAGACTCATTAAGCCTCATAGATTATACGTTGGGGTGTTTGCTTTCCAAAATGGGGTCATTTTGTAGGCTATTCCATTGTCCTGGTGCTCCAGGGCCTTCAAAAGTGTAATAGGTGGTTGAGAAATGAGATGTGTCATTTATGCTCGGAGAACGCCTGAAGGTGCTACTTCAATGTTGGACCTTTGTATGTGGCCAGGCTGTGTGAAAGTCTCACACATGTGGTATCGCCATACTCGGGAAGAGTAGCAGAATGTATTTTGGGGTGTAATTTGTGGTATGAATATGTTGTGTGTGAGAAATAACCTGATATGACAATTTTGTTAAAAAAAAAAAAAAATCTTCATTTTGCAAAGAATTGTGGGAAAAAAATTAGAATTTAAAAAAAAATCACCATGCTACTTACTTAATACCTTGGAATGTCTACTTTCTAAAAATGGGTCATTTGGGGGGTATTTGTACTTTCCTGACTTGTTAGTGTCTCAAGAAATGAGATACACCTGACGTACTGAAGGCCTGATCAGATGTGATCAATTGTCAGTGATTGGCACCATAGATTTTAGACTCTATAACTTTCACAAAGACCAAATAATATACAATAATTTGGGCTATTTTTACCAAAGCTATGTAGCAGTATAAATTTTGGCCAAAATTTATGAAGAAAAATTACTAATTTGCCAAATTTTACGACAGAAACAAAGAAAAGGGCGTTTTTTCCTCACAAAATTTACGGTCTTTGTTTATAGCACAAAAAATTAAAATGAAAAGAAAGCCTTATTTGTGAGAAAAAAAGGATGCAAATTTCATATGGGTACAGTGTTGCATGACTGAGTAATTGTCATTCAAAGTGTGAAAGCGCTGAAAGCTAAAAATTGGTCTGGGCAGCAAGGGGGTGCAAGAGCCCTGTATTGAGGTGGTTAATCATTGCATATATGGGAGATGAAAACAAAAAACCTCCCTTAAAGTAGAACTAGACAAAACTCATTTTCATTTGCCATCTGTGTACCATTGAGGAGATTTACCTTCACATCCTGTCCAACAGGAAGTGGGATGAAATCCCTGCAAATTAGGGCAATCCCTTGCCCTGCCCCACTCCCTCCCAAAATTTGGGGTTTTCTTTTAACTTTTACTTTCAATAATAATGGTAAACAAGACAAAAACAGCAGAGAGGGTAAATCTCCCCAACAGGGAAACACAGACAGCAATAAAGACATTTTAATCCATCTCCACTTTGTCCAAAACTAAATGAAAAAAAAAAGTTTTGCATTTAGCTACACTTTAAATGCTCATTTAAGTCTAGGGTACAGGAAAAAGCAGTTTTACTGCTTGACCAGTCCTCACAGCTTTTCCTCCCCTATGCGGAGGTGGTCTCAGTTCCTCTCAGGTCATCAAGTGCAATGTAGGGCTTTGCACTGGTGCACTGGACATGAAGCCTCAGAAGGAAAAGCCCAGAACAGAGAGCCTGAGCCAGCCGCTCCCCCCCCCTCCACTGCCCGACTCTCTGCTCATTAAAGATGGAGAATCGAGCAATCAGCGGTCTTTAATCACTCAGTTCTCGGTGTAGAGCCCGCTAGTCAGATGGATGCCGCAGCCATCTAGGTGAGTATGAATGTTAGTTTCTTTTTTTGCTTCCCATACTTCTTTTAAAGTGTAACTAAAGGCAAAACTTTTTTTTTTGTTTTGTATAGAGTGAGAGGGATTATAACACCTGTCAGTTTCTATTGCCGTCTGCGTCCCCGTTAGGGAGATTCACCCTCTATATTTGTCCCGTTTACTGTTATCATCAAAAGTGAAAGTAAAAGAAAATCACAAAATTTTGGGTTGACACCAGAACAGTAAGGCTCCATGCACACTGGCTTAAAAAAAATCACTGTCTCTACAGTAGTTTTGTGTTCTGCCTGTTATCCTATATGTCCATGCACATTAGGACGATTAGAGGCATATTTTAAGCTAAACAGTTAGAGGCAGGAGAAAAAACCCTCCTAAACTATGTACAAAAAAGGGGAAGGAAAATGATAAATGGTTTTAAAAATGTTTTGCAAATAAATATGTGAAAAGTGTGGCGTGCATTTGTATTCAGCCCTCCCGAGTCATAACTTTGTAGAACCACCTTTCGCTGCCATTACTGCTGCAAGTCTTTTTGGGTATGTCTCTACCAGCTTTGCACATCTAGAGAGTGACATTTTTGCCCATACTTCTTTGCAAAATAGCTCAAGCTCTGTCAGATTGGATGGAGAGTGTCAGTGAACAGCAATTTTTAGGTCTTGCCACAGATTCTTAATTGGATTTAGATCTGGACTTTGACTGGGCCATTCTAACACATATGCTTTGAATATGCTTTGATCTAAACCATTCCATTGTAGCTCTGGCTGTATGTTTAGGGTCATTATCCTGCTGGAAGGTGAACCAGCAGTCTCAAGTCTTTTGCAGACTAACAGGTTTTCTTCTTAGATTGCCCTGAATTTGGCTCCATCCACCTTCCCATCAACTTCCCTGTCCCTGCTAAAGAAAAGCTGGTGTGTTTAGGGTGATGTGCAGTGTTAGTTTTCCGCCACATATAGGGTTTTGCTTTTAGACCAAAAAGTTCAATTTTGGTCTCATCTGACCAGAGCGCCTTCTTCCACGTTTGTTGTGTCCCCCACATGGCTTCTCACAAACTGCAAAAAGGACTTCTTATGGCTTTCTTTCAAAAATTACTTTCTTCTTGCCACTCTTCCATAAAGGCAGATTTGTGGAGTGCTCGACTAATAGTTGTCCGGTGGACAGATTCTCTAACCTGAGTTGTGGATCTCTGCAGCTCCTCCAGAGTTACCATGGGCATCTCTTCTTGCCTGGCCTGTCAGTTTAGGTGGACGGCCTTGTCTTGGTAGGTTTGCAGTTGTGCCACACTCTATTTTCGGATGATGGATTGAACAGTGCTCCGTGAGATGTTCAAAGCTTGGGATATTATTTTATAACCTAGCCCTGCTTTAAACTTCTCCACAACTTTATCTCTGACCTGTCTGGTGTGTTCCTTGGTCTTCATGATGCTGTTTGTTCACCAAGGTTCTCTAACAAACCTATGAGGGCTTCACTGAACAGCTGTATTTATACCGAGATTAAATTACACACAGGTGGACTCTGTTTACTAATTAGGTGACTTCTGAAGGTAATTGGTTTCACTAGATTTTAGTTAGGGGTATAAGAGTAAAAGGAGGCTGAATACAAATGCACGCCACACTTTTCACATATTTATTTGTAAAAAATTTTGAAAACCATTTATATATAATAATATATATAGATATATATATATATACACACACATACACACACACACACACGTGTATATATATATATATATATATATATATATATATATATATATATATATATATATATATATATATATATATATATACACACACACACTGCCAGGAGTAATACTGTACACCAATAAACCTTCCTTAGTCTATCCAAAATGGGAAAAAAACGTTTTTCCTTTATGTCTACTTCAATAACAGCATGACATGTCAAGTTGCAGTTTCTAGAGAAAGCAAGATCTTTTCTTGCATCGAAGAGACATAATCTTGTCCTTATAAATAGAATTAGTAAGACTTGATCTTGAATATGTATAAAAGACATATGGTTTCTCATTGCATAGAACCTGTATTAAAAACCTGTCTTTAAAATATTATTTCACATAGGGGATTTATACAGGTGGATTAGGGCACAGTAGGCAGAAGGTCACACAGGTGCAGTAGCACCAATAGAAATCAGTCCAATGCATATAATGGCATCAGATTCAAACTTAACCTGATACTCACAGCTCCAAGCCTCAACCATCAGTGGGATGGCTGCAAGCACCCATATGCCCCAAAAGGTTTAGGAATTACAGTGGCACCCTGGGCATACATTTTTAAAGGGCATCCACCCTGTACAAGCAGCTAAAACTCTGCAGGCAGGATTAAAAGGGGTAATGTAGTTTTTGTAGTTTTTAATAAAGCAGTTTATTGTGTGTTCTATCATATTCTACAACATAAAAAGATCTGCATCTAGGACCATACGCATGAATCCATTCTCCAGCTACCACTAGACCACACTTAAACATATTTATGCATATAACCCTTCAGGGCTAGAGTAAAGCAAAATTAACAGTGATTGCTTTCCCTGTCCCCTGTCTGGTGGATGCTCCAGCATTGCTAGCCAGAAGGATCAGCAGAGTGACGGTCAACCCTAACTAATGAAATTCCTGTGTCAAGGCTGTGTGAGCAGGAAGGGGCAGAGAAGGCTTGAGGTTCCTGTGGAGTCAGCACAGGATATTAGTAACATGTTTAGCACCTTCCTCTCTGCTGTTTTGTCCATGGCCCATCAAGCCTCCTCCCTATGTCTGGGGACATGCTTACTGTACACATCCTGCTCACATCTGATCCTTACAGTATTAAAATGAGGTTTATCACATGTATTGCTATATTGTTTACATAATCCATGATTCTAAGCAAGAATTGTAAACAGAGTTTTCAAATGTCTCACTACTTGATTAAAGTGTATGTAGATGCATTTATTTGAGAAGGGTTAGACACTGCGTTTATTATTGTCTGTGTCCCAGCTGTGAAGATTCAATCTCTCTATTGAGAGAAGAGAGAGTAACCCCGCCAATTAGGACACCTGTTCCTATGACAGCTCTTGGCAATCTGCTTGGCCCCATGGTAAATGTTACTGTAAATGTGGGCATAACATGGTTTTAAAGGTGGACTTAGCCTTTAGTAGTGTCCAGTGTAACCTAGTTTTGACCTCTGTCACATGTAGAGTTTTAAAGAGCCAGCGCTTTATTCGTTTCTACCTCTGAAGCTTTGCATGACCACAATTTGAGTGAATCCCAGAGGTGGACATCAAGATAACATTTTTCACATTCCCTCAGTATATCACAGTGGTTTTCACTCACAAAACTAGATTCCCTAGCAACAAACAAGATTTTGCCGGGTGAAAATGTCATCAAATAAGATTTGCCCAACATTTGTTCTTCAATGGAAAAAGGGGGTTTACTGTACTAGCCATCTTACTTTTCACTTAGGCAGGCCATAGAGGAGTCGAAAAATGAACGTTCTGTCTATCGAAAAAACGAAAATGGTGCATATGATCGTGCCAACAAAATCCAGCATGTTGGATCACGCGCTTTTGATTGCAAAACAAAATTATCACGTGTCTCAGCTGGCACACTAATGATGCGAAAAACAAACGACCAAGAACTTTTGTTCATTTTTCGACTTGTCTATGGCCTGCTTTAGTGAATCTAGATCTGTTCGGACGTTTTCCTAACCCGCTCATTTTTCACCCTGTATAATATTAAAAATAAAAAGGTGGGGAATGTGTATAGTACAGTATAGTACAGTGCTTTTTTGCTTTGGAGCTGTGGATTGTTTTTGAGGGATGCTTTAATGGGGGGGGGGGGGGGTTCCCCAAATAACGTTACCCTTCTTGTTGCTGACTAGACCAGACTTTTTGGCACTCTTTGTGCCCACAAGGAAAGACACCACACAAAATAAACTTCTATTATTCTTAATTTTAACTGTTTGCTATTTTAGGATACAATGATATATGGTACTGTGCTCAAACAGGAGAAAAAAAGTTATACAACCTTTGCTTACTTGCACGCACAAGTAAACTATTAAGAAGTCCCTTAAAACCAGTTCAGCCCAAAACGGCAGGACCACTAAAACCAGTACACTGGGGAGGAGCCAAACACCTTGTGTGTGAAGGTAGGTGGAACATAAGCTCTGCCCTTGTCAGCACTCTCTTCTGGGTATTGGGAGCGCCAAAAAGGCCAGTGCCGGTCAGTATTGGGCTAAGGAGCTTTGAGCAGGCTCCACGCTCAGAGTTCACTTGCTATGGCTACTGTCCAAAATATAAAGGGGTGGTCCGAAGAGAGCCAGGTGAAGGAAAGAGGTGGAAGGTGCGTGATCTGACGCTTTGATCAAATTGATACAGTTTATTTATATACAGAAACATATAAATGCATATAAAAAGTAGCTACGTATTCATAAAAACAGGGTTACAAAATATACACATTCAAATTTTAGAAATTGGACATGCCCATGTAAGGACAAGTGCTAAAAGGTGGCTGACGTGTTTCAAGGGGTTCCCTCTTCATCAGAGCCTTGAAGAAGAACAGGAGAAATCTGTACAATACGGCAGACCAACATAAAAGAGTGGCTAGTTGGGAGGTATATCACATGGTAAGTGATAGATTCTCCTTAGCTTTAAAGCTGTCCACATCCCAGCGCTCTATATAACATAGAGAAATGTGGTTCGTATGATTATATATATATATATATATATATATATATATATATATATATATATATATATATATATATATATATATATATATATATATATATTCCATATATGTCTGTCGGTTGTACCTGCATCCGAGTGTGTAAAGATGTTGCAGCCTGCATGCATCAATTCAAGAACAGGAGGCAGTTGCTTCAGTGTGGGTTCTATATACCTCTTATCAGAGAGTTGCCTGGTGCTGTCCAAAGGATTGTAGCTGTCTCCAACTGTGTGAGACAACAGATCATGCGCCCTCCACCTCTTTCCTTCATATGGCTACTGTCCCACATGCCTGCCCTGCTGGGTTGGTTAGTTTGTGGAGCAGGGAGTGGGCACTGTTCTATTTGGGGGTGTTTATAGTTTTCATTTCAAAAATTAAAACAGCGATCCAGTCTCCCCAAAAGATGAAAAGTCAGCAGCTGCAAATACTGTAGTTACTGATTTTTAATAAAAGGACACTTAGCTGTCCAGGAGTCATGGCACTGTCCTCACCAGAGCCAATTTTTTAAACGGATTTGGGTCCAGGTGCCAGCATCTTAACTAAGGGAAACCAGCAGTGAAGCCTTGCGCACTGCACTTTGTGAACGTTCCCAAAGTCTTCTGGGCCATGTGATGCTCCCCTCTACATCCCAAAAGGTGCCAACTGTAAAAGAGGAGGCGAGGAGGATGAAAACAAGCAGAACTTCCCCTTTTGGGTGAAGTTCCGCTTTAATAATATTCCTAGTGTTGAAGCTGTATAAACATAGTTTCAGCACCATGGAAAGCAATAATAATAGCAAATGAAATAAAGGGCATACCTGTTATTTAACAGCATCCACCCAAAATAGTCTAAAAAACATTTGTCCAAAGTAGCTGCTACAATACTATCAAGATTAGTCTTGGCAACATTGGCAAAAAGCGGTAAAGTCTTTCATTCAAGCTGGTGGTGATGTGGTTGATAGTACAGATATTAATTTTCTTTACTGTTTTGTAGTGTTTTTTTTTTTTTTTTTATGTATTTTACATGTTCTGCAAACGAATGCATTTTTTAATGAATGTTACAGAATAATGCATACTTTTTTTTCTAATGTTAAATATATCTATACAAATTATACATATCTCTAGTATATGACAAACAATTTTTCATGTCCAATTCAAATTTTAGTAGAATATCTACTTAGAATTATATATCTCAATTCTTGAATTATGGTACTACTATATATTCTAGTTAATACTTAGACAGCACAGTGGCTTAGTGGTTAGCAGAGTCCTGCATGTTTTCCAAACATGCATGTGGTGCAAAAAGCTGTGGCTGGTGTAGGTGGGCTGATGTCTCTCAACGTTATATTAAAGTGATTGTAAAGGCTTGTTTTTTTTTGTTTTGTTTTTTAATAACAAACATGTCATACTTACCTTCACTGTGCAGTTTGTTTTGCACAGAGTGGTCATCGTCTTCTAGGGTGGCCCAGATCATCATCTTGATAGGATGCATTAAGGTGAAAAAACACGAGGGTTTACAACCCCTTTAAAACAAACTTCCGCAGCCTGTCTCTTTTGTGTATTTATTTTTGTTCCATTTTCAGCTACCTGCAGCTGCTGTAGTGTGCCTTAAGGGCCAGTTTACGCCATGCATCAAAAACACAGTAGGTGAGTAGGTTATATGGTTTCCAATGGAATATTTCACACCAGTGTGATCAGTTTCATGGTGTTCCAGTTCCAGAAAAAAAGAAGTAGAAGTAGAACCTGCTGCATTTTTACTGCATTGGACTGTACTGGAACACGGTAAAATGCATCAAAAATGCACCAGAATGCAATGGAACGCATCAAAAATGCACCAGACCCCAGTACAGTGGAAAAAAAAAGAATTTGGAATGCATCAAAAACGTGTATGCAGAAACACAACTGGAATGGATCTGGAGCGTGTTTTCTGGTGTGAACCAGACCTAAGGGCCGGTTCACACCACACGCAGTCACCGCCTCCCATACTTGACTCCAGGACTTCTCCCGAGCCTCTCCCATTCTTTGGAATTCCCTACCCCATTCTGCCCGACTATCTCCAACTCTATCCACTTTTAGGCAATCCCTGAAAACTTTTTTCTTTAGAGAAGCCTATCCTGCCTCCACCTAACTGTACTTTTTTTTTCTTTCATTAGCTCATCCCCCACAGTTATTACCTTTTGTATCACTTGACCCTCCCTCCTAGATTGTAAGCTCTAACGAGCAGGGCCCTCTGATTTCTCCTGTATTGACTTGAAGAAAAACGCATGGAAAGTAGGCTGTATGATTTCCAATGGCTTAGTTCACACCAGTGTGGTCAGTTCCTGCAGTGGACTGTACTGGAACGTGGTAAAACGCATAAAAAACACACCGGAATACATAAAAAAACACATCAAAAATGCACCAAACCCAAATACAGTAAAAGAAAAAATCTGGAAAAAGAAAAAAAAGCATCTGGAATGCATCTAGAAACGCATCAAAAACGCAATAAAAACAAGCATGCAGAAATGCATCCGGAATGGATCTGGAGTATGTTTTTGTGGTGTGAGCCAGCCCTTAGCCCTAAGAAAATTACCTATATTCTTATGTAACACTGCACTACTCTGGGCGGGGGAGTCCAGTTTTTGTTAACACTTTGATTGGTGATGCAATGAAAATCTCTGTACCATCTCTTGAACTGTCATGCATGAGTTTCATTAAATTACACCTGTGATTACTACTGATCTGTGATTGGCTAAAGCTAATCGCATGGTACAGGGTGCTGTGATAGACCCAGGTAACATGTGATAGCTGTGGACCAATCACAACTCACTAGTATAGGAAACAAAGCTGTTCTAAAATGAGATTCATTCATAAGAGTTTTGTAGACGTTGTGATCATGTAATCGCATAGCGATCCTACAAGCCCAGGGCCGCTCAAGGCAGAACAAACCACGAGCCACAATCTGCTGTGTCTGGGGGACACCGTTGTGAGGGGCATGCTGTGCACCCCAGCAGACATGCAGCGACCCCCTTAGGCACCATGACATATAGGTACATGATTGTGCCTGCATGCGCAACCCCGCAATATGTGTTGTGGCAGGATAGCATGTCTCTGTGTATATATACATAGTATCTCACAGAAGTGAGTACACATTTTTGTAAATATTTTATTATATCTTTTTATGTGATAACACTTAAGAAATAACACTTTGCTACAATGTACAGCAGTGAGTGTACAGCTTGTATAACAGTGTAAATTTGCTGTCCCCTCAAAACAATTCAGCACACAGCCATTAATGACCAAACCGCTGGCAACAAAAGTGAGTACACCCCTAAGTGAAAATGTCCAAATTGGGCCCAAAGTGTCAATATGGTGTGGCCACCATTATTTTCCAACATTGCCTTCCACCAGCTCCGTGATGTCGTCATGGAGGAGCGGATGTTAGAGACCTTGCACTCCTCCACCTTCTGTTTGAGGATGCCCCACAGATGCTCAATAGGGTTTAGGTCTGGAGACACGCTTGGCCAGTCCATCACCTTTACCCTCAGCTTCTTTAGCAAGGCAGTGGTCTTCTTGGAGGTGTGTTTGGGGTCGTTATGTTGGAATACTGCTCTTCGGCCCAGTCTTTGAAGGGAGGGGATCATACTCACCTTCAGTATGTCGCAGTACATGTTGGCATTCATGGTTCCCTCAATGAACTGTAGCTCCCCAGTGTCGGCAGCACTCATGCAGCCACAGATCAGGACACTCCCACCACCATGCTTGACTGTAAGCAAGAAACACTTGTCTTTGTACTCCTCACCTGGTTGCCGCCACACACGCTTGATCCATCTGAACCAAATAAGTTTATCTTGGTCTCACCAGACCATAGGAACTGGTTCCAGTAATTCATGTCCTTAGTCTGCTTGTCTTCGGCAAACTGCTTGCGGGCTTTCTTGTGCATTATCTTTAGAAGAGGCTTCCTTCTGGGACCACAGCCATGCAGACCAATTTGATGGAGTGTGCGACATATGGTTTGATCACTGACAGGCTGATCCCCCATCCCTTCAACCTCTGCAGCAAAGCTGGCCGCACTCATTTGTTTATTTCCCAAAGACAACCTCTGGATATGACACTGAGCATGTGTACTCAACTACGAGGTCTGTTCCGAGTGGAACCTGTCCCGTTAAACTTCTGTATGGTCTTGGCCACTGTGCTGCAGCTCAGTTTCAGGGTCTTGGCAATCTTCCTATAGCCTAGGCCATCTTTATGTAGAGCAACAATTATTTTTTTCAGATCCTCAGAGAGTTCTTTGCCATGAGGTGCCATGTTGAACTTCCAGTGACCAGTATGAAAAAGTGAGAGCGATGATGTTGAAATATTGAAGCCCATAGGTTGCACATATTTTGGTGAAATGGTAACCCCACGGGGAAACGCCGTGGGGTTACCAGTGACATGTACAGGTGACCCTGCCCCCCCCTCTGACGCCACGGAAACCCCCGTAGCATCAGAGGGGGGAGGGGTCACCTGTACATGTAACTGGGTAACCCCGCGGCGTTTCCCCGTTGCGTCAGAGGGGGGCGTGATCACCCGCGCACGTCACGGGTGGCCCAGCCCTCAGCTTTTTAAGAACTGTCACAGCAGTTCTAGCGTCATTCAGCGGGCTCCTCCCATGGAGGCGGCTCATGTCGTGGCGGCGTCTTTCTCCGTATCCCGGGATGAGGAAAGATTACATCGCTGGAATTTTTTTTTCTTTTTTAATAAAGAACTTGTCTAATGCTGTGTCTGTGTGTTTTTTTACAATTTTTGACACTTTTTTTGTGAAATGGTAGGAGTACAATGTACCCATTACCATTTCACATGGGGGGACGGGATCTGGGGGTCCCCTTGACAAAGGGGGCTTCCAAATTCCGATAAGCCCCCCGCCTGCAGACCCCCACAACCACCGGGCAAGGGTTGTGGGGATGGGGCCCTTGTCCCCATCAACATGGGGACATCCTCCCCATGTTGAGGGCATGTGGCCTGGTACGGTTCAGGAGGGGGGGCGCTCTCTCGTCCCCCTCTTTTCCTGCGGCCTGCCAGGTTGCGTGCTCGGATAAGGGTCTGGTATGGATTTTGAGGGGAACCCCCAAGCCATTTTTTTTTTTTACATTTTGGCACGGGGTTCCCCTTAATATCCATACCAGACCTGAAGGGCCTGGTATTGAATTTGGGGAGACCCCCACGCCATTTTTTTTTTATTTTGGTTCGGGGTTCCCCTTAATATTCATACCAGACCCAAAGGGCCTGGTAATGCACTGTGGGGGATCCCAGGCCGTTTTTATCAATGAACTTTTACGTGCATTGTCGGGACGGACAATTCATTAACAGCCGGCACTAGCTCAAGCACTTTTAAATGACTTTTTTTTCCTTTAAAATGTCATTTTGCTGTCAGACTGTTCTAAACACAGGAAACATGCGCCACTTTACAGGCATACTATAGACACCCCCCAGGTACGAAATTTAAAGGAATATTACACTTTTGGGGCCAGGCCCAGGTCTCCAAACACTTTTTATGGCAAAAGAACTTGCATATAAGCCTTCAGTGAGAACTTTGGATTTTGCAGGTTCGAGCCCCAACCACTATTCCAGCATACGTGATCTGACATGCATTATTGCCAATAGCGCTGCTTTCCATTTGCATTAGCGCTGAGTTTCTGAGAGTTTAAGTCTTTCTGGCCTTTTTTGAGAGCTATTTTTTGGTACTGCAGGATAATTTTTTGGCGCTATAGTAAATGACCCCCATTGTGTCTCCATGTGGTTATAGGTCCTTGACATGCTAATTTGGGAACTGGTTATACTAGGGTCAAGGATAGTGGCAGATTTAATGAACGTAAACATGCTGGAGACATGGGGTCACAGGATATCTTGGGTGAGAAGCATGGTAGACCGGTAGCATTGAATTTCAGCCAATCAGGATTCAATGCCATTTCTGAACCAACAAAAGTATTCCAGGGGGGTGATTGGTGGGGATGGGTAGAGAGGGAACATAAAATCAAAACTCCCATTGATTCCTCCCTCTCTTGAATCCAGACTTTAGACGACCAGGTGGTCTGCGTAATGTATCAGCAATATTTTTTTTGTATCTTTGTATTTTAGCATTGTTATCATTTCCTTTTTGATTTTACTAGTTATAGCTGCAAATATATGGGATAGACTCTATAGACAAAGGGTTGTAATCACTTATGTTATATATTGTTAATCAAATACGTGAGGTAGGTAGAAATCAGATGGTGCCCCGTGTGAGGAGTTTCAACGTTTGGGTGAATGTTATTTCTTCTATGGAAGACAGATCTGATCAATACAGTCCTAACTCCGGAAACGCTAAGCATTTTTTTTTATGTCTTTGTTTTCACATCTGTCTCCCATCTGAGTACCCAGGCTTGCAAACTTCTCAGAACTTTCCTTTTTTACCTTTTGTCTATACTCATACTTTAATAAGACTGATTTTGAATAGTGAAAATTATGAACAGCCTCTGGGAACAATATTAATAAATAGATAAGGTCAGTTAGAAGTTGTACCATCATACAAACTTTTTTTTTTACATGATTGCTTATATATGTGAACTTACCTTCATTGTATTGTGCCGAGATAGTCCAAATGCCCCTTAGCTCCTTGGCGAGTACCTGGCTGGGGACCAGGCTCCCAACCCCTTTTATCTGATTTTGAATAGTGTATACAGTGGGAAAGGAAAGTATTCAGACCCCCTTCAATTTTTCACTCTCTGTTATATTGCAGACTAGAGGTCGACCGATATGGGTTTTTCTCTGGCCGATGCCGACATTTAGAAATCGTGGTGGCCGATATGTGATGGTGATTTTTTTGGGGCCGATATATTAGGCCGATTTTTTTTTTTCCCTTCATCTCATCTAACAGTTAGACCCCTTTCACACTGGGGCATTTTTCAGGCGCTTTTGGGCTAAAAATAGCGTCTGTAAAGTGCCTGTAAAATGGCTCCCCTGCAGTCTCAGTGTGAAAGCCCGAGTGCTTTCACACTGAGGCGATGCGCTGGCAGGATGTTAAAAAAAAGTCCTGCAAGCAGCATCTTTGGAGCGGTGTATACCACCACTCCTGCCCATTGAAATGAATGCGCACCGCTGCCAAAGCGCCTGCAAAGTGTTTCGGCAGCGGCGCTTCAGGGGCGCATTTAACCCCTTCCTCAGCTGCTAGCTGGGTTCTAAGCGCCCTGCTAGCAGCCGAATAGCGCCGCTAAAATGACGGTAAAGCGCCGCTAAAACTAGCAGCGTTTTACCGTCAACGCATGCCCGCTCCAGTGTGAAAGCAACCTTAAGTGATACAGAAATTTTTTTACATTTAAACATTTATTAAACAAAACAAACCTCCAATCAGTTCACTTGTATGTAGAATTTAGATATAAAAAAAAAATTTAAAAAACTATATCTTAAATATTAAATACACAAAAACAGGTAATCAAATCTTTTGGACGAAAAAAAAATGGGCTAACTTTACTGCTTAGTTTTTTTTTTAATTTATTAGTGTATTTTTTCAAAAAAAAATTGCGTTTGAAAGACCGCTGCGCAAATACCGTGTGACATAAAATATTGCAACAACCGCTATTTTATTCCCTAGGGTCACTGCTAAAAAAATATATATAATGTTTGGGGGTTCTAATACAGGATTTTTACTTGTAAGCAACAAATGTCAGAAAAGATTTAGTCTTTAAATGGTTAAACTGAGAGCTTCTACACACAGAGTTTAGTTCATTCATAAGTGTAAACATTGTATCTCTTCAGGTTCTTTTTATCAGATTTGGCAGGCTGCCCAGAGAGGAGAGAAGTTGCTTCACAGAAGATTTCAGGCAACTTGTATTGACTTCTATTACAGAAGTCATTTGCAAGTCGTGCTGAAGTTTATCAGCACAATCGGCCGATGCCGATTAAGTAAAAAAACACCAAATATTGGCTGATATATCCGCCGGCCGATATATCGGTCGACCTCTATTGCAGACATTTGCTAAAATCATTTAAGTTCATTTTTTCCTCATTAATGTACACACAGCACCCCATATTGACAGAAAAACACAGAATTGTTGACATTTTTGTAGATTTATTAAAAAAGAAAAACTGAAATATCACATGGACTCAAGTATTCAGACCCATTTCTTCTGATCATCCTTGAGATGAGCCCAGCTGTGTTTGATTATACTGATTGGACTTGTTTAGGAAAGCCACACACCTGTCTATATAAGACCTTACAGCTCACAGTGCATGTCAGAGCAAATGAGAATCATGAGGTCAAATGAACTGCCTGAAGAGCTCAGAGACAGAATTGTGGCAAGGCACAGATCTGGCCAAGGTTACAAACATTTCTGCTGCACTTAAGGTTCCTAAGAGCATAGTGGCCTCCTTAATCCTTAAATGGAAGACGTTTGGGACGACCAGAACCCTTCCTAGAGCTGGCCGTCCGGCCAAACTGAGCTATCGAGGGAGAAGAGCCTGGGTGAGAGAGGTAAAGAAGAACCCAAAGATCACTGTGGCTGAGCTCCAGAGATGCAGTCGGGAGATGGGAGAAAGTTGTAGAAAGTCAACCATCACTGCAGCCCTACACCAGTCGGGGCTTTATGGCAGAGTGGCCCGACGGAAGCCTCTACTCAGTGCAAGACACATGAAAGCCTGCATGGAGTTTGCTAAAAAACACCTGAAGGACTCCAAGATGGTGAGAAATAAGATTCTCTGGTCTGATGAGACCAAGATAGAACTTTTTGGCCTTAATGCTAAGCGGTATGTGTGGAGAAAACCAGGCAACGCTCATCACCTGTCCAATACAGTCCCATCAGTGAAGCATGGTGGTGGCAGCATCATGCTGTGGGGGCGTTTTTTTAGCTGCAGGGAAAGGACGACTGGTTGGAATCAAGGGAAAGATGAATGCAGCCAAGTACAGGGATATCCTGGACGAAAACCTTCTCCAGAGTGCTCAGGACCTCAGACTGGGCCGAAGGTTTATCTTCCAACAAGACAATGACCCTAAGCACACAGCTAAAATAACGAAGGAGTGGCTTCACAACAACTCCGTGACTGTTCTTGAATGGCCCAGCCAGAGCCCTGACTTAAACCCAATTGAGCATCTCTGGAGAGACCTAAAAATGGCTGTCCACCAACGTTTACCATCCAACCTGACAGAACTGGAGAGGATCTGCAAGGAGGAATGGCAGATGATCCCCAAATTCAGGTGTGAAAAACTTGTTGCATCTTTTCCAAAAAGACTCATGGCTGTATTAGATCAAAAGGGTGCTACTAAATACTGAGCAAAGGGTCTGAATACTTAGGACCGTGTGATATTTCAGTTTTTCTTTTTTAATAAATCTGCAAAAATGTCAACAATTACTTAAATGATTTTAGCAAATGGCTGCAATATAACAAAGAGTGAAAAATTTAAGGGGGTCTGAATACTTTCCGTCCCCACTGTATATAAAATAAAATTGTAGTAAGAGTGAATTAGAAAACATTCTGCTCGGTTGCACTTATGACGGTAAGCAGGTTGTAAATGTGAATTATAAGGGCTCTGGTTGGAATCTTGGAGGCAGTGGAAAAGGATCTGTGCCTTTCTACCAAAACGCAGTTCCAGTTGACCCATGAATGAGATTAAGCCAATCTTTGTGATTGAAACGCACCTGTGGGCCTACGGCTACGTTTCCACTAGTGTAACTCCAAAGTCGCACGATTTATGCCCCATACACACGATCGGACTTTTCCAACGACAAAACCATGGATTTTTGTTCGAAGGATGTTGGCTTCAACTTCTCTTGCATAAACACGGTCACACAAATGTTGGCCAATAATTACGAACATGGTGACGTACAAGACGTGCGACAAGCCAAGAAAAAGGAAGTTCAATAGCCAGTGCGGTTCCTTCTGCTTGATTCCGAGCATGCGTGAACTTTTCTGCGTCGGAATTGTGTACACATGATCGGAAATTCCGACAAACTTTTGTTGGTGGAAAATTTGAGAACCTGATAGCCAACATTTGTTGGCGGAAAGTCCGACAACAAATGTTCGATGGAGCATACACATGGTCGGACTTTCAGCCAACAAGCTCACATTCAACATTTGTTGTCAGAAAATCCCATCGTTTGTATGGGGTATTAGAGTGTGACTGTGAAGTGCGACTGTGCTGTGGCTTGGAGTATGACTTGGATCCAAATTTACACTCTGGGTCGGAGTCACATCAGTGTAGTGCAGGTACCTTTTCAAAGTCGCTGCAACTTTAGATCTCATAGATCGGAATGGGTTCTATTGAAATCAACGGGCTGCGACTTGTTATGCAACTTTGTGTCCAAAGTCACATGACAAGTCGTACTAGTGGAAATGTAGACTAAATCACACTGAATGATCTTGTGTATGAATCTTTCTTTGCAATTACTAACTGGGAATTGTAAGCTTTGTAGACCTGTGAACAATGGCTATATTGTGGCTGATGTGAACCATATTGCAAATAGGTGTGGCTCAATTAACTGCCTTCTATACTCCAAGCATTCAGATATTTTCTTGATTATCCAAGTTTGCGCTAACCTTTGAGATAATAGAAGTAATAGTCCTACTTTAAGCCATCTTTTAGAATACTTCAGAAAAGTCCAGGGGGAGATTGAACTATTAACAAGTTCGGGTAATCTCAAGGTTGACTTGAAGGACTATAGTTCCGAACAGGTAAAATATCATTCTGACAAGTAATGAAAAGCAGCAACGGTGACAGGGGCGTTACCTTTTAACCCAATCATTGGCCAGAGAGTAGCTACCTCTGAAAAGGGTAATTTATAAAAGGTTGGGAAATCAGTTCAGGTTCCAGGTATCTGTAAGGATAAGTAACAGTATCAACTCAAGGAGGGGGTCTAAGTGTGGTAAACCCTACCAACTGACCCCAAGGGAAGAGATGATGGATAAATATGGGCCCTGGGTGGCAAAATATATTCGTGATTGGGAATGTTGGACTGGAAAGAAGTTTTCTAAGAGAGGTACTGTACATTTAAGCTTAAAGTATAGGAAGATCTGTATAATGCTCATCACAAAAAGATGACATGCCCATATGAAAAAAATTCTAAATGAATGCTGGAGTCAGTGAATAGGCCAGAGGAAGTGAATGTTTTTACTATGAGATTTAAAAGGGGTTGTAAAGGTTGATGTTTTTTTCACCTTAATGCATCCTTTGCATGAAGGTGAAAAAACACCTGCCAGTCACTGGCCCCCTAGCCCCCCCATTTTACTTACCTGAACCCCTTCATTCAGTCGGCGGGGACACGCTGTCTCTCTCCACGGGCCTTTCAGCTATTACTAAGCACTAAATTCAGTGTGAAATGCGTCAGCTCCCCTGTTTTTCTTGCTGTGGCATGTATTTTGTTGTTTTTATAAAATAAAGGCGATCATCATTTGAGTGCAGCTGTCCAGGACTTTTCTTACATTTATCTCTCCACGGGCTCCCGGCTCTTAATTGGATAGATTGATAGCAGCGCAGCCATTGGCCCCCACTGCTGTCAATCAAATCCAATGACATGAGCGCCGGGGGACGCTGTATGCTGGACTCGGGAGCGTGTCCGCAAGGTAATCCCCCAGGAGATCCTTTCTCCCAGGTGGTTATCTGATGCGGGGAGGAGTCACGAGAGCCGCCGGTGGGACCCCAGAAGAGCAGGTACGGGGCCACTCTGTGCAAAACGAGCTGCACAGTGGAAGTATGATATGTTTGTTATTTAAAAAAAAAAATTACCCTTACAACACTTTAAGGAGAAAGCATTCCAAACAATACTTGAATGTAAGGACAAGCAGAAACTGTCACAACCCCAAAATTGTGGCAGTGATGAACAGGGGGACAAGGATCAGAGGATCAGTTGTCAGGACTTGGGTCTCATGCAGTTGCCCAGTCCTTGTCAGCAAAGTGCTCAGGTGCTGACATGAACTGTCACCTTTCAGTGGCGGACAAAAAGGGAGAGCCACAAATCAACAAGTCTGATACCCCAAAAAAATGTGAATTACAGGGGGATTGGCAGGCACAGGAACAGGAAGAGGAAGAGGAAGGTAACGCAGCAAGGCAAGGAAAGAATGCCATGTTGGCATTAAGGGAGGAAAGTCTCCAGGCAGAAGGGACACTTTCTGTCCCTCTGACGGGAGAGGACGTGAAATTAAATTTCACTAGAAAAAGCTGAAGTAAGCATTCGGGAAAGACTCCACTGATCTTTGCGGCCAGGTGGATTGCAAAACACATCCATGAAAGAAGCTCTAGTAATAACGAAAAGTGACATCAGTACTTTAGAAGCTTCTGGGACAAATTCTGGTGCTATCCACCAGCAACTTTTTACTATAAAACCAGAGATTACAGGAAGAAGTTCATCAGTTGGGAAAAAGACTAAAAGTGGAGTGAAACGATTATCTGTCAGCTGCTAGGAGCGTTTGCTCAGTTTTCAGAGTGGATAACAGAGCAACTAATTTGGGTATGTCTGAATTCAGTGGAACATCCTCCAAACCTAATGTATGCACCAATATGAATAAATCCCTGGAAGGTAAGAGCTCTTTAAAAATTGTCCCTATATTTTGTAAGCCACAAGAAAAAATACTAATCCAGAGAAAGCCATCCCACATTCTCAGTTGTCTAAAACAAAGCCTTTTGTTAAGAGATGCTGTACAACTTTAGATAAGAAAAAATGTCATTTAGAGCCCTTTCACACTGGGGCGGGGTCGGTGGTAAAACGCCGCTATTATTAGAAGCGTTTTACTGTTGGTATTCGGCCGCTAGCAGGGCGGTTTTACCCCCCGCTAGCGGCCGAGAAAGGGTTAAATACCACCGCAAAGCGACTCTGCAGAGGCGCTTTGCCGGCGGTATAGCCGCGCCGTCCCATTGATTTCAATGGGCAGGAGCGGTGAAGGAGCAGTATACACTCCGCTCCTTCACCGCTCCGAAGATGCTGCTAGCAGGACTTTTTTTTACCGTCCTGCCAGTGCATCGCTCCAGTGTGAAAGCCCTCGGGGCTTTCACACTGGAATGAAAGCAGCGGCACTTTCGGGTCGGTTTGCAATAGCGCCTGAAAACCGCCCCAGTGTGAAAGGGCTCTTATGTGGAATATTTAGCCACATAGCTTGGTTCTGTCTATCAAGTTCCATTGAAAAAGTCGTTAAACATAATCCATATAGAATCACAAGACCTGATTTTAAAGTGTACTCTGCATGCTTTGCAATGGGGCCTTGGTGTAATAAGTGTGAACAGCCTAGATCATGGGTCCCATTCCAAAATCCTAAGGTAAAGACTGTGTCTACCCAGGCTGAGAATAAGAGAATGAAATGGTACGGATCTTTGAAAGAATTTCAACCTCACGAAACAGATTTTATGGATTTCAAAAGAAGTACAAGTTATTATATATATTATTCTGGTATTCATGGTGTCTAGAGTTGGTCTTTAAGCTAGCTAATTGTAAGAGTGTGTTTATTGTGTGAAATACATGGAATATAAGTTTGTTATGTCTGATTTAACTGTCTGATGTTTGTTGTCTCAGCTTTTGACAGCCCACCCAAATGATCCCACTTCTTTCTAGCCAGGTCTGTGAGAGTGTAAAGAGAACTGTATTATCATGTAAATTAACTCAGCCAATTTAATACTTAAAAGGGAAACCTCTGTAATAGTGAATTGAGATGTGCATTTACTATAATGTGTTTGTTTTCCAGAGAGAAAGTTCTGAAGAGTTGGTGGTGAGGTATTATAATTGGTACCGCTAAAAGCTTTGTTACGAGCTGCTCATTTTTTTTTACCATGGTAAATACATTTTTTTAAATTAATGGTATACCAGAAACAAAATCCACGTGGTAATAATTAAGTTGAGCTCAACAATTTTTGGTATTTAAAAAAAAGTGCACTGTTCCAAAACAAATAAGAGACTTTCTTTATGGAATGGAATGTATATTTGTGTGTTTCATATGCTAATGTTTTGTTTTGTACCTAACCATAGGTTTATTTTTTCTAGGAGGAAAAAAAATTGAACGCTCATCACTAAATTTTATTGGTGTTTTATCCCCCAGATTCGATAATTGGGTTTCATGGCTTTCAGAATGAAAGGAGATCACAGCCTCAATAGACAACTTTATACAAAATAGTTTCTTTTTCCTGGTTTGTCGGTTTTCACATGTGAATTTTTTAGGCCTTCATCAGCATTTAGTTGGTGCTTCTGTTTGTCAGTCCATTTGGCCATGTTTTGTCTACCTGGTGTGTGTGTTGTATGTTCTGATCCAACATTTGTGGAGCTCTGGTATGAACGAGTTTCTTTGCTCCACTGATTAGCAGAACCAACTAGCGAAAGTCTGCAATCCCCTATTACCAGTGACAATATGACTGGTCATCTCCAGTCTCACTGGAAAAGTTGATTAGGACTGCAGTGGATAATTGTCACTAACATATACACTGAGCAAAATTATAAAACGCAACACTTGTGTTTGCCCCTATTTATCATGAGCTGAACTTAAAGATCTATGACTTTTTCTATGTACACAAAAAAAGGCCCATTTCTCTCAAATACTGTTCACAAATCTGTCTAAATCTGTGTTAGAGACCATTTCTCCTTTGCCGAGATAATCTATCCACCTCACAGGTGTGGCATATCAAGATGAGGATTAGACAGCATATTGCACATGTGTGACATGCCAATTTGGGAACTGGTTATACTAGAGTCAAGGATGGTGGCAGATTTTATGAACGTAAACATGCTGGAGACATGGGGCCTCCAGATATCTTGGGTGAGAAGCATGGTAGACCAGTAGGATTGAATTGCAGCCAATCAGGATTCAATGCCACTTCTGAACTAATGAAAGTTATTTCGGGGGGGTGATTGGTGGGGATGGAGAGAGAGGGAACATAAAATCAAAACTCCCATAGATTCTCCCCTCTCTTAAATCTGGACTTCAGATGACCAGGTGGTCTGCGTAATGTATCAGCAATATTTTTTGTTTCTCTTGTTTTATGTAACTTCTTCTGTCTTTGTAATATGCCTTAATTTGTATGGCCATAGTAACAATATTCTTTTTTTTGTATTACTTAATGGGTATCTTATTGGTAACATCGTTGCTTTTAAAGGATTACCAGCTACGTAATTTTTCCTTTCTGTATAATAGTAAGTTTAAATAAATTAGATCTTTGTATTTTAGTTATAGCTGTAAATGCATGGGATAGACAAAAGGTTGTACACTTATGGTATATATCGATAAACGAAAAAGTGAGGTAGGTAAAAATCGCCATAACAGCGCTAACACCAAATTTAACACACCTGCTTCCCATTCACACCTGAGACCTTGTAACACTAATGAGTCACATGACACCGAGGAGGGAAAATGGCTAATTGGGCCCAATTTGGACATTTTCACTTAGGGATGTACTCATTTTTTGTTGCCAGCAGTTTAGACATTAATGGCTGTGTGTTGAGTTATTTTGAGAGGACAGCAAATTTACACTGTTATACAAGCTGTAAACTCACTACATTGTAGCAAAGTGTTATTTTTTCCAGTGTTGTCACGTGAAAAGATATAAAAAAATATTTACAAAAATGTGAGGGGTGTACTCCCTTTTGTGAGATACTGCACTTTATTATACAGTATTTATATAGGGCCATTACGTGGTGCAGCGCTTTGCAAAATGCATATATATTCAAAAATGATTTGACTTTATTTACAAATTGATTGGGGTTGTTCAGATTGCAACTGGTGATTTCAAAAACGAAGACCCAGGTTGACATGTTAAACAAACACTCTTACCTATCCACCAGCTGAATTCAATGGTCCAATAAATTCAGCTTTGGAGTTGGTAAAGATTTTTTTCTTTGGGGGTGGGGTTATTTTTTTATTTAAAGCCTTGCATTTGTGCAGAGTACAGTAAATGTTTATTTTGTAGATTATTATAGCTGTATCAATTTTTATGGGTATTAACAATATATTCCACAAATTGTATTGACCCAAGATCCAACAAATACATAAATAGTTCAATATTCTACATTTATTTGGACAGCAGTAGCACAACTGGTACATTCATTTACTTGTGCAAAGAGGAACGGTATTTATGGTTTTACATTACAAACGGGTTAGAATTAGAAGGTTCAACAACTCTCAAAACAAAAAAATCCAGGATCAAAAAAATAAAGAGTACCAAGCTGCAGCATAGCACCAACCAATACATTTCTGATTATAGTAAGCAGGACGCTGCATTTCTGTCTACATGATTAACCACTTCAGCCCCAGAAGGGTCAGCCCTTTCTGACCAGGCCATTTTTTGCGATACGGCACTGCGTTGCTTTAACTGGCAATTGCGCTCGCGCGACATTGTACCCAAACAAAATGTATGTCCTTTTTTCTCCACACATAGAGCTTTCTTTTGGTGGTACTTGATCACCTCTGTAGTTTTTATTTTTTGCGCTATAAACAAAAAAAAGAGTGACAATTTTGCAAAAAACACAATATTTTGTAGTTTTTGCTATAATAAATATCCCAAATTAAAAAAAAATATATACATTTTCTTCCCTCAGTTTAGGCCAATATGTATTCTTCTACATATTTTTGGTAAAATAAATAAATATCACAATAAGTGTATATTGTTTTTTTTACTTGTAATGGAGGCAATCCGCGATTTTTATCAGGACTGCGACATTGCAGCGAACAGATCAGACACTATTTTGGAACCATTGATATAGCGATCAGAGCTAAAAATAGCCATTGATTACTGTATAAATGACACTGGCAGGGAAGGGGTTAATACTAGGGGGCGATCAAGGGGTTAAATGTGTTCCCTGGGTGTGTTCTAACTGTAGAGGGGATGGATCTCACTAGGGGAGGAGAGAGATTGATGTTCATTCTTAGTATGAACACACGATCAGTCTCCTCTCCCCTGAGAGAACCGGGATTTGTGTGTTTACGCCCGCCGGACACGCGGCGGCACGCGCGCACCAGCTGCGACGTCTTGAAGGAACGACGTACAGCTACGGCAATTTGCCCAGCCGAGCTAACCTGCCACAGTATAACTGCGGCGGCTTGTCGGCTAGTGGTTAAGCAAAGTTAGGAACCCCAGAAAAGAAGGGAAAAATATGCAAGCAAGTAATCTGGCCTCTTCTTAGGCAAAGCAAACTCCCCTACTGCAGCCCTTTATACAACAAAGGTTGGATTGTGAGCACACCTACACATGCTCAATAAAGGACACACCCACCACTGTCATTCAATATGTCCATTCATTATCGCTAAAGTGTCTGCATCTGATTGCAGGCACAAAATCTCTCTCCAACTGCGTTAGCCCTTGGCTATGTGCATCAATTCACACACTACAGACCACAGATCTAATAGCATGCACAGAAAGAAAGCAACAGTTATATAAGCATATGTGAGTAAAATGTCCAAGTCCCTGGGCACTTGTTTTTTTTCTTTAGCATGAGTGACTCATCCCTGCTATCGGCAGTGATTCCCCAATGGCAACATAATGCAAACAAGATAGCTCAAATGTCACAAAAAAGCATGGGCCCTTCAGTCTGTCATGGATTATGTGAGACCCTTCTAAAATGTACCACATTGCAAAAAAACACATATTAAAAACCTTCATTATTATTAGTTTAGATACTTATATGGCACTGTCAGATTACATATATATCATCACATCAGGTCCTGCCTTCAAGGAGCTTACAATCTAAGGTCCATAACTCACATTCATACACATACTAGGGACAATTTAGACAGGAGCCAAATCAACTACCAGCATGTGTAGGGAGAAAATACATGCAGGCGCAGGGAGAACATGCAAACTCCAGGCAGGTAGTACCGTGGTTGAGATTTGAACCAATAACCCCAGTGCTGTTAGGCAGAAGTGCCAACCACTTAGCTACAGTGCTGCCACATGCATGTAGACTGCATCTCTGTGGTGTGAACCAGCCCTAAGTTTGGAGGGCGACACCACCAATCCAAAGTTACACAAGAAACGAAAAAACATAAATCAGGTATTCGTTTTCACCTCTGCTCCATGTACATTAACCACTTCAGCCCCGGAAGGTTTTACCCCCTGCCTGACCAGAGCACGTTTTACAATTTGGCGCTGAGTCGCTTTAACTGGTAATTGCGCGTTCATGTAATGCTGTACCCAAACAAAATTTGCCTCCTTTTTTTCCCACAAACAGAGCTTTCTTTTGGTGCTATTTGATCACCTCTGCATTTTTTTTTTTTTTTGCGCTATGCTTAAAAAAAGAGCGACAATTTTTTATTTAAAAAATAATAGTTTTTAGTTTTTGCTATAATAAATATCCCAAAAAACGTTTTTAAAAAACAAATTTCTTCATTAGTTTAGGCCAATATATTTAAAAAAAAAAAAAAAAAAAAAAATCGCAATAAGCGTATATTGATTGGTTTGCGCAAAAGTTATAGCGTCTACAAACTATGGGAAAGATTTATGGCATTTTTATGGCGATTTTTACCGGTATTGCGGCGAACAGATGACACTTTTGACACCATTGACATTTATACAGCGATCAGTGCTATAACAATGCACAGATTACTGTGTAAATGACACTGGTAGGGAAGGGGTTAACCCTAGGAGGCGATCAAGGGGTTAAATGCGTGTTCCCTCAGTGTGTTCTAACTGTATGGGGATAGGACTGAGTAGGAGAGGAGACATTTCATTGTTCCTTCTTACTAGGAACAAACGACATGTCTCCTCTCCTCTGACAGCACAGGGATTTGTGCGTTTACACACACAAATCCCCGCACTGGCGCTCGTGCACGCGACCGCCGGCCACGCGCAGAAGGCCCGCGCCCCTCCAGCGGCTCTTAAAGGAACCCCGTATATATACAGGGTTTTGCGCAGCGGTGATATTGTGCTGCAGAATACGTACGCAAGCCGGTCAGGAACCGGTTAAACCATGTGATTTATCCTTGTACTTATGTGAGTAGATGTATGATATTTATTACACAAAATCTGCAGGTTGCACTATGGAATGTATGCTTACACCTTACTTGCCTTAATGTACATGAGGGAGGGGAGATGCAAACAGTGAATCCCTGCTGATGTACACTGAAGTTCCTGTTGCTGTGATATGCCAAATGAATAGATGATTACTGACGACATGCTGCCCTAAGACCACCTATATTTTGGGTCTTAGCGCTTGGTAAGAGGTAGAGCTGTACGATTCTGGATAAAATGAGAATCACAATTATTTTACTTAGAACAAAGATCACAATTCAAAATAAATCCTAGTGTATGTCCACCACCTATATGTAAATGTCCAAATAAAATAAGTAGTTACAGTTGTGCTCATAAGTTTACATACCCTGGCAGAATTTCTGATTTCTTGGCCATTTTTCAGTTATTTGAATGATAACGCAAAAACATTTCTTTCACTCATGGTTGGTGTTTGGCTGAAGTCATTTTTTATCAATCAACTGTGTTTACTCTTTTTAAATCAGAATGGCAACAGAAACTACCCAAATGACCCTGATCAAAAGTTTACATATCCTGGTGATTTGGCCTGATAACATGCACACAAGTTGATCCAAAGGGGTTTGAATGGCTATTAACCCCTTCCCGCCGACCGAACGCATATATGCGTACTCGGCTTTCCGGGGTTATACCGGGATGATGCCCGCAGCTGCAGGCATCATCCCGGTACCGTTGTTTTCAGCGGGCGATCGGCTACCCGAGTATAACAACCGATGCGGCTAAAAGCCGCTCGGTTGTTATACCGGAGGAGCGGGAGGGGACATCCCCCCCCCTCCCGCCGCCTCCCGCCGCTGTTACCGGGCCTCCCGTGCGATCGGGAGGCCCGGTGTCCGTTCGGCTGCCTTCGGCGGCTGGGGGGCGGACTGGAACGAAGCTGCGAGCGGCTTCGTTCCAGCCTTCTTCTTGTAAATGCGGAAGCGACGTCATGACATCACTTCCCGTTTACTCGGCTGCCAATGGCGCCAAATTTAAAAAAGTACACAGTATTCAGAATCGCCGTTTTCGGCGATCTGAATACTTTGAAGTGTAAAGGAGGGATGGGGGGTCTTTTAGACCCCCCATCCCTCCATAAAGAGTACCTGTCACCACATATTACTGTCACAAGGGATGTTTACATTGCTTGTGACAGCAATAAAAGTAAAAAAAAAAAAAAAAAAAAAAATTTAAACACAATTTATAAAGTACAAAAATAAATAAATTAAATAAAAAAAAAAAAAAAAAAATTTTTAAAAGTGCCCCTGTCCCCGCGAGCTCGCGCAGCGAAGAAAACGCATACGGAAGTCGCGCCCGCATATGTAAACGGTGTTCAAACCACACATGTGAGGTATCGCCGCGATCGTCAGAGCGAGAGCAATAATTCTAGCCCTAGACCTCCTCTGTAGCTCAAACCTGGTAACCGTAAAAAATTTTTAAATCGTCGCCTATGGAAATTCAAAGGTACCGTAGTTCGTCGCCATTCCACGAGTGCGTGCAATTATAAAGGGTGACATGTTTGGTATCTATTTACTCGGCGTAACATCATCTTTCACATTATACAAAAAAATTGGGGTAACTTTACTGTTTGGATTTTTTAAAATACATGAAAGTGTCACTTTTCCAAAAATTTGCGTTTAAAACACTGCTGCACAAATACCGTGTGATAAAAAATATTGCAACAATCGCCATTTTATTCTCTAGATTCTCTGCTAAAAAAATATATATAATGTTTGGGGGTTCTAAGTCATTTTCTAGCAAAAAATACGGATTTTAACTTGTAAACACCAAATTTCAAAAATAGGCTTAGTCATGAAAGGGTTAAAAGGTAATAATCATCCTCACCAGTGATCTGTTTGCTTGTAATTAGTGTGTGTGTATAAAAGGTCAATGAGTTTCTGGACTCCTGACAGACCCTTGCATTTTTCATCCAGTGCTGCACTGACGTTTCTGGATTCTGAGTCATGGGGAAAGCAAAAGAATTGTCAAAGGATCTGTGGGAAAAGGTAGCTGAACTGTATAAAACAGTAAAAGGATATAAAAAGATATCCAAGGAATTGAGAATGCCAATCAGCACTGTTCAAACTCTAATCAAGAAGTGGAAAATGAGGGGTTCTGTTGAAACCAAACCATGGTCAGGTAGACCAACTAAAATTTCAGCCACAAATGCCAGGAAAATTGTCCAGGATGCAAAGAAAAACCCACAAATAACTTCAGGTGAAATACAGGACTCTCTGAAAACACGTGGTGTGGCTGTTTCAAGATGCACAATAAGGAGGCACTTGAAGAAAGAGGGCCTGGATGGTGGAGTCGCCAGAAGAAAGCCATAACTATGCAAATGCCACAAATTATCCCACTTACAATACCCCAAACAGCACAGAGACAAGCCTCAAACCTTCTGACACAAAGTCATTTGGAGCGATGAGACCAAAAAACTGAGCTTTTTGGCCACAACCATAAATGCTAAATATGGAGAGGAGTCAACAAGGCCTATAATGAAATGTACACCATTCCTACTGTGAAACACGGAGGTGGATCGCTGATGTTTTGGGGATGTGTGAGCTACGAAGGCACAGGAAGTTTGGTCAAAATTGTTGGCAAGATGAATGCCGTATGTTATCAAAAAATACTGAAGGACCATTTGCATTCATCAGCGAGGAAGTTGTGCATGGGACGTACTTGGACATTCCAACATGACAATGATCCAAAACATAAGGCCGAGTCGACCTGTCATTGGCTACAGCAGAATAAAGTGAAGGTTCTGGAGTGGCCATCTCAGTCTTCTGACCTCAATATCACTGAGTCACTCTGGGGAGATCTCAAAATGTGCAGTTCATGCAAGACAGCCCAAGAATTTAAAGGAACTGAAGGCTTTTTGCCAGGAGGAATGGGTAGCTTTACCATCTGAGAAGATAAAGAGCCTCATCCACAAATACCACAAAAGACTTCAAGCTGTCATTGATGTTAAAGGGGGCAATAGAAGGTATTAAGAACTGGGGTATGTAAACTTTTGATCATTTGGGTAGTTTCTGTTGCCATTAGGATTTAAAAAGAGTAAACACAGTTGACTGATAATAAATAGCTTCAGCCAAACACCAACCATGAGTGAAAGAAAAAGTTTGTGTTATCATTCATATTCTCTGAAAAATGGCCAAGAAATCATAAATTCTGCCAGGGTATGTAAACTTATGAGCACAACTGTATGTGTAGGATGGTTCCAACATCATTGCAAATCTTGTGATATGTGTTCATTCTTGAATGACAATAAGCAGCCTTGTGAATTCCACACCAACATCAATTGCAGCCTCTTAGTAGTGCTGCACGATTAACCGCATGCCGACCAGCCGCCGCAGTTGTACTGCGGCAACATGGCTCGGCTGCGCGAATCGCCTTCATGTTACCTTAGGGGGTCGCGTGCGCGCCCCTTGCTCGCCCACAGAGCCGATGCGAGTGCCCGGCGATCACCAGCGGGCTCCCGTGATCGCTTGGGGCACACCAAGAACCGGGATCTGTGTGTGTAAACACAGTTTCCGGTTCTCTGAGGGGAGAACAGACAGATCGTCTGTTTATACAGAGTATGAACAGCGATCTGTCATCTCCCCTGCACAGTCCCATCCCCCCTTCAGTTAGAACACACACTGGGACAAACTTAACCCCTTCACTGCCCCCCTAGTGGTTAACCCCTTCACTGCCAGTTATAGCTTTACAGTAATCAATGCAATTTTATAGCATTGATCGCTGTAAAAATGCCAATGGCCCCAAAAATGTGTCAAAATTGTCCAACGTGTCCACCATAATGTCGCAGTCCCGATACAAATCGCAGATCTCCGTCATTACTAGTAAGAAAAATAAATAAATAATAAAAAAGCCATAAAACTATCCCCTATTTTGTAGACGCGATAACTTTTGCGCAAACCAATCAATATACGCTTATTGCGATTTTTTTACCAAAAATATGTAGAAGAATACATATC
The DNA here is from genome assembly GCF_042186555.1 of Aquarana catesbeiana. NCBI lineage: Eukaryota > Metazoa > Chordata > Amphibia > Anura > Ranidae > Aquarana > Aquarana catesbeiana. The sequence continues at coordinate 105,723,711 of NC_133335.1, forward strand.
GACCTAAACTGAAGAAAAAAATTTTATTTTTTTATATATTTTGGGGGGATATTTATTATAGCAAAAAGTAAAAAATATTGCGTTCTTTTTTCAAAATTGTCGCTCTTTTTTTGTTTATAGTGCAAAAAATTAAAACCGCAGAGGCGATCAAATACCACCAAAAGAAAGCTCTATTTGTGGGGAAAAAAAAAAGGACGTCAATTTTGTTTGGGTGCAACGTTGCACGACCGCACAATTGTCAGTTAAAGCGACACAGTGCCAAATCGCAAAATGCGCTCTGGTCAGGAAGAGGGTAAAATCTTCCGGGGCTGAAGTGGTTAACCATTTAATTACCCGCCCATAGTCATATGACGTCGGCAGGAGGGATCTCCCATCCTGAATGGGTGTCATATGACGTCCTCGGCTTCCCAGCTGTCTAGGGGGCGCGCGCCTGCCGCGTTGCTCGGGACCTGGTGCATGTGCCCGGCGTCCGCCGGGCACCTGCGTTTGCCTGTGAACACAGCAGGACTGTGGATCTGTGTGTGTGTAAACACACAGATCCACGTCCTGTCAGGTGAGAGGAGACTGATGGTGTGTTCTCAGTACAGAGGAACACCGATCGGTCTCCTCCCCTTGTGAGTCTCCGTCCCCTACAGTTAGAAGCACTCCCTAGGAAACATAATTAACTCCTCGATCACCCCCTAGTGTTAACCCCTTCCCTGCCAGTCACATTTACACAGTAATCAGTGCAATTTTATAGAACTGATTGCTGTGTAAATGTGAATGGTCCTAAAAAGTGTCCAATATGTCCGTCGCAACGTCACAGTCATGAAAAAAAAAAAAAAAAAAAAAAATCGCAGATTGCCGCCATTACTAGTAAAAAATAAATAAATAAAAATGCCATAAATCTATCCTGTATTTTGTAGACGCTATAACTTTTGCGCAAACCAATCAATATACGCTTATTGTGATTTTTTTACCAAAAATATGTAGAAGAATACATATTAGCCTAAACTGAGGAAAAAAATGTTTTTATATATTTTTTTATATATTTTGGGGGGAAATTTATTACAGCAAAAAATAAAAAATATTGCGTTTTTTTCAAAATTGTCGCTCTTCTTTTGTTTATAGAGCAAAAAATAAAAAACCACAGAGGTGATCAAATACCACCAAAAGAAAGCTCTATTTGTGGGGAAAAAAACCATAAAAATGTCATTTGGGTACAGTGTTGCATGACCGCGCAATTGTCATTCAAAGTGCGACAGCGCTGAAAAGTAAAAATTGGTCTGGGCAGGAATGGGGTGAAAATGCCCTGTATTGAAGTGGTGATTCATTAAAAAAAAAAAAAAAAAAAGTGGGGGGGGGGGTGCAAATGTATCAACATTGCTCAGAGAGATATATATATAAACAATGTATCTTTTGGTTCTTTTAGATCAAAGGAATGAGCTTCGGTCTGTAAATGAGGTCAGTTTAACCACCTAAAGACTAAGGCTGGCTATACATGGTCGTATTTCAAAAGAATTTTGAAAATCAGAAATTTTGTGCGTTTTGTAATCCGATGGTGCCACCATTGATTTCGAAATTCGACCAACCAAGCCTTCAATTTTACCTCCTGTTGCTACAGAAAATACATTTTTGTGGCTGAGAATCTTCTGTTCTTTCCGGGAAATTTCTTTTTATGCACACGTGCATTTCTTTTTCAATTAGATTACAATTTTAAAACGATTCTCACATCTTTAAATAGAACATTGTTTGTTTTTCAAAAGATTTCCAACATGCCCGATTACTCAAATTCGATGGCCGCACGGAAATTTGCTGTTGCTGCAGCCCACTAATGGTGCAAAATTCAAACGAAAATTCATAGATAAGATTTTCGAAAAAAAATTCTTTGACCCATGTATGGCCTGCATAAGCCTTTTTCTGACACTTGCTTACAAGGTAAAATCAGTATTTTTTGCTAGAAAATTACTTATAATCTCCAAACAATATATATATATTTTTTAGCAGAGACCCTAAAGAATAAAATGGCGGCTGTTACAATATTTTATGTCACACTGTATTTGCGCAGCGGTCTTTCAAATGCAATTTTTTGGGAAAGAATGCACTTCAATTAAAAAAAAAAAAAAAAAAACAGTAAAGTTAGCCCAATTTTTTTTGTATACCGTATATACTTGAGTATAAGCCAAGTTTTTCAGCACATTTTTTTGTGCTGAAAATGCCCCACCTCGGCTTATACTCGAGTCTCCTTCCTCACTGTGTCTGCAGTCCCATCAAGGTTTCTGCCTGCAGTGTGGTAATGAAGAGTAATGGGGAAGAAGGAAGGAATTAATTCTCTATGATCTCCCGGCGCTGTGATATGTAGTCTAGTCAGCGGCCGTGCAGTGTACCAAAGCCCCGCCTCCTCCTCGTCCGTGATAGGCTGAACACTGACTCCCTGCGGGGAAACTGAGTCAGTGTTCCGTCACAGACAAGGACGAGGAGGAGGCGGTGCTTTGGTACACTGCACGGCCGACGACTAGACTACAACTATTCATCTTCGGCGGCTCCGCAGTACAGGGGGGGCATTATCAGTCGGGGGACCTTTTTCAGCAGGACACCGGGAGATCGTAGAGAATTCATTTCTTCCTTCCTCCCCCAGACCATTACCCTTCATTACCACACTGCAGACAGAAACCTTGACAGGTCAGCCAGGAGATCGTAAGGCTGCAGATGGACACAGGCTGCGCCGGGAGATCAGGTACATGAGGCAGGGAGCTTTCCCTGATGGCCAATTAAACTCCACTGCAGATGCCTGTAAACCCCCACAGTAAATGCAGCGTTACATAATTGAGGACAGTGAGGCTGAGACATGCATATGGAAACAGTGAGGCTGAGGCATGCATATGAGCACAGTGAGGCTGAGGCATGCATATGGGCACAGTGAGGTTGAGGCATGCATATGGGCACAGTGAGGCTGAGGCATGCATATGGGCACAGTGAGGCAGCAAATGGGCATTGACGACCCCCTTTTCCACTTACAGTAGCTGCAGCATTTCTCTCCCTCGGCTTATACTCGAGTCAATAAGTTTTCCCATTTTTTTTTGTAAAATTAGGTGCCTCGGCTTATATTCGGGTCGGCTTATACTCGAGTATATACGGTAATGTGAAAGATGATGTTACTCTGCGAGAATCGTTCTTTTTATTCTAAGCAAAAAAAATTGTGATTCTCATTTTAGCCAGAATCGTGCAGCTCTAATGTTCTAATGCAGGAGAAGGGTACAAAAGAATTTCCAATCCATTAGATATACCATGGAACACAGTGAAGACCGTCATCATCAAGTGGAGAAAATATGGCACAACAGTGACATTACCAAGAACTGGATGTCCCTCCAAAATTGATGAAAAGAAGAGAAGAAAACTGGTCAGGGGGGCTGCCAAGAGGTCTACAGTCCTCTTGATGTATTTATAGAAATTTAAGGACCCCCTGAAGAAGACCATAACCTTTGAGGTTGAAATGCATTGGGGCATTTCTATAGTGCAATTTCAAGAGTAACAATGTATCACTCTCAATGTATAACCTTTCCTAGCCTAATTTGTCTCGCCTTGTATATACCAGAGCTCATATTTTAATTAATTTTTTATATATGTTTTGTGTCTAACCATCCTTTGAAATAATAATAATAAAAAAATCTGTGACTTTTTACAAAATATTTGACTCCTATTTGCTGCTAAAAAGCCCATGGGGAACTTTCCACTTTTTTCTTTTCAAAGATTGTAATTGGGGTGTGCAGCCCTCTCAGACTCTCACATATGTGTCGCTCTATGATAGAGGTCTACAGTAAAATTAACCACTTCAGCCCTGGAAGGATTTACCCCTTTCCTGACCAAGCCCTTTTCTGCGATAAGGCACTGCAACGCTTTAACTGACAATTGCACGGTCGTGCGACGTTGTACCCAAACAAAATTGACGTCCTTTTTTTACACAAATAGAGCTTTCTTTTGGTGGTATTTGATCACCTCTGCAGCTTTTATTGTTTGCACTATAAACAAAAAAAGAACGGCAATTTTGAAAAAAAAAGCATTTTTTTTTACTTTTTGCAATAATAAAATATTCCCCCAAATATATATATATATAAAAAAAAAAAAAAAATTCTTCCACAGTTTAGGCCAATATGTATTCTACATATTTTTGGTAAAAAAAAAAAAAAAATTGCAATAAGCATATATTGATTGGTTTGCGCAAAATTTATCGCGTCTACAAAATAGGGGATAGATTTATGGCATTTTTATTTTTTATTAGTAATGGCGGTGATCTTTATCGTGACTGCGACATTGCAGCGGACAGACCGGACACTTTTGACACTATTTTGGGACCACTGGCATTTATACAGCGTAAAATGTCAGCTGTAAAATGTCACTGGCAGGGAAGGGGTTAAACACTAGGGGGCGATCAAGGGGTTAACTGTGTTCCCTTAGCATGTTCTAACTGCAGGGGGGGTGGGCTCACTAGAACATGGCAGAGATCACTGCTCCCAATCACTGGGAGCAGTAGATCCCTGTCATGTTGCTAGGCAGAACAGGGAAATGTCTTGTTTACATCGGCATCTTCCCATTCTGCCTCTCCATGCCACAATCGCAGGCCACCAGCTAAAATCGAGTCCGCGGGTTCTGCGGGCACGCGCCCGCTACCCACGGATGATGCAGTGACGTACGGGTACGTTGTTTTGCGCCCCCGTGCCACTTTGCCGACGTATATCAGCGTGAGCCAGTTGGCAAGTGGTTAAAGGAGCTGCAGGAATATCTGGCAAGTACTGGCTGTGTGGTACATGTGACAACAATCTCCCATATTCTTCATATGTCAGGGCTATGAAGTAGAGTGGCAAGACAGAAGCCTTTTTTTTTTAATCAAGAAAAACATCCAAAGTCCAGCTAAATTTAGCAAAAACACATCTGAAGTCTCCCAAAAGCATGTGAGAAAATGTGTTATGGCCATAATTCCAAAAGATATGTTTGACGCAAAAACAACACTGCACATCACCAAAAGAAGACCATACCCACAGTGAAGCATGGTGGTGGCAGAATCATGCTTTGAGGCTGTTTTTCTTCAGCTGGAACAGGGGCCTTAGTCAAGGTAGAGGGAATTATGAACTGTTCCAAATACCAGTCAATATTGGCACAAAACCTTCAGCCTTCTGCTAGAAAGCTGAACATGAAGAGCAACTTTCATCTTTCAGCATGAAAACGACCCACAGCATACATCCAAATCAAAAGAATGGCTTCACCAGATGATGATTAAAGTTTGGAATGGCCCAGCCAGAGCCCAGACCTAAATCTGTGGGTTGATCTGAAGCGGGCTGTGCACAGGAGATTCTCATCACATATTCTCGGTGAGATACACCATTTCTCTCTTATTTACTTGGCTTTCTTACCATTGCTACACACCTTTCTGTTTTACCATTCCTTTCTTGTTCTTCTATTTAGTTTATCAGTTGTTTAATCACTTTATTGATACAATATTAACTTTCACAGATACTCTTTGGAATCATGTACAGCACAATTATATATCACAGCTGATAACTAGGGAGTTCATTCTAATGTTCATTCACTGGTGTTGGTACCGCCGTTTTACCACGGTTGTTACTACCTCAGCTCCCAGGGATGACGTCTCCTATATTGCCTCTAGCCATTGTTATCATCAAGACATTTTTTACCCACATACTACGATTAGGTAAGAGCGTTTGGGATCCATTGCTGTTCCCCCCTCTTTTTATTTTTTCTTCCCCTCCCCCCATTTTTTATCTACCGTTATACTATTCTGGCAATCTTATTCTATTATAGATGCGTCCAATCTGCATCTGCTCCTAATGAGTGGCACTACGTCCACGAAATGCGTAGAGCTTTCCTACAATGCTACGTCACAGTATCCACGTGCAATATTTGAATTTTATCATTTTACTATAATGAATCATTCCCAATACTAATATCATGTTTACATGTTATGTTTGTTCACTCTGGGTATACATACTTTAGGCTCATTACAATGTGTATCATGTTGAAATAATTGTGTACATACCTATGAATTATCTAGATGATATTTATTGAGACCTATTATATATATATATTTTTTTTTTTTTTTTTTTACTGTTTTTATGTGTATGTATGCTCATATGTAATGAACAATCATTATTATATATATTCACTGGGTTGTTCATCTTAGCTGTGTGCTTCATATACATCCCCCCCCCTTTTTTTCAACGTGTACCAGGGATGGAGGTATAGTCGTGGCCTCACATAAAGTCCCAACCTTTTCCTTCTTCATTTTTGTTTTTTGCAATCTGACAGATTTGGGGTGTTTTTGTAAAGAAGAGTGTGCAAACATTGCCAAGTCAAGATGTGCTATGCTGATAGACTCATACCAAAAAAGACTGAGTGCTGTAATAAAATCAAAAGGTGTTGTCAACAAAGTATTAGTTTAAGGGTGTGCACACTTATGCAACCATATTATTTTATTTTTACTTCTCTCCACCTAAAAGATTTCAGTTTGTTGTTCAACTGAGTTGTACAGTTTATAGGTCACATAGGTGAAATTAAATTAAATGGTCTCATTTTTTTACATCACAGAAACCTGCCTTTTTTAACAGGAGTGTGCAGACTTTTAATATCCACTGTAGATACCCAACATGTCATGCTTTAAAATTACACACACTTGTTGAAATGGCGACAAACTGCGGTACTTAAAAATCTCTATAGACATCGCTTTTAACGGTTACCATTTTAGAGTTACAGAGGAGGTCTAGTGCTAAAATTATTGCTCACTCTAACAATCGCGGTGATACCTCACATGTGTGGTTTGAACACTGTTTACATTTGTGGGCGCGGTTTACGAATGCACTTCTGCACACGAGCATTGAGTTATGGGGCACTTTAAAAAATTTGTTTTTTTTTGTTCTTTACATGGTCTTTATAATTTATTTTTGATCACTTTTATTGCGGTCACATGGAATGTTAACAACCCTTGTGACAGCAATAGTCACGTATCAGGTATTTTTTGGAGGGATCTGGGGATCAGGGATCCTTTGCACTTAAAAGCATTCAAACTGCCAAGTTTGGTTGATTTGAATACTGACATTTTTTAAAATGTGGCTCCTTTAAGGTTTTACTAAACTGGAAGTGATGTCATGAAGTCGCTTCCGGGTTACTAGATCCAAGACCCGATCACAGCTGATTCAGTCTTTGTTTGGGTCTCCAACCAGCAGGCATGGGATGAGAGCCCAAAATTGGAGTGGTGGAGAAGCGGGGGGGGTTTGGGGGGGCATCAGCCAAAGAAGAAAACATATCTGAACATGATCCAGGAATGCAGCCGCCAAAGCTCATTTAAAATGGTCTCATGCAAGGTAAAAAACTGTTCTGGGATCAGACGAATCAAAATTTGACTCTTTGGCAACCATGGGCATCATGTCCTCCTGACTAAAGAGGAGAGGGACCTTCGGGCTTGTTATAAGCGCTCAGTTCAAAAGCCTGCATCTCTGATGGTATGGGGGTGCATTAGTGTGTATGGAAAGGGCAGCTTGCATCATCAATGCTGAAAGATGTATCCAGGTTCTATAGCAGCCTATGCTCAGGCAAGAATGGGATAACATTTCTCTCCCAAAACTCCAGCAACTGGTCTCCTCAGTTCCCAGAAGTTTACAGAGGGGGATGATACATCATGTGAAACATGTCACTGATCCAACTTTTTTTGGAGTTGGGGTTGCACTTTGCCAGCTTTTTGTTGCCCTGTCCCAAGTTTTCTGAGACGTGTTGCTACCATCAACTATACAATTACCTTATTTTTGTTTCTTAAAATGGTACATTTTCTCAGTTTAAATATTTGCTATGTTTTCAATGATGAGTAAAATATGGGTTTACGAGATCTGCAAATTTTAGCATTCTATTCTTATGTAGATTTTTAAACAGGGTCCCAAGATTTTTGGAACTGGGGTTGCAGATAGGTATCTACTGTGGAAGAAGTGAAATGGCGCCATTTGAACAAACAGGTTCCACTGGAGAGGTAAGTATATTCTCTTTTCTTTTGCAGATTCCTTGAGTAACAGCGGCCCTGTAGTGACAGGGTTACTTTAATGAAACACAGGAAAGTTTTTGTAGAAAATTGACAGACTGTCTCCATTTGGGGAGTTATGTCTGTTTGCATGTGCCACTACGCAAGTAGCAGCACATACCTATGTAAGCTACCTACAATCATTCTATGGGCAGCTGTATGCAACACCAGGCTCCCAGGCACTAAAATACACCAATGCGTTTACACTGTAAGGAGGAATGGGCATGTGTGCATAAGGATTGTGGACAAGGAAAAATTACTCCTGCGCTTGTGAGGGTCTGATTTGATTTTGGGAAGAGTAGTATTGTGAACTGTAACGAAGCTAGAAGAGATGGTAATGCTTGTCCCGCTGCCCAGAGAATGACCCCGGGGTGGTCAGGTATGCTAAGTGGAGAGTGATGGATGAAGGGCGCGTGATCAAGCTCACATCAAAACATTGAAAATTTATAAAATTTATTTCAGAGAAAATAAAGAGCAAATAAAAACAGTAGAATAATACCAATACTACGTATCATGCAAACAGGTGACAAAATATAAAAGACATCAGAAATTAAAAATGGGTTAAAAATATATCAAGAGACCATGTTTAGGCAGGCATTTAGAGTTGGCTAACGCGTTTCGAGGATGACCTCTTCATCAGAGCCTGTTTGAGAACCAGGGTGCAGTCTTTAATCGCCAGTAGGCCAAAGTATGTACATCAACATGATGGCTAGTTGGACAAAGCGGCCTGAAATGGAAGATGCGATTTTCTGTGTTCCATACCAGTCCACCATCAAGCGTTCTAGGTGGAACAGAGAACAGAAGAGAAATATATATATATATATATATATATATATATATCCATATCCATACACACATATATATATACATACACACATGTGTACAAATTATAGACGCGTATGCACCTGTGTGCACATGCACAGGCACACACGTATACACAGACAGTATAAAAAGGAGAACATTTGTATATGTGTGCAATTACATACATAGACAGAATATCAGCTAAAATTGCAGTATGGAGCACATGACGAGAAAATGCAACAAGAAATCAAATAAACAAAACAAAACAAAACAGGAAGCGCATGATGGGTGAATATGCATAAAACAAAAGACACAATCACACAATAAGTGAATAAAAATGGATTGATGTATGAATGTGATGGAATGGGAACTCATATGTGTACAGAGAATTGGCAAAGGAACAATATCTATCCCAATTGGATATGGCATAGTGTTTGAGGATAGTATACATGAATGGTCAAAGAGAGAAAGATATATATAAAAAAAATATATATATAAACATATATATATATAAAAAGATTTTTTAAAATAAAAATAAAAATAAAAAATGCATACATACGCATATATGTATATATATATGTGTATGACTCAGAAGGGTTAATTTAAGAGGTTGTTGTATTAGTTGGAAAATATATATATTGACAAAGGAAAAGCTGGTGCCTTGTCATGTAGAAAAAATACACCTACCTATGTGATAGTATATGGTGTGTGGGTTCTCCTTTAAGTATGTAGAGACTGGTTATGGGGTGGTGTGAACCTGGTGGAGGGGGGAGGGAGAAAAGGAACATGATGTTAGAGGAGGGGGGGGGGGAGGGGGGATCCCCCAGGACACTGGCAGGAAATCATATTTAGGCATGTAGCTAGATAAAAAGATGGAGAAGGCTGTGTACCTGTCACTGGCTGGGTGGAGGGAAGATTTTTTGTCTTGTAGCACTCCTGGAAAGGTATTGTCCAGTAAATGGAGGATGGAGGGGGGTAGAAGTCTCACGAGAGAATGCTGCAGCCGTGTGTGTTCGCAGCAGTCACTCTGTCTTAAGTGAGGGAGAATGGCAGACGAGGATACTTACTATAAAGCCGGTTGAGGGGGCGGGCCTGAGCGTGGGCTGTAAGAGGATTGGGTGACTGGGAGGTGTATGTGTGGCCAGCGGTGGAGCGCACGCCGTCAGGCGGGTGGGCGTGGTTGTGCGCTCCAAGGGCGGTCATGTGATCTGGCTCCTGTCAGTGCCTAGAGACAGAGAGAGCTCTAGGCGGAGAATGAGCCGGTCTGGTGTGTGTCGTGTGGAACGGATGGGGACACACGGACACACACACTCACACACAGGCGGCTCAGGTGTGCAGGGGCATCAGGAGGGGGGGATGTATATTAGAATACAGATGTATTGAAAATGAAAATGAAATGAAATGAATTTATGAGATAGCAATAGATGAAATGAGAATGAAACATGAAAATGAAAATGAAAATGGAAAAATAAATAAAAAATTAAATAATTAAATAAAATTAAAGTATTTGGAATGAAAATGATAATGATAAAAAAAAAAAAAAAAAATGAAAAGGTGATGAAAGAATGATGGAAAAATAATAATGAATGGAAAATGAAAGTAGAAATAAACCTATTATTATAAATGGTAATATTACAAATGAAAGTGGTAACAGCGGCAAAACCGGTAAAAATTAAGAAAAATTATATATGTGGAAAAAATGGTTATTATATATAATATAATATAATTATTTGATTATTATTATCATCACTATCATTAGTAAATTGATTGATGAAAAATGATGGGAATGACAAGTCGGCAGAGGATGGGTTGAACAGAGTGGGACTGGGGGGGGGGGGGGGGGTTGTGGGAATTGCTCAAGACGGGGAATGGTGATGATGGATGCTAATGTAAATCTGGAGCTAAATGATGCCATGTATTTCCAGATCTTCATTTAGTCCATCAGGAACCATAGACCCGAGAGAAAATATCCAGAAGGATTCTTGTCTGCAGAGTTTTTTGAATCTCCTCCCAGCATCATCGTCTTTTTTGATGGTTTCGATACCAAACACTTTGAGACCTGTTGGGTTTCCATTGTGGTGCTCTCTGAAGTGCCTGGGTACTGAGTAGTTGTGGTTTTTCTTATTTTTTATGGACCGATGATGTATATTGCTGTTGATGATGTTGCATTTGTGCTCGCTAAACCTTGTCCTCAAGGGACGTGTTGTACGTCCGACATATAGTAGCCCGCATGGGCAAATAAGGCCGTAAATCACATAGGGGGTGCCGCAATTGATGAATTGGCCAATCTTATGGTTCCGGCCGTCTGTTCCAGTGACTTCTTTTTTTCTATGTGCCATGAAAGGGCAAGCTCCACAGTTTCTGATTCCACATTTGTAGTAACCCTTCTGGTCAAACAGGGATGTCCAACGGTCTGTAGGTGTCTTGGTTTGGTTCAGTGGTTTGCGTACTCTGCTTGGTGCTATTAGACCTCTGAGGTCTTTTGCTTTCCGGAATACAACTTCAGGTTTGGGTGGTAAGATTGAATTGAGAATGGGATCTTGCTTGAGAATGTTCCAGTTTTTCTGGATGGCTCTCTGTATGTCAAAGGCTTTGGTGTTGAATCGTGTGCTAAATCTGATGGAATCCTTCATTGTCTGCTTTTTCCTCTCTGTTTTTTTGAAGGTTGTTACCATGGTAGCTGTGGGGTGTTCATCATAGAGTGACCAGTATTTTAGGAAGGCTTGTTCAATCAGATGTTCTTTATATTCTTTCTCGAAAAATTTATTTTTTAGGATGGACCCTTGTATTTCGTAGTCGCTTCTTTTGGTGCAGGTTTTTTTCAACCTACAGAATTGCCCAAAAGGGATGTTGCGGATCCACTTGGGATGATGGTGGCTTTTGGCATGAAGATAGGAATTCCCTGCACTGGGTTTGAAATGGGTTTTAGATGTGATCATTCCTTCTTCGTCGATAAAGAGATCGAGGTCCAAGAAGACAAGTGATGTGTCATCAGTTACGTGGGTAAAGTTGATGCCAAAGGGATTGGAGTTGCAGTAGTCCAGAAATTTATTGAGATCTGTATGCGATCCGTTCCAGATGATCAGAATGTCATCGATGTATCTGGTGTACAGTGCAAGCTGATCCTTAAAGGGGTTGTTGGCCCAGATGGACAAGTCTTCCCATAGGCCCATGAATAGGTTCGCGTAGCTGGGAGCAAATTTTGCTCCCATAGCTGTCCCTTTTGTTTGTCGAAAGAACTCACCCACAAAAGAAAAGTAGTTGTGAGTGAGGCAGAATTTTATGGAGTCGAGGAGAAATTTAGTCTGTAGGGGGTGTGTATCGCTTTTTGATAGAAAGTACTCCACTGCTTCTAAACCGTATTTGTGTTCTATGGAGGTGTAAAGAGATGAAACGTCAAGAGAAAGCCATTTGTATTGCGGCTGCCACGAGACAGATGAGAGGATATCGAGCATATGACCAGAATCTTTAACGTAAGATGGGAGTTGTGATACTAAGTCTTGTAGGAAATGGTCTATATAGCAGGCTAGATTACTAGTTAGACTGTCAATACCAGCAATGATGGGTCTGCCTGGTGGATGTGTCTGGTTCTTGTGGATCTTGGGGATATGGTAGAAGTGGGGGGTGAGTGGGTATTGTTTGTTCAAGAAAAGGAATTCACTTTTTGTGATGACTCCGTTCTCCTTAGCTTGTTTAAGTAGAATTTCCAGAGAGATGGAGAAAGATGGTAAAGGATCGGCAGGGAGTTTCTCATAAGTCTCAGTGTCTCCGAGTAGTCTAAGAGCCTCAGCTATATAGTCGTCTCTATTTTGAATTACAAGACCACCGCCCTTATCAGCTTGTCTAATAATGATGTCTTCACGGTCTTGGAAGTTCTTAAGGGTTTCTTTGCAGACTTCGGAGTCTTTGTTCCTGATTTTAGTATATTTACCGTTGGTGTGGTCGTTCTGGCAAATCCTTTTAATTTCATCCAGCACTATCTCATAGAAGATGGGAATGTATTTTCCTTTTGCCCAGTGGGGATGAAAAGAAGACTTGGGTTGGAACTCTGTGTGTACGATCTGTTTTTCCATAAGGGCTAGGAGTTCTGGTTCTATTTCATAGTCCTCGCAAGCTCCTTCTTGGTATAGACTCTCTAGATTTTCGAGTGCATTATCTACATACGGAGTCTTGTCAAATCTAGTACTTGTGAGTGAGGATGATGCTTCAGAGGCCGATTCCTGGAGAGCGAAGTACCTTTTCAGAGTGAGATTTCTTGTGTACCTGTTGAGGTCTACGAAGATCTCGAAGAGGTTTGGTGGATTTTTAGGGGCAAAATTAAGGCCCTTGCGTAGGACATCTAGTTCTGTGTCATCAAAGACTGAACTGGATAGGTTAAAAATTTTGATTGTGGTGTGTGTAGGAGTTATCTTTTCCCTTTTTTTGTTTTTCTGTCCTCCTCGTCGTCCTCTTCTTCTCCATCTTCTCTTTTTCTTATCATCCTCTGTGGGAATTCTAGAGGGATTTTTTGTTGTTGTTGAGCTGTGGGGTTCTGACTGTCCACAGCTCTTTCTCCTAAAAAAATGCATGGTGATGTAATTTCTATCGGTTTTGGCTGAGTCGATGGGTTGGCCTCCTGTCGTCTGATGAGGTGGTCGGTGGTGGTGGCCACTGGTGGTGAATTGTGATTTGTATGCGTATTGGCAGTGGTGTTGGTGGGTGGATCTTTAGTGGGTGTTTTTGTTTTTTGGGGGCTGGGCTCCTGATGTTGGGGTATGGCCCACTCTTGAGTCCGGAGGTTTGGTCCATTTGTTTCTGTTTTGGTTCCCATCATTGTGAGAGGAGGGTTGGGGGAAGGCTGATGTCTGAGGATCTTTATTGGTCAGAGAGTTCCCCTTATTTGTCCTCTTGAAGAAGTGGTTTGAATGGTTTTGTGGTTGGGAGCTTCTGTAAGGTCTCGGCTTATATGTGTTTCTTTTATTGGTGTTGTGTTTCGTGTGGCGTTGGGGGGTTATGGGGCGTATGTTGTTTTGAGAGAGTGGTGGAGGTTTTTGGGGGTGTGCATCATTAGCATCTGAAGTTTTTTTCCATTCAAATTCTCGTCCAAAAAGGTAGTCAAGTCTGTCTCTCTCATATTTGCCCGAGTTCTTACTGATAAGATTGGTTTCGAAGCTTACCATTTGGTCATTAATCTTTTTGTCCCAATCGTCAAAAGTTGGGAGATCTGTGTAGGGGGCCAGGTCATCTTGTACATTTTTCAGATCACTCCGGATTTTAATTAGGTTTCTTTCTCTTTGGGTGATGATTGAGAGAAGTAATTTTTTGTTTAATTCTCTCATTTGGATGACCCATGCGTCCTTGAGATCGTCATCTAGCCAGGTGCAAGTCTTGGTTAGTCTAAGACCTCTTGGTATACGGTTAGCTTTGATGTAGTTTTCTAAGAGTAAAATGTCCCACCATTGTATCATTTCTTTCTGTAGAATGTTTCTTAATTTGGAGAAAAGTGTTATCATGAGTTCTTCTCTATTTGGAGTGATTATTGGTTTAGTAGTGGTGTCTGACGATTTGTTGCATATTTCATGTGCTTCGATGCTGTTGGAGAAACCTCTTGCCAGAGAGGTCCGTCTTAGTTCTCTTTGTTCAATAGATAGGACCATGTTGGTCAAATTTTATGATATTTTGTGGCCTGTAGAGTTATAAGTTCTGCTGAACTCGATGCACGTCCACGGGGAGATGTGCCGTGTAGGGGTGGCCTCACCTCAGCTGCGGGAGACCCCTAGGGGTTGGTATAGATTGTGGACAAGGAAAAATTACTCCTGCGCTTGTGAGGGTCTGATTTGATTTTGGGAAGAGTAGTATTGTGAACTGTAACGAAGCTAGAAGAGATGGTAATGCTTGATATATTTTTAACCCATTTTTAATTTCTGATGTCTTTTATATTTTGTCACCTGTTTGCATGATACGTAGTATTGGTATTATTCTACTGTTTTTATTTGCTCTTTATTTCCTCTGAAATAAATTTTATAAATTTTCTATGTTTTGATGTGAGCTTGATCACGCGCCCTTCATCCATCATTCTCCACTTAGCCTACCTGACCACCCCGGGGTCATTCTCTGGGCAGCGGGACAAGCATTACCATCTCTTCTAGCTTCGTTACAGTTCAAAATATAAAAGACATCAGAAATTAAAAATGGGTTAAAAATATATCAAGCATTACCATCTCTTCTAGCTTCGTTACAGTTCACAATACTACTCTTCCCAAAATCAAATCAGACCCTCACAAGCGCAGGAGTAATTTTTCCTTGTCCACAATCTATACCAACCCCTAGGGGTCTCCCGCAGCTGAGGTGAGGCCACCCCTACACGGCACATCTCCCCGTGGACGTGCATCGAGTTCAGCAGAACTTATAACTCTACAGGCCACAAAATATCATAAAATTTGACCAACATGGTCCTATCTATTGAACAAAGAGAACTAAGACGGACCTCTCTGGCAAGAGGTTTCTCCAACAGCATCGAAGCACATGAAATATGCAACAAATCGTCAGACACCACTACTAAACCAATAATCACTCCAAATAGAGAAGAACTCATGATAACACTTTTCTCCAAATTAAGAAACATTCTACAGAAAGAAATGATACAATGGTGGGACATTTTACTCTTAGAAAACTACATCAAAGCTAACCGTATACCAAGAGGTCTTAGACTAACCAAGACTTGCACCTGGCTAGATGACTATCTCAAGGACGCATGGGTCATCCAAATGAGAGAATTAAACAAAAAATTACTTCTCTCAATCATCACCCAAAGAGAAAGAAACCTAATTAAAATCCGGAGTGATCTGAAAAATGTACAAGATGACCTGGCCCCCTACACAGATCTCCCAACTTTTGACGATTGGGACAAAAAGATTAATGACCAAATGGTAAGCTTCGAAACCAATCTTATCAGTAAGAAATCGGGCAAATTTGAGAGAGACAGACTTGACTACCTTTTTGGACGAGAATTTGAATGGAAAAAAAACTTCAGATGCTAATGATGCACACCCCCAAAAACCTCCACCACTCTCTCAAAACAACATACGCCCCATAACCCCCCAACGCCACACGAAACACAACACCAATAAAAGAAACACATATAAGCCGAGACCTTACAGAAGCTCCCAACCACAAAACCATTCAAACCACTTCTTCAAGAGGACAAATAAGGGGAACTCTCTGACCAATAAAGATCCTCAGACATCAGCCTTCCCCCAACCCTCCTCTCACAATGATGGGAACCAAAACAGAAACAAATGGACCAAACCTCCGGACTCAAGAGTGGGCCATACCCCAACATCAGGAGCCCAGCCCCAAAAAACAAAAACACCCACTAAAGATCCACCCACCAACACCACTGCCAATACGCATACAAATCACAATTCACCACCAGTGGCCACCACCACCGACCACCTCATCAGACGACAGGAGGCCAACCCATCGACTCAGCCAAAACCGATAGAAATTACATCACCATGCATTTTTTTAGGAGAAAGAGCTGTGGACAGTCAGAACCCCACAGCTCAACAACAACAACAAAAAATCCCTCTAGAATTCCCACAGAGGATGATAAGAAAAAGAGAAGATGGAGAAGAAGAGGACGACGAGGAGGACAGAAAAACAAAAAAAGGGAAAAGATAACTCCTACACACACCACAATCAAAATTTTTAACCTATCCAGTTCAGTCTTTGATGACACAGAACTAGATGTCCTACGCAAGGGCCTTAATTTTGCCCCTAAAAATCCACCAAACCTCTTCGAGATCTTCGTAGACCTCAACAGGTACACAAGAAATCTCACTCTGAAAAGGTACTTCGCTCTCCAGGAATCGGCCTCTGAAGCATCATCCTCACTCACAAGTACTAGATTTGACAAGACTCCGTATGTAGATAATGCACTCGAAAATCTAGAGAGTCTATACCAAGAAGGAGCTTGCGAGGACTATGAAATAGAACCAGAACTCCTAGCCCTTATGGAAAAACAGATCGTACACACAGAGTTCCAACCCAAGTCTTCTTTTCATCCCCACTGGGCAAAAGGAAAATACATTCCCATCTTCTATGAGATAGTGCTGGATGAAATTAAAAGGATTTGCCAGAACGACCACACCAACGGTAAATATACTAAAATCAGGAACAAAGACTCCGAAGTCTGCAAAGAAACCCTTAAGAACTTCCAAGACCGTGAAGACATCATTACTAGACAAGCTGATAAGGGCGGTGGTCTTGTAATTCAAAGTAGAGACGACTATATAGCTGAGGCTCTTAGACTACTCGGAGACACTGAGACTTATGTGAAACTCCCTGCCGATCCTTTACCATCTTTCTCCATCTCTCTGGAAATTCTACTTAAACAAGCTAAGGAGAACGGAGTCATCACAAAAAGTGAATTCCTTTTCTTGAACAAACAATACCCACTCACCCCCCACTTCTACCATATCCCCAAGATCCACAAGAACCAGACACATCCACCAGGCAGACCCATCATTGCTGGTATTGACAGTCTAACTAGTAATCTAGCCTGCTATATAGACCATTTCCTACAAGACTTAGTATCACAACTCCCATCTTACGTTAAAGATTCTGGTCATATGCTCGATATCCTCTCATCTGTCTCGTGGCAGCCGCAATACAAATGGCTTTCTCTTGACGTCTCATCTCTTTACACCTCCATAGAACACAAATACGGTTTAGAAGCAGTGGAGTACTTTCTATCAAAAAGCGATACACACCCCCTACAGACTAAATTTCTCCTCGACTCCATAAAATTCTGCCTCACTCACAACTACTTTTCTTTTGTGGGTGAGTTCTTTCGACAAACAAAAGGGACAGCTATGGGAGCAAAATTTGCTCCCAGCTACGCGAACCTATTCATGGGCCTATGGGAAGACTTGTCCATCTGGGCCAACAACCCCTTTAAGGATCAGCTTGCACTGTACACCAGATACATCGATGACATTCTGATCATCTGGAACGGATCGCATACAGATCTCAATAAATTTCTGGACTACTGCAACTCCAATCCCTTTGGCATCAACTTTACCCAAGTAACTGATGACACATCACTTGTCTTCTTGGACCTCGATCTCTTTATCGACGAAGAAGGAATGATCACATCTAAAAAACATTTCAAACCCAGTGCAAGGAATTCCTATCTTCATGCCAAAAGCCACCATCATCCCAAGTGGATCCGCAACATCCCTTTTGGGCAATTCTGTAGGTTGAAAAAAACCTGCACCAAAAGAAGCGACTACGAAATACAAGGGTCCATCCTAAAAAAAAAATTTTTCGAGAAAGGATATAAAGAACATCTGATTGAACAAGCCTTCCTAAAATACTGGTCACTCTATGATGAACACCCCACAGCTACCATGGTAACAACCTTCAAAAAAACAGAGAGGAAAAAGCAGACAATGAAGGATTCCATCAGATTTAGCACACAATTCAACACCAAAGCCTTTGACATACAGAGAGCCATCCAGAAAAACTGGAACATTCTCAAGCAAGATCCCATTCTCAATTCAATCTTACCACCCAAACCTGAAGTTGTATTCCGGAAAGCAAAAGACCTCAGAGGTCTAATAGCACCAAGCAGAGTACGCAAACCACTGAACCAAACCAAGACACCTACAGACCGTTGGACATCCCTGTTTGACCAGAAGGGTAACTACAAATGTAGAATCAGAAACTGTGGAGCTTGCCCTTTCATGGCACATAGAAAAAAAGAAGTCACTGGAACAGACGGCCGGAACCATAAGATTGGCCAATTCATCAATTGCGGCACCCCCTATGTGATTTACGGCCTTATTTGCCCATGCGGGCTACTATATGTCGGACGTACAACACGTCCCTTGAGGACAAGGTTTAGCGAGCACAAATGCAACATCATCAACAGCAATATACATCATCGGTCCATAAAAAATAAGAAAAACCACAACTACTCAGTACCCAGGCACTTCAGAGAGCACCACAATGGAAACCCAACAGGTCTCAAAGTGTTTGGTATCGAAACCATCAAAAAAGACGATGATGCTGGGAGGAGATTCAAAAAACTCTGCAGACAAGAATCCTTCTGGATATTTTCTCTCGGGTCTATGGTTCCTGATGGACTAAATGAAGATCTGGAAATACATGGCATCATTTAGCTCCAGATTTACATTAGCATCCATCATCACCATTCCCCGTCTTGAGCAATTCCCACCCCCCCACCCCCCCGTCCCACTCTGTCCAACCCATCCTCTGCCGACTTGTCATTCCCATCATTTTTCATCAATCAATTTACTAATGATAGTGATGATAATAATAATCAAATAATTATATTATATATAATAACCATTTTTTCCACATATATAATTTTTCTTAATTTTTACCGGTTTTGCCGCTGTTACCACTTTCATTTGTAATATTACCATTTATAATAATAGGTTTATTTCTACTTTCATTTTCCATTCATTATTATTTTTCCATCACCTTTTCATTTTTTTTTTTTTTTTTTTTTTTATCATTATCATTTTCATTCCAAATACTTTAATTTTATTTAATTATTTAATTTTTTATTTATTTTTCCATTTTCATTTTCATTTTCATGTTTCATTCTCATTTCATCTATTGCTATCCCATAAATTCATTTCATTTCATTTTCATTTTCAATACATCTGTATTCTAATATACATCCCCCCCTCCTGATGCCCCTGCACACCTGAGCCGCCTGTGTGTGAGTGTGTGTGTCCGTGTGTCCCCATCCGTTCCACACGACACACACCAGACCGGCTCATTCTCCGCCTAGAGCTCTCTCTGTCTCTAGACGCTGACAGGAGCCAGATCACATGACCGCCCTTGGAGCGCACAACCACGCCCACCCGCCTGACGGCGTGCGCTCCACCGCTGGCCACACATACACCTCCCAGTCACCCAATCCTCTTACAGCCCACGCTCAGGCCCGCCCCCTCAACCGGCTTTATAGTAAGTATCCTCGTCTGCCATTCTCCCTCACTTAAGACAGAGTGACTGCTGCGAACACACACGGCTGCAGCATTCTCTCGTGAGACTTCTACCCCCCTCCATCCTCCATTTACTGGACAATACCTTTCCAGGAGTGCTACAAGACAAAAAATCTTCCCTCCACCCAGCCAGTGACAGGTACACAGCCTTCTCCATCTTTTTATCTAGCTACATGCCTAAATATGATTTCCTGCCAGTGTCCTGGGGGATCCCCCCTCCCCCCCCCCCCCCCCTCCTCTAACATCATGTTCCTTTTCTCCCTCCCCCCTCCACCAGGTTCACACCACCCCATAACCAGTCTCTACATACTTAAAGGAGAACCCACACACCATATACTATCACATAGGTAGATGTATTTTTTCTACATGACAAGGCACCAGCTTTTCCTTTGTCAATATATATATTTTCCAACTAATACAACAACCTCTTAAATTAACCCTTCTGAGTCATACACATATATATATACATATATGCGTATGTATGCATTTTTTATTTTTATTTTTATTTTAAAAAATCTTTTTATATATATATGTTTATATATATATATTTTTTATATATATCTTTCTCTCTTTGACCATTCATGTATACTATCCTCAAACACTATGCCATATCCAATTGGGATAGATATTGTTCCTTTGCCAATTCTCTGTACACATATGAGTTCCCATTCCATCACATTCATACATCAATCCATTTTTATTCACTTATTGTGTGATTGTGTCTTTTGTTTTATGCATATTCACCCATCATGCGCTTCCTGTTTTGTTTTGTTTTGTTTATTTGATTTCTTGTTGCATTTTCTCGTCATGTGCTCCATACTGCAATTTTAGCTGATATTCTGTCTATGTATGTAATTGCACACATATACAAATGTTCTCCTTTTTATACTGTCTGTGTATACGTGTGTGCCTGTGCATGTGCACACAGGTGCATACGCGTCTATAATTTGTACACATGTGTGTATGTATATATATATGTGTGTATAGATATATATATATGTATATATATATATATATATTTCTCTTCTGTTCTCTGTTCCACCTAGAACGCTTGATGGTGGACTGGTATGGAACACAGAAAATCGCATCTTCCATTTCAGGCCGCTTTGTCCAACTAGCCATCATGTTGATGTACATACTTTGGCCTACTGGCGATTAAAGACTGCACCCTGGTTCTCAAACAGGCTCTGATGAAGAGGTCATCCTCGAAACGCGTTAGCCAACTCTAAATACCTGCCTAAACATGGGCTCTTGATATATTTTTAACCCATTTTTAATTTCTGATGTCTTTTATATTTTGTCACCTGTTTGCATGATACGTAGTATTGGTATTATTCTACTGTTTTTATTTGCTCTTTATTTCCTCTGAAATAAATTTTATAAATTTTCTATGTTTTGATGTGAGCTTGATCACGCGCCCTTCATCCATCATTCTCCATGTGTGCATAAGCCCTGGGTATACATAACATAGATCAAAGTTTCCAAAATTTTTTTTTTTTCTCAGCAGAACACCTAGAGCAGGAACACAGATTTTGGCATGGGTCATTGGGAGATAAAGAACACAAAGAAAAGAGAAAGACAGAAAGAAAAATGAAAAAAAGACAAAGAAAAAAAAAAAAAAAAAAAAAAAGGAAAAGAAAGAATTTCCAACTAGATGGTGGCCACAGCCTGTCTACAACTCAGCTTGCTGCTATGCTTAAAATAACATATGTTTGACTACCATCCGCTCCTGTCTGCGGAGCTCCAACGGCAACCACCAATTTTGTTTTTCCTCTTTTCTCTTTTTTTTTTTTTGACTGTGCTACTGTCCGGAACCTGCTTCCCCTACCTAAGAGCTTCCACAAGTGTTGGAACACAACACTGAACTGTTGCTAATTAAAGTTTAAGGGTTTACTGTTTTTGAGTTTTGGGTATAGGCCAGATCTGATCACTCCCCAAATTTTCTGGGGATGTCATCAGATGAGGGCAGGTTTGACACCTCAGTGTCATCACGGGTATTGTTTATCAGTGTTATATCTATTCATGTTCGTTTGTCTATTTGGTCTTCCATAGGTCATGATTCCACCTGGTACAGGCTCCCTGGGTCCTTGCTGCCCCTGAGCTGTGCACGTGCACCTGCTTCACTACTCCTTTCTTCCCCCGCCAGACCTCCACACAATGACAGGACGTGACGCCCCCACCTTCAGTGCGCTGTCCTGGAATGTCCGGGGGCTCAATTCTAAATTTAAGAGAGCGATACTCTTCAAGTACCTCAAATTGCACTCCCCGCATATAGTAATTTTACAGGAAACGCACCTTATGGGCAGCAAACTACTGGCGCTGAAAAAGCCATGGATCCAGAGAGCCTTCCATGCTTCCTATTCCACATATGCCAGAGGGGTCACAATCCTAATTAGTAAATCCTTCCCATGTGTGATGGAACATGTTCACACTGACCCCCAGGGTAAATATGTACTAATAGTGTTCACTGTCTGGGGTGTCCGGTATATTGTAGTAGGTGTATACATTCCCCCTCCTTTTTCCTCCTCCACCTTATACACCATTCTAGAGAAAATCACTCCATACTGCCCTGCTAGACTGTTATTAATGGGTGATTTCAACGCCATTCTGGCCCCAGACCTGGACAGACCAACCCCCTCCAAACAATTCTCTACTGACTTGCTCTCATGGGCAGAGGCGCTAGGTGTATCTGAGGTGTGGAGATGGAAACATCCCATGACCAGAGCATACTCCTGTTTCTCCAATACACATAAAACTTCCTCCCGCATCGATCTCGCCTTTGCCAACCCGACTATGCTGACAGATGTACTTGATGCCTCATATTTGCCCAGCAGACTCTCAGATCACTGCCCCCTACTCCTTACTGTTTGTTCCCCGTCCTCCCGTTCCTCCTCCCTTTGTCGCCTGGGGACCCATTGGATCTCTCATGCTGACCTGGCAGACACCATTCCACCACGCTTAGTGGAATACTGGGATCTTAATACGGGATCCTCCTCCACAGCGGTGACCTGGGATGCCTTTAAGGCTTTTACCAGAGGGCAATACATTTCTTCTATTGCTGGGATCCGGAGAGAACAAGCGGCTACCACTACTGCCCTACAGACCACTGCGCAATCCCAATCAGACATCTATGCAGCTGACCCCACTGACACACACTTTGACTCCCTCAATGCAGCGAAACGTGAGCTACACCTCCACCTCACCGAAGTTACCAGACTTGACCTTTACCGCAACAAACAATGGTTCTTTGAACAAGGAGACCGCAACGGTCACCTTCTGGTGATGCTTGCACAACATGACAGACCGCTGACGGTGATCTCTAGTGTGGTGTCCCCTTCGGGAGGGTCGGCCTCTTCCCTGCCAGACATACTTGAAGCCTTCCGTCAGTACTACAGCTCTCTCTATACTTCAGTGCTACCATCGGACTTCCAGTCGCGGGACCTCGCACCTTGGCTGGACCCCTTGGCACTTGGCTGGTTGTCTGATGGGGAGAGAGAATCCCTAGTGAGGCCGATTACCCCGGAGGAGGTACTGAAAGCGATTAGGTCCTTTCCCGCGGGAAAGTCTCCGGGCCCAGATGGACTACCCATTGAGTTCTACAAAACTCATGGGGACCTATTGGCCCCCAAATTGGCCCAGCTCTATTCCCAATGTTTGACTGATGGTGCCCTCCCAGCTTCCATGGGCCATGCCCATGTCATTCTCATTCATAAAGTGTCTAAAGACCCCACATCCTGTGCCTCCTACAGACCAATCGCCCTACTTGATACAGACTTCAAGATTCTCACCAAATTACTAACCACGAGACTACAGCCCCTACTACCATCTATCATTGAGACTGACCAGACTGGTTTCATGGCCAATAGAGCGACAGACGTTAACTTGAGGCGTCTGTTCACCAACATACACGCACAACATCTCAATGAAGGATCTAGAGTGGTGGCCTCCCTGGACATTGAGAAGGCCTTCGACACGGTCGAGTGGCCTTTTCTCTGGGAGGTCCTCCGCAGGATGGGGTTCCCCCTGATCTTCATTGAATGGATGAAGGTCCTCTACCGTGACCCCACCTCGGCTATTAAGCTGGGAGGGGGCCTGTCACAGTCCTTCCATCTAACCAGGGGCACGCGGCAGGGCTGCCCTCTCTCTCCGGCCTTATTTGCCATCGCGATGGAGCCACTTGCCGAGGCCCTTTGCACCTCTCCTCACATTAGGGGACTGCGGGTTGGCTGGCTGGAGGAGAGGGTCGCCCTGTATGCGGATGACCTCCTACTCTTCCTTAATGATGCGGGTCCATCACTCGAGGGAGCCCTGCAGGTCCTCAACTCCTTCTCCTCTGTCACGGGCCTCAGGGTTAACTGGACAAAATCTCTCCTGTTCCCCGTGGATCCTGCAGCCCGTGACACAGCTCCCACGGACATCCCTCTACAATGGGTCGAGAATTTTAAATACTTAGGGGTGGTGGTCTCCAGGCAGGCTTCTGAGTTCTTACCCCTCAACTTGTCCCCGGTGGTTCAGGAGACTCGGCAACGGCTGAAGGCGTGGGAATCGTTGCCTCTTTCACTGTTGGGACGCATTCATTTGTTTAAAATGAAAATACTCCCCAAATTTACATACTTATTCCGCCACTCTCCACAGTGGATTCCTAATTCCTTTTTCAAACAACTACATCGCCTCCTCGCCTCTTTCCTATGGGGGTCCCAATCCCCCAGATACAGCTGGTCAACACTGATACGCCCGACCTCCCAAGGTGGCTTGGCGTGTCTGGATCTATACAAGTACTATCTGGCCGCCCAGCTAGTAACAGCTGCTTGGTGGCTCAATCCGGACACCTCCAACCCAGCTACCATGGTCGAGACGGCAGTGTTGGGATCCCTAGAGGCGCTCAAATTTTTGCTTTTTCGAGGCCCTCGAGCCCCTTATCCACTGACACCCTCCATGCGCACTACACTGCGTGCATGGGGGGCAGGTCTCAAATTAGAAAAATACCCTCAACAGGCAATCTCACCCAATGCTCCCCTTTGGATAAACCCAACCCTGGAGCACATCTATAAACTACCTGAGCCTCATGCCTGGACCAAATTTAACATTAAAACGGTGGCACAGATTATCTCCAATCAATCCCTAGTCCCGCTCTCCAAACTAAACTCCGATTTTAATATACCCCAGTCCTATTTTTTTTCGATTCCTTCAACTCTCCCATGCCTTCAGTCACCAATTCTCCAACTCCCCTCCTCAACTAGTCCAATCTTCACTGGAGGACCTTCTTAGATCAGATTGTGCGAAAAAACCCACTTCTCAATTATATTCACACCTGACTGTCACCTCCCTCCCGACTATGGAAAAGCTAAGATCTAAATGGTCCCATGACATCCCCAATTTTGACAACGATGACATATGGGATTTCCCATTTAGCTCCCTGGTCTCTCTGAGAGATCGCCTGATCCAATTCAAGATAGTCCATCGGGCATATTTTACCCCTCACAGACTACACAAAATGAACCCCGACTCCCCTCCTGGGTGTTGGAGATGTGGTGGGACTCCTGGGGACTTCACCCACATCTTCTGGACCTGTCCGGCAATTGTCGGATACTGGAGGGAGATATTGGACTTTATCACACAAATCACCTCTGTGCCACTACAACCATCAATGTCAATCTGCATACTAGGCCTGGTAGAACAACTAATTCCTACGGTGGCGGGACGCACACTGGTGGGATTGCTCCTGTTCTATGCCCGTAAAGCTATAGCCCTTAGTTGGCGCAAAGCAACCCCCCCTCCTCTCTCCCTGTGGAAACAATTAACAATAGCTTACCTCTGTATAAAGACACATATGACAACAGAGGCTGCCCCAACAAATATAGCAAAGTCTGGTCTAAGTGGCTGGCAGATCCCTCCACCGCTTCAGAGGCCTCTCAGTAGACCCCAATCACAAAGTAGCTCCCAAGCGGGTGCCAGGTGTACACAATAATCTACAATATGCTATTTTACCATGTACAACTGCACATAGCACCACCATGACCCAGTAAACTGTACCGCTATGACTGATGTCATAATATATTCTTCATGAATAAGGTGAAAGCGTGATACCTGCAAGGATCACATAGACATCATATTAGACCAATGTATGTTTAACTGTTTGTTCTCTTTATCTGTTTTTGTTTCTCTTTTTAAAAACCAATAAAAAGATTTTGGAAAAAAAAAAAATAACGTATGTTTGGGAATAATGGATGCAATACCAAGTAAAAAACTGTAGTACTGATTATTACCGTATATACTCATGTATAAGTCGAATTTTTCAGCCCCTTTTTTGGGGCTGAAAGTACCCCCTTCGTCTTATACACGAGTCACCGCCGTCTGCCTACATGATCAGCGTGTCATGCAGGCAGACGGCGGCCAGCGTGTGCTGCATACCACTCGGCTGCGGCTCTCGGCTCTCACAGTTCAAAAGCCGCGCCTCCTCGTCTGTGATAGGCAGTCAGTGTACAGCCTATCACGGACATTCTCTCATCCTCGTCCGTGCTATGAGGATGAGAGAATGTCCGTGATAGGCTGAACACTGACTTCTGGGAAATGGAGTTTTCTGCCTACCATGGACGACGAGGAGGCACGGCATTTGAACAGTGAATGGCCGCCGACACAGGACACAGGTAGGATGCACACAGACACATACACAGGACCATATACACATGACACATGCACACATACACAGGTACATATACACATGCACATATACACAGGACACAGGTAGAGGACACATGACACATGCACATATACACAGGACACAGGTACATATACACATGACACAGGTACAGGACACATGCACATATACACAGGACACAGGTACATATACACATGCACATATACACAGGACACAGGTACATGACACATGCACATATACACAGGACACAGGTACGGGACACATGCACATATACACAGGACACAGGTACAGGACACATGCACATATACACAGGACACAGGTACAGGACACATGCACATATACACAGGACACAGGTACATATACACATGACACAGGTACAGGACACATGCACATATACACAGGACACAGGTACATATACACATGCACATATACACAGAACACAGGTACATGACACATGCACATATACACAGGACACAGGTACGGGACACATGCACATATACACAGGACACAGGTACAGGACACATGCACATATACACATGACACAGGTACAGGACACATGCACATATACACAGGACACAGGTACAGGACTCATGCACATATACACAGGACACAGGTACATATACACATGCACATATACACAGGACACAGGTACATGACACATGCACATATACACAGGACACAGGTACAGGACACATGCACATATACACAGGACACAGGTACAGGACACATGCACATATACACAGGACACAGGTACATATACACATGACACAGGTACAGGACACATACAAATATACACAGGACACAGGTATGGGACACATGACACATGCACATATACACAGGACACAGGTACGGGACACATGCACATATACACAGGACACAGGTACATGACACATGCACATATACACAGGACACATGCACATATACTCAGGACACATGACACATGCACAGGACACAGAGAGGTATACAGCTGCAGAAGGGCATTGTTGACCCTCTTTTTCCACTTACAGTAGCTGCTGCATTTCTCACCCTCGTCTTATACTTGGGTCAATACATTTTTCCCGTATTTTGGTGGTAAATTAGGGCCTCGACTTATACTCGGATCGACTTATACTCAAGTATATACGGTATTAGTGGATGCAGCAAAAGACATTGGCTAGAACACTGAACAGAACATTGTAGCACTGAATACATATACATATAATGCCTTGAAAAAGTATTCCTACCCCTTGAAATTTTCCACATTTTGTTATGTTACAACCAAAAATGTAAATGTATTCTATTGGGATTTTATGTCACAGACCAACACAACATGGCACATAATTGTGAAGTGGAAGGAAAATGATAAATTGTTTTCCAAATTTTTTACAAATATCTGAAATGTGTGGCGTGCATTTGTATTCAGCCCCTAACCAAAATCTAGTGGAACCAATTGCTTTCAGAAGTCACCTAATTAGTAAATAGAGTCCACCTGTGTGTAATTTAATCTCAGTATAAATACAGCTTTTCTGTGAAGCCCTCATAGCTTTGTTAGAGAACCTTAGTGAACAAACAGCATCCACGAAGGCCAAGGAACACACCACACAAGTCAGGAAAAAGTTGTGGAGAAATTTAAAGCAGGGTTAGGTTATGAAAAAAAAAATTCTCAAGCTTTAACCACTTCAGCCCCGGAAGTATTTACCCCCTTCCTGACCAGTGCGTTTTTTGCGATTTGGCACTGCGTCGCTTTAACTGACAAGTGTGCGGTCGTGCGACGTGGCTCCCAAACAAAATTGACATCCTTTTTTCCCCACAAATAGAGCTTTCTTTTGGTGGTATTTGATCACCTCTGCGATTTTTATTTTTTGCGCTATAAACAAAATAAGAGCAACAATTTTGAAAAAAAACGCATTATTTTTTACATTTAGCTATAATAAATATCCCCCAAAAATATATTAAAAAAACATTTTTTTTTCCTCAGTTTAGGCTGATATGTATTCTTCTACAAATTTTTGGTAAAAAAAAAAAAAAAAAAATCGCAATAAAGCGTTTATTGATTGGTTTGCGCAAAAGTTATAGCATTTACAAAATAGGGGATAGTTTTATGGCATTTTTATTAATAATTGTTTTTTTACTAGTAATGGCAGCGATCAGCGATTTTTATTGTGACTGCGACATTATGGCGGACATGTCGGACATTTTTGACACATTTCTGGGACCATTGTCATTTATACAGCAATCAGTGCTATAAAAATGCACTGATTCCTGTGTAAATGACACTGGCAGTGAAGGGGTTAACCACTAGGGGGCGTGGAGGGGTTAAGTCAGTACTAGGGATGTGTTCTAACTGTAGGGGGGATGGGCTGTGTGTGACACGTCACTGATCTCTGCTCCCGATGACAGGGAGCAGAGATCCAGTGACACTGTCACTAGGCAGAACGGGGAGATGCTGTTTACATCAGTATCTCCCCGTTTGTCCTCTTCGTGAGGCGATCGCAGGTACCCCCACGGCGATCGAGTCTGCGGGACCCGTGACCCAACTCACAGAGCTCGCGACAGGTGCGCACGCCGCCGGCGCGCTCGCGGTGGCACTTTCAAAGTAATGTACGGGTACGTTACTTTGCACAGCCGTGCCATTCTGCCGACGTATATCTACAGAAGGCGGTCGGCAAGTGGTTAAACATCTCACGGAGCAAAGTTCAACCCATCGTTCAAAAATGGCACAACTGCAAAAATACCAAGACATGGGCGTCCACATAAACAGACAGGCCGGGCAAGGAGAGCATTAATTAGAGAAGCAACTAAGAGGCTCATGGTAACTCTGGAGGCGTAGCAGAGATCCACAGCTCAGGTGGGAGAATCTGTCCACGACAGACTTGAGACTGGGGGGGGGGGGTCAACCTTCCAGCAGGACAACGACCCTAAACATACAGCCAAGCTACAATGGAATGGTTTAGACCTAAGCTTATGCATGTGTTAGAATGGTCCAGTCAAAGTCCAAACCTAAATCCAATTGAGAATCTGTGAAAACACTTGAAAATTGCTGTTCATAGATGCTCGTCATCCAATCTGACATACCTTGAGCTATTTTGCAAAGAAGGATGGGCAAAAACGTCACTCTAGATGTGCAAAGCTGGTAGAGACATCCCCAAAAAGACTTGCAGCTGTAATTGCAGCAAAAGGAGGTTCTACAAAGTATTGACTCAGGGGGGCTGAATATAAATGTACCTCACACTTTTCACATATTTGTAAAAAAAAAAAATTGAAAACCATTTATCATTTTCCTTCCACTTCACAATTATGCGCCACTTTATGTTGGTCGATCACATAAAATCCCAATAAAATACATGTACGTTTTTGGTTGCAACATGACAAAATGTGGAAAATTTCAAGTGAGATGAATACTTTTTCAAGGCATTGTAACATTGTACACAATGGATACTGGCCATAATGTGGTATTTTCCCGATTCACACTGATCTTTAAAAAAGCATAACATTTGAGCGGATGAGAAAATCATTCGATTTTTCCCCCAATTAACAAAGAACAAATACCTTTTTTAAATACCACCCTATAGAACTGAATTCATACACAAAGTGATAGAACATTTTAGTTTAGGACATAGAACAATGGACATTGGGCATAACACTAACACTGGATGTATGGATATAGCAACGCTGGATTCTACTCTGGGTATAACACTGAACAGAGGATCTTCCCAGATATCACAGATGACACACTACATTCAAACCTGGTTTATGTGATACGGATGTCTGGCTCTAAACTCAAACAGGACACCAGCAGGCTCACCCGCCAGCCTCTCTCACTCAGCAGTCAGCGTCCTGGCTGAGCAACGCACACATTTCTGGCACAGAGAGACCTCCTCCACGTTCCTCCTCCTCTGCTCTCAGCAGCAGCTCCCCATCCTCACATATCATAGACTATTCCTAGGCCTGGCCACAAACCCACAGCTCCAGTGGTTGCACAGGCTGCCACAGCAATGTCTGATTCTAAAGTGCCTGGTCTTCAGAGGTTTTTCAGTTGCCATGGCAACCAGGAATAGTCCAGTCCTTTTCTACACACACTCTATAATCTATGATGACATTCCCTGGCTGGCCAAACTGAGTAAAGAGCTGATATTTCACAGTTAATTTTTTTCAGTCTATTGTTTATGTTACCCAGAATAAAAGTTCAAGAATTGTTGACCTTCATGTTATGTCTACAGGCCACATTCACATTATTATTCATGCCAACTAAAATACAATAAAGTGGGGTGCATGAACGATAGGATGCACTCCCATTTATTTTTAATGTCACTACAGCAAGAAAACATTGTTCATGATTAAAGGTTAAAGCGAAGTCCCACACAAAAATGGAACTTCCGCTTTTCGGAACCCTCCCCCCCTCCGGTGTCACATTTGGCACCTTTCAGGGGGGAGGGGGGTGCAGATACCTGTCTAAGACAGGTATTTGCACCCACTTCCGGCATAGACTCCCATGGGAGTCTACGCCTCTTCCCGTCCCCACCGAGCTGTCTCCTGTGACACTAATCAGCTTTAGGGCAGTTAGTAGTAGGCCAAGGTAGCTTTAGGGTACCCTCTAATAAAGGTTTAACGCCTTGATTTCCCCCCAGTTGACCCTTTCACCAGTTTCACTAATATAGTGTACAGATCTATTTTCTGATTCCCGCATTAGTGTCACGGGTGACGCTAGTGCACCAGTTAGCTGGTTAGTTTCACCAGCAGGTTTTAATAGCGTCAGGGTACCCCCATATATTACCTAATAAAGGTTTTAACCCCATGATTGCCCCCTAGTTAACCTTCTCACCCCCTGTCACCGGTGATCACCATATTAGTGTCACGGGTGACGCTGGTTAGTTTTTAATAGCATCAGGGTACCAGCCGTATATTGCCCAATAAAGGTTTAACCCCCTGATAAGCCGATGGGTGACATCAGTTAGGTTTTAGAGTCAGTTAGGGTCAGCGTTAATCCCACACACATCATACACCTCCCTTAGTGGTATAGTGTCTGATATCCTAGCGTCCCCAATAGTTTAGGGTTCCTAAAAATGCAGCATTAGCAGGATCAGCCCAGACACCTGCTAGCACCTGCGTTTAGCCCCTCTGCCCAGCCCACCCAAGTGCAGTATCAATTGATCACTGTCACAAAACGCAACGCACATATCTGCAGCGTTCACAGAGTCAGGCCTGATCCCTGCGAACACTAACAGTTTTTTTGGTAGTGATTGAAGCAGGCTCTGACAATCAGGTGCTCATTTGCCTGTGAGTTGCACTTGCTGTACCTATAAATTTAGAGGCCAAAAATGTCCAAACAGAGGTACACTAGCGAAGAGGTCTACACGTTGCTGAGCATGACAGATGAGAGTGAAGGGGAAGCCGCCTCACTGGCAGATTCAGGCTCAGTATACGAACCAGTAGACAGCAGCAGCACCCTAACAGATAGCTCTGACGACGAAGTAGTGGTCGCTGCTAAGATCAGCCGTTCTTCTGTTGTTGAGTCCCACTGAATATGCCAATCGTAATTGGGAGCCCGCCACTTCTGCAATGCCCGTACTTCCCCCACTCACTGGCCAACCTGGAATTCAGGTGGAAACAGTTGATTTTACGTCACTTGAATTTTAGTCACTATTTTTTCACGGAAGATCTCTATAGATCTATTGTGGACCAAAGCAATCTGTATGCTGGTCAATTCATCGCCACTAATCCCCATTTGACCCTTGCCAGAGAATGGAAACCTATTACGGTTTCCGATTTTAAGACCTTTCTGGGCCTATCCCTCCTCATAGGCATAACTAAAAAAAAGAGTTGCGGTCATATTGGTCCACTGACCCAATTCACCATATGCCCGTGTTCTCTGCTTCCATGACGCGATATGAACAGATCTTGCGGTTCATGCATTTTAATGACAATGAACTCTGTCGTCCTCGGGGTGATCCTGATTTTGATCAGCTCTACAAAATTCGGCCCCTCGTAAACCACTTCAACCAACAGTTTGCAGCCTCATTTACTCCCGATCAAGTTGTCTGCATTGACGAGTCCCTGATTACGATTTCTGGCTGCTTGTCTTTCAGTACCAGTACAGTACCTCCCCAGCAAACGTGCCAGATATGGGGTCAAGTTGTATAAGCTCTGTGACAGGGCCACAGGCTATACATATAGTTTTATGGTTTATGAGGGAAAAGACAGTCACGTGGAGCCCCCCAACTGCCCAGACTACATAGGGAGCGCTGGCAAGATTGTTTGGGACTTGGTGTCACCCTTATTCGGAAAGGCGTGGACAATTATTACACAAGCGTGCCACTTTTTAGTCACCTGTTTGGATTGTGGAATTGCACGTGGCACCGTGCAATCTAATCGCCGGGGCTTCCCCCAACGGCTTGTAGATTCCCAACATAGACAGGGGGAGAAAGTCTGCTTGAAGTGTAATAATTTGCTCGCAGTGAAGCAGAGGGATAATCAGAATGTTTTCTTTCTGTCCTCCCTTCACGCAGATATGATGGTCCAAATTCCAACAGTGACTGGTGTTGAAAAACCGCTGTGTCCATGAATATAACCTTAACATGGGAGGGGTGGACCTCAATGACCAGTTGATGGCACCGTACTTAATTGCCCCTAAGGCCAGACACTGGTACAAAAAAGTGTCTGTATATTTATTCCAATTGGTTCTGCTGAACGCTTATGTGCTATACAAAGCGTCAGGACGAACTGGATCCTTCCTTAAATTCCAGGAAGAGATAGTCACAGTTCTTCTTACATAGTTTCATAGTTAGTCAGGCTGAAAAAAGACACAAGTCCATCCAGTTCAACCTTAAAAACAATAAATAAATTAAATAAAAAATATCGTACAATCCAATATACCCAATTTTATACCCACAGTTGATCCAGAGGAAGGCAAAAAAAAACCAGCAGAGCATGCTCCCATTTGCTACAGCAGGGGAAAAATTCCTTCCTGATCCCCCAAGAGGCAATCGGATTTTCCCTGGATCAACTTTACCTATAAATGTTAGTACTCAGTTATAATATGTACATTTAGGAAAGTATTCAGGCCTTTCTTAAAGAAATCTACTGAGATGGCCAGAACCACCTCTGGCAGGAGTCTATTCCACATTTTCACAGCTCTTACTGTGAAGAAACCTTTCCGTATTTGGAGATGAAATCTCTTTTCCTCTAGACGTAAAGAGTGCCCCCGTGTCCTCTGTGTTGACCGTAAAGAGAATAACTCAACACCAAGTTCACAATATGGATCCCTTATATATATTATACATTCTGTTTCCAGACAGTGCTGTGCCCCAACTTCCCAATGCAAATGCAGTGAGCCGGCTGCAGGAGAGGCATTTTCCGTATGTCCTCCCTGGTACCCCTACCCAACGAGCACCCCAAAGAAGATGTTGTGTCTGTAGCAAGGCGCGGATATAGGCGTGACACCCGCTATTATTGTCCCTCCTGTCCAACCTGGTCTCTGCATCAGTGAATGTTTTCAACGCTACCACACACTAGTGGAGTATTAGTGTAGGGGGACAGCACTGCAAAAGTGTAAAAAAACAAAACAAAAACAGATAAAATTAAAAAGCCAAAAATAATTGTCGTTTTATTCTTCTTCTCTCTCTCTCTATTGTTCTGCTCTGTTTTACTGTATTGTATGCATAACTGCAATGTTTTATTGTTACTATGTTTTATCACGTTTGCTTTTCAGGTATGTAATTCTTTTACACTGTTTACTGTGTTTTATTGGTGATAACCAGTATTTTTTTCCCAGGTACGCCATTCAGTTGCAGCACTGATTTATTTATCTTGACAGCAACAGCGTTTGCTCTCACGATACGTAAATCAGCGACTCCGGCGCTGTAGGAGGTGATTTCACCACTACAGTTAAAATAAAATTTCAAAAAACGGTGCGTGTATGCCCATCATTAGAAGTGGGTGGATGCAGGGCGGTATTATAATGGTGGGCATACCCATCGATCAATCTCTTTTTTCGTTCAGGCCACAGGCTGCCTGAAAAAAATTTTAAAAAATAATAAAAATGGAAAAACATTACAATATATGCCCAACAAGGACCAGCGATGTACTGGTATGTTGCTGGACTTTGATTGGTTATACCGGAATAATGCCTGCAGGTTTAGGGATCTTCTTGGCATTCTTTTCCGCCGACGGTCGGCTTTCATGTAAAAGCAATCCTAGCAGCTAATTAGCTGCTAGACTAGTTTTACAAGCAGTTGGAGGGGGAACGTTCCCCCCCCCCCTTCCATGGTTTTCTCTGGCTCTCCTGTCCCACTGGGGAACCCGAGAATGCTGCCAGTGGTTCCGCCAGCTGACCATAGAGCTGATCGAAGAACAGAACGGCTCCAATCAAGCTCTATGGCCTAAGAAACCGGAAAGCTACAAGCATTTCATGACTTTGGTTTCGCTGGATGTAAACAGCGCCATTGGGAAATTGGGAAAGCATTTTATCACACCGATCTTGGTGTGGTCAGATGCTTTGAGGGCAGAGGAGAGATCTAGAGTCTAATAGACCCCAATTTTTTTTTTTTTTAAAAGAGTACCTGTCACTACCTATTGGTATCATAGGGGATATTTACATTTCCTGTGATAACAATAAAAAGGATAAAAACATTTTTTTAAAAATAAAAATGAAAGGGTCAGTGTAAAAATAAAATAAAAAAGCAAAATAATTAATTAAAAATAAATAAAGCACGCCTGTCCGCCCGTGCTTGTGCACAAAGGCGAACACAAGCGTCGGCCTCCTGTCGTAAGTAAACAGCAATTGCACCATGCATGTGAGGTATCACCGCGAACGTCAGATCAAGGGCAGTAATTTTAGCAGTAGACCTCCTCTGTAAATCTAAAATGGTAACCTGTAAAGGCTTTTAGAAATGTATGTAGTTTGTCGCCGCTGCACAGTTGTGCGCAATTTTAAAGCATGTCATGTTTGGTATCTATGTACTCGGCTGAAGATCATCTTTTATATTTTACCAAACATTTGGGCAATATAGTGTGTTTTAGTGAATTAAAATTCAAAAGTGTTTTTTTTCCCCAAAAAATTGCGTTTGAAAAATCACTGCGCAAATACTGTGTAAAAAAAAATTGCAACACCCACCATTTTAATCTGTAGGGCCTTTGCTTTAAAAAAAATATATAATGTTTGGGGTACAAAGTAATTTTATAGCAAAAAAATAAATATTTTTCATGTAAACAAAACGTGTCAGAAAGGGCATTGTCTTCAAGTGGTTAGAAGAGTGGGTGATCTGTGGCATAAGCTTCTAATGTTGTGCATAAAATGCCAGGACAGTTCAAAACCTTTTTGAAAAGTGGACACCCCAAGCTGCTTGCTGATAGGCATGTTGAGTCCATGGAATATTTTTAATTTTATGTACAAGTTTCGGAAAAATTCCTTTTTATTTATTTATTTGTTTTTTTTACACAAAGTTGTCACAAAAGTATGTATTGCTCACGCATGGCATGGGTATATGTAAAATTACACCCCAAAGGGGGGTGCGCAAACAAGGAAGATGGCTGCTTAATCCTCCTGCACCACGCCGTCGGAACACACACGCTCGCATAAGCCAGCACAGCCCGCACTCAGCCACCTCTCACCTACCTCCCACGGCCCCAAAACACCCCAGGCTCCTAGCGGTATGTACCACTTGTCTAAAAAAACGTTGGCGGGACTGTTAGCACTTCAAAGCCTCTCCAGCAGCTGGTAAGGGCAGAGGCAAGATGGCGTCTGAACCTCCGGCGCCTGATGACTCCACACAGCTCTCTGCAGCTGGCACAGTGTCTCCTGCTGATAGCCTGCATCAATTCCCCACAGACCAGGCGAGTCCTCCACCAACAGACTCTGATAGCATGCTGGCCAAATTCGGCTCTATAGCGAGGGATGAGATAACTATGGCCTCCCGCAAGCTGTCATCTGACTTAGTGAAAGGCTCTAAAGAGATAGGCCATCCTACGAACCAGTTGGAGCAACACATAGATCTGGCCACCACAGTATTAGAAGGCTATGAGGAGGAGGTGGATAAACTGTCAGCCAAATTAGAGATCACGAAGGACAAGTTAGAGGATGTAGAGAATAGGGTCCGCAGGGACAACCTCCGCATCCGAGGTGTCCCTGAAGCTATTACTGACCTGCACGGTACGGCCACTGCTTTTTTTCCAGGAACTGGCTCCTGAGATTCCCCTTGAAAAACTGGAATTTGATCGCATCCACAGATCCCATGCCCCCAAGCCATCAGAGGGCCCGCCCAGGGACATTATATTTAAATTCCATTATTAACGCACCAAGGAAACACTTCTGCAGTCTGCACAGGAACAGCAAGACCTTTCTTTCCAAGGCAATCCTCTTTAGTGGTTTGTGGACCTATCCCCAATGACCATCGCCAGACGCCAGATCCTGAGACCCTACCTCTGAGTCCTGCAAACACAAGAGATCAAATATAGATGGGGGTTTCCCTTCAAGCTCTCCTTCTCACATCGGGGGTCGCCAGTTCCACGCTTCTTCTGCATCTGACCCGAGACGTCATTTTCAAGAACTGCAGTTCAATTGGCCTCAGTCCCAAGAGGAAGCAGCATCGCCCCGGTCCTTCTCAGCTTCATCAGTTCTCCCAGTCTTCTCAGAAATCTCAACCCAGCTCCCAGGCCTTGCAAGATCTACAGGCCCAACGCTTCAAACACATTCCTACCAGCTGAGGGTAACTATCTTAACTTCTTGCCTTCCATGTTTTGCTGGCGGCCCGATGTTTCTCTAGGGCAGCTTTGGTGTACCTTTATTGCCCTCTGATGCCTGTCCTTGTGTGGCACCTGGCGCAGCTCGCCCTTCTGTTATGGTGCTGCTGAAGAGTTGCATTGAACCCACTGGGGTTTGTTTCCCAACCACCTGTACCGTCGATCCGAATCTTATTATGGGATTGCAGGTTGCTGCTCTGCCATAGTCTGCCCTATTTGTGAGACGGTGGCCTCACAGAACTGCGACCTGCTCTGTACCATATGCCGGACTCCTAACATGAGATATTGCGGATTACTTTTTAGGGGTGGTCTGGATAATGCAGTTTGTGATTGTTCATTTAGACCACCTCCTCCATTAACTGCTCCAGGTGGTCCATAAAAGTTACACGGGGGTGGATATCTGGTGCCCAGATATGATGGGCCGGTAGTTACTTTTATATACAGACCAGTCTATCATCACCTCCAGCCTCTCACTGGTGGTGTAATGGACTTGGTATGGGTTTGTTTATTCTTATATTGTTGGTCAATAAGTTTTTATTGTTTCACATTTCCACTAAATGGTTTATAGGCTTGGTGGGCGTCCCGGGTGCCTGAGCGACCTATTTTTTTTAATATGTGGTTATTTTTGACTCATACCACTTCCGTTCTTTGTGCTTTATAATAGTGCGCTAGGTTTAGTGCCAAGCATAATTTAGTGGTTATCTATGTTATAAGTTGCGAGTAGTTCCGACGGGCCACTGCTCCCTCTATGTGCCGACACTTGGCTAAGACGGTAGTCTTGGCAAACCCCCGGCCTCTAAGTGGGCCTTTTGTCCCACACAATGATGCATTACAGCTTTATGTGTCCATTGTATTCCAAGGATTCCTCTGTATTTTCTGGTCCTTTGATTTGCCTCTTCTCTTTTCCTGCCTCTTCCCTTCTTTACCAACTTCACCTCTTCTTTCTTCAGTCCACGGGGTGCTCGGGCAGTGTAACGATATGGTATGCCCCAACGATACCATGATACTGAATTGGTTGTCCCTGAATGTTCAGGGTATGAATTCCCCCCAGAAAAGGGTGAAAATATTTTAATACCTCATAAAACAAAAAGTAGATATACAGTTGTGCTCATAAGTTTACATACCCTGGCAGAATTGATGATTTCTTGGCCATTTTTCAGAGAATATGAATGATAACACAAACTTTTCTTTCACTGATGGTTAGTGTTTGGCTGAAGCCATTTATTATCAATCAACTGTGTTTACTCTTTAAATCATAATGGCAACAGAAACTACTCAAATGACCCTGATCAAAAGTTCACATACCCCAGTTTATAATACTGTGTATTGCCCCTTTAACATCAATGACAGCTTGAAGTCTTTTGTGGTATTTGTGGATGAGGCTCTTTATCTTCGCAGATGGTAAAGCTGCCCATTCCTCCTGGCAAAAAGCCTTCAGTTTCCGTAAATTCTTGGGCTGTCTTGCATGAACTGCACATATGAGATCTCCCCAGAGTGCCTCAATGATATTGAGGTCAGGAGACTGAGATGGCCACTCCAGAACCTTCACTTTATTCTGCCCTAGCCAATGACAGGTCAACTTGGCCTTGTGTTTTGGATCATTGTCATGTTGGAATGTTCAAGTGCATCCCATGCGCAGCTTCCTGGCTCATGAATGCAAATGTTCCTCTGGTATTTTTTAATTGCATACTGCATTCATCTTGCCATCAATTTTGACCAAATTTCCTGTGCCTTTGTAGCTCACACATCCCCAAAACATCAGCAACCCACCTCTGCGTTTCACAGTAGGAATGGTGTACCTTTTGTCATAGGCCTTGTTGACTCCTCTCCAAGTGTAGCGTTTATGGTTGTGGCCAAAAAGCTCAATTTTGAGCTCATCACTCCAAATGACTTTGTGCCATATGGTTTGAGGCTGGTCTCTGTGCTCTTTGGCGTATTGTAAGCGGGATACTTTGTGGCATTTGCATTATAATGGATTTCATCTGGCAACCATGCAGCCCATCTTTCACGTGCCTCCTTAATGTGCATCTTGAAACAGCCACACATGTTTTCAGAGAGTCCTGTATTTCACCTGAAGTTACTTGTGGGTTTTTCTTTGCATCCCGAACAATTTTCCTGGCAGTTGTGGCTGAAATTTTACTTGATCTACCTGACCATGGTTTGGTGTCAACAGAACCCCTCATTTTCCACTTCTTGATTAGAGTTTGAACACTGCTAATTGGCATTCTCAATTCCTTGGATATCTTTTTATATCCCTTTCCTGTTTGATACAGTTCAACTACCTTTTCCCGCAGATCCTTTGACAATTTTTTTGCTTTCCCCATGACTCAGAATCCAGAAACGTCAGTGCAGCACTGGATGAAAGATGCAGGGGTCTGTCATGAGTCCAGAAACTCACTGACCTTTTATACACACACACACTATTTACAAGCAAACAGATCGCAGATAAGGATGGTTACCTTTAATAGCCATTCAAACCCCTTTGTGTCAACTTGTGTGCATGTTATCAGGCCAAAATCACCAGGGTAAACTTTTGATCAGGGTCATTTGGGCAGTTTCTGTTGCCATTATGATTTAAAAAGAGTAAACACAGTTGGTTGATAATAAATGGCTTCAGCCAAACACTAACCATGAGTGAAAGAAAAGTTTTTGTTATTCATATTCTCTGAAAAACGGCCAAGAAATCAAATTCTGCCAGGATATGTAAACTTATGAGCACAATTGTAGCGTATCTGGAGGAAACCTATTTTTCATCGTCCTCCTATCCTAAATATTTTGATGCCCTGTACCCTCAAGTTTTTTTGGCTAATGGTCCTACTAAACAAAGAGGAGTACTTATAGTGCTTCGCAAAACTGTCCCCTTCCGTTGCAGTAGACAGATAGCAGACCCAAATGGCAGGCACATCCTGTTACAGGGTGCTATACAGGACATGGAGGTTACTATTTTGACTTACTATGCTAAGTGTTAAGCCGGGGCCTCTTCTGTCCCATATCTGCTCCTTGTTGAAATCCCACCAGAAAGTATCCTTCTCCTGGCTAGTGATTCCAATGTGACATTGAACCCTACAAAAAAAAAAAAAAAATACATTCTTTGCAGAGTCATGACCTGGTAGATGTCTTTGATGAGCTTCACCCCGTGGGTAAGGACTATACTCATTACTCTCATCCTCACCATTCTTATTCCAGGATTGATCAAAGGTTTGTGTTGCGGAAACATCTCCCATTAATAGTGTCCACATCTATTCTAGCAGCTCCATGGTCGGACCACGACCCTATTCTGGTGGTTTGCCACTCTTTGCAAAACCCAGCATTCTTCTTGGGTGATGAATGACTCTCTTGTCTTTTAAAGAGATCTTGGCAGATATTCATCAAGCCTCTTTGGATTATTTTCGACTTAATACGGGGACTGTTTCCTCCCCTGTGACCTTGTGGGAGGCATACAAGGGGGTTCTGGGGGGCCATGTTATCCAATTGCCGTTGAAGCATAAAAGACAGCGATTATTGGCTCGGCGCACTTTGGAGCAGCGTCTGGAGTCAATGCCAACAACCTTTAAGCAATCCCCTACCACTGCTAACCACAAACTATTGGATCAGGCTCAAACATATCTGGATCTATGTTTGACTGATGAAGCAGAACGCACGCTCCGTTGGGCTCGACAGAAATGGTACGCCAAGGCGAACAAGCCTAACACAATGCTGGCTAATAGGTTACATACCTTTACTCCAAAATGTGCTCCCAACACCCTACGCACTCGCCATAACATCCTTACAGGCAACCCCACGCGGGTCTTGGACAAACTTCGTCATCGTCTCACCACCCTTTACTGTGCTCCTAACCAATCCTTCAACCAGGCCCTGGATACCTTTCTAAATGGCTTGACATTGTCATCCTTATCTGAATCCCATGCATCCTTAATGGATCGGGATATACAGGTATCTGAAGTCCTACAATGTATCAAGGAGCTGAAGGTGGGTAAAAGGCCCGGCCAGCTTTACAGCACTTTATTATAGGAAAATGGCAGATGTTTTAGCTCCCCATTTGACTGCCATGTTCAATTGGGTTAAGGATGGTCAAGCCTTCACTTCAGACCTTTTAACTTCCAAAATAGTCATGATTCCTAAACCAGACTGGGACCACTCCTCCCAGGCTAACGTCAGGCTGATCTCACTGATGAAAATTTTAATTAAAATTTTGGCTAAAATCGCCAAAATTCCTTTTTGCCACGCTTGATAGAGAAGGATCAAGTGGGAGATGCTATTCGGCGGTTATTACAAACTCAAAACATAGTTCATAAAAGATCTTTGGCGACAATGTTCTTGTCCCTTGATGTGAACAAGGCTTTCGACACTCTGTCCTGGCCCACAGTGCTTTACGGCTTTAGATTTGGCACCTCATTTTTGAGCTGGGTGTTAGCATTATATGACTCCCCTCAGGCTAAAGTCAAGCATTATGGCTTTGAATCGCCTCTCTTTCCCATCAAACAGGGGTACTCAGCAAGGGTGTCCACTCTCCCCACTTTTATTCACCCTGGCATTGGAAACCTTGGCAGAGGCAATCCCTTCTCATCCAGACATCACAGGGGTTGAAATAGCGGGTACTCCCCATAAAATATCATTGTTCGCGGATGATATTTTGATGTCCCTAACTAACCCTAGAATCGCTCTTCCTAACTTGCTTTCCCTATTGGACACTTTTGAGTCATGCTCTGGTCTATCCATCAACCCTACCAAGTTGAAAGCTATGTCGCTTAACCTTCCACCCTTGGAATTGGCAACACTAAAAAATGCTCTTTCATTTCAGTGGTTATCTTTGCCTTACCTGGGTATCAGGCTTACTCCGATGTTCGCAGGCCTTTCCCAGGCCAATTTTCTGCCTTTGTTTAGAAGCCTATCAGATGTGCTGTCCTCTTGGACCCAACTTCCCTTATCTTGGTTTGGTAGAATCTCGGC
Source organism: Aquarana catesbeiana (assembly GCF_042186555.1). Classification (NCBI taxonomy): domain Eukaryota; kingdom Metazoa; phylum Chordata; class Amphibia; order Anura; family Ranidae; genus Aquarana; species Aquarana catesbeiana. The sequence continues at coordinate 105,765,913 of NC_133335.1, forward strand.
AGTTCATATGACATACATTCCAAAACTGCTTTATTTTTTATGGGTCTTACCAGTCACGACCTCAAATCTCCTGGCTGAATTTAATTAATTTACTCAGCAATAATTTTCTCGAAAAAAACACCTATAACTCCTTATCACCTTCAGTGGGAGAAGGAGCTGGGGAGGCAGCTGGACCCAGAGGACTGGCAGGTCATGACTTGAGGACATTTTTAGAGCATTTGGAAAGTGCTAATTTTAGAAAATGCTTATAAAATACTATATAGGTGGTATTATACCCCAACTCGGCTGGCACGTTTTATCCCAACCTATTCCCCCCATTTGCTTCTGGGGATGTTCTCATGAGGGTACTATGGCGCACATTTGGTGGACATGCCCGAAGGTATGCAGATTATGGGTCAGAGTCTACACTCTTCTTTGTTACGTATTTCATACCAACCTAAAGAGATCCTTATGAGGTTCTTCTCTGTAAGCCAAATACGGAATTACTGGGTCCGGAATGCTAACTGCCGCCACATCTCTTTACTGCAACTAAACAAACTATTGCAAGGGCATGGAAGACAGCAATACTCAGTTTTGAGGCGGTCAAAAACCATATGAACGATATCATGGTGAATGAAAAATTTACGGCTATCCCATGAGACACCCACGACAAATTTCTTTGGGTTTGGTAGCCTTGGGTCGCCTACGCTCAACCCTCTAGGTTTGATACTTCACTCCTCTCGATTTAACCCAATTTTTCCCTCCACCCGTAGACTCCCCTTCCCTCCTACTGTTCTTCCTTCTCATACTCCTACTGTACTACTCCTTCTTTCCTCTTCCCTCGTTTCTCTTTCTGTCAGCCCATCAGGCCCTGGGCCTAGGCCTGGGGGGGGGGGGGGTTGTTCACAGGTTTTATTTCTAACAATGTTATATGGTTAATTTGTGACAAATTACATATTAGTTATATCGATTCATAGCATGCTCCATTCATTATTTGATGAATTTGTTTCTAACTATATTACATGCAGAGGGTTCCAGAACACCGAGATTCTGGTTGGTGTTGCCAATTTTCCCAACTAATATATATGCCCTCCTTGGGTCTTGATTATATCTGCTTACTTTATTCTGATTTCTGTACCTTTGTATGTTACTTGAGATGTGACCATCACTGTGATGTGCTGTTATGTTGGAATGAACATTAATAAAACCTTTTGTAAAAGAAATTATACCCCAAAATACATTCTGCTGCTTCTCCTGAGTACGGAGATACCACATGTGTGAGACTTTTTGGGAACCTAGTCACGTACAGGACCCCAAAACCTGTATGCAGTGTAATTTCCCAAAACTTGTGGCAATATATAAAATATTCCATGGACTCAACATGAATCTCAGCAAATAGTGTGGGTTGTCTACTTTCCAAAATAGGGTCATTTAGGGGGTTTTGTACTGCCCTTCCATTATAGCACCTCAAGAAATTAGATAGGCAGTCAAACTAAAAGCTGCGTAAATTACAGAAAATGTACCCTAGTTTGCAGACACTATAACTTTTGCGCAAACCAATAAATATACGCTTATTGAATTTTTTTTTTACCCGAGATATGTGGCTGAATACATGACTAAATTTGAGTTTATTGTATTTTTTTTTTATAACAAAAAGTAGAAAATATAATCTCAAAGAGATGAGCAGACAGACAGAAACAATGTTCCAGCAGTCTGAAAAAGTGGAATTCATTTATCGTTATAGTTGAGGAATAGTGTGGATAAATATTTCTGTCCCAAATGAAGCTTCTTCAACCCAGACTGCAGGAGGGCTACCATATTTCCTCTGACCATTAACCTATAGAAGATTCTTATTACATCTCTCCATCCATTCAGGACGGAAGCTGTATTGTCTTTATTCAGAGAATTAAAGTATAACTAAAAGGCAAAAATTGTATTTTTTAGTTTTGGATAAAGTGGAGAGGGACAATACAACAGTTTTTATTGCGGTCTGTGCTCCCATTATGGAGATTCCCCCTCTCCATTTGTCCCGTTTACCATTATCATTAAAAATGAAAGTAAAAGGGGTTGGGCGCTCATGAGCAGCGATCCGAGATGGCCACTCTGTGACCACGTTCCTTTCCCACTGGACACATCAGCGCTTCTTACTGCTTCCAGCGGGGCTCTCCTCCATTCCCGTGCTGACCCACTGCCTCTTTCACTTCCGCTGCACAGAAGGGGAGAAGCACGGGCTCCACCGGCACCACTGGCGCCAAGCAGACCGGCCCAGGGGTCCGTGGTCTACCCGCTGGCAGACTCTCCTGAAGCCCCGGCCTCAAGTTTTAAACTCCTGCCCTCTGATGCGGAAAGCACTGCGGGGGACACACCAACACCACCTCCCCCATGCTCTGAGGGACTAAGAGCTCCTGAGCCGCTTTCAGACTATGCTGCAGAGCGAATTGTCTGCAGCCACTTCCAAGCTGGCAGACCACCTCACTAAGGAGATCAGGGAGATGGGGAGCTGCGCTAATGAACTGGATGACGAAATGGACTTCCCTCTTTTCAGCTTCTCCTGTCTGCCTAACTTTCTTCCGTTTTCTCCCCCTCGATCTTTGTTAGTTCCGTTTTGACTGTACAGTGTACCACCTGTTGGGTTTCGAGGGGAATAGGGGGTACCCCAGTAGTTGTGGGGAACCTCTCTGGGACCCCTAGATCCTGACAGTATCCTTTTCACTTGAATTTACTACCGTTGCATTTTTTCTATTTGTGTCGCTTTAGTTTTGTTCTTCTTATGAGCGAATACTTGTTCTAACTTCAATGCTAGCCCCTGCGTGGACAGAACTTTTGCATATTAATCACTTGTTAAAACTGAATAAAAACTATTGAAACCGAAAAGTAAAAGTAAAACGAAATCCCAAATTTTGGGCTGTCCCCAGAAAAGTAAAAGAGTAAGTAAGGGAAATCTTCCAATAGGGACCCTAGTTTTGGCAACCTGGGAGTCCCCAAGGAATTCCCCTAATTTGCAGGGATTTCCTCTCAGGGAAATCTCCACAACGGGACACTGATGGCGAAAATAAATGTGACAGGGGATTATAACCCTCCCTTGCTTTATCCAAATGAAAAAAAAATATGTTTGCCTATAGTTCTACTTTAATCCAAGACTTGCACTCAGTGTTCATCACATTGTTGTTCATCATAAAAGAATGATCAGCTCTCTTCATGGGATCAGAGGCTGAACTAAGCTTTTTACCATGGCCGTACCATCTGGCCGTGAGAAGCAAAGACTCCAGTCTCCTCCATGGGCCATAATCAGTGGGTAGGAGGCTTGCCCCTAGTCCCCTCCAAAAGCCTCTGTCTCAGTTTGGTCTGTCACAATTCCATGCATCCCAGGAGTATTCAGGAGGGGTCTTATCAGCTAAGCACGCCCTCCGGCTTTCAAACCTGAGCTAAGGGCAGATGGATTTAATTAAGAAATGCTACATGAATCATTTGCCCTTACTCACGATGACTGTGGCCAGAATGCTATGGGGTGTTTTTCAAAGTGATTTCCCAGCAAAATAAAACACTGAGACATGGATAGATGGGGGAGTTTGCTTTGAATATTAAAAACTAATTAAAATAGTGTTTTTAATTTGTGGTGTTCCACTTGTGAAGTTTCTAAGTGTTACCTCATTAGCTCCAGGTTCTCACAGATCCATGCCATTATTCCCAGTGTTTTAACTACTAGAGCTAAAATCTCAAAAATGTGGGACGTACTTCCCAGAGCTGTGATCCTGTAGTAGTGTAGGGCCTTCCCCACTATATATGGTACTGTACCTCCCAGAGTTTCTGTCACTGCTTTTGCGAGGAGCAATCAGCCATCTCACTGCATGTAGAAGCCCCATATCAGACTATTTGTAAAACATCTACACGCTCGCCTTCTAGCACATTATCTAGAACCAGCAATGCATTTAACTTTTAACATAATCAGAAAAAAGAACCATTTGCAACTACTCATGATGACTCATCTCACCATTGGAAACACCACAAACCTATGTACTGAAAATTAATACATAAAGTGGAATTTCAGATTCCTGCTAACTAGCCTTAAAACTGAAGTATATGGGTAAAGCTGCCGCTCCAGGCTTTATTAGCCGCTGTTGGAGTGGTCTCTCCTCTCCCTGCAGCTGGCTGACACAGGAGAGATTACATGAGCAAAATGGAGCAGCCTGAAAATAAGTTTATACATCTTTCTTACACAAGTTAGCACAGGTGTTGGGGGGGGGGGAGACAGTTTGACGGCTAGTTAGGGTGAAGCTGAATTCCACTTTAAATATAGCAACTCAGGTCTCTATCCAGAGAACCCTTCTGGCACAACTTGCTGGTCTCCAGGATTAGCACCTACCATATCCTCCTGCATTTCAGTGTCTATCAGTTTTACAACAAATATCCACTTTTGGTTAGTGACCCCAATCTCTTTGCGTACACTTGTGCACAGTAGTACTTTTGGGTTACCAACAGGACTTTGCTACTTTTCAGTAATTTCCCAGCCCTTCAATGCGAGAATAGTTTGCTGCCACAGTGAGAGCAATATTGACTATAAGCTGCAGAAGAGCAGAAACCCTTTCTTGTGTTCTCAGTTCTCAAAGGTTACGCTTCATACATAAAGTCAACTAAAAAAACCAAGCTGGGACCGTGGATCCTCTTTTGCTGTCATTAACATATTTTGTGCCAAACAGTCTCAATCTTACCAACCTTGGTGCAGCACAACCTAAAAATAAAATTAAAATACACTGTTCCAAGTGTTGGTATTTCATGGTGCCATATCATGGTTACACATTTCTTTCCAAATTTCTGCCATGAAAGGAAATCTTGAATTCAAGATCAAGTGGCTCTTTGGGACCTTCCAGTTGCCTCAGTACATGAACAGATTAATGTGTACCTTAGAGGACGTGTTTTGTAAAGGGACCTTCACAGAACTGGAGATAATATCACCCATAGCTGGCACAGTGGCCTATTGCTCTCCCACAGTGTTAAGCAGCAGGGTGGATTTGATTTAAATCACTGGTAAAAAGGCTTGATTTAAATCAACTCGATTTAAATCATAATTTTTAAAGAGCAACTGTCATCTCTGTCCCCCAGGCCCTCCTCTTCTGACCCGCTGTTGACTCAAAAACAGTCCCATTCACTTTAATAGGACAACTGATGATGTGGCAGTGACAAGAAGGCGAGGAACATGGCGGCAGCAAATGAGTGGATGCCCGCTAACGCTGCCATGATGGACCTGAAATGACAGGTGCTCTTTAAATGTAAGCACTTATTCTTGCTGGTAGTTTGAATCATTAATTTTTGCAAACAAAATGAAGGTTTCCTATTTAGAATAATAAGCTGTCAGGTTAGTAAAACAGCAATATCAGAACCAATTCAATCATACCGTTTGTAGCCTACAAAGATTTGCAAAACCATGGGATAAAAGGAATGTTCCTGATTTTTGTTTTATCTCATGGTTACTATGAAATTGTGTGAATGCATCAATGCAGTGCATGTTATATCAGCTTGCATAGCTTGGATTCACTGAATAAGTTTACCAAAAATGTAAATATTGCAGAATAAACAGCCTCATGCTACACAACCAAGCTCCATTTCATGCTGAATAAACTAAATTATTAATGTATCTTAAATAGAAAACTATCTTAAGATAGATTTTTACTCCAAAAGCATTTTTATTAAAAAAAATTTTTGATTAAAAAAAAAAAAAAAAATTGATTTAAATAAAAAAAAAAAAAATCTGATTTCTTTGATTTTTTTTTTTTTTTAAATCATTGATTTATATCCACCCTGTTAAGTAGCCCATAGATGAATGGATTTTCTTTCCTTCCACCACAGGTGGAGTGTGGCTGACTTTTAAAATAAAAACACTTAACTTTCCAGGAATCTAGCACGGTTCTCAGCTGGGCCACTCCTTTTCAGGTTCCCGATGCCAGCATAGTAAAGGAAGCTAGCTGTGACTCCTTGCAGCCTCACAGCCAGATTCCCACTATGCATGTGCGAGGCACGCTGCACTGTATAAAAGGTGCTGCAGCCTCCCGGGATCTGTGACAGGTCCTATACAGTTGCAGGTGAGGGGAGACTTTCGCTTCAATCGCCTAGGCAGTCTTTGTGATATTGGGCACCTGCGAAAAAAAAAAAATCTCCAAAAGTGGGAAAGGAGGGGGAACGGAGGTGTTAAAGTAGAACTTTCTTTCTAGGGTGAAGCTCTGCTTTAAACAGTTTGAGTAGTGGGAGATCTCAATAACTACAGTTTAGTCTGCACAGTACCATACTGTCGTATTTAATGCTCAGCAGCCATAAAGTTAAAGACCTGTCCTTGTCAGCTGCCATTCCAAATCCTACAAGCCGGAACTCCTCAACAGCCATAGAAAGGCTTCAACTATGAACCTACAACCATTGCTAGCAGTCAACAGCCGACCTCTATGACAATGCGGTAACTAGACATAATGATAACAGCTGGAGAGAAAGTCTTATTTCCTGTAAGCCAGCATGCCTGCTCCACAGCCTAAATATTTACAATTCTGTCCTCTGAACAAGAAAAAGCCAGGAAATAATTTATGGCAAAATTCACTATCTCCTGAACAGTTAAATCCACAGTGGAATGCAATCATAGTATATATAGGAGGCCCTCAGTCTGCGATACATACATACTTCATGTATATCTGTAAATAAATAAGCCAACTGCAAAATGTAATTGCTGCACGCTGTATTTCACAAAGCCTGTTGTGATCCCACCTCTACACAACTGTATTCTATTGAGTATAACAATTATGCTACTCTAAAGAAATGTAAAACTAGATGGATATCCAAGGGGCTGATTCACTAGAAGAGAAAAAAAAACAAGTAAGCACAAAACATAAGTTGTTTCTCACAGCAACCAATCAAAATTATTGTTTACATTTCAACAACAAATAATAATAACCTGATTGGTTTATATTAGCCATTATTAACCACTTCAATACAGGGCACTTATACACCTTCCTGCCCAGACCAATTTTCAGCTTTCAGTGCTGTCGCACTTTGAATGACAATTGCGCGGTCATACAACACTGTACCCCAACTAAATTTTTATCATCTTGTTCCCACAAATAGAGCTTTCTTTTGGTGGTATTTGATCACCTCTGCGGTTTTTAATTTTTGCTAAATAAAAAAAGACCGAAAATTTTCAAAAAAATAAAAAAAAAGTTTTGCTTTTGTTTCTGTTAGAAAATTTTGTAAATAAGTACGTTTTCTCTTTTACTGATGGGCACTGATAAGGCGGCACTGACAGGCACTGGTAGGTGGCACTGATATGCAGTACTGATGGGCATTGATAGGCGGCACTGATGGGCAATCATGGGTGGCACTGGTGGGCACTGATAGGTGACACTGATGGGCACTGAAAGGCTGCAAAAATGGGTTCTTATGGGTGGCACTGATAGGCGGCACTGATGGGCACTGATACGTGGCACTGATGGGCACGGATACGCGGCACTGATAGGCATCCCTGGTGGCACTGGCAGTGGTAGGCATTGTGAGTGGGCACTGATTGGCAGCTGCCTGGGCATTGATTGGCAGATGCCTGGGCACAGATTAGTATTTCCCTGGGGGTCTAGGGGGCATACCTGGTGGTCCAGTGTGGTGGCCATCCTGGTGGTCCTGGGCGGCTTCCCTGGTGTTCCTGGGTGAGATCCGAGGGGGGGCTGTGCTGACAATCAGCACAGACCCCCCCCTGTCAGGAGAGCAGCCGATTGGCTCTCCTCTACTCGCGTCTGTCAGACGCAAGTGAGGAAAAGACGATCACCGGCTCTTTCTATTCACATCGTGATCAGCCGTGATTGGACATGGCTGATCACGTGGTAAAGAGTCTCCGTCAGAGACTCTTTACCTAGATCGGAGTTGCGGTGTGTCAGACTGACACACCGCAACAACGATCGCCGCGTTAGGCACCCCCGGGGGCGCGCAGTGTCTTAATAACCTGAGGACGTCATATGACACCCAGTCAGGTTATTGAAACCACTTTGCCGCCGTCATTTTGCTATATGGCGGGCGGCAAATGGTTAAAGAAGGTCTGTGTCCTACACAGTGCTATGTGGCTAATCCTATGGGGGTACAAGTTCTTCTGTAGTAACCAGGCTTTCCCAGAGGCAGAAGCCTAAGCAGTCTACACATCATATTGGTGATCAATGTCGTATCTAGCTTTACAAGTTAGGGCCTAGAGCAGGGGTCCCCAAACTTTCTAAACAAAAGGGCCAGTTTACCGTTTTTCAGACTTGGGGGGGGGCTGTCAGTGTAAGTGGAATTGCCCTGGCATCGATAAAGTAAACAATGCCCCATTATTGGTGTCAGTGGAGGAACAGGGAACAGTTCCCCCATTGTTGGTGTCAGTGGGAGACATAGTGTCTCATCCTTGGTACCAGGGGAAGGGATAGTGCCACCTCAATTGGTGTCAGTGTGAGAAATTGTGCCTCATTGTTGGTGTCACTGGGAGTTAGGACTGCAACTAACAATTATTTTCATAATCGATTAGTTGGCCGATTGTTTCGATTAATCGAGTAATCGGTTAATAACCTTAAAAAAAATAAATAAATGTGGTGTATAATTTAGTTAATATGTAAAGTTTTAAAAAAAGGCAATTTATTCTTAAATATCTCTATGCAGTGGTAAATATAAATAACCAACTACCGTATATACTCGAGTATAAGCCGTTCCAAGTATAAGTCAAGGCCCTAATTTACCACAAAAAAATGGGAAAAACGCATTGACCCGAGTATAAGACAAGGGTGAGAAATGCACAGCTACTGTAAGTGGAAAAAGATGGTCAACAATGCCCATCTGCAGCTGTATACCTCCCTGTGTCCTGTGCATATGTGTCATGTGTCCTGTGCATATGTGTCATGTGTCCTGTGTATATATGTGCATGTGTATATGTACTTGTGTCATGTATATATGTGCATGTGTATATGTACCTGTGTCCTGTGTATGTGTCATGTGTATATGTACCTGTATGCATGTGTGTGCATCCTACCTGTGTCCTGTGCATCCTCCGTGCGCCGCTCTGCAACGATGACCGTGTAGTATTCGGCGGCCATTCACTGTTCAAAAGCCGCGCCTCCTCCTCGTCCAAAAAACTCCATTTCCCACTGCCTATTACAGACGAGGAGGCGTGGCTTTTGAACTGTGAGAGCCCAGAGCCGAGTCTATGCAGCACACGCTGGCCGCCGTCTGCCTGCATGACACGCTGATCATGTAGGCAGACGGCGGTGACTCATGTATAAGTCGAAGGGGGCACTTTCAGCCCCAAAAAAGGGGCTGAAAAATTCGACTTATACACGAGTATATACGGTATATGGTTAGGGAGCAAAATATCTAATCCACTCTGAGAATAACAGAGAGAAGAGATATACTGTATATACTATTAGAGGAGATATACTGTATAAACTGTTAGAGAAGAGATATACTGTACATACTATTAAAGGGTGAATCTGATAAATATTATCAGACTCAGAGATCAAATGTCTTCCTTCAAAAAAAAAAATGTAATTTTAAGAACGTTCGTTCGATTTTCTAATCGTTAGTGGGGTCAAGTCGACGTTCATTTTCAACCACAGTGATGGGAAAGTTTGGAAATAAAAAACTTCTTGGTCAAAGGAATTTTCAGACAGTGTAATGTGGTTTTCGTTCAGAAATTACATTCATTTTAAAAACAGAATGTTAAAAATAAGTGTATAATAAATTTCAAATAACATTCTTTCATTCAGCGAATGTACAAAGATTTTCGTCTGAATATTCTCGTCTGAAAATTGATCCATGTGGCCAGAATAAGGCTTGCTACACACCTATGCAGTTTGCTTTTGATCTGTTTCTGCAGTGCGTTTTGCTGTGCGTTTTGATTTTTGTGCACGTGATTTTGCGGCTATTTGCGTTTTTGCATTTTTTTTTGGCCAATTTGTTGTTGGGCAGATTAAAAAACACAAATTGCTGCAAAAACACATTAAATGCTTTTCTGCAGCTTCTCCATTGAAGTATATTGAACCAAAAAAGCACAGTTTTTGAGTTAAAAAAAAAGTCCCTGACCCTTTCCAAATACGCAACGGCTGAAAAAAGCATAGATGTGAATGTGTCCGATGGGAAACCATGTTAATGAACTGCAGTGCGCTTCTGCAAAAAAAGCACCAAAAAAAAAAAAAACACATGGATGTGAACCAGGTCTAAGACGTTTAGTAACATAATGGGGTTAAAAAAAACTAAAATTAGCCCTTTATAGTACAAAAAAATAAATAAAAAGAAGATAATCACTACTGTAAGGGGTTCATTTTTTTACTGTAGACCTGTGAAAGTAATATCTACAGTAGCGATTATTTGCTCTTTTTGTACTATAAAGGGCTTGATTTAGTTTTTTTTAACCCCATTATGTTACTGGCCGATTAATCGATTATGAAAATAGTAATCAATTTCATAATCGATTAGTTGTTTCAGCCCTACTGGGAGTAATCGAAAAAACATACATGCAGCGCTTATAGTACAAACCAATTAAATATTATCATGATGAAAATAGATAAATAAAAAAGTGATGAAGTTCACAAAGTTGATGAATAAATATATAAAAATATGTAGTAAAGTTCATAAAATTCTTAAAGTGAGTGCTCAAAAAGATGATCTCTTCTGTGTTCCAGACGGTGGGATTACTAACTCACCAGAGATCCATGCTGCTCAATTAAGCGCCTCATAAACGCATAAAAGATCATAAACACTGGGAATCACTTCTACATCTTCCAGCCAGTCCCACTATATTACAGTGACATCTTATTAAAGTGGTGTTCCGGCCAAAATCATACTTTTTAAATAAAAATACCCCTATAATACACACGCTCAATGTATTCTAGTAAAGTTAGTCTGTGAATTAAGGTCTGTTTTGTTAGTTTATAGCAGTAGTTTGTTATTTTATAAACTTACAGCAGGCTGTGGCCATCTTAAGTTTGGGCATCTGAAGCTAGACTGTGTTTCTTCCTGGATCTCATCCTTGCAGATCTCGCACATGCTCAGTGCAGCACAAGCAGTGTAATAGGTTTCAGGTCAGGTTTCCATAGCAACGGCAGTGTCAGAGGAAGTTGCCGCCCCTTCCCAGAAAGCATTGCAAACAGGAAATGATGCGATGGGCCACGGCCAGGGAGCAGGAAGTGAAAAATGAATACAGCAGATATACAGTAGGTGCTGAGAAAAAAATTTAAAAATATCCAATTTGTTTACAGTGCACAGTTTAGTGAGGGATGCTGAAGAGTTGTAAAAGTGGGTGGAACTCCACTTTAACCAGAACTCAGGAAAGAAGCCATATAATGCAACACTGCTAAAAATTGTCAACTAAAAAATTACACCCGTGAATAAAGTGCAACACAGTACAAAGAACAAAAAGCATCCAACCGATCATCAGCCTTCACACACATGCAATGCCCACTCACCTCCAATAAGGTTGCCAGGTGAGTGTGCAGCAAATACAGGTTAACGATGTTAACAAATGCAGACATCTTTTTGAAGCATCCTGACTTTCCTTTCTATATCCTCTACTGAGAGTAATAGTGCTCCCAAGGGCCGGATATAGGCAAGCAAAGGGCCGCAACAGGACAACGGACAAAGTATAGAGGCCACTAGCCTAGAGACTGTGGAAAGAGACCATGTTGATGCTGACAATCTTAATATTCTGACTCCAACTGTTGTAATAGTGACTTACCCCTTGTTAAGACCCCTATGCCTGTCCTGTATAATCAGATATTATCAGATAGCTGAACTCACCAAACATCTTTTCCATCACCGTGGATCTTTATTGCAAGCAGCAGATATAGCAAGGCAACAAGATGTGGCAGATGGTTGAAAGACTGTATTTGCAGGTCAAAGAATGGTAATGTGTACCCAGATGCAAGAAGATTGCATATGTCCTTCAGACAAGTGGCCATCTTATCCCCACAAGCACAATGAAAGAGGAAAAGGAAGTACATTACAAGATGGGTGGGAACACAGAGCAAAGACAGGAAAAGATGGTGCAATAACCAAAATAACTACAAGATGACAGTACAATAACCAACTATACAGAAGTCAATAACAATGGCTTAGGAAAATGAACTATATACATTTCTCACAACATGTGTAAGTTACAGTATTAACACAGTACAAAGTGTTGTGACACAAGAAGGTGAAAGCACACTGATTCAACTGTAAATATGCACTAAAACAGCACTTTATTGGGAAAATATTGGATTATATTTGGCACATCACCTTTGGAGAACGAACTATTATTTATTTCATTATTTTATATTTTTCTGCAATGGACTACACCATTTGAAGCACTGTATATGTTTATAAATTGTATATATGATTTTGTTTACTTTACTGGCAGATTTATATAGCACTTAATTTTGTGATACAGAGCGCAACACTAATTTTCACATTGTTATACTGTTTGCATATTGTGGGCACACAATTGGGTGAATGCAGGGGTTCATCTAACAACATTATTATATCATTGTTCGCACCATTTATTTAGCCAGTAGGCCACTCACTTTGATCATGTTTAATTTTAATTTACACTTGGGTAGCACAGAGGTACACTTGTACACATATCACAAGATAATGGCTTCCGCTATGATCCTTGCCCCATCACCTGCCCAACGATATTACAAGGGGCTTGTTAATCCCTTGTAACAGTGATAAAATAAAATGCCATAAATCTATCCCCTATGTTGTAGACGCTATAACTTTTGCGCAAACCAATCAATATACGCTTATTGCGATTTTTTTACCAAAAATATGTAGAAGAATATATATTGGCCTAAACGGAGGAAAAATGTGTTTTGATTAAAAAAAAAAGTGGGATATTTATTATAGCAAAAAGTAAAAAGATAGTGTTTTTTTCAAAATGGTCGCTCTTCTTTTGTTTATAGCTTATTATAGTTTTTTTTGTTTTTTTTTTTAAACGCAGAGGCGATCAAATACTACCAAAAGAAAGCTCTATTTGTGGGGGGGGGGGATGACGTCATTTTTGTTTGGGCACAGCGTCGCACAGCCGCGCAATTGTCAGTTAAAGCGACGCAGTGCCAAATCTTAAAAAATGGCATGGTCATTCAGCAGCCAAATCTTCCGGGGTTGAAGCGATTAAGCTGATAACTTAAAGGTTTTTTGTTTTTTTTATTGGTGTTTGATAAATGGCTACACAATTATTGTGTGACATAAAAAAGCAACAGCCACCATTTTATTCTCCAGGGTCTCTGCTTTCTGAAAATATACAATCTTTGTCTGTTCTAGGTAATTTTCTAGCAGAAAATGCTGATTTTTACATGTGTGAAAAATGTAAAAATTGCTGTGTACAGCAAGTCGTTAAATACTCAAGCCTTGTGCTCAGATCCAGCCCCTCCAGGCACTTTCTGAGCACACCTGCTGTATTGCATGTGAAGGATACACACAGTGGACTAATAAAGGCAGATTACATCTTTTGTAGAAAACAAATAAATGCAGCTGTTCTGCAAAAGGAAAAAAAAATGTGGCTAAACCAACTATCAATTTCATACCCTGATCAAGAAGGGCACAGACTGGTATACTTTTCCCATCAAGGGAAACTCATGAACAATGCTGAATTCTCAACCACCTATGCTACTGTTCTCAACTTCATGAAATGCCTGCAGCTCAGCTCTTATCTAAGATAGCTAAGAATTTCAAAACAACCCATCCAAGCACTCCTTGTGTCTAGACCAAACCCCTATCCCACACTCTTCCTCCCTACTTTATTCAACATCTACCAGGGGTGAGCATCAACAAGCAGGGAGGACACAGGAAGAAGATTTACAGACGATATTCTCACAAGCGAAAAAAATGGATGCTTCTTTTCACTTATAAAGCCTCATTGGCCTTCACAGCACACCAAAGATGTGAATGAATACAAGCTGTTGACACATAACATAAAATGTATAAAACTCTACAGAAACTACATAAAATTTACCCACAGGTATCCCCACTCTGTTGGCGGTGTCAGGGGGCTGAGGGCAAGCTCCTTCACATTTTCAGGGACTGTGCTAAACTACAGGACTTTTGGAAAAAAGTAAAAACCACAATTAGAAACCTTTCGGGTGTGTCTCTGGCAGATAAACCAGCTGTTTGCTTACTACACGACACACTGTTCTCTGCACCAAGTTGAAGGTCAATTGCGCAATCATACAATCGGTGTGGAGGCAAACTATGGGCTTGACCTTTGTCAAAGGCATCGCTAAAATCACGTTACTCCTCCGGCAGGGAGGAGAGTGAAGAGGTGCAGAGGACCTTGGCTACCTTCTGAAAGCATGTCTTACTGCATTGTGGCGACCAGGAGAGAACCTCAGCATGGAGCCAATCAAAAGAGGGGTTGTGCCTCTGTAACCAAGGATAACCAAGGACCTCAAGGTTTGGGCGTTCCCTGGACGGGTAGGACAAGACTTCAAAAAGTGACCTGCCTGGCCACAATAAAAGCACAATCTCTTCCTCCTCCTAATGGTTCTCTCATCCGCAGAGAGACGCATGAAGCCCAAGTGCATGGGTTCATCTTCACAGACCGACTCGGTACCAGGAGGCATGGGAGGCATGGAAGGTGAGGGAGGCAAGGGTGGGACTGCAAAGTTCAGAGACAAATGTACAGGAGGCTTCCGCAAGCGCTCCTTAAAAAGGGAGTCTTTCTCTGAGTCTGGAGTGAATGAGGATGGCAAACGTGATCAACCTCTCCAGCTCAGTGGGTATATCTCGGGCTAGCTCATCCTTCATGGAATCCGAGAGACCATGAGAAAAAGCAGCCACGAGGGCCTCGCTGTTCCAGGCAACCTCTGCTGCCAGAGTACAGAATTCAATGGCCTAATCGGGAACAGTCCTCATACTCTGTTTGATGGACAAGAGGCACTTGGCAGCAGAAGCGGAGCGTGTGGGAACGTCAAATACCCTGTTAAAAGAAGTCACAAACTCAGGGTAACTCAAGACAACAGGTTTTTGCGTCTCCCATAGAGGGTTTGCCCAGGCCAAGGCCCTCTCAGAAAGCAAAGATATCACGAAACCTACTTTGCCTCTGTCCATGGGAAACGCCTGGGGCAGCATCTCAACCTGCATTGGACTGGATTGCCCCCAAATCGCTGGGGAAGCGGAGCAGATACAGACATACCTCTTATAGAGGCAATACTCAAGACGGGTGCCTGCACAAAGACTGGAGCAGCAGCAGGGAAGGCCTGTAACACAGGTTGTACTGGAGTAGCCACAGTGGAAGATTCCAGGTGAGCCGGGAGACTCAGGAGCATTTGTAACGCTATTGGAAAACTGATCCATGTGGTGATCCTGCTCATCCAATCTGGAAAAAATATTACGAACAAGTGGACTGACTGCATCTTCTGAATTTATGGCCTTCGCCTACTGTCAGAAACCACGAATCAGACTGAGACAGAAGTACAGTTAAATCACACTTGTTTAATAATAAAAAAAAAAGGTAAACAGAGTAAACATAGTCAATACATAGCCAGAGTTCAGGAACCGGAACAGATAGACAAGCCAAAACGTCAGGGGGCCAGAGATGAGCGTAGTAGAACAGCAAGCAGGATCTAGAGCCAAAAGGAATGTCAGCCAAGCAAGTCTTTAACAGGAACACAGGAGAGCATCTCTAGAGATGTGACCAAGGCGAAAGCAGAGATCATCCGGACTGGATGGCAGGACTGAAGATCAGGATATCAGCAGGTGAGTCACTGTCAAGAGATAGGAGCTGGAAATTAGCCGACAGCTGAGCGTCCATCTTTGAGAAGGAAGGGCTGAGCCCAGCCCTGACAGTTATGTTACAACCTTTTTCCAAAATGGATAAATATTGTCCTCAAAATTCTACAAACAATACCACCCTGACAACTTGAAAGAAGTTTGTTTGAAATCTTTGCAAATTTATTAAAATTAAAAAACGAAAAAAAAAAAAAAAAAAAACATGTACAAAAGTATTCACAGCCTTTGTTCAATACTTTGTTGAAGCACCTTTGGCACCAATTACAGCCTCAAGTCTTTTTGAGTATGATTCTACAAGCTTGGCACACCTATTTTTGGGCAGTTTCTCCCATTTTTCTTTCCAAGACCTCTCAAGCTCCATCCAATAATTTCTTCTGGCCATTGAAATGAATAAAGACTCACATGCGAAACATTCCTAGAGTTTAGGAGTTTAGGCACATTTACTCGCGTCTGGCATTTTTTCTGCCCAAATGTCCCTCTCCTGAATGCGATTTTGGTGTGTTCAGACTCTTGCCCTAAACGCCTGCCTCTAAACTCCCCTAAAAGCCTGTGTGTGTATGAACACATAACAGAGGGGCATTTAGGGGCAGAAAAAAAAGAAATGTCAAACTCCTGAAAAATGGGTGTTTGACAGTTGCAGTGTGAATGAGGCCTAAGCAGCATTTGAACTGCGTGCAAAGCAGGTCAATTTTATCCAAAATTTTCAGATGTAATTGAAGAGCAACTGTAAGCTCAGCAGAACACCAAGGAGTAGAGTGCACTCTAAGCACATTTTACACAGTCCACAACTGGTCCCACCATCACTGCTTTTGTTGGAGGGAGGTCACGCTCAGGGGATCCTTTGACAGGAAAAGGCAGTGCAGCACTGAAGGCTGTAGACTATAGGTAATGAAATGATCCACTTAATTCCCTGCCCTCTGCAGGACACATTCATTACTCCACACTTCCCAGACTTTAACTTTCATTCATAAAATGCTGAGCAAAGTGTGTCATATAGGTTCGTCTTTGCAGAATGCGGACCTAAAATCTGGCCTGGGGCAAGCGCTGTTCTTTATAAATGTGCTTGAGTATTTAAGAGCACTTCATGGCATACTACTGCTTTAAAAATCTGCCCACAAATTCTCAAAGCTATCAAGCCTTCTCTCTAAATACACTGTTTAGACTCAGGTGCCCGAGGAGTACAGGTTTTGAAAAAATGGAGTGTGTGTGTGTGTGTGTGTGTGTGTGTGTGTGTGTGTATGTGTATTATATATATATATATATATATATATATATATATATATATATATATATAATTTTTTTTTTTTTTAATTAGAGGTGCACCGAAATTTTGGCTGCCGAAAAGTATTGGCCAAAAAGTGCTTTTGGTGTCAGCCGAAAGAAAAAAAGCGGATACCGTAAGGAGGGCGGGCTCTGCCCCGGGTGGCGCCCATTGCCAGAGTGTCATCCTGGCGCACCGAGTCCTCCACTCCCTCCTCCTCCCCTCCCTCCGTGTGTCACTGAGCTAAATTGCATGGGCAAAAGTAACAATGTTCCGCCTCCTGTGATAGACGGCACACTCATCCAATGGTGGGACATTGAATCAGTGTGACGTGATCGCTGGAGGCGGGACATTGTTACTGCGGCCCGAGCACTTCAAATCCGCTCTGTGACACATGGAGATCGCGGCTCTCAGATCCGGGCATAGGCAGGCTGCATCCACAGGCACCGGTGAGGCTGCTGGGCACAGGCAGGCTTCATATGACGGGCACTGGTGAGGCTGCATTAATCTCTTGTATCATGTCTGCTAGAGGTGCACCGAATGGGAAATTTTGCTAAAACTATTAGCAATGTGTTTAAGTTTAAGTAAGACTGCAGACATGATACAAGAGATGGTCAGAGACTGTGGACATGATAAAATAGATGGTTAGAGACTGAGGTCATGATACAAGAGATGGTTAGAGACTGCGGACTGCATTTTTCTTGCACTAAAAGGTGCCAATAATAAATTCATATTAAATTTAAATTGATTATATTAATTAAAAAGTCAAATAGAATACAATTGTATATAAAAATATAAATTTTTTAAAAAACTGTCATTTTCGGTTTTTGGCAAAGTGCATCCTGCATTTTCGGTACCAAAATTGGCATTCTGTGCACCCCTAATATATCCTCATTTGCTCTGACATGCACTGTGAGCTGTAAGGTCTTAAATAGACAGGTGTGTGGCTTTCCTAATCAAGTTCAATCAGTATAATCAAACACAGCTGGTCTCAAATGAAGGTGTAGAACCATCTCAAGGATGATCAGAAGAAATGGACAGCACCTGAGTTAAATATATGCGTGTCACAGCAAAGGGTCTGAATACTTAGGACCATGTGATATTTCAGTTTTTCTTTTTTAATACATCTGCAAAAATGTCAACAATTCTGTAATTCTGTCAATATGGGGTGCTGTGTGTACATTAATGAGGGAAAAAAAAATGAACTTAAATGATTTTAGCAAATGGCTGCAATATAACAAAGAGTGAAAAATATTTAAGGGGGTCTGAATACTTTTTATATATATATTATATATATATTTTTTTTTTATTAAAGGTGCACTAAAATTGGATGCCGCCCATTGCGGTAGTGTCATCTTGGCGTGCCCAGTCCTCTACTCCCTCCTCCTCCCCTAGCCACGATCTCCGCGTGTCACGGAGCTGAATTGCCCAGGCCGTAGTAACAGTGTCCCGCCTCCTGTGATAGATAGC
The DNA here is from genome assembly GCF_042186555.1 of Aquarana catesbeiana. Taxonomy (NCBI): domain Eukaryota; kingdom Metazoa; phylum Chordata; class Amphibia; order Anura; family Ranidae; genus Aquarana; species Aquarana catesbeiana. The sequence goes on from NC_133335.1 coordinate 105,784,373, forward strand.
ACACTGATCCAATGGCAGAACATTGAATCAGTGTGACATGATCACAGGAGGCGGGACATTGTTACTGCAACCCGGCAATTCAAATCCAGCTCCATGACACACGGAGATCACCGCTGATGCGGGCACAGGCAGGCTGCATTTGTCGGGCATTGGTGGGGCTGCTGGGCACTGGCAAGCTGCATATGATGGGCACTGGCAAGCTGCATATGATGAGCACTGGCAAGCTGCATATGACGAGCACTGGTGGGGCTGCTGAGCACTGGCAGGCTGCATTTGATGGGAACTGGTGAGGCTGCATTGATCTCCTGTACTAAGTCTGCAGTCTCTATCTCCTGTATCGTACCTGCTAGAGGTGCACCAAATGGAAATTTTGCTAACACTATTGGCAATGTGTTTACGTTTAAGCAAGAGACTGCAGACATGATACAAGAGATGGTCAGAGACTGCAGACTGTATTTTTCTTGACCTTTCTTGCACTAAAGGTGCCAATAATGGCCAACAATAAAAAAAGTTGAATACAAATTATATATAAAAATATAATTTTTTTTTAAAACTGTCATTTTCAGTATCGGTTTCGTCACCAAAATTTCCATTTGGTGCACCCCTAATTATATATAGATTTTTCAGAGAATATGAATGATTACACAATAACTTTTCTTTCACTCATGGTTAGTGTTTGGCTGAAGCCATTTATTATCAATCAACTGTGTTTACTCTTTTTAAATCATAATGGCAACAGAAACTACCCAAATAACCCTGATCAAATTTTACATACCCTAGTTCTTAATACCGTGTATTGCCCCCCTTTAACATCAATGACAGCTTGAAGTCGTTTGAAGTCGGTATTTGTGGATGAGGCTCTTTATCTTCTCAGATGATAAAGCTGCCCATTCCTCCAGGCAAAAAGTCTTGAGTTCCTGTAAATTCTTGGGCTGTCTTGCACGAACTGCACGTTTGAGATCTCCCCAGAGTGGCTCAATGATATTGAGGTCGGGAGACTGAGATGGCCACTCCAGAACCTTCACTTTACTGCCAATGACAGGTCGACTTGGCTTTGCGTTTTGGATCATTGTCATGTTGGAATGTCCAAGTACGTCCCTTGTGCAGCTTCCTGGCTGATAAATGCAAATATTTCTCCAGTATTTTTTGATAACATACTTCATTCATCTTGCCAACAATTTTGACCAAAATTTTCTGTGCCTTTGTAGCTCACACATCCTCAAAACATCAGCGATTCACCTCTATACCTTTCATCATAAGCCTTGTTGACTCCTCTTCAAATGTAGCGTTTATGGTTGTGGCCAAAAAGCTCAATTTTGGTCTCATCACTCCAAATAACTTTGTGCCAGAAGGTTTGAGGCTCGTCTCTGTGCTGTTTGGCGTATTGTAAGCAGCAGGATACTTTGTGGCAATTGCGTAGTAATAGCTTTCTTCTGGCGACTCGACCATGCAGCCCATCTTTCCTCAAGTGTCTCCTTATTGTGCATCTTGAAACAGCCACACCACATGTTTTCCTGTATTTCACCTGAAGTTATTTGTGGGTTTTTCTTCCTGAACAATTTTCCTGGCAGTTGTGGTTGAAATTTTAGTTGATCTACCTGACCGTGGTTTGGTTTCAACAGAACCCCTCATTTTCCACTTCTTGATTAGAGTTTGGCATTCTCAATTCCTTGAATATCTTTTTATATTCCTGTTTTATACAGTTCATCTACCTTTTCCCGCAGATCCTTTGACAACTCTTTTGCTTTCCCCGTGACTCAGAATCGAGAAACATCAGTGCAGCACTGGATGAAAGATGCAAGGGTCTGTCAGGAGTCCAGAAATTCATTGACCTTTTATAAACACACTAATTACAAGCAAACCGATCACAGGTGAGGATGGTTACCTTTAATAGCCATTCAAATCCCTTTGTGTCAACTTGTGTGCATGTTATCAGGCCAAAATAACCAGGGTATGTAAACTTTTGATCAGGGTCATTTGGGTAGTTTCTGTTCCCATTATGATTTAAAAAGAGTAAACACAGTTGAATGATAATAAATGGCTTCAGCCAAACACTAACCATGAGTGAAAGAAATATTTGTGTGTTATCATTCATATTCTCTGAAAAATGGCCAAGTAATCATAAATTCTGCCAGGGTATGTAAACTTATGAGCACAACTGTAAATAGGTCAATATGTGCTGTACAAAGATAGTCTTTCCAGTATTCCACCACTTGAAGAGGAAACCTATAGGCAAGCCTATAATAAGGCTTACCTATAGGCACTGTAAATATCTCCTAAACGTGCACTATTTAGGAGATATTTACTATATATGCAGCCGATGACATCATCGGCGCATGTGCTCTGTAGAAATGGCCACTCGTGCCGTTTCTTCAGAACCCTGTGCCGTGAATGACGGTTCCCCCGAGCATGTGTGTGACTGGCTGGAGTCCACGGACTTGGAAGGAAGACTGGTGAAGTTGGACGCTGCCTCCATCATTGACATTGCATCGCTGGAGGGTTTCATTTTTAGGTAAGTTTCACATAACATGCTAGTATGCGATGCACACTAGCACATTATGCCTTTACCTTGCAGGTCCGGAAAAAAAAAAAAAAAAAAAAGCAACCAGGGGTTTACAACCACTTTCAGGGAGGTCACAAACTGTATGATTTCACATTAATACATTACTCAGGCAGAGGAGCATTGCACAACAAGTTTATGGTTTAAAACCAATTGAAAAAGCATATGCAGTATACGCTTAAAACTGCCTCATCCAACACCCAGTATGAGCAGCCAAACTAACTATGGGAAGTGGGAACCGCCACTGCTCCCATGGAAAACAGAGCCAGCGTGTGTTCCACGTGAAGGAAGTAAGGTCAACAGATGTTTTGTAAGCAACTGGAAGTGCCACCACAACGCATTTCATCACCAGAATTCATCAGGTACCTTCCTGAAGTGAGCGCTGCTTTCTATTTCTTTGCTTTCATTAGATAGCAAACATGTCAAGATTTAAAATTGCTATGGTATCTAAAATTATCCATAGACTTTTAGATTGTAAGCTCTAATGAGCAGGGTCCTCTGATTCCTCCTGTATTGAATTGTATTGTAACTGTACTGTTTGCCCTAACGTTGAAAAGCCTTGCACAAACTGTTGACCTTATATAAATCCTGTATTGTAATAATAATAATAATAATAATAATAATAAGCGATGCTTTAAAAGCACAGGTTACCAGTTTAGATTTAAAAATGATGATAGGATTATTGCTCTTACACTGTCATTCTCTGTCACTCCCTGCAATACCTTACACGTGGGGTGCAATCACTGTTTACATATGTGTATTGGACCTATGTTCGCATTTACATCTGTTTGTGAGCCCAGAGGGGCAGGGTGTTTTACATTTTTTTTTATTTACACTTTAAAAAAAAATGAATTTACATTTATTGCCACAAGGCCACTTGCTATAGCTTGGGCGGTGACGGGTACTCTACAAGGAGAAATCGGGGGCCTATAAGATCCCTAATCCCTCTTCTTCCCTCCAAGGCAGCCGATCACACAGATATCTGCTTGATCGGCTGCTTTCTTGACTATACCGGCCAGGAAAGCACAGCACCAAAACTGTAAGTGACAAATCTCTGGCTTCATACGAGCCCTGTAAAAGTGATGGGTTGCTGTAGAGCCACTAGGATCGCTTTTATCTGAAAGCTGATTGCCAGCTGTAAAAACTGATGCCGTGATCCTGGTAGAACAGCTACCCATCCAGGATGGGATGGTACGCTGGACAAAAAAAAGGTTAAATATATGGCTAGATCAATATTGCTAAAATCCTTATCAGGTTTTGCTGCTATCCCAGTATCTATAGGGAGAGTCAGCTTCTTAGTTTGTCCCTATGACCACTTATAGGGAAAACGTCTTAAGCAATCCAAAATTTTACAGCCATCACTGTAATAGGAACACAAACACAAAGAAAAAATCTACCAATAGAGACACCTCTTCTGGAGAAAACAATCTTCGTTGGTATTTCTGCACTCTTTGTAGACTGTGTTCAGGGCCAATCATCCACAGGTACATGTGGTCCACCGCTGCATGTTTGATTACAGCTGCAAATGGCTGCAGGTTCGGTCAGCTTCCAGTTGCTTTGAATCCCACACGCAGATGTACGCAGGAAACCCTGAAGTCTTCCTCACTAAATCTAAGTCAGCCTTATACGCAAGCGTGAATGAGGCCTTCTAAAAATATGAAGCACTTGCTATCAGACATGTCTGTCAAAACTCTTGCAAATCTTGGGGAAGCAACAACATGTTGAACTGTGAAGAGACACAGTTTGGTGGCAGCTCTGACAAGTGTTTGGGAGATCTGGACATAAGATTTCTTGGGTTGAAAGAGTTTGGGTAATTAGTGACAGGCTATGTTTTGTTTGTTTTCTGATTGTTTTTTTTGTGGCTTTTGTTGCATTAGATACTTGATGAACAATAAAGCTAGTCAGGGGCAGTTTGAAACCCGAAATCGCTGTGTGAACTGTTATCTGCACCTAAAAACCCCACTCAGTGTCAAACAAAGGCTACCTTTATTACATGTGGTCAAGGATGCAGGCAAACTTAAAAAATGGTATTGGGAAATTTAAAGAGCTAGACATACAGAATAATCTAACCCAAAAAATGTAATATATTGCAGCCTACCAGTCCTTAAATGTGGTGGCTGCTTTCACTTTTCAGGCTCAAGAAGATTTCTAGCAAATACAAAAAATACCCGTCAATCTTGCCCGAAATGCAGTGTCCTTCTTACCTTCTGTGCGTTTAAAAGAAAGCACAAAGAACGCTCTCTTTAAGACTCCTTTCATACTGGAGGCATTTTTCAGGTGCTTTAGCGCTAAAAATAGCACCTGAAAAATGCCTCATCTGCAAACCCAGTGTGAAAGTCCGAGTGCTTTCACACTGGGGTGCTGCACTGGCAGGACGTTGAAAAAAAAAGTCCTGCAAGCAGCATCTTTGAGGTGCGTATACACCGCTCCTAAAGTGCCCCTGCTCACTGAAATCAATGGGCAGCGCCGCCGAAGTGCCTGCAAAGTGCCTCGGCAGCAGCGCTTTGAACCCATTATTCGGCCACTAGCCGGGGGGTTAAAAGCACCGCTAGCGGCCGAAAAGCACCTCTAAAATGATGTAAAACTAGCTAAGCTTTACCGCCGACGCCCCTGCGCTGTCAGTGTGAAATATTTTCATACTAAAATGAAGATGAGGGACTGGAGCTTTTATATTACAACAATGAGAGACTGTGTGGTAACAATGAAGGTAGTCACTTAGTCATATATAAATATTCACAGCAAAAAGGCTGCTGCAGTTATATAAGATTATATAATTATAACAAAATTATATTAAAAGGGAGTTCCACCCTAAAAAAAATGTTTGCATTAAAAGACTCCTTTTAACCTAGAAAAAACCATTTGGAGGAAATTTTTTTTTATACTTACCAGAAAGGCCCTGTTGCTATGTAGTCCTCGTAATCTGTCACTTCCTGGTCCGCGGAGCTCCTCGTGACTTCCTGCCTCGCCCAGGAGTCTGTGGGCAGTACTGTGCTCAAAAAAACACTTAAGGCGGATCAAAGCGCCATCTTTGTTCAGAGTGTTATCTAAGTTGTCATAACACCGGGCGGGACCTTCCTCCGTCGCTGCCCGTTGTTATGGCAACGTTAGAAACAATCGGCGCTACGGCCGCTGTTGAATCGCGCACGCTACCAGCATGTACCTCTCAAAAGCTATTTCAGGAAGCGATCTCAATTGGGCTTCACATGCCCACATTCATGATGGAAACAGCCACAAACAGAGGAATACATTATTACAGTAAGAAATTTATATTTTTGAACAATCGCCATAATTGTATACTGTTTTTTGAGTTTCATTAGCAATAATGCTAGGATCCAAAAAAAAAAAAAAAAATAATAATAATAATTTTTTTGCCGGAACTTCACTTTAAGTAGGGGTTTTTGAGGTGTCAATGTCATACATCATACAAAAAACCTATAATCAGGCCTCATGCACATGGACGTTTTTACAGCTGCGTTTTTGAGCGTTTTTTACAGCTTAAAAACGCCTGTCTATGTTAGTCTATGGATTTATGCCCACCTAGACGTTTTTGAGCTGCAAATGGCCTAGGCGTTTTTAAGCTGTAAAAAAAACCCAGGACCAGTGCGTTCCGAGGCGCGGCGCTAGAGCTGTAAAAACGCAGAAAAACACGCAAAAAACGCGACCGCTGCGTTTTTGCGCGTTTTTTAGCTCCGGCGTTTTTCTGCTCAAAATAGATGATTGGACACTGTAATCTCTGTAAAAACAGGAAATTCCTGTCTGGACATTAGATTACCCAAGAGTCCTTTGCACAGCCGTGTGACTGTGGTTAGTGACTTGAAGATGGCAAGTGCTGTTTCGCAAGTGGAGCTCATTAGTGTGGTACAGGCCCATCCTGAACTGTGGGATGTGGCACATCCACTGCATGGAGACCACATACGTAAAGTGAAAGTCTGGGAGGACATCAGTGCTGCCATTACCCCTGGCTGGGAACAAATGAGAAATGCCGAAAGAAAGGAAATAAGCAAGTCTATTTTCCTTGAATGCATGATCTGTTTGTGTGTAATGTAAACGAAGATTGCATATTTAACCCTTTGTTTTCCATGTTATTTTAGGTCAAATTATGCAGCGCCGCTGGAAGTCCCTACGTGACCGTGTCAGGAGGGACCTCACGGACGAAGACAAGGCGGCACGCAGTGGAGCACCAGCGCCAACAAAGAAACAATACGTGTACCACAGCAATCTGCTATTTTTATGGCAAAATATGCAGAGTCATACCAGACCGTAAGTTTTTTGTTTTTTTCATATATTTGCCTATGTACATTGCTTTTCAGGCAGTATGTTCCATGGCTATTGTAACCACTTTCCGAACGCCACATGTACATATACGTCGGCAGAATGGCACGGCTGCACAAATGGGCGTACCTGTACGTCCCTTTTAAGTTGCCGCCTTGGCGCCGCGCTTTCCCATTGCGAGGTCCATGAGTCCGACCGCGGGTCCTGCGGACTCAATGTCCACGGGCACACCGGCGATCGTCTCAGGAAGAGGAAGAGGTCAATGCCAGTGTAATTTTTACAGTAATCATTGCAATTTTAATCGCACTGATCGCTGTAAAAATGACAATTTTTACAAAAATGTGTCCAAATTGTCCAATGTGTCCGCCGTATTGTCGCAGTCATGCTAAAAATCGCTGATCTCCCCCATTACTAATAAAAAAAAAATTTGTAAGAAAAATGCCATAAAACTCTCCCCTGTTTCATAGACGCTATAACTTTTGCCAAAAAAAACTTTATTAACTGAAATCTGTATATACATATTGGCCTAAACCAAAAAGAAAATTTTATATTTATTTATTTTTTGTGGGATATTTATTACTTAAAAAAATTTTAATTCAAAATTTAAAACAGAAATTTACACTCTTTTTTTATAGCTCCGAAAAAAAACCCCAAAAAAACCCGAGGTGATCAAATACCACATAAAAAAAAGGTCTGTTTGAGTGGAAAAAAAGGACGTAAATTTTTTGGGGAGCCACGTTGCACGACCACCATTGTTAAAGCGACGCTGTGACAAATCGCAAAAAGTGCTCGGGTCTTTGGCCAGCTGAATGGTCGGGGCTAAAGTAGTTACGTTTATACAATTTGTATTGTCTGCAGGACAACTTCTAACATTAGACTCAGAGAGGTGGAACTAGAAGAGGCTGAGGTTCAGAGACCAAGCAGTCCTATGACCAGCACTGGATCTCCACGTCCAATCAGCGAGGGAGGTGTTGAGTGCACAGATGAGGTAACTGCTTCGGTCTGCCTGTCTATCTCATTGTCTGTCTGTCCATGTACATGTCAATGTAAACATTTTTGTTCTTTTGCAAGAATCGAGGGCTGTGGAATCACTGTCTCCTGCCAGTCAGCAAGGTGGAGAGCAGCGCAGTCGTGGCAGTGTTCGTGGCCGTGGGCGTGGACGTCAGGCGAGGGGCGGCTATAATCCGGAGGCTGATGACAGAGTGCTAGCACTGCTGCAGGAAGTGCGGCAGGAGAGGCGCAGTATGGATGCCTTTTTAGACACCAACAACCCACGCGCCTGCTTCTGCCGCAGCCTTTACCACATCCTGGAGGACATTGGGGGAGACCAAGAGAAACTTTGTATGGATTGCATGTACGCTATTGCAATGCAATACCGTCATGCAAAATTAAGTGGCGGGCCACCTCCATTCAATCCATATAATGTTTCTCATGATCCCCCAATGGCCCCTGGGACCTCAGCAGTGCTAGCACCCCCCTCTCACTATCAGCCCCCTCCTCAACGCCAACCACCACCTATGCCGTCCCAGACCTCATTCCATAACGTGCACTCCTATGGTGAATTTCAACCTTCCACCTCCTATTTTCAGCCCCCATACCCTCTACCCCGCTACCAGCAGGATTTTGGGAGTGATCGCCAGGCCCAACCATTACCCCGTCCCCAATCCCCAATCCCCAATCAAGCATCCACCACCACCTATCACCAGTTGTGATCCCAAAATAAATTCTTTTTTTTCTTGAAATACCAGTTGTGATCCCAATCCTTTATTAAATGTGTTTTTTTGATTGAAATATGTGTTCAATTTGTCTTTTATATGATGCACAACAGCACTCCTTTGCACTCTGCTTGCCCTGAAGGCAGAGTGCAAAGGACTCTATCGTACTCTGCCTTCGGACAAGCGTAAGCTTGCTCTTTTTTGGGCTTAGCCTAGGCTTACCCCGAAGGCAGAGTCAAATTGACTTGTTGAACAATCGTTGATAAATGGACCTAAAAATAACAAACTTCAATTTTAAATGCTTTTATTTCAAAAAACACAAGAAAGCAAAGGTAGATGTATTGCAAATATTTTTTAGATATAATCATTCTGCCATGATGAGGAAAGGTTGCGAGCACTGAACTTATTCTCTCTGGAGAAGAGACGCTTGAGAGGGGATATGATTTCAATTTACAAATACTGTACTGGTGACCCCACAATAGGGATAAAACTTTTTCGCAGAAGAGAGTTTAATAAGACTCGTGGCCACTCATTACAATTAGAAGAAAAGAGGTTTAACCTTAAACTACGTAGAGGGTTCTTTACTGTAAGAGCGGCAAGGATGTGGAATTCCCTTCCACAGGCGGTGGTCTCAGCAGGGAGCATTGATAGCTTCAAGAAACTATTAGATAATCACCTGAATGACCGCAATATACAGGGATATGTAATGTAATACTGACACATAATCACACACATAGGTTGGACTTGTGTCTTTTTTCAACCTCACCTACTATGTAACTATGTAACTATGTAACTATGATACCTCTCCATCAGGGGATTCAAAATATTCTGCAAATTGGTTTCGAATGCTCATGACACGTGCAGTTGAACGCAAGTCCATAAACTGAACCCTCTGAAGTTGGTTAATGGGCTCCTGTTCAACATTATTTCTGTCACTGTCCCGCAGAAAATTGTGCAGAACGCAGCATGCCAGGACGACTTTAATGGCGTTGTCAACATCCAATTGCATACTTGTCAGCAAAACTCGGCATTTGGCCGTGCACACCCCGAATGCACATTCAACAACACAGCGTGCACGGCTGAGCCGATAATTGTATATTTTTTGTTGTCGGCTGAGACCAGTGCCACTGTATGGCCTCATAAGATTTTCAGTCAGTCCAAAGGCCTCATCTGCCACCACGACTAATGGCAAGCTGGGTTCTTCAGTGCAGGGTAGAGGCCTGCTTTCAGGAATATTGAGTCGTCCCTCATGTAGACGACGTCCGAAGGCCGACTCGCGGAATATGCGGGCGTCACCTTGGCTTCCATATGCTCCCACATCCACAAAAAGAAATTTAAGGTGTGCATCGGACAATGCCAGGAGGACCACCGAAAAATATTTTTTATAATTAAAATATGACGATCCAGAGTGGGGAGGCTTCTTCACCCTGATGTGTTTCCCATCAAGGGCTCCTATACAATATGGGAACTGAGTTTTTTCCCAAAAAGTGTCCACAACTGATTCCCAGATGTCTTCTGTTGGCTCTGGCATTATAATGTTATGCAATTCCTCCCATATTGCCACACATGTTTCCTTTATTATTTTTGAGACCGTTGAGAGGCCAAGGAGGAAGTAATGATGCAAGGAAGCATAACTTTGTCCCGTGGCAAGGAACCTAAGATAACATAATAAATTTAGTTATTGAAAGAGAAAAGCATAAACATAAGTCCTAACCCTACCCTTAAACCTAACCCTATCTCCTAACCCTAACCCCTAACCCTAACCCTATCTCCTAACCCTAACCCCTAAATACTAACCCTAACCCCTAAACCCTAATTCCTAACCCTAACCCTAAATCCTAACCCTAACCCCTAACCCTATCTCCTAACCCTAACCCCTAACCCTATCTCCTAACCCTAACCCCTAACCCTAACCCTATCCCTAACCCTAACTTCTAACCCTAACCCCCTAACCCTAACTTCTAACCCTAACCCCCTAACCCTATCTCCTAACCCTATCTCCTAACCCTAACCCCTACCCCTAACCCTAACCCTAATCTCCTAACCGTAACCCTAACCCCTACTCCCATATGTGGATTCACTTACCTGAGTGTCACTAGCATCCGTTCCTCCGGTGACACAGGGCTACGCATCACAGTGTCCATCATTGTGAGCCTTGGCCTGAGCCTCTCCAACAGGTCATCAAAGAGCGGCACTGACATCCTTGTAAAGTTAAAGAACTTTGTCGGATATGAGCGCAGTTGGGAATAAATGTTGCCAAAGTACCCCGTAGAAAACCGATTGGATACCATTGGATGCACCCAAAATCGACGTCTGCTGCTTCTCTCCTCCTCCTGTCTCATTCTCCGCTGCCTCCGCAAAACAATCAGAAGGATTGCCTCATCGATTTTCTGCATGACAGGATCCATATTTCTCAGAAAAATACAGAAAACTTAACAGACTCTGAAACACTCTCTCCTCTCTCTCTCTCTCCTACCAAAATGGCACCGACACATGCTCATTTACATATTTTCTTTGGTTTCTGTGGCATTGTGGGAAATTTGGGAGTGTATATAGCTGAGAGATGTGTTTTTCATTAAAAAACACTTCTTAGCGCTAACGCGGAAAAACGCGCAAAAACGCTAATGCAAAACGCGGTAAAAATCGCGTTTTTAACGCCGGTTTTTCTAGGCGTCGAACCTAGCTTTACAGCTCGTTTTTTAAAACGTCCATGTGCATGAGGACTCATAGTGCGGTTAGCTTCAGCCCCGGAAGATTTTACCCCCTTCCTGACCAGAGCACTTTTTGCGATTCGGCGCTGCGTTATTTTAACTGACAATTGCGCGGTCGTGTGACGTTGCACCCAAACAAAATTGATGTCCTTTTTTTCCCACAAATAAAGCTTTCTTTTGGTGGCATTTGATCACCTCTGCGTTTTTTATTTTTTTGCGTTATACACAAAAAAAAAGAGCGACAATTTTGAAAAAAAGCAATATTTTTTACTTTTTGCTATAATAAATATCCCCAAAAAATATATATAAAAAAAAAAAAAAAAAATTTTTTTCCTCAGTTTAGGCCAATATATATTCTTCTACATATTTTTGGTTAAAAAAAAAAAAAAAAAAAAAAAAATCACAATAAGCGTATATTGATTGGTTTGCGCAAAAGTTATAGCGTCTACAAAATAGGGGATAGTTTTAAGGCATTTTTATTATTTATTTATTTTTTTAACCAGTAATGGCGGCGATCTGCGATTTTTATCAGGACTGAGACATTATGGCGGACACGTCGGACAATTTTGACACACATTTGGGACCATTGGCATTTTTACAGCGATCAGTGCTATAAAAATGCATTGATTACCGCAAAAATGTCACTGGCAGGGAAGGGGTTAACACTAGGGGGCGATCAAGGGGTTAATGTGTTCCCTAGTGTGTGTTCTAACTGAAGGGTGGAGTGGACTGTGTAGGGGAAGAGATAGATCGCTGTTCATACTCTGTATTGCTGCTGTATTGCTGCTCTCCTCTGCGTGCAACTGCGTGTCTCCGCCATGTTCTCTACCCACTGCGCCGAAAGACAAGGGGTTGGGAATAGACTAAAAAGAACATCGGGGCGGGCGGAGTTTCAGGCATGCGCAGTGTATATAAAACGTAACAAGCGTGCGTCGTTCGTACGATCTGTGAGCGGAGGACGGAGTAGCGGAGGACGGAGTAGCGGAAGCGACAATCGTTATAATGAAGGTACAATTTTAAGTTGGTGCAGTGTCCTATACTGCTTATAGATTGAGGCCTATATTGGGTCAAAATTAGAAGAGTTTCGCCTGACATTAGGGTTTGTCTTGTGTTGTGTCTTGCAGAGAAAATGAATGGGTTCAAAGACCACAGTTTCCTCCCTAGCTTCATTGATAAATACAGGGAGCTGCCCTATCTGTGGCAGGTCAAACACCCGCATTTTAATAACAAAATAAAGAGGCAGGCAGCGATGGAGAAACTGCTGGAGTTGGTGAAGCCGCAGGTCCCCACGGCAGACATCACCTATTTAACAAAAAATAAATAAATAAAATCGGTGGCCTGAGGAGCACATATAATCGTGAGCATACTAAGGTCCAGAAATCCATGAGATGTGGAGCTGCAACAGATGACATTTATGTACCCAGGCTGTGGTACTATGAGAGACTTCATTTTCTGGCAGACCAGACTGAAGTCAGGGAATCCCTCTCAACCCTTCCTTCCACTCTTCCTTACACGCTTCCTTCCACCACAGCTGAGGCTTCCGACGTCCACCCTGGGCCTTCCAGCCAGGAAGAAGTGGAGGAGTCCAGCTTGAGCCAGGTATAGCATTGTTCAACATATTTCTTGTCGCAAAATAAATGATGTGAAATAGATGTTATTATTGATCACTAATTGCTGATTTAATAAAGTGTTTTATATATCAATAGACAGTAGTGGCCAAAAATGATTGGGACAAGAATGAAAAATGCTGGGGTCGGAACGATAGTCTATTCTATTTATTAAAATTCAATTTGCAACAGTCATGAGCTAAAAATTGTGTGTGATTGATGAACAATAAACTAAAACTATGTCCCTTTTTCAGACACTGGAAAGCCTCAGCCAGGAGGAGGCTGTGGAAAGTGGCAGACAGGAGGTGGCGGGGGGAATGTGGCAGACAGGAGGTGGCCGTGCCCAGTAGGAGCCTCAAAGAATCCCAGGTCCGTTCCCTCCGCCTTCCAAACAAAAGGGCCAGGAAGGGGAGTAACGTGGAGGAGGCATCGCTCAGGCTGATTAGGAAGGCTAATGAGGCCCTCAAAGCCAACCCCACTCTCCAAGAGGCCTTTGCATGCATGACTGCATACAAAATGCAGTAAATGGAGGAGGGCCAACGCCTCTTGTGTGAGGAAATGATGGTGATCACCCAAAATAAGGGATTAAGGGGCCAACTCATAACAAAAACCCACCTGTGTGAGTTGGACCATCCCCCTCTTCCACCACCTGCCACACCTCCAACACCACAGCCACAGCCTGGAAGGAAGCGTGTAAGGAAGACAAAAAAGTGATGGCCTGGGTTCAGTCTGGTCTGGCAAAAGATGCAGACTGTTGACCAGAGCCTGGAGACATAGATGTCATCTGCTGCTGGTCCTGATCTCTTGAAAACCTGGAACGGATTGTGCTCACTATTATATGGACTCCTCAGGACACCAATTTTGGCTGGCAAATAGTTGATGTGTGCCCTGGGGTAAAAAAGCTTCGCCAATTTCAGCAGTTTCTCCAGCGTTGCCTTCCTCTTTATTTTGTTATGACCCAGAATAAATAGCTATTTTATTTTCAGAAATACTTGGCTATGTGTTTTACTTCAAAATGGGCAGTTTGTTTGTGAGTAGGCCGGTACATTTCCAAAATACAAGGTCAAATTAACAAGGGACACCAACACCAAACAACCTCCTTGAGATTAAAAAATACAAGATAATAATGGTGTTGTGGTAACTTGACACACAAAACGAAAAAAAATATTATGGAGATCATTAGAAAAAAATATATATATAATAATAGGAGATCTTGATAAAAAAATAAAAAATAAAAAAAAATAAACAAAAATTAGAAACATTATCATGGAGATCTGACAAAAAAAAAAAAATATTATTCAGGAGATCACGAGAAATAATAAAGAAATCAGGTGAGAACTCTGTGTGAATATGAGCAGCAAAACAACTTCATTATTCTAGCATTATAAAGAAGAAGAGAATGCGCTGCAGCAAACTATTTTAAAAATTGCAGCGTGACGAATGTGCTATCTTCATTACGAATGCTAGTTTTACCAGACAGAGCACTTCCGTCTCGTAATTTATTCTGAGCACTTTGTGCGTCGGAACTGTGTACCTAACTATCGGAATTTACGAGAATGGATTTTGTTGTCGGAAAATTTGAGATCCAGATCTAAATTTTGTGCAACGGAAATTCCGACGGAAAAATGTCCCATGAAGCCTACACACGATCGGAATTTCTGACAAAAAGCTCCCATCGAACATTTACCGTCGGAAAATCCGACCGCGTGTATGAGGCATAATAGATATTTTTACAATAAGCTTTCATTCACATGGGCTCATAGACCTGTATTTCAGTGCAGAGGGTTAGGGTTATGCACCCAGAGACTTAGGAAAATTATGTGCATAGGGAGGGGCACACAGTTTACACAAAAAAGGGGGGAAAAAATATTAATTAAAACCACTATTTGTGTAGAGGAGGGCTGGAGAGATGGAACTTTATGTAGAGGGTCAAGATCCACTTTAAACTCAAGATGCAGAGTCTGACAGGCAGCACCACCTGTCAAACTCGCCAACTGAGTTCAATGGGATTGCACCGCAACTACATAACCAAAAACTTGGTTCAGGGTTGGGATGATTTTTTTTACCATGAAAATCCCTTGGGATTAGAAAAAAAAAAAAACAGTACCACAACATTTAGGACGACGGCAGGATGACCTCCTGAACGCCTGCCAACCACTGCTATTCTGCCATTTGAAAAGCAATCCACTGCAGATAGCTTTTCAGAGGATGGCAAGTACTGCCGCCAATGTGAACGAAGCCTAAGGTTCCATGCACACTGGACTTAAAAAAACGTTGATACTATAGGCGTTTGACGTTTTTTTCACCTGCCTCTAGAAGCACTTCTATTGTGTTCTATGTGTCTTTGCACATTATGACTACTACAGGCGTTTTCTGTCAGGGATGTTCAGAGGCAGAAAAAAAAACCCTTCATTAATCGCGTTTTCTGGAGAAGCTTAGGAGCTGTAAAAACGTCAGTCTCTCCTAAACTCCTCTTATCTGTTCTGAACGTCAAGTTTCAATGTTTTTTTAGTAAAAAAAAAAAAAAAAAAAAAAAAAGAAAGTGTGTTGTCACTGTACATCATTTCCTGGCTTTTGCAGAGGGGCGTGTAGTGCAAAAAACACCTATAAACAAAATTCTCTTGAACTCTCATAGACTCGCCTAAACTTTGTACAATATGCTTTCAATTTGCGTCTTTTATGCCACATTTTTAAGTTAAAAACGTTGACGTTTTCTGCTCCTAGTGTGCTTGGAGCCTAACAGTGTATGGCCAACTTAAAGAGGAAGTAAACCCTGATGGGGTTTGTTTCCCTGCAAAGGTAAAGCATAATGGGCTACTATGCATCTCGCCGTTAGCAGCAGCATGCTCAATGCGCCTGCGCACCACTGTCTACGGCGCATGCGCCATAGACAGCAGTGTCTGTCTTTTTGCAAATATCTCCTAAACCGTGTAGGTTTAGGAGATATTTCTTGGACCTAAAGTTAAGCCTTAATCTAGGCTTATCTGTAGGTCAAAGTGGTCTGTAAGGGTTTACAACCACTTTAACAGCAGCACAACAAGAACAGACCCTGGCATAACAGTGCAAACAAGCAGAACTGAATCTGCATCATGTCCCCAAAAGAGTTTGCAACCTCCTAGTTTGCTGTGCTCCATGAATCGTGACCTGCACTTAGTGTACAAATATATTAATTGCCAGCAGGAAGGGAAAATGTTTTTTTCTTTGACAGAAGAGACATGCAAATTCTCTATTGCTATAAAACTCTACCTGCTAACATGTTTTGAAATGTTTGTTTTTAAATGTTAAGTTTAGCTCCGCTTTAGGGTCAGATTATGCAGAAAAATATACAATTCTTACAAGACATTCCAGAGCAATGACTAGATTGAAACAATACCCACAAAGATGTATGCATGATGAGGAATACAAAGCCTACATTGTTTTCAGAACACTATTTTTTTTTTTTTTTTTTAAAGAGTCAAATTAAGCTGCATTTTCATGCATCTGTGCAACTTGCATATTGTAATGTTGCATTATAATGGATCCTGTGTGGGGGGGGGGGGGGAGCTATTGCAAGACAATGGAGTAAACAAGACTTTACAAAAAGTCGTTCTGTAATGGGCACAAGATACTGCATACATTATTAGGGCAAATTACAGCATGTTTTGGCAACTGTTCATTTTGCTGAAAATAAATAAATACATAAAACACACCACACTGCAATAATCAGTATATAAAAAATAAATAAATAAAACACAACTTGTCAGTACGTTGGAAAATTCCTACAGAAACTTGTTCAAAAGTACTTCATAATTTAGTTAGCTTGCAACATTCGACTTCTGAATCAATTTAATTTCCCAAACAAAAACCATATACACTGTTCTGGGTAAAACTGGGTGTAACTGGGTAAAATTCTCCATCCTTCTTTGAATTTTCCCATCACTACAGTTAATTTGACCCCACTGATGATTGGAAAGCGGAAGGTTTCAAAAAGGAAAATTTTCTATTGGTGGATGACCAGCTTTACTTTTATGACAACTATACACTACGCAAAGAAAATGATGTTAAAAACTTTCATACAAACCTCAAAATTGCACTATAGATACTACCAGTAACAGGTTGAGAAGGCAGGCATGCAAAATACATGTTACAGCACGATGAGCGAAACATGCTTTCTATGTCAGGGTTTCTCTCACATACAGTGAAATGCCTGGCCTACTCATAACAAGTTTATTGTGGTTTCATTTACTTGACATTTCTGTCTTCTGTGTGCGTTTAAATATAGAATTGTTAATGATATGTGGGTATGCAAGTTTCAATTTTATATGTTCAGGCATGTACTAGGGAAGTATAAAAGATATAAAAGTACATATTTCAACACACAGGCCTCATTCACACTTGCACTGGGTTTATGTGTGTTTGGAGGGCATTTCTATACCCATATACAGTTAATGCGCTCAATTATTTTTTAATAGTGTCATTAACATTGCACCTAAATGCAGGTGAATGCACAATCAGTTTAGCTGAGTTTAGTGAAAACAGAATTCTGTGTGTCAAGGATCCACTTACACACTCTAGATGCCAGTAAATGTACGTAAACCTGACTAAATGCAACTAAACCTGCTTTAAAGCAGAAACATTTAAACCAAGGAAAAAGTGATCTGGGGGGCATATATGTTGTTTATACTCCCAGATTACTGCTCCTTTGTTTAGAAAAGCTAAATTCAGGAGCTTCAGTGGGAATGAGTCCTAACGCTGCATTAATTCCTAAGAACAATAATTCTCAGGTGTGTTTTTTTTTATTTTTTTTGCATTTTTCGGCATATACAAGTGATTTAGAAGTGTATTTCAAGCATTTTACACATGTTCAAGTGTCACTTGTTTTTGTTTAAGCCAATAAGCACTAGTGGGAGACCAGTTCTTAAAGGACTAAAATTGCCCAAAAAAACATGCAAAAGATATTCAATCTTCACATTTGCAGGCATTCCCATTCAAGTCTATGTCCAAGAACAACCAATTCTGCCTCCAAAGCAGCTCAAAGTTATATAGTTAGATGGGATAAAAAAAAAAAAAAAAAAAAAAAAGACACAAGTCCATCTAGTTCAACCAGTTCAAGCTCTCCTACCTTTTGGAGTGTCAGGCGTCTAAGCACTCATATGCACACAGCCACTATTAAAAAATACAGTATTTACACTGCTGAGTGTCTTGTAGCCTGAAGCTCAAAAGCACTTAGGTATGAATGGGGTCTAAAATTAAAAGCCGAGCTCCAGCTTTATTTTTAAGTTCATTTGGGCCAAGATGGCACAAGCAAACCCTTTTCTACACTAACAGGTGCACCTGCTGTGCTGTATAAACTGTATGTAGCCTTAGATACATATACAGCATGTTGTTACTGCTATAGGACACAAACATCCCATGCCACACCTGGAACAAAATCAAATTGGGCTGAGCGGTGTACAACCATTCATAGGCAGCTTTGTATTCTCTAAATCAGAGGTCTCCAAACTTTCTAAAGAAAGGGCCAGATTTTAGGGGAGCCAGATTGTGCACAGTGGGAGTAAGAAATGCCGATCTTTGGTATTAGGGAGAGAAATAGTAGGTGTCACTGGGGGAATAGTGCCCCATTTTTGTTGTCAGTGGAAGGAATTATGCCCCATTGTTGGTGTCAGTGGGAGGAATAGTGCCTCAAGGGCCAGATAAAGGCACGCAAAGGACTGCATCCAGCCTCAGGGCTACAGTTTGGAAACCACTGCTCTAAATGAATACAAAGCTTCCTCCCATTGGCTGAGGCAGAGATCTGGACCTCATCCACCCGCCATGTGAAACGGGATGTTCACGTCCCATAACTGCAACAAAGTGCGGGATACTGTATGTAGCTGAGGCTAAATACAGTTTATACAGCACACCTAGCTGGCATACTGGTTAGTGTAGGAAAGAGTTTAAGTGAAGCTGGTGAGCAGCTTTAATCCTGTATGACCAGCCCTTTCGTGTCTATAACCACAATTCTGTATTATCAACAATTCTATCTACTGTCTGTAAAGACACAATCTTTTCATTCCTGCCATAGCTTGCATTTATACTTCCAATATTGCACTTTTGAGCTTTTTTACATCTGTGTCACACACTGAAGAGTGATCTGTGGCGGATCCCTTTTCAGAGCTTGTATGACAGGCAGCTGATATGTGTTATGTCGGTTGTGGTGCAGCCCCCCTGCATTAGCCCTGTAAATCCTGCACTACCACTCAACAAACAGCTACAGGCAATTATGGTGTGGCCCCATTCACCTGTGTATGCATGCACCTAGGCTAACACAGAAGAGTGTTTAGAGGCAGAAAAAAAAAGAAAAGTCAAATTGCCCTTAAAACAACTTTTTTGACGCCTAGCTAGCAAGAGGCCGTACGCTGGTCTGGTGACACTGGGACTGGTGTGGTGTTGATCAGGAACACTGTTGCTGTCTGAATGTGGTAACAGTGGCACTGGCATAACAGTGATCAGGAATACTTGTTTCTGGCTGACTGTGGTAACACTGGCACTAGTATGGCAGTGATCAGGAGCACTGTTGCTGGCTGACTGTGGTGACACTGGCATGACAGCGATCAGGAACACTGTTGCTGGCTTACTGTGGTGACACTTGCATGATGGTGATCAGGAACACTGTTGTTGGCTGATTGTGGTCACTGGCACTGGTATGACAGTGATCAGGAACACTGTTGCTGGCTTACTCTAGTGACACTGGCATGGTGGTGATCAGGAACACTGTTGCTGGCTGACTGTGGTGACACTGGCACTGGTATGACAGCAATCAGGTACACTGTTTCTGGCTGACTGTGGTGACACTGGCATTACGGCGCTCAGTAACACTGGTTTCTGGCTGACTGTGGTGACACTGGCACTGATATGACAGTGATCAGTAAGGCCCCTTTCACACTGGGGTGGTTTGCAGGCGTTATTGCGCTAAAAATAGCACCTGCAAACCGCCCCTAAACAGCCTCCGCTGTTTGTTCAGTGTGAAAGCCCGAGGGCTTTCACACTGAAGCGGTGCGCTGGCAGGAGAAGAAAAAATCTCCTGTCAGCCGCATCTTTGGAGCGGTGAAGGAGCGGACGCTCCTAAACCGCTCCTCCCATTGAAATCAATGGGACAGCGCGGTAATACCGCGGCTAAAGCCGCGCTATACGAGAGGTTTTAACCCTTTTTCGGCCGCCAGCGGGGGGCTAAAGCCGCGCTATACGAGAGGTTTTAACCCTTTTTCGGCCGCCAGCAGGGGGTTAAAACCGCACCGCTAGCGGCCGAATACCGCGGTAAAACATCGCTAAAAATAGCGCTGTTTTACCGCCGACGCCCCCTACCACCCCAGTGTGAAAGGGGTCTAACACTGGTTTCTGACTGTGGTGACACTGGCACTGACATGACAGCGATCAGGAACACTGTTGCTGGCTGATTGTGGTGACAGTGGCACTGGCATGACAGTGTTAAGGAACACTTGTTTCTGGCTGACTGCAGTGACACTGGCATTGGTATGACAGTGATCAGGAACACTTGTTTCTGGCTGACTGTGGTGACACTGGCAATGGTATGACAGCGATTAGGAACACTGTCGCTGGCTGACTGTGGTGACACTGGCAGTGGTATGACAGCAATCAGGAACACTGTTGCTGGCTGACTGTGGCGACACTGGCACTGGTATGACAATGATCAGAAACACTCCCAAGCTCATCCCTGGTGTGAAACTATGCCCATTAGCTAACATGGATTTTGTTATATATGCGCAGTGGGGATGGGAAAAACCCATCCTACTTCACCTGATGTAAATGGGACCTTAGGCCTCGTTTAAACTTGCGTTTGGAGCGGGTGCTAAAAATGCGTGGTTGAACGACATTTTTATCGCCTCCCCAACCTCTCCTCTTAACTCCTTCCCGCCGAGCGTACGCAGATGTGCGTACACGGCTTTCCGGGATTATACCGGGATGATGCCCGCAGCTGCAGGCATCATCCCGGTACCGTTGTTGTTGGTGATCGGCTATCCGAGTATAACAACCGATGCGGCTAAAAGCATTATACCGGAGGAGCAGGAGGGGACGTCCCCCCCTCCCGCCGCTCTTACCGGGCCTCCCGTTCGATCGGGAGGCCCGGTGACCAATCGGCTGCCTCCGGCGGCTGGGGGTGGGCTGGAACGAAGCCGTGGGTGGCTTCGTTCCAGCCTCCTATTCGTAAACACGGAAGCGACGTCATGACTTCACTTCCCGTTTACTCGGCTGCCAATGGTGCTGGTTTTAAAAAAATACACAGTATTCAGAATCGCCGTTTTCAGCGATCTGAATGCTTTGAAGTGCAAAGGAGGGATCGGCGGTCTTTTAGACCGCCGATCCCTCCATAAAGAGTACCTGTCACCACCTATTACTGTCACAAGGGATGTTTACATTCCTTGTGACAGCAATAAAAGTCATCAAAAAAAATTTTTTTTTAAAGCGCCCCCGTCCCCACGAGCTCGCGCAGCAAAGAAAACGCATACGGAAGTCGCGCCCGCATATGTAAACGATAACCTCCTCTGTAACTCTAACCTGGTAACCGTAAAAAAAATTTAAAGCGTCGCCTATGGAAATTCTTAGGTACTGTAGTTTGTTGCCATTCCACGAGTGCGTGCAATTATAAAAGCGTGACATGTTTGGTATCTATTTACTCGGCGTAACATCATCTTTCACATTATACAAAAAAATTGGGGTAACTTTATGGTTTGGATTTTTTAAAATTCATGAAAGTGTCCCTTGTCCCAAAAATTTGCGTTTAAAACACTGCTGCACAAATACCGTGTGATATAAAATATTGCAACAATCTCCATTGTATTCTCTAGATTCTCTGCTAAAAAAATATATATAATGTTTGGGTGTTCCAAGTAAATTTTTTAGCAAAAAAATACGGATTTTAACTTGTAAGCACCAAATTTCAAAAATAGGCTTAGTCATGAAAGGGTTAAGCTGCAAGGCCAGAAGATGGGATTGTACATACGCAAAAATTCTAACTTGTCACATTTGGCAGACAGCACTGCTTGCCTAACACAACAGGAGATCATTTTCACAAATGTATATAATGTATTTTTTGCTCCATAAGACGTATGGACGTATAAGACAAAAAAGGAGGGGAAACGCCTGTGCGTCTTATGGAGCGAATACTGACCAGCCGCCGCCATGTTACAATATCGGGCACCTCCCCTCTCCTTTCCCCGCTATGTCTTCTGGGTCCTGCAGGCTAGCTGGGGTAAATGTCACTGCCGCACGCGCAGTGATGATTTTTCGTCCCTGCTTGATCGGGACGTCAGATGCCGATCGAGCATGGAATACAAGAGGCCGGCATCTCCAATGTGTCATCTGCTGGAGTGACCATGTGATGTGTGTACTGGTACATGGCGACAGGTATCATTCTCAGGTCTTTCCTTATCAGACTGCACCTGCAGTGCTGTGCTCACAGTCTGCATGGTGAATTTGTTGTTGTATATATATATATTTATTTATTTATTTATATTTATATTTTTTTTATTACACACAGACATATACACAGTGGGGACAGAAATTATTCAGACCCCCTTAAATTTTTCACTCTTTGTTATATTGCAGCCATTTGCTAAAATCATTTAAGTTCATCTTTTTCCTCATTAATGTACACACAGCACCCCATATTGACAGAAAAACACAGAATTGTTGACATTTTTGCAGATTTATTAAAAAAGAAAAACTGAAATATCACATGGTCCTAAGTATTCAGACCCTTTGCTGTGACCCTCATATATTTAACTGTCCATTGTCCTGTGCTGTCCATTTCTTCTGATCATCCTTGAGATGGTTTTACACCTTCATTTGAGTCCAGCTGTGTTTGATTATACTGATTGGACTTGATTAGGAAAGCCACACACCTGTCTATATAAGACCTTACAGCTCACAGTGCATGTCAGAGCAAATGAGAATCATGAGGTCAAAAGGAACTGCCTGAAGAGCTCAGAGACAGAATTGTGGCGAAGCACAGATCTGGCCAAGGTTAAAAAAAAAAAAATTCTGTTGCACTTAAGGTTCCTAAGAGCACAATGGCCTCCATAATCCTTAAATGGAAGACGTTTGGGACAACCAGAACCCTTCCTAGAGCTGGCCGTCCGGCCAAACTGAGCTATCGGGGGAGAAGAGCCTTGGTGAGAGAGGTAAAGAAGAACCCAAAGATCACTGTGGCTGAGCTCCAGAGATGCAGCCGGGAGATGGGAGAAAGTTGTAGAAAGTCAACCATCACTGCAGCCCTACACCAGTAGGGGCTTTATGGCAGAGTGGCCCGAAGGAAGCTTCTCCTCAGTGCAAGATACATGAAACCGCATGGAGTTTGCTAAAAAAAATACCTGAAAGGACTCTGGTCTGATGAGACCAAGATAGAACTTTTTGGCCTTAATTCTAAGCGGTATGTGTGGAGAAAACCAGGCACTGCTCATCACCTGTCCAATACAGTCCCAACAGTGAAGCATGGTGGCGGCAGCATCATGCTGTGGTGGTGTTTTTCAGCTGCAAGGACAGGACAACTGGCTGCAATCGAGGGAAAGATGAATGCGGCCAAGTACAGGGATATCCTCGATGAAAACCTTCTCCAGCGTGCTCATGACCTCAGACTGGGCCAAAGGTTTACCTTCCAACAAGACAATGACCCTAAACTAAGCACGCAGCTAAAATAATCAAGGAGTGGCTTCAGAACAACTCCGTGACTGTTTCTGAATGGCCCAGCCAGAACCCTGACTTAAACCCAATTAAGCATCTCTGGAGAGACCTACAAATGGCTGTCCACCAACATTTACCATCCAACCTGACAGGACTGGAGAGGATCTCCAAGGAGGAATGGCAGAGGATCCCCAAATCCAGGTGTGAAAAACTTGTTGCATCTTTCCCAAAAATACTTATGGTTGTATTAGTTCAAAAGGGTGCTTCTACTAAATACTGAGGAATGGGTCTGAATATTTAGGACCATGTGATATTTCAGTTTTTCTTTTTTAATAAATCTGCAAAAATGTCAACAATTCTGTGTTTTTCTGTCAATATGGGGTGCTGTGTGTACATTAATGAGGAAAAAAAATGAACTTAAATGATTTTAGCAAATGGCTGCAATATAACAAAGAGTGAAAAGAGTGAAAAGTGTGTGTGTGTGTGTGTATGTGTGTATAATATTATACTGAATTTGGTGACGGTGATATTTGTTTGCTGCCTGGAAGCTATCTGGCACACTTGATAGATGCCTATTTTTAGGTATCAGCTTTGATTGGTTGTGTAAGTTACAAACTATTGTATATCAATTGGGGACGTGGGCATCCTCTCCCGTGCTCCAAATCAGCAGCATTTGGTGCAGAATATTTTTTTCCTCCTCTAAAACCTAGGCGCGTCTTATGGAGCGAAAAATATGGTATGTATGTATGTGCTGAACTCATCTCAGAAACTCATCTTTACAAAACCTTCGGATACTAGAGAGCCATAGGAATGAAGAAATAAAAAGTGAAGTGTTGATGCCAGAAAGGCGGAGCGCGTACAACACAGAGCATATGGCGGAGCGCGTACAACACAGAGTATATGGCGGAGCGCATACAACACAGAGTATATGGTGGCGTGCGTACAACACAGAGTATATGATGGCGTGCGTACAACACAGAGTATATGATGGCGTGCGTACAACACAGAGTATATGATGGCGTGCGTACAACACAGAGTATATGATGGCGTGCGTACAACACAGAGTATATGATGGCGTGCGTACAACACAGAGTATATGATGGCGTGCGTACAACACAGAGTATATAGAGGAGTATGTACAACACAGAGTATATAGAGGAGTATGTACAACACAGAGTATACACATTGAGTTCCTTAGGTTGTGTGGAGTACAGAGTAGATGAAGTATATAGGACCGATGCCTGGAATCCAATGTCTGTGCCTCCCATAGACTGTAATGTGTAGGACACATCCATAGAATGTACACTGAGCTCCTTGTAATGTCTGTGCCTCCCATAGACTGTAATGCGTAGGACACATCCATAGAATGTACACTGAGCTCCTTGTAATGTCTGTGCCTCCCATAGACTGTAATATGTAGGACAGGCCCCTCTCCACCCAGCTACTTCCAGACAAGAACTGCGCCCACCGCCACCCCACCCTCCCAACCCTGAGGCGCCCGGTGCCACCACACGGCTCTCCTACCTGAGCTACGGCAGCGGTCGGGGATCCCACCAGGCAGAAAGCCACGCCATTCATTTGGTGGTGGGGCCGGGAATCCCTGGCAATGGCCGGACCCTTCCCTCCTGTGTCTCTCAGGCTTTCAGTGTGTAAGTCTCTCCCTCCTCACAGGATGACAGAGGATCTCCCCTCCCCCTCCTGCTGATGGAGGCGAGGGGGTTATACAGGGCAGAGCTGCTGCGGGGAGGGAGCTGAGCTGTCACTCTGAGGGACACACTGAGAACACAGGAGAGATGGAGACGTGGACAACACCGCTGCTGGACAGGGATAGGGATAAAGGTGAACCCAACGTCTACGGGCGGGAGAAGCTGACTGACATGGCGGTTCATCTCTCAGCAGCTGGCCAATATTTTCAATGTTTTATATCCCGAAAAGTCCCGGCACTGCGCATGCGTGGATGTAGTGGTAATAGTCACTCATGTAGAAGAAGCAACAGGATAACCATGGCCATTATTAGCTCTCAGGCACACGGGGCGTCAATAACGCGACTCTGCCATTTATTAAAACATCACTTATATTAGCCTATGTGCCATGCAAAAAAAAAAAAAAAAATCGTTTGGGCAGAAAAAACGCCTAAATGCACGTTAATGCTAAGAGCGTCATTCATTTCAATAGCCAGAATAAATTAATATTCTACTCTAATATTGTAGCCAAAGCAAAAGAGGCTATAGGTGCAATTGTAATGCTGCTTTTCTCTTGCTAAAAACCTGTCATTGAACCAAGTCTTTACTGCCTCAAACCCCCCCAACTGCTCCCCCTTAAGCTGCAAGGGCAGCAGACTGGGGTGTACACATGCTACAACGCTTTTCATCACAGCGCAGCAAAAGTTACCTCTCCCTATCATATTCTACACACACTACTGCGCGAAACGCAACTCATTCAACTGAGATTGAGTGCATGCGGTTGTGGCGCAATGGTTTGGGTTTTTAGGGGTGAGGAGGTGACATATCGCAGCAAAAATTATACCCCCTGTTGTGTTCAGCAGACAGTACCACCACCAAACATGATTTGTTTAAGTGAATGAGCCCTGCTCCCGTTGTGATTGGACACAGCGGGAGCCAATTAGCGGGACGGCGATGCGATGGCCACCCGCCACCTGCGATCATTCACAGAAGAGGGGTAATTTGCATCCATGGGGACACTCGGGACTACCAGACAGTGGTGGTTGAGGTTGATACCCCCTGGGGCAGTGTAACACATTCAGTGGGGTGGTACCTTCACTGCTTCATAAGGCTTTATTGGGGAGAGAACACCTCTGACCCTGACAATAAGAGTAACCAGAATGTGGTACCCGACTTAGAGGTCAGGAAAGAGGACTTCTGTACCGAGCAACTGCAAGATGCCACCCTCATAAGAGCCAGGGAAAACGTTAAGATGTTGGATGGGGAACCCATAGATCCTAACTGGGGGGTGACTTTCCCCTACATGGCCATTAAAAACAATTTATTGTATCAAGTGGTAAAACGTGGAGAGGACGCAGGGTGGTGCTAGACCTGGCCCATGGTCATGTAGGGGACATCTCGGTATTGAAAAAAACAGGGAGAGCATCGCCCAGAGATTTTTCTGGCTTGGGGTGTATGCAGATGCCAAGGAGTACTGCGGATTGTGCCCTGAGTGCCAAATGTCGGCACCGTCGCCCCATTTTCGCAGCCCCCTTGTCCCTCTAACAATAATCGAGGTCCCTTTTGAGAGGATTGGCATGGACCTTGTGGGGCCGGTTGTGAAATCTGCCCAAGGTCACCAGCATATTCTGGTGATCCTGGATTATGCAACGCACTATCCCGAGGCCATACCCTTGCACAACAACTCCACCAAGACTATCGCCAAGGAGTTGGTCCAGGTGTTTAGCCGAGTGGGGATCCCAAAAGTGATCATAACCGGTACCCCATTTATGTCCAGGGTTACCAAGGAACTGTGTAGATCATACAAAATCTCCCATCTCTGTACCTCTGTCTACCACTCCCAAACGGATGGTAGAAGAATCATAGAGCATGTCTCCTTGATGCAGGATCGAATCGCAGCTGTCCTGCCCCTGGTGCGAGAACATATGGAGCGAGCCCAGGAGGCCCAGAGGAGGGTCTATGATCGGGGTGCCAAGGTCCGTACTTTCAGCCCCGGGGACAGAGTGTTGGTACTGGTTCCCACGGTGGAAAGTAAGTTCCTAGCCAAATGGCAGGGTCCCTTTGAGGTTGTTGAAAAGGTGGGGGAGGTAAACTACAAAGTCTACAAGCCAGGGAAAAGGAAACCACACCAAATTTATCATGTGAATCTCTTAAAGCCCTGGAAGGACAGAGAGACTTTACTGCCCGCTTCCCCATCTCCAACGGACCAGGTACCGGTGACTCCTGACCAGTGCTGTGTTTTGGCCTAGGCCAACAAGGCCCGGGCCTAGGGCGGCACTTTGTGGGGGGGGGCGGCGGCCGGCGCCGTCCCCCCCCGCACGAAAAAAGCCTCCCCTCTGCCTCCCGAGTCAGTCTATTCATTGCCGGAGGTTGCTGGCTGCAGCAGCGTCTCTCACATGGAGCACAGCGTGTGCTCACAGTTCCCCCCTCCCCCTCCCCTCTGCACAGACAGGAGAGAGAGAGAACTTGTCAGCATCTTCTCCTGTGTTGTGATTCTGGGGCCACTGGGATTGTGGCTTCAGTGGGCAGACCCAGCTACAGTCTGCATATCCTGGAGGGTGAGAGTAAAATACTGATCCTCTTCACTGTCTCTCCTTGAAAACCTCACACAGGGCTTATCTGTGCTCTGACTTTGTTTCTCCTATCATCTCCCTGTTATCTGAAATCCAGACTCTCTGATATTTAACCCTTTGTGTCATTGCTGTGCTTTACTACTCTGCTTCAATGGACACATGTACACTGCTGCTTACATATATGGTTAACTCTTTACAGCTCAATATCTGCAGTCTGGTGCTTCTGGAATCAATGGCATTTAACACCTTAGTGTCTGCTTGTATATGTGGTTAACCTTTCATAGCTACTTGTATCTCTTTGCCCTGGTTCACATTGATGCTACTTTGAAATCACGCTATTTCACTTGAAGTAGTGCGATTTCAAAGTAGCAAGGTCAGCGCGATTTCAGGTGCTACTTGGTAGACATCTGTGTGGCTTCATTCACAGATGTCTATTGAAGTCGCACCTGAAATCGGCAAAAGTAGTGCAGGAACTACTTTTGCAAATCGGTGTGACGCCGCAAAATCGGTGTCGCATCGATTGGAACAGTGCCATTGCCTCCAATAGGCTGCGACTTGTCATGCGATTTGATCTCTCAAATCGCATGACAAATTGCTCCAATGTGAACCTAGGCTTATGCCGCGTACACACGGTCGGACTTTCCGGCATACTTGGTCCGGCGGACCAGAGTGTGCCGGACAATCCGCCCGTGTGTAGGCACCGGCGGACTTTTCCGGCTGACTTTTTCCCAAAAGCCCGCCGGACCTAGATTTGAAGAAAGTTCTAAATCTTTCCGCCGGACTCAGTTTCGGGCGGAAAGTCCGCTCGTGTGTGTGCTGGTCCGACGGAAAGCCCGCTCGTGTGTAGGCTGGTCCGACGGACCAGATACAACACGAGGGCAGGGTATTGCATCTCACGCTCGCTGCAATAGGAAAAACACATTTTCCTATTGCGGCGAGCGCGGGGCATACCAGGCCCTTAGGTCTGGTATGGATTATAAAGGGAAGCCCCTACGCCGAAAAAAACGGCGTGGGGTCCCCCCTAAAATCCATACCAGACCTCGATCCGAGCACGCAGCCTGGCCTACAGGAAAGGGGGTGGGGACGAGCGAGCGCCCCCCCCCTCCTGAACCGTACCAGGCCGCATGCCCTCAACATGGGGGTGGGTGCTTTGGGGGAGGGGGGCGCCCTGCGCCCCCCCCCCCAAAGCACCTTGTCCCCATGTTGATGAGGACAAGGGCCTCTTCCCGACAACCCTGGCCGTTGGTTGTCGGGGTCTGCGGGCGGGGGCTTATCGGAATCTGGGAGCCCCCTTTAATAAGGGGGCCCCCAGATCCCGGCCCCCCACCCTATGTAAATGAGTATGGGGTACATGGTACCCCTACCCATTTACCTAGGAAAAAAGTGTAAGTAATAAAACACACTACACAGGTTTTTAAAATATTTTATTAAACAGCTCCGGGGGGGGATCTTCCTCCGGCTTCGGGGGTCTTCTTCCGGCTTCGGGGGTCCCTCCGCTTCATCTTCTCCCGGCGTCCGGTTGGTTCTTCTCCCGGTGTTCCAGTTCTTCGGCCGGCTCCTCTGCTGTCTTCAGGTAGCTCTCTTGCCAGCAGAGGTCCGGACTTCTGGGCTTCTGAGCTTCTTCTCTTCTCCAGATGTTGACACGACGCTCTCTCCGGCTGGACTGCTCTCTGAGGGCTGCGTTGTGACTTATATAGGCGGAGACCCCGCCCCCTTTTGATGTCACAGTCCCTGGGCATGCTGGGACTGTGACGTTTTAGGGGGCGTGGTCACTGGGTGATGTTGACCACGCCCCCTAAAACGTCACAGTCCCAGCATGCCCAGGGACTGTGACATCAAAAGGGGGCGGGGTCTCCACCTATATAAGTCACAACGCAGCCCTCGGAGAGCAGTCCAGCAGGAGAGAGCGTCGTGTCAACATCTGGTGGAAGAGAAGCCCAGAAGCCCAGAAGCCCAGAAGCCCAGAAGTCCGGACCTCTGCTGGCAAGAGAGCTACTTGAAGACAGCAGAGGAGCCGGCCGAAGAACAGGAACACCGGGAGAAGAGAGCGGAGAAGAACCAACCGGACGCCGGGAGAAGATGAAGCGGAGGGACCCCCGAAGCCGGAAGAAGACCCCCGAAGCCGGAGGAAGATCCCCCCCCCCCCCGGAGCTGTTTAATAAAATATTTTAAAAACCTGTGTAGTGTGTTTTATTACTTACACTTTTTTCCTAGGTAAATGGGTAGGGGTACCATGTACCCCATACTCATTTACATAGGGTGGGGGGCCGGGATCTGGGGGCCCCCTTATTAAAGGGGGCTCCCAGATTCCGATAAGCCCCCGCCCGCAGACCCCGACAACCAACGGCCAGGGTTGTCGGGAAGAGGCCCTTGTCCTCATCAACATGGGGACAAGGTGCTTTGGGGGGGGGGGGCGCAGGGCGCCCCCCTCCCCCAAAGCACCCACCCCCCATGTTGAGGGCATGCGGCCTGGTACGGTTCAGGAGGGGGGGGGGGGGGCGCTCGCTCGTCCCCACCCCCTTTCCTGACCGGCCAGGCTGCGTGCTCGGATCGGGGTCTGGTATGGATTTTAGGGGGACCCCACGCCGTTTTTTCGGCGTAGCGGGGTTCCCCTTTATAATCCATACCAGACCTAAGGGCCTGGTATGCCCCGCGACGGGGCTAGTAAGGTGTCAATCTCGCCGATAAAAGCGGCAAGATTGACATCCTTTTCTAGTCCCGTCGCACCTGAGTCACGTTCAAAATGAACGGACTTGTCCGTGTGTGGGCAAGTCCGTTCATTCTGAAAGTCCGCCGGAACTCCGGCGAAAGTCCGTCGGAAAGACGGGCGGACTTAGCCCGCCGGAAAGTCCCGGCGTGTGTGGGCAAGTCCGTCCGTTTTAAAGTCCGGCGCACCTGGCGGACAAAGTCCGTCGGAAAGTGTGCCGGACCAAGTAGGATAGAAAGTCCGCTCGTGTGTACGCGGCATTAGGCTCAGTTCACACTGGAACCGGCCTCGGATTGCACAGGAACGCTGTGCATCCCTGTTCTCCATTTCAGGGACGAATCACGACCAAATCTTTGCCTGAATTTGGCCCTGAAACGGAGCCAAAGACACACAGCGTTTCTGTGCAGTGTGCTCCGCAGCCGCCCCAGAGATTTGTGAACCAGCTCGATAGAGAGCCAGTCACATTCAATTCACATAGGTGTGAACCCAGCTTAATGCTGCCTTCTGACATATGAAGAAAATTGTAATTTCTGATCATAGATCAGTCTGAATTGTATTACCCATCCTGCTGACTACATTCAGCCCAGGTTCACACTGATACAGGTTAGAAACTATGCAAGTTCAGCTGAACTCGCACAATTTCAAACCAGCAATGTAGTCCGACTTCGGGGGGCGATTTGACAGACATCTGTGCGGGTTCATGCACACATGGCTATTCAAATCACCCCCTAATTCGCCAAAAGTAGCACAGGAACTACTTTTGGGAATCGGGGCACTGCCGCAAAGTCAGCGTGGCACCAATTCAGACAGTGCCATTGCTGGCAACAGCTGACGATTTGGCATGCGATTTCACATGTCAAATCGGCCTAATGTGAATGGGTGCCTAAATAGGAACTGCAGTCTGCGCACATAATTTGGTATTATTAGAATGCAATTGGAGACCCTTATTGGGCACTGATGAGGCTGCACTGATGGGCACTGATCAGGCTGCATTGATGGGCACTGACAAGGCTGCGCTGATGGGTACTGGTATTGTTGGTGAGGCTGCATTGATGGGCACTGATGAGGCTGCTTTGATGGGCAGTAATGAGGCTACACTGATGGGCACTGATGACGCTGTGCTGATGGGCACTGATGAGGCTGCTTTGATGGGGCTGCTTTGATGGGCACTGATGGGGCTGCTTTGATGGGCACTGATGGGGCTGCTTTGATGGGCACTGATGGGGCTGCTTTGATGAGCACTGATGAGGCTGCATTGATGGGCACTGATGAGGCTGCATTGATGGGCACTGACGAGGCTGCACTGATGGGCACTAACGAGGCTGCACTTGGTACCCACTTTTAACCACTTCAATACTGGGCACTTTCACCCCCCCCCCCTTCCCAGACCAATTTTTAGCTTTCAGCGCTGTCACATTTTGAATGATAATTGCGCCGTCATACTACACTGTAATCAAATTACATTTTTATCATTTTTTTCACACAAATAGAGCTTTTCTTTGGTGTTATTTAATCACTGCTGGGGTTTTTATTTTTTACGCTAAAAATAAAAAAGGACCGAAAATTTTCAAGAAAAAAAGAATTTTTCTTAGTTTCTGTTATAAAATTTTGCAAATAAGTTATTTGATAAATTTTGACCAAAAATGATGCTGCTACATTTCTTTGGTAAAAAAAACCCAAATCAGTGTTTATTTGGTGTTGGCAGTGATGGGGGACAGACAGATGTTTTATGGGGCACAGTGGTGCTTGGTGTACTGTTTGTGGGGTGATCTGTAACAGCTCTCTGTGTAAAATCATTCTCGCACAGAGAGCGGTCACAGATCTGCAGTTCCCCCCACCCCCTGCACTGAGCTCGGCAGGGAGAACTGTCACAGAGACATGCGTCTGTTTACATTGTGACGGCTGTGATTGGACACAGCCGTCACTTGATCGGGAGGGCCGATCACAGCGCCCATATCCCGATCTTTGCTCAGCTGGATTCTGTGATCATAATGATCACAGGATCAAGCCGCAGCGCGCCTTGTGGCCGTGCTGCAAGCACTCGCTCTGAGGGACGTTCCTGAACGTCCACTCAGGACAAGGAAATGACCACCCGGCCTTTTATATGCAGTGGCCGGGTGGGAGGTGGTTAATGTACAGAGAGAAAGAGGTGGAGCTCTAAGAAGAAAAGGTGGGGCCTAAAGAGGAAAGGGTGTGGTTTACAGATGACAGGGCGGGTCTTAAACAGGAAGGGCCATGGCATTGACAGGAAAGGGAAAGTTTAGGCAGGCCTAGGGCAGCACAAAACCTAAATACACCACTGCACCTGACGTCCCCATAACGGATTCCCTGTCCGTGGCACAACAAAGTGACGTTAGGGCGTTTGTGCACAAAAACAGAGACTTTTTCTCCCCCTTACCCGGACTGACCAAGGTGATCCAGCATGACATAGTGACGGAACCAGGGGTTCGGGTAAATGTAAAGCCATATAGAATCCCAAAGGCCAGGCGAGAGGCAGTCGCAAAATAAATCAAAAATATGTTAGAGCTGGACGTGATTGAAGAGTCCCACAGTGAGTGGTCGAGCCCCATAGTGCTGATCCCAAAACCTGATGGCACTATCAGGTTTTGTAATGACTTCAGGAAACTCAACAGTGTGTCTAAGTTCGATGCACACCCAATGCCTTGGGTCGAGGAACTCGTGGACAGGTTGGGACAGTCTCGCTACATAACAACCCTAGACTTAACGAAAGGCTATTGGCAAAATAACTGACTGAATCGGCTAACTGAATCGGCCAAGGAGAAGACTGCCTTTTCCACTCCTGAGGGCTCGTTTCAGTACAAGCGGATGCCTTTTGGTCTGCACAGGGCCCCTGCATCGTTCCAGCAAATGATGGACAAAACTTTCAGACCACATCGCTCATATGCGGCTGCTTGTTTGGACGATGTGGTCATCCACAGCCCAGATTGGGAATCGCACCTGCCCCGTGTACAAGCAGTGGTAGATTCCCTTAGGGAAGCGGGTCTCACGGCCAACCCAAAAAAGTGTGCCATAGGCCTGGAAGAAGCCAAGTACCTTAGGTACGTTATTGGCCGGGGACTTGTCAAGCCTCAGACCAAAAGGACTGAGGCAATTCAAAAGTGGCCCCATCCAGTAAACAAGAAACAAGTTCGGGCCTTCCTAGGCATTACGGGTATTACCGACAGTTTATACCCGACTTTGCCACCATTGCCGTCCCTCTGACCGACCTGACGAAGGGTAGAGGGTCCGTCATGGTCAAATGGAATCCTGAAGCCGAAGAAGCGTTTCAGAAGTTAAAACAGACCCTTTGTGTACTACCGGTGCTGGTGACCCCGGACCTAGGTTCTGTACTATCCCAGAACAGAGATGGTGAGGAGAACCCGGTTGTATACCTGAGCCGAAAACTGAATAAGCATGAAAAAGACTATACTATTGTCGAGAAGGAGTGTCTCGCTATTAAATGGGCCTGGGAGTCCCTGAAGTATTACTTGTTGGGTAGGTCATTTAAGCTGGTCATCATGCTCCCCTAAAGTGGATGTGTGACAACAGGGAGAAAAATGCTGGCGTGACAAGATGGTTCCTGGCTCTACAGCCCTTTAAGTTTACAGTAGAGCATCGGCCAGGAAAGCTCCAAAACAATGCAGATGCTCTCTCCCGTATGCATTGTATGCTTGGGTCAATTGGTCAGCCACAGGGGCTTGAGCAGAGGGGGAGGATATGTGACGGTATGCGAGGTGATATAGTGGATAATCGCTACATTTCACCTCGCATTCTTTCTGTTGTAGGGGATTAAACCTGAATCCGGCCTGGGTTTTTCCAGCCTCTGTGGCAGGCTAGGTTCCAGTCCGGATGTTCTGGTCCACTTGAGCCTACACTCAGGTGGACTTTAAATAACCAGGAAGAGAGCTCAACAGGGCTCTGGTTTTGAGACTTAGGCTGGGTTCACACTGGTGCGACACGACAGCCGTCCTACTTTGGATCCGACTTTGCCCTGCAACTTGAAGCCAACATGTGTCCGACTTTCAATGAACGGGGATCCGATCCCCGCCAATACCAGGCACTGTGTATGGTATGAATCTTGAGGGGGAACTCCACAGCAAATTTTAAATAAAAAAAATAAAAATTTTAAATGAAAAAACTGGCATGGGTTCCCCCTCCAGGAGCATACCAGGCCCCTGGGTCTGGTATGGATTTTAAGGGGAAACCCCTATGCCGAAAAAATGGCGTGGGGGTCCACCCCCAAATCCATACCAGACCCTTATCCGAGCATGCAGCCCGGCCGGTCAGGAAAGTGGGTGGGGACTAGCGAGCGCCCCCCCCTCCTGAATCGTACCAGGCCGCATGCCCTCAACATGGGGTGTGGGTGCTTTTGGGCAGGGGGCGCCCTGCGCACCCCCCACCGCAATGCACCTTGTCCTCATGTTGATGAGGACAAGGGCCTCTTCCCGACAACCCTGGCCGTTGGTTGTCTGGGTCTGTGGGCGGGGGGCTTATTGGAATCCGGGAGCCCCCTTTAATAAGGGGGCCCCCAGATTCTGGCCCCCCACCCTATGTGAATGAGTATGGGGTATATCGTACCCATACCCAATCACCTAGGAAAAAAAGTGTCAATAAAAAAAACACACGACAGGTTTTTAAAGTAATTTATTAAGCAGCTCCGGGGGTCTTCTTCCAACTTTGGGGGTCTCGTCCTTCTTCTCCGCGCTCTCCGGCTTCTTCTCCGTGCTCTCCGGTTCTTCTCCCGCTCTCCGGTATCTTCTGCCGGGCTCCTCCACTATCTTCTGCTCTTTTGCCGGCTCTTTTGCTAGTGGTGGCCGGTCTTCTCCGCTGTCTTCTTCCCTCTTTTCTTCTTCCGATGTTGACACGACGCTCTCTCCCACTGTAATGCCGTGTGCGCGGTCCGCAATGACTTTTATAGGGATGGGGCGTGGTCACCCGGTGACCCCGCCCCTTATTACGTCACAGTCCCATCATATCCTCCTGAAGAAGCAGTCCTATGATCGCGAAACTGTTGAGGATTGTATAAATCTGTGAAACATACTCTTTAACCGGTTATCAGTCTGGAAGTCTACAGGTATTGTATTGCTGTATTGACCTTCCTCTATTGCTTTGATAATTAATGTTGTGATTTATGTTTTTATACGTAAAAAAATAATATTTTATGTTGATCAAACTTTGTGGTCGGTGCCGGTGTCCATTTTTTTGGAGGTCATAGTAGACAGCTTAACCACTTGCCGACCGCCTCACGCAGATATACTGCGGCAGAATGGCACGGGCAGGCAGAGTAATGTATGGGTATGTTACTCCCCTCCCGCGGGCTGGGGGGCGCTACCGCGCCCCCCCCCCTGGTGCCCGAGGCGGTCAGCATCATTCCAAGAGCGGTCCGGCCTTCCGCCATCGCTCCTGGCAAATGAGAAGCTTCCTCTGCTTCTATAATGTAAACAGAAGCAGAGGAAGTCATGTCATCTCTCCTCGTGAAGCCTTTTCGTTCCGGTGTCTTGTCAAATACTATCCCCCATCGGATAGTGTCCGCCCTGTACTGCGCAGGCGCAGTACGGAGGACAAACGAGATACCGAAAGTCTCTGAAGTTCAACAGCTGATTGGCAGCTGTACACGGCGCCCTGAGTCCAGGTTCATGCCCCACTATCCAAGTGGACATAGAGTTAGAATAAAAAGATGCCGAGCGCAGCGGGGCCGTGCCTGAAGCGAGGCGAGCGAAGCAAGCCCGCGAGGGGCCCTCTTACAAACCGTTTACTATTAAGTGCCCAAGCGCCGTGTACAGCTGATGGTCAGCTGGTCAACTTCGGAGACTTTCGGCGTCTCCTTGTCCTTCGTACTGCGCAAGCGTTGCGCCTGCGCAGTACGGGGCGGACACTATCCGATAGGGGGACACTTCTCATCAGAACACCGGCTTCCGAGGAGAGAAGTCATCTACTGTGAGTCTGCACCAACACTACATTGACACTAGCACACATAGGCACATAACCCCCCCCCCCCGATCACCCCCCCTGCACCCCCTGTCAAAGTGACACCAATAGCAGTTTTTGTTTTTTTACTGATTACTGCATTGGTGTCATTTGTGACTGTTATAAGTGGTAGGGCAGTTAGTGGTAGGCCCCTTTAGGTCTAGGGTACCCCCCTAACCCCCCCTAATAAAGGTTTAATTCCTTGATCACCCACCAGTTAACCCCTGTCGCCAGTGTCACTAAGTAATCTTTATTCTGATCGCCGTATTAGTGTCACAGGTGACGCTAGTTAGCCTGGAAAGTATTTAGGTTCACCGTCAGCTTTTTATAACGTCAGGTACCCACATATACTACCTAATAAAGGTTTTAACCCCCTGATTGCCCATTAGTTAACCCTTTCACCAGTGATCACTGTATAAGTGTTACGGGTGACGCTGGTTAGTTAGTTTGTTTTTTATACCCGCTGTTTATTACCCAATAAAGGTTTAACCCCCTGATCGCCCAGCGGGTGATATCAGTTAGGTTTTAGGGCCAGTTAAGGTCTGCGTCACCCCAGGCAGCGTCAGATTAGTGCCAGTACCGCTAACACCCACGCACGCAGCATACACCTCCCTTAGTGGTATAGTATCTGAACGGATCAATATCTGATCCGATCAGATCTATACTAGCGTCCCCAGCAGTTTAGGGTTCCCAAAAACGCAGTGTTAGCAGGATCAGCCCAGATACCTGCTAGCACTTGCGTTTTGCCCCTCCGCCCAGCCCAGCCCACCCAAGTGCAGTAACGATCGAACACTATCACTTACAAAACACAACACACATAACTGCAGTCCTCGCAGAGTCAGGCCTGATCACTGCGATCGCTAACAGTTTTTTTGGTAGCGTTTGAATTAGTCGCTAACAGTCAGGAGCTTTTTTTACCTGTGAGTCTCACTAGTGTACCAGTAAATTTAGAGCCCAAAATGGCAAATCGAAGGTACACTAGTGAAGAGGCCTACACATTTCTGAGCATGACAGATAATGTAAAGGAAGTCACTCATCTGTCAGATTCAGGCTCAGAATACGATCCTGTAGATGACAGCGGCTCCATGACAGATAGCTCTGACGATGTCGTTGTAGCCCCTGCCAAGGTCAGGCGTACCAGACCCCAATCTTCTTCTGCTGTTGAGGTGCAAGAACCGCAGGGCTCTCGTATAGAGCAGAGAAGTACTAGTGCCGCTCATCCTTCTGGTGAACTGGCAAGCACCAGCGGCCTAGTACACCCTGGTCGTACATCCAGCACTGCAGTGATGTGGCGAGTCCCATAAGTGCAGTTCAAGCTGGCGAGATGGCAAGCACAAGTAGTGTCCTGCTGCCATCAAAAAGACAAAGACAGGCCCGTCAACCCATAGTGCCCTTCCTGCTGCATTCGCCAATCCTAATTGGGAACCCACCACTTCTGCAGCACCCGTACTTCCCCCATTCACTGACCAACTCAGCATTCAGGTGGAAACAGTTGATTTTACGTCACTTGATTTTTATTCGCTGTTTTTCACCAAAGATCTCTATAGATTTATTGTGGACAAATGTCAGGGCTTTTTTTCAATGGGAACGGGGGGGGGGGGGGGGGGGGGGGGGGCGCAGTCCCGGCATCTCCAGTACCAAATGTATGTAATAGCAAGGGATGTGCTGGAGGGTCTATTGATGCTGTCTGCTGGGGGATTTATGGTCACTGGTGGGGATCTGTTTTTGTGTGAGGATCTATTATTGCTTGTGGGGGATCTGTTGTTGCTGGGGGGGTGTTTTATGGTGCTTGTAGGGATCTACTGTTGAGGGAGAGGTCTATTGTTGCTAGCTGCTGAAGGGTCTATTAATGCTGACCGCTGGGAGATCTGTTGATGCTGCTGGGGGTGCGGGGTCTAATGTTGCTAGGGTGGATCTTTTGTTTCTGAGGGTGGTATTTTGTTGTGGATGGTCCATTGTTTCTGTGTGGGGGGTTTCTATTGTTGTGTGGAGAACTATTGTTGCTGGGGGAACTATTGTTACTGGGGTGGGGACCATTGTTGCTGGGGGAGTCTATTGTTGTGTGAGGGATCTATTGTTGCTGGGGTCGGGTCTATTATTGCTGGGAGGGGAATATTTGTTACTTGGGAGGACCTATTGTTGTTGGGGTGGGGTCTATTATTGGTGGGAGGGGAATCTATTGTTGCTTGGGAGGATCTATTATTACTCGGGTGGAGTCTATTGTTGCTGGCTCCAGTGCATCTATTTTTACTGCTTTTCTTGTTATTGGACAAGAACAAATTCCATACAAATTATTTAGCAAATGGTACTTGGGGCAGTACTGGGAGGTGGGTAGGGGGTGGAATCAAGGGATGGTGCTTGGAGGTGGGTAGGGGGCGGAGACAAGGGGGGACTCAGAAGGGGGGAGTTCCTGCACCTATTCTCTGAGAAAAAAAGCCCTGACCAAAGTAATTTGTATGCTGGTCAATACATCACCGCTAATCCCCAGTCCTCCCTTGCCAGAGATTGGAAACCAATTACGGTTTCCGAATTTAACACCTTTCTGGGCCTATCACTCGACATGGGCATAGTTAAAATGAGTACGTTGCGGTCATATTGGTCCACTGACCCAATTTATCATATGCCCGTGCTCTCTGCCTCCATGACCAGGGCACGATATGAGCAGATCTTGCGGTTCATGCATTTCAACAACAATGAACTCTGTCGTCCTCGTGGAGACCCTGGATACGATCGGCTTTACAAAATTTGGCCCATCGTAAACCACTTCAACCAATGTTTTGCAGACTTATTTACTCCCCATCAAGTTGTCTGCGTTGATGAGTCCCTGATTAAGTTTTCTGGCCGCTTGTCTTTCAAACAGTATCTTCCCAGCAAGCGTGCTAGATACGGGGTCAAGATGTATAAGCTCTGTGACAGGGCCACAGGTTATACATGTAGTTTTATGGTTTATGAGGGAAAAGATAGCCACGTAGAGCTGGAGAACTTCCCAGATTACATAGGGAGCGTTAGCAAGATTGTGTGTGACTTGGTGTCACCCTTATTCGGAAAGGGGTACCATTTGTATGTGGACAATTATTACACGAGCGTGCCACTTTTTAGTCACTTGTTTGATCATCAGATTGGAGCATGTGGCACCGTGCGACCTAATCGCCGGGGCATTCCCCAGCGGTTTGTAGATTCTGTTCTTAGGCTGGGGGAGAGAGCCTGCTTCAAGTGTAATAATTTGCTCACAGTGAAGTAGAGGGATAATAAGAATGTTTTCGTTCTTACCTCCCTTCATGCAGACACGACGGTCCGAATTCCTACGGCGACTGGTGTTGTGGAGAAACCCCTCCGTGTCCACGAATATAACCAAAATATGGGAGGGGTGGACCTCAACGACCAGTTGTTGGTGCCGTACCTAGTTGCCCGTAAGGCCAGATGCCTATTACAAAAAAGTGTCTGTTTATTTATTTCAATTGGCTTTGCTGAATGCTCGTGTGCTATACAGAGCTTCAGGACGGACTGGATCCTTCCTTAAATTCCAGGAAGAGATCGTCAGAGCCCTTCTGTTTCCAAACGGTGCTCCACCTCACCTTCCCCAACCAAATGCAGTAAGCCGGCTGCATGAGAGGCATTTTCCGTATGTCCTCCTGAGTACCCCTACCCAACGAGCCCCCCAAAGAAGATGTCGTGTCTGCAGCAAGCGCGGATATAGGCATGACACCCGCTATTATTGTCCCTCCTGTCCTGACAATCCTGGTCTTTGCATTGGTGAATGTTTTGAATGCTACCATACACTAGTTGAGTATTAGCATAGGGTACAGCACTGCACAGACTAGGACACACTTTCACAGGGTCTCCCAAGATGCCATTGCATTTTGAGAGACCCGAACCTAGAACTGTTATGCCCCGTACACACGGTCGGACATTGATCGGACATTCCGACAACAAAATCCTAGGATTTTTTCCGACGGATGTTGGCTCAAACTTGTCTTGCATACACACGGTCACACAAAGTTGTCGGAAAATCCGATCGTTCTGAACGCGGTGACGTAAAACACGTATGTCGGGACTCTAAACGGGGCAGTAGCCAATAGCTTTCATCTCTTTATTTATTCTGAGCATGCATGGCACTTTGTGAGTCGGATTTGTGTACACACGATCGGAAATTCCGACAACGGATTTTGTTGTCGGAAAATTTTATAGCCTGCTCTCAAACTTTGTGTGTCGGAAAATCCGATGGAAAATGTGTGATGGAGCCCACACACGGTCGGAATTTCCGACAACAAGGTCCTATCACACATTTTCCGTCGGAAAATCCGACCGTGTGTAGGGTACATTACAGTTACAACAGTTACAGTTACAAAAAAAAAGTGTAAAAAAAAAATATATAAAGTAAAAAAAACAAAAATAGTGGTCGTTTTATTGTTCTCTCTCTCTCTATTCTCTCTCTATTGTTCTGCTCTTTTTTACTGTATTCTATTCTGCAATGTTTTATTGTTATTATGTTTTATCATGTTTGCTTTTCAGGTATGTCATTTTTTTATACTTTACTGTTTACTGTGTTT
Source organism: Aquarana catesbeiana (assembly GCF_042186555.1). Lineage (NCBI taxonomy): Eukaryota > Metazoa > Chordata > Amphibia > Anura > Ranidae > Aquarana > Aquarana catesbeiana. Next base: position 105,825,376 of record NC_133335.1, read on the forward strand.
TATTGTTAACCATTTTTTTGTTTTCAGGTACGCCATTCAGCTGAAGCGTGGATTTATTTATCTTGACAGCAACAGCGTTTGCTCCCACGATACATAAAGCCGTGACTCCAGCGCTCTCGGAGGTGATTTCACCACCACAATTAAAAAAAAGAACATATATGGCGAAGCATGGGGGCAGCGGGGGTGGAGGAGCGATTTGCTCCTAACTTTTGGGGCGGATGCCCCCATGCTTCGGCATATATATATTTTAGGCTCAGATTGCATTAAAAAATGTTTTATTTCTTTACTATTTTTTTTTTGTATTTGCTTTGCAGGTATGGTATGTCTTACTGTTATACTATAATGTTACTTTGTTTTATTGTTAACCATCATTTGCTTAGCAGGTACGCTGTTCAGTTGAAGCACGGATTTATTTATCTTGACAGCAACAGCGTTTGCTCCCACGATACATAAAGCCGTGACTCCAGCGCTGTCGGAGGTGATTTCACCACCACAGTTAAAAAAAGAGCATACATGCCGAAGCATGGTGGCAGCAGGGGTGGAGGAGCGATTTGCACCTAACTTTTGGGGCGGATGCCCCCATGCTTCGGCCTATATTTTTTAGGCCATTCAGCTGCAGCACTGATTTATTTATCTTGACAGCAACGGCGTTTGCTCCCACAATACATAAAGCTGTGACTCCAGCGCTGTAGGAGGTGATTTCACCACCACAGTTAAAAACAAAATGGTGCATGTATGCCCATCATTAAAAGTGGGTGGATGTAGGGAGGTATTCTAATGGTGGGCATACCCACTGATTAATCTCTTTTTTTTTCCTTCAGCCCACAGGCTGAAGGAAAAAAAAAAAAGATTACAATATATGCCCAACAATGACCAACAATGTACTGGTATGTTGCTGGACTTTGAGTGGTTATACCATAATGATGCTTGCAGGTTTAAGTATCATCTTGGTATCATTCTTTTCAGCCAGTGGTCGGCTTTCATGTAAAAGCAATCCTAGCGGCTGATTAGCCTCTAGACTGCTTTTACAAACAGTGGGACGGAATGCCCCCCCATGTCCCCCCACCTCCCAACAGGGAACCTAAGAATGCAGCCGGTGGTTCCACCAGCTGACCATAGAGCTGATCAGAGATGAGAACTGCTCCAATCATCTCTATGACCTAAGAAACCGGAAGCTACGAGCACTTCAAGACTTAGATTTCGCCGGATGTAAATAGCGCCATTGGGAAATTGGGAAAGCATTTTATCACACCGATCTTGGTGTGGTCAGATGCTTTGAGGGCAGAGGAGAGATCTAGACCCCAATTTTTTCAAAAAAGAGTAACTGTCACTACCTATTGCTATCATAGGGGATATTTACATTCCCTGAGATAACAATAAGAATGATTAAAAAAAAGAAAAATGAAAGGAACAGTTTAAAAATAAGAAAAAAAAGCAAAAAAAAAAAAAAAAGCACCCCTGCCCCCCCCCCCCCCCCCTGCTCTCGCACAAAGATGAACGCAAGCGTCGGTCTGGTGTCAAATGGAAACAGCAATTGCACTATGCACGTGAGGTATCACTGCGGAGGTCAGATCAAGGGCAGTCATTTTAGCAATAGACTTCCTCTGTAAATCTAAAGTGGTAAACTGTAAAGGCTTTTAAAAATGTATGTAGTTTGTTGCCACTGCACGTTTGTGCGCAATTTTAAAGCATGTTGTGTTTGGTATCCATGTGCTCTGCCTAAGATCATCTTTTTTATTCCATCAAACATTTTGTCTATATAGTGTGTTTTAATGCATTAAAATTAAAAAAAGTGTGTTTTTTTCCTAAAAAAATGCATTTGAAAAATCACTGCGCAAATACTGTGTGAAAAAAATGAAACACCCACCATTTTAATCTGTAGGGCCTTTGCTTTAAAAACAATATATAATGTTTGGGGGTTCAAAGTAATTTTCTTACAAAAAAAAAAAAATTCATGTAAACAAAAAGTGTCAGAAAGGGCTTTGTCTTCAAGTAGTTAGAAGAGTGGGTGATGTGTGACATAAGCTTCTAAATGTTGTGCATAAAATGCCAGGACAGTTCAAAATTCCCCCAAATGACCCCATTTTGGAAACTAGACACCCCAAGCTATTTGCTGAGTGGCATGTCGAGTCCATGGAATATTTTATATTTTGACACAAGTTAGGGGAAAAAGACAATTTTTTTTTTTTTGCACAAAGTTGTCACTAAATGATATATTGCTCAAACATGCCATGGGCATATGTGAAATTACACCCCTAAATACATTCTGTTGCTTCTCCTGAGTACGGGGATACCACATGTGTGAGACTTTTGGGAGCCTAGCCGCGTACGGGACCCCGAAAACCAAGCCCTGCCTTCAGGCTTTCTAAGGGTGTACATTTTTGATTTCACTCCTCACTGCCTATCACAGTTTCGGAGGTCATGGAATGCCCAGATGGCACAACCCCCCCCCCCCCCAAATGACCCCATTTTGGAAAGTAGACACCCCAAGCTATTTGCTGAGAGGTATGGTGAGTATTTTGCAGACCTCGCTTTTTGTCACAAAGTTTTGAAAATTGAAAAAAGAAGAAAGAAAATACATTTTTTTTCCTTCTTCATTTTCAAAAACAAATGAGAGCTGCAAAATATTCATCATGCCTCTCAGCAAATAGCTTGGGGTGTCTACTTTCCAAAATGGGGTCATTTGGGGGGGTTTTGTGTTATCTTGGCATTTTATGGCCTCCGAAACTGTGATAGGTAGTGAGGAGTGAAATCAAAAATTTACGCCCTTAGAAATCCTGAAGGCGGTGCTTGGTTTTTGGGGCCCCGTACGCAGCTAGGCTCCCAAAAAGTCCCACACATGTGGTATCTCCATACTCAGGAGAAGCAGCAGAATGTATTTTGGGGTGTAATTCCACATATGCCCATGGCATGTTTGAGCAATATATCATTTAGTGACAACTTTGTGCAAAAAAAAAAAAAAAAAAAGTTTGTCATTTTCCCGTAACTTGTGGCAAAATATAAAATATTCCATGGACTCAACATGCCTCTCAGCAAATAGCTTTGGGTGTCTACTTTCCAAAATGGGGTCATTTGGGGGGGGGGTTTGTGCCATCTTGGAATTTTATAGTCTTCAAAACTGTGATAGGTAGTGAGGAGTGAAATCAAAAATTTACGCCCTTAGAAATCCTGAAGGCGGTGCTTGGTTTTCGGGGCCCCGTACGCAGCTAGGCTCCAAAAAAGTCCCACACATGTGGTATCCCCATGCTCAGGAGAAGCAGCAATATGTATTTTGGGGTGCAATTCCACATATAACCATGGCATGTGTGAGCAATATATCATTTAGTGACAACTTTTTGTAAAAAAAAATGTTGTCATTATTCAATCACTTGGGACAAAAAAATTAAATATTCAATGGGCTCAACATGCCTCTCAGCAATTTCCTTGGGGTGTCTACTTTCCAAAATGGGGTCATGGGGGGGGGGGGGGTTGTACTGCCCTGCCATTTTAGCACCTCAAGAAATGATAGGCAGTCATAAACTAAAAGCTGTGTAAATTCCAGAAAATGTACCCTAGTTTGTAGACGCTATAACTTTTGAGCAAACCAATAAATATACGCTTATTGACATTTTTTTTCCAAAGACATGTAGCTGAATACATTTTGGCCTAAATGTATGACTAAAATTGAGTTTATTGGATTTTTCTTATAACAAAATGTAGAAAATATCATTTTTTTTCAAAATTTTCGGTCTTTTTCCGTTTATATCGCAAAAAATTAAAATTGCAGAGGCAATCAAATACCATCAAAAGAAAAAGAAAGCTCTGTTTTTGGGAAAAAAGGACACAAATTTCGTTTGGGTACAACATTGCATGACCGCGCAATTACCAGTTAAAGCAGCACAGTGCTAAATTGTAAAATGTCCTCTGGTCATTAGGCAGCCAAAAGGTCTGGGGCTTAAGTGGTTAAGCAACTGTCCCTATTTCCCTCCTTTCTTTCCCTCTATATTTACTGTTCTGGATGATGGTACCCTTCAAATCTTAAATGAGCTCTGATAATGATTGAGGCTAATTTATAACCAAAAAAAGAGCTCTATTTGTGGGGAAAAAAAGGACATTTATTTTATTCGGGTACAGTGTCGCATGACCGCGCATTTGTCAGTTAAAGCAACGCAGTGCAATATCGCAAAAATGAAGGGGGTAAAACCTTCTGGATCTGAAGTGGTTAAACAGTGTTCCGCCACAGAGACCACTCTTCAGAGGACACCAAAAGTGTGAACAAGAACTGAATGCATCTCAGAAACTCATATTTACGAAACCGTCAAATACCACTGAGCAATAGGAATCAACCCCCTGCCATATGTGGTGATGGATCACTCTTCAGAGGCCAACACCTGTATAAGTAAGTCCTTGCGGGGAAAAATAAGTGGCAGAGTCATGGTTTCAAAGTAGAACTAAAGGAAAAATTTTTGTCTTTTCATTTTGACTAGAGTAAGGGAGGGTAAAAACCCCTCTCAGGTTTTTTTTATGACATCTGTGTCCCATTGGGGACATTTTTTCACTTCCTGCTCCATAGCCAAAACAGGAAGTGAGAAGAAATCCCTTAAAGTTGAGGGGATCCCTGATTGTCACTGAGCTAGTATCCCCATTGGCAGATTTCCCATTTGCTTTCTTTCAGTGGCGTCTCCAGCTTTCATATTTGGGGGGGCACATGGGGGGACAGGGACAAAAGTAGGGGGGCAACTATAAAATGCAATTATATACACACACACACACACACACACACACACACACACACATACATTTTTCACTCTTTGTTATATTGCAGCCATTTGCAAAAATCATTTAAAGCGGGTTTCCACCCAAATTTTGAACATTATCTCTATGCATTCTCTTCCTTGCCTAGATGCTGACATGCTGTGTAAAAAAATTTAAATCGCCGTAATTACCTTTTTTTTTCTAATCTTCTTAGCACTTCCTGGTTTTCCTCCCATGGGAGTAGGCGTGTTTCTAGCCTCTCCCAGACCTCCCACAGTCCCCTGGGAGCTAGTCTCAGGCTTCCCAGCATGCACTGTGCAACAGCGTCATCACAACATCTCGGTGAATGCTGGGAGCACAGCATTCACCGCATCCAGGAAATACATGCTTGTGGGCTTCAAATGCCCACAATGAAGATGGAAACCGCCTTCAGTGAATTTTAAAAGTTATTCTTTACAACGAAATCGGACACAGGCGGACTTATTACACAGAACATGTGAGTAGATAATCATGAGAAGAAAAGTTTGTGAATGAACTCCAAAAAAAAAAAAACGATAAATAGGTGGACCCCCGCTTTAAGTTCATTTTTTTTCCTCATTAATGTGCACACAGCACCCCATATTGAGAGAAAAACACAGAATTGTTGACATTTTTTCAGATTTATGAAAAAAGAAAAACTGAAATATCACATGGTCCTAAGTATTCAGACCCTTTGCTGTGACCCTCATATATTTAACTCAGGTGCTGTCCATTTCTTCTGATCATCCTTGAGATGGTTCTACACCTTCATTTGAGTCCAGCTGTGTTTGATTATACTGATTGGACTTTATTAGGAAAGCCACACACCTGTCTATATAAGACCTTACAGCTCACAGTGCGTGTCAGAGCAAATGAGAATCATGAGGTCAAAAGAACTGCCTGAAGAGCTCAGAGACAGAATTGTGGCAAGGCACAGATCCGGCCAAGGTTACAAAAAAATTCTGCTGCACTTAAGGTTCCTAAGAGCACAGTGGCCTCCATAATCCTTAAATGGAAGACATTTGGGACGACCAGAACGCTTCCTAGAGCTGGCCATCCGGCCAAACTGAGCTATCGGGGGAGAAGAGCCTTGGTGAGAGAGGTAAAGAAGAACCCAAAGATCACTGTGGCTGAGCTCCAGAGATGCAGTCGGGAGATGGGCAAAAGTTGTAGAAAGTCAACCATCACTGCAGCCCTCCACCAGTCGGGGCTTTATGACAGAGTGGCCCGACTGAAGCCTTTCCTCAGTGCAAGACACATGAAAGCCTGCATGGAGTTTGCTAAAAAACACCTGAAGGACTCCAAGATGGTGAGAAATAAGATTCTTTGGTCTGATAAGACCAAGATAGAACTTTTTGGCCTTAATTCTAAGCGGTATGTGTGGAGAAAACCAGGCACTGCTCATCACCTGTCCAATACAGTCCCAACAGTGAAGCATGGTGGTGGCAGCATCATGCTGTGGGGGTGTTTTTCAGCTGCAGGGACAGTACGACTGATTGCAATTGAGGGAAAGATGAATGCGGTCAAGTACAGGGATATCCTGGACGAAAACCTTCTCCAGAGTGCTCAGGACCTCAGACTGGGCCGAAGGTTTACTTTCCAACAAGACAATGACCCTAAGCACATAGCTAAAATAACAAAGGAGTGGCTTCACAACAACTCCGTGACTGTTCTTGAATGGCCCAGCCAGAGCCCTGACTTAAACCCAATTGAGCATCTCTGGAGAGACCTAAAAATGGCTGTCCACCAACGTTTACCATCCAACCTGACAGAACTGGAAAGGATCTGCAAGGAGGAATGGTGGAGGATCCCCAAATCCAGGTGTGAAAAACTTTTTGCATCTTTCCCAAAAAGACTCATGGCTGTATTATTTTAAAAGGGTGCTTCTACTAAATACTGAGCAAAGGGTCTGAATACTTAGGACCATGTGATATTTCAGTTTTTCTTTTTTAATAAATCTGCAAAAATGTCAACAATTCTGTGTTTTTCTGTCAATATGGGGTGCTGTGTGTACATTAATGAGGAAAAAAATGAACTTAAATGATTTTAGCAAATGGCTGCTATATAACAAAGAGTGAAAAATTTAAGGGGGTCTGAATACTTTCCGTCCCCACTGTATATATAAAATATGTGTATATATATATATATATATATATATATATATATATATATATATATATATATATATATAAATAAAATATCTCCTGGGGCCCTTTACTACGATCCCACAATGGGCCCTTTCACATGTTCTGCAGTGAGCTCTCTTCCTACTGTATCGGTGCCCCCCAGGGTGGCAGAAAACAAGAGATATATGTCACCAGCATACCAAGAAAACATAAGGGTCCAAAGCAGTGGGAGAACTATCGGGGTTGCAAAGGTTGTCTTGCCACTGGGCTCTGGTGTTCTGCCACTGTGGGGTTCCCCAGCCTCCTCTTGCTGTCCTGCCCCTGCTATTGACAGCTCTGGTCTGGCATCTCTTGGAATTTACAGGCTGGTTCTCCTGTCCTAAGGACAGGAGAAATCAGTCTATTTTTTCAGTAACTGAGAGTCCTGGTGGAGTCCTTCTTGCAACTCGCTCTTCTCCCTGCCAATGAGGATGCAGGGGAAGGAGCAGATCGGGGGGCCGTGGTTGTGTGAGCGCTCACATTATGCAGTGTCAGCGAGCAGAGGGAGGGTGGAGGAATCACCTGCAGGAGCTGACTGGGGATGCTCTCCCTCTCAATAGAGACTGTGTTACTCCAGCAGCGGCCCGAGTAAGATGCGGCGCATCCGCTACAAATGCAAACAAAAAGACATTGCCTTTTTGTAAAAAAAAAAAAAAAAAAAATTTTTTTAAATTGGGGGGCACATGGTGGGACACAGCATAATGTTGGGGGGGTCAGGCCCCCTCTGGCCCCCCTAAGGACACCATTGCTTTCTTTCACTCTCAATGATAAGAGTAACAAATGTTTTGCCTTAAGTTATGCAATGCTTTGCAGCCACAGCAAAAACGATACCCCCCTGTGCGATCGTTAGATCCTCTTCTGTGGAGGGGGAGAGGCCACGCCTGTATTCCAAATTTGGCTGGTCACTACCAAACTGGCCAAATTTCGATCTACCTATGGGCAGCTTACAGCTAAGGAGGAAAGAGCTAGGCGATCCTGGATGTCCTTCAACCAGGAAATAAGGTGGGCTCTATTTGACTTGCTGAAGCTTCTGGTGCACACTGTTGGAGGCTCACAGTATGCAGCGAAACATAGAAACAGGAAAAACCAAGTGGTCCATTGAGCCTGCTCCATTTTTTACATTTTTTTTTTTTGCTTTTTGAGGGTTTTTTTGTTCAGCTTTTGTAAGGTAATTATCCTTTCCTCTTCCATTTACTAGTTTCAGTTTCCACCCTTTTTTTCTCTTTTTCCTTCTCTTTCCTCCCTCCACCCTTCTCCTTTCCCCTCCCCATACTCTTGTGCTCATCCAGCCATTATAAACCCCATACCCCATTTCCTTTTAGTACATATTTCACCCCCTAAATATTTCTTATAGGGGCCATATGCATCTAATTTTAGACTCTGAGGTGCTCACAGAGCAATGTGAGGTATTGCCAGCAGATCGACATATCACATATTTCTATGAAACACTCCTACTAGATGGCTGAAGGCTTCCTGCTAGATATTCATGAATAACATTTGTTCATACACCAGTCCCACATACACGGCACACATGCTGCTCCACCACACAGCTACAATTTCAGGGGTTATTGCTTCAATTAACAACTCTAACCCATTTTTTGCACTTCTTTTTATGTCTTTATGGCATGATTTCATTTTAGCACAATGTATTTTTGTTCAATACATTCTGACAGTTTACATTGTGTTGTTGTCAGTGCCTTGTACTATTCATAGTTACATAGTTACATAGTAGGTGAGGTTGAAAAAAGACACAAGTCCAACCTATCTGTGTGATTATGTGTCGGTATTACATTACATATCCCTGTATGTTGCGGTCATTCAGGTGATTATCTAATAGTTTCTTGAAGCTATCAATGCTCCCCGCTGAGACCACCGCCTGTGGAAGGGAATTCCACATCCTTGCCGCTCTTACAGTAAAGAACCCTCTACGTAGTTTAAGGTTAAACCTCTTTTCTTCTTATTGTAATGAGTGGCCACGAATCTTATTAAACTCTCTTCTGCGAAAAAGTTTTATCCCTATTGTGGGGTTACCAGTACAGTATTTGTAAATTGAAATCATATCCCCTCTCAAGCGTCTCTTCTCCAGAGAGAATAAAAGCATGTATGCAAGCCGGCCGGCTCCAAGACAACCCGTGTCTTCCGGGTATACGAATTGCGGTGTCGTCGGGACGTAGCTCCTCCTCCCTATCCCGACGACACCGCATGTGTTATATGCAACTGCTTTTGTAAGTGCAATCCATACCTTTTTTATTCAATAAACGTTAGATTTTATGCTATGTGGAGCTTTTTATCTCTTTTATGGGGATACATCCTACTTACTGAGGTGTGACTGGCGGAGGGAGTCCCTGGATTCGGATGACAACAAGTGCCTGTTGTACAGATCCCTGGCTGGGGTTGCAGCCATCTGCCCTTTAGGTCTCCCATAATTAAGAGACCAACTTTTTCTGGTAAGAGGCAGCAGTTTTCGAACGGTGGAGGTCTGTCTACGTACCTTATTCACTGCAGCAAGTTTTGGTTCCATATTCACTCAGCACTTGGGGACACTTATTACTCCGTTTTGTATGTGTGCTACTAAGCATGTACGGACTATAATCACTGCTGTTTCTGTACAGCTATGGACTTTGTTTTCTTTTGAATTATAAGCTTAGTTAATTTATACACTGAATATTATTTTTTAGTTTTGTGGCACGGTTCTCTTAGACATATATCTGTCACACTGTCACATTTTGCCTTAGTGTTTTTAGGCATTCACTTGTTATCCGTAATAAGCTACTTATATATAACAACATCTGTGTTCTATAAGTTTAATCTTTTATGGTGCATTTACACACTGATTAGCATTTGCTTAGTGACCACTATTTAGCCTCATATTTTTTGAGACCTTTAGGCACTTGCCTGTTGCCACTTTCATTTCATTTTTTTCAGTGCGACTTTTTGAATTTTATTTAGATTATATGGTTTACTACTTTTTAGTCGCAGCTCATGTAAGTTGAATTAGTGTTAGCGCAGTATTTATTTTATACCTTTATTAGCTTTGTTGCCCTTCTTTGTACTCGCTCCATTTCCAGTACATCCCTTCTGAGGACTGGTGCCCAGAACTGGACAGCATACTCCAGGTGTGGCCGGACCAGAGTCTTGTAGAGCGGGAGAATTATCGTTTTATCTCTGGAGTTGATCCCCCTTTTAATGCATGCCAATATTCTGTTTGCTTTATTAGCAGCAGCTTGGCATTGCATGCCATTGCTGAGCATATCATCTACTAGGACCCCCAGGTCCTTTTCCATCCTAGATTCCCCCAGAGGTTCTCCCCCCAGTGTATAGATTGCATTCATATTTTTGCCACCCAAATGCATTATTTTACATTTTTCTATATTGCCCACCCCATTAATTTGTTCAGGTCTTTTTGCAAGGTTTCCACATCCTGCGGAGAAGTTATTGCCCTGCTTAGCTTAGTATCGTCTGCAAATACAGAGATTGAACTGTTTATCCCATCCTCCAGGTCGTTTATAAACAAATTAAATAGGATTGGTCCCAGCACAGAACCCTGGGGAACCCCACTACCCACCCCTGACCATTCTGAGTACTCCCCATTTATCACCACCCTCTGAACACGCCCTTGTAGCCAGTTTTCAATCCATGTACTCACCCTATGGTCCATGCCAACGGACCTTATTTTGTACAGTAAACGTTTATGGGGAACTGTGTCAAATGCTTTTGCAAAATCCAGATACACCACGTCTACGGGCCTTCCTTTATCTAGATGGCAACTCACCCCCTTTTAGAAGGTTAATAGATTGGTTTGGCAAGAACGATTCTTCATGAATCCATGCTGATTACTGCTAATGATATCGTTCTTATTACTAAAATCTTGTATATAGTCCCTTATCATCCCCTCCAAGAGTTTACATACTATTGATGTTAGGCTAACTGGTCTGTAATTCCCAGGGATGTTTTTGGGGCCCTTTTTAAATATTGGTGCTACATTGGCTTTTCTCCAATCAGCTGGTACCATTCCAGTCAATAGACTGTCTGTAAAAATTAGGAACAACGGTCTGGCAATCACCTGACTGAGTTCCCTAAGTACCCTCGGATGCAAGCCATCTGGTCCCGGTGATTTATTAATGTTAAGTTTCTCAAGTCTAATTTTAATTCCGTCCTCTGTTAACCATGGAGGTGCTTCCTGTGTTGTGTCATGAGGATAAACACTGCAGTTTTGGTTACTGAAGCCCCCCGATTCACTCGTGAAGACTGAGGAGAAGAATAAATTCAATACCTTTGCCATCTCCCCATCCTTTGTAACCAGATGTCCTTCCTTTATTCTTTATTCGTATCTCATACCTAAAAAATGTATCTTAATGGAAATTTTTTTTACCCAAAAATAAAATAGGAGGAAATGTTGAAGTTGGACTTTTTGAACATGGCTCTGCTATCACACATGTGCATTTTAATTCACTGTAGAAACGATGTCTGTATATTAAAAGAGAAGAATAGGACTGTGGTTTTTTTTAAAAACCTACTTACCTAGGTGGATGCAGCATCGATCAGATGCTGCGTCTGTCACATGCTGGCTCTAATGCTGACAACTGAGCAATCAGACACCGGTGCTGATCGTTCAGTTCTCTCCGCCACTCTGAACAGAGAGAGATGACTGTCGGTCACCACTATCTTCTCTGCCCCCCCCCCCCCCCCCCCCCCCCCAGCGCCAACTGCAGCACTGGGCTGTGGAGGGAGAGAGAGCAGCTGGCTCCGGCTCTGAGAGGCTAATTCAGGTGCCGATCCAGGCTCCTGGATGGATCCCGAACCATATGGTTGCAATCTTTCCCTAGCCTGGACAGGCTCTGTGATGTCAGCCGACAGCAGGCTTTCGAGCTGTACAGCCAAACAAGCTTTAATGTTAAAATACGGCTGGCATTACTCAGGTTCAGTGGAGTGATTAGGTTTTCTAACATTGGTCTTTATTTAAATGTGCCTTCGGATGTTATGCTCTACTTTTATGAATTGCATTTGTCCCAAAAAAGGGACTCACATCTGATGTGTGACAGCTTTACCATTTTCCTGGCACACACAGCAATTCACAAAATGTAGAGCAGGGGTCTTTCTAAACAAAGGGACTCTAAGGGGGGCTGGACTGTGGCCAGTGGGAATAGAACATGCCCAAGGATCAGAAGAAGTAGACAGTGTCTCCGGATTGGTGGTCAGTGGGAGGAAAAAAATTACATAGCACCTGTACATGATTGGTTTTGTATTGTATTGTATTTTGTATATTGGTATTGGTATTATTGCTTGACGCCACTACTGTCCAGTTTGTTGTTATTGCTCCACTGCAAGCATCTGTCTGCTCCCTGTCAAGTGACTAGTCACCACCTGTTTGCTACTAGTCTATGCCACACCAGTCTGCTGTTTCCAGTGTCAGCCTGTTCCTGCCTGCTGCTGACCTGCTACGACCCAGCTTACCTGCTCGGCTGTGGTTCACCATCGGATTCCTGCTGGTTGACTTGGACATCCTATTGGCTCCGCTAATAGCAAGACCAACAGGTACTCATGCCACTTTACGCTTCTGCACCACCTGTCTACTCTATCAGGGGCCCCGAGCCAGGGGTGTAAGAGAGGCCTCTTCAGCATGTCTGGCTCCTCCACCAGATACGTGATAACATCATTCTCAGAATAGGATCCACAGACTCGCATACTACAGTTCCCATAGGACCCTGAGGAGGAAAGGAAGGTGTGATTTAGCTTTTAAGAGACTGAATGGAAAGTGTGGCACCAGGGGACTCAAGGTTAGCACATCTGCTTGTGTGACCACACAATGTCAATAGGCCAAGCCAGCACAGACCGGAGCCTGGGACCGGAAGGCAGAGGTAACGGGGAGAGGCCCAGCAGGGACCGCGGTGATTGCATTGGCATTGTGCTTGCTGCAGAGGGATAGGAGCATTCTTTTTTTTGTAATTCCTTTATTTCTTTCCAAGATGGTACAGTTTAATAATCAAAAACAGATGACAGTGTATACAAAAATAACAGAAACGTATCACAGAAAGGGTTAGATGTTATATTATCAGTGTCAAATAACGATTCCCTCAGTTATGCACTCTGTAGAATACATGTATAGGTGAGGCTGTATGACGGAGCTACCCGTGTGCTAAACCGGGGAGGCTTCCAGATTGTCATCTTAATAACCCACTTAGGCTTGTATAGCTACCAAGGCCATACAGTGAGAAACACATTTACAGCTGGCTGGGAGGATTGCCTCCCGAATACCAGCTGAGCCCAGTCATGGGACACAACAGATGGGTGATGTAAAACAGGATATTCATATTATCTGACTAAACCAGCCCAAGACTGGGAGTAATTTGGGGAAGGAGCAACTAGGGGAGAGAGGAAAAAAGGGGGGCATAGGACTCCCCAAAAGTGGGGAAGGAAAAAGGGGGGTAGGCAGAAAGGTAGCGGGGTAGAGAGGCGAAAAAGGGGGGGGAGAAAGGAAGATGGAGATGAAGACGGTGGCAGTGCTCCCCGACTAGGAAGCAACCCGAGCCCCAGGGATCAATCAGACTGTGCAACCTCTCGGAGGTATGCTTCAGAGTAGATGTAATGTTGCCATGGTTGCCATGTCTCCCGAAAGGCCTCCTCCCTACCGTACAAGGTGGCAGTGAGATCCTCCATGTTTCTTAGTTCATTCACCTTGGCAAACCACTGGGATTTTGTTGGTGGGATCTCCGATCTCCAATACAAGGGGATGCATGCCTTGGCGGTGTTCAATAACTGGATGGTAAGGGAGGCTTTGTATTTCTTGATGGGTCGTCTAGAGAGGTGCAGCAAGCAAGCCCCGGGATCCCCCTCCAGAGTGACATCAGTCAGGAGCTTGATCGTGCGTGCCACCTCCAGCCAGTAGGGTTTGATTTTGGGGCAGTCCCAAAAGATGTGGAGCATCGTTCCCTCTCCTACACCACAACGCCAGCAAAGACTGGGAACTTGCGGAAGAAACGGTGCAGAGTAGTAGGCATAGGAGTCATAATTTTATAGCATGTCTCTTGAACTCTGGATGAACAAGGATGACTTCTGGGCAAAGTGTAGAACCTTCTCCCTCTGTGAGTCATTGAATCAAACTCCTAATTCCTCTTCCCACTTAGAAATGAAGGGGGCATAAACCCTTCTGCTGGTGAAATCAGGGAGGAGTAGATTAGAGATAGACAGTGGCGGATCGGTTCTCTGCGGTGGCAGATTTGTGAGTTGGCGTGATATGCCCGGGGTCCGTGCGCACCGCCGTAAAAAGTTACGCAGTTGGAGACCGCTCCAAAAGTCCAGAGGGGGTCTGCGGCCGACATCCCCGCTTCTGATGTGAGTTGGCCGTTCGGGCCCAGAAAGTCGTGAAGGTGAAACCGCCTCCCCCCGCCATCGAACACCTAAAAATAGGACCCTGACGACTGGGCGGGAAGTCCGGGTTACCCAAGATTGGCACCATAGGGGAAGGTATTGGAGATACCAAGGAATGTCGGAAGGTATCTCTGGCCACCTGTATTGTACTCCCTAGCGTGGGATGGTCGGTGATGTCCCTCGGCAGAGGGGTGGCGATCCACGGCCAGCTCTTGGCCATGCCGTCAGAGTCCTCCAAATCCATTGCCACCCACTGTTTTGCCCCTGCATGGCAATGCCAATCGACCACTCTAGTGAGATGTGCCGCCCTGTAGTAGGCTTTCATGTCAGGAAGGCCAACTCCACCCCTGTGCTTTGCCATGTGGAGCAGTTGCAGTCTGATACGCGGTTTTCGATGCGACCAGACAAAGTTACGGAACATCGAGTCAATTCGCTTAAAGAATGGAGGAGGGAGGCGGATGGGAAGGGCTTGTAGCAGGTAAAGCACCCTAGGCAAGATGGTCATCTTGACATTACATCGTCCAAACCATGTTAAAGTAAGGGAATGCCAGTGGTGAAGATGCGTTTGAGACGTAGAAGTAATGGGGCAAAGTTCGCCTGATACAAATTGGCAGGGTCAGAGGTAATGTCGACTCCCAGATAAGGAATAGTGTTGGTTGCCCAGCGTAGTTGGTATTCTGAATGCAGGCGGCGCACTATGTCTTAGCCCACTGTGTTGTTAAGTAGGGAGGATTTGGTTAGGTTGATTTGAAACAAAGAGAGAGCCCCATACTCCTGTATGGAATTAAGTAAGTTAGGGAGCAAAGAGAGTGGGTCTGTTAGGAAAAAGATGAGGTCATCCGCAAAGGCGGCTACTTTGTGGGACCCAGAAGATTTGTGGTATCCGATAATGCCTGAATTTGCCCTTATCCTACATAAGAGGGGTTCCAGTGAGAGTATGAAGATCAGCGGAGACAGGGGGCAGCCCTGTCGTGTACCGTTGCAAATGTAAAATAGCTTGACCTTGTCTCGTTGACCTTGACCGCAGCCGTAGGGTGGTAGTAAAGGGATAGGATCCAACTGAGCATCGACGAGCGAAGTCCTATATGCTCTAAGGTGGCCTGTATAAAAGACCAATCAACGCGGTTGAAAGCCTTCTCTGCGTCTGTTGACAGCAGGAGAAGGGGTCGCCGTGACGTCTTGGCCGCATGAATTAGGTTTACCACCCTGATGGTGTTATCACGGGGTTCCTGCTGTGGTACGAAACCCTCTTGGTCTTTATGAATTAGGCTTGGTATATGTAAGAGTATCCTATTGGCCAGTATCTTGGCGAACAATTTTAGGTCGGTGTTCAAGAGAGTTATCGGCCAATAGCTCCCACACCGCAGTGGGTCCTTCCCCTCCTTCGGGATAAGGGATATGCAGGCTCTTAAGGTATCTATAGGAAAGGAATTGCCTTCTGTGATCGAGTTAAGGGCAGATACCAATGGTTGAGAAAGTGTCTCAAAAAAGGCCTTGTAGTATGTTGGTGTGAAGCCATCAGGGCCGGGGGCTTTCCTTGGTTTCGAGTTTGCCAGTGCTACACCCAGCTCCGCTGTAGTAATAGGTATGACCATGGGGTGAATCCCCCAGCAGAGTTAGGGTCCTTAGAAGGTGGCCTATCTAAGTTATAGAGGCCTTCATAGAATAACCAGAACTCCGCTGCCATATCCGATGATGCAGTCACTTTTTGGCCGGATGACGTCAAGATGTGAGAGATATAGGTTTTGGTACGGGGACCTCGCAGTGCTCTGGCTAGCAACGTGCCGGGTTTATTTGAGAATTCATACATCGTACGGCGTGCCCATGCCAGTTTTTGTTTAGTTTTGTGAAATAGAAGTGAGCAAAGTTCTTCGCGTGCTTTGAGGAGTTCCTGGTGTGTGGAACGTGCGAGACTAGCTTTATGGGAGCACTCAAGGGAACGTATCTGGGTAAGGAGTTCGTCTGTGCGATGTGTTCTCTCCCGTTTAAGGCGGGCTCCTATGCTAATTAAGATGCCCCTTACAACCGTCTTGTGGGCCTCCCATACCATCAGGGGATTGGTAACTGAGGCTTCGTTGATGGAGAAATACTCCTGTAACGTGGCCAGTCCCTCTGAGCGGATCTCCTCCGATTGCAGCAGAGCCTCATTTAGTCTCCACGAAGGAGGAGTTCGGGCCACCGGGCCCAACTGAAGTGTCAGGTGTATCGGTGCATGGTCTGAAAAAGAGATGACATATATGGATGTAGACACCACCCTAGCTAAGTCTTTATGAGACAACAGCAAGTAGTCCAGTCTCAAATAGGAGTGATGGACTTGAGAAAAAAAAAACGAATAGTCCCGATCCTGGGGATGTAACAGTCGCCAGGGGTCTATCAGACGCAAGGCATGAAGATCTGCTTTCATCCGCTTAAGACGTGCATAAGAGAGATGAGATGCGCCGCGTGAGGCGTCCAGTGATGGATCCATTGTAAAGTTAAGGTCCCCCCCGAAAATGAGCATTCCCTCCGAGAACTCCAGTAGCTGAGGTAGCAGCTTCCGCAAGAATTGTGGACGATCCACAATGGGGAAATAAACATTGGCGAAGGTGACCTGCACGTCAAACACCCTCCCTTTCAGGAGAAGGAAGCGGCCCTGTGGATCCACCCGCTGCGCCTCAAACGTCCATGGCACCGACTTTGCCATAAGGATGCTGACCCCCTTGGACTTGGAGATGGGCGATATGCTGTGGTATGCCGTCGGGAATGCCCCATTAGTCAATTTAGGAATACGTTCACCATGGAAGTGCGTTTCCTGTAAAAAGGCAATTTGAGTTCTGCCTTTGCGCAAGTCAGCTAGGAGCTGTGCATGCTTTTCTGGTACGTTAAGGCCACGTACATTGAGGGAGGTGACCTTCAGGAGACCCATAGTGCCATCTAACGTGATGGCAACCACTGTTAGAAAAAATGAGGAAAGCAATGGTCCCCAGCCAAAAACCCCACCCAGCCGAGGGGCAACACCACCGGACAGCACAATCATGGACAAGACACCTCACGATGTTAGAGGAACTATGTACAAGAAAAACCCCACAAAGACATATTATATCTACCCTCTACAATTCGCTTTTTGGAGACAAAACGGAGTTCTCCAGTGCGTCGTGCCAAGCCTGGGAACAAAAGCTTGATATATCTCTTACCGAAGCAAACTGGGAAACAATATACATGTATGCACATAAAGGATCTCTTAACGTAGCCACCCAGGAGTGTGGCTTCAAACTCATTACCAGGTGGTACAGAACACCCACTTTACTGCACAAATTCTCCCCATGCATCTCAGACAGGTGCTGGAGATGTAAACAGGAGGAGGGCTTGATGCTCCATATTTGGTGGTCATGCCCTCTCTTACAAAACTTCTGGAAAATGGTTCACGAAACCATTACCTCACTCACTTCAGAGAACATAAGTTTTAATCCAGCACAATACCTCCCACACTATAATTCAATCCCCAAAAAACAATATTTAAAATCTTTATCCATGTTCATGATAAATGCAGCAAGACACTGTATCCCATGCCACTGGCATTCAAACACTATTCCATCGAAAAAAGAATGGTTCCGGAGAATAAATAATATAGAAGAGATAGAAGAACTTATAAGTATATCTCAGGAGAAGATTTTGAAATTTGCACCAACTTGGTACAATTGGATTGAATTCAAAAACTCACAGATTTACAAAGCAATTATTAATTAATAATAAGATCCCTCTACAAAAACAAATCATACAGAAATGCCAAAGAGACTACTAGACTACTGTAATAAATAAATCGTCTTTACTCACCTTCCCCCTCTCCCACTTCTTATTTTCATTTTTTTTTTTTTTTTTTTTTCCCTCGTTCCCACCTCGTTCCTATAGTGAGTCATCCCACCTCAGTATTCATTCGTAAGAAAACTTAGATATATGATATGTATTTGCTTTAAATCTAGCTATTAACACTGTCCAGAATCATTTCAACATCATTATCTAATGTAAATTTCATTACAACCCAAATGTGATTCAGATGATTATGTGATTATGCCAATACTATGTTGTATTATATTTCTATGTTCAATCAATAAAAAATGTATGAAACAAAAAAAAAAAAAACACCACCGGGGGGAGAATGGGACAATGAGAGGGGTAGAGAAGTAGGGAGAGTAGAGGAAGTGGGGGGGGGGGGGAGAGGGGTTTAGGGAAAAACTGATCTTTAAATGTAATTACTATATGGACCCCCGATTAGCACTGATGGTGTCCAATCGGGAGGTCGCCCTAATTGAGGGTGGACATAGCAGTGAGGGTTGCTTTTTATCAAGCAATAGTATAATCACAGATTAAACAGAAAAATCATTACGTTAGGAGATGCCCAGGGTGAGGGCAATGAGAACCGTATAAAAAATATAACATTAGAACCAACTTTTTTTTCTTTTTTTTTTGCCACATCAGTGTCCATTTTCGGGGGCAAAAGTTTCAACTTTGCTGTTCAATACTTTCCCGACTCGTTACTCACATCATAGTGGCTTTTGTTACTCTTTTTCCTTTTTTTTTTTTTTTTTTTTTTTGTTTTTTTGTTTTACAAATATCTTTTGATTAATCTTCATTCTTACAACACCGCAGCATCTCTCATCAACAGTATCGGTCAGATCGTATCTAGAGCCTCCCCTAACTTAAGCCCCCTTCCCTTTCCCACCCCACCTCCCCCCAAACCACCCCACCTCCTCGAAGTCCTATATTTCTTTCATCCATGAAACTCCAAACTAGCTAAGTCAACACCCCCAATGGACACCACTCCTGTTGCATCTTACCCATCTCTGACTACTCCACGGGGACTATGTTAGCTGGGTCTATTAATTTCCCAAGACCTCTACAGACCTCTACAGCCCTTATTGAGCTTTTAAATTTTTGCCACTCCTTCCATTTTTCCTCATACTCCTCCACTTCCACTTCCTCAGTGTATCTCAGACATTCTAAATTCTGAATTTCATTTGTTTTGTCATACTATTCTTGTAATGTTGGGCAGCTTTTCTCCTGCCAGTGTCTTACAATGAGACTTTTTGCTGCGTTCAACATTTGTGGTACAAGTGTTCCCAGATATGACTCGGTTGGCATTCTGAAACCGTCAAATAGACATGCCCATGGATCGTCCGGGACCGCTATTTGGGTTATCTCGCCTATAATTTTCCTTATCTCGTCCCAGAATTCCCTTATTTTTGTGCACTGCCACCAGATGTGTGCCATTGTACCCAGCTCTTTGGATCCCCTCCAGCAGAACTGTGAGGTTTCACTCTGGTACTTAGAAGCTCTATCTGGGGTAATGTACCATCTTGACAAACATTTATAATTTAACTCAGACTCTTTATAATTTACTGAGGTATTGTGAACTCGCTTTAATAGAACTGTAGCCTCCTCATTTTTGAGTTTTGAGTTTAATTCTGTCTCCCATTTTTTGATATATATTGAGATGTCTGTACCCTTCAGATCCATCAATACCCTGTAGATTTTAGAAATCCCCTTCTTCCCTATCTGACCGACACAAAGTTTCTCTAACGGCTGTAGGTTGTCCATCATTCTAATAGGTTGGGGGATCGTTTCAACAAAGTTTTTTAGTTGAAAATATCGCCATCTATTGAGGGTCATAAGATCGCTTTTATTTTTTAAGTCCTGAAATGAGCATAGTTTACCCTTCTTCATAACATCCTTAAGCTGTGCTCCTTCTTGCAAGATCCATCTCCCACTCAAAATCTCCATTCCTGGTGCAAAAAATTCCGTGTCCCTAAAAGGGATTAAAGGGGAGTTGTACTCCCATTTCTCTCTTTTATGCAAGTTGTCCCATATTTTTAAAGTGTGTCTAGTGATAATATGTGCCTCAGAACTAAGTTTCCTGAAAAGTGGAGGTATCCAAATTACTTTACTTAAATCTACTTTACTAATCGTGTTTTCCATTTTCACCCACCGCTTGTCTTTATTTCCTTTTGCCCAGTCTATAATTCTTGATAAAGTGATTGCTTCGTGATAACATCTTATGTCTGGTGCGCCCCAACCCCCGTTCTCTTTGTCCCTAACCAGTGTTGCATAACTTATACGCGTTTTTTTCCCCCTCCAAATAAATTTTATAAAAAGTGAGTGCAATTTTTTGAGCTATGCTTGTGGTAATGGGATGGGGAGCATTTGCATTTTAAATAAAATCTTTGGCAATATTGCCATCTTAATGATGTTAATTCTACCCCCCCCCCCCCCCCCATGACAGCTGTCCTCTTGTGATTCTATTCAACTCTCCCTTGACCTCATTAAGTAGAGGAACAAAATTAACCTGAAACAATAACTTTCTATTCCCTGTTATCTTTATCCCAAGATAGTTTATCTCCTTTTTTCCCCAAGCAAATGGGAATTCTTTGTGGACCGTCCGATCTTTTTTATCCATCTTATTAATTTCTAGTATTTCAGATTTGGCCGGATTGATCTTAAAATTTGATATTTCCCCATATTCTTTCAAGGTTTTAAGCAGGTTTGGGAGAGTTATTCTAGGTCTGGTGATATAAAGAAGAATATCATCTGCGAAGGCAGCCAATTTGTGTTCTTCGTCTCCATCAAATACTCCTGAGATGTCCGGGTTCTGCCTTATCCTTGCTAGAAAGGGCTCGAGCGTCAACACAAACAAAAGAGGGGACAGTGGGCATCCTTGTCTCGTTCCGTTAGTCATTACAAATGGCTCAGATAGAGTTCCGTTAACTTTGACCCTTGCTGAAGGGCAGGCGTACAACGCCTTTATCCATCTGGTCATAATTGGCCCAAATCCTATCTCCTTCAACATACAGAACATAAAGCCCCAGTCTACCCTGTCAAAAGCTTTCTCAGCATCTATTGAGAGGAGTAGACCTGGGGCTCCACTGTCCCTCATTTTTTGGGTTACCATGAGGGTTCTGATCCCATTGTCCCGTCCCTCCCTACCCGGGGTGAATCCCACCTGATCTGGATGTACCATGTTATTCAGAATGTTCTTCACTCTCCCGGACAGAATTTTCGCAAACAATTTCGTATCCGCATTAAGAAGCGCTATTGGTCTGTAGCTAGAACAGAGTGAACTGTCCTTGCCCTCCTTCAATATGATGGCAATAGTCGCTTCTAACGCTTCTTTCCCCATCTCCCACTTTACACCTATCCCGTTCATGTATGTGCATAATTTAGCGATTAGGAGGTCTTGGAATTTTTTATAATATAGTACGGAGAAACCATCCGGCCCAGGGCTTTTCCCCGCTGACGTCTCCCTCAGTGTTTTTTTAATTTCGTCCTCTGTAATGGGGCCCTCTAATAGATTATATTTATCTTCTTCTATTTTCTTTAATCCTAGCTCCTGAAAAAAAACTTTGGTTCTCTCCCTTTTTTTGTCTGCCTCGCTTTTTGAGATCATGTTATTGATGGAATATAGTCCCTCATAGTAGTTTTGAAAGGTTTTGGCGATTTCACTAGTTCTGTACTTTACCTCCTCGTCTAGAGTCTTGATTTTCTCAATGTAGTTATTGGTCTTCTTTTTTTTAAGGGTCTTTGCTAGATACTTCCCCGGTTTGTTTCCTCCCACGTATCTCTCTTTCTTTAGTAGGTTGTACGTTACTTGTTTCTTGTTCAATTAAAGTTCTCATGGCCTCTCTTTTATTATGGAGTCTTAGAAGTACCTCCTTCCCCCCATCTGTTTTGTGCATCTGCTCAAGTTCCAATATCTCGTTCATTATTTCAAGTTTTTCTTCCCTTCTCTTTCTCTTCTTTTCCGCACCTGCCTTAATCAATATCCCCCTAATATAGGCTTTGTGTGCCTCCCATACTATTGACTCCGAGACCTCTGCTGTTTCATTAGTTTTAAAATAGAACTCTAATTCCTTTGACACCAGATCCCCTATCTCTTTATCGTTTATTAGTTCTTCGTTTAACTTCCAGCTAGGGCTCTTATTATGAATCTGTCCTGTATTTACTGTTAAACTTATAGGCGCGTGGTCAGAGACGGTCATTACCCCGATATTTGAACTAGCAACAGCCTCTAGCCAGCAGTGTTCGATCAGAAAAAAATCCAGTCTAGAATAAGTCCCATGCACGGGGGAGTAGAACGTATAGTCCCTGCTATTAACATGATGCGCCCTCCAAACGTCCACCAATTGGGACTGGTGCATTTTCTTTCTCACGCTATTATTCCAGGCCGAGCTCGTCCCCCGCGCATGGGACGATTTGTCCTTCCCTGGCTCCAGGCACAAATTGAAATCGCCAGCCATTATAGCTAGACCTTCCTTGAATTCCAAAAATTTGCCCATAACATTAGAACCAACTTAACAACAAATATGCTCTAATGAACTGGTGCTTATTCAGCGTATAATGAAGTCTAGCTTCTGTAGCCGCACAATGTTGATGCGCCGGGAGGGGTCCCCGGGGCGAAAGGATGCTGCGTGCGCGACATGTACCAACAGGTAGAGTATGCACAGAGTCGCCATGCCCCTCCTCCCAGGCACCAGGACCTGGGCACCATCCTCCTTTGAAACGAAACACTCGCTGTAATAGGGAGAAACAATATGGTTAGGAAAGCAATAAGACTAGTAACATTGATATTGACGTTAAGGCAACCTGATATATGTCTCTCTGCCAGACAGGCCCCACTATTTCTCAGACATGGGAGGGTCAGCATTAAGCGCCTGCTGAGAAAGGAGGGGGGGTGGAGAGGGGTGAGGTCCGGTGAACACCCAGGTGGACCCAGATACCAGGACTCTCCATGGTGCAGTTAGGCATGGCCCTCGTATTAGCTGCCGTAAGATACTAAATATGGCCCATGATTCGGGGTGGGAGGCCTGTTCGCCGGACCCAAGCCCACATAACCAGCACTCCCACCGCATACCAGGAAGGAAGGCAGGCCCGGGGGGATGACAAGCAAGACTATGTGAGCCAACCCATGTTGCGGCCTACAACCACATAGTGCAGAATTTCCCCCCTCCCCACCGGGTAGACCCCCCAGTGCAAAAGTCGCACAGGGTAAAAAAGTTCTACCTCTGCTGGAGGCATGTTGGACCATTCATTTACTTTTTTGTAAATGAATGGTCCAACATGCCTCCAGCAGAGGTAGAACTTTTTTTTCCAGGCTTCAGCAAACTTCCCAACACAGAAATCTTATTTTACTTACAATTCAAAAACTTTGCCAAATCTGTAATATGTTCCTCCCCTTCCCGCCTTCCCCCAACGTTGGCAGGATTTAACAACAAGTGCCCAAATAATCCACAATCAACAGGCCTCATATCTCACATATAAAGATTCTCACAGGCAAACTTTTTCATTTCCACACAGACTCCAATCATAACTCCTCATGCAATGGTATCCAGTCCTTTCTGCTTTTCGGTTTGTGCTTGTCGGTTCATATCTGTTCTTCAGTGCATGTTGTCAGTTTGTTCCTGTCTTTCAGTGCGTTCTATTTATAGTTTGCTTCTGATTTTTGATTTTCAGCTCCTTCTTCTCAGGTCCTCTCTGATTTTCAGTGCGTTCTGTCAGTTCGTTCTGAGCAGCCGTTCTTTTTCTAGCCATCTTGCGTACTCGTCCTAGAGTTTGTGCTGTTGTTGGGCTTGGTGTTGGAGTTATTGCTTTGACCCAAGTCCAGTCCATGAATAGGGGGAAGAGGAGTCCTTGGACCAAGAATTGGTTGCTTAATCGTGACCAATTCTCTCATATGCCATTTGTTGTGGGAGCTCCAGGAGAATAATCCTGATTATTTCAGGAATTATCTCCGTCTGTTGGCTTTCCCTGTCCCCTTATATTATGAAGCAGGACACCTGCATGTGGTAAGCAATCACTTCCCAACAAAGGCTCGTCATCACCTTGCGGTACTTGGTGACAGGGAGAAGTCTCCAGGTTATCAAGTTCACAACTGGGATCTCCCCCCCAGGCTCTGGGAATCATTATTCCAGAGACCTGTTCTGCTATCATTCAGGTCCTGCAGAAGGACTATATTAAGGTAAGTTTTATCCTTTAACATGACATTCTATGTATTTAATGTTTGCTAATGTATTGTATTTATTTCATCATTCCATAATTACCATGATTGTAATATGCTGTGAATGTCCTCTTTGTCCTCATGCATGCTGTAAGCTTTTAATGCTCCTTTTTTGTCCTTTGTGCATATTTGCCTTCACTAACCTCCCCAGCATGCTATCCTGGGCCCATACAGACCTAGCCTAGTCACTTAACAATGTATTTTGTCAGCTCCATTGTAATGCTTACCCTAAACACCCCCTAAAATGTGACCAAATGTTATTGTTGTCTTTAAATTCAGGCAGAGTGCAAGAGGCTTTTTTGGGGGGCCAAAACTCATTTGGAACCCTCCCTCCCCCCCAACCGCTAAGTCAACCGATACCAATACTCTATGCTGACTTTGCCAAACCCATACACACTATACCTACCTCTTTTGTGTTCACATTTATGGATGAATTCACCAAAGCATGTATTGCGAGTCCCTGCCTGAATACTTTCAAATGGTACTGTTTAAAGTTTTGTTCTCCTATTATCTTGATAGGTAATTGCAGAATGTAAAAATGTGCTTCAATTTAGACAGTGTGTATTCATATTTTTGGATTATGTCACTTCTTATCTGTCCAGTGGGCTGCCAATAGTGTAAGTAAGTAAGGAGGGGCTGGCCAAAGTAACATACATTATTTATGCATTTAGCTCTCAATGAAGTGGAGACGGTTACCTGTCCAAAACATTTCCCCCCCACCATAACATTTTTACAATGGGCCATCAGAGGGGGTGAGGAATCTGATAAGTGGACCTCATACTTTTGTCTTTAAATACTCATTTCAATAAATGTTCTACTTATGTTGGCCAAGAATGTTTGTGTCTAATCTGCTTGCAATGTTATGTGCAAAAGTACTAATCTTTTTTTCTTGTTTGACTCCACAGTTTCCTTCCAACCCACAGGAATGGCATACTTTCCCAACTTCGGTGGTGCGATAGATGGGAAGCACATCCGGATCGTCCCACCTCCCAACTCGGGGTCATACTACTTTAATTATAAGGGGTACAGTAGTATTGTGATGTTGGTGAATTATGAGTTCTTATATCTGGACGTGGGGAAGAATGGCCGTATGTCAGATGGTGGAGCGATTGCACAGACAGAATTTTACAGGCGTCTCCAGAATGGCAGCTTGGGCTTGCCACCTCCAGCGGACAACGTGGCGGGTCTCCCATTCGTATTCCCAGATGAGGCCTTTGTGCTGGGGGACCATCTGATGAGGCCGTTCCCCATGAGGACCCTGAACCCGGAGCAGAGGGTTTTTAATTACCGCCTGGCCAGAGCCAGAAGAGTGGTCGAGAATGCCTTTGGCATAATGGGCAGCCGGCTCCGGCTTTTCCAAACGGCTATCAATATGGCGGAATACAAACTCAGCCATATCATTATGAGCTGCTGCATTCTTCATAATTTCCTACGGAAGAATGCAGCCAACTATCTGGCCTCAGTTGCGGCTGAGGCCAACTCACCGGCACAAACAATGACGGCGCTTGAAACTGGCCATTCTGTCTTGCCCCCGCAAAGCGCCCACGAAGTACGGCAAAGCTATGTGGAGTACTTCGTGGGTAGGGGGGCAATTGATTTACCAGAGAATCTGGAAGCTCTTTAAAATAATTTTTTTTTGAAAAACTAAACTCATATTTCATTTGATTTACTGCTTGTGTTTCTTATCTGTATCCTAGGTTCTCCAATGGCCTTTTATTTTTGGCCATTTTCTTCAATAGTGCAAACATAACTTATTTGATACATGAGGTGACAATCTCTTTTTCAGCTAACTATTATGTTGTGCTGTGGGTCTGCTACACACACACAATGTTTTTGTTGTTAATGTATGTAAATGTATGTATGTAATGCATTAATGATAAAAATAATCATCCTTTTCAACTCCATGAATTAATTGCTTGTAGTCCCTAAAATGGCCTGATTTTGGCAAATTTTACAGCACAGTGGGGGTTATTTACTAAAGGAAAATCCACTTTGCACTACAAGTGCACTTGAAAGTGCACTTGTAGTGCAAAGTGGATTTGCCTTTAGTAAATACCCCCCATTGCCACTGTAACTACACCAACTTACTAAAAAAAACTGGTATTGAGCATTGAAAGAAGAAGCCACACATTGTTGAGTATAAAACATTTTACTCCAAGCACGTTCACGTGTGCGTTATAAAAGGGTTTTTTAACAAACCAACATCTTTGGTGTATAACATGTATGTTTGACAGTATATAGCCTTTTTGGTGGCTAAACAGGCATGTTTAAAACCAGAACATACACATCCCCAACTCAGGAACTTACAAAGTTCAACTTTGCTAAAGTGAAGGCCATATGAGACATTAGTATGTCAAAACTGTGTTGATTTTGCCTTTATCAGATGGGGTGATCTCACCCCTGTAAAAGCCGAATTTTGAAGATGCACACAAATTGTGACTCAAAATTTGCATTTTCTTCATGATCCCATTCCTAAAATGTGTGTCTTTTCCCTACATCTATTTTTCTAAAGCCACAAAACACACAGTGTGCTATCTGCCATCATGGGATATCAATGTCCGCGTTTTGTGGGTGCAACCCCTTCCTCAAAACTAAAGTAGTTGCGAGGAAGGGGTTGCAACCCCGAAACACGTCCATTGTTCCCCCATGATGGAAGCTAGCATATGTTGACACACTGGGCCTTAATACAGAAAGAACAATCCACTTTGCCCTACAAGTGCACTTTCAAGTGCACTTGCATTGCACTTGTAGTGCAAAGTGGTTTTGCTTTTTTTAAATAAGCCAGTGTGTCAACATGTGCTAGCTAGCATCATGGGGGATCAATAGACGTGTTTCGGGGGTGCAACCCCTTCCTCACACCTACTTTAGTTTTGAGGAAGGGGTTGCACCCACAAAACGCATACATTGATATCCCGTGATGGCAGATAGCACATGTTGACACACTTTGTGCATCTTCAAAATGTGGCTTTGCAATTACTTTAAAACTTTTAAAAGCATACAACAATAACAATAAAATTTACATTTTTTGGGGGTTTTAGATTTAGCCTAAAACATCAATGATGTTGGTCAGTCTTTTTTGAACATCATTGATATTTTGCTTGACCTTTTCTAAATCCCGATTGCACACTATGATCTCACCGATGAGTACTAGTGCACTGTTGAAGTGAGTTTCTTCTTTCACCACATCCACATTACCTAAAAATTTAAAAAAAAACACACCATGTATTATAAATATGCAGGCATATATCTATTACCTGAAACTGTGGTCTGAGACACTGACTTGTTGTGGACACCATTTTGATCACTTCCTGAACCTCTGCATCCACATCCTCAGGTTCTGCATCCACATCCTCAGGTTGTGTGCTGAGTTCCTCTTCTTCAGGAGAGGTGGGGTTCCTGGTGTCCTCAGATGTCACGATTCTTTTCTCCCCTATGTGAATACAAAAATGGTATACTTAGCAGACAGATATTTGAGGCTAAAAATAGTGATATGAAACATTGCTTGGAAGTGTCATCCAATTGTCTGTTTTGACAGAGTTCCAAGCTGAAGACATGATTTTTTCCCTTTCAAAAGCTGGAATACTTACCTGTTTTGTGCAAGTTTCACACATGGAGAGACCCCTAGTATCCACTGGAGCACCTGCGTGGGACACCATAAAAAGGTTGTTATGGTGTCCCACACTAGTGCTCCTGTGTCCAGATGTGTAAACAGCTGCTGAGTGTCTTCTCCTTACACTGAATCAAGTTGTCAATTCATTCTAGTTTCAAACACATCTAGACAACAATGTAAAAAACTTATTTTAATCAAAATAGGCACGAACAAATGTAGTTAACCTGCATCTACCAAAAACGTTGTATTAGTGGTCGAACGAACGATGTTTAATACAAACGATTATACTGTGCCCACAAACCGCAAACTTGGCATTTTAAACTGTACAACAGTAAAGAAAAGCACATGTACCAGCACAAAAGTAATAATAATAATAATAGGAACACACGACAAATACTTACTTTTTTGCAGCACTTTCTTGATCCTTCTATACTAATCCTGTTCCCTCAATTTTAGGTCTGACCAGCATTTCCTCAATTGCTCCTTGGATCGTCGTACCAAAAAAGTCCTGTGCAGACTTCTCACAACTTTAGTCATGATCTTGGCCTTTCTCACATTTGGGTTTCTGTATGGTCCATGATTCCCATCATAGTCTGTCCTCTTCAAGATGTCCCCCATCTCCACCATCTCTTCAAAGAACATATTTGAGGCCTTTAGCTCCTCCTGGATGTGGAACTGCCTTGCTCCGGGCTTTCCTCGTCGTTGCTGAGAACAGCACACACCTGCTCTGTCTCCGCCATGTGCTCTCCCACTGCCCCGAAAGAGAAGAGGCGGGGAATACACTACAAAGAAGGACAGGGGTGGAGTTTCACGCATGCACAGTGTATATAAGCATAACACGTGGGTGATGTATGTACGATCTGTGAATGGAGGACGGAGGATCGTTAGCACCGATCGTTCAAACGAAGGTACAATTGTAACTCGGGGCACCAGTGGTTAGTGGCCTATACTGCTTAGAGATTGGGGCCTATATGGGGACAAGATTAGGAGAGTTTAGCCTGACATTAGGGTTTGTCTTGTGTTGTGTCTTGTAGATAAAATGATGGATAAATTCACAGACCCTGACTTCCTGCCCAGCTTCATAGACAATTACAGGGAGCTGCCATGTCTCTGGCAAGTCCAATGCAGGGACTATTCGAACATGCAAAATAGGAAGGCAGCGCTGGATAAACTGTTGGAATTGGTGAAGCCTGTGTATCCCAAGGCAGACATCAACTATTTGAAGGCCAAAATTGGTAGCCTGAGGAGCACATATAATAGGGAGTGCATGAAGGTCCAGGATTCCATGAGATCCGGAGCAGCAGCAGATGACGTATATGTCCCCAGGCTGTGGTACTACGACAGACTGCATTTTTTGTCAGACCAGACAGAACCAAGGCCATCACTATCAACACTTCCTTCCACATCAGCTGAGGCTCCTGAAGTGCAACCTGGGCCTTCCACCCAGGAAGAAGATGTGGAGGAGCCCAGCTTGATCCAGGTATAGCATTGTTGAACATATTTCTTGTCACAAATTGAATGATGTTAACTAGATGTTATTGATCACTAATTTCTGATTTAACAAAGTGGTTTACATATCAATAGACAGTAGTAGCCAAAAATGATTGGGACAAGAAAATGCTGGGGTCAGAATGATAGTCTTTTCTATTTGTTAACATTCAATTTGCAACAGTCACAAGCTCAAAATTGTGTGTGATTGATGACCAAAAACCTAAAACTATTTACCATTTTGATACACAGGAAAGTCTCGGCCAGGAGGAGGCCGTGGCAAGCAGCCTGAATCTTGAGGAGTCAGCAGCTGCTTTCTTAAAACAGGCTAATGCAGCACTTACATGACCCTTGGTGGCCATGAGGCATTTGGACTTGTCACTGCAAGCAAACTAGAACACATGGAGGAGGGCCAACGCACAATCTGTGAAGAAATAATTTTGGAGGCCCTAAACAAGGGGACGAGGGGCGAACTCACAACTCAAACCCACCTATGTGAGTTGGACCGTACTTCTCCACCACCTCCAGCAACACCACCAACACCAACACCACAGCCACCCAACCCATCACAGCAGCATGGAAGGAAGCATGGAAGGAAATGTTGAGAGTGATGACCTGGGTTTGGTGTGGTCTGGCAAAAAATGCAGGCTGTTGTAATACCACAGCCTCGGGACTTATATGTCATCTGCTGCTGCTCCAGATCTCTCGGAGTACTGGACCGTATTGTGCTCCCTATTAAATGGATTCCTCAGATTACCAATTTTGACAGTCAAATAATTGATGTCTGCCCTGGGGTACAAAGGCTTCACCAATTGTAACTGTTTCTCCAGCATTGCCTTCCTCTTTATTTTGTTATAACCTTGTGCTCCCTATTAAATTTCACATTTTTGTTTGGACAAATACTTGGCTATGTGTTTTACTTCAAAAAGGACAGTTTGTGAGTAGGCAGGTACATTTCAAAAATACAATGACAAATTAACAAGGGACACCAACATAGTTGTACCTTTGAGGTTAAAAAATACAAGATAATAATGGTGTAATAATAATACAAGATAATAATGGAGATCACTAGAAAAAAAAAAAAAGATTATTCTAGAGATCACGAGTAAAAAAACCAACAAAAACAAATATTATTCAGGAGATCACTATAAAGAATAAAAAATCTGTTTGTCAGAACTCTGTGAATATCAGCAGCAAAGCAACTTCGTTATTATAGCATTATAAAGAAGAAGAGAACGCGCTGCATTGAGAGATTTCATAATTTGCCGCGTGACGAATGTGATATCTCCATTACGAACGCTAGTTTTACAAGACCGAGCGCTTCCGGCTTGTACTTGATTCCGAGCATGCGTGAACTTTTTTTACGTGGACTTGTGTACATACGATCGGACTTTCCGACAACAAAGTTTTGTTGGAGGAAAATTTGATAACCTGCTAGCCAACATTTGTTGGAGGAAAGTCCGACAGCAAATGTTCGATGGAGCATGCAAACGGTCGGACTTTCAGCCAACAAGCTCACATCCAACATTTCCCATCTGAAAATCCGACCGTGTGTACGCGGCATAAGGACTATCTCTTCAGCCAGGAAGTTTGCCAAGATCAAAGCTTTAGGCTAGGAAGGATCCTTTGGAGACACAGCTCCAGGTGGGAACACCAGTCCAGTTGGAGTAAGGATTGAGCCATGATGTCATTCTCTCTAAGGGCTACATCCTCAGCAGAATGTTTGCCCTTTGGCAGGACCCTTTGACAGCTTGCTGCTCCAGATGGGATCTCTTTCAGTCCAGTTTTCAGTAAAGGCTCAGTCATGAAGGCAGCCTCTCTAAGGGTTATTTTTTCCTGAGTCAGGAGGTTTTCTGAGATCTGGGCCTTGGGCCATGAGGGGTCCTTGTTGGCATTCTGCCTAGTAAGGGTAGTGTTTATATCCATACTAGGTTGCAATCTGAGGTGGCTTCAGCATCCTATGAGAACAAAAGATTTGTTCCTCCCATATGTAGGACCACTAAGAATAACTAGTTCCATTACATGGATATTGGAATACTTTGAGCATGCTCACAAGCTACAGCTTTGCTCAGAGTTTCAGGACATTTTTGTCACTCTCTCTAGCAGAACAGGCAGGACAGAGATATCATCCAGAATCATCGCTGGATGGGTCATTCCAGCTAGCCAATAGGCTTATATAGCTTAGGGCTTGGTTCCTATGGAAGCAGTGACAACGCACTCAACCAGGAGTGTGTAGACTTTGTAGGCTTTCTCTGAAAGAGCATCAGGAATATTTGTAGGGGATGACATGTTCTCAATTAAGGCTGTTCTGGCTCATTGTAGGGTGTAGCTAACTTCCTGATACTGTTAATATCTAGGCATAAGGTTTCTGTTGGCTAAGTGCTATGTTTGTAATCCTATTTTTCTCAGCATCTCACCCTTGTTTTTTTGGGCTAGTTAGTTCCCAAATGTATGCTGTCATGGAGTCTGTCAGGAAAATGGAAAAATTACTATCAAATAGTTACCATAATTTTCCTTTCCTGATGAACTCCATGGCAGCAGAGTTCATTCCCAGTGTAATGAGTAGGCTAGTTACGGAACGCGGCCTCTGGCTCAACCTGAAAATTTATGGGAGTGGGGTCCTATGGGGTAGGAGTGAGGGCGGAGATACCCAAACGTATGCTGCCGTGGAGTCCATCAGGAAAGGAAAATTACGGTAACTATTCTTGGAGTACAGTATGGGACACGTCATTCTCCTCTGTTCTTGTGATCTCCCTGTTGGTTGCTGCAAAACTGAGACTAGCCTGGAGTGGGAGGGGTTATATAGGTGGCTATCCCTGCAGCCTTC
The DNA here is from genome assembly GCF_042186555.1 of Aquarana catesbeiana. NCBI lineage: Eukaryota > Metazoa > Chordata > Amphibia > Anura > Ranidae > Aquarana > Aquarana catesbeiana. The sequence continues at coordinate 105,857,610 of NC_133335.1, forward strand.
TTTTTTGCCAATGTCAAATCACCTGAAGTTAGTTGCATATAACCCAAGAGTAATTACTTAAGATTCTGTGTGCTATGCTGTACTCTAAGAAATAGATTATACTGGTACATAAAAAAAAATCTTTTTTTTCCTGGTATTTTGCCTAAAAACAAAACAACTCAATTGTGGAATGGTTTGCAGGAATGGGTGGAAATCAGTGGATGGCTTATCATCGATTAAAATTGTGGTCTAAAGTGGTTGCAAACCTCACTGAACACCCAGTGAAACCTTCCTAATACAATTTATTGTGTGTTTTTTATTAAACCTTTAGTTTCAATAGACTTTTATCGAAGTTTATACAACGAATAAACAAAGGGATTGGATAAGATATAAACACATGGTAGCTATGCATAAAGTACAAAACAGAAAATATATCAATAATTATACAGTAAGACACACCAGGACCCTGAGGGTGCACTCGTTTATGAAATACATGAAAATAAAATAGAAAACACCCTCTGGTACCACTCAAGCCAAGGTGACCATTTTTGGGCAACTGAAGCTAAGAGACCTTCGCTAGCTGCAAACATATGTTCATAGAAACCCTGAGTGTGTGCCACAGAAATTACTTTTATTAGTTTATTAAACTTTTCTTTACCTGTTGAACCTGTTACCCCTTTATCTCAAATTAACTGCTGGCCTTGCCAGTCACTCGGAATTCCTTCTATTCTGTGGCAACAACGTGTGGGCTCATAGAGCCTCTGTACAGTCGCAACTGCAGTGCGAATGTCCCCTCTTGTTTTTTTCAAAACGTAAGCTGTAAAACCCCTAGCTATGCAAGTCAGCTTGGCCTGGGTCAGGGCAAACCTGCAGCACATTACATGTCCTGGTGATGTTGCTTCAGCTTTTCCAATATTTCCCCCAGTTTACAATGTCCATTAGTTTGTGGAAAAAATAAATGTCTGCAAAGTGTACTGCTTTTATTTCCTGCTTCCGAGTTAGACATGTACAATGTTCTCATTCCCATTCAGTGGGTGTATGAGCTGGATGAGGAAGTGAGGATATTACGCAGCATCCCCAACACTAAAAAGTGAGACACAGAGCTGAATGAGACACAGAGCTGAATAGAATTTTGTGACATACATGTAAACCTATAGTTTTCAGCATCAATGTACATGGATCGCCTTAGGAAACTATGAACAGCCCAGTAGAGAAGCTATATTCTTACTACTGAGCTGCACAATATGTACAATTGCACAAAAACTTTTATTATATTTCAGTTATATGCACCTCATCCATATCTACTGGTACCAATCACATCTTGAGGTGAGCGTTGGGCTTTAGGGCTGCTACTATCTTTTGGATCAATTAGATGGGATATCATTTAGAAGGGGCGGAGTAGTCCTGTGCCATATGATTGGCAGTGTGTTGTCTGTGAAGCTGCCAGTCAACTGATCAGCCCTTGGCAAAGGCCTGCTGTGACATCTGCAGCACTCGACACACTCTGCCACTAATCTCCTTCTGACTATTGGACAGTACGGTATGGAGGAACATGGGGAAGATCACATGACCACACTACAGAAGGGCCCAAAAAATGTGTTCAGTTTTAATTAAATAATTAATCTATGGACAATGATTGCATTGGTCTCATTTACTACTCTATTAAGGGGTTAAATGGGCCACAAGTGTATTTATTCTTTACTCATCAGTTAGGACAGGGAATTTTACTGTGGAGGCCTGAAATGTTTCCAGTAAACACCCGATCGCTAGTTATACCAGACTAGGCTGAAAGATCTTTTCTGAAATGTGAAATCACATCTGTTCCAGTCTCCAAAAAAAAAACCCAGTCAGGAACAGTTGACCATACACACAGAACAGATCCCCTACCTCATGCAGTGCTTCTATTAAGATATGTTTGGCCTAGACTGGTGTTCCTCACATATATTTTGTGTAATACAGGAAGCCTTCTCTCCTGAAAAAGGAGATGGAGGCAGAGGAAGAGTTAATGTGGAGAGTGACGCCCTTTTCCTGTTTTAAAAATGATTCTTTTTTCTTTTTTTGGCTCAAGGAAATCAGAAATTCCTTAGCCTGTGACGTGTGTATGTGCATGTGTGCAGCCAGAGATTTCTTCTTATGTGTGTATGTATTTAGGGAGGTGTGTGTGTGTGTCTAGATATATATATATATATATATATATATATATCTAGACACATACACACACACACACACACACGTTGTATATAAAATTCTTCCCCCCCATAACATTCTTCTCCCCATACCAAAATAATAAATCACAAGAGATATATTTTTATAGTAAGCAAAGAGATGGGCAAAAGAGGAAAACAACTAATTTAGTTTAGCTAAAATAAAAAGGATTAGACTGCGTATACTTAAAAATAAATACTTCCTAACAAAAAATTGTGCACAAGTGCAAAACAGTAAATATGCATTTAAAACCATTAAAGACCATCAATGCAGAGTTAAACTAAAACTATTTTAACTCTAGCCCTAAAATTGTTCTCCCACTTCTGGTTTATGCAGGGATGTGAAATATGTAATACGTAGGTGTTTATGTAAGATCAAAGATCTGACGCTCTGCTACAGATGCATTTTCCAACACTTTCCCATCACTGGGTGCTGACTCACTAAGTGGTTAGTTCTCCACCTCAGACTCAATAATGAAAAGTGGAAAGGAAGCCACACTTCCTTTCACAGAATAAAAGCTACTGTCAAAGTTTCATTAATATATATTTACCTTTTTTATGTTACGTACAGTATTTTACTATTTACTAGCATCACAAAGGGCTTAAAATGTGATGGTAGTTACAGGTACTCTTTTTGGACTCCTGGTTTCTCACGTGTTACTAATCCAAGCAGATTGGGGACAGAAACATTTCAGGATTTTGACAGCTCTGAAACCAGAAGCGCTTTGATGTTCCCTGATCTCCTCCACCTGCTTTGCCATTCTGAATGCCGCCATGTAGGCAGGTACCTACAAGAGGTTAATATATCTGTCTGAGCCAGCACTTCTTTTTCCTCTGTTCTTGGTTCCTCATGTTAGTTATACCAGCCAAGTGCCAAATGTTACAATGTTTGTATGTGTCCCCGAGTTAACCTGAGAGCTAGTAACCAGGCTATAAGGCCCCTTTCACACTGGGGCGGGGGGGGGGGGGGGCTTTGGCGGTACAACAGCGCTATTTTTAGCGCTGCTGTACCGTCGTTCTTGCAGCTGTATTCGGCCGCTAGCGGTGCGGTTTTAACCCCCGCTGGCGGCCGAAAAAGGGTTAAAATCACTCGTAGAGCGCGGCTATAGCCGCGGTATTGCCGCGGTATAGCCGCGCTGTCCCATTGATTTCAATGGGCAGGAGCGGTGAAGGAGCGGTGAATACACCGCTCCTTCACCGCTCCAAAGAAGCGGTTTGCAGGACTTTTTTCACTGTCCTGCCAGTGCACCCCTTCAGTGTGAAAGCCCTCGGGCTTTCACACTGAACAAACAGCGGAGGCTGTTTAGGGGCGGTTTGCAGGCGGTATTTTTAGCACAATACCGCCTGCAAACCGCCCCAGTGTGAAAGGGGTCTTAGGGTTTTTACCACCATTCTCAGCCAGGTTACCACTCTCCTACAGGTTAACCAACATAAAAAGTCTGCCTGCAAGCCCCTAGGGAGTTCCTGGGGAAATGCTGCCAAAATGTAGCCTGTTACTCTCCTGGAGTGATCACCACCTCGGGGGGGGGGGGGGGGAGGGGATAGGAGCCTAATCGGGGTTCCTGGACGGGGTACCTATGTCTGAGGATCTTATGGACTTGCAGCTGCTAATCATGGACTTACTGCCTTTGCGAATTACTGCCCATCATGGACTCTAAAGGACTTATATTACCTCCTGTGGACTATTGCCTAACTGGACTCCTGCCTTAAAAGGGATTGCTTTATGGACTTGCCCTCTGCATAAGGTATGCACACTCCATGGATGTTAGAAGAGCTCTGTACAGGAATTATGTTGAACTGTTTTAAAGCCTGTGTCATATTCAGCAACTACCGCAGTAAAGGATATTATTTGTTTACTTGCTTTGCCTGGTCTGAAGCCTCTTAAAGGGGTGTGTGCACAGTGTATCAAAAGATCAGGGATCAGGGTTTGTAAGACAACAATGGGCCTGAGTTAGAGGAAGATGCAATACAAGGGTCTAGCACACAGCGTACTATCCAAAGGAAGTTAATGCGTTGTTGTTAAGGTCTATAGTGTTTGTGTCACATGCAAGGCAGCCAATCAGCCCGGGGATGGTTGACTGGCAGGGGTGATAGTTCCTCTGGTAGCACAGAGAAATACAGTACCTGCTGGTGCACAGATACTGTGCTCATGACTAGTGGTAATCACTATAATAGTGCACATAGGTTAGTAAGAGGCATAATCCATAAATATTGCTACTGAAAGTGAAATGTCCCTAAATCCATTGATAAATATTGGCGGCAGCTGTCCTCAGAGAAAGCCAGCTCTGTGGAATAATCAAAAAGAGGAAAAAGCAGGAAGTTTGTATAGTATTAGTAAAAACGATTTAATCACAAAGATACAAAGCACTCACAAGATGTCAGTTAAAAGTATGCTCATCTATTAATATAGTGTCCTTCAGGTCTCACATTTGCGCAGCCATGTAACGTGGCTCCCAAACAAAACTGACGTCCTTTTTCCCCACAAATAGAGCTTTCTTTTGGTGGTATTTGATCACCTCTGCAGTTTTTATTTTTTGCGCTATAAACAACAAAAGACTGACGATTTTAAAAAAAACAAAAAAAAAAACAATATTTTTTATTTTCTGCTATGAAACACACCCAATAAAAAAATGAATAAAATCAAATGTCTTCATCAATTTAGGCCAATTTGTATTCTGCTACATATTTTTGGTAAAAAAAAAACAAAACAATAAGCGTATATTGATTGGTTTGCGCAAGTTATAGCGTCTACAAAATAGGGGATAGATTTATGCCATTTTTATTATTTATTTTTTTTTTTTACTAGTAAATGGTGGTGATCTGCGATTTTTAGCGTGACTGCGACTTTGCGGCAGACAGATCAGACACCTAACTGACATTTTTGAAAATTTTTCGGGAACCAGTGACATTATTACAGTGATCAGTGCTAAAAATATGCATTAACATTGTACTAATGGCACTGGCAGGGAAGGGGTTAACATCAGGGGCGATCAAGGGGTAAATGTGTTCCCTGGGTGTGTTTACTAACTGTATGACGGATGGAATGCCTGGGACAACACACAGATCCGTCTTCCTGCACAGCAGAAAGACAGGATCTCTGTATGATCCCCTGACAGAACGGAGATCTGCCTTGTTTACTTTCCCCATTGTGCCTCTGCGGGGAGCGATCATGGGTGGTCAGCGGACATAGAGTCTGCCGGACCCGCTGATTGGCTCCCCCGTTGGCCAGGTGGCGTGCGCGCCCACAGATCGCCGTGTACGAGCCAGCTGTACACCTACGGCGATTTGCGCAGCCGAGCCAACCTGCCACAGTATAACTGCGGCGGCTGGTCGGCAAGTGGTTAATGCAATGATTCTAGCCCTCTAGGTAGCTTGAGAAATCCCAGAAGTGTGTGCTAATAACTAGGCTGCTCCCTAACTCGTAAGAGCAGCCATCACTTAATTGCGGACTGCGGGCCAGATCTGGACCGAGTGACACTCCTAGCCAGACCACCAGCCAGACAGTCCCTAGCATGTTCCACCCCTCCTCAGTCAGTGAGCCCCTTCCCCATCAGGGCTGCGCAGTGGGCGATCTGTCACCCACCATGGCCACAAGACACAGCCGATGACCGATCAAAATACCGGCTTGCTGCCAGTACCATGTGACCGCCGTGACGAATCACAGCAGGTCACATGACAGTTGTGCCCAATGAATGGCTTCCTTTCATGCCATCCATTGTGTATATTGTGTTGCCAGCTGTGATTGATCAATTTGATAACATGGTACAGACAGGGCCAATCACAGCCCATCTGTACCATGTGATTAGCTTTGACCAATCACAGCTAATCACAACAATACAGACGATATGATTCAGTTTCATTAAGAAAAATGCTTGCTTATAGCAATGTAATGCACTGCTATAAGCAAACATAATGTGTACAAAAAAAAAAAAAATCCTGATCACTTCCCCATAGTAGTACAATGTTACAATAGTAACATTATATTGCTCTGGTCACAGTGTGTTAGAAAAGAATATAATGTAATTAAAAATTATAACTGTCACCAGTCAGTGTCCCTGATCGCCGCCACAACAGTTATATGATGGCGCTGTACTGCACTGGTGATCAGTATGTATTAATTTTCCAAAAAATTACAACTTCAAAAAACCTGCCATGCCTCTAACTAAATACCTTAGACTGTCTACTTTCCAAAAAGGGATCATTTGGTGGGTATCATTACTGTTCTGACATTTTAGGGCCTCAAGAAATGAGATAGGCCATAGTTTGTGAACTCCTACAAACTAAATAATATACACTGATTTTGGTTATTTTCACCAAAGAAATGTAGCAGAATACATTTTGGGCTAAATTTATAAAGAAACATTATTTATTTGCAAAGTGTTATAAAAGAAATGAAGAAAAATACATTTTTTTCAAAATTTTCAGTTTCTTCCATTTATTTAGCAAAAAAATAGGATTTTTAAAACAGCTTACCTGTAAAATCCTTTTCTTGGAGTACATCATAGGACACAGAGCCTCAAGTAATTACTTGGTGGGTTATGGGCCTACCTTCAGGTGTTGACACTGGTATAACCAATACAGGAAGTTGACTCCCCTATATAACCCTTCCTCCTTCCAGGAGTCCTCAGTTTTTGTAGCCAAGCAACATAAGTAATATACTCTCACCCCATAAAACAGAGGGGCGGGAGCTCTGTGTCCTATCATGTACTCCAAGAAAAGGATTTTACAGGTAAGCTGTTTTAAAAATCCTATTTTCTTTATCATATATCATAGGACACAGAGCCTCAAGTAATTACTTGGTGGGATGTCCTATAGCAATGCTACTTGAGGGGAGGGAGACACAACCCGTAGGCCACCCCCAGATCTTGAGGAATTATACTGCTGCCTGCAGCACACTGCGCCCAAAGGCGATATCCTCATTCCATTTTACATCTACTTGATAAAATTTTGTAAATGTATGTACTGAAGACCAAGTCGGGGCCTTGCAGATCTGAGACATGGAGGCCTGGTGACGCACTGCCCAAGAAGCACCAACCGCTCTGGTAGAGTGCGCCTTAACTTGAAAAGTGGGAATCTTTCCCTTTAAATCATAAGTTTGAATTATAACCTGCCGAATCCACTTAGCCACAGTGGATTTTGACGCTGCCTGTCCTTTTTTAGGACCCTCTGGCAGAATAAATAGACATCAGTCTTACGAATCCGAGCAGTTTTCTTTAAATAGATGTTCACTGCTCTCACCACATCAAGACAATGTAGTGACTTTTCTTCTTTGGAACATGGTTTTGGAAAAAACGATGGCAGGACAATATCTTCATTCAGATGAAAGCCTGAAACCACTTTTGGCAAAAAGCCTGGACGAGGGCGTAACACCACTCTGTCCTCATGAATAACCAACATGGTTTTGGAAAAAAACGGCAGGACAATATCTTGGTTCAGGTGGAAACCTGAGACCACTTTTGGTAAAAAACCTGGACGAGGGCCCAACAGCACTCTGTCCTCATGAATAACCAAATATGGCTCTTTACAGGAAAGAGCAGCCGATTCTGAAACCCTCCTTGCTGAGGATATAGCAACCAAAAATATCAGCTTAGTAGTCAGAAGGACTAAGGGAACATGCTGTAATGGTTCGAATGGCGATTGTTGTAACACTGACAAAACTAAATTGAAGTCCCAAGGGCTTAAGGGTGATTTAACTGGCGGATAATTCCGCATCACTCCTCGCATGAAACCCCGGACTAAAGAATGCGTAGCAAGAGGTCTTTGGAATAAAACTGATAAGGCTGAGACTTGGCCCCTTAATAGTACTCAGGGCCAATGTCATCTATGCCTACTTGTAGAAAGGCAAGAATTCTGCCTATAATATATCTCCGAGGGTGCCAACCCTCGGATTCACACCAGGAAACATAAGCTTTCCAGACTCTATAATATATAGTTCTAGAAGCTGGCTTCCTAGCATTAAAGTAGAAATAACTGTCCCAGAAAGCCCACGTTTCTTCAAATGTGGGTCTCAATAGCCAGGCCGTTAAATTTTGCATTCGTAAAGTAGAATGGAATATCGGCCCCTGTGAGAGCAGGTCTGGCCTTAGTGGAAGGGACCACAGGTCCTCCACTGCCATCTTTATGACCTCTGCATAGCATGACCTTCTAGGCCATGCTGGTGCTGCCAGAATTACCAGTTTTCTTTCCAGCTTGATCCTGAAAAGAAGTCGAGGCAGCAACTGAATAGGGGAAAATGCATAGATCAGTAAAAGCTGATCCCACAGTATCACCAACGCATCTGTTCTGCATGCGAATGGATCCTTGTTGTGGACACAAAGTTGATTAACTTTATGTTGCACTGGATGCTAGAAAATCTACATCCGTCCCCCATCCTTGACAAACAGCCCTAAACATGTCAGGGTGAATAGACCATTTCCCTGGGAATAATCTGCTGGCGGCACCTGTAGTGCGCGTGCCAATTCTCTATTCCCGGAATGAAGACTGCCGATGGGTATGGAATATTTCTTTCTGCCCAAGTTAGACTATGGTTCACTTCTCTCTGCACTGAGAGATTCTTGGTGCCCATTTTGGTGATTGATATAGGCCACATCCGGGGCATTGATGGATTGGATCCTGTCGGGACAATCCCTTAACCTGGAAGTCCAGGCTTTTAGAGCCAGACGCACTGCCCGAATCTCTAGGATGTTGATGGGCAAGGCTCTTTCGGTTCTTTAACACTGTCCTTGGACAGTTGTCTTCTCTGTCATTACCACTTTCCAGATAAGCGGTCTAAAGGATTTACCCTTTAGGAAATTCTTTAGTAACCACCAATTGAGGCTTTGGGACACCCTTGGGGAGAGTCGCATTGGCAAGTCTAAAGCTTGGATCGTTTTGTTCCAAGCAAATAGAATACTGTTTTGCAACAGTCTCGAATGGAACTGGGCAAAGGGAACTGCTTCGAATGAAGCCACCATCCTTTCTAATAACCTCATGCAAAGAATGAAGGGACCTCCTTTTGACCTGACCATCCGCACCAACTCTTTTATGGAGTTGTGTTTTTTTTTTTTTTTTCTTCTCTGGGCAAGAAGACCCCTTTTTCTGGGCTGTATCTATGATCAGACCCAAATACTGCAGCCCTTTTTTAGCAATTTTAATGGAGACTTTACTAGGTTGAGAACACAACCCAGACCTTTCCAGGTAACTGGTTGTAATGCGTACACCTACTCCGAACAGCGATTGGTCTATTAGCAATAGATTGTCTAGGTATGCCAAGACTGTTTAAGCCCTGTGCCCTTGACCTGGCTACAGGCGGGGCTAGCACTTTTGTGAACACTCAAGGTGCTGTAGCTGGCCCGAAGAGCAAGGCTATAAATTGAAATGCTGCTGTTCTACTTCGAACCGCAGAAACCTTTGGTGAGTGGGAAATATATGGACATGCAGATATGCATCCCTGATGCCGATAGGCGCCAGAAGTTTTCCTCCTTGCAGGATAGAAACTACTGACTTGATCGACTCCATAGAAAGGAGCGGATCTTCAGGAACTGATTTAGATTCTTTTAGATCTAGAATGGATCTGTTGAATTTCTGTGTGGCTCTGTACATGTACAGGAAATGCATGAAAAAGGCAGTGAAGGTTCCAAGGAACCTAAGAAAAAACAGAACTATCAGCTGACTCTACTAGAGGTAGCTTGTAAGAGACACAAATCATCTCTGTAAGAGGTTTGTACCACAATTTCTCAGATTGCGAGGCTGAAAAAAAGTTCAACTCTAGTTGTCTCCTCTGCAGAGGAGTACTCAGTTTGCCTTTCTTCCCGATTACCTGAGGGTAATCCTTCATCCTCTACCCACTGTTCCCTTGATAAGGGATCTCAGGTGGGGGAGGGGGATCTAACACGCTTCCCATCCTTGGATAGCTGATGCAATTAAAGTCGCTAATTTTCCTTCTAGGCCCTGCAGGGAGGAGGAAAAACGCATTTTCAATCCTGTATACAGGGGCTGAATATTTTCTCCTCTTAGGCTCAGTTTCCACTATTGCAACCCCAAAGTTGCGTGATTTTACCGTGATCTTTTGCCTCCGAGAATACGTCGGGTGCAATTTGATGCGACAGGAAACAATGCCTGTGTATTCTAAAGGTCTATGGACCTCAAGTCACATCAAAGTGGTACCAAAGTAGTGCGGGGACTACCTTGAAGTCGCACAGATCTGAACAGTACTCCTTGGAACTCATGCCCTAGAGTCTGACGGTGGAGGCCGTCACCGCTGCCTAGAGGCAGCTGCCCCTGCGCAAGGGAAGGAATACGTTTAAGTGACTTGTCCAAGGTCACAAGGAGCCAACGTGAGGACGAGGTCCCGCGTCTTTCAGGAAGCCTCCCATGGCTACGCTGGCCGTCAGAGTAGTTAAACTGTGAGGAGTGGCTCCTTCACTAGTGAACGCTGACATGTGGATCTGAACCCATGTCTGTCAGGAAGTCTCCCATGGCTGCACTGACCGTCAGAGTACTTAATCTGTGAGCTGTTGTGGCTTCACTTTAAATAAAAAGGACATTTATACCTTCTTTTGGACAAAAGAGCTTTACTGCTAGAAATCATTTGGATGTATTTCACCAAACTTTCCCCAATGAAAAGGGAAACTAGTCAGACACCCTTTTTTGCAAGATGCATCGGCTGACCAACCCTTTTAACCACAGGGTCCTAAGCATGTGTTTTAGCACAAGCTCAAGGCGAGACGCCTGGTGGATCGGGTCTTTTATGGCATCTATGGCAAAACATAGCGCCATTGCAATTATGCATCTTTATTGATGCTGGAAATCGCAGCATCTACTGCTGGTACTTTCCAACCTTTGTGAATTTTTCCTCCATGATAGAGAACTGAGAAACTCTTTGGAGGGAAAAAATGCTTATCCAGATGATCCCATTCAGCATAAATAAGCGCTGTAAAAGGTATTTTTTTTTTTTAAAGAAACCAAAGAAGGGACCTGGACTTTCAGCTGACTCCTGACTCTGTTAGGAGTAGTATAAAAAGTGGAATGAACCATCTCTGTAAGAGTTTGTACCATCAATCTGTCAGATTGTGGGGTTGCATAAGGTTCATCAACTGTTTCCTCAGCAGAGGAAAATCTGGCTTGTGTTTCCCTGTGATCATCTGAGGATAACACCTCATCCTGTGCCCACTGTTCCCTTGGAAAAAGGGGTTTGAGGTGGGGGAGGGGGATCTAGCAGGCTTCCTATCCTCTTGGATGGAGAATGTGATTAAAGCCGCTGATCTTCCTTCTAAGCCCAACAGGGCAGAGGAGAATGCATCTTCAGTCATATACACAGGGGCTGAAGTGTGAGAAGCAGTTGCACCACCAATTGCTTCCAATGACTCACCCTGGCTTGCCATGTTAGGTATCTCCGAAAAGGATGACAGTGTGGAGGCATGACTGGAGTTCCCAGCGCCTGGGGGTGGAATCCTTGGTACCTTTGTGGTACACTGGAAATCAAATGTGCTAAGCACAACAGCAGAGGCACTTTAACAAATTTTGGTATTTGCTGAACAATAGTTTTAGCAAAAGAAAACAAAGTCACCATAAGGATCAGCCTTTGATGCTGAGTACCATAATATTTCCTGTGCTGGAAATGCCTGTTTACACACCTGTACATGCCCAGCGCTCCTGTGTCTCATAGTGTGACAGACTTCTGTCTTCAGCATATGAACTGAGAGTGTCTGTGTTAAGCCTCAGGTGAGAACCTGTTACCACACCTCTCCAGGAGGAGAGGGGAGGGGGAGGGGAATTTTTATCAGCAGCGTTTGTTAGGCTCCTAGTTTTAAAGAAGACTTTATACAAAAAAAATGCAAATGGCTGGTTTTGTATGTTCATAAACTACTGCTGTAACCCCTTTAGATCCCTCAGAAGAGGAACACCATCTGTTCAATTAAGAACTCCCCTCTAGCTGCAGGGACCACACCCGCTGCTATAGCCAGACACAGAGCTGCTGAAAAAGGCATCATACTAGGTAAGTGTAATATACTCCCTCTAGAGGAGACATTTTAAGGCATACAGTTATATATAATATGTATATATTATATATAATAATATGTATGTTTTGGAGAAAAAGGCATAGGTGGACTTTTTACAGTTCCTAGGCTTCTCCCCTTACCTTATCCTCGCTGCAGGATACTGCTGATTTAACAGACAGATCCAACTTTCACCCATCACGGCGGGCAGCGTAGTTAAACCTTCAAAGACTGGGGCCCTTTTTAATAGGGGTTCCGCTTCTTTGGACCTGTATAGCACCCCTCAGAAACAACTTTAGGTAATATGAAAAACCAAAAAGAGTCCTGGTTCCTAGGGTCCAACTCTCAAAGAGAAGCTTACAGGCCAAACCTCGTTCTTCAATGCGAGGCCCAGGTACCATCCTATAGCCTCAGTGGCGAGGATGGATCCGGTTGTGGAGGTTTTTTAAATCCAGCATGGATCCCTCCCTGGAGCTCCTCAGAGCACATCTTCACTCGTGACCAACACCTTAGACCAGTGTTTCTCAACTCCAGTCCTCAAGGCGCCCCAACAGGTCATGTTTTCAGGATTTCCCTTAGATGAAACAGCTGTAGTAATTACTAAGGTAGTGAAATTGATCAAATCACCTGTGCAAAATAATGGAAAGCCTGAAAACATGACTTGTTGGGGTGCCTTGAGGACTGGAGTTGAGAAACACTGCCTTAGACACTGGCGAAAAAACTGAGGACTCCTGGAAGGAGGAAGGGTTATATAGGGGAGTCAACTTCCTGTATTGGTTATACCAGTGTCATTCAAAATGTGACATCACTGAAAGCTGAAAATTGGCCTGGGCAGGAAGAGGATAAAAGTGCCCGGTATTGAAGTGGTTAAGGAGGCACTCTAATTGAGACACCTGGTGTAAGGAAGCACTCTAATGGGGATACCTAATGTAAGGAGGCACAATGAATATTGACAATAAGGTCTCTTTTACACTTGTGCAACCTGAAAGTCGCGCCTTTTTTGCTGTGACTTTGACACCATTTTGACGTGACTTGAAGCAATGCCAGTGTAATCTTGAGGTCTATGGACCTCAAGTCGCATCAAAGTCAGACCAAAGTAGTGCAGGGACTACATTGTAGTCGCACAGATATAAACAGTACTCATTGGAAATCATGAGGTACAACTTGTTATGCGACTTTGCAGTCCCAAGTCGCAGGACAAGTCACACAAGTGTGAAAGGGGCCTAAATATTACTGAAATGCAATGGAAATTGTACATTGCTTATTTTTTGACAGACATAAATGACTATATACTGTATATATTAGGATCTGCTTCAAGGCACAAACATGAGATTCAGACCTTTGCTGGAAAGTACTGACCAGACCTCCCTAGATATTAATTTAATACCCCTGCCTTAAGCCGGCCATAGTACGGTGCAATTTTATTTCCTGCAACCAGAAAATAACTTGATTTACCTATCAACATAGCCAGTGGTTGATGGGGAAATCCCTCCTATGGTGCTATTGTGTTCTCCTGATAGGAGCGGGGGAGCCCTCGCTATAATCGCATGAAAAATCCAACATGCTGGCTGTACCCAAGTTGATCGATTGACCAACGTGGGTACAATCAGCCTGCCCATACATGGTTTGAATCAGTGGTGGCCTGTCAATAGGGGATTCAGGGGCGCCGCCCCCCCAAAGCTAGTCATCAAAAAAAAGTTTGTCCCTTTAAGTGTGTTTGGGACGCTGGACACACAGGTGTCTATGGGAAGCAGTATGTTATTGCAATTATGTGCTTGCAGCTGAGAAGCCTTATTGGCTTCCTTTAGAATATCATCGGGGCACAGTGCAATGCGCCCTGAACACTCCCACCATAGAATTATGCTTCCATGTGGTTTATGATTGGCGCGGTCCGTAGGGCGTGTTTTTAGTGGAACCGCATTGTCACTTCCGCTTTCTGATCGACTCCTCTCGGTCCCACGGTGGATGGAATGCAACTCCCCCCTCCAGCTCCTGGCAGTGTTCTTATACAGGAGTATGTAGCCCAGAGCCCTTCCATACAGATGACAGCAGAGAGAGCCAACAACCCTGCTTGTCATTGCATATTGCAGTGGAGTGCTCACATCCTGCCTGCTCTGAAGACAGTGGAGTCGCTAGGGAGGTGCAGGTTGTACTGGTCAGCAGGGACAACGCTAATACCGCACCAGCGTCAGTGTATTGTGCTCACTCGCCGGATGTCTGGGTTGCTTGCCCCATCCCTGCTGTCTCATACAGCAGAGCGAATTGAAGCCAAAGCCACCTCCCCCTTCTGGGCTTTCTACACAGACCGAAGGAGGTACACTGCTGTGTATGCTGAGCAAAGGTCAGTACTGTATTGTAGATGGAGGAGGGGCACAGAGTGTGTACTGGGGGGGCTCTGTATGTAGTGTAATGGGCAGATCTGTAATTAGTGTAATGGGGGGGACTCTGTACTTAATGTAAGGTTGGGGGGCTCTGTACTTAGGGTAATGGGGGGGTCTGTAATTAATGTAATGGGGGAGCTCTGTACTTAATGTAAGGTGGGGGGCTCTGTACTTAGTGTAAGGGGGGTTGTCTGTACTGAAGGGGGGTCTGTACTAAGGGAGGGGATCTGTACTGAGGGAGGGGGGTCTAGACTGATGGAGGGTGTCTGTACTGAGCGAGGGGGTCCGTACTTAGTGGGGGGTCTGGACTGAGGGGGGGGTGTCTGTACTAAGTGTAAGGAGGGCTGTACTTAGTGGAGTGGGGGTCTACACTAAGGGAGGAGGGTGGTCTAGGAAAGAGGTGGGTTTATACTGAGGGAGGGGGTCTGTACTTAGTGGAGGGGGGTCTGGATTGAGTGAGGGGGGTCTATACTGAGGAAGGGTGGTCTGTACTGAGGGGGACCATACTTAGTGAAGAGGGGGTCTATACCAGCCAAATCCTTACAAACTGAGTAAATCCCTGGTAGTCACCTGTCGGGAGGAGATGCAGGGGAAGCCACTGCCCGGAGGAAGCGCTGCCTGCGACCTAGATGGGGTAGGTTTGGGGCTGGTGACCGACTGGGGGGGAGTGCCTGTGACCCTGTGCCTCCCCCCCTCCAAAAAATATACCACCAGCCGTCACAGGTTTGAATCTTGGCTGGTCCCTGTTGAACCAGCCGAGATTCGATATGTCTATGGCCAGCTAAAGAATGTAGCAGATTGCTTTTAGGATTTGTGTCTGGCCCTGTGAGGGAGGCCAGCTAGATTGGGCTAAGGCCTCCCTCTAGTGGTGACCAGGTGTATTGTGGGCTTTGACAACTGTATCACATTTATTTATTTATTTATTTATTTATTTATTTCAGGTACTTATATAGCGCCGTCAATTTACGCAGCGCTTTACATATACATTGTACATTCACATCACATTTGGATTTATCTGCTCAAAAAAAGCTCATCCCTTATTCCTGCTTTACCAAATAAGGTCCTCGCCCCTTTTAGTAGCCGCGGACCCATATCCTTGATATCTGGTTACAGCCATGGGATAATAGAGCGTGCATTCTGCTTTACTGTTGCTACCTGAGTCCAGACTTGGGGTTCTCGCAACAATCTGTCACTGTGCTGGTTGATTTCCTAGGATGTGCAATGGATGGAAATACCTTGCGTATCAGCTGGCCTCCCTCGTCCCTATACTCCTGTTTGTCACACAAAGGCTTCTGTATCCTTCTGTTTGTTTTTCCCCCTCAATTGTCCCTCTTTTTGGTCTGATGTCACAAAATGTAATACTTAAAGCCCAACACCAAGCAAATAAAAAATGATCCCTTGCAGTGGGACTGCACTTCCCCCACTGCATGGCTTAATAGCTCATTTTGTCTAGGAGAGAGGAGGCTGACCCCCGACAGATGGTGCTCCCCCATGATCCGGTGATGAACTGTCCCTCGGCACTTAGTGCAGTATTATGGACCCTGTTCTGGTCTTGATGACATCAGGACTCTAGACCTGTAGAGCATTGGGGTACAGACGCTGTGGGGATGGGTCTAGCTGTGGGGAGAAGTGGAGGATCTGGTAAGTACATTTCCTTTTATTGTTTCCCTAGACATAATTGAACAAATAATCCTTGCAGTGGAGGCACAGCCCCACTGCAAGGGATAATTTTTTATTTGATCGAAGTTGGGCTTTTACTACCAAAAGTGTTATATTAAACTAAGCCTTTCATCCAATATCTTAATTATTGCATATGTTATTTTTAAGAGTCACTTTTTTAATAATAGTGGAGAAAAAAGCACTTGTGGGCTTCTAATCATGTTTTGTGCACATAGAACGGTTTCTGGCACCGTATTCTGGTATAAACGGGCATTTAAGCATAGCTCTCAACTGTCCCTGATTTTGAGGGACTGCCCCTGATTTGGAACAAAGCCCCTCTGTCCCTCATTCCTCCTCATTTGTACATTTGTCATTTTGATCTGATGCATGTACTTGTATATAAAATGCATATTTATCTGTCAAAAAATGTTTCATAATGCTAAACCTTTCATCCAGTTTCTAAATTGTTGCATTTGTACATTTCAAAAGCCAGTATAATGGAATAGAAGTGGTAAAAAAGCACTTGTGGGTTTAACTAAAACTTTTTTTGTATAATTCTCCTTCCCTAAGGGGGGTGTGTCCTATGCCTACATACTTTTGCTAATAGGTGTCCCTCATTCACATCTCAAAAAAGTTGGGAGGTATGTCTTTAAAGGGGTTGTAAAGGTTTGTTTTTTAAATAACAAACATGTTATACTTATCTCCTCTGTGCAAGGGTTTTGCACAGAGTGGCCTCCTCTTCTGGGGTCCCTCAGTGGCGCTCCTGGCTTCTCCCCCTTTCTCAAGTGCCCCCATGGAGAACCTTTTTCCATTAGGGCACTTGTGCGGGCATGCTCCCGAGTGCTGCTGCTGCGTCCATTAAAACAGACAGAAGGACCCGACCCCGCCCACAGCTCCCGTGTCACTGGATTTGATTGACAGCAGTGGGAGCCAATGGCAATCGAGTCCTCAATCACAGCGGCTGGAGCTGCTGTGCTCATCCCCGTAGTTGGAAAGATCGGGTTTAGGTAAGTAAAAGGGGGGCTCTGGGAGGCTGCTGCACCACAAAAGGTTTTTAAGCTTAATGCATAGAATGCATTAAGGTGAAAAACTTTGAGGGTTTACAACCCCTTTAAGGAAAGCCATTAGTTCCATATTGATTTACAATTTATAGTGGGGAGTCAGGAAGGCGTTAAGTAAAAGCCTGATTTCATTCAAGGCATTTGCTCTTTGCATATTTTTTTTTCAGCTCCTATTTTTGATTGTTACAAGCATTGTGAAGTTCTCAAAGTATTCTGTGATCATGGTAATTTAGGTGTTTATAAAAGCATTATTACACGTCTTTTCTTCATACAGTAAATTGTACCATGCAAAAGGACCAGATTGCTGTGCACTTTCATGGTAATTTCATCCTTTGCCTTACTCTGTATTTTTGTGAGATTTTAAAGTATAAATAAAGGCTTTTTAAGCTTTGGAGAGAGATTAGAACACGTCAGGTTTTTATTGCAGTCTGTGTCCCCATTAGGGAGAATCACACCCTCTATTTGTTATGTTTACCATTATCACAGGAAGGGAAAGTGAGAAAAAATCTCGAATTTTGGGTTGTCCCCAGAACAGTAATAGAGGGAAAATCTTCCAATGATGACACTAGTTCTAGTGACAACCATGGATTTCCTCACTTCGGAGGTATTTCCTCTCACTTCCTGTTTTGGCCTTGAGACAGGAAGTGAAGGGAAATCGCCCCATTGGGTCGTAGATGTAAAAAAAAAAAACTGACAGGGGTTTTGACCTTCCCTCTATACAAAATGAAAAGAAAACAGAAAATTGTATCATACTTACCCTGATTTTCTTTTCCTGGTGCCTATCCATGGTAGCATACCCATGACAAGCTCCGCCTTGGCTCCTCCCTCAGGATCAGTGAATATCTTTAAAAGAGAGGGTTAGAGACCCCCCAGCATTCTTACGTAACATAGCATAGCGTGGGTTGGTTTGTATGCTGCCATGGATAGGCATCAGGAAAAGAAAATTAAGGTAAGTATGATACAATTTTCTGTTTTCCTGGTCCCTTCATGGCAGCATACCCATGACAAATAACTGGCTAGACGGGTGGGATCATGCTTAGAAAATAATTTATTTAGAAGAGAGACTATTGTTTAGTATTAGATAATGCTGTTTTGATGGCTTGTCTGCCAAATTTAACAGATGAGAGAGCCCCTGAGTCTACTCTGTATTGTTTCATGAACGTGTGTTGAAACGACCATGATGCCGCTCTACAGATGGTTTCAACTGATACGTTCACCCTTGCTGCCCAAGAAGCAGAGACCGACCTGGTGGTTCCAGACCCTTTGCTCTATATGCCTTTTGGATCAATTTTATCATCCATGACGCAATTGTCCTCGCAGTCGCCTCTTTGCCCTTGTTCTTTCCCCAAGGCATAACAAATAATATTGGTGAGCTTCTGAAGGTGGTCGTGGTGCGCAGGTAGTGTCTTAAAATAGTTGTGATATCAAGCTCGTGAAGAGACTCCAAATCTTGGTCGGAAAAGGCTGGTTCAGATTTGCAGAGGAAGACGCCTTGGGGACAAAACCAGGAAATGTCCTAAGTTCCACCCTGTCCGGGTAAAAGATGATATGGTTGTCCACCAAAGAGTTCTAAATACAGACTCAAATCAGTGGAAAACATGGGGTGGGTGCAGCGCTAGTATCAGTGTAAAAAAACAGAAAAATTGAAACTCATATCAGATATTAAGAAGTGGTGAGAACCTGAGATAGTGAATTGGAAAACTAAAGCAGATTCTCAATATCTGAGATATAAGAGACTAAGAATCAATATTACATTAATAATAAAGTGAACCTATTTAGGTATTGTGAAACTCTATAAATGACAAATAACATATACAATTCCAAAAGATATTAAATAATAAGTTCCAAAAAATTAATAAATTAAGTGAAATCCACAAAATTGTTCAGGTGATGAAATAAAAAATCTATGAAAATTCACATAAACCAACAGTGAAAAAAACACAATCAAAAAAATGTGAAGAAGAAAAATAATTGTTTGAACTAGAACAAAGTCCCAAATAAAATAGACAGTGATCAGAAGATATCCATGCAGGTATGAAGACACAATATAGGCACAGTGAAGAAAAAGGCCCTTCCTCCAAACAGCCTTTACACCCAGAGTGAGTATGTAGTCTCCTTACCCGCAGAAATTATCACAACAGCGGTCTCACCAAGCACAGGGAATTCGGTCTCCCAAAAACCTATTTGGATTTCCCAAACTGCTGAATCCTTGTCACTCAAAAACAAACAAAAATTGCACCCATAGTGCAGTACTAAAAAGAATAATTTATTGTATTCAAATAGATTGCACTTACGACATAAAGCTGATATACACGCGGTGTGTCAACACATGAATAAGCGGCGTCTCCTCG
Organism: Aquarana catesbeiana; assembly: GCF_042186555.1. Lineage (NCBI taxonomy): Eukaryota > Metazoa > Chordata > Amphibia > Anura > Ranidae > Aquarana > Aquarana catesbeiana. Next base: position 105,877,222 of record NC_133335.1, read on the forward strand.
GGCTTCCTCTGCCTGCTGCTTGCTGTACCATCAATCTCCGAAGAGACAAAACATGATGACGTCAATAACACAGGCCCACCCTACACGTTTCATCATGATAGGACGTCGTCAGGGGATTGGCTGCTGTGATTTGGGCATCACGCACGTCACTTAAATTGTACCGCAGCGCCAACTTGACTAAGGGCCTCTGCGGTCATGATGATAGAGCATATAAGCTAACGTCATATTAACTAATAGCAAGCTAACTTAGACTGAGCACAATGAGGAAACGATACCTACTTTCGCCATCTAATGGCGAATGGTGATATAACAGAACATATAATTGAAAACGGTCACAGCGAGAAACATGTGGTGGAAGCCGGAACAAATGTAAATAATACAGTAAATGAGATTTAAAAAAACTGCTATAAATACACATCTAAATCATATATATCTATAAAGATAATGTTTACAATCTAAACAATCGGAATGACACAGATATCAATAGTCCAAAATTTAATAAAAAATTGAATATGTAAAAACATGTTAAAAAATAGTAAAAGGTAACAAAATAGATTTTTGATATGAAATCCTATGTGCCCTTTGGCCTAAGACTGGGACATAAACTGCTTTATTAACAATGCATAACTCTTCAAGCTCTATATCTTCCTTTTTTTACCTTTTACTATTTTTTAACATGTTTTATGGTTTTTACATATTCAATTTATTATAAAATTTTGGACTATTGACATCTGTGCCATTCCGATTGTTTAGATTGTAAACATTATCTTTATAGATATATATGATTTAGATGTGTATTTATAACAAGTTTTTAAAATCTCATTTACTGTATTATTTACATCTGTTCCGGCTTCCACCACTTGTTTCTCGCTGTGACCGTTTTCAATGTTATGTTCTGTTATATCACCATTCGCCATTAGATGGCAAAAGTAGGTATTGCTACCTCATTGTGCTTAGTCTAAGTTAACTTGCCATTAGTTAATATGGCGTTAGCTTATATGCTCTATCATCATGACCGCAACGGCCCTTAGTCAAAATGGCGCCGCGGTACTATTTAAGTGACGTGCGTGATGCCCAAATCACAGCAGCCAATCCCCCGACGATGTCCTATCATGACAAAATGCATAGGGTGGGCCTGTGTTACTGACGTCATCACGTTTTGTCTCTTCAGAGATTGATGGTACAGCAAGCAGCAGGCAGAGGAAGCCCGAGGAGATGCCGCTTATTCATGTATTGACACCCCGCGTGTATATCAGCTTTATGTTATAAGTGCAATCTATTTGAAAAACAATAAATTATTCTTTTTAGTACTGCACTATGGGCGCAATTTTTGTTTATGTTTTTGAGTGACAAGGATCCAGCAGTTTGGGACATCCAAATAGGTTTTTGGGAGACCGAATTCCCTGTGCTTGGTGAGACCGCTGTTGTGGTCATTTCTGCGGGTAAGGAGACTACATACTCACTCTGGGTGTAAAGGCCGTTTGGAGGAAGGGCCTTTTTCTTCATGGCTTTGTGCCTATATTGTGTCTTCATACCTGCATGGATATCTTCTGATCACTGTCTATTTTATTTGAGACTTTGTTCTAGTTCAAACAATTATTTTTCTTCTTCACATTTTTTTTATTGTGTTTTTTTCACTGTTGGTTTATGTGAATTTTCATAGATTTTTGATTTCATCCACCTGAACAATATTGTGGATTTCGCTTAATTTATTTTTTTTTTGGAACTTATTTAATATCTTTTGCAATTGTATATGTTATTTGTCATTTATAGAGTTTCACAATACCTAAATAGGTTCACTTTATTATTAATGTAATATTGATTCTTAGTCTCTTATATTTCAGCTATTGAGACTCTGCTTTAGTTTTCCAATTCACTATCTCAGGTTCTCACCACTTCTGAATATCTGATATGAGTTTCAATTTTTCTGTTTTATTATAGGAATCTTCACTGGAGAACTGACACTTAGGTATATTGCTCTCCAGAACCACAGATGTCTCAGCCAATATGGTAGGACTGCTATGACTGTTATCTTCTACATTGCTAATCTTCAGAGGAACTTCGAGATAAGAGGCCCTGGAGGGAAGGCATAGGCTAGCTTTTATGGCCGGGGGATTGACAGGGCATCTAATGCTTCTACTCGAGGGCAAGGAAGACGTGAGATAAACTTTGGTCATTTTGTATTGACTACTGTCACAAATGGGTCCAGCTTGGGAAGGCCCCACCTGTGTACTATCCACCTGAATATTCTTGGGTGTAGAGACCACTCATTGGGGTCTAAGAAACTAGGAGATTGGCTTTTCTGTTTAAGTGGCCTGGAAGATAGACTGCCCTTAAGTCTTTCAGGTTCCTCTCCGCCCAGATGATGATGGGTTCCACTTCCTTCAGCAGGGAACCGTTGTGTGTTCCTCCTTGGCGTTGAATGTATGAAACTGCTGCTTTGTTGTCCATTTGAATCAGAACTGATCTTCCCATAATCTGAGGGTCTAAGGCTGTCAATGCGAGATATACTGCTCGAATTTCCAGGATATTCGATACGATACCTGCCGCATTGAATGCCCATCTTCCCTGGACCAACACCTGGTTGCAGTGGGCTCCCCATCCCTTTGCGCTGGGGTCGGTAGTAATTGTGATCCAACAGACATGTCCCAAAGGACGCGGTTTCAGAAGCATCTTTCTTTGTCCACCATTTCAGACTCCTGTGCATTGGGGCCGTCATGCGTGTGCACTGAGAGAGCAGGTGTCTGTTCCATTGCCTATGGAACCCCATTTGGAAGTACCTCAGGTGCCAACGTGCCTCAGGTCCATGGGACCATCGGGATACAAGACGGCATGACACCTAGTAGGCTGAGGCAGGTAAGCTGTCAGGTAGAAACGTGTTCTCACTTTCCTTATCTTCTGAGCAATTATTTTCGCCTTCTGTGGAGGTAGGGACGCCGTCCCATCCTTGGTATTGAATAATGCACCCAGGTAAATCATCTTTTGGACTGCAGAAAGGTGGCATTTCTGATGATTGATTATCCATCTATACTCCACCGGTGTTACTAATAAGATCTTCTTGTGTTCTATTAGCTGGACTGGATGCTTTGCTAGAAGAAGAATGTCATAGAGGTAATGAAACACTCTGAGCCCCTGCTCCCGCAAGGGGGCTAGAATCGCAATCAGAACCTTGATGAAGACCCTGGGAGAATTGCAAAGGCCAGATGGGAGGCTCTGGAACTGTAAATGGGTCTGACCGACCGCAAATCTCAGGTATTTTTGAAACAGTTTCAGAATGAAAATATAAAAAATATGCATCCTGGAGATCCACTGATAACATCAAATAGGTTGGACTTGATGGACTTGTGTCTTTTTTAAACCTCACCTATGTTACTATGTTACTATGTTACTATGTAACTATGTAACATCCAGTCTCCTGGAGGAACAGCTTGGATTATTGTTTGCAGTGATTCCATCTTGAATCTCACCAAAGATATATGGAGATTTAGCCTCTTTTGGTCTATTGCAGGCCTCCATCGCTCTTTTTGGAGACTAGGAAGAGTGTGGAATAAATCCCCGAAAACCTCTCTGAGCGAGGTACTGGGATGACCGCTTGCTGGTCCTGCAGGGAGCGAAGGAATTGAAGCAGTGCCTCCAACTTCTGAGGAGATCTTGGCATTTCTGTAGGCGTGACCATTTCTCTTAGAGGCCAGGCTAAAAATGTCCACAAATGACTGTACTGCACTGTTGAGACCACCCAGGGATCCTTGCAGTTTCTCATCCATACCTTGGAGAAGCATCTGAGCCTTGAACCTACGGGGACCCCATGGGATGACCTGGCGTCAAAGCAATTGCTGGTTTGCATTCATCGCCCGCAATTTGATAGGCTCCTTTTAAGTCGGGGTCTATTCGCCTGTCCAAAGGATCCTTGAAAGAAGCTGAATCATCTATTGCTAGATGAACCACAGCTGCGTCTACTGCCGGTGGGCTGTCTAGTATTCCTGAGTCTTGCTCTGACATAGGATAAAGCTTTCCCAGACGGTTGAGGGGAAATCTCTTTTCCGCTTTCTTCCACTCGTCTTCGATAACATCTTTGATTTCTTTCATAAGGGGAAAAAAGAGATCTGCCTCTTCAGAAAAGGGAAATAGCTCTTTGACTTTTTAAAGGTAGTTTCAGCTTCCTGCCTATAGTTGACTATACGGCCTGTATATATGGCTGAACCAAAGAAAAGCTGAAGCCAGAGGGGTCCCGCTCTTCCGAGGAATCACCTGAATCATCAAACACTTCCTGTCTGACCGGGACATTTACATTTGGAATGGAAGGTTCCCCTGAGGATGGCCCAGTTAATGGGGGTTCTGCAGGAGGCTGAGCTGAGGACTGCAGAGTATTTATATAGTTACATAGTAGGTGAGGTTGAAAAAAGACACAAGTCCATCAAGTCCAACCTATGTGTGTGATTATGTGTCAGTATTTCATTACATATCCCTGTATGTTGCGGTCATTCAGGTGATTATCTAATAGTTTCTTGAAGCTATCAATGCTCCCCGCTGAGACCACCGCCTGTGGAAGGGAATTCCACATCCTTGCCGCTCTTACAGTAAAGAACCCTCTACGTAGTTTAAGGTTAAACCTCTTTTCTTCTAATTGTAATGAGTGGCCACGAGTCTTATTAAACTCTCTTCTGCGAAAAAGTTTTATCCCTATTGTGGGGTCACCAGTACAGTATTTGTAAATTGAAATCATATCCCCTCTCAAGCGTCTCTTCTCATATCCTCTTCTCAAGCGTCTTTACTGCCGCTACCTCTGCTATAGAGTCCTTGACCACCTTTTTAAAAAGGTCAGCCACTTGTTGGCTTTCTGACTCTCTATCCACTGCATATTCCCTGAAGCAGCTTCTGCAGATTAGTTTATCTGGTAGCGAAGTGATTCCTCATACTCTACATTTTGAATTTCTAGAGCCTGGGGAATGCAAGGAGCATTGTCTCTTTGCGGCTGAACCCTCTGTGTGAGCATGATATCTTCTTAGACTTCTTCTGGCATACAGGGCTGAAATACATAATATGTACCAGCATAAGTGCACTCTTTTTTTTTTGGAACTTACCTGGACGATGGTCCCTACCTTAAATTTTGTTGAAGGTCTTGAGAGGGTGGCGAGCAGCTCATTCTAGGCAGCGGACAGAAACAGCTAGAGAAAAAAGAGAGATTTAATAATTAGGTTCTACAGGATGGAGAAGGATAGATATGAAGAGTTAACAACCAGAAACTACCATGTTAAGAAAGGCTGGTAGACTTCCAGGAGCTCCTAACAGAGGCAACCCACTGCAGGCACAGCAGGGAGTCATACTGAAGCTCCTGGGTTTAACTAGGCAAAGGAGGAGGGATTTTGCTGAAAATAACTCCTCCCTGACTTTAACTTCCAAGTAAGGGCAAAGAATTGAGTTCTTTCTCTTAAGCAAGATGGCTGGTGATGCTTCCAGCCGAACCACAGAATCTGATAGATGCTCGCGCCTGCGCAGTAAGGGTAGGGGGACGCGAGGCTTGTGCCGGGCTTAAGGAAACCTATGAGAACAGATTAAGAAGAAGTTGTAAAAGAAAAGATACTAGGGTAAGGGAAACTTTCATAAAGTGAGTAAAAAGAGAGGCGAAATGGCCACAGTGGGATATGGAGCAGAAAGAGGGGAGAGAACATAAAAAGTGAAGACTAAGGAGATATCTGTAGCTGTTTCCTCTGCTGCAGGATTTTGAGCAGGTGCCTGTTCTGTTAATGGCTGCAGATTTAGAGTTCTTAGTTAAGAAACAACTGCATGTCCCAAAAGACCAACAGAAGGGACTCCCTGTCTTTTTAGCGCGTTTAGCTGCCTGAGAACAGGGACTGCATTTGGAAGAGGCTGAAACCAGACGGAAGCTGCTGAGTTCAGAGGTAAGGACGTTCAACCATCATTCACTGTCCAATGCTGGGGGGTCTCTAACCCTCTCTTTTAAAGATATTCACTGATCCTGAGGGAGGAGCCAAGGCGGAGCTTGTCATGGGTATGCTGCCATGGAGGCACCAGGAAAAAGTTTTGCATTTAGTTCTGCCTTAAGGTGGTTGTAACCCTAAAAAACAAATACTAAGACCCTGTTCCTTTAAGGCATGCTGTATAGCACAGTGCTTGTGTTTTGTCATTTTTCCCTTCCTAGCTTGTAAAATACCTGGCTGATCCTGCCAGTTCCTGTGTCCCCCTGCCTCAGCTGACCACGGTAATCAGGGCTGCTGAGCCCTGATTACTATGGTCAGTTTATGTGCCGCCGTCATCCGCTGATCACCTTTGACAGTCTCTCTCCTCTCCCCCCTCCCTGTTATCATGAGAGCGGCTCTCCTGCCCGCCCCTTCCACCGCTATTCAGCTGCATAATGCAAATAATATAAGTATCCCCTCTGGGGGGGAGATTATGTGCTGTGGAGGGAGATTATATGTTGTGCTATTTTTTCATTACAAAATTGTTTAGTTCTTTGTTGTCTTTGTATATGGCTGAATTGATATGTCATTATTATATGTGTATGGTCTTAAATAATGGCCAGCTGCTGCCCTCTAATGGAGATGGGTAGGTCACACAACAAAGCTTGTATACTTTACATATGTAAATGTATTTGTATAATTCATTTTTTTCCCTTTTTCCCAAATTTACTGACATGTCTGCTTCATCTATAAATGTGGATACAATCTATGTTGGTAGTCATAGGAATCCCTTGTTTAGGCAGTGTGCTGAGCCAGTCTAGAGGCATGTTTGCTTCTGTGGCTGGGCTCCTGTTTTCCCTGCCCCATGGTTTGTGTTTCCTTGGACCTTCCATCTGATTGGCTGATGGAGCTGTCTGTCTCCTTCGGTGGGGAGGGACGAGGTTTGAGATGTTTTCCCATGTCTGCTGGCGCGTAATTAGCTGGCAGCAGGGCAGGTGGTGTTTTGCTTCTGTGATGCGCTGATTGGCTGCATAGGATATGATATAGGGACCGCGAAACGGCCCTTTGCCTATGACGCGGTGCTCGCGCATGCACGGCGCGCCTTTTACGGTGCAATGGCACCAACTTTGTCTTTCTCTATCTGGAGATACTAATTGGCGGCTTTGCACGCCATGAGACAGGCTCTGCCCCTTGCCCTATATAGGTCTCATGATTATGTGAGGGAGTTGAGGAGCCTTTTTGATTGTAGCATAAGGGATTGCCACTATGGGACTCTTGGCTAGCCATTCCGCACCATATCTCCTATAGTATTTTCCATCTGAAATGCGGCCATGTATTGAACATCAGGAATTCTGGGTAAGTGTCTGACTCTAGTGATACTCACACATATATCCCATTTTGGGATACTGTTACTCTGTATATGACGGCATGTTAAGGAGGGTGGGTGTTTCTCCTATTACTGCTAATAACCATAGGCAGCATAAGTAACCTTAACCCCTTCAGATGCACGCTATAGCCGAATGATGGCTACAGCGTGGGCCTATTTTGCCGGGAGGCCATCAATAGATGTCCTCCCCTTTGCACGCATGCTGTATTCACCGAGTCAATGAGAAAACTGTGGAGAGATAGGAGCTGGCAATTAGCCGACAGCTGAGCGGCCAGCTCAGAGAAGGAAGGGCTGAGCCCAGCCCTGACAGTACCCCCTCCTCAACAATCCCTCCCCCTCGGAGGACCACCAGGCTTGAGGGGAAAATGTCTATGGAAATCACTGAGGAGGACAGGGACATGTACGTCCGAGGATGAGACCCAAGAACGTTTCTCCGGACCGTACCCTTTACAATGCACCAGGTACTGTATGCGACCACGGAACCTACGGGAGTCAACAATGGACTGTACTTCATACTCCTCATGGTTCTTAACCTGTACAGGGTGAGGACGTGGCACCAAGGTGGTAAAGCGGTTGCAGACCAAAGGTTTTAATAAGGAGACATGAAATACATTCGAAATACGCATATTAGAAGGAAGGTCTAATGTGTAAGCCACTGGGTTAATTCTGCGAAGAATATGGAAAGGCCCAATAAACTGAGGTGCAAACTTCAGTGAGGGAACACGAAGTCGGAGGTTGCGAGATGACAGCCAGACCCTGTCTCCAACCTGGTAGGAAGGCGTAGGCAGGCATCTGCAGTCAGCATGGAGTCTGTATCTATCATTAGCATATCGCAAAGCCTCCTGGACTTGCGGCCAAGTGGAACGAAGACCACGGAGATGCTCCTCTAATGCAGGAATACTCTGCGGAACAAATGAGTCAGACAACATGGAAGGTTGGAAACCATAATTCACCATAAACGGGACAATCGGAAAGCAGAATTCTAGGCACTGTTGTGAGCAAACTCTACCCACGGTAATAGGTTTGACTATTTGTTATGATGGTCAGAAATATAGCAACGTAGGAATTGCTCCAGGGACTGTTTGGCTCGTTCTGCGGCCCCATTTGACTGTGGGTGATACGCAGGGGAGAAAGCAAGCTGAATTCCCAACTGTGCACAAAAGGCTCGCCAGAACCGGGACACAAACTGACTACCCCTGTCCGAGACAATCACCTTGGGTAGCCCATTTAAGCGAAAGATCTCCTGAGCAAAAATGGAAGCCAGTCCTTTAGAAGTGGGCAACTTCTTAAGTGGAATACAATGACACATCTTTGAGAACCGGTCAACCACCATAATGCCCCGTACACACAATCGCACATTCCAACATCAAAATCCATGGTTTATTTCTGACAGATGTTGGCTCAAACTTGTCTTGCATACACATGGTCACACAAAGTTGGTCGGAAATTGCAAACGTCAAGAACGCAGTGACGTACAACACGTACGACCAGCCGAGAAAAATGAAGTTCAATAGCCAGTGCATCTCTTCTGCTTGATTCTGAGCATGCGTGGAACTTTGTGCATCAGAACTGTGTACACACGATCGGAATTTATGACAACGGAAACCAGCTTTCAAATTTTGTGTGACGGAAATTCCGATGGAAAATGTCTGATGGAGCCTACACATGGTCGGAATTTCCGACAAAAATTTTCGACAAAAAGCTCCCATCCAACATTTTTCGGAAAATCCAACCGTGTGCATGGAGCATAGGGATAATAGGATAACTGTGTTGCCCTGAGAGTTGGGTAACTCCACAATGAAATCCATAGACAGGTGGGTCCAGAGCCTCTCTTCACTGGGTATGGGTTGTAGGAGGCCCACTGGAAGGTGTTGTGGAGTCTTACTCTGAGCACACACGGAACAGGCAGCTATGAAGGCGGTTACATCAGCACATAGACTAGGCCACCAGAATCGTTGTGAAATGGCCCAAAAGAGTTGATTCTTCTCAGGGTGGCCAGCAGCCTTGGGAGAATAGTAAGTCTGGAGCACAGCAGTACGGAGACTCTCTGTCACAAGGTTTCTCAGGAGGAGCATGGACCTGAGCAGCAAAAATTTTGTCACCCAAAGTAGAAGTGAGACTGGTGCAAACCGTAGCTAGAATACGATCAGGAGGAATCACAGGAACTGGAACCGACTCCAAATTGGAAGTGGAGGAAAATTGTCGTGACAAGGCGTCAGCCCTTATATTCTTAGTACCGGGTAAGAATGAGACAATGTAATTGAAATTTGACAAGAAAAAAGACCATCGTGCCCTTCTGGGAGAGAGGTGTTTAGCCTCACACAAGAATGTGAGATTCTTATGGTCAGTAAGACTGAGAACGGCACAGTGGTATCTCCGAGGAGATATCTCCATTCTTTCAGGGGTAAAATGATCGCCAACAGCTCTCTGTCACCAATCTCGTAATTGCACTCCGCAGGTGACAATTTCTTGGAAAAGTAGCGACAAGGATGCAAAGCACTCTCAGAGGTAGGACGCTGAGACAGAAGGGCGCCAACACCAGTCTCAAAAGCATCAACCTCAAATATTCAACCTCAAATATAAAAGGTAACATAGGACCAGGATGTGCCAACACAGGAGCAGAAAAAAAGGCAGCCTTGAGACTCTCAAAGGCCTTAACGGACTCTGGAGACCAACTCTGTGGGTTACCGTCCTTTCTGGTCATATTAGGCAGGGTCTTGACCAGAGATGAGAAGTTACGAATAAACTTCCGATAATAGTTGGCAAAGCCCAGGAAACGCTGCAGAGGATGTAAACCCATGGGTCGGGGCCACTGTAGGACTGCTGAAAGTTTTTCTGGGTCCATCGAAAAACCAGCAGTGGAAATGACATAACCCCGGAATTTAACCTGTTCACGATGGAACTCGCACCTCAATTTACAATAGAGAATTTTCTCTCTTAGTTTCTGAAGAGCACGACAGACATCCGTGTGGTGGTTCTCCAGGGTCTTGGAAAATATGAGGATATCATCGAGATAAACCACCACACATAACTACAACAAATCTCGGAGGACATCGTTAATAAATTCCTGTAAAACTGCTCGGGCGTTACAAAGGCCAAAAGGCATTATGAGGTACTCATAATGGCCTGTTCTGGTATTAAACGCAGTTTTCCACTCCTTAATCCTCAAGAGATTGTATGCCCCTCTCAAATCAAGCTTTGTGAAAACCGTTGCTCCCTTGAGGCGGTCAAATAACTCCATAATCAATGGAATCGGATAGGCATTCTTAATCGTGAAACTATTGAGACCCCTATAATCTTTACAAGGTCTCAGTTCACCACTCTTCTTCTTCACGAAGAAGAAACCAGCACCAGCAGGAGACGATGATTTGCGGATGAAAACTCGAGACAGTGCGTCTGCAACATACTCCTCCATGGCCTTATTCTACAAGACCGACAAAGGGTAAACATGGCCATGAGGGGCTATGGCACCAATTTGAAGGTCAATTGCGCAATCATACGGCCGGTGTGGAGGCAAACTACCGGCTTGACCTTTGTCAAAGACATCGCTAAAATCGCGGTACTACTCCGGCAGGGAGGAGTGTGAAGAGGTGCACAGGACCTTGGCTACCTTCTGAAAGCATGTCTTACTGTATTGTGGCGACCAGGAGAGAACCTCTGGACGGAGCCAATCAAAAGAGCGGTTGTGCCTTTGTAACCAAGGATAACCAATAACCAGCAGAAAATTAGGTGAGGAAATAACTTAGAATTGGATTATCTCATGGTGAAGAGCCCCTATGGCCATGGACAAGCGAACAGTCTCATGAGTCACATGGGCAGGCTGTAGAGGTCTCCCGTCAAGAGCCTCAATGGAAAGTGGAGTGTCACGCAGCTGCAGCGGAATCGAGTGCTTCGATACAAAGGCAGCATCAATAAACAGGCCTGCAGCCCCAGAGTCCATTAGAGCCTGTATCTCGGCGGACGACTCAGCCCAAGAAAGAGTGACCGAAACCAGGGGCTTATCCTTCAGGATAACTGGGGATGAAACAACGCCACCTAAGGTCTGTCCACGACAGGACGTCAAGGTTCGGGCGTTCTCTGGACGGGTAGGACAAGACTTCAAAAAGTGACCTGCCTGGCCACAATAAAGGCACAATCTCTCCCTCCTCCTAAAGGTTCTCTAATCTGCAGTGCCACTCATTAGTGCCCATCAGTGCCACCTATCAATGTCCTTCAGTGCCGCCCATCAGTGCCACCCATCAGAGCAACCTCTCAGTGCCCACCAATGCCACCTATCAGTGCCCATCAGTGCAGCCTCATCAGCATACATCAATGAAGGAGAAAAATAGCAAAATTTATTAACAAAATATAAAACAGTTTTGTATTTTTTTTTTTTTTTTATTTGGTCTTTTTACATTTTTTTAACAAAAAATAAAAAACCCAGAGATGATCAAATACCACCAAAAGAAAGCTCTATTTGGGGGAAAAAAATGCATTTGAGTATAGTGTTGTATGACTGCGCAATTGTCGTTCAAAGCGTGACAGCGCTAATAGCTGAAAATTGGTCTGGGCAGGAGTGGGGTTTAGGTGACCAGTATGCAAGGGGTTAATAGACATGTTTTTCTAAACTGGGGAGTAGAGGTGTAGTTTGTAATCAAAAGAGACTCCATACCAACATATCCTTTTCCCCTATCATATTATATACACAGTGTTATGTTGATGGGTTCTGTTATGCAGTGTACACACGAGCGGACTTTTCGACCGGACTGGTCCGACGGACCGAGTCTGGCGGACAATCCAATCGTGTGTGGGCTTCATCGGACCTTCAGAAGACTTTTCCAGTTGAAAATCTGACGGACTTTAGATTGGAAATATGCTTCAAATCTTTCTGATGGACTCGAGTCCGCTCGTCTGTATGCTAGTCCGACGGACGAAAACCCACGCTAGGGTAGCTATTGGCTACCGGCTATCAACTTCCTTATTTTAGTCAGGTCGTACGTCATCACGTACGAATCCATCGGACTTTAGTGTGATCGTGTGTAGGCAAGTCCGGTCGTTCAAAAGTCCATTGGAAGTCCGTCAATAGTGTGACGAAAGTCCGCCGGAATAGCCGTCGGACTTTTGTTGCCGAAAAGTCCGCTCGTGTGTACGCGGCCTTACACTTGTTATCAGGTTAGCCATATGATATATCTTTTCAGATATTAACATGAAATGATAAATAGGAGCTTGGTCCTTAAAGAGCTGTGTGTGTGGACTATCCCATTTGACCAGAAGGTGGCAGCGGCTGACTGTATGAAGACCATATATTTTGACTCCATCAATATGTTTTTGTATAAACTCTGAGGTATGCGGCAACAAATTATTAAGCCATTATACTGTTAGGTTCAACTTTTAAATAAGTTGCTTATAGTTTATATTGCTTTGCCAAATTATTGCTTCTATAAGAAAGATGACACGGAGTCAGGTATGTCTGTATCACAGTTCTGAGCATCCCCAAAAGGACTGCTCCCTTTACTTCTTTTATAGGCAGTTCCAAAAGCAGTAATCTTATCGGCATTACCAAATGAGGTTAAGGTACAAAGAGTTTCTCATCAGCGAACATGTAATGATTATTCAGCAGTTCCAAATTCCATCTAGATACAGATTGATAGAACAATTGATACGTACATAGGTAAGAAAGGAGCACAAACAATTTAAATAGAACAATTGATACGTACACAGGTAAGAAAGGAGCACAAACAATTTAAATAGAACAATTGATACGTACACAGGTAAGAAAGAAACAGAAACAATTAAAGTGGAACTCTAAGTCATTATTTCAGCCCTATCAATTTCCCCCTTTGACATCATCCTCTCCTTCCCCCTGGGTCCTCATGAATAAGTTCTAGTCAGTTTTTCCCCAGAGTCCTTTCCCTGACCGCGAGTTGTCAGAGGGGTAGAACCCATCCCCCTAGGTATTACCAACATCTTAAAATTCAAGAAGAGGAGTTTTATAGGAGTAGGGTGATGTCAATACACATTTATCAGTATACCCTGTCTATTCTCCTAATTTTCCTATTTATTTTCCTGTATACACATATATTCGTGATTGTAAGTGATATTAATATTAGAATAATAATTACCATTGGACTTAACAACCAGTGAAAGGTATTGGTTGCTGTAGAAGACATTCCACTAAATATATCCCACCAATGTGGTGCAGTATCCTGTTGTATCTGTGAGGAAAGATGTACTAGTCTACCTTTGTCAATAATAATTTGCTACTTTAGGATCATCTATAGCCCATTCGAAAGTTGTTGTTTCCTCTACTTCAAGTACATTAATACCAGGAGTCCATGCATATATTTGTAAAACAACAATCTTCAACAAAAAAATATGTAAGTAGATATTTCATCATGTTGTTTTCTCGGGTTGTTTCTTGCAATGTGATGCGTGTATCCAGGTAGGTTTTCCTTCCAGCTTTACTGAGGTGGCTGTGGTCAAGAGTACTTGGTAAGGACCTTCAAACCTGGGTTCCAATGTCTTTCTGGTGTGTTTCTTCACATATACATAATCCCCTGGTAGCAGAGTATGTGTACCTGTTATTGAATTAGGGTCTGGAAGAGAAGAATACACACTTTTGTGGATCTTAGTTAGACGTTGTTGTAATTGTATCACATATGCAGTCAAACTATCACATTGCAATTGCATACTCTGTGGAAAGTATAAACCCAATCTAGGTGCATTCCCAAAAAGTATCTCATATGGGGATAATCCTGTCTTTCCTGTTGGAGTGTACCTTATAGAGAATAAAGCCAGAGGTAGGCATTCTGGCCATGGCTTGTTTAACTCTTGCATGGCTTTTTGTATTTTTAACTTTATTGTCCCATTTACTCTCTCCACTGATCCTGAACTCTGTGGGTGGTAAGGGGTGTGGAAACTTTGTTGAACCCCTAACATGGTCATCACGTTCTGCATGATTTCTCCTGTAAAGTGTGTCCCCCTATCTGATTCTATGGTTTCAGGAAGACCAAACCTAGGTATTAACTCAGTGATCAGTTTCTTAGCTGTGGCTTTAGCTGTAGCCGATTTTACTGGATAACTTTCGGGCCAACCTGAGAATAAATCGATACACACGAGGACAAATTCAAAAGGGCCGCTCTTAGGCATTTGTATGTAATCAATTTGCAGTCTCTGGAAGGGGTATTGGGCCCGGACCTGGTGTTTTCGTGGGGTTTTTACTCTCTGTCCTGGGTTATTCAGGAGACAGATTTGGCAGGCTGCACAGTAGTTTCTTGCAGTGCTACTGAATCCAGGGGCGAGCCATCCTTGGTTCACAATCCTATACATGGAATTGGAACTGACGTGTGTGGGTAGGTGAACTGCCGCTGCCATTGCTGGGTACAGAGAGGCAGGCAGGCATATTTTGCCTCCTTCCCTCCATACATTGTCAAGGTCTGGTGCTGCTCCCATCCTGACCCACTTATCTTTCTCGCTCTCCCCTGCTTGCTCCTGTAATTTACTCAGCTGCTGCCATGTTGGTTCTGGGATACTCACCTCTACCGCTGCTAAGGTCTCAGGGCTTCCTTCCCCTAGAGCTGCCTGTTTTGCAGTCAAATCTGCAAATGCATTTCCTTTTGCCTCAATTGTTTTTGCGCTCGTGTGTGCCGCTATCTTCATAATGGCTACTCGTTTAACCTTTTGAAGATTGTTCAGGACTCTCTTAATCCCTTCTCCATGTTTTACAGGTGTACCTGCTGCTGTCAGATAACCTCTAGCCCTCCATATGTGGCCATAATCGTGCGCTACACCATAAGCGTAGGCAGAGTCAGTGTAAATATTCCCTTCTCGTTCTTTTAAGTATTCTAGGGCTTGTTCTAAAGCTTTTAATTCTGCTTCCTGTGCTGACATGTGGGCTGGTAAGGCCTGTGCTTCAATTACCTGCGTATCAGTCACTACAGCATACCCTGTGTGATATTTACCCTTGTCATCAGCAAACCTACTACCATCTATATACAAGGTGTACTCAGCATTTAAAATCGGTGTATCTGTAACATGTGGGAATCCCATTGTCTCCTGTTCCATGAGCTGAAAACAATCGTGCTGATCTACTTCTTTAAACAAAAGAGTGTCAGTGTCCTCATTTCTTTTCTCACTAGTACTATTAGTACTATCATTCCCCCTTGCCAAATCTGGTGACTGAAGAGGCAAAAAGGTGGCCAAATTTAAGGTTGTACAGCGCTGAAAAGTAACATTTGGAGGTAAGAGTAAAGTACACTGTAATCTTAATTGCCTAGCCATTGAAATGTGTTTGGGCTGTACCTGAGACAAGATTGCATGTATGTCATGTGTGGTATGCACTACAACTGGATTGTCTAGAACAATCTCTGATGACTTATCTATGATAATTGACACTGCAGCTACCGCCCGTACACAAGACGGTGAACCTCTAGATACTGGATCTAATGCTGCTGAAAAGTAAGCGACTGGTCTTTGTTTTACATGTGCCTGTGTCAGAACACCTGTGGCATGTCCAGTGATCTCAGCAATGTACAGATTAAATATCTTGGTGTAATCTGGTATACCAATAGCCGGGGCAGAAATCAACAACTTTTTCAAAGTGATAAACGACTCATAAGCTATTTCTGTAAGCATATACGGTACAATTTTCAAACAATCGTATAATGGCTGCATCAAAGCGCTAGCATGTGGTATCCACTGTCTACAATATGACACGATACCTAAAAACATACGCAATTGTTTGAAATTCCGTGGGGGTAACATTCCCTTTATCACTTGAACCCTCTCCTCAGTGAGATGTCTCGTACCCTGTGATATACAATGTCCCAAAAAGATAACTTTTTCCTGACACACTTGTAACTTTTTCTTATTAACCTTGCAACCTTTTTCTGCCAAAAATCGCAACAAATTAAGGGTGGTGGCCAAACAAGTTTCTTTGTCAGGGCAGCATAACAATAAATCATCCACATATTGTAACAATACACAGGAATCTGGTGGTACCCATTCTCCCAACACCGTTTGCAATGCTTGCGAATACAAGGTAGGTGAATGCGCCATACCCTGAGGTAGGCGTGTCCAGGTTAGTTGCCGATTTTTTATTGAAAATGCGAACCAAAGTTGGCATTCTTCAGCAACCGGGACGGAAAAGAAAGCATTCGCTAAATCTATAACCGTAAAGTACATACTGGTTGATGGTATTTGTGACAGTAATGTATGTGGATTGGGTACTAAAGGTGTCATCGGGGCTAGTATTTTGTTGACCGCTCTAAGGTCTTGGACCATTCTATACTTAACCGGACTACCGGCTACTAATTTCTTTTTAACCGGGTACAAGGGAGTGTTTGCCGGTGATTTTACCTCTTTTAGAACTCCACTTTTTAAGAAGGATTGGACCTGCATTTCTATGGCCGTCTCTTGGGGTGCACTAAGTGGATACTGCTTTTGTTGGGGAAGCACTGCTCCTGGAATCAGCTGTAGGGTAACCGGAGGTATGGGCAAAAGTCCAACATCAGCTGGATGTTTTTCCCATAGTTCTCCTGGAAGGGACGACAAAATCTGATCTAAGTCTGAAGGAGGTGGGCCGGACAATTCCGATTCCTCCTCTAGGTATTGTATTAGGTTACACATCTCCATGTGTTCTTGATTATCCCCTATAGCTAAGGTGACAGTGCCATCTGGGTGATAGGTAATGTTAGCTCCTATTTTCTGCAAAATGTCAGCTCCTAACAAATTAGTGGGGGCTCCTCTGGATACCAGAAAGCGTGAAAGGAACATGTGGTTTCCTACTTTAACTTTCAGAGGTTTTGTAAGCGGGGCGTCGGCTAAAATGCCATCATATCCAGTTATTAGTAAAGTGTCAGGTGATTTTTGGCCAGGGAGTAGTTCAGAGTCAGAAAGTAACGAGCGTGAAGCTCCTGTATCGACTAAACAAGAGATTTTCTTATTACCAACCGTTATATTTGTCTTAAGCATTGTTGTTTTGGATTTTTCTAAAACCGGGGTGAGTCATGCTCGTGGACCATCTCCCTGCTGCCTGATATGACTATTTTTGTTGTCCCTGGGCTGGTTCCTTCTCTGATTAACTGGAGAATCAACACCTTCCTCTCCTTCATCCCTTATTCTTTTCTTACAGTTGCGTCTGATGTGACCAATCTTGTTACAGTAGTGACAGGTAAGGGGTTTGCGAAAGGAACCTCTACCTTGCTCTTGGGGACCCCCGAGTGCGTTGATAGCATGAGATTTCCTCCCTTTGGTTTCTGCTAAGTCCGCCTCTATGCCTTGCGCTTTTTGTAACAACGTCCCTCTATCTCTAGTTGCCCTCCACTCTGGTGTGCAGGCTTTCAGTCTCTCACTTATCTGTGGAATTAATGCCTCCATAAATTGTCTATTGAAGGCTCGGATTGTGACTGGCAGGGCCAAGTCCAATCCCTCATCTGCCATCATACTTTCCATAGATAAGTAAAATTCCGATACAGTCTGTCCTGGCATTTGCTTCATGGGTGATATGGACCCCCTCTCCTGTTGTTTTGCCTGACAAAAAGCTTCTAATCTAGCAATAAAAGGGGCCCTTGAGTCTATATGTCTGACATGTCCTGTCTCTAAATTGCCATCCCCATCAACTTGTCCTGCAGGTCTGTGTGGACCTATTTCTGTCATAAACTGGTTAAACAGGGTCAGAGTCATTTTGTGTCTGCATAGATCCTCCCCATCCTGCCAGGTCGCTTCATGTGTATTCATTAACTGTGTCACAAATCTACAAAAAGCAGCTGGCTTTGCTACCGGGTCTGGGGCGCTCTGTATTAATGCCATAAGGGTGTCTGCCGACCATGGTGCCCAAGTCCTTATTTGCATTCTACGAGTGACAGTAGGCGGGGCATTTGGATGGGCTGCTTGTCCAAATTCTGGATTGTTTACCTGAACAATGCGTGTATCAGTGCGTACGGGAGCTACAGTTTCTGGATGAGGTTTTTGTGTCCCACAATGCACACATTCTACTGCCCATTCTGGGTTTTGTGCTCCACAATCCTGACAAACCCATCCTCTCCCCTCAAGTACCGGATATATCTTGTGTGGTTTGCGTTCTACGTCAGTGTATGGGGGTGGGATGGCTGAGCTGGGAGCCTCGACATTTTTTGTTCTTCTATCTTTCATATCCCAACCATCACAATCTGGATTATACTTCCACCCCTCTTCTTTCGCTCTATTTGAGACCTTAATTAAGCATTGAACCTGACGCATCCATTGCTTCTCTAACACCTCTCCTTGTCTGTCCCTTTTTATTTCACTCCATACATCCGGGTCTAAGCCCGCTGCTCCTTTCACCTTAAATTTACGAAGGACATCCTTTAAGTCCTGTGCTTCGGTTTTCCCATAAATGTTCTTAATTATCTGTGGCACCGTATAGTGCGCCACAATTCCCTGACGGGGTTTTGTGTTCCTCTGGCCCATTCTAACAGTCCTGCCTAGGTAGCGTGTGGGACACTTAGTGTACAATATAATGCGGCTACAACATATACAAGAATGAATAATTACTTTATATGCTAGCCCAATAGCAAACCAGCTAAGTTACACTAGTTCCTCGTTGCCTTCCTCCTAGGGTGCTAGAATTCTAGAAACCTCTCCGGAATGAGATTTCTGAAACCGAATTACTTTATATGCTAGCCCAAAAATAAATAATTACTTTATATGCTAGCCCAATAACAAACCAGAATGCGGCTACAACATATACAAAAATGCGGCTACAACATATACAAGCATTCCTTTAAGTGGCCAGGTATCCGACTAGATCTCGGGACTTTGTTGAGACCTTATTCCCTCCCCGTATCTGGGAATCCCTCTCATACACTCTTATCCCTGCTTTATGGAGCAGACAGGGCTTATACTCTCAACCCGTCTATGGTTTATGAGTTAGATGTGAGGTTAAGCATAAGCGTCAGACCCCCAAGCTCACAAGCCCTCAGGTTCCCAATCGTGTGAGGTAAGGCGCATTCCGTTGCTTAGTTCGGCAATCCCCTTCTAACTCATACCATCCTTGACAAGGCTCATTCACTTTCTCAACAAGACAGACAAGACAAACACAGATAACAAAACAAACAAATAATTCCAGCAATATAAACTAAAATATGCAGTAATTCTAGACTCACCACTACAGAGGCTGGTGTTTTAAAACCAGGAGAACCGTAACTGACAGAACGGATAGGCACAAATCAGGGGAGCACAGAATATAAGAAAAATAAAGCTTTTTCTTACCTGCGCAGGTTTTTTTTTGATCTGTGGTTCCCGGAATGCCTGTCTTTTTGTTCCGTCAGCCGCGTTCGTCCACCTCTTGTAGTATCATCGGTGAGTCCCTGTTTCGGGCGCCAAAATGTTAGGTTCAACTTTTAAATAAGTTGCTTATAGTTTATATTGCTTTGCCAAATTATTGCTTCTATAAGAAAGATGACACGGAGTCAGGTATGTCTGTATCACAGTTCTGAGCATCCCCAAAAGGACTGCTCCCTTTACTTCTTTTATAGGCAGTTCCAAAAGCAGTAATCTTATCGGCATTACCAAATGAGGTTAAGGTACAAAGAGTTTCTCATCAGCGAACATGTAATGATTATTCAGCAGTTCCAAATTCCATCTAGATACAGATTGATAGAACAATTGATACGTACATAGGTAAGAAAGGAGCACAAACAATTTAAATAGAACAATTGATACGTACACAGGTAAGAAAGGAGCACAAACAATTTAAATAGAACAATTGATACGTACACAGGTAAGAAAGAAACAGAAACAATTAAAGTGGAACTCTAAGTCATTATTTCAACCCTATCAATACCAATTAACAGAATGTGATTGCTATTGATGTCTATAATATTGTTTATTTTAGTGTTTGACTGCGATACATTTTCCTGAAGAAGCTGGCTATGTGCCGTGAAACGCAACCTGCGTCAAAGCTACAGCAAGTATCTCATCCCCTACTGCAGTGGGGTTGGTGAGAATCAACACTAAGAAGAGCGTCCTTTTGCTTTTTTTATGTTATGTTTTGTGGTACATGTGTACATCTTCATGCTCTCAACATTTTTAATCTTACAATAAATATTTGTATATTTTTTATCCCATTGGTACTGTAATGCCCCATACACACGGTCGGATTTTTAGATGGAAAATGTCCGATCGGAGCGTGTTGTCGGAAATTCCGACCGTGTGTGGGCTCCATCGGACATTTTCCATCGGATTTAGTTGTCGGAAATTCCGATCGTGTGTACACAAATCCGACGGACAAAGTGCCACGCATGCTCAGAATAAATAAAGAGATGAAAGCTATTGGCCACTGCCCCGTTTATAGTCCCGACGTACGTGTTTTACGTCACCGCGTTCAGAATGATCGGATTTTCCGACAACTTTGTGTGACCGTGTGTATGCAAGACAAGTTTAAGCCAACATCCGTCGGAAGAAATCCTAGGATTTTGTTGTCGGAATGTCCGAACAAAGTCCGACCGTGTGTACGGGGCATTACAGTCCTTTCAGTTCAGTAGTTAGGGTTTTTTGTGCAATCTATTTCCTAGGATGAGATACCGGACAAATTTTGTCCAAACATTGAGGGTTCTCTTATAAGACCCTCCTCCCATTATTCCTTTTTTTCATGTAATGTGCTGTGCAGTGCCCACCATGTCATGTGCTGTGCCCACCATATCATGTGCTGTGCCAATGTCATGTGCTGTACCCACCATGTAATGTGCTGTACCATGCAGTGCCCACAATGCTGTGCTCTGCATGTAATGTGCTGTGCCCACCATGTAAGTTGCTGTGCCGTGCCCACCATCTAATGTGCTGTGCCCACCATATCATGTTCAGTGCCCACATGTAATGTGCTGTGCCATGCAGTGCCCATGATGTAATGTGCTGTGCTATGCAGTGACCACCATGTCATGTGCAGTGCCCACCATGTTATGTGCTGTTCCCACCATATAATGTACCATGCCCACCATGTAATGTGCTGTGCAGTGCCTGCAATTTCATGTGCTGTGCAGTGCCCGCGATTTCATGTGCTGTGCCCACCATGTAATGTGCTGTGTTGTGCAGTGCCAACCATGTAATGTGCTGTTCCCACCATATAATGTGGTATAGTATGCCCACCATGTCACAGACGGAGACAGAAAATGCAGTAAAAATCACATCTTTTAATAAAACGGTAAAAATGGTACAACTGGTAAACGTAGTCAAAACATAACCAGGGAACCTACGGGTATCAATGATCGATTGTATCTCATACTCCTCATGGTCCTCAACCTGCACTGGGCGAGGACATTGTACTGAGGTGCTGAAGCGGTTGCACACCAAAGGTTTTAATAAGGAGACATGAAAAACATTTGAAATACGCATGTTAGAAGGAAGGTCTTATGCCTAAGCAGAATAGGGAAAGGCCCTAAAATCGTGGAGCCAGTTTCAGTGAGGGAACACGGAGTCGGAGGTTATGAGATAACAGCCAGACCCTCTCCCCAACTTGGTAGGAAGGCGCAGGTAGGCATCGGCGGTCAGCATGGAGTCTGTACCTCTCACTGGCACATTGCAAGGACTCTTGGACCCATGGGGGTAGCATAAGGGGTTGCAGGGGTCACAATCGCAACCCTGCCCCTAGCTGCAGGGGGCCCCTGCATCCTCCCTCCACAAATTCCAGCTCCGATCTGCCCTAGGGCCCCACAGCCATGCTCCAGTACTGGGCTTCTACTTTGCCTGCCTTTCACAGTCCACACCCCTCTGTTCCCATTGGCTGGGGAGAAGCTGTGAGCCATTTCCAGAATGGCGAGGAGCACGAGGTGAGAACAGCCCAGGATGGGGAAGTGTCTGTGCTGTGGGCTGGCAACATGGAATGGTAACCAAGCTCAGCGAGGCAAGAGGAGGAGAGTGCCGTCCTGTAGCCACAATGGGACCGATGTCACTGGTGAGGTATGACACTGCTCAGTGTTTCCTATTCACCAACTGGGATTCTCTGTACCCCCCACCTGGGGATGTCTACTTACCCCACTTCCCTGACAACTGGGGAAAAGACACACACCTCCAGGAGGTGACCTTCCCAACATCTGCTAACACTGATATAGAAACCTTCAGAAATTGCTCAAACAAATCCCTCAACACCTCCTCGGGGGGTCCCTGAAGGGCTGCAGGCTCCAGATTTTGTGTCACATTGGCTTTGCCCTCCCAGATCTAAGTTGCCCCCCCAAAGCCCCCTGACGACCCCCCACCACCCTGCATGCTATGCCCGGCTACTGAGCTTCCTACCCATTACAGCACTCTATACAGTTCCTCCTCCGCAGGGCTGAAATCACATTCCTTTACAACATGGCCAGTTAGCCATAATCTGCACAGGGTGTATCTGCCTATTGCAACTACACTGCCGTTCCGACCAGAGAATTTCACGGGTCAGAAGGGCAACATAAAAGCCAGATACACCCTATGAAGACTGACAGACTGTGTGTAAAGGAATGTGATTTCAGCCCTGTGTAGTGTGGGGAGGGAGCTGTACAGTGCTGGGATGGGAAAGGAGCTCTGCCAAATCACCTGCCAGGGGTCCCTGTCCTCTGCTTCTCCAGCTGTAATCACTGCCCTCTGCTTCTCCAGCGGTAATCCCTGTCCTCTGTTTCTCCAGCGGTAATCCCTGTCCTCTGCTTATCCAGCGGTAATCCCCGTCCTCTGCTTCTTCAGCGGTAATCCCCGTCCTCTGCTTCTCCAGTGGTAATCCCTGTCCTCTGCTTCTCCAGCGGTAATCCCTGTCCTCTGATGTAAAGAGGAACTCTGGGAACTCAAAACTCTTAAGCCACTTTGAGTATCTTGGCGTGTGGTGGATGTATCTGCACGCACGTTGGAAGTAGTGGGGGAGGGGCCCACAAGCTTCAAGCTACGCCTCTGCTTGGACCTGCACCCAAGTGGAACATAGATTGCGGAGATGCTCTTCTAACACAGGAATCCTTTGAGGAACAAATGAGTCAGGCAACATGAATGGTTGGAAACCATAATTCTCCATAACCTGAGACAATCAGGAAGCAGTATTGATGGCACTATTGTGAGCAAACTCTGCCCAAGGTAGGAGGTCTGACCAGTTGTTACGGTGGTCAGAAATATAGCTGCGTAGAAACTTCTCCAAGACTTGGTTGGTCCATTCTGCAGCCCCATTGGCCTGTGGGTGATATGCAGAGTAGAAGGAAAGCTGAATTCCTAACTGTACACAAAAGGCTTGCCAAAACCTGAAGACAAACTGGGTACCCCTGTCAGAGATGATAACCTTGGGTAGCCCATGTAAACGAAAGATCTCCCAAGCAAAAATGGATGCCAGTTCTTTGTATTCCACTAAAGAAGTTGCCCACATCCAATGTGACATTTTCGAGAACCGGTCAACCACCATAAGAATAACTGTGTTGACCTGGGAGTTGGGTAACTCCACAATAAAAATCCATAGACAGGTGGGTCCAAGGCCTCTCTCCATTGGTTATGGGTTGTAAGAGGCCCACTGGAAGGTGTTGCGGTGTCTTACTCTGTTTACACATGGAACAAGCGACTACAAAGGCGGTTATATTAGCGTGGAGACTAGGTCACCAGAATTGTTGAGAAATAGCCCAAATGAGTTGATTCTTCCCAGGGTGGCCACACACCTTGGGAGGATGGTAAATCTGGAGCAAAGAAATGCGGAGATTCTCAGGGACAAAGCAAGGGTCACCAGGTTTCTCAGGAGGAGACTGGATTTGAGCGGCACAAATTCTGTCACTCAAGGGTGAGGTGAGACTGGTGCATACAGTAGCCAGAATGCGATCGGGAGGTATCACAGGAACAGGCACCGACTCCATCTTGGAAGCGGAGGAAAACTGTTGCGACAATGCATCAGCCCTAACATTCCTATTACCGGGTAAGAATAGGACTATATAATTGAAGCTTGACAGAAAAAGAGCCCACCGCGCTGTTCTTGGAGATAAGCATTTAGCCTCAGACAAGAATGTGAGATTCTTATGGTCAGTCAAAATGAGGACCGGCACAGTGGTACCTTCGGGGAGATGCCTCCATTCTTTAAGAATGGAGGCCGGTAATGATAAAGTGCCAGGGAGGCCGGTCCAGGCCTGGAACATCCCAATAAGTACGCCCCCTTGAGTGACATTGGTAAAACCAATCAGGGACCAGCACTGCTGGAACTGAGTGGTTCCCCTAGCTGCCAGGGGAATAACTCCTCCAGTTAGGGTGGGAGTAAAGCCAACTGAATGGAAAGACTTTCCAACGGGAAATGTACAATGTGAGCTTGTTGTCGGAAAGTCCGACCGTGTGTATGCTCCATCGAACATTTGCTGTCGGAATTTCCTCCCACAAATGTTTGAGAGCAGGTCCTCAAATTTTCCGCCAACTTCACTTTGTTGTCAGAAAGTCAGAGCGTATGTACACAAGTCCTCACACCAAAGTCCACGCATGCTCGGAATCGAGTATGAGACAGAAGCGATCGGTCTTGTAAAACTAGCGTTCGTAATGGAAATAACACATTCATTAAGCTACAAATTTTTAAATCTTTCAATGCAGCACATTCTCTTCTTCTTTAGAATGCTAGAATAATGGAGTTGCTTTGCTGCTGATATTCACACACAGTTCTGACAAACGGGTTTTTTATTATTCCTCGTAATCTCCTGAATAATCTTTGTTTTTGTTGTTTTTTTTCTCAAGATCTCCAGAATATAATTTTATTTTATTTTTATTTTTTTTCTAGTGATCTCCTTTTTTTTTCTCTAGATCTCCAGAATATTTTTTATTTTTTTTAATATAGTGATCTTTCTCATATTTTTTGTGGTTTTGTGTGTCAAGTTACCACTACACCATTATTATCTTGTATTTTTAACCTCAAAGAGATACAACGATGTTGGTGTACTTGTTAATTTGACATTGTATTTTTGTACCTGCCTACTTACAAACTGTCCTTTTTGAAGTAAGACACATAGCCAAGTATTTGTCGAAACAAAAATTAGAAATTGAATACGGGTCTTAACAAAATAAAGAGGAAGGCAATGCTGGAGGAACAGTTGGAATTGGTGAAGCCTTTGTACCCCAGGGCAGACATCAATTATTTGACAGGCAAAATTGGAATCCTGAGGAGTCCATTTAATAGGGAGCACAATCCGGTCCAGGACTCCAAGAAATCGGGAGCAGCAGCAGATGACATATATGTCCCAAGGCTGTGGTCTTACAACAGCTTGCGTCTTTTGCCAGACCACACCAAACCCAGGCCATCACTATCAACACTTCCTTCCACGCTTCCTTCCAGGCTGCTGTGGTGGGTTGGGTGGCTGTGGTGGTGGGGTTCCTGGAGGTGGTGGAGGAGTATGGTCCAACTCACACACGTGGCTTTTAGTTGTGAGTTGGCCCCTCATGCCCTTGTTTAGGGCCTGAAGAATTATCTCCTCACAGATGAGGTGTTGTCCCTCCTCCATTTGTTCCAGTTTACTGGCTGTCAGACAGCCATACGACTCGGGGCCACCAGGGGTCGTTGTTAGTACCGCAGTAGCCTGGTGAATTAAAGTAGTCGCTGACTCCACCAGGTTCCTCGCCCTCCTGGTGCTTTTGGTTGGAAGGTGGAGGGGAGGAACCTGGGATTCAGTCAGGCTGCTTTCCATGGCCTACTCCTGGCTGAGACTTTCCTGTGTATGAAAATGGTACATAGTTTTAGGTTTTTGGTCATCAATATCACACAATTTTGAGCTCATGACTGTTGCAAATTGAATGTTAACAAATAGAAAAGGCTATCATTTTGACCCCAACATTTTTCATTATTGTCCCAATCATTTTTGGCTACTTTTGTCTATTGATATGTAAACCACTTTGTTAAATCACAAATTAGTGATCAATAATAGCATCTAGTTAACATCATTCAATTTTTGTCCAAAAATATGTTGAACAATGCTATACCTGGCTCAAGCTGGGCTCCTCCACATCTTCCTGGGTGAAAGGCCCAGGTTGGACATCTGAAGCCTCATCTGATGGAAGGAAGTGTAGATAGCGATGGCCTGAGTTCACTCTGGTCTGACAAAAAATGCAGTCTGTCGTAGTACCAGAGCCTGGGGACATATACGTCATCTGCTGCTGCTCCTGATCTCATGGAATCCTGGACCTTTTTGCGCTCCCTATTATATATGCTCCTCAGGCCACCAATTTTGGCCTTCAAATAGGTGATGTCTGCCGCGGGAGTCACCGGCTTCACCAATTCCAACAGTTTCTTTAGTGCTGCCTTCCTCTTTAGCTTGTTGGAGTAGTCACTGTTTTTGACCTGCCAGAGACATGGCAGCTCCCTGTACCTGTCTATGAAGTTTGGCAGGAAGTCTGGGTCTGTAAATGTATCCATTTTCTCTACAAGACACAACACAAGACAAACCCTAATGTCAGGCTAAACTCTCCAAATCTTGTCCCAACATAGGTCTCAATCTATAAGCAGTATAGGCCACTAACCACTGATGCCCCAAGTTAAAATTGTACCTTCGTTTGCACGATCGGCGCTTACGCTACTCCGTCCTCTGCCCACAGATCGTACGTATGACGCATGTGTGTTATGCTTTATATACACTGCTCATGTGTGAAACTCCACCCCTGACCTTCTTTCTAGTGTATTCCCCGCCCCTTCTCTTTCGGCACAGGGGGAGAGCACATGGCGGAGACAGAGCAGGTGCATGCAGAGAGCAGCAATGTGGAGGAAAGCCCGGAGCATGGCAGATCCCGATCCAGGAGGAGATATAAGGTCTCAAATATGTCCTTTGTAGAGATGGTGGACATCTTGAAGAGGGCCGACTATGGTGGTAAGTATGGACCTTACCCAAACCCAAATGTGAGAAAGGCCAAGATCATGACTAAAGTTGTGAGAAGTCTGCACAGGAATTTTGGGATATGACGATCCAAGGAGCAATTGAGGAAACGCTGGTCAGACCTGAAATTGAGGGAGCACGATTAGTACAGAAGGATCACTGCTTCTAAAAAGTAAGTATTTGTCATGTGTTCCTATTATTATTATTACTTTCGTGCTGCTC
The DNA here is from genome assembly GCF_042186555.1 of Aquarana catesbeiana. NCBI lineage: Eukaryota > Metazoa > Chordata > Amphibia > Anura > Ranidae > Aquarana > Aquarana catesbeiana. The sequence continues at coordinate 105,904,533 of NC_133335.1, forward strand.
CATGTGCTTTTCTTTAATGTTGTACAGTTTAAAATGGGAAGTTTGAGGTTCGTGGGCACAGTAATCATTCGTATTAAACATCGTTCGTTCGACCACTAATACAACGTTTTTGGCATATGCAGGCTAACTACATTTGTTCATGCCTATTTGTATGAAAAGAAGTTTAGAACACTGTTGTCTAGATGTGTTTGTAACTAAAATGAAATGCAAACTTGTTTCAGTGTAAGGAGAGGACACTCAGCAGCTGTTTACACATCTGAACGCAGGAGCACTAGTGTGGGGCACTAGAACAACCTTTTTATGGTGTCCCACGCAGGTGCTCCAGTGGATACTAGGGGTCTCTCCATGTGTGAAACTTTAACAAAACAGGTAAGTATTCCAGTTTTGGAAAGGAAAAAAAATCATGTCTTCAGCTTGGAACTCTGCCAAAACAGACAATTGGACAACACTTCCAAGCAATGTTTCATATTACTATTTCTTGCCTCAAATATCTGTGTGCTAAGTATACCTTTTTTGTATTCACATAGGGGAGAAAAGAATTTGGACATCTGAGGACACCACGAACCCAGTGCCATCTTAAGAGCATTATAGGTCCCCGGGCAATACAGTGCACTGGGGCCCTGTCTACACAATCACGCACAAGAATAAAAATGCAAATTATCAATAAGGCTAATGGTGTGTGAGAGAAAGGGGCTTCAATGGTGTGAGAGAGAGGGGCTGCAATGGTGTGAGAGGGAGAGGGGCTGCAATGGTGTGTATGAGAGAGAGGGGGGCCGCAATGGTGTGTGTGAGAGAGAGGGGGGCTGCAATGGTGTGTGTGAGAGAGAGAGGGGCTGCAATGGTGTGTGAGAGAGAGAGGGGCTGCAATGGTGTGTGCAAGAGGGGCTGCAGTGGTGTGAGAGAGTGAGAGAGAGAGGGGCTGCAGTGGTGTGTGTGTGAGAGAGAGAGGGGCTGCAATGGTGAGAGAAAGAGAGAGGGGCTGCAATGGTGAGAGAAAGAGAGAAGGGCTGCAATGGTGAGAGAGAGAGAGGGGCTGGAATGGTGTGAGAGAGAGAGGGACTGCAATGGTGTGTGTGTGAGAGAGAGGGGCTGCAATTGTATGAGAGAGAGAGCAAGACAGAGGGGCTGCAATGGTGTGTGTGAGAGAGAGAGAGGCTGCAATGGTGTGTGTGAGAGAGAGATGGGCTGCAATGGTGTGTGAGAGAGAGAGGGGCTGCAATGGTGTGTGAGAGAGAGAGGGGCTGCAATGGTGTGAGAGAGAGAGAGGGGCTGCAATGGTATGAGAGAGAGGGGGGCTGCAATGGTGTGTGAGAGAGAGAGGGGCAATGGTGTGAGAGAGAGAGGGGCTGCAATGGTGTGTGTGTGAGAGAGAGAGGGGCTGCAATGGTGAGAGAGAGGGACTGCAATGGTGTGGGAGAGAGGGGCTACAATGGTGTGTGAGAGAGGGGCTGCAATGGTGAGAGAGGGAGGGGCTGCAATGGAGAGAGAGAGAGAGAGAGGGGCTGCAATGGTGTGTGTGAGAGAGAGAGGGGCTGCAATGGTGTGTGTGTGAGAGAGAGAGGGGCTGCAATGGTGAGAGAGAGATAGAGGGACTGCAATGGTGAGAGAGAGAGAGGGGGCTGCAATTGTGTGTGGGAGAGAGAGGGGGCTGCAATTGTGTGTGGGAGAGAGAGGGGCTGCAATGTTGTGAGAGAGAGAGAGGGGCTGCAATCGTGTGTGTGTGAGAGAGGGGCTACAATGGTGAGAGAGAGAGAGGGGCTGCAATGGGGAGAGGGACAGGGGCTGCAATGGTATTTGAGAGAGAGGGGCTGCAATTGTGTGTGTGTGTGAGAGAGAGGGGCTGCAATAGTGAGAAAGAGAGAGAGAGAAGGGCTGCAATGGTGAGAGAGAGAGAGAGAGAGAGGGGGGGGGTGCAGTGGTGTGTGTGACAGAGAGGGGCTGCAATGGTGAGAGAGGGGCTGCAATGGTGAGAGAGAGAGGGGCTGCAATGGTGAGAGAGAGAGGGGGGGGGTGCAGTGGTGTGTGTGACAGAGAGGGGCTGCAATGGTGAGAGAGGGGCTGCAATGGTGAGAGAGAGAGGGGCTGCAATGGTGAGAGAGAGAGAGGGGCTGCAATGGTATGTGAGAGAGGGGCTGCAATGGTGTGAGAGAGAGAGGCTGCAATGGTGAGAGAGAGAGGGGCTGCAATGGTGTGAGAGAAAGAGTGCAATGCTCTGCAGGCCATTTATTTTTACCTGTAAAAAAATGAATTTGCTTTGAGAGAGAGAGAGAGAGAGAGAGAGACAGGCATAGGGAGAGGCAGAGAGAGAGAGAGAGAGAGATGCATCGTGAAATGATGAGAGAGAGATTATACAGATTGCAGCACCTTAATTCTTCCACTCCATGGCCGTTCACTTCTCCTATTCTCCTGCAGTCCTGCTGCCCTCACTCGTGACTCTGCATGCAGACTAGTGGGCGGAGCTGGCGCTGCACAGGCCAGATGGGAGGAGAAATCAAGCAGCACCACAGCGTTCTCCTGCTCCCCTTAGCCATATCACTCAGTTCAGTGAGAGGCGCCGGATCAGAAGAGGAGGCATTGCGGCGGCCGGCGCTGCTCTTCATTCTACTGAGAGGCAACTGGGAAAGCTCTGAGCCAAAAGCGGCCCCAGCTCACTGAGTGCAGGCGGCCTTAGCTGGGGTGGCTGGGCAGGTGGGGCCCCGGGCAACTGCCCAGCATGCCCATGCGAAAAGACGGCCCTGCACGAACCCCACACCTCCTGAAGAAAGGAACTCCCCAAACACCATGAAGATGTGGATTCACGAAGTGGGCGAAATGGTGACCACAACAGGTCAGTGTCTGAGACCACAGCTTCAGGTAATAGATGTATGCCTGCATATTTATAATACATGGTGTTTTTTTTTTTAGGTGATGTGGATGTTGTGGAAGAAGAAACTCACTTCAACAGTGCAAGTGCACAAATCCTGATAAGCGAAATAATGGTGTGCAATCATGAATTTGAGAAGGTCAAGGAAAATATCAACGATGTTGAAAAAAGACTCACCAACATCATTGATGTTTAAGCCAAAATCTAACAAAAAAAATTCAATATTGTCGTTATTTTTTAAGTTTTTATATAAATTTTAAAGTAATTTGAAAGCCAAATTTTGAAGATGCACACAGTGTGTCAACATGTGCTATCAGCCATCATGGGATATCAATGTACGTGTTTTGTGAGTGCAACCCCTTCCTCACAACTAGTAGTAGATGAGAGGAAGGGGTTGCACCCCCAAAACACATCCATTGATCCCCCATGATGGGTTCTAGCACATGTTGACACACTGTGTGTTTTGTGGCTTTAGAAAAATAGATGTAGGGAAAAGACACACATTTTAGGCATTGGACCATGATGGAAATCCACATTTTTGAGTCCCAATTTGAGTGCATTTTCAAAATTTGGCTTTTACAGGGGTGACATCACCCCATCTGATGAAGGCAAGATCAACACAGTTTTGACATACTAATGTCTCATATGGCCTTCACTTTATCAAAGTTGAACTTTGAAAGTTCCTGAGTTGGGGATGTGGATGTTATGGTTTTAAACATGCCTGTTTAGCCACAAAAAAAGGCTATCTACTGTCACACATACATGTTATACACCAAAGATGTTGGTTTGTTAAAAAAAACTTTTATAATGCACATGTGAATGTTGAGTATAAAACATTTTACTCCAAGCACAATGTGTGGCTTCTTCTTTCAATGCTCAATGCCAGTTTTTGGAGTAAGTTGGTGTAGTTTACAGTGACAATGGGGGTTATTTACTAAAGGCAAATCCACTTTGCACTACAAGTGCGCACTTGTAGTGCAAAGTGGATTTGCCTTTAGTAAATAACCCCCACAGTGCTCTAAAATTTGCCCCAATAAGCCCATTTTAGGGACTCCAAGCAATTAATTCATGAAGTTGAATATGAAGATTATTTTTATCATTAACCAGTTCAGATCCGCGCTATAGCCAAATGACGGCTACAGCCTGGATCTACATTGCCGGGACTACGTCCATTGACGTAGTCCCCTTTCCTCGCTCCTAGCGCGTTCTCATGAATGCGCATTGGGGAAAATCTGTGTTGGCCGTGTCCCTTGGACACAGCCAATCACAGATCGCTGTAAATGGCCAATCACAGTGGCCGTTTACAGCGCGATCGCCGTGATCAATGAGAGATGATCGCAATTGTAAACATATGAGATCATCTCTCATTGCCGACTCTCTCTCCTCACACAGAAACAAGTGTGAGGAGAGAGAGCTTCTGTGAAGAACTGTGAGTCAATTTTGCAGTAGGAAAAACAAACTTTGTGCCCAATCAGTGCCAGCAGTGACAATTAGCATCTATAGCTAGTGCCATCTGTGCCACCTGTGCGCATCAGTGCTCACTTGTGCCATCAGTGCATCATCTGTGCCATCTGTGCAATCAGTACGCATCTGTGCCACTTCATCAGTGCCCATCTGTGCCACCTCATCAGTGCCCATCTGTGCCACCTCATCAGTACCCATCTATACCAATCAGTGCCCATCTGTGCTGCCTCATCAGTGCACATCTGTGCAATCAATCAGTGCACATCTGTGCCGCCTCATCAGTGCCCACCTGTGCCGCCTCATTAGTGCCCATTTGTGCCACCTCAACAGTGCCCATCTGTGCCACCTCAACAGTGCTCATCTGTGCCACCTCAACAGTGCTCATATGTGCCACCTCAACAGTGCCCATCTGTGCAATCAATCAGTGCACATCTGTGCAGACTCATCTGTGCCCCTTTGTGCCACCTCAACAGTGCCCATTTGTGCTGCCTCAACAGTGCCCATCTGTGCCACCTCATCAATGCCCATCTGTGCCACCTCATCAGTGCATATCTGTGCCTATCTGTTCTGCCTCATTAGTGCACATCTGTGCAATCAATCAGTGCCCATCTGTGCCGCCTCATCAGTGCCCATCTGTGCCACCTCATCAATGCCCATCTGTGCCACCTTATCAGTGCATATCTGTGCCCACCTGTGCCACCTCATTAGTGCACATCTGTGCAATCAATCAGTGCACATCTGTGCTGCTTCATCAGTGCCGCCTCATCAGTGCCCATCTGTGCCGCCTCATCAGTGCACATCTGTGCGATCAGTGCCCATCTGTGACGCCTCATCAGTGCACATCTGTGTCATAAATCAGTGCACATCTGTGCTCATCAGTGCCACCTCATCGGTGCCCATCAGTGCAGGTTTAGCACACACCTGTGCAGTCTCATCACCACCAGCAACCATGTCCAAAAAAGCTTTTCCTCCTAATTCAGGAGAAGCTAACGTTCCCCCTTTCACTGCCCAGCCAGGAGTCCAGGTGGACACGGGGAACTTTACCCCAATTCATTTTTTTAATTTAATTTTTACGGAGGACATGTTGGCGTCAATTGTGGCCCAGTGCAACCTGTATGCACAGCAATTTATTTTGCAAAATCCAACATCATATTATGGAATATAATTATTCCTGCGCTACCATTATGCAAAAAGAGAAAATAGAAAATACAGGTGGAACAGCTGCATGCACCAAATAAGGGTCAAACCAAACCTATATAAACAGTAAGATAAGGATGGGGTTTGGTGCTGCGCTAATCCAGCAAAGTGTGACAATATGCTGCTAAGGGTAGCAGTACAAGTAAAACTGGAAAATAAATTGTTATGACTGATAAAAGCAAAGGTATTGTTAAAAGTACCAAAAAGAGATGTAAAATACACTGTTATAAAACTTCTAAGGGTAATACATGTGACATGATGTATACAATCTAAAGTGATAATAATAAAGTGCAAAGTGCAAAGACCAAACACAAATGACATTGTAATGGGTGTACTAGATGTACGATGCGTGCAGAACTGAATAAACTGTACGATATGATGAAATGTGGAAAAATTTGCAATAAATAAAACTACCAGTGCAAAGTGAAAAATAGCATATACAAAATGCAATGAGGTATGTAACATACACACAGCGATCGCACAGCAATCAAATTGTGCCAACTGCAAAAAGTATATCAATATCAATCAATCAATAAGTAGAACTTTTATTGAAATGAGTATTTAAAGTCAAGAGTATAAGGTACACTTATCAGATTCCTCACCCCCTCTGATGGTCCATTGTAAAAATTTGAGGGTGGGGGGAGAGCTTTTGCAAGGTGGCGATGAGCCTCTGCTCGGGAGTGATGACTTGCTGCATGCAGGTGTCCTCGTAATATAAGGGGACAGCAAAGCCAACAGACGGTGAAAAACGGTATCCGTCATCCGGAGATATTTCCTGAAATCATCAGGATTATTCTCCCGGATCTCCCGCAGCTAAGGCATGTGAGAGAATTGGTCATGCTGGAGCAACCAATTCTTCGTCCATGAACTCCTTCTCGTCCTGTTCATGGACTGGTCTTGGGTCAAAGCAAGAACTCCAACACCAAGCCCAACAATGGCACAACCTCTCTGAGGAAAACGTAACCGCAACATGGCTAGAAAATGGTCGGCTGGTCAGGATGAACTAACAGAACGCACTGAAAATCAGAAAGGACCTGAGAAGAATGAGCTGAAAATCACAAATGAGCAGACAAGAACGCACTGAAAAACAGAAGCGAACTATAAATAGAACGCACTGAAAGACAGGAACGAACTGACAACACGCACTGAAGAACAGATAGGAACCCACAAGCACAAACTGAAAAGCAGAAATGAACTGAAAAGCACGAAGCTGAAAAGCGTGAATCGTCTCTGACCAAACTTCTACTAACACGAGATAAACAAGAGATTAGCAGAAGGAGCCCAAAGGGTGGCACACTGGCTATTGAACTTCTTTTTTAAAGTCCCTTCGTACGTGTTGTACGTCACCGCGTTCTCACGTTCGGAAGTTTGGGCCAACATTTGTGTGACCGTGTGTATGCAAGACAAGTTTCAGCCAACATCCTTGGCTGAAAAAAATCCACGGTTTTGTTGTCGGAAAATCTGATCGTGTGTACGCGGCATTAGAAGGACAGAGAGGGCAATCTTTCAAAAAAACACCTGAAGCGCCAAACTGTATGTTGTCTACCGGACGCTCTGATTCGGCACATCACGGATCTGGCGCACAGATTACTGGGAGGGGCTGGGGAAGACCCAGTTGTCATGGTGCATGTTGGCACCAGAGGAAGAGGAAGATGGAGTGTCCTAAAAAACGATTTTAGGGACTTAGGGAAAATGACCTCCAAGGTAGTATTCTCAGAAATACTACTACCATTCACAGAAATACTAAGTACCTCGAGGGAGGAAGAGGGAGATTATGGAAGTAAACAAGTGGCGCAGAAGATGGTGTAGTAAGGAGGGGTTTGGGTTCCTGGAGAACTGGGCTGACTTCTCAGTTGGTCACCACCTCTATAGAAGGGACAGACTGTACCTAAATGAGGAGGGTGCAGATCAGCTGGGAGTGAAGATGGCCTAAACTAGGCGACAGGGGGGAGGGTCCAGAGGTAGAGATAGTCAGTGTGGAACATATGTCAGAGGGTAGTATTGAGGGCATTAGTGGTAGGTTGACTAAAGCACCTAAACCCGAGGTAAGTATAGTAACAAGTCCTATTTGCAACCTCAGAACACCCAATAAGGAGACAGTATGCGACCGGTCTAAACTACGTGGCATGTTCACCAATGCCAGGAGCCTGGCGTACAAGATGGGAGAACTAGAGCTACTGTTGTTCGAGGAAGATAAAACAAGGAAGAGGGGCGCCTCTGAGTATATATCAATAATCATTTATTTACAACAAACAATATCCACTCACATGGAAGACTGTAGTATTGCGCTCCGGTGCATCTCCGAGTAGAGAAGAGGCTGGAGGACCACAAGTCTCAGCAAGTCTGTGCAGTGCTGGTCACACATCAAGTCCTGGCAGGGATGGATGGTGGTGGCAGAACACGGTGGGAGCTCCCTCGGGTCTCCAGATGGCACTTCAGAATAGGTGGTGGGTTAAAATGACATAGACCAACGGTCTGTGGGTTCCAGGGAGGGGATAAGGGGACGCCAAAGCCGATCGCCGGGCGCGCTGCCGTCTGAGGCTCGTACGGCTCCGTGGAGAGAGATGGTGATGGCTGTACAGGGAGCCAGAACGAGGCCTGGGAAGCAAGCGCAGCGCGGCGCCGGGCCGTGACGTCACAGCTCTGTGACGCGTTTCCGAGTCTGCGCGCTATTGATGACAGGAATAGCGGCACTCCTTTCTCAAGCATAGGGGGCGGATGTTATGGCAGTCCTTTTATAGTCTTTGGGAGGGGGGGGAAAAGGGGCGGGGCTGAGGATAATAGACAGTATCCGGATACAATGCAGCTTTTGGCAATACTAGATATAGTACACATGGAAGTGGGGCACAAGTTAATAAATAGATAAATGAAGTTTGAGCATGGAGTATCTGTACATTCATGAGCATGGAGTATCTGTACATTCATATATAGGAAACACATGAGTATAGTTATACATAGAATTGGAAATTAAAAATTAAAAATTAAAATTAAAAATTAATTAAAAACCAGTACACATCCACCTGCAGAATAAGACCTGGTGCATATACAACCAATATGGGCCATACATAAGAACATGTAAGTGTATCAATTAAGAATTGGGATGGTACTTAAAAATAATAACAATAATAATGATAATGGACCAGTGCAAGATAAAAGATATATATATATGAAATAAAAAATATATATATGTAAAATACACAAGAGATGGTGATTATGCAAATATAAATATCAGTACATAATTAGCGATGTACACAGTCCGCAAGGGAAAATCAGGAAAAAGGAGCAGGGGGAGGGGGTGGGGGGGGGGGGGAGAAAAAGCCGGGGGGAAAAAAAGGTAAAACGGGGGGGGAAAGGGGAGGGATGGAAAAAAAGGGGGGGGGGGTTTTGAAGAAAGAGGGCAGGGGAGGGGGCGGGGGATGGAATATACTTACTCGTGGACCCGCCACCCCCACAATAATAGATATGTTAGTGTGTATACAACCTGTGGTAAGGATGATAAAAATACAAGCAATGAATATACACATACCATATATAAGCAAATAAAAGCAATATATATCTATAATATGGTGGCAATCTCGATGCCCTCATTCAAGCCCCCAGGTGAGAGGACGTCGAGATTGTAAATCCAGAACGTTTCCCTTGCACAGAGCTTTTTGAAACGTTCGGCAGGAGTATATGACTTGGGGATTTGTTCAATTACCCATACAGTGAGGCCCGTGGTGGATTTTTGGTGAAAACTAGCAAAATGTCGTGGGACACTGTGCATGTCTTTACCACCCTCTATCAGTCTCCGGTGTTGACCGAAACGCTGTCTGAGGGGGCAGATTGTTCTACCGACATAGATCAGTCCACAGGGGCACATGAGGCCGTAGACTACAAAATCGGAAGAACAATTGTAGAATTGGTCTATCTGATACGTTTTACCTTTGGAAAGGAATGACTTTTGTCCATGTTTAACAAAGGCACAAGTTTTGCATAGGGTTTTTTTGCATCGATACATGCCAACCAAAGGTATAAGTGTGGTGGCATGGTCGTTGCTCACAGTGGTTTTGAATTTGCTTGGGGCAATTTTACTTTTCAAGTTAGGTGCTTTACGGTAAGTGATTCGTGGTACTGTAGGGAGAAGAGTTTTGAGGAGGGGGTCCTGTAATAGAATCCCCCAATGTTTTTTCATGATGTTTTCCATTTTTTTATATTCGAAGTGAAAGGTCGTGATAAATCTGGTGGAGTGATCTGTTGGGCAAGTATTTGTTTTGGCTGGTTTACCCTTGGAATAGGATGCACAAGCTTCATCAACCAATTCTTTAGGGTATTGTTTTTCAGCGAATTTGTTTTTTAATGAAATACTGGAAGCTGCATAATCACTATCGAGGGTACAGTTCTGTCTGAGACGGCAGAACTGTCCCTTTGGTATATTTTTCGTCCACTTCGGATAGTGGCAGCTGTGAAAATGTAAAAAGGAGTTCCCAGCAGTTGGCTTGGTGTAATTTTTAGCAATGATTCTATCGTCCATGTGACCCAATTCCAAATCGAGATATGCTAAATGGGTGGGGTCGGAGGTGTAGGTGAAGGCAAGTCCGTAAGGATTATGGTTACAGTGGTCCACAAATGATGTAATCTGATCTGGGGAGCCGTCCCAGATCACGATCAGATCATCTATATAGCGCCCAAAGAAAATGATGTTTGCTGAGTGTGGGTTATTTTGCCATATAAAGTTTTTCTCCCAGTAACCCATAGCCAGGTTGGCATAGGAGGGGGCGAAGTTTGCTCCCATGGCGGTCCCCTGTGCTTGCAGGAAGAACTCACCATTAAAATCAAAATAGTTGTGGGTTAAACAAAAATTGGTAGCCTCCATGATGAAAGCGGCTTGTCTGGGGTTTAAAAGAGGGTCCTGGGCAAGAAAGAATTCCAGAGCTACTAATCCAAATGAGTGAGGGATGGAAGTGTAAAGTGAGGTAACATCCAATGAAAGCCACAGGTAAGTGGATTCCCACTTGTACGGTGCTAAGAGTTCTAGGAGATGTGAACCATCTCTGATATATGACGGTAATTCCTTAACTAATGGCTGTAAAAATTGATCAATATATTGGCTGAATCCCGTGGTGACACTGTCCATCGCCGCCACGATGGGTCTTCCCGGGGGAGTGGTTGTATTCTTGTGGATTTTAGGCAAATAGTAAAAATAGGGAACCTGGTAGAAGCTTTTCAGAAAAAAGGAAGCTTCCGTTTTATTGATCACTCCATTATTGAGGGCTGATTGGACCAAACTGCTCGCCTCCAGAGCAAATTCGCTAGTGGGGTCTTTTTTGAGTTTAATGTATGTGGTTTGGTCTGAGAGGAGTCTATGGGCCTCTTTGATGTAGTCTGCTCTGTCCAGTACCACTATACTTCCTCCTTTGTCTGCTGTTTTGATGACTACATTAGTGTTTTGAATGAGAGAATCTAATGCTCGAGTTTCGGCGACTGTAAGATTGTGTTTATGAGTAGGAATGGTAGAGGATGATTGACAAAGCTTCACAAAGTCAGCGTATACCACTCTGTAGAAGCTTTCTAGGAAAGGGCCTTTCGATTGGGCAGGGAAAAAAACCGACTTCGGTTTAAAAGAGGAGTGGATGATGGGCGGGGAAGTGGCCATGTGTTGTGTGAAGAGATCAAGCAGGTCCTCTTCTTCCCTGATGGAATCTAGAATATCTATGACATCACCGTCATATTCAAAAACATTGGGGGGTGAAGTACATGTAGGTGGGCCTGGGTCTTCTTTGATGGGTTTATTTTGTTTTGCATTAAAAAACCTTTTAAGGGTTAGATTACGGATATAGCGGTTGAGATCTTTAAACAAAAGGAAGGGGTTGGGCTTGTTGATGGGAGCGAAATTGAGTCCTCTGCATAGCAGACTGGTGTCTGCAGTGGAGAGTTCTAAGGAAGATAGATTAAAAATCTTCATAGTTTGCGGAATTTGAGTAGGTTGCTTTTTGGACTTGGTTCGTCCTCCTCTACAACCTCTCCGGTGAATTTTCTTTTTCTCCGGTTGGTTGGAGGAGGACAATGAACTAAAAAAGAAGGGTCAGTGGGTGAGGAAGGACCTGGGGCATGGGGTATGTGTGTGGATGGGGTAGGGGAGGAAAGGGGGGGGATGTGGGAAAGGGAAAGTGTAGAGGAGAGCAAGTCTGTGGTGGAAGGGCTGGGTGTGTCCCCAAGATTAGGTCTGGACACGTATGTAGTTGTAGGAAGATCAGCGGTAATACCTAGCTGTACTTCCATATGTTCATCATTGATAGTAGTGGGTACTTTGGAATGACGTGGATCAGCAGCATTATTCGGGTGAGCTATCCCAGGTATAGCTCCTGGCTGGTTGTCTGACGTCTGACGGGAAGTGGGTGTAGCAATTGTGGCAGCATTGGTGCTTTTTGTAGCACGTGATGGTCTGTTGTAAAATCTATTGAGATCAGTTAATAGATTACTGGTTTTATATTTATTTTTAGTGGTAGTGGGAGTTTTACGTACCGTACGATCATGGGTATTGGGCAACAGATGTACAGAGTTTTTGTATGGGAAACGAATTCCCATTAAGGGAGGGGGGTGATTGGGAGGTTGGATGGGGGGTGGTGGATGTGGGTGAGAAACATGTGATGATATGTGGGGTGGGGGAGGGGAGGGGAAGCAGGGATGAGAAGGACACGACGATTTAATGTCGTGGGTGGACTGTGGCAATTTATGTTTCCAATTAAAAACACGATCTAGATTAAAATCGTCAAGATCTCTCTTGAATTTACCTAGTTTGCCTTTTATCATAAAGTCCTCATCGGACTTGGTGTTTTTCTTCAAAATCATGAACCAAGAGAGTGGGACAATGACTTTCTGGTCAATGATAGTCTTAGCTATGGCATTGGCTTCTAACCTGAGTTTTTCAAAAAGATGTAATCTATGTTCAACCAGGATTTCCATCCATTTTGAGGTACAGAATTCGGAAATATTTTCCCATTCTTTTTTACGAACAGTGTCAAGAAAGGGGCAGTCCTTGGTGACTCTAAGACCTCTGGGTGAGATCTTAGTGGAGATATACCTTTCCAGAAAGAATTTATCCCACCATTGTAAATTAATGTGTTTGATAATTCTTTCTAGATGTTTAAATTTGCCACACAGAGAATATCTAGTAGTGCCGGTTAGCTTGATGTCATTGGAGAACATATGGGAAGGTAGGATGGCATATAGTTCTTCCAATACATTGTACTTATGAGTCTCTATGTCATCTAAGAATTCCATGATAGATGACCAAAGCTAGGTTAAATGAGGAAAAAAAAAAAAAAAAAAAAAAAGAGGGGGAGGGAAGGGGAGGGGGGGGACGGGGGGAGGAAGGGAGTGGAAAGCACTATAGAGGTTATTGGTAAATTCCATCAGGGAAGAAGAGGACCTGCTTGATCTCTTCACACAACACATGGCCACTTCCCCGCCCATCATCCACTCCTCTTTTAAACCGAAGTCGGTTTTTTTCCCTGCCCAATCGAAAGGCCCTTTCCTAGAAAGCTTCTACAGAGTGGTATACGCTGACTTTGTGAAGCTTTGTCAATCATCCTCTACCATTCCTACTCATAAACACAATCTTACAGTCGCCGAAACTCGAGCATTAGATTCTCTCATTCAAAACACTAATGTAGTCATCAAAACAGCAGACAAAGGAGGAAGTATAGTGGTACTGGACAGAGCAGACTACATCAAAGAGGCCCATAGACTCCTCTCAGACCAAACCACATACATTAAACTCAAAAAAGACCCCACTAGCGAATTTGCTCTGGAGGCGAGCAGTTTGGTCCAATCAGCCCTCAATAATGGAGTGATCAATAAAACAGAAGCTTCCTTTTTTCTGAAAAGCTTCTACCAGGTTCCCTATTTTTACTATGTGCCTAAAATCCACAAGAATACAACCACTCCCCCGGGAAGACCCATCGTGGCGGCGATGGACAGTGTCACCACGGGATTCAGCCAATATATTGATCAATTTTTACAGCCATTAGTTAAGGAATTACCGTCATATATCAGAGATGGTTCACATCTCCTAGAACTCTTAGCACCGTACAAGTGGGAATCCACTTACCTGTGGCTTTCATTGGATGTTACCTCACTTTACACTTCCATCCCTCACTCATTTGGATTAGTAGCTCTGGAATTCTTTCTTGCCCAGGACCCTCTTTTAAACCCCAGACAAGCCGCTTTCATCATGGAGGCTACCAATTTTTGTTTAACCCACAACTATTTTGATTTTAATGGTGAGTTCTTCCTGCAAGCACAGGGGACCGCCATGGGAGCAAACTTCGCCCCCTCCTATGCCAACCTGGCTATGGGTTACTGGGAGAAAAACTTTATATGGCAAAATAACCCACACTCAGCAAACATCATTTTCTTTGGGCGCTATATAGATGATCTGATCGTGATCTGGGACGGCTCCCCAGATCAGATTACATCATTTGTGGACCACTGTAACCATAATCCTTACGGACTTGCCTTCACCTACACCTCCGACCCCACCCATTTAGCATATCTCGATTTGGAATTGGGTCACATGGACGATAGAATCATTGCTAAAAATTACACCAAGCCAACTGCTGGGAACTCCTTTTTACATTTTCACAGCTGCCACTATCCGAAGTGGACGAAAAATATACCAAAGGGACAGTTCTGCCGTCTCAGACAGAACTGTACCCTCGATAGTGATTATGCAGCTTCCAGTATTTCATTAAAAAACAAATTCGCTGAAAAACAATACCCTAAAGAATTGGTTGATGAAGCTTGTGCATCCTATTCCAAGGGTAAACCAGCCAAAACAAATACTTGCCCAACAGATCACTCCACCAGATTTATCACGACCTTTCACTTCGAATATAAAAAAATGGAAAACATCATGAAAAAACATTGGGGGATTCTATTACAGGACCCCCTCCTCAAAACTCTTCTCCCTACAGTACCACGAATCACTTACCGTAAAGCACCTAACTTGAAAAGTAAAATTGCCCCAAGCAAATTCAAAACCACTGTGAGCAACGACCATGCCACCACACTTATACCTTTGGTTGGCATGTATCGATGCAAAAAAACCCTATGCAAAACTTGTGCCTTTGTTAAACATGGACAAAAGTCATTCCTTTCCAAAGGTAAAACGTATCAGATAGACCAATTCTACAATTGTTCTTCCGATTTTGTAGTCTACGGCCTCATGTGCCCCTGTGGACTGATCTATGTCGGTAGAACAATCTGCCCCCTCAGACAGCGTTTCGGTCAACACCGGAGACTGATAGAGGGTGGTAAAGACATGCACAGTGTCCCACGACATTTTGCTAGTTTTCACCAAAAATCCACCACGGGCCTCACTGTATGGGTAATTGAACAAATCCCCAAGTCATATACTCCTGCCGAACGTTTCAAAAAGCTCTGTGCAAGGGAAACGTTCTGGATTTACAATCTCGACGTCCTCTCGCCTGGGGGCTTGAATGAGGGCATCGAGATTGCCACCATATTATAGATATATATTGCTTTTATTTGCTTATATATGGTATGTGTATATTCATTGCTTGTATTTTTATCATCCTTACCACAGGTTGTATACACACTAACATATCTATTATTGTGGGGGTGGCGGGTCCACGAGTAAGTATATTCCATCCCCCGCCCCCCCCCCTTTTTTTCCATCCCTCCCCTTTCCCCCCCCCCCCGTTTTACCTTTTTCTCCCCCCCCCTTTCCCCTCCCCCTGCTCCTTTTTCCTGATTTTCCCTTGCGGACTGTGTACATCGCTAATTATGTACTGATATTTATATTTGCATAATCACCATCTCTTGTGTATTTTACATATATATATTTTTTATTTCATATATATATATCTTTTATCTTGCACTGGTCCATTATCATTATTATTGTTATTATTTTTAAGTACCATCCCAATTCTTAATTGATACACTTACATGTTCTTATGTATGGCCCATATTGGTTGTATATGCACCAGGTCTTATTCTGCAGGTGGATGTGTACTGGTTTTTAATTAATTTTTAATTTTAATTTTTAATTTTTAATTTCCAATTCTATGTATAACTATACTCATGTGTTTCCTATATATGAATGTACAGATACTCCATGCTCATGAATGTACAGATACTCCATGCTCAAACTTCATTTATCTATTTATTAACTTGTGCCCCACTTCCATGTGTACTATATCTAGTATTGCCAAAAGCTGCATTGTATCCGGATACTGTCTATTATCCTCAGCCCCGCCCCTTTCCCCCCCCCTCCCAAAGACTATAAAAGGACTGCCATAACATCCGCCCCCTATGCTTGAGAAAGGAGTGCCGCTATTCCTGTCATCAATAGCGCGCAGGCTCGGAAACGCGTCGCAGAGCTGTGACGTCACGGCCCGGCGCCGTGCTGCGCTTGCTTCCCAGGCCTCGTTCTGGCTCCCTGTACGGCCGTCACCATCTCTCTCCACGGAGCCGTACGATCCTCAGACGGCAGCGCGCCCGGCGATCGGCTTTGGCGTCCCCTTATCCCCTCCCTGGAACCCACAGACCGTTGGTCTATGTCATTTTAACCCACCACCTATTCTGAAGTGCCATCTGGAGACCCGAGGGAGCTCCCACCGTGTTCTGCCACCACCATCCATCCCTGCCAGGACTTGATGTGTGACCAGCACTGCACGGACTTGCTGAGACTTGTGGTCCTCCAGCCTCTTCTCTACTCGGAGATGCACCGGAGCGCAATACTACAGTCTTCCATGTGAGTGGATATTGTTTGTTGTAAATAAATGATTATTGATATATACTCAGAGGCGCCCCTCTTCCTTGTTTTATCTTCCTCAGCCCATTGGACCTTGCTTCTGGTCTTTTTTTGGTGGCAGCCCTGATAGACTTCCTCTTGTATATATATCTATATACATCTACATACACCTACCCGGCCATTGGACTATTTAGGATCTGTTATGTGAGGTATACCTGCTTTGCGCCTTTCTACTTGTGTTTTGTGTACTGTTGTTCGAGGAGGATTTAGATTTTGTAGGAATTTCAGAGACTTGGTTCAACAGCTCTCATGATTGGCTGGCAACCATTCAAGGGTATTCCCTATATCGCAGGGATAGAGAGGGTAAAAAAGGGGAAGGGTATGCCTGTATATCAAAAAGGATGTACAAGTGAATGTGAGAGGTGACATCACTAAGGGAAGAGGTAGAATCCTTATGGGTAAAGCTGCAAAGGGATGAAACTTATGCCGCGTACACACGATCGGACTTTACGGCATACTTGGTCCGGCGTACCGGATTTCATCGGACAATTCGATCGTGTGTGGGCTCCAGCGGACTTTGTTTTCTCAAAAGTTTGACGGACTTAGATGTGAAACATGTTTCAAATCTGTCCGACGGACTCTGCTTTCTATCGTACAAACCGGTCGTCTGTGTGCTAGTCCGACGGACCCAAACTGACGCATGCTCTGAAGCAAGTACAAGACGGAAGCGCTCGGTCTGGTAAAACTAGCCTTCGTATTGAAGCTAGCACATTCCTCTTCTGTGATCTTTTAATACAGCGCATTTTTTTTTTCTTTATAATGCGAGAGGAATGAAGTTGTTTTGCTGCTTATATTCACACAAACAACTTTCTTCATGATTTATCCTCATGCCATGACTAATATGATATTTTTTAAAAGCCAGATCTCCAGAACTAAAGTAGAAAATTATTTTTTGGACTCATCTTTTTTTTTTGGGAGATTTAAACAATATCTATTTTACAATGTGTGCTAAATGATCCAAAATATTATTTTATTCATTTTTTTTTTTTTGGTTTCTAGTTACCACAATAACCTTAATAATTTCTATTGTTTTAATGAACCTTAATGAGGTTGGTGTCCCTTGTTAATTAGACATAGGGGGGTTATTTTCAAAAGGCAAATCCATTTTTCACTACAAGTGCAAATTGTACTTGGAATTGCACTGAAAGAGCATTTGGAAGTGCATTCGCTGTGGATCCGAGGGGCACAGCAGAGCTTCCCCTCATTTCAGATCTTCCCCTCAGATTTACAGCGACTGCACTTCCAACAAGTGCACTTGCAGTGCAATTTATAAAGTGCACTTTGCACTAGTACTTTGCACTTGAATAGCCAAATGATTTAGCCTTTTGTAAATAACCCACATAGTCTTTTTGACCTGTACCTGCCTACTCACAAACCAAATGTCCTTTTTGAATCAAAACACATAGTCAATAATGTAAGGTCACGAAAAGATACATTTATATTGGTCAAAACAGAAATGAGGAAGGCAACACTGGAGACACTTTTGGAATGTGTGAAGCCTTTTGTCCCCCAGGACACACATCAAGTTTTAGGACAATAAAATTGGTATCTTGCGACTAGGGAGCACAGTCCGAAGTCAGACCAGACAGAAGCCAAGCAATCACCTTCGACTCTTCCGTGGAGCCTTCCCTGCACGCTGCCCTGCAGCCTTCCCTCCAAGCTTCTCTGCAGCCTTCCTTGGAGGCTGTGCCTCTGGTGGTGTACTTGGGGCAGGAGGAGGAGGAGTAGCAGGAGGAGTGGCTTCATCTGTTATATATGTTTTTTCAGTAAGCTCCCCTCTCAAGCCCTTCTGATACGTTTGAAAAATAAGACCCTCACAGAAGAGGCGTTGCCCCTTTTCGAGTTCCAGCAATCTGGTGGCCATATATGTTCCATATGCCTCTTCTGCATTGGGTGGTGTGCTGAGGATTTTGCTGGCTTCACGAATGAGACATAGTGATTCTTCTTCAGTTCGGGTCATCTTCCTGGGCCTTTTTGTGCTAATGTGGAGGGGAGGCACCTGACATTCCGTGAGGCTTCTACTGGGCCCAGCCACGGCCTCCTCCTCTCTCCCACTGGGCAAGGCCTCCTCCTGACTGAGCTCATCCTGGGTAAAGAAAAGGGACATACCGGTAGTTTTAATTTAGGTTTACGCAATCACACACAATTTTCAGCTCATGACTTGCAAATATAATTCTAACAAATAGTAAAGGCTGTCTTTTTGACCCCGCCATTATTCTAGCTGCTCACCAATATTTGAAGTATATTTTTGGCCACTACTGTCTAGTGATATGTCTACATATTAATAATTGTGATGAAGTCATTTTTGGTGAAGCAGTTCAAAATTTTTTAGGTTTACATTATTAATATTTACACAATCCCAAATTCACCAAAAAAGTATACCTGGCTGAAGCTGGGCGCATCCACTTCATCAAGGATGAAAGGGCCCAGTTCTTCATGGGACTCCTCAGCTGCGGTGGAGAGAAGGCTGGAGGGAAGGCTGGAGGGAAGGGTCGAAAGTGATTGCCTTGCTTCTGTCTGGTCATCCAGAAATCGCAGTTTTTGGTAGTACCACAGCTTGGGGACATAAACCTGGTCTACTGCTGCTCCGGATCTGCACGACTCCTGGATCTTATTGTGTTCCCGCCTGTACATATTGCGCAAGTTACCAATTTTATTGTCCAGAAACTTAAGGTCTGCCCGGGGGACTCGAGTCTTCACAAATTCCAAAAGTGTGCCCAGTGTTGCCTTACTTGCATTTCTATTCGAATATTATGGGTGCTTGACCTCCCACAGGTTTCTTTTTTCTTGATACAAATCAATGAAACGGGTCATAAATTCTTCATCCTTAAAAGGATTCATTTTTGCTGAAAGACAAGACACAAGATAAAAAATTTAATGTCAGTCCAAACTCCCAGTATTATTTTTGGCTGAATCTAGGGTACACATATATACACACACACACACACACACACACACACACACACACACACACACACACACACACACCAAACACATTCACCAAACACACACCCACATTTAATCTTACCTTCGTTTATGACGCTTGCTACTTCCGCTCAGACATACGTAGGTCAGCGTAATAGCTTTATATACACTGCACATGTGTCACGCTACACCTGCATCGACCACCCCTGACGTTTTTTATTACGATTTGTCCCCACCCCTTCACTCTTCGTTGCGCAGTGGCAGTATATAGAGAAAGATGGCGGAGAGATTATCTGCAAGTAGTGCGGAGGAAAGCCCGGAGCCACAACCATCCAGATCCAGGACGAGATATAAGGCCACCAACATGGCCTTTGAAGAGATGGTGGAGATGGTGTCCATATTGAGAAGGGAGGACTATGATGGCAAAAAAGGACCATACACCCGACCCAATATGCGGAAGGACAAAATAATGGCCTCAGTTGTCACCGCTCTTGAACAAAAATTTGGCACTAAACGGGCTAAAGAACAATTGAGAAAGCGGTGGTCTGACCTCAAAAGTAGGGAGCCTGAACAATATTGGCGAATAAAGCTTCTTAAAAAAAGTAAGTACTTGTTTTGTGTTCCTAATGAGATACTTAACTTGCATGCTGATCCATATGCTTTTCGTTTATACAGCATTGTTCGTAAAGACTGTTCTTTTGAAAATACATATGATACGAAGAAAATTACGTTTTTTTTTTCGGCAAATAAGATGGTACAGGGTTGGACATACATTTAGGTCTTGATAATTTGTCGTATTCCAAAAATGTGGTGATGTTGTGTAGATGTGTTTGAAACTATAATGCTTCTTCAAAAACGATTCAGTGTAATGTAAGGACAGGACACAGCAGTTGTTTCCACATCTGGGCTCACGAGCACTAGTGTACTATGTGACAGAGACAATTTTTGGGGGTAATACACATAGGGGCTCCAGGGGATACTTGAGGTGTCTGCATCTGTGAAACTTGCATGAAAATGTGTATTTTGTGGCATTTTTGGGCAGAGTGAATTTTAATCCTGTCTCCCAAATTTTTGGGGCAACAAAATGACAATTGTCCACAACTTCTAACCGACGTTTCTTATTCGTTTTTCAAGACTGAAATATCACTGTGTTTTAACTATACCTTTTGTTTAATTCTCATAGGGGAGAAAAGACTCGGACAACAGTCCAAGGATCCCAGGACAACCCCAAGTCACCAGCCTAAAGCTGAAATTACCCAAA
This sequence comes from Aquarana catesbeiana, assembly GCF_042186555.1. Lineage (NCBI taxonomy): Eukaryota > Metazoa > Chordata > Amphibia > Anura > Ranidae > Aquarana > Aquarana catesbeiana. The sequence goes on from NC_133335.1 coordinate 105,925,062, forward strand.
ACCCCAGCCCAAGACCACGCCCACCCGAAGAGCATGCATATTTTACAACATTTTTTTTATCACAAATTTTAGGTGATGTTCTGGTTGTGGAAGGCCAAGCGGCGGAGCCATTTAGCACAGACAGTGCACAAAGACTCATTGGGCAGATAATGGTGTGGAATGGCCAAATTGATAGAATGTGTGACCAAATTGACAGCATGAGAAATCGGCTGGACAGCATGCAACAGGAAATGAAGAACATGATTGATGTTTTGGGCAGAATCTAATAACTTTTTGCCTAAAAACATCAATCATGTTCTTCATTTCATTGTCAAGTTTTATTCTTAAAAAATGTTTTTACTTGATAAATACTAATGAAAAAATTTAGCAGATGCACACGGTGTGTCATCATGTGCTATCTTCCATCAGGGGATATCAATGTACTTGTTTTGTGTTTGCAACCCCTTCATCAGAATAATGTTATTTTGTGAGAGGAACAAAGGGATTGCACACACAAAACACGTCCATTGCTCCCCCATGATGGGAGATAGCACATGTTGACTTGAACCTTTTTTAATCCCAAATTGTGAGCATCTGCCAAATTTTTGTTTTACATGGGTGACATCACCAGCACCGTTATTAGCATGTTGAACTTTGTAAGTTCCTGTTATTTTTGGTTCTTATGTTTTTAAAAACCCTGTTGTCAAGCCAAATTTTCTAAACAATGTATATTTTATACAAATATGCCTAAACTAAAAAAAAAATATATATATTGTTACCAAAAAAACAAAACAAAAAAAACCCATAAACACGTTCAAACAAAATACACCTTTCAATGTGCACACAGTAAAATGTTTTTACTACTACAAATGTGTGTGGCTTATTATTTATCAATAACAGTGTGTTATTTTTTTTGTGTGGTTACAGTGACAACGGGCCTTATTTACTAAAGGGAAATGCACTTGCCACTACAAGTGCACTAGGAGACAGACAAAACTAAACTGACATATCTGTCACGCACTTGACGGGCGGTTTAGGGGGCCAAGCCAATACAGCCACTTTCCAGGCCTGTGAGTGGTTCGTCAACACCAATCCGGCCTCAGGCCCAACAGAAGTTATATATGTCAAAGAATGACATCTCAAGAAATTATGCAGAATGCAGCAAGCCATGATCACGATTAATCTTGTATTCTGCCAGATTGATTGCGGAGAGGAACAAACGGAACCGGCTGGCCAGAATCCCAAAGGCATTCTTCACAACTCTTCTTGCTCTGGCCAGCCGGTAATTAAATACCCTCCTCTCAGGGGTGAGTGTCCTTTGGGGGAACGGCCTCATCAAGTGCTCACCGAGAGCAAACGCTTCATCAGCAGTGAAAACTGAGGGGAGTCCATCCACGTTCTGGTCATCAGGTGGCAATCCCAGGCCACCATTCTGGAGATACTGGCACAGCTCGGTCTGTGCAAAGACTCCTCCGTCAGACATCCAGCCGTTCTTCCCCACGTCCAGGAACAGAAATTCCAATTGTGCCGAGACCACCGCCATCAAAACTACACTATGGAACCCCTTATAGTTGTAGAAATAAGACCCCGAATGGGGTGGTGGCACAATGCGGACATGCTTCCCATCGATCGCCCCAACACAGTTGGGAAAGTCCCAACGGTCAGCGAACTGGGAGGCCACAGTCTGCCATTCCTGTGTGTTCGAAGGAAACTGTGGAGTCAAACAAGAAAAAAATAAGTACTTTTAAACATAACTTAGATGTCAGATTACACAAAAACATTCTTGAACAACAGCAGCCGAACATTCTTAATATGTGTTATTTTTAGAAAAAAAATATAAACATAAGGCCCACTTATAAGATTACTTACCCCCTCTGATGGACCACTGATCAATTTGTATGTGGGGGTAGGGGTTCTAATTGGGGCCAAGAACACACCTGACAGTTGCTAACATTTGAGGGGGTGGTGGAGGGGTTCTAATTGGGGCCAAGAACACACCTGACAGTTGCTAACATTTGAGGGGGTGGGGGAGGGGTTCTAATTGGGGCCAAGAACACACCTGACAGTTGCTAACATTTGAGGGGGTGGGGGAGGGGTTCTAATTGGGGCCAAGAACACACCTGACAGTTCCTAACATTTGAGGGGGTGGGGGAGGGTAAAACAGTACAATGGAGCTGACAATATACATTGTTCAAGGGACTATAGGCTAGAGGTATAAATGGACCCAGGATTGCATGGTGGGGAGGTTATTGAAGGTAAATATGCATGTAGGGCAAAAAATGATTAATGTAAAAAAACAGGCATGCATGAAGATAAAGGGGACATTCACAGCATATTCCAAACATGGTAATTAGGTAACGAGGACATTTAGACAATACATTAGCAAACATTAAATACATATTATGTAATGTTAAAGGAAAAAACTTACCTTCGTATAGTCCTTCTGCAGGACCTGAATAATAGCAGAACAGGTCTCTGGGATTATGATCCCCAGAGCCTGGGGGGAGATGCCTGTCGAGAACTTCAAGTCCTGAAGACTTCTCCCAGTCACCAAGTAACTTAAAGTGGCAACTAGCCTCTGCTCCGCAGTGATGGCTTGCCTCATGCAGGTATCCTGCCTAATGATATAGGGGGTCAGCATAGCCAGCAGACGTTCAAAAACGGGGTCCATCATCCTGAGATAATTCCTGAAATCCTCAGGATTATTCTCACGGATCTCACGGAGCAAAGGCATGTGACAGAACTGGTCACGCTGGCGCAACCAATTCTTGATCCATGAACTCCTCCTCACCCTGTTCATGGACTGGACTCGGGTCAAAGCATTAACCCCAACACCAAGTCCCCACGCAGCACGAACTCGAGAACGAGTACGTCCATGCAACATGGCTTCAAAATGGTCGGCTGGTCAAACAAACTTAGAACAAACGCACTGAAGAACAGCAAGGCCTATGAAGAGCGACCTGAAAATCAGCAACGAGCGGACCAGAACGGCCTGCTAGGCAGGTTACGAACTGACCAACACGCACTGAAAAGCAGATACAAACCTCACAAGCACAAACTGAACCGCAGAAAACGATCGAAATAAGCTGAAGTGTGAAAAGCGCGAATCGTCTCTAACCAAACTTCTACTAACACGAGATAAACACAAGATTAGCAGAAGGAGCCCAAAGGGTGGCGTAGTGGGGTTGAACTTCCTTTTTCTAGTCCCGTTGTACGTGCTGTACGTCACCGCGTTCAAAACCATCGGACTTTTGGAGTTATCGTGTGTGTCCAAGTCCGTCCGTTTTTAAGTCCGGCACACCTATGCTACAAAGTCCGTTGAAAAGATCGCCAGACCAAGTATGGTGTAAAGTCTGATTGTGTGTACACGGCATTAGGGGAAAGTAATACTGGGAGTATGCTATAGGCCCCCTAACCAGAGGGAGGAGGCGGAGGTAGACCTCCTATCACAATTTGGATTAGTGGCAAGGATGGGAAGTGTAATCATAATGGGGGATTTTAATTATCCAGACATAGACTGGGTGGAAGGAACCGCACATTCATCTAAGGCTCGCCAGTTCCAAAATGTCTTGCAGGACAATTTCATGAGACAGATGGTAAACGCACCAACTAGAAACAAAGCGTTACTAGACCTACTGATTATCAACAATACAGACCTGAGCACGGATGTAGAATTTCAGGGCAATTTAGGAAACAGCGATCACAGGTCAATTTGTTTCAGTATAAATCACACTAATAGGAAACATAAGGGGAATACAAAGACACTGAATTTCAAAAGAGCCAACTTACCAAAAAAGTTTGAGCTGTAGAGCTTAACACCATATCGGGCTTTTTGCCGGGGATAAACTTGTTGAAGCCCAGCCTGCCTGTGAATTTGACAAGTGACTCATCGTAAGAGATGCTTTGGTCGGAGGTATATAACTGGGGGAATTTTTCTGAGAAAAAATTTAGAAGTGGCCGAATTTTAAATAATTTGTCATAAGCTGGGTCATTTCGGGGAGGGCACTGGGTGTTGTCATTATAATGGAGAAACCTCATAATCATTAGGTATCTTGACTCTGGCATAAGGCTTGATCCGGGGTTGCTTGTTATGAACTGTTGTGCATATAGGTTGCACTGGGCCACGATGGAAGATAATACGTCTTCAGTGAAAAATTATATTTAAAAAAATCAGTCAGGGCAAAATTATGGTTGGGCATTGAAAGGGGGGACGTTTACTGCTCCTGAATTAGGGGGAAGCCACAGAAGGTTTTGAAGGGCATTGGGAAGGCTGGCATGGGCCCTAACCCTTTGGGGCTGAGATGACGCTTGTACTTTGTTGCAATGTTACTCCATTTCTTGCGGATGGCACTGTGCTAGAGGTGGATGGTGTAATGAAACGTCCCACACTCTGTTTGAGTGCTTTCGTCATATGCTGCTTCCTCCCAGTCTGAATATAGATATCAGATATTCCAAACTGCTGATAACCAATAACAAGGCATTACTCGTTTGGTTGCTCAACATGAACTGTTTATTGAAACATACAGAGAGGTAACACTCAGAAACAACTCCTCCCACTCCCTTTGCATTCAGGGCGGGGTAAACTGTCCAATAACAATAGACACACAGGTCAGTTGTATTCAAACTTCTCATCGGTAGACAGTCTTATTAGCCGGGGGGGGGCTGCTGGAGGAATCCCCCCCCCCACTTCCACATAGACATACAACCCATAATATAATTTTCTCCCAAGGCAGGCAGACACAATAAAACAATGGAATACAACCACACCCCAACAAATGACCCAGCAAAGAGTACACAACAAAAATATACAAATTATATATATATTTATACACACACATACACAACATTCCAGTGTGGTTATACAGTGAGTCCGATTAGTACAGATCAGACTGGATTTCTCGGTCACCCTGTGCCCCTATTAGAGACACAGGGTTACTTAAACATAGGAGGTGCATGGGGAGCTGAAACAAGGGTTTCCCAGCCTCCCCAAGGGATTCTGGGTTCCACGGGCCCCCTGCCCAAAGTTACTAAAATTTTCGGAAGCAGACTAACACAGGAGGAGACCCCAGACAGGTTGACTCCCAAATTAGTCAGTAGTTCCAGTCCCCCAATGCCTGTATCCACACAATACCCCAAATAAATGGTCCCAAACATAGCATTACTCACCCAACCAACCTCCGCCTCTCTCAGAGAACAGCTGGGGAGAAGTTCAGACTGGCCCTTCTCCCTGGAGTCCTTTCAGTCGCTGTAGAGAAGGACAGGGTGGCTGGGCTCACTTCATCATGGTGTTGGGGATCTGGGCCGACTGCCCAGCATCCCTGAGGCATACAGATGGAGAACGCATCTTTTGTTAGTTAAGGGCAGAGGCCAGCAGCACTCGGCCCTGTTGCCAGCCCTTCTGCTGGGTTGCTGGCATCATTCTGGGGTGCCATCTGCTGCTGGGAAGGGAAGCCGGCTGCTTCACCTCCCTTACCCTCATCTGGCTGCTGGGACGACATGTTCCTGGTACTGTCTCCTAGGTGCATGGATCCTTGCTGGGGAGAAAAGACCACCACCTTCTAACCCTGGGTCTCTGAAACTGCCTTAAGTGTAGGGCAGAGGTCTTGAACCCTCTGTCCAGTTGTCAGCGCTTCAGCTGCAAAGTTTGTGGTAACTCCACAGATGTTGCTGGCAGAAAATCCCATGTCTCTGTCAATATTGTGAGAGAAAGGCCGACTGCCTCTTCTCTCCAGGAGGCTGAAGCTATTGTTGGTGCTGGGCAGAGGTTAGCAGAGTTTCCACTGCCGATTCTCTGGCATGCTGCTGAACGTGTTCTAGCAGTTTCCTGTATGCCCTTTCCAAACACTGTTCCCTACTTAGCAAATAGTCCAGATCAGGTTTAAGCTCTCAGACCCCTGCAAGACCTAGCATAGCGTCTCTGTATTTTCTCAGGTCCTCAAGGGTAGGTTCCCCTTCATCACCAAACACAAAACAATCTGTAAGGCTCTCCCACAGCAAGGGCCACCAAAGTAATATCCCTTTGGAGAGCATTCTGTTGCCTCCTCTAAATATCCCTACTCTGCGTGCCATTGTAGAGCCTGATACTGATTGTCCAGCTCTATCTCCGCTGGACCACCCTGTCCAACTGTTATGCTTGCATCTATCTATTAAAGGTTCTTGCAGTAAAACCAAGGAAACTTAGACCGCTGTGCTTTTACTAAACAAAAATGCTTTACATAAAAAAATTATTACAATATTAGGAATATAATACAAAGCTGACAGATATACCTATAACAAGAAAATGCTAACTACTTCCTAGCAAAACTATGGTCTGTATACAATAAGAATACACAAAAAGGCTACTTAGCTCCGCTTATAAAAACTTCACAATCTCCTTGGCAATGAGGACCCTTTGAGGATTGCAGGAAATCAGGCGAAAATGCGTCTTCAGGTTTTGGCAGAGACCTTCCTTGATGTTACTTCATTACAAAGTCCTAAAAGAATCCTGTGTTCTTGCCTTTTATTTGGAAAGTTTTAAGAAGGCAACCCCATCTGGGCATATCCTTTTCTGCCCCATTACTCTGATGTCAAAAATATCAAAAACTCAAGCTAGATAATTATAGTTGACCAGAACACCTGTATAAATGATGGTAGCAGAGATGGTATATTGTGTAAGCACTCCAGGACATCTGCTGAACAAATGTCCCACTACCAGAAAAGCCTAAGCAAACACAGCAAATGTTTTTCGCGTGAGGCTGGGATAGTCACAAATATATATATATATATATATATATATATATATATATATATATATATATATATACACACACACGGTTGTGCTCATAAGTTTACATAACCTGGCAGAATTTATGATTTCTTGGCCATTTTTCAGAGAATATGAATGATAACAGAAAAACATTTCTTTCACTCACGGTTAGTGTTTGGTTGAAGCCAATTATTATCAATCAACTTTGTTTACCCTTTTTAAATCATAATTGCAACAGAAACTACCCAAATGACCCTGATCAAAAGTTTACATACACTGGTGATTTTGGCCTGATCACACTAGTTGACACAAAGGGGTTTCAATGGCTATTAAAAGGTAACCATCCTCACCTGTGATCCGTTTGCTTGTAATTAGCGTGTGTGTATAAAAGGTCAATGAATTTCTGGACTCCTGACAGACCCAGTGCTGCACTGATGTTTCTGGATTCTGAGTCATGGGGAAAGCAAAAGAATTGTCAAAGGATCTGCGGGAAAAGGTAGTTGAATTGTATAGAATAGGAAAGGGATATAAAAAGATATCCAAGGAATTGAGAATGCCAATCAGCAGTGTTTAAACTCTAATCAAGAGGTGGAAAATGAGGGGTTCTGTTGAAACCAAACCACGGTCAGGTAGACCAACTAAAATTTCAGCCACAACTGCCAGAAAAATTGTTTGGGATGCAAAGAAAAACAAATAACTTCAGGTGAAATACAGGACTCTCTGAAAACATGTTACATAGTAGGTGAGGTTGAAAAAAGACACAAGTCTATCAAGTCCAACCTATGTGTCTGATTATATGTCAGTATTACATTGTATATCCCTGTATGTTGTGGTCGTTCAGGTGCTTATCTAATAGTTTTTTGAAACTATGGATGCTCCCCGCTGAGACCACCGCCTGTGGAAGGGAATTCCACATCCTTGCTGCTTTTACAGTAAAGAACCCTCTACGTAGTTTAAGGTTAAACCTGTTTTCTTCTAATTTTAATGAGTAGCCACATGTCTTGTTAAACTCCCTTCCGCAAAAAAGTTTTATCCCTATTGTGGGGTCACCAGTACGATATTTATAAATTGAAATCATATCCCCTCTCAAGCGTCTTTTCTCCAGAGAGAATAAGTTCAGTGCTTGCAACCTTTCCTCATAACTAATATCCTCCAGACCCTTTATTAGCTTTGTTGCCCTTCTTTGTTCCATTTGCTCCATTTCCAGTACATCCTTCCTGAGGACTGGTGCCCAGAACTGGACAGCATAATCTAGGTGCAGCCAGACCAGAGTCTTGTAGAGCGGGAGAATTATCGTTTTATCTCTGGAGTTGATCCCCTTTTTAATGCATGCCAATATTCTGTTTGCTTTGTTAGCAGCAGCTTGGCATTGGATGCCATTGCTGAGCCTATCATCTACTAGGACCCCAGGTCCTTTTCCATCCTAGATTCCCCCAGAGGTTCTCCCCCAGTGTATAGATTGCATTCATATTTCTGCCACCCAAATGCATTATTTTACATTTTTCTACATTGAACCTCATTTGCCATGTAGTTGCCCACCCCATTAATTTGTTCAGATCTTTTTGCAAGGTTTCCACATCCTGCGGAGAAGTTATTGCCCTGCTTAGCTTAGGACTGGTCCCAGCACAGAATCCTGGGGGACCCCACTACCCATCCCTGACCATTCCAAGTACTCCCCATTTATCACCACCCTCTGAACTCGCCCTTGTAGCCAGTTTTTAATCCACGTACTCACCCTATGGTCCATGCCAACGGACCTTATTTTATACAGTAAACATTTATGTGGAACTGTGTCAAATGCTTTTGCAAAATCCAGATACACGTCTACGGGCCTTCCTTTATCTAGATGGCAACTCACCTCCTCATAGAAGGTTAATAGATGGTTTAGCAAGAACGATTCTTCGTGAATCCATGCTGATTACTGATAATGATATCGTTCTCATTACTAAAACCTTGTATATAGTCCCTTATTATCCCCTCCAAGAGTTTACATACTATTGATGTTAGGCTAACTGGTCTGTAATTCCCAGGGATGTATTTTGGGCCCTTTTAAATATTGGTGCTACATTGGCTTTTCTTCAACCAGCTGGTACCATTCCAGTCAGTAGACTGTCAGTAAAAATTAGGAACAATGGTCTGACAATAACTTAACTGAGTTCCCTAAGTACTCTGGGGTGCAAGCCATTTGGTCCCGGTGATTTATTAATGTTAAGTTTCCCAAGTCTAATTTTAATTCTGTCCTCTGTTAACCATGGGGGTGCTTCATGTGATGTGTCATGAGGATAAACACTGCGGTTTTGGTTACTGAAGCCCCCTGATTCCCTTGTGAAGACTGAGGAGAAGAATAAATTCAATACCTTTGCCATCTCCCCATCCTTTGTAACCAGATGTCCTTCCTCATTCGTTATGGGGCCAATATGGTCTGTCCTCCCTTTTTTACTGTTTAAAAAATTCCACATTTCTGGAGTTTGCGATAATGCACCTCCCCATCTGCTATATCCTCTCTATCATGTTGCCTTTTGCTATGCTTAGTAATGCTTAGTAATGAGAGGTCTGGCACACTTTTTCTTTCCCATTTGGTGATCATCATCTGAAATGTCAAACTCTATCTCCTCATCCTCACTATAATTTGAGAAGAGCACATCCTGACAATCCCAGTTTTGGAATGTGACAATGGCACATACCCTGGCTTAACTAACAGGTTATGGCCCTTCTTTTTCCTTAAAGCATTAATTGATTTGGTCATGAGGGCTGCACACCGCTCTTGCAAATTATTAGCCTGGCTAGCAGTTGAACAAACACACTCCAAAGCAACTGCTAGCTGGTCTTTTAATACATTAACTTCTACCTCTGCCTTATCCTTTCTTTGTGATTCAGTATAGAGAGCATTAATGAAGTACCAACCCATTGTGGACACTGTCCTCTTCTCTGCTTTACTTAGATAAAACTCTTCAAGGCTAAAGTCTACAAAATCATCTGAGACTTTATCACCCCAAGTCTTATTCAAGGGAGAAGCAAATTAGAAAAAAAAAAATGAAAAAAATAATATAGCAGCATTAAGAACATGTGACAAACACTAACCAAATAGTGATAAACAATAATATGAGTATTAATATAAAGTTCTTAGAGATATAGTTAAAATGTATCAAAAGTTAAGTGTTCTTCAGTGTATAGATAATCGTGCTCTGTTCCAAAACCGTGATGTAAATAGATGACTGTTAAAATACAGGATGAATCCTCCACCGCAACCACAGTGTTAGCACCACACAGAATGCACGCTTACCCCAAGGCAAGCTAAGGTAAGCCTGCGACCTATTACCCGGCCAGGGTAATACAATGAAGAACACTTCACTTTTGATATATTTTAACTATATCTCTAAGAACTTTATATTAATACTCATATTATTGTTGATCACTATTTGGTTAGTGCTTGTCACATGTTCTTAGCGCTGCTATATTTCTTTCTTTTTTTTTTTTTTTTCTATTTTGTTGTGTATGTATCCCACTTTAGCAGCTGCTTTAGGTATAATTAATTTTTAGAATATATAGTCCATTAGCGCGGTATTCTTTCAATTTTTTGCATACTTTGCAAATTCTTTAGCAAGAGGCTCCCACTCATTGTCTTTGGCCCAGATAAGTAAGCTGCACACTTTCTTCTGGCCACCAGAAACCTCTGCAGCCTTGCTTTTCCTAAACAGTTTACGGAGCGATCATGTGGTAAAGAGCTGCTGTCATTGGCCCTTTACAGCTGAAAATTTTCTCTTGAAATGGTTCTAGAGTTAGGACAGATTAAGGAGGAGAGGGTACATACTTGATGCGTACCATTGCAGATCTGGATAGCATTCAACAAGTGGCTGTTGACTCTCACCCTGGTCAATCGACTGGAGTACAGTGGCAAAATACTGTTGCACATGTGGCTACGTATACCAAATGCCTTCAGCACTTCCAACATATAGTCCCAAGCTACTTTGTCAACCACCTTATCCGCATCAAGGGAACAGAAAAAACCTTGTTCTGTACTTGTGGTTAACCAGTGATGTAGGTTTATGATGCTTTGTTTGATGGACACTTGAAGGGTGATGATTAATTTGTGATGCATAAGGCCCATTTGTATGTTTGAGTTTGGCACTGTGCACTTTATGTATTTGTATATCTGAAGTTGACATTGTGCACATATACATATATATTTTTTTTATATCAAATTTTTATACGATTTGAGCATTATATATTCATGATTTTATAATTTACCTTTAAGTATAAGAGCTTTTTATAAACAAACACACACTGGGGTTGATTTACTAAAAAAAACTGCGCAGAATCTGGTGCAGCTGTACAGGGTAGCCAATCCGCTTCTAACTTCAGCTTGTTCAATTAAGCTTTAACAAAAAAAAAAAAGAGAAAGTTAACTGGTTCCTATGCAGAGCTGCACCACATTTTGCACTCTCCAGTTTTAGGAAATCAATCCTATTGTCTCCTGATCCATGCACCTGCCTACAAAAAAAAAAAAAAAGGCAGGAAGAGGAAATGCGGCCATTGCCATGTGGTGTCAGGTCAGATAGGCCTAGGAGACAGAGCAGCAGCCCGTGAGTGTGGCTATCAACTATTGTATCAAAGAAGAAATATTGTTCAATATACCATCCAGATATACCACATTGACCATCCAGAAAAGTCAGTGGAACCCCCTAGTGGTGACTGCATATTATTGTTAACAGTGAGGTAAGAGTTCTGGGAGACCAGACTGTCAAGGGAGCCACAACAGGAATATTGGGAATTACCATTTGCACCTGTTTCTACAACCACAGAACCCCATCACCCCCTATTCACTATAATTATTACTGGACTTTTTTTACACTGTTTGTTTGAAATGTAAAGTGTGTCCTTATTCATTGCAGTGTCACCTTTATAAGGATATTTTATTTAATCACACCTGCACACACATTAGGTTTTTTTTACTATTTATTCACACGAAGAACACTGTGTGTAACACACACGGGAAGAGTGAAATTCAATATTTTCTTAATATTTTATTTTTGATTTTATTATATTATTTTTTTCATCACGGATAGATATCTAACACATCACTCAGTATAATTCCACCCCAAAGTATTAGTAACACTCTCCTCATGCTTATAGGATAATTAACTATCTTTTGTGCGAAATCACTTTATTAATTTTAACTATTTTAGTGTTTTGTGTTACACTTACAGATTTTGCTGCAATTTTTATTTCACACACTTATTTTACTCACTATTCCATAGTAGCGCGAGAGCTCCTTACTATAATACATTTCAGTGGGTCAAAAACTCCCACTTCATCAGAGCTGCAACAAAACACAATATAATATAAATGTAAGTGATGAACTCATGAGTCTAACAATCATAAAACAACATAGATAAACTGGGGTTGATTTACTAAAACTGCTGAGTGCAAAATCGGGTGCAGCTGTGGATGGTAGCAAATGTGTTCCTAACTTCAGCTTGTTTAATTAAGCTTTTAAGCTCCTCTTCTCCCAGCTGTCAGTGGGGGATCTTGCCCCCCCCCCCTGCAGTGCTCGGACTGGGGAAGAGAGCTTCGGCGGGTCACGGAAGCGCCAAGCAATGAAGGTATTTGACACAATTAAATTACAATAACACACGCATTATACATACTGTAGGTAATAGAGTGGATTATAGGATTTTGCAAGCATTTTAACTTTGTTCACACTGGGAATTCCTGACAGGCAGGGAGGGAGAGGGGGAGAGAAGACAGCACATTACATGGTAAGAACTGCCCTTAAAAAAAGCCCTACTGTGGCTTTTGTTACTAAAAATAATATAAGACCTTATATAAGGCTTATTTTTGGAGAAACGCGGTACATGTACACATGTGATAATGTTTAATAGGGTCATTTTTGGAATTATCAGAAGCTACTTGGTTTGTAGGTACCAGAATGGTCCTTGTGGATCATAGACTCAGCAATAGCATGCAACGTCAAGCTGCAGCAAGTGAGGCAAGCAGACTATTATAATACATGAAAAAGGGTATCAGTCTGAAGCTGTGGAGCTTGGTGTAAGTGGAGCTGGATTAAGTGGGAGTTAAAAACAAGAGTTAGAGTATACAAGTCTTGGTGTTTGTTTGCTGTTTGCTGTCTGTTGCTGTTTGCTGTCTGTTGATGTTTGCTGTCTGTTTGCTGGGTTGCATTTTGGGGGCTTTTCCTTTTAGTTTTTAATTTGCCTTTTGCTGTCACGTTTTAAATAGCTTTTTTTTTTTTCCTGGTTTCATCAGTCTATCAATTAAGGGGTGTGGTTAATTGCTCACAGGTGCCTATTTAATTGGTTGTAGGACTCAGTCTGAGCGTGCTCAGTCTGAAGCTGTGGAGCTTGGTGTAAGTGGAGCTGGATTAAGTGGGAGTTAAAAACAAGAGTTAGAGTATACAAGTCTTGGTGTTTGTTTGCTGTTTGCTGTCTGTTGCTGTTTGCTGTCTGTTGATGTTTGCTGTCTGTTTGCTGGGTTGCATTTTGGGGGCTTTTCCTTTTAGTTTTTAATTTGCCTTTTGCTGTCACGTTTTAAATAGCTTTTTTTTTTTTCCTGGTTTCATCAGTCTATCAATTAAGGGGTGTGGTTAATTGCTCACAGGTGCCTATTTAATTGGTTGTAGGACTCAGTCTGAGCGTGCTCAGTCTGAAGCTGTGGAGCTTGGTGTAAGTGGAGCTGGATTAAGTGGGAGTTAAAAACAAGAGTTAGAGTATACAAGTCTTGGTGTTTGTTTGCTGTTTGCTGTCTGTTGCTGTTTGCTGTCTGTTGATGTTTGCTGTCTGTTTGCTGGGTTGCATTTTGGGGGCTTTTCCTTTTAGTTTTTAATTTGCCTTTTGCTGTCACGTTTTAAATAGCTTTTTTTTTTTTCCTGGTTTCATCAGTCTATCAATTAAGGGGTGTGGTTAATTGCTCACAGGTGCCTATTTAATTGGTTGTAGGACTCAGTCTGAGCGTGCTCAGTCTGAAGCTGTGGAGCTTGGTGTAAGTGGAGCTGGATTAAGTGGGAGTTAAAAACAAGAGTTTAAAACAGGAGGTTATAACAGGGGTCATAGTACCTGTGTAGTGTGAGTATCTGAGTTTTGTCTGAGTAGTGTGTGTGGATCGTTAGTACTTGTGTATTGTGTACCTGTGTATTGTCGTGTACCTGTGTATTGTCTTGAGTATTAGTGCCAGGAAGCTAGCTGTTAGGTAATTTGGACAGGGTAAAATCCCCAAATCCTCACTAAATTTAATAGGTACGATGCCCGGCGGGTGTGGAGAGGCGACTCTTTGTACATCTTGCCGCATGTATGCGTTCCTTGATCATCCGATCGAGGGCGAATACTGCTGTGCAAAATGTAAGCACATTGTTTCCCTGGAAGCCCAGGTTCTGAATCTGGGGAAGCAACTGTCAGCACTGAGAAGTCCCTCCATACTAAAGGTGAGCCAGGAACGTACACGGCAGGTGTCGTCAGGGGCCAGCACAGAGGCGGGTGGAGACAAAGAAGTGCAGGCACTAGCAAAGAGTAGATGGGTGACAGTCAGGAGGGGTAGAGGGGGAAGTGCCAGAGAGGCCGATCCAGGACTGGAGCATCCCAATAAGTACGCTCCATTGAGTGACATTGGTGTAACCAGTCAGGGACCAGCACTGCTGGAGATGAGGGACTCTCCTAGCTGCCAGGGGAAGAACTCCTCCAGTGAGAGTGGGGGGGCAGCAAAGGGAAAGGAAAGACAGATTCTGGTGGTAGGGGACTCAATTCTTAGAAGGACAGAGAGGGCAATCTGTAACCAAGACCTGAAGCGCCGAACAGTATGTTGTCTACCGGGCGCTCGGGTTCGGCACATCACGGATCTTGTGGACAGATTACTGGGAGGGGCTGGGGAAGACCCGGCTGTCATGGTGCACGTTGGCACCAATGACAAAGTCAGAGGCAGATGAGTGTCCTAAAGAACGATTTTAGGGACTTAGGAGCTAAATTGAGGAAAAGGACCTCCAAGGTAGTGTTCTCAGGAATACTACCGGTACATCGAGCCACACCAGAAAGGCAGAGGGAGATTAGGGAAGTAAACAAGTGGCTGAAGAGCTGGTGTAGTAAGGAGGGGTTTGGGTTCCTGGAGGACTGGGCCGACTTCTCAGTCGGTAACCGGTTCTATAGAAGGGACGGACTGCACCTAAATGAGGAGGGTGCAGATCTGCTGGGAATGAAGAAGGCCAAAAAGTTAGAGGGGTTTTTAAACTAGGCGATGGGGGGGAGGGTCCAGAGACAATGATAGCCAGCGCGGAAGATATTCCAGAGGGTAGTATTGGGGGCATTAGTGGTAGGTTAACCAAAGCACAAAAACACAAGGTGAGTATAGTAGCAAGTCCTAGTTGTAATCTTGAAACACCCAATACGAGGACAATATGCGACCGGTCTAAACTATGTGGCATGTTCACCAATGCCAGGAGCATGGCGAACAAGATGGGTGAACTTGAGATACTGTTGTACAAGGAGGATTTGGATTTTGTGGGAATTTCAGAGACCTTTTTCGTAAGCAATGTAGAGTAAAGCTGGTCATACATTATACGATTTTCTTGTTCAATTTCCATTAGAGTTACCTGCACAGGCCTCCCTAACTGCATACAAATGATTTTTTTTTACGTTTGACCCCATAATATATCGTTTTGATAAATCTAAAAGGAAAATTGTATAATGTATGGCCAGCCTAATACATGAACACGTGGGGAGGGTGGCCTGAGTCTGTACTTGTTAGGATTACTCTCCTCTTGTGGTCAGTCGAACTCCAGATGTATTGAAAAGCAGACAATTTATTTCAGATGTGTCACACAAAAGGATGATGCTTACAGGCCAAAAGATGCAGTAAGAATCATACAAAGAGATGTACAGCCCCCCTCTTAATACCTACAAAAATTTGGCTATAACGCTTCTATTGGCTGAGGAAACACAGATAGCGTGCCTGGTACAAAATGGTACTTTATTTCGCTAATTAGTGTTTCCTGTACATTCTTGTTCTACCATATATGGTTAAGCCTAATCATCCTACAACTTACTATGGAGTTAGTTAAAGCAAACGATATAGCAAGTTAATACAACAATGTGCTCAGAAGTCATCTTAAGAAAAGTCTCAGGGTTATTGTTTTTCTAATAGTCACACAAATAAACATTTAAAACTTTTCTAACATTCCCTCCTCTTGTGTGACTATTTTATCTCAACACAATTCGATGATAGTCCCAGTGTTATATACTTTCGGTCTGTATGTCATTACGTTGAGCTTCAATGTCCATATAGGTCTCCTCAGAGGTAGGAAGGGCTTGATACATCATTCTTGAGACTGCGGTTTCAATCAGTTTTTGTGAAAGTCCTCGAATACAGGGAATGCAGCAGCATCCGCAAGTGACCAAAACGGCCAAAGCCACAGCAAATGAGATCAAATATGATGTGATAAGTCCAGTCCACTTACCGAACCATCCTTCAAGCCAGTTTGTTAATGGATCATTAATACCTGAGCTTTCCGCTATTTCATTCGATAGAGCAGTCAGTCCCTCCAAGGCTCTGGTCACGGTCCCTCCAGGAGCTGTATTGTTAGGGATAAAGGTGCAACACATGGTACCAAACATTTTGCATACCCCTCCTCTTTCAACTAGGACCATATCTAAGGCCATTCGGTTCTGCCATGCCATTAGAGATGTGGTGGCCAACTGTTCTGTTAGGCCCTAGTATAGTTTACAAATCATTGTTGTTATAGTATATATATATAGTTAATCCAGTCAACATTTTTATCTATAATCACCCACCAGAGAAGAGACTCAAACCCAGCTGTCACCTGATTCCTGGCCCTAAACTCATCCAGCACCTCGCGCTCATCTATGTAGATCCGAGAGTCAAATGATCCTATGGGAGAGGTGTCCCTCCGAAACCGTTGGTGACTCTTAGTCCGCGGGTGTTCTGACAGGATCCTCAGGGGCATAACCAGCTGGATCATAGCGCAATCCCCTTGGGCATTGGCCAGTATCCTAGCTCACAGTTTCTTATCCCCACACATCCACCAGACATCAGCTCTCTGAATGTCATGTTCAACCCAGTCACCATTGCCCATGTTAATCCTCTCCACACAGTAGTCATCGGGTAGTGACCCAAGATCCACCCCGCTACAGTTCCCTGGGAGTGCAGAACAAGTAAAGTTGCCTGGATAAACAGTAACCGCTAGAGGTATCTGAGGTCTCTGTACTGGGGGAAACAACAAACTCAACGTGTGACAGGTAGAATTTGTTTCAGGTTTATAGCTATTATTATACAATCGCAACATACATTTTAAACCTTCTGGATCTGTATTGTGATCTAGAGGAAAAGGAATAGTTGCTAAATGTAGTCAGGCTCTGGCACAAACGAAACAGTTTTCCTTTTTTTTAAAGTTTTAACCGTGTACCTCAACCATTCTAACCACTCATTTTTTCCCTGGTATCCTATCTCCAAAGCTATGGCATCTTCTACTGTTAGGTTAGTAAATCTTATAGTTTTACTCAGAACTTCTATTTTAGTATGGCGTCACTTCCTGTCTGAGGGGCGATTGTTGTTTACACAGCGCCGACTCTTGTTTTATCATGTGAGTATATCTCCTAAACTTTTTATTAAATAAAGCCTTTTTAAACAATATCACACTATGGGCATTACTCTTTCCCCTGTGTGACATCTCGGTGGAAAAGCCAGCAAAACGTTTCTCAGATTGCCCAGCAGAACTCCTGAGGGCTGCACAGTGGCTCACACTGTGAAGGCATAACACCCCTGGGGGGTAATGTCATCTGGTGAGTGCAATCACATTATCAACACGGATAATATCGCCTGGCACCACTGTCACTTGAAAGGATAATCAGCACCAAATTTTAATGAAGCACTGGACACTGTTTTTTTTTTTTTTTTAAGCACGTCACTTTATTTATTGTATAGACTTATGTACTAATAATTTAGTGTTTCCAATAATTTAATCATTCGTTTTGGTATTGAATGTGGTCTTACTGTGGTGTAACACAGAGACATATATTGAATTGTGCATTCACATTTTTGTTGTTTATTATTTTTTTTATTTATTTTTCACTTCTGCTTTAAGTTTATTTATTGGCATAATTGGATTTTTATTCACATACCAGATTTTTGATACAGCAGACATCCATATTTTTCACTTTGCCAACTAGGGATTAGATCACTGCATTTCTACAGTTCCAGATATTGTAGATAATGGATTTTAGTTTGCGGACTCCAGAGGGTGTAGCACACCAGTTGGACACCCTATCTGAAGTTCAGCACCTTCAACACACACACTCTGATATTCATCAACAGGGGGTGTAACACTATCACTTGTATAGGTTATTTTTAATTCTTGCCCCCAGGGGGTGCAACACAAAAGTGGTTTACTGCATCAGAGGTTTAATACATAAAGTAGTTGCATTTATTTAGATGTTTGGCACTTATATATATATTTTTATTTGTTTTTTCAAACACATTATGAGACCAACAAACAGAGGATGTATCACAGTTCATTTTATTTGAGGCATACCTCCCCTAATATTTTACATATACATATTTTTAATTTGAAGGGAAATAGCGCCACATCTAAACTCCCATAATCTACCTTTTCCTGTTGTCAGGTTTTATTAGGTGGTAATACCTTAAGGAAAAATTTGCCTGAGTGGTCAGTTCCTGACACCCATGCTCCCATAGAGTACTTCCTTCCTCGACTCCTTTAATGTTATCAATAATTGTTTACAGTTCTTACTATGTGTGCAGGGGGAGTTGGCCGCTTTTGTAATTATGAGTCTTTCCTTTATTCCACTCTTTTTAGGCCCTGGTAGATTATATCCCCAATCTTGATGTGCTGTGGTCCACAGGGCTTGATCCCATGCTTGACATCCTGCCCTATTCCAGAGCCAGTAAATGTATTTATCTGCCCATAGAAGTCCTCTAGCCCCAGTTGTATCCCCACAATCTGCAATCTGACAGAAGTCTACCAGTATAGTGCTAGTTATTCCCTCTCTAAAGGTTAGATTCAATGCTTTTCCTGTTCTTTCCCAACCCAAAGGTTCCTCTGCCCTTCCATAACGTATAACCCCTCTTATGGATGCCTCTCCTAGAATCACCAGTAACCCAAAGATAATTACTGTCCCTTTTATCCTAACCAGCTACAGAGTTCCAGCGGATAGGATAGGGGAGCTGGAAGGGGAGGGAGACTTCACCGGTTTGAGACAAGTCCCACCTTGTGTGAGACCTCCCTTCGTAGCCGGACTTTCTGAACCTTTTGTAGCCAACTGGCCCTACTCTACCTGTAAAACCTTTTTGCAATGGGACTGGTGAATCCAGGTAGACCCCTCTGCAATCCTTATCGCAGTAGGGGTAGTTAGGAGGACTTTGAAAGGACCATCCCACCTCGGGGAGTACCACTGCTTTTTATTGCTTTTGTTAAGTCCCAATCTCCCACATGCACCTTTTCATCTTCTCGAATTGGACCTTCTAGGACAGAACAAAAATCATTAGTACGTCTTTGTCTTAACAGCCTAGACATGTATTCTGCTAGTGTGTGCTCAGACTCCTCAGTAGGTGTTTCATTTGGTTGTAAGGGTATCTTATATGGCCTTCCATGTATCATCTCAAATGGGCTTAAACCTTCTTTTGTGGGTGTGATATACATACTGTTCACAGCTACTGGTAGGCAGTACATCCAGTTTTTACCTGTTTCTTCCATAGCTTTCCTCAGTTTGCTTTTTAGAATGCCATTATGTCTTTCCACCAATCCAGCTGATTGGGGATGATAGGTACAATGGTATTTCACTTGAATTCCCATCACTTCTGACAAATGTTGTATAGTTTTATTTACAAAATAGGGTTCATTATCACCGTCTGTGCATCTGCGCTTCCTGTCGGGAATCCTCCACCCATTTGGTCAGGGTGTCTATGATTAGCAAACAATATTTCTTCCTTTCACATTTGTCCAATTCAATAAAATCAATGCAAATGTGTTGGAATGGATAATGCGGTGTGGGGAACTTACCGTTCTGTGGTCTCATGCCTCCCTAAGCATTGTTTCTTGCACATATAATCCATTGAGAGCAAAAAGTTTTTTTAGTAGTTAGTGAAGCCATAGGCTGTACATACCTTATTTAACATCTCAGTTATCCCCATGTTTGACACATGTGTTACTCCATGTGTCAATACTGCTGCACACCTAAATAAGGATTTTGGCAATACCGGTTTTCAATCAGGTGAGATGTAAATGTTATCTATACTTGTGCAACCTTTTGTTTTCCAATATTGTTTCTTTGTCTCTAAGGACTGTGTAGTCTACATTATTTCATACCTTAATTTAATGTTCTAAACTCTAAAATACCTCCTAAAGGTTCAATTTTGTACTCATTCATGTAATCACTAGACACCCACCCCATAAAAAGGAACTCGCCTCATTCTTCAGTTGTGTAGGAGGAGGGGGGGTGTCATATCTGCACTTGAATTGGGGCTGGGAAAAAGAAATACTCTTTATCTAACATGAATGAGCGCAGGATCACAAATCAAACTACCAAAGAAAGCCTTCCTTACTTTGGAGTTGTTAAAAACAATATTATTTCATTTATTCAAATATAAGTCCATAAGTCCACCAAGTATGCAGCATAAAATGTTTTCTAGCGACATTTACATTATTTGACATATATATATTCAATATATATAAAATATTTTTCTCAGACCCCGATATTTTAGCAGAATTGAATAAAACATGAATCCCCTTTTGTATTGTTCCCCTTATTCTCTGGTCCCAAGTGAAATCCAAAGGGTCCCAAAACATTTTTTTTTTTATTTAACCCAAACACATATTCTGATTCAGAACTTAGCCTTTTAACTTTATAAATGTATCCGAATATAAACAGCATTGCATCATTAACACTTTACAGTTGAAAATCTGGGAGTTCTAAAAGTAACATATCCAAGAAATATTTACTTAAAACTATTATTCGGACTTTCTTTCCCACCGAAAATCCTAATATTTTCACAGATGCACAAATTAACCTCTGTGCGCTCAAAGGGTTAATGCTGCCCTACTAGTCATCCATCATCATCTCCCTCTCTCTTCTGCTATGTCTGTCAGGCAATCTGCATTTTCTTGTTTCTGAGAAACAGCTTCTTGACCATCATTTTTGTGCTATAAAAGCATCAAGTTTGTTGTATTCCCTTCTCTCCTCTCTCTGGGCTTCAAAACTACGGCACACTTCTTTTAGCAAAGCCCATTCAAATCCCTATTTCCTTATGGCAGTACAATTAGCACTCAGTCACACACTGTCTCTGGACAGGACACATTTAAAGTAATCAAAACATTCTAATCCTTTCCTTTTCTCACATTCATCAAGCCACTTGACAACTCCACAAAATTCTGTTCACTCCACAATGTAATCCACCTTCATGTCTCCCATCTACCTCCTCAAAACCATCAACAATTTCTGCCATGTGCTTCCTTTAACACCATGGCATGCTAAAATAATAAAGCACCCTGGTGTTATCAGTGTAGCTTTTTTTTATGCTCAGTTTCAATATTTACAATATAACCCTTCTGTATTGTCATAGCTGGTCAAGAGTTAACTTTTTTTTATAGACACAATCTCTCACACAGGAATTTGAAATGGAGGAGCAATTCACTCCCTCCTGTAATACAGGAGATTCACACGAGGGGAGGGGGTGAGAAACTGCAGGCTTTAATCTCCCTGTGATGATTTCTCGCACTTATTTATTTAACTCAGCCATACTTAGCTATTTTTCTGCTTCTCAAATATTTGTTAAACATTTAGATCACACTTGCGTCTGGTCTAATTCTTTTGCTAGACCCATCAGTGATATGGCTATTGGATCACCTTTACCTGAAATTGCAGCTCCAACTGTTTGGTTCCTATGAGTCCGACTGAGGGTTGTCCCCGAGCAGGCGGCCCAGATGTAGCTCAGTCTCCCAGACAATGTTGTCCAGTGGTACCTGAGATGGTGCAGTAATCCAAGACACCGGCTCCGATCCAATCCCCATGGGCCATATAGTGCAATGTCACCTGGTATTTTACATATTTATCTGCTTAATACATTGGCTAGTAAGGTGTTGGCTGCCTTACAGAGCGAAGCCATATAACAATTAAACCAAGTATCTCTTTAAGCTTTTCTAAAGTTTTTCTGCTTCTCTGCCAGCTCCCAATCTGTCACTGATAGGCAAGCAGGCTACAACACAAATTTTACAGGCACACAGAACATGAGATGTGAAGAAAGATTTTTTGCTGGTTATTTAAACTCCTATTATCAATCCATACCTTTTTTGATCTTTGGGTCCTAACAATTTAAATTTATCCATCAAATCCTGACACTTTTACAGTTAGTTTACTATTGAATCCAAACTTCCCTATAAAGCCCTGTGTCCTTAAAGAGGAGTTCCAGTCTCCCACTTGGCACATTAGGCACACAGCAGTCTCATAAGCAGGCACAAAACATTCTTTTACAGAGACTATTCCCCATTGTCAGCGCCAGACGGGTCTCTCATTTACCTATAAAACATTGGTATAGTGACCCTCGGCCCACGGTAATAATAGGAATACAAGACGTGTAAAAATATCATCACTCCCCACACTATAGGGAAAATCAAAAAATAATTAACTTGTCTCTGCAGTACTGTTGTGTTTTTTTTTTCTTCTCAATAAGGTTACAGCATCAACAGAAAGGTTAAACATGAGAAAGGAGAAACTAAACACACACAGAAGAAAGTTAGTCTTGCGATCTTTACAGATCACTTAACCTCCCTGGCGGTATGATTATTTCAGATTTTAGGTGCTGAAAGTGGTACCATTATTTTGCACAGAAATTTGGCGTTTTATATTGTAGGCCTGTAATTCTTAGGAATAACACACTTAAATCTGTCCAAACAAGAGTCTAGTAGACATCCTGGGTATGATAAAGTTTGAAAAACGAAATAAAAAATTATAATATAATAAATAACTATAAATAATTATAACAATAATAATATAATAATAATAAAAATTATTCAATAATGTAATCAAATCAAAAACACTGAAATTTGCTCAGTTGTAGAATTGACGCTTTCGTTACTTTTAGTGTTTGGTGACAGATTTCCCCACAAATCACTATCGCTCAATTCTGCAAGTGATTCTAATTTATTATCGCTGTTTTCTAGCTGGTCTAAAGCCACTCTTGATGTAAAGGGATGGTTTTGGTTGCTATGGACAATCTCCAGTTTCCAGGCAGAAAGAATAGTATTTACAATATAAAACTGCATGCAGGCCACTGGACAAACCACTAGGGACAAAGGGGGTGTGAAATTATTTGATACAGTGCTGTAATCTGTAAGATTACAGTATATTGTATCTATACTGTGTGTTTTACTGTTTGAATTTGCCGCCGGCTCGCAGATCACAGCGGGGAGACATCGCAGGATCCAGGGGACAAGGTAAGTAAACTCTTCTTGGATCATGCGATCCCGAGTCTGGCTCAGGGATACCGCTTTTGGTATTGAAAATCCACCCCGAGCCAGACTCGGGAATACCGCTAGGGGGGTTAAAGTGTAAGTAAACCCTTCTGTTTTTAGCCAAGGAAGCTGCCATCTTTGCCTCTGTTTAATCCACAACTGCCATGATGCTGCACATGTGATCAATTATGACACCAGCCATTGGATGGTTTGACAGTTTGGTTGAGAGCACAACCAATGGGAGTGCTGCATTTCCGGCACATGCCGGAAATTAAACTGTTTTATGGCTGGGTTTACTACCGCTTTAAGCACTTACATCGTCAGGCAATCCACCTCTGACGACGATGTCAGGCATTCACCCTCTGACGTTCGGTATACCTCAAATCTTTTTTTTATCTGTCCTGGACAGCGGGTAATGCAATTTTTTACCTTAGACAACGTTCCCAAGTGTCTCTGTCTTCGCACACTGGATTATTAAGATATTATACAATCAATACCAGTGTCGGCAATTACAACACATTGAACCAGAATCAAACAGAAAGAGAAGAAAAGACTCTTAGAGAGAATTAAGAATAAGTTAAATTATCTTACCTCTCCACCACACTATACCAGGAGGACTGGATCACAAAGTTCGAAACCAGACAGTGGATCTGGGTCTTAGGCCCCCGCCCCTATTTCACCACTAACGTTGAGTGGGGGGACTTTTAATTCTCAGTGAGCTTTGAGGTCCAATACTCACCAAAGTTTTTGTCGGGACCATCTGACCGAAAATGCACTTATTGGTTCTGGCTCGGAGGACCAAAAACGTTAGGATTACTCTCCTCTTGTGATCAGTCGAACTCCAGATGTATTGAAAAGCAGACAATTTATTTCAGATGTGTCACACAAATGGATGATGCTTACAGGCCAAAAGATGCAGTAAGAATCATACAAAGAGATGTACATCCCCCCTCCGAATACCTACAATAATATAGCTATAACGCTTCTATTTGCTGAGGAAACACAGATAGCATGCCTGGTACAAAATGGTACTTTATTTCGCTAATTAGTGTTTCCTGTACATTCTTGTTCTACCATATATGGTTAAGCCTAATCATCCTACAACTTACTATGGAGTTAGTTAAAGCAAACGATATAGCAAGTTAATACAACAGTGTGCTCAGAAGTCATCTTAAGAAAAGTCTCAGGGTTATTGTTTTTCTAATAGTTTTAATAGTCACACAAATAATCATTTAAAAAACTTTTCTAACAGTACTGTACATCAAGATACTGAATTTACAAGCAAAATTTCAATTATCTTAACCAGACAGTACAGGGCACAGGCTGGATATGCATTGCCCCTGGAATCTCCCCAAGCAATGAAACGGGTAGGACCTAACTCAAGGGAGCAGCAGAAAGAACCTTGTGGCTGAAGGCTGCATCCACAGAGGCCTATACATTCACCTCGTAAAGTTAAAAGACCAGGGGGGCAGCCTCACAAAGCTGGGCAACAGATCTGGATGTCAGAAAGCCCAGGAAACACCAAGCAATATGATTGAGTGAGCACATAAGGTACTGGAGGCACCTTATCTTTGAGAGCATACACTATCACAATTAATATTCTTATTCACCTAGCAACAGCAGACTAAAAGCAGGGTATTTGTTACAAGACCTTGGGAAACCGGCATCCAATTCGCATAAGTGTGAACCCAGCCTAAAGATACATTTCTTTGGAATTTTTTGAAGCAGGACAGAAAGATAAAATGACAATCTCCTTATTTAGGCGGAAGGCTGTTACCACCTTAGGTAGAAAGTAGGGTCTTGGACGCAAGGCCACTTTATCTATGTGAAAAATCAGTAGAGCTCCTTATAAGAGAGCCATTAGAAATACATCTGAAAGACCTGAGAGCCACCAAGAAGGCCACTTTTCAGGAGAGATCACCAAGGGCTGTTCCCTAATGTGTTGAAAGGAGTCAAGTCCACCATTTCTTTCAGTGAGGGAGTTCCCGCCTGGTGTACTTGCAAAGCTCACAAAGTAAGGGTGTCCATAGAATGATATGCAGCAACCCAGGTGTTGACCATTCTGTAGCGAAATCTTAATGGGAAAAGGGTGGGAGCTAGTAGTACTAAGTACCTTATAAGAGTTTTGGGAGGATGTGCTGGTAATAAACTAAGCTCTAAATGGTGAAATTTTTACTGCCAAGTTTAACCATATAATGCAAACCGCCGTCATTGTACGTCTGTATTTTGATGCTAAATATCGTTATGGCAGCAGCTAGCTGCCATTACCTCGGTATTTTCAGCAACGGTGGGTGGTTCTCTTTAGGATAAAAGTGGTCTCTGTGACTGATTTGCCGCAAGATCACTTTAATCGGGGGCGGGAAAGGGCCCCCCTCCCGCCACGCTCTGGACGTCTCCGCCGCTTACGGGAGCCATCGGTACCGGCAGTGACGATTGTGTCCCTTCCTCTGACAGGCCTGGAGCCGAGTGAGGGAAAGATGGCCCCCACTCGGCTCCATAAAATTGGATGGTGGAAGCGACGTCAAACTTCACTTCCGCCCAATGGTCTTAAAGGGGAACATGGTTTTTTTTGCAAACCACATGCATCACTGCGATCGTTACAGCGAGAGCAATAATTCTAGACCTCCTCTGTAACTCAAAACTAGTAACCTGCAGAAATGTTTAAATGTCACCTATGGAGATTTTTAAGGGTCAGTTTGTCGCCATTCCATTAGCGGGCGCAATTTTGAAGCATGACATGTTTGGTATCAATTTACTTGGCGTAACATTATCTATCACAGTATAAAAAAAAATTGGGCTAACTTTACTTTTTTTTTTTTTTAACAAAAAAATTGCGCCTGTAAGACCGATGCACAAATACGGTGTGACAAAGTATTGCAACACCCGCCATTTTATTCTCTAGGGCATTGGTCATCAACCCTGTCCTCAGGGCCCACTAACAGGCCAGGTTTTATGTATTACCTTAGGGAGATGCAGACTAGAATACTGCAATCACTGAGCAGCAAATTATATCACATGTAATGTATTTCAGTTATCTTGCAAACCTAGCCTGTTAGTGGGCCCTGAGGACAGGGTTGATTACCACTGTTCTAGGGTGTCTGAAAAAATATATATGTTTGGGGGTTCTAAGTAATTTTCTAGAAAGAAAAACTTATTTTAACAAGTGTCAAAAAGAGGCTCGTTCCTTAAGTGGTTAAACACACTCAAACACATTCCAGCTTCCTGATAGCTCAAGGTGTTACAGAATTTACAGCGATCTGGTTGCACTGCTTCTATAGTAGAAGGTAGTGAAGGGTTGATTAAAGAAATAAAATAAAAGGCAAAAATAAATACTGATATTCCTTGTTTAATGAATTACCCGTTTAACGACCGCTCAGACTTACGACCAGCTCTCCAGACCCACGCAGGACGTTATGTCATCACTCTGCATCGGCCTCGTTCTCACTCCCGCTGTTTTACAGGTATATACTGTACTGTTCTCCTAAATGCCCCTTCCAGCGCTCTTTATATTGTACTGTTTTATGTCTTTATGTACAGTAATGTAATGTGTGCTTGTACTGTACAGGTATTGCCCACACAATGTCAGAAAAATGAAAAAGCATGCTTGCACCTGCAGAAAGTGCTCAGAAAAAAAGAAAAGCTATTGATCTTAACCACTTGCCGACCGCCTAACGCATATATACGGCGGCAGAATGGCACGGGCAGGCAGAATCACGTACCTGTACGTGATCTGCCTCCCGCGGGTGGGGGGTCCGATCGGACCCCCCCCCGGTGCCATAGGCGGTCGGCTCTCGTTCGCGGGCGATGAGAGGTGAGGGGGAGGCCATCCATTGTTGGCCACCCCCTCCCGATCGCTCCCAGCGAATGGAAACGCTTCCTTTCCCTCTGTAATGTAAACAGAGGGAAAGGAAGTGATGTCATCTCTCCTCGAGTCAGTCTTTTTGATCCGACGCAGAGGAGAGAAGACATCCAAGTAAGTGCACCAACACTACACTTACAGTAGAACACGCAGGCACACATTTCACCCCCCCGTCACCCCCCGATCACCCCCCTGTACCCCCTGTCACTCTGTCACCAATAGCAGTTTTTTTTTTTTTGCATTGGTGTCAGTTTGTGTCAGTTACAAGTGTTAGGGCAGTTAGGTTAGCCCCCTTTAGGTCTAGGGTACCCCCCTTTAGGTCCAGGGTACCCCCCTAACCCCCCCTAATAAAAGTTAACCCCTTGATTACCCCCCGTCGCCAGTGTCGCTAAGCGATCGTTTTTCTGATCGCTGTATTAGTGACACAGGTGACGCTAGTTAGGGAGGTAAGTATATAGGTTCGCTGTCAGTGTTTTATAGCGACAGGGACCCCCATATACTACCTGCTAAAGGTTTTAACCCCTTGATTGCCCCCTAGTTAACCCTTTCACCAGCGATCACCGTATAAGTGTTACGGGTGACGCTGGTTAGCTAGTTTGTTTTTTGTAGTTTATTACAGTTTATTATAGTTTATTATAGTTTTAGGGCACCCGCCGTTTATTACCTTATAAAGGTTTAACCCCCTAATTGCCCGGCGGTGATATAAGTTAAGTTTTTAGGATCTGATAAGGTCTGCGTCGCCCCAGGCAGCGTCAGGTTAGCGCCAGTACCGCTAAAACCCACGCACGCAGCATACACCTCCCTTAGTGCTATAGTATCTGAACAGATCGATATCTGATCCGATCAGATCTATACTCCCCAGCAGTTTAGGGTTCCCTGAAACGCAGTGTTAGCGGGATCAGCCCAGATACCTGCTAGCACCTGCGTTTTGCTCCTCGGCCCAGCCCAGCCCAGCCCACCCAAGTGCAGTATCGATCGATAACTGTCACTTACAAAACACTAAGCACACATAACTGCAGCGTTCGCAGAGTCAGGCCTGATCCCTGCGATCGCTAACAGTTTTTTGGTAGCGTTTTGAATCAGTCGCTAACAGTCAGGAGCTTTTTTGCCTGTGAGTCTCACTAGTGTACCCCTAAATTTAGAGGCCAAAATGGCAAATCGAAGGTACACTAGTGAAGAGGCCTACAGGATTCTGAGTATGACAGATAGTGAAGAGGAAGTCACTCATCTGTCAAGTTCAGGCTCAGAATACGAACCTGTAGAGGACAGCGGCTCCATGACAGATAGCTCTGACGACGGAGTTGTGGTCCCTGCTAGGGTCAGGCGTACCAGACCCCGAACTTCTTCTGTCCTTGAAGTGCAAGAACCGCAGGGCTCTCGTATGGAGCAGAGAGGTACTAGTGCCGCTACTCCTTCTGGTGAACTGGCAAGCACCAGCGGCCTAGTACACCCTGGTCGTACATCCAGCACTGCAGTATCACGTGGTGACGTGGCGAGTCCCATAAGTGCAGTTCAAGCTGGCGAGGTGGCAAGCACAAGTAGCGTCCCGCTGCCACCAAGAAGACGAACACAGGCCCGTCGTGCCCATAGTGCCCTTCCTGCTGCATTCGCCAATCCGAATTGGGAACCCACCACTTCTGCAGCACCCGTACTTCCCCCTTTCACTGGCCAACCCGGAATTCAGGTGGAAACAGTTGACTTTACGCCACTGGATTTTTATTCGCTGTTTTTCACCGAAGATCTCTATAGATCTATTGTGGACCAAAGCAATTTGTACGCTGGTCAACACATTGCCACTATTCCCCAGTCCTCCCTTGCCAGAGATTGGAGACCAATTACGGTCTCCGCATTTAAGATCTTTCTGGGCCTTTCCCTCCTCATGGGCATAACCAAAAAGAGTGAGTTGCGGTCATATTGGTCCACTGACCCAATTCACCATATGCCCGTGTTCTCTGCCTCCATGGCCAGGGCACGATACGAGCAAATTTTGCGGTTCATGCACTTCAACGACAATGAACTCTGTCGTCCTCGTGGAGACCCTGCATACGATCGGCTCTACAAAATTCGGCCCCTCGTAAACCACTTCAACCAACGTTTTGCAGACTTGTTTACCCCCCATCAAGTTGTCTGCGTTGATGAGTCCCTGATTAAGTTTTCTGGCCGCTTGTCCTTCAAACAGTACCTTCCCAGCAAGCGTGCCAGATACGGGGTCAAGATATATAAGCTCTGTGACAGGGCCACAGGCTATACATGTAGATTTATGGTTTACGAGGGCAAAGATAGTCACGTAGAGCCGATCAACTGCCCTGACTACATAGGAAGCGCTGGCAAGATAGTGTGGGACTTGGTGTCACCCTTATTCGGAAAGGGGTACCACTTGTACGTGGACAATTATTATACGAGCGTGCCACTTTTTAGTCACTTGTTTGATCATCAGATTGGAGCATGTGGCACCGTGCGACCTAATCGCCGGGGCTTTCCCCAGCGGCTTGTAGAGTCCCGTCTTAGGCTGGGGGAGAGAGCCTGCTTGAAGTATAATAATTTGCTCGCTATGAAGTGGAGGGACAATAAGAATGTTTTCGTTCTTACCTCCCTTCATGCAGACACGACGACCCAAATTACTACGGCGACTGGTGTTGTGGAGAAACCCCTCTGTGTCCACGAATACAACCTTAATATGGGAGGGGTGGACCTCAACGACCAGTTGTTGGCGCCGTACCTAATTGCCCGTAAGGCCAGACGCTGGTACAAAAAAGTGTCTGTTTATTTATTTCAATTGGCTTTGCTGAATGCTCATGTGCTATACAGAGCTTCAGGACGGACTGGATCCTTCCTTAAATTCCAGGAAGAGATCGTCAGAGCCCTTCTGTATCCAGACGGTGCTCCACCTCACCTTCCCCAACCAGATGCAGTAAGCCGGCTGCATGGGAGGCATTTTCCTTATGTCCTCCAGAGTACCCCTACCCAACGAGCCCCCCAAAAAAGATGTCGTGTCTGCAGCAAGCGCGGATTTAGGCGTGACACCCGGTATTATTGTCCCTCCTGTCCTGACAATCCTGGTCTATGCATTGGTGAATGTTTTGAACGCTACCATACACTAGTGGAGTATTAGCGTAGGGTTCAGCACGGCACAGACTAGGCACACTAACACAGGGTCTCCCAAGATGCCATCGCATTTTGAGAGACCCAAACCTGGTACAGTTACAGTTAAAAGTTAAAGTTACTAAAAAAAGTGTTAAAAAAAATAAAAAATAAAAAAAAAAATAAAAAAATAAAAATACAAAAAAAATGTAAAATAAAAAAAACCAAAAATAGTTGTCGTTTTATTGTTCTCTCTCTCTATTCTCTCTCTATTGTTCTGCATTCTATACTGCAATGTTTTTTATACTTTGTTTTTTTATTGTTAACCACTTTTTTGTTTTCAGGTACGCCATTCAGCTGCAGAGCGGATTTATTTATCTTGACAGCAACAGCGTTTGCTCCCACGATATATAAAGCCGTGACTCCAGCGCTGTCGGAGGTGATTTCACCACCACAGTTACATACTTCAGCATATATGCCGAAGCGTGGGGGCAGCAGTGGGTGGAGGAGCAATTTGCTCCTGCCTTTTGCGGGAGGATGCCCCCATGCTTCGGCATATATATATTTTAGGTAGGCACAGGTTGCGTTAAATGTTTTATTTTTTACTATGGTTTTTTTTGTATTTGCTTTGCAGGTATGGTAAGTATTACTGTTATACTGTAATGTTACTTTGTTTTTTTGTTAACCATCATTTGCTTAGCAGGTACGCCATTCAGTTGCAGCGCGGATTTATTTATCTTGACAGCAACAGCGTTTGCTCCCACGATATATAAAGCCGTGACTCCAGCGCTGTCGGAGGTGATTTCACCACCACAGTTACATACTTCAGCATATATGCCGAAGCGTGGGGGCAGCAGTGGGTGGAGGAGCAATTTGCTCCTGCCTTTTGTGGGAGGATGCCCCCATGCTTCGGCATATATATATTTTAGGTAGGCACGGGTTGCGTTAAATGTTTTATTTTTTACTATGGTTTTTTTTGTATTTGCTTTGCAGGTATGGTAAGTATTACTGTTATACTGTAATGTTACTTTGTTTTTTTGTTAACCATCATTTGCTTAGCAGGTACGCCATTCAGTTGCAGCGCGGATTTATTTATCTTGACAGCAACAGCGTTTGCTCCCACGATATATAAAGCCGTGACTCCAGCGCTGTCGGAGGTGATTTCACCACCACGGTTACATACTTCAGCATATATGCCGAAGCGTGGGGGCAGCAGTGGGTGGAGGAGCAATTTGCTCCTGCCTTTTGTGGGAGGATGCCCCCATGCTTCGGCATATATAAATGGTGCATGTATGCCCATCATTAGAAGTGGGCGGATGAAGGGAGGTATTCTAATGGTGGGCATACCCACTGATCAATATCTTTTTTTCGTTCAGCCCACAGGCTGCATGAAAAAAAAGTTTACAATACAAGGACCAGCAACGTACTGGTATGTTGCTGGACTTTGAGTGGTTATACCAGAATGATGCCTGCAGGTTTAGGTATCATCTTGGTATCATTCTTTTCAGCCAGCGGTCGGCTTTCATGTAAAAGCAATCCTAGCGGCTAATTAGCCTCTAGACTGCTTTTACAAGCAGTGGGAGGGATCCCCCCCCACCGTCTTCCATGTTTTTCTCTGGCTCTCCTGGCCCAACAGGGAACCTGAGAATGCAGCCGGTGATTCGGCCAGCTGACCATAGAGCTGATCAGAGACCAGAATGGCTCCAATCATCTCTATGGCCTAAGAAACCGGAAGCTACGAGCATTTCATGACTTAGATTTCGCCGGATGTAAACAGCGCCATTGGGAAATTGGGAAAGCATTTTATCACACCGATATTGGTGTGGTCAGATGCTTTGAGGGCAGAGGAGAGATCTAGGGTCTAATAGACCCCAATTTTTTCAAAAAAGAGTACCTGTCACTACCTATTGCTATCATAGGGGATATTTACATTCCCTGAGATAACAATAAAAATGATTAAAAAAAAAATAAAAATGAAAGGAACAGTTTAAAAATAAGAAAAAAAATTAAAAAATTAATAAAGAAAAAAAAAAAAAAAAAAAAAAGCACCCCTGTCCCCCCCTGCTCCCGCGCAAAGGCGAACGCAAGCGTCGGTCTGGCGTCAAATTTAAACAGCAATTGCCCCATGCATGTGAGGTATCACCGCGAAGGTCAGATCGAGGGCAGTAATTTTAGCAGTAGACCTCCTCTGTAAATCTAAAGTGGTAACCTGTAAAGGCTTTTAAAGGCTTTTAAAAATGTATTTAGTTTGTCGCCACTGCACGTTTGTGCGCAATTTTAAAGCATGTCATGTTTGGTATCCATGTACTCGGCCTAAGATCATCTTTTTTATTTCATCAAACATTTGGGCAATATAGTGTGTTTTAGTGCATTAAAATTTTAAAAAGTGTGTTTTTTCCCCAAAAAATGCGTTTGAAAAATCGCTGCGCAAATACTGTGTGAAAAAAAAAAATGAAACACCCACCATTTTAATCTGTAGGGCATTTGCTTTAAAAAAATATATAATGTTTGGGGGTTCAAAGTAATTTTCTTGCAAAAAAAAATAATTTTTTCATGTAAACAAAAAGTGTCAGAAAGGGCTTTGTCTTCAAGTGGTTAGAAGAGTGGGTGATGTGTGACATAAGCTTCTAAATGTTGTGCATAAAATGCCAGGACAGTTCAAACCCCCCCCAAATGACCCCATTTTGGAAAGTAGACACCCCAAGCTATTTGCTGAGAGGCATGTCGAGTCCATGGAATATTTTATATTGTGACACAAGTTGCGGGAAAAAGACAATTTTTTTTTTTTTTTTTTGTACAAAGTTGTCACTAAATGATATATTGCTCAAACATGCCATGGGAATATGTGAAATTACACCCCAAAATGCATTCTGTTGCTTCTCCTGAGTATGGGGATACCACATGTGTGAGACTTTTTGGGAGCCTAGCGGCGTACGGGACCCCGAAAACCAATCACCGCCTTCAGGCTTTCTAAGGGCGTAAATTTTTGATTTCACTCTTCACTGCCTATCACAGTTTCGGAGGCCATGGAATGCCCAGATGGCACAAACCCCCCCCAAATGACCCCATTTTGGAAAATAGACACCCAAAGCTATTTGCTGAGAGGTATAGTGAGTATTTTGCAGACCTCACTTTTTGTCACAAACTTTTGAAATTTGAAAAAAGAAAAAAAAAAATATGTTTTTCTTGTCTTTCTTCATTTTCAAAAACAAATGAGAGCTGCAAAATACTCACCATGCCTCTCAGCAAATAGCTTGGGGTGTCTACTTTCCAAAATGGGGTCATTTGGGGGGGTTTTGTGCCATCTTGGCATTTTATGGCCTTCAAAACTGTGATAGGTAGTGAGGAGTGAAATCAAAAATTTATGCCCTTAGAAATCCTGAAGGCGGTGCTTGGTTTTCGGGGCTCCGTACGCGGATAGGCTCCCAAAAAGTCCCACACATGTGGTATCCCCGTACTCAGGAGAAGCAGCAGAATGTATTTTGGGGTGTAATTCCACATATGCCCATGGCATGTTTGAGCAATATATCATTTTGTGACAACTTTGTGCAAAAAAAAAAAAAAAAAAAAAATTGTCACTTTCCCGCAACTTGTGTCAAAATATAAAATATTCCATGGACTCATCATGCCTCTCAGCAAATAGCTTGGGGTGTCTACTTTCCAAAATGGGGTCATTTGGGGGGGGTTTGTGCCATCTGGGCATTTTATGGCCTTCAAAAATGTGATAGGTAGTGAGGAGTGAAATCACAACTTTACGCCCTTAGAAATCCTGAAGGCGGTGCTGGGTTTTCGGGGCCCTGTACGCGGCTAGGCTCCCAAAAAGTCCCACACATGTGGTATCCCCATACTCAGGAGAATCAGCAGAATGTATTTTGGGGTGCAATTCCACATATGCCCATGGCCTGTGTGAGCAATATATCATTTAGTGACAACTTTGTGCAAAAAAAAAAAAAATTGTCACATTCCCGCAACTTGTGTCAAAAAATAAAATATTCCATGGACTCAACATGCCTCTCAGCAAATAGCTTGGGGTGTCTACTTTCCAAAATGGGGTCATTTGGGGGGGGTTTGTGCCATCTTGGCATTTTATGGCCTTCAAAACTGTGATAGGTAGTGAGGAGTGAAATCAAAAATTTATGCCCTTTGAAATCCTGAAGGCGGTGCTTGGTTTTTGGGGCCCCGTACGCGGCTAGGCTCCCAAAAAGTCCCACACATGTGGTATCCCCGTACTCAGGAGAAGCAGCTAAATGTATTTTGGGGTGCAATTCCACATATGCGCATGGCCTGTGTGAGCAATATATCATTTAGTGACAACTTTTTGTAATTTTTTTTTTTTTTTTGTCATTATTCAATCACTTGGGACAAAAAAAATAAATATTCAATGGGTTCAACATGCCTCTCAGCAATTTCCTTGGGGTGTCTACTTTCCAAAATGGGGTCATTTGGGGGGGTTTTGTACTGCCCTGCCATTTTAGCACCTCATGAAATGACATAGGCAGTCATAAAATAAAAGCTGTGTAAATTCCAGAAAATGTACCCTAGTTTGTAGACGCTATAACTTTTGCGCAAACCAATAAATATACGCTTATTGACATTTTTTTTTACCAAAGACATGTGGCCGAATACATTTTGGCCTAAATGTATGACTAAAATTGAGTTTATTGGATTTTTTTTATAACAAAAAGTAGAAAATATCATTTTTTTTCAAAATTTTCGGTCTTTTTCCGTTTATAGCGCAAAAAATAAAAACGGCAGAGGTGATCAAATACCATCAAAAGAAAGCTCTATTTGTGGGAAGAAAAGGACACAAATTTCGTTTGGGTACAGCATTGCATGACCGCGCAATTAGCAGTTAAAGCGACGCAATGCCGAATTGTAAAAAGTGCTCTGGTCAGGAAGGGGGTAAAACCTTCCGGGGCTGAAGTGGTTAATATGAAACTGAAGATCATTAAGGACTATGAGGTTGGCAAGACAGTTAAAGAAATAGCAAGTGAATTGGAACTTTCTACAATTTCAACAATCCTAAAGGATAAGGATAGAGTGAAAGAGGCAGTAAAAGCATCGACAGGATATCAAGCCATAACTAGGCAGCGGAAAGGCCTCATTCATGAAATGGAGAAAATGCTGGTGGTATGGATTGACGTCCAAATAGAAAAAGAATGCCAACAAGTCTTTTATTGATTCAAACCAAAACAGAGTATTTTTGAGAATTTGAAAGTGCACAAAGGAGAAGAATCGACTGAAACATTTACAGCAAGCCATGGATGATTTCCAAGGTTTCGTGGGAGATTCAACCTCCATAATCGGACTATCAGTGGGGAGGCTGCAAGTGCAGATGTGGAAGCAGCTGAAAAATTTGTGGTTGAATTTGATAAAATCATCGAAAAATTTGGCTACCTTAAAGAGCAGATATTTAACGTGGATGAATCTGGACTTTTTTTTGGAAAAAAATGCCCGAAAAGTTCTACATACACAAAGATGATAAAACAATGCCTGGTTTTAAGGCTTTTAAGACAGGGTCACGTTGTTGTTGGGAAGAAATGTTGCTGGGTTCAAGTTAAAGCCTCTCCTCATCTATCGTTCACAGAACCCACGTGCATTCAAGCAGGTTAGTAAGCACACACTGCCTGTTTATTATCGTGCAAATAACAAAGCATGGATGACACAAGCGTTATTTGAGGACTAGTTCATCAATTGTTTTATACCCTCGGTCAAGCTTTATTGTCAGCAAAAGGGTGTTCCCTTTAACCACTTCAGCCCCAGAAGGATTTACCCCCTTCCTGACCAGAGCACTTTTTACAATTTGGCACTGCGTCGCTTTAACTGCTAATTGCGCGGTCATGCAATGCTGTACCCAAACGAAATTTGCGTCCTTTTTTTCCCACAAATAGAGCTTTCTTTTGATCGTATTTGATCACCTCTGCGTTTTTAATTTTTTGCGCTATAAACGGAAAAAGACCGAAAATTTTGAAAAAAAAAAAAGATATTTTCTACTTTTTATTATAAAAAAACCCCAATAAACTCAATTTTAGTCATACATTTAGGCCAAAATGTATTCGGTCACATGTCTTTGGTAAAAAAAAAAAATGTCAATAAGCGTATATTTATTGGTTTGCGCAAAAGTTATAGCGTCTACAAACTAGGGTACATTTTCTGGAATCTACACAGCTTTTAGTTTATGACTGCCTATGTCATTTCTTGAGGTGCTAAAATGGCAGGGCAGTACGAAACCCACCCAAATGACCCCATTTTGGAAGGTAGACACCCTAAAGGGAAATTGCTGAGAGGCATGTTGAGTCCATTAAATTTTTTTGTCCCAAGTGATTGAATAATGATAAAAAAAAAAAAAATTACAAAAAGTTGTTACTAAATGATATATTGCTCACACATGCCATGGTTATATGTGAAATTGCGCCCCGAAATACATTTAGCTGCTTCTCCTAAGTATGGGGATACCACATGTGTGGGACTTTTTGGGAGCCTAGCCCCGTACGGGGCCCCGAAAACCAAGCACCGCCTTCAGGATTTCTAAGGGCGTAAATTTTTTATTTCACTCCGCACTACCCATCAGTTTTGAAGGTCATAAGATGGCACAAAACCCCCCCAAATGACCTCATTTTGGAAAGTAGACACTCCAAGCTATTTGCTGAGAGGCATGTTGAGTCCATGGAATATTTTATATTTTGACACAAGTTGCGGGAAAATTACAAACTTTTTTTTTTTGCACAAAGTTGTCACTATATGATATATTGCTCAAACATACCATGAGGATATGTGGAATTACACCCCAAAATACATTCTGCTGCTTCTCCTGAGTACGGGGATACCACCTGTGGGACTTTTTGGGAGCCTAGCCGCGTACGGGGCCCCGAAAACCAAGCACTGCCTTCAGGATTTCTATGGGCGTAAATTTTTGATTTCACTCCTCACTACAAATCACAGTTTCGAAGGCCATAAAATGCCAAGATAGCACAAAACCCCCACAAATGACCCCATGTTGTAAAGTAGACACCCCAAGCTATTTGCTGAGAGGCATGGTGAGTATTTTGCAGCTCTCATTTGTTTTTGAAAATGAAGAAAGACAAGAAAAATGTATTTTTTTTTCTTTTTTCAATTTTAAAAATTTTGTGACAAAAAGTGAGGTCTGCAAAATACTAACTATACCTCTCAGCAAATAGCTTGGGGTGTCTACTTTCCAAAATGGGGTCACTTGGTGGGGGGGGGGGTTTGTGCCGCCTGGGCATTTCATGGCCTCCGAAACTGTGATAGGCAGTGAAGAGTGAAATAAAAAATTTACACCCTTAGAAAGCCGCGGCTAGGCTCCCACAAAGTCTCACATGTGGTATCCCTGTACTCAGGAGAAGCAACAGAATGTATTTTGGGGTGTAAGTTCACATATTCCATGGCATTCCCAAAGCGCTGACACTTTTTGTTTACATGAAAAAATTATTTTTTTTGCAAGAAAATTACTTTGAACCCCCAAAAATTATATATTTTTTAAAGCAAATGCCCTGCAGATTAAAATGGTGGGAGTTTCATTTTTTTTTCACACAGTATTTGCACAGCGATTTTTCAAACACTTTTTTTGGGAAAAAACACACTTTTTTAAATTTTAATGCACTAAAACACACTATATTGCCCAAATGTTTGATGAAATAAAAAAAGATGATCTTAGGCCGAGTACATGGATACCAAACACGACATGCTTTAAAATTGCGCACAAACGTGCAGTTACGACAAACTAAATACATTTTTAAAAGCCTTTACAGGTTACCACTTTAGATTTACAGAGAAGGCCTACTGCTAAATTTACTGTCCTCGATCGGACCTTCGTGGTGATACCTCACATGCATGGTGCAATTGCTGTTTACATTTGACGTCAGACCGACGCTTGCGTTCGCCTTTGCGCGAGAGCAGGGGGGACAGGGGTGCTTTTTTTTTTTCTTTATTATTATTTTGCTTTTGTATCTTATTTTTAAACTGTTCCTTTCATTTTTTTTAAATCAATTTTATTGTTATCTCAGGGAATGTAAATATCCCCTATGATAGCAATAGGTAGTGGCAGGTACTCTTTTTTTGAAAAAAATGGGGTCTATTAGACCCTACATCTCTCCTCTGCTCTCAAAGCATCTGACCACACCAAGATCAGTGTGATAAAATGCTTTCCCAATTTCCCAATGGTGCTGTTTACATCCGGCGAAATCTAAGTCATAAAATGCTCGTAGCTTCCGGTTTCTTAGGCCATAGAGATGTTTGGAGCCATTCTGGTCTCTGATCAGCTCTATGGTCAGCTGGCCGAATCATCGGCTGCATTCTCAGGTTCCCTGTTGGGACAGGAGAGCCAGAGAAAAACATGGAAGATGGTGGGGGGGGGGCATTCCCTCCCACTGCTTGTAAAAGCAGTCTAGAGGCTAATTAGCCGCTAGGATTGCTTTTACATGAAAGCCGACCGCTGGCTGAAAAGAATGATACCAAGATGATACCTAAACCTGCAGGAATCATTCTGGTATAACCACTCAAAGTCCAGCAACATACCAGTACGTTGCTGGTCCTTGTTGGGCATATATTGTAAACTTTACCATGCAGCCTGTGGGCTGAACGAAAAAAAGAGATTGATTGGTGGGTATGCCCACCATTAGACTACCTCCCTTCATCCACCCACTTCTAATGATGGGCATACATGCACCGTTTATATATGCCAAAGCATGGGGGCATCCACCCCAAAAGGTAGGAGCAAATCGCTCCTCTGCCCCTGCTGCCCCCATGCTTCGGCATATATGCTTTTTTTTTTTTTTAACTGTGGTGGTGAAATCACCTCCGACAGTGCTGGAGTCACGGCTTTATGTATCGTGGGAGCAAACGCTGTTGCTGTCAAGATAAATATATCCGCGCTGCAACTGAATGGCGTACCTGCTAAGCAAATGATGGTTAACAATAAAACAAAGTAACATTACAGTATAACAGTAAGACTTACCATACCTGCAAAGCAAATACAAAAAAAAATAGTAAAAAATAAAACATTTTTTAACGCAACCTGTGCCTAAAATATATATATGCCGAAGCATGGGGGCATCCACCCCCAAAAGGTAGGAGCAAATCGCTCCTCCGCCCCTGCTGCCCCCATACTTTGGCACATATGCTCTTTTTTTTAACTGTGGTGGTGAAATCGCCTCCGACAGCGCTGGAGTCACGGCTTTATGCATTGTGGGAGCAAACGCTGTTGCTGTCAAGATAAATAAATCCGCTCTGCAGCTGAATGGCGTACCTGAAAACAAAAAAATGGTTAAAAATAAAACAAAGTAAACAGAAAAGTATAATAAATTTCATGATAAAACATAATAAAACATTGAAGAATTGAATACAGTAAAAAAAGAGCAGAACAATAGAGAGAACAATAAAACGACAACTATTTTTGTTTTTTTTATTTTATATATATATTTTTTTACACTTTTTTTTGTAACTGTAACCTGTTCCAGGTTCGGGTCTCTCAAAATGCGATGGCATCTTGGGAGACCCTGTGAAAGTGTGCCTAGTCTGTGCAGTGCTGTACCCTACGCTAATACTTAACTAGTGTATAGTAGCGTTCAAAACATTCACCAATGCAAAGACCAGGATTGTCAGGACAGGAGGGACAATAATAGTGGGTGTCACGCCTATATCCGCGCTTGCTGCAGACACAACATCTTTTTGGGGGGGGGGGGGGCTCGTTGGGTAGGGGTACTCGGGAGGACATAAAGAAAATACCTCTCATGCATCCGGCTTACTGCATTTGGTTGGGGAAGGTGAAGTGGAGCACCGTCTGGAAACAGAAGGGCTCTGACGATCTCTTCCTAGAATTTAAGGAAGGATCCAGTCCGTCCTGAAGCTCTGTATAGCACATGAGCGTTCAGCAAAGCCAACTGAAATAAACAGACACTTTCTTGTACCAGCGTCTGGCCTTACGGGCAATTAGGTACGGCGCCAACAACTGGTCTGTGAGGTCCACCCCTCCCATATTTTGGTCATATTCGTGGACACAGAGGGGTTTCTCCACAACACCAGTCGCCATAGTAATTTGGACCGTCGTGTCTGCATGAAGGGAAGTAAGAACGAAAACATTCTTATGATCTCACCACATCATAGCTAGCAAGTTATTACACTTGAAGCGGGCTCTCTCCCCCAGCCTAAGACGGGAATCTACAAGCCGCTGGGGAAAGTCCTGGCGATTAGGTCGCACGGTGCCACATGCTCCAACCTGCTGATCAAACAAGTGACTAAAAAGTGGCACGCTTGTGTAATAATTGTCCACATATAAGTGGCACCCCTTTCCGAATAAGGGTGACACCAAGTCCCACACAATCTTGCCAGCGCTTTCTATGTAGTCAGGGCAGTTTGTCGGCTCTTACGTGGCTATCTTTTCCCTCATAAACCATAAAACTACATGTATAGCCTGTGGCCCTGTCACAGAGCTTAAACATCTTGACCTCGTATCTGGCACGCTTGCTGGGAAGATACTGTTTGAATGACAAGCGGCCAGAAAACGGGGACTCATCAACGCAGACAACTTGATGGGGAGTAAACAAATCTGCAAAACGTTGAAGTGGTTTACGAGGGGCCGAATTTTGTAGAGCTGATCGTATCCAGGGTCTCCACGAGGACGACAAAGTTTATTGTCATTGAAGTGCATGAACCGCAAGATCTGCTCATATTGTGCCCTGGTCATGGAGGCAGAGAACAAGGGCATATGGTGAATTGGGTCAGTGGACCAATATGACCGCAACTCACTCTTTTTAGTTATGCCCATGTTGAGGGAAAGGCCCAGAAAGAGCTTAAATTCAGAAACCGTAATTGGTTTCCAATCTCTGGCAAGGGAGGACTGGGGAATAGTGGTGATGTGTTGACCAGCGTACAAATTGCTTTGCTCCACAATAGATCTATAGAGATCTTCGGTGAAAAATTGCGAATAAAAATCAAGTGAAGTAAAATCAACTGTTTCCACCTGAATGCCGGGTTGGCCAGTGAATGGGGGAAGTACGGGTGCTGCAGAAGTGGTGGGTTCCCAATTAGGATTGGCAAATGCAGCAGGAAGGGCACTATGGGCACGTGTTCGTCTTCTTGGTGGCAGCGGGACACTACTTGTGCTTGCCACCTCACCAGCTTGAACTGCACTTATGGGATTCGCCACGTCACCACCTGATACTGCAGTGCTGGATTGACTACGACCAGGGTGTACTAGGCCGCTGGTGCTTGCCAGTTCACCAGAAGGAATAGCGGCACTAGTACTGCTCTGCTCCATACGAGGGACTTGCGGTTCTTGCACATCAACAACAGAAGAAGATTGGGGTCTGGTACGCCTGATCTTGGCAGGGACCACAACTCCGTCCTCAGAATTATCAGTCATGGAGCCGCTGTTCTCTACAGGATTGTATTCTGAGCCTGAATCTGACAGATGAGTGACTTCCTCTTCACTATCTGTCATGCTCAGAAACATGTAGGCCTCTTCACTAGTGTACCTTCGATTTGCCATTTTGGGCTCTAAATTTAGTGGCACACTAGTGACACTCAAAAAAGCTCCCGTTAGCGACTGTATCAAAACGCTACCAAAAAAACTGTTAGCGATCGCAAGGATCAGGCCTGACTCTGCGAACGCTGCAGTTAAATGTGTTTAGTGTGACAGTGATCGATCGATACTGCACTTGGATGGGCTGGGCTGGGTGGAGGGGCTAAACGCAAGTGCTAGCAGGTATCTGGGCTGATCCCGCTAACACTGCGTTTTTGGGAACCCTAAACTGCTGGGGACACTAGTATAGATCTGATCAGATCAGATATTGATCCGTTCAGATACTATACCACTAAGGGAGGTGTATGCTGCGTGTGTGGGTGTTAGCAGTACTGGCACCAAAATGACGCTGCCTGGGGCGACGCAGACCCTATCTGACCCTAAAACGTAACTTATATCACCGCCGGACGATCAGGTGGTTAAACCTTTATTAGGTAATAAACGGCGGGTGCCCTGAAACTATAAAAAACAAACTAACCAGCGTCATCCGTAACAGTTATACGGTGATCACTGGTGAAAGGGTTAACTAGCGGGCAATCAGGGGGTTAAAACCTTTACTAGGTAGTATATGGGGGTGCCTGACGCTATAAAACCCTGACGGCGAACCTAAATACTTACCTCCCTAACTAGCGTCACCTGTGACACTAATACAGCTATCAGAAAAACGATCGTTTAGTGACACTGGCGACAGGGAGGTGATCAAGGGGTAAAACTTTATTAGGGGGGGTTAGGGGGGTACCCTAGACCTAAAGGGGCCTAACACTAACTGCCCTACCACTTATAACTGTCACAAAATGACACCAATGCAATAAGAAAAAAAAAACAAAACTGCTATTGGTGTCACTGTGACAGGGGGTACAGGGGGGTGAAAAGTGTGCCTAGAGTGTTCTGTTAGTGTAGTGTTGTGCAGACCTACTCTCCTCGGCGCCGGAATGAAAAGACTGACACGAGGAGAGATGACATCACTTCCTCTGTTGCTGTTTACATTACAGCAGCAGAGGAAGATTGTCATTCGTTGGGAGCGATCGCGAGGGGGTGGCCACAAATGAGTGGCCTCCCCCTCAGCACGGATCGCTCCCCTAACGATGCCGACCGCCTCACGTACCAGGTACGTGATTTTGCCTGCCGATGCCATTCTGCCGCAGTATATCTGCGTTAGGCGGTCGGCAAGTGGTTAAAATGATACTCCTGCTTGATAATGCCCCAGGCCACCCCCAGCATTGCGATGACCTACATCCAGACGTAAAGGTAGTGTATCAGCCTAAAAACACAACTGCTATCCTACAACCCATTGATCAGGGTGCAATAGCAACATTCAAGGCATGTTAAGATGAAAGGATTTTGCGCTTCAAATCTATCACATAATAAGTGAAAAATGGCTAACACATAGTGTGAAACTAATGCATAAGTATACAAAGAAAAATAATTTATACTA
Source organism: Aquarana catesbeiana (assembly GCF_042186555.1). Taxonomy (NCBI): domain Eukaryota; kingdom Metazoa; phylum Chordata; class Amphibia; order Anura; family Ranidae; genus Aquarana; species Aquarana catesbeiana. The sequence goes on from NC_133335.1 coordinate 105,968,183, forward strand.
ATAGTCCAAATAAACTAATGACTAAATTCCAATATAGTGGAGTGAAAAAGTTCATAAATGGTGAACTGCATCAGCTGGGATCAGATGCATGGAAAAATACATAAATATTGATGGTAATCTTCATATAGAGTGCCGGTGTTACCAGGCTCTCAGAACTCTCACCTTAAGAGAAGTGAATTCAGGCATCGATGGATAGCTTTTAAGTTGATGCTGTGTGTTGTAGCATGATGGTTGTCCAAGTAAACATCTAATGATGGCTGAATTGTCTTCTCAATTTAAGGATAACCTATTGAAAAAAAGGAGGGGTTTTCCCACCTAGGCTCCACCAGTCCAGTGGGATAGAAAGAGGAGGGAGAGAGAAAAAACCTCCAATGGTGTAGTATATTGAGTAAAGGTATTTTATTAAAGCCTAAAAGTGGTCTCTTACATGTTAAAATAATAAAAACAGCATAAAAACAGAAGGAGCGGCGTCTGAGGCGCCTCCTTACGTGACTTCCGGTTACGTCTGCTCTCTGCCACGCCCTACGCGTTATGTCACCGCTCGTGACTTCAACTGGGGACTCACAAGCGGTGACGTAACGCGTAGGGCGTGGCAGAGAGCAGACGTAACGGGAAGTCACGTAAGGAGGCGCCTCAGACGCCGCTCCTTCTGTTTTTATTATTTTAAAATGTAAGAGACCACTTTTAGACTTTAATAAAATACCTTTACTCAATATACTACACCATTGGAGGTTTTTCTCCCTCCTCTTTCTATCCCACCGGGCTGGTGGAGCCTAGGTGGGAAAACCCCTCCTTTTTTTCAATAGGTTATCCTTAAATTGAAAAGACAATTCAGCCATCATTAGATGTTTACTTGGACAACCATCATGCTACAACACACAGCATCAACTTAAAAGATATCCATCGATGCCTGAATTCACTTCTCTTAAGGTGAGAGTTCTGAGAGCCTGGTAACACCGACACTCTCTATATGAAGATTACCATCAATATTCATGTATTTTTCCGTGCATCTGATCCCAGCTGATGCAGTTCACCATTTATGAACTTTTTCACTCCACTATATTGGAATTTAGTCATTAGTTTATTTGGACTATTAGTTTAAATTGTTCTTCTTTGTATACTTATGCATTAGTTTCACACTATGTGTTAGCCATTTTTCACTTATTATGTGATAGATTTGAAGCGCGAAATCCTTTCATCTTAACAGTTATTAGAGTGTAATGTGAACACTTTTGATTTTGCTGCAGTCTATATTAGACATCATCACAGTAGATTCACGTTCATTAGTATCATCATTTTTATTGTTTGGTTGTCACCACGCTCCTTTTCTCACAGTAGCGCGAAGGACATTATCACTAACATTCAAGGCATACTATTTGCACACCACCTTTTCCAAAGCTGTAGCAACAACTGAAAACCATAAAGTTACCCTTCGTGATTTTTGGAAAGCTTACATCATTTTACACTGCATAAAAAAACATTGCATCAGCTTGGGAGGACGTAACAGAAAACTGTACGCAGGGTATAAGGAAAAAAATCTTAAAGCATTTTGTGAACAAAGCAAAGGGATTGATGAAACAGATGTTGAAGGTATAAATCAAAAAAGTGTGCAACTTGCTAACATGATTGACTTAGATGTTGAAGTGACAGATATTAAAGAATTAGTGGAATTTGTTGAGGGAGATCCAGGTAATCAAGATTTAATAGAGTTGGAAGCACAGTAGCACTATGAAAAGGAAGAGGGGAAAAAAAAGGAGGAAACGATGGAAGAAGTACAAAAGAAGTTCACAGTCAGGGGGTTAGCTGGCGTGTTCTCAAAAGTGAATATAGCTTTATTACAATTAGAGAGTATGGACCCAAATGTTGAAAGGTTCCCTAAAGTGGAATAGCAGATAAAGGAACAATGTTATCGTGAAATTTATGAAGAAAAAAAGAAAATTACAAAGCAGAGCACCTTAAAGCAGACAGTCATTTTTTAAACTTTCATTCAGTGAAACCTTCACCCTTCGCTGTGCACTAATTGAGAAAAAAAAAAAAATGTAGTTTTGTGGAATTAAATACCCTATTTTCTTTACTTCCTCTCTCTGCTTCTAAAACGCCTAGGCGTTTGACGCTGTTTCCAGGATACTGCAAAAGGTCCATGCGCTCTATACACAGAGTGGAGATAATTTCGGCTGGGGAAAGGAGGATTGCCTTTCTATTTTTATATGGACATTTCATCACCTGTAAATAACTGCAAACGTTTCTAAAGCTTCTGACATCTAAGAAGAGGATCAATATGCCATCAAGCGGTGTTGTGTGTGTGAGCTCCTGTGTGAGTGTGCCCGTGTGAGTGTGTGCCCCTGTGTAAGTAAACCCCTGTGAGTGTGTGAGCCTGTGTGAATTTCTGTGTGAGCCCGTGTGTGTGTGTGCCCCAGTGTGAGTGTGTGTGAGCCTGTGCCCATGTGTGTGTGTAAGCCCCTGTGTGAACCTGTGCCCGTGTGTACACCTCTAAGTGCGTGGGAGCCCCTGTGTGTGTGAAAAAAATATTATATATTACACACACAGCGCTATCAAGGTGCCCCTATACCTAATATATAGATGTATATTGGTGAACTAATAAAGACCTGCTGGCATCTGTACAAAGGTGTTACACCTCACTAAATAAACAAAAATATATCACAGCGCCTAAAGGATAATATATAAATCAAGTGTCAAAACCTAATTGATGTAACTTTACAATAATGCTTACAACACGATAATTAATTGAAGAAAATATACAAAGGTGGTCAATAATTAAAGTGATGAGTGCTTCAAAGTGCTCCAAATAAAGTGCAAATGTGCTCCAAAAAAGATGACTAGTGCTGAGTGCCACACTCCCCTTTGTGACCCCACTCACCAGAAATCATAGACCACCAGCTTCGCAGTCTGGGGTCAAACAAGCAGTGATCAATCAGATCTGGTATAAGCTGGATGATTGGGTGCTATAAAAATCCTCAAAATATATTCTGGGGCTTGCAGAGTAGGCAACCAGGCTCAAACGATGGGGAGAGAAGAAAAGAGGACTGATAGTGAAATACTGTATGATTGTAAAAAATCGCTCTTCTCAGACGTCACTTACACACGAGTAGTAAAAACAGGCATCAGTACAACCAGGAAACGCCGATGGTCAGTGTGCCTTCCACGGAGGGCGTAAATGGTAGGATAAAATCCATAAAATAACTTAACAAACAAATAAAAAAAATATATATAATAAAAATTTAAGAATAAAGTGAAAATGAAAAATTTATATATACAGTGGGGACGGAAAGTATTCATACCCCCTTACATTTTTCACTCTTTGTTATATTGCAGCCATTTGCTAAAATCATTTAAGTTAATTTTTTTTCCTCATTAATGTACACACAACTCCCCATATTGACAGGAAAACACTGAATTGTTGACATTTTTGCAGATTTATTAAAAAAGAAAAACTGAAATATCACATGGTCCTAAGTATTCAGACCCTTTGCTGTGACACTCATATATTTAACTCAGGTGCTGTCCATTTCTTCTGATCATCCTTGAGATGGTTCTACACCTTCATTTGAGTCCAGCTGTGCTTGATTATACTGATTGAACTTGATTAGGAAAGCCACACACTTGTCTATATAAGACCTTACAGCTCACAGTGCATGTCAGAGCAAATGAGAATCATGAGGTCAAAGGAACTACCTGAAGAGCTCAGAAACAGAATTGTGGCAAGGCACAGATCTGGCCAAGGTTACAAAAAAATTTCTGCTGCACTTAGTTACATAGTAGGTGAGATGGAAAAAAGACATAAGTCCAACCTATGTGTGTGATTATGTGTCAGTATTACATTATATATCCCTGTATGTTGCGGTCATTCAGGTGCTTATCTAATAGTTTCTTGAAGCTATCAATGCTCCCCGCTGAGACCACCGCCTGTGGAAGTAAATTCAATATCCTTGCTGCTCTTACAGTAAAGAACCCTCTACGTAGTTTAAGGTTAAACCTCTTTTCTTCTAATTTTAATGAGTGGCCGCGAGTCTTGTTAAACTCTCTTCTGCAAAAAAGTTTTATCCCTATTGTGGGGTCATCAGTATGGTATTTGTATATTGAAATCATATCCCCTCTCAAGCGTCTCTTCTCCAGAGAGAATAAGTTCAGTGCTTGCAACCTTTCCTCATAACTAAGATCCTCCAGACCCTTTATTAGCTTTGTTGCCCTTCTTTGTACTCGCTCCATTTCCAGTACATCCTTCCTGAGGACTGGTGCCCAGAAGTGGACAGCATACTCCAGGTGGAGAATTATTGTTTTATCTCTGGAGTTGATCCCCTTTTTAATGCATGCCAATATTCTGTTTGCTTTGTTAGCAGCAGCTTGGCATTGCATGCCATTGCTGAGCCTATCATCTACTAGGACCCCCAGGTCCTTTTCCATCCTAGATTCCCCCAGAGGTTCTCCCCCAGTGTATAGATTGCATTCATATTTTTGCCACCCAAATGCATTATTTTACATTTTTCTACATTGAACCTCATTTGCCATGTAGTTGCCCACCCCATTAATTTGTTCAGATCTTTTTGCAAGGTTTCCACATCCTGCGGAGAAGTTATTGCCCTGCTTAGCTTAGTATCGTCTGCAAATACAGAGATTGAACGGTTTATCCCATCCTGCAAGTCATTTATGAACAAATTAAATAGGATTGGTCCCAGCACAGAACCCTGGGGAACCCCACTGCCCACCCCTGACCATTCTGAGTACTCCCCATTTATCACCACCCTCTGAACTCGCCCTTGTAGCCCGTTTTCAATCCATGTACTCACCCTATGGTCCATGCCAACGGACCTTATTTTGTACAGTAAACGTTTATGGGGAACTGTGTCAAATGCTTTTGCAAAATCCAGATACACCACGTCTACGGGCCTTCCTTTATCTAGATGGCAACTCACCTCCTCCTAGAAGGTTCCTTAAGGTTCCTAAGAGCACAGTGGCCTCCATAATCCTTAAATGGAAGACGTTTGGGACGACCAGAACCCTTCCTAGAGCTGGCCGTCCGGCCAAACTGAGCTACTGGGGGAGAAGAGCCTTGGTGAGAGAGGTAAAGGAGAACCCGAAGATCACTGTGGCTGAGCTCCAGAGATGCAGTCGGGAGATGGGAGAAAGTTGTAGAAAGTCAACCATCACTGCAGCCCTCCACCAGTCGGGGCTTTATGGCAGAGTGGCCCGACGGAAGCCTCTCCTCAGTGCAAGACACATGAAAGCCCGCATGGAGTTTGCTAAAACACACCTGAAGGACTCCAAGATGGTGAGAAATAAGATTCTCTGATCTGATGAGACCAAGATAGAACTTTTTGGCCTTAATTCTAAGCGGTATGTATGGAGAAAACCAAGCACTGCTCATCACCTGTCCAATACAGTCCCAACAGTGAAGCATGGTGATGGCAGCATTATGCTGTGGGGGTGTTTTTCAGCTGCAGGGACAGGACGACTGGTTGCAATCAAGGTAAAGATGAATACGGCCAAGTACAGGGATATCCTGGACAAAAACCTCCAGAGTGCTCAGGACCTCAGACTGGGCCGAAGGTTTACCTTCCAACAAGACAATGACCCTAAGCACACAGCTAAAATAACAAAGGAGTGGCTTCAGAACAACTCCGTGACTGTTCTTGAATGGCCCAGTCAGAGCCCTGATTTAAACTCAATTGAGCATCTCTGGAGAGACCTAAAAATGGCTGTCCACCAACGTTTACCATCCAACCTGACAGAACTGGAGAGGATCTGCGAGGAATAGCAGAGGATCCCCAAATCCAGGTGTGAAAAACTTGTTGCATCTTTCCCAAAAAGACCGATGCCTGTATTAGAACAAAACGGTGCTTCTACTAAATACTGAGCAAAGGGTCTGAATACTTAAGACCATGTGATATTTCAGTTTTTCTTTTTTAATAAATCTGCAAAAATGTCAACAATTCTGTGTTTTTCTGTCAATATGGGGTGCTGTGTGTACATTAATGAGGAAAAAAATAACTTAAATGATTTTAGCAAATGGCTGCAATATAACAAAAAGTGAAAAATTTAAGGGGGTCTGAATACTTTCCGTCCCCACTGTATATATAAAAGAAAAAAAATGGAAATTAAATAAAAATAAATATAAAAGATGAAAATAATAAACGTAAATGTGAATAAAAATTAAAAAATGAATGTGTGTGTGTGAGCGAGCCTGTGCCCGTCTGTGTACCTCTGTGTGTGTTTACCCCTGTATGTGTGTGTGCCCGTGTGAGCTCATGTGTTTCTATTCTCTGGTTACGGAAAAAAAAGTATTTATTTAGTCAGCCACCAATTGTGCAAGTTCTCCCACTTAAAAAGATGAGAGAGGCCTGTAATTGTCATCATAGGTATACCTCAACTATGAGAGACAAAATGTGGAAACCAAATCCAGACAATCACATTGTCTGATTTTTGAAGGAATTTATTTGAAAATTATGGTGGAAAATAAGTATTTGGTCACTTACAAACAAGATTTCTGGCTCTCACAGACCTGTATCTTCTTCTTTAAGAGGCTCCTCTGTCCTCCACTCATTACCTGTATTAATGGCACCTGTTTGAACTTCATCAGTATAAAACACACCTGTCCACAACCTCAAACAGTCACACTCCAAACTTTACTATGGTGAAGACCAAAGAGCTGTCAAAGGACACCAGAAACAAAATTGTAGACCTGCACCAGGCTGGGAAGACTGAATCTGCAATAGGCAAGCAGCTTGGTGTGAAGAAATCAACTGTGGGAGCCATAATTAGAAAATGGAAGACATACAAGACCACTGATAATCTCCCTCAATCTGAGGCTCCACGCAAGATCTCACCCCGTGGGGTCAAAATGATCACAAGAACGGTTAGCAAAAATCCCAGAACCACACGGGGGGACCTAGTGAATGACCTGCAGAGAGCTGGGACCAAAGTAACAAAGGCTACCATCAGTAACACACTATGCCTCCAAGGACTCAGATCCTGCAGTGCCAGACGTGTCCCCCTGCTTAAGCCAGTACATGTCCTGGCCCGTCTGAGGTTTGCTAGAGAGCATTTGGATGATCCAGAAGAGGACTGGGAGAATGTCATATGGTCAGATGAAACCAACATAGAACTGTTTGGTAGAAACACAACTCGTCGTGTTTGGAGGAGAGAGAATGCTACGTTGCAACCAAAGAACACCATACCTACTGTAAAGCATTGGGGTGGAAACATCATGCTTTGGGGCTATTACTCTGCAAAGGGAACAGGACGATCCGTGTACATGAAAGAATGAATGGGACCATGTACCGTGAGATTTTGAGTGCAAACCTCCTCCCATCAGCAAGGGCATTGAAGATGAAACGTGGCTGGGTCTTTCAGCATGACAATGATCCCAAACACACTGCCCGGGCAACGAAGGAGTGGCTTCGTAAGAGGTTTCCAGGTCCTGGAGTGGCCTAGCCAGTCTCCAGATCTCAACCCCATAGAAAACCTTTGGAGGGAGTTGAAAGTCCCCATTGCCCAGTGACAGCCCCAAAACATCACTGCTCCAGAGGAGATCTGCATGGAGGAATGGGCCAACATACCAGCAACAGTGTGCGACAAACTTGTGAAGACTTACAGAAAACGTTTGACCTCTGTCATTGCCAACAAAGGATATATAACAAAGTATTGGAGATGAACTTTTGATATTGACAAAATACTTATTTTACACCATAATTTGCAAATAAATTATTAAAAAAAAAAAAAAAAAAAAAAAAAATCAGACAATGTGATTGTCTGGACTTGTTTCCACATTTTGTCTCTCATAGTTGAGGTATACCTATGATGACAATTACAGGCCTCTCTCATCTTTTTAAGTGGGAGAACTTGCACAATTGGCGGCTGACTAAATACTTTTTTGCCCCACTGTGTCTATATATATATATATATATATATATATATATATATATATATATAGTTACATAGTTACATAGTTAGTCAGGTTGAAAAAAGACACAAGTCCATCCAGTCCAACCATAAAAAAAAAACAAAAAAAAAAAAACGTACAATCCAATATACCCAATACTATACCCACAGTTGATCCAGAGGAAGGCAAAAAACCCCAGCAGAGCATGCTCCAATTTGCTACAGCAGGGGAAAAAATTCCTTCCTGATCCCAGAGAGGCAATCGGATTTTCCCTGGATCAACTTTACCTATAAATGTCAGTACCCAGTTATATTATGTACATTTAGGAAAGTATCCAGGCCTTTCTTAAAGCAATCTACTGAGCTGGCCAGAACCACCTATATATTTATTAGAGGTTTTTTTTTAAATGATTTCTAACTAGATACTACATAAAACATGTAACATATGTCCGGACACAAAGTGCACATGAAGCAACACCACAACAATAGCGTGTGTATTCTTAAGGATGGAGCAGTCTATGTGTGGCATCCATGGGTCAACCCCCTGGAGGCTCGAGCTGCAGGAAGGGGAAGGAGGGAAGGGGGGCAGTATGGTAGGGGCCTAATCTGCAGTCCAGAAAGAATACTGATTTAATATCAGCATCAACGGTATCCTGTTGGAGCTAATGCAAGTTGCAAATCACAGTCAGTAGTTCGGGGTAGACCAATCTGGTTTGCAGAAGTGCAATGGTACTTAATGGTGTATAATATCGCTGGATCTCTAAGCCGGTGGCTATAATTACATTTATCCAAAAAGCTGTACATGTTGGTGCTGACTTATAGCACATGCAAATGTACAGTATCTCACAAGAGTGAGTACAACCCTCACATTTTTGTAAATATTTTATTCTACATTTTCATGTGACAACACTGAAGAAATTATACTTTGCTACAATGTAAAGTAGTGAGTGTACAGCTTGTATAACAGTGTAAATTTGCTGTCCCCTCAAAATAACTCAACACACAGCCATTAATGTCTAAACCTCTGGCAACAAAAGTTAGTACACCCCTAAGTGAATATGTCCAAATTGGGCCCAAAGTGTCAATATTTTGTGGGGCCACCATTATTTTCCAGCACTGCCTTAACCCTCCTAGGCATGGAGCTCACCAGAGCTTCACAGGTTGCCACTGGAGTTCTCTTCCACTCCTCCTTGATAAAATCACGGAGCTGGTGGATGTTAGAGACCTTGTGCTCCTCCACCTTCCCTTTGAGGATGGCCCACAGATTCTTAATAGGGTTTAGGTCTGGAGACATGCTTGGCCAGTCCATCACCTTTACCCTCAGCTTCTTTAGCAAAGCAGTGGTCATCTTGAAAGTGTGTTTGGGGTCGTTATGTGGGAATACTGCCCGGCGGCCCAGTCTCCGAAGGGAAGGGATCATGCTCTGCTTCAGTTATGTCACAGTACATGTTGGCATTCATGGTTCCCTCAATGAACTGTAGCCCCCCCAGTGCCAGCAGCACTCATGCAACCCCAGACCATGACATTCCCACCACCATGCTTGACTGTAGGCAAGACACACTTGTCTTTGTACTCTTCACCTGGTTGTCGCCACACAGGCTTGACACCATCTGATCCAAATACATTTATCTTGGTCTCATCAGACCACAGGACATGGTTCCAGTAATGCATGTCCTTAGACTGCTTGTCTTCAGCAAACTGTTTACAGGCTTTCTTGTGCATCATCTTTAGAAGAGGCTTCCTTCTGGGACGACAGCACTGCAGATCAATTTGATGCAGTGTGCGGCGTATGGTCTGAGTACTGACAGGCTGACCCCGCACCCCTTCAACCTCTGCAGCAATGCTGGCAGCACTAATACGTCTATTTTCCAAAAGACAACCTCTGAATAGGACGCTGAGCATGTGCCCGCAACTTTTTTTAGTCGACCTACGTGAGGCCTGTTCTGAGTGAAACCTGTCCTGTTAAACCGCTGTATTGTCTTGGCCACCATGCTGCAGCTCAGTTTCAGGGTCTTGGCAATCTTCTTATAGTCTAGGCCATTTTTAAGTAGAGCAAGAATTCTTTTTTTTTCAGATCCTCAGAGTTCTTTGCCATGAGGTGCCATGTTGAACTTCCAGTGACCAGTATGAGAGAGAGTGATAACACCAAATTTAACACATCTGCCCCCCGTTCACATTTGAGACCTTGTAACACTAATGGCATGGGGGAGGGAAAATGGCTAACTGGGCCCAATTTGGACATTTTCACTTAGAGGTGTACTCACTTTTGTGAGATACTGTAAGTGCGCTTTTTTTTTACCTACCTGCTTTTATACATCTGCAATAAACATATTGAGCTATGATTCTCTAATATGTTTCTCCCTAGTCTGGTTGTTTGATTATTGCCAAAAGATATACGTTGTGGCATAGAGCTATCGTCTCCATGTATGCTGCTGGTTGAGAGAAACTTAATACTGCTACAAGGCTTTTTTTACTTTGATGCTTTGGTGAGTTTGCATTTTATATGCATTATTTGTGGTGGAGCACTATTTGAAGGATATCATTTTGCCTCTGCACTTTTCTTTGGATCACGGTGATTGGACTTTCCTTGTGAAGATACATTAAGGATTTCTGTTTGGACTATTTTTTCATATACATTGTTATACATCCTTCTTGATCGTTGTTGAACTTTGTTATATGTTTTTATGAATTCATTATCTATGAGGTAGCGCCATACCTTTCTTCCCAATTATTTCACATATGCATGTAACTATTTAATGAAAGTTTCTTGGACATCTTCATCCTTTTGGTCTGGTATTCCTTTGTGTATTCCTATGCATTTTGTGCCATTATTATTAGTTTAATTTTATGATTCTCACTAAAAATGTTGTTTTATAATGCAGGAATTTGTTAAAAGTTATCCAGTCTACATATCAAATACCCTATATATATTCCACATCCGTTTGCCATATTATATCCAGAAAAAAGAAACACCTTTATAAAGGTTATGCAGTGCTTGGTGAGAATAGGTCCTTTCATCCTTGAAAGCAAGGAAAAAAACTCTGCAAGTAGTGTTGAGGGTATGGCCACTGGGTGGCACTCTAAACTCACAGGTCAAAGTGGTATAACTGTGTGTCCTCCAATGAATGGTTGAGATAAGGCAGATTTTAAAATTGTGCTACTTTGCCCTTGTTTGAATTTGAGTGGTAAGCATTCTCCATCTTTTATACATCTATTCCACCCAAAAAATAATTTACTACTTCACACTCTGAAGCACAGTCTCAAACTTTACTTTATAGAATCAGTTTTTTTGTGCTACTTTGTCTGCATTTTTAGTTTCTTTGTTTCCGTTAGTTGATCCAGAAACTCTGCCAACAGTTCTGAACTTGCACTGCAAACCTGAACATCCATTTGGCCCAAAATACACTCTGCCTGCTGTCACAAAATAGAACTCTGACTGGACAATATTGCTGTCCCAACCCTTTCCAGGGTGCTGGTGCAGGGGATTGCAGGAACTGAAAGACAAATTCAGGTGCTTACAAAAGTTGCATCTAGAAATACATTACATTTCTCTTTTTATTAATAAACTGATTTTAACATCTGCCTTAAGGTTCATCTTTAATATTTTGCAGTATGGTGTGCAATAGACAATAAAAATGATCTTCACAAAACCAAAGTCTTACCTTTGATCAGCACTGAAAATCAGGGCAAAACAGCACTCATACCATGACAAAAGCAAAGGAGACAAATACACTTGAAGTGCCAGTATATCTAAATTGTTTATTTTTTTTAACCTGCTCTCCACCCCTCATGAATTATTTAATGACAAAATGGCAGCAAAAAAATAAAAAAATAATAATCCTTTGGAGACTGCAAATGAGATCAAGAATTAAGCAAGTGCTTCTTTCTCATGGAGTGGGGAGGGATAGGAGAGAAAGTAGAAAGACTCATCACTGACACAAAAAAAATTTCTGGAATTTCCTATTCAACATTTACAAAGAAAGAAATTGGCAGAGTCCAAAATATGTTTCAAAAATAAAAATTAAAACCAAGGTGGTGTCCTTCCCATGCCTATAACACATTATATACAAACAGAGCTTTGTAGGACACATCCATCTTTCTTCTCGTCAACCAAAAAACACTCATACAGGGTCAGTCCCACAGTAAATTTCTTACATTAAAACCCAGCAAAAGTAGCTTGTTTAAGGGGAAGGGACATAAGACAGTGGAAAAATAAATTATACACACACACACACACACACACACACACAGACTCTTCTTCAATAAATTAAGAGCAAAAAAATAAAAGACTATGGAATGGGGTTAGGTTTGTGCTGGAGTTCTTTTTTTCTCCAAGAAATTAATTTACATTGCTGTCCCTTTAAGGGCAGCATGTTTTCTGAGGGGCCCCCAACCCTCCACTGCAAGAAAAAAAAAATAAAAATTGTTGCAAAGACTAAATTTCCTAAATGTATAATGGGTAGCTTCAGCAATTGGGGCATACTTATCCTCATACAGAGTGTACATCCACCCCTTTGTCATATGGTGAATTTGCCATTTATAACCATTTTTATCTTTAAAGATTTGTCTCGCAGTGGACAGGAGGCTGTTATATTCCAGTGTTAGAAAGGTATGGTTTCAAGTTCAAGACAGCAAAATATGGGATATTACATTACATCACAGAAGGACAGTGACCTCCCAAAAAAACAAAACAAACAAAAAAAAGTATATTTACAAGGTTCCATAGTAGTGCTGCCACACTTCAGCCAATTGGCAGACTGCAAGCAAAATAGTCAGTAGTATAATCTATTTGTGGAATTTGACCTAGACAAACGTCATTGGTTCATCAGATGTATAAACCCAGTAGAACATTATTGACTGCAGCAGATTAGAGTAATTTCTGCAGGAGGACTTGAGCCCATCTAATATAAAAGGGACTTTCAAGTGTTTCCAATACACACATAGAAAGGCTTGAAAAAACAACAGCATGAGATGACCACCGGTTCAGTAGTTGGAACATGGATGGGTGCAGTATCCATGTCTGGTTTCTTCACAGAAAATGAAAAGAAAAACACAACAGTAAGACACCATGGACGCTGGAATAAGGGATCAAGAAGCTCCTTGTAACCCTCTGTGAAATTTCTTGGGAATCAAGGAAAGGATGATACTAGCTGTTATAACACGTCTTGCACATTCTCTCGCTTCGGTTTTAACTGACAGCAGTAAGGAAGGTTTGGAAGGAGATCCACTGAAACGTTGCCCTTAATTTCTTCCATTCATTGGGTCATTCAGTGTTCTAATGCCAGCAGTCCCTAAAGAAAAAAAAAAAAAGACAAGTCAATACTATTAAATGCAATATTACGCACTACCTCAAAACTACAAAGCGGCTAGCGCCCTGCTAATAAATGTAACTAAAATTGTATCAAAAGGAATGTGGCACACTTGCAATGCCACAATTAACAATTACCTATAGTATAGAGATGCACGATTATGGCCAAAATGAGTCACAATTTTTTTTGTTAAGAATAAAGATCACGATTCTCTCACAATTCTCGCGGTGTAACATCATCCTCTTTATTTTACAAAAAAATTGGGAAAACTTTACTGTTTAGTTTTTTTTTAATTCATTAACCACTTCAATACCAGGCACTTAGACACCTTCCCGCCCAGGCCAAAAAAACAAAGTTTTTCTTTGTTTCTGTTAAAATTTTTTGTAAATAAGTACGTTTTCTTCTTCAATGATGGGCACTGATATGGCTGCACTGACGGGCACTGATATGGCTGCACTGACGGGCACTGATATGGCTGCACTGACAGGCACTGATACGGCTGCACTGACGGGCACTGATACGGCTGCACTGACGGGCACTGATACGGCTGCACTGACGGGCACTGATACGGCTGCACTGATGGGCACCCATAGGCGGCACTGATGGGCACTCATAGGCGGCACTGATGGGCACTTATGGGAGGCACTGATAGGTGGGCACTGACAGGTGGCACCGATGGGCACTGACAGGTGGCACTGAATAAACTGATTGGTGGCACTGAATAAACAGATTGGTGGCATTGCTGGGCAGACCTGAAACATGTTGGTGCCAATCAGTGCCCATTTGTGGGCTCAGATTGGGCACATGTGGATGGCCATGGGGCACATACCTGGCCATCCACATGTTGCCCCTTCCCTGGTGGTCCTAGTGGCGATCCCTGGTGGTCCAGTGTGGTGATCTGAGGGGGGCTGCGCTGATAAACAATCAGCGCAGACCCCCCCTGTCAGGACAGCCGCTGATCGGCTCTCCTCTACTCGCGTCTGTCAGACGCGAGTGAGGAAAAGCCGATCAACGGCTCTTCCTATTGACATTGTGATCAGCCATGATTGGACACGGCTGATCACATGGTAAAGAGCCTCCGCCGGAGGCTCTTTACCAAGATCGGTGGAGCGGTGTGTCAGGCTGACACACCGATCGCCGCGATGCGCGCCCCCGCGGGCGCGGCGGCATGTTATCCTGCTGGACGTCATATGACGCCCAGTCAGGATAACTGAACCACCGCCCGGCCGTCATCTGCTATGGGCCGGGCGGGAAGTGGTTAAAGTGTATTTTTTCCCAAAAAATTGCATTTGAAAGACCACTGCACAAATACAATGTAACAAAATATTGCAACAACCGCCATTTTATTCCCTAGGGTCTCTGCTAAAAAAAAAAAAAAAATATATATAAAATTTGGGGGTTCTAAGTAATTTTCTAGCAAAAAATAATGATTTTACCTTGAAACCAACAAGTGTCAGAAAAAGATTTAGTCTTTAAGTGGTTAAATTTCCCTCATTAAAGCCCCTTTTACACTGGGACGTCAGCGGTAAAGCCCCGCTATTTTTAGCGGCATTTTACTGTCCTATTTGCAGGGGTATTCAGCCGCTAGCGGGGCGCTTTTAACCCCCGCTAGCGGCCGAAAAAGGGTTGAAACCACCCGCAAACCGTTGCTGCAGCACGGCTTTGCCGGCGGTATAGCCGCACTACCCATTGATTTCAATGGGCAGGAGCAATAATACACACACCGCTCCTTCACCACTCCCAAAGATGCTGCTAGCAGGACTTTATTTACCGTCCTGCCAGCGCACCGCTCCAGTGTGAAAGCCCTCGGGCTTTCACACTGAAGAGACAGGAGCAGCTCTTTCAGGGCCCTTTGCAGGCGCTATTTTTGGCACTGTAGTGCCTGCAATGCGCCCAAGTGTGAAAGGGGTTTAAAGAGGGAGTCCCGCGGAAAAAAAAATTTTTGTAACCGCTTGCCGACCACCTCACGCAGATATACTGCGGCAGAAGGGCATGTACAGGCAAAATCACGTACCTGTACGTTCCCCTTTAAGAGGCGGCCCGCAGCAAGCTCCGTGAGTCGGGTCGCGGGTCCCGCGGACTCGAGTGCCGTGGGGATAACTGCAATCGCCTCACGGGGAGGAAGAACGGGGAGATGCTAATGTAAACAAGCATCTCCCCATTCTGCCTAGTGACAGTGTCACTGTTCTCTGCTCCCTGTCATTGGAGCATAGATCAATGATGTGTCACACACAGCCCATCCCCTCTACAGTTAGAAACACGCCCCTAGGACACACTTAACCCCTTCACTGCCAGTGTCATTTACACAGGAATCAGTGCATTTGTATAGCAATGATTGCTGTATAAATGACAATGGTCCCAAAAATGTGTCAAAAATGTCTGATGTGTCCGCCATAATTTCGCAGTCACAATAAGAATCGCTGATCACCGCCATTTAAAAAAAAAAAAAAAAAAATTAATAAAAATGCCATATTTTGTAAACGTTATAACTTTTGCACAAACCGATCAATAATCGCTTATTGCGATTTTTTTTACCAAAAATATGTAGAAGAATACGTATTGGCTTAAACTGAGGAAAAGTATATATTTTTTATATATATTTTTGGGGGATATTTATTATAGCAAAAAGTAAAAAATAATGCTTTTTTTCAAAATTGTCGTTCTTTTTTGTTTATAGTGCAAAAAATAAAAAGCGCAGGGGTGATCAAATACCACCCAAAGAAAGCTCCAATTGTGGGAAAAAAAGGACATCTATTTTGTTTGGGAGCAACGTCGCACGACCGCGCAATTGTCAGTTAAAGCGACGCAGTGCCGAATCGCAAAAAGTGCTCCACTTGCCGACCGCCTAACGCACATATACTGCGGCAGAATGGCACGGGCAGGCAAAATCTCGCAATCGCTCCCAACGAATGAAAATCTTCCTCTGCTGCTGTAATGTAAACAGCGGCAGAGGAAGTGATGTCATCTCTCCTCGCGTTGGTCTTTTCGTTCCGGCGCCGAGGAGAGAAGACATCCAAGTAAGTGCACCAACAAACACTACACTTCCAGTAGAACACTCTAGACACACATTTCACCCCCCAGTCACCCCCCTGTCACAGTGACACCAATAGCAGTTTTTTTTTTTTTCTGATTATTGTATTGGTGTCATTTGTGACAGTTAAAAGTGATAGGGCAGTTAATGTTAGGCCCCTTTAGGTCTAGGGTACCCCCCTAAAAGTTTTAACCCCTTGATCACCCCCCGTCGCCAGTGTCACTAAGCGATCATTTTTTTGATCGCTGTATTAGTGTCACAGGTGATGCTAGTTAGGGAGGTAAGTATTTAGGTTCGCCGTCAGCGCTTTATAGCATCAGGGACCCCCATATACTACCTAATAAAAGGTTTTAACCCCGACTGCCCCCTAGTTAACCCTTTCACCAGTGATCACCGTATAACTGTTACGGGTGACGCTGGTTAGTTAATTTTTTATAGTGTCAGGGCACCCGCCGTTTATTACCTAATAAAGGTTTAACCCCCTGATCACCCGGCGGCTAATACAAGTTAGGTTTCAGGGTCAGATAGGGTCTGAATCGCCCCAGGAAGCGTCAGGTTAGTGCCAGTACCGCTAAAACCCACGCACACAGCATACACCTCTCTTAGTGGTATAGTATTTGAACGGATCAATATCTGATATGATCAGATCTATACTAGCGTCCCCAGCAGTTTAGGGTTCCCAAAAATCAGTGTTAGCGGGATCAGCCCAGACACCTGCTAGCACCTGCATTTTGCCCCTCCGCCCGGCCCAGCCCACCCAAGTGCAGTATCGATCGATCACTGTCACTTACAAAACACTAAACACATAACTGCAGCGTTCGCAGTCAGGCCTGATCCCTGCGATCGCTAACAGAGTCTCACTACTGTACCACTAAATTTAGAGCCCAAAATGGAAAATCGAAGGTACACTAGTGAAGAGGCCTACACAATAGTGAAGAGGAAGTCACTCATCTGTCAGATTCAGGCTCAGAATACGATCCTGTAGATGACAGCGGCTCCATGACAGATAGCTCTGAGGACGGATTTGTGGTCCCTGCCAAGGTCAGGCATACCCGACTCCAATCTTCTTCTGCTGTTGTTGAGGTGCAGGAACCGCAGGTCCCTCGTACGGAGCAGAGCAGTACTAGCACCGCTATTCCTTTTGGTGAACTGGCAAGCACCAGCGGCCTAGTACACCCCGGTCGTAGTCAAACCAGCACTGCAGTAACACTTGGTGACGTGGCAAGTCCCATAAGTGCAGTTCAAGCTGGTGAGGTGGCAAGCACAAGTAGTGTCCCGCTGCCACCAAGAAGAAGAAACACAGGCCCGTCGTGCCCATAGTGCCCTTCCTGCTGTATTCGCCAATCCTAATTGGGAACCCACCACTTCTGCAGCACCCGTACTTCCCCCATTCACATCCCCAACCAAATGTAGTCGGCTGCATGAGAGGCATTTTCTTTATTTCCTTCCGAGTACCCCTACCCAACGAACCCCCCAAAAAAGATGTTGTGTCTGCAGCAAGCGCGGATATTGGCGTGACACCCACTATTATTGTCCCTCCTGTCCTGACAATCCTGGTCTTTGCATTGGTGAAAGTTTTGAACGCTACCATACACTAGTTGAGTATTACCGTAGGGTACAGCATTGCACAGACTAGGCACACTTTCACAGGGTCTCCCAAGATGCCATCGCATTTTGAGAGATCCGAACCTGGAACCGGTTACAGTTATAAAAAAAAAAAAAAAAAAAAGTAAAAAAACAAAAAAATATATAAAATAAAAAAAAAAAAAAATAGTTGTAATTTTATTGTTCTCTCTCTATTCTCCCTCTATTGTTCTGCTCTTTTTTACTGTATTCTATTCTGCAATGTTTTATTGTTATAATGTTTTATCATGTTTGCTTTTCAGGTATGCAATTTTTTATACTTTACTGTGTTTTATTGTTAACCATTTTTTTGTTTTCAGGTACGCCGTTCAGCTGCAACACAGATTTATCTTGACAGCAACAGCGTTTGCTCCTATGATACATAAAGCCGTGACTCCAGCGCTGTCGGAGGTCTATGCCGAAACATGGGGGCAGCAGGGGCGGAAGAGCGATTTGCTCCTAACTTTTGGGGCGGATGCCCCCATGCTTCGGCATATATAAATGGTGCATGTATGCCCATCATTAGAAGTGGGTGGATGAATGGAGGTATTCTAATGGTGGGCATACCCACCGATCAATCTCTTTTTTTCGTTCAGCCCACAGGCTGCATAAAAAAAATACGCACATGCACATACGTACTGGTATGTTGCTGGACTTTAAGTGGTTATACCAGAATGATGCCTGCAGGTTTAGGTATCATCTTGGTATCATTCTTTTCAGCCAGCAGTCGGCTTTCATGTAAAAGCAATCCTAGTGGCTAATTAGCATCCAGACTGCTTTTACAAGCAGTGGGAGGAAATGTTCCCCCCCCACCACCACCACCGTCTTCCATGTTTTTCTGTGGCTCTCCTGTCCCAACAGGGAACCTGAGAATGCAGCCAGTGATTTAGGCAGCTGACCATAGAGCTGATCAGAGACCAGAATGGCTCCAATCATCTCTATGGCCTAAGAAACTGGAAGCTACGAGCATTTCATGACTTAGATTTTGCCGGATGTAAACAGCGCCAATGGGAAATTGGGAAAGTATTTTATCACACTGATCTTGATGTGGTCAGATGCTTTGAGGGCAGAGAAGAGGTCTAGGGTTTAATAGACCCCAATTTTTTTTAAAAAGAGTACCTGTCACTACCTATTGCTATCATTAGGGGATATTTACATTCCCTGACATAATAAAAAAAGCAAAAAAAAAAAAAAAAATGAAAGGAACAGTTTAAAAATAAGACAAAAAAAAAAAAAAAAAAAAAAAAGCACCCCTGTCCCCCCCCTGCTCTCGCGCAAAGGCGAACGCAAGCATTGGTCTGGCGTCAAATGTAAACAGCAATTGCACCATGCATGTGAGGTATTACTGCGAAGGTCAGATCGAGGGAAGTAATTTTAGCAGTAGACCTCCTCTGTAATTCTAAAGTGGTAACCTGTAAAGGCTTTTAAAAAATGTAGTTTGTCGCCACTGCACGTTTGTGCGCAATTTTAAAGCATGTCGTGTTTGGTATCCATGTACTCGGCCTAAGATCATCTTTTTTATTTCATCAAACATTTGGGCAATATAGTGTGTTTTAGTGCATTAAAATGAAAAAAAAGTGTGTTTTTTCCCCAAAAAATGCGTTTGAAAAATCGCTGCGCAAATACTGTGTGAAAAAAAAAATTAAACACCCACCATTTTAATCTGTAGGGCCTTTGCTTAAAAAAAAATATATATATAATGTTTTTTATTTCTTGCAAAAAAATTTTTTTTTCATGTAAACAAATAGTGTCAGAAAGGGCTTTGTCTTCAAGTGGTTAGAAGAGTGGGTGATGTGTGACATAAGCTTCTAAATGTTGTGCATAAAATGCCAGGGCAGTTCAAAACCCCCCCAAATGACCCCATTTTGGGAAGTAGACACCCCAAGATATTTGCTGAGGCGCATGTCGAGTCCATAGAATATTTTATGTTGTGACACAAAAAAGACAATTTTTTTTTTTTTTTTTTGCACAAAGTTGTCACTAAATGATATATTGCTCAAACATGCCATGGGCATATGTGGAATTACACCCCAAAATACATTCTGTTGCTTCTCCTGAGTACAGGGATACCACGTGTGAGACTTTTTGGGAGCCTAGCCGCATACGGGACCCTGAAACCAAGCACTGCCTTCAGGCTTTCTAAGGGTGTAAATTTTTGATTTCGCTCCTCACTGCCTATCAGTTTCGGAGGCCATGGAATGCCCAGATGGCACAAACCCCCCACAAATGACCCAATTTTGGAAAGTAGACACCCCAAGCTATTTGCTGAGAGGTATGGTGAGTATTTTGCAGACCTTGCTTTTTGTCACACAGTTTTGAAAATTGAAAAAAGAAAAAAAAAAAATGTTTCTTTACTTTCTTTATTTTCAAAAACAAATGAGCTGCAAAATACTCACCATGCCTCTCAGCTTGGGGCGTCTACTTTCCAAAATGGGGTCATTTGGGGGGATTTTGTGCCATCTTGGCATTTTATGGCCTTCGAAACTGATAGGTAGTGAGGAGTGAAATCAGAAATTTACACCCTTAGAAATCCTGAAGGCGGTGATTGGTTTTGGGGCCCCGTACGCAGTTAGGCTCCCGAAAAGTCCCACACATGTGGTATCCCCATACTCAGGAGAAGCAGTAGAATGTATTTTGGGGTGTAATTCCACATATGCCCATGGCATGTTTGAGAAAATTGCAAGTTAGACTTACCGGTAACTTGTTTTCCAATAGGCTTTCAGGACAGCACCCGAGAGATCATGGCTCCTCCTCCCACAGGAAACACCTCATCAATTAAGTCTTTAAATTGGAGCCCACCACGTTGCCTCGTCAGTTGTTTGTAGAGAACTCCAGCCCCAGCTGCAACACATAAGCGACAGTTATATCATAGTATTACAGCATTAGCATAAAAAAAGGGCGGGTTACTGCTGTCCTGAAAGCCTATTGGAAAACAAGTTACCGGTAAGTCTAACTTGCAATTTTCCAAAACGTCTTTCAGGACAGCACCCGAGAGGATAATCGAGACTTACTCCATTTAGGGTGGGACAACAGCCTGTAAGACTTTCCTTCCAAAAGCCTGGTCCCCAGCCGTCATGAGGTCTAACCTATAATGACGGGCAAAGGTTGTCAGACTTGTCCAAGTAGCTGCCTTACAGATTTGTTCGGGGGTGGCGCCAGCTTTTTCTGCCCAACTCACCGCCGAAGCTCTTGTAGAATGAGCCCGGACATTCACTGGACTCTCTTGACCTGTAAGGGAATAGGCTTCTGAGATAGCCATTCTCAACCATCTGGCAATGGTTCCTCTAGAAGTTTGTCTTCCTTTTTTATTACCGGAAAATAAAACAAATAGAGCATCTGAACATCTAAAGTCTTTAGTGTTGTCCAAGTAACTCAAGACTGCTCTTTTAACATCCAGGGTATGGAATTCTTCTTCCTTCTTACACGATGGATTAGAACAAAAGGTAGGAAGTATTATTTCCTGAGTTCGATTCTGGATCGAAGCGACCTTCGGCAAAAAAATTAGGATCCGTCTTCAGAACAATTCGGTCTGAAAAAATGGAAAAGAAAGGCTCCCTGATTGATAAGGCTTGCAGCTCACTGACTCTTCGAGCTGTTGTAACAGCCACTAAAAAAACTGTTTTCAAAGTAATTAATTTCAGGGAGGCTAAATTAATGGGTTCAAAAGGTTCCTTGGTCAGGGCCTGTAGAACAACTGATAAGTCCCATGCTGGACAGCTTTTGATTACCACTGGTCTAGACCGGGTAAGAGCTTTGAAGAATCTTATTACTAGGGGTTCTTATGAAATGGATTTTTCCAGGAATACCCCTAGCGCAGCAACTTGAACCTTGAGGGTGCTGACCGCTAGGCCCTTGTCCGCCCCTTCTTGCAGGAACTCAAGAAGAAGTTTGTTTTGGTGATCTGTCAGATGCTGTGCACCAGGAGTTGAAGATTTTCCAAACTTTGGAATATATTGCTCTTGTAACCTTCTTTCTACTGGATAGGAGGGTAGCTACCAACCTATCCGAGAAACCTTTTCTCTTCAAGAGCTGTTCCTCAGTAGCCAGGCCGTGAGCTTTAGTTTTGCTACTTCCTGGTGAAGCAGAGGACCTTGTAACAGAAGGTCTTTTCTTAACGGAAGGTGCCAGTATGGTTTTAGTTGCATCTGAAGAAGGGATGAAAACCAAGGCCTTTTTGGCCAGAAAGGAGTGATGAGGATCACGGTTGTATCCTCCTTCCTGATTTTTGCTATGACCCGAGGGATAAGCTGAAACGGGGGGATGCGTAACAGAGGTGAAATTTCCAATCGTGCGCCAGGGCATCCACTCCCAGTGATGCCTCGTTCCTGTTCAGGGAGAAGAAGTGAGACACTTGCGAGTTTTCCTGGGTGGCAAAGAGATCCACTCTTGGGCGCCCCCATTTCTGCACTATTAAATGGAAGATTTCTGGATTCAATTGCCACTCCGCTTCCAATATCTGGTTCCTGCTTAAGAAGTCCGCTACTCTGTTTAGGGTCCCTTTTAAATGGACCGCGGATAAGGATAGAGTATGGAGCTCTGCCCAACTCAGAATGCCTTTTGCCAGGCTTTGCAGAACTTTGCTTCTGGTTCCCCCCTGTTTATGTAAGCCACCGCCGTGGCGTTGTCTGACAGGATCTGAGTATGCTGCCCCTGGACTTCTTTCACAAAGGTCAGTAAGGCCATCTCTATAGCTTTTAGTTCCCTCCAATTTGAGGACCTCAGTGCATCTTTTGTGGCCCATGAGCCCTGGGCCCACCGGCCGCTCATATGAGCCCCCCAACCCCAGGAACTGGCATCGGTTGTCAACCTCACCTGGGTTGGGAAGGACCATAACAGACTCTCTGAATACCTTGTCTGGTTCTTCCACCACCAAAGACTTCTTTTTACTGAAGTAGGGATCTTCACTAATGAATCTAGTGAATCCTGCTGGTGATTCCAGGTTTTTAACAGGAAACTTTGCAGAGGTCTGAAGTGGAGCTTTGCCCACTGGATGGCCGGTATGGAAGAGGTCAGGGTTCCCAATGCTGACATGACCTTCCTGATGGACAGAAATTGATTGGACTGTAGCAGTGACACCACTTGTACCAACTTTTTCTGTTTTTCCTCTGGAAGAAAAATTCTTTGTTCCAAAGAGTTCATACGGAAACCCAGGAATAACACTTCCTGTGAGGGAATCAGATTTGATTTTTGAAGGTTTAAAATCCACCCTATGGATTCTAGGTGAACACGGGCTCTGAGCAAGTTTTCTTGAATACCTTCTCTGGTCTGGGCAAAAAACAGCAGGTCATCCAGATAAGGAATAACTGAGATCCCCTCTAGACGCAGAGGCGCCAGAGCTTCGGCCATTATTTTCGTGAAGACCCTTGGGGATGATGACAGACCAAACGGGAGTGCTCTGAATTGTAGATGTACCACCTTCTTCCCTTCTTTCAGTGCTAACCTCAGAAATTTCTGTGACCTGGCGGCAATAGGAATGTGGAGGTAGGCATCTTGTAAATCTATTGATGCCATATAGCACCCTTGATACAGGAGGTTTCTTACTGAAAATATTGAATCCATCCGAAACCTTCTGTACTCTACTGATTTGTTCAGCATTTTGAGATTCAGGATAAGACGGAACTTTCCTGAAGGTTTCTGAACCAGAAAAACATGTGAGTAGAACCCCTGGAAGAACTCTCCTGCCGGGACCAGAACAATGACTTTCTGATTTTTCAGTTCCTGAATTAGGGACTTCATGGCGAAAGCCTTGACTGCATCCCTTGGGACGTTTGTCACCAGGAATCTTTTTGGAGGTTCTTCCGTGAATTCTATCACATACCCCTGGGAGAGCATATTTACAATGAACTGATTTGAAGAAATGGCTCTCCACTGAGGAAGAAACTCCTGGAGTCTTCCCCCGACCTTGAAGGAGTCATTGTGGTTTTGTGGAGGCCGCAGGAGGATTGAAGAGGACTCCACCCCTACCTTTGGGCTTCTGAGAAGACCATGACTTCCTCTTGCCCTGCGCTTTTCCTTCCTGCTGACCTTTTTGGGGCCGAAAGAAACGCTTACGGGTTTGCACCTTTTTCTTAACCGGAAACAACTTTTTCTTATCTGCCGTACGGTAAAGAATGGACTCTAGTTCTGAACCGAATAGCAGATCACCTGCAAACGGAATACCACACAGTCTATTTTTAAATGCAGCATCCCCTGGCCACGTCTTCAGCCATAAGGCCCTTCTGGCAGAATTAGTTAAAGCTGCTGACCTTGCTGACATGCGGATAGATTCCGCAGACGCATCCGCAATATATGATATTGCTGCAGACAGGGTTGAAAAAGAGTCTAGAATCTCCTGTTTTGAGGAATCTGCTATGACATGGGCTTTCAACTGGTTAACCCAGTGATCTAAGTTCCTTGAAACACAGGTTGTTGCCATTGCTGGTTTCAGATTGTGCATCACTGATTGCCAGGTTCTTTTAAGAAGCAGGTCCATCCTTTTGTCCATAGGCTCCTTCAGAGTGCCCATATCCTCAAAGGCGAGGTCCGTAGACTTAGAGACCTGAGAAAAGGCAGAGTCCAATTTTGGAACCTTATTCCATATAGAATCTGGATTTTCCTCAAATGGAAATCTTTTCTTGTGAGCCCGGGAAAAG
Organism: Aquarana catesbeiana; assembly: GCF_042186555.1. Lineage (NCBI taxonomy): Eukaryota > Metazoa > Chordata > Amphibia > Anura > Ranidae > Aquarana > Aquarana catesbeiana. Next base: position 105,992,674 of record NC_133335.1, read on the forward strand.
AAAGGCTTTTTCTCAGGTTCCAGCCACTCTTTTTTAATCATATCAGTGATAACTGAATGGACTGGAAAAGAATGGCCTTTTGAATCTCCTAAACCAGCATACATGCGGTCATGCAGGGAGAGTTCCTTCTTTTCCTCTTCTATCCCCAAAGTGGCATGGATTACCTTCAGGAGTCCTCCCACCTCTTCTAGTGACAATTTGTATTTAGAAGCAGCATCTGATTCATTTTCCTCCTCCTCAGAATCTGTATCATCTGGAGAGAGGGAAACAGACCCTTGGGAAGCGTCCTGGGATATCGGACCCCCAAAAATTATTTGAGAGCCGCCCTGGGGTTCTGAAGATGGCTGCGGAACCAAAGAATCCCTAGAGGGACCTGGTTCCTCTCTTGGGTTAGACCTAAAAGCCTGAAAGGTGGCCCGCTGGTTCCCCCCTGCCCGCAGGGAACAGAGGACGGCCGCCTGTCTGGCCAAAAAAATTTGGAGGCAGCACCCCCAGACATACAGGCTCTCCCCGAGCACGGAAGAGGGAGAGGGAGCCCACGGGACCATCCATCTGAGAAGCAAGTGGGAGGCTCACTCTCCTAGCCATAAAAAGACCTAACAGGTGAGAACCTGTGTCTCCCAGGATAAACCTGAGAGATCATGGCTCCCACCAGAGGTGTTCCTCCAGCTGGAGGAAACACAAAAAACTGACGAGGCAACGTGGAGGGCTCCAATTTAAAGACTTAATTGATGAGGTGTTTCCTGTGGGAGGAGGAGCCATGATCTCTCGGGTGCTGTCCTGAAAGACGTTTTGGAAATATATCATTTAGTGACAACTTTGTGCAAAAAAAAAAAAAAAAAAAAAGTTTGTCATTTTCCCGCAACTTGTGGCAAAATATAAAATATTCCATGGACTCAACATGCCTCTCAGCAAATAGCTTGGGGTGTCAACTTTCCAAAATGGGGTCATTTGGGGGGGTTTTTGAACTGTCCTGGCATTTTATGGCCTTCAAAACTGTGATAGGTAGTGAGGAGTGAAATCAAAAATTTAAGACCTTAGAAATCCTGAAGGCGGTGATTGGTTTTCGGGGCCCCGTACGCGGCTAGGCTCCCAAAACGTCCCACACATGTGGTATCAACGTACTCAGAATCAGCAGAATGTATTTTGGGGTGCAATTCCACATAGGCCCATGGCATGTGTGAGCAATATATCATTTAGTGACAACTTTTTGTAAATTTTTTTTTTTTGTCATTATTCAATCACTTGGGACAAAAAAAAAAAAATATTCAATGGGCTCAACATGCCTCTCAGCAATTTGGGGTGTCTACCTTCCAAAATGGGGTCATTTGGAGGGGTTTTGTACTGCCCTGCCATTTTAGCACCTCAAGAAATGAGATAGGCAGTCAAACTAAAAGCTGTGTAAATTCCAGAAAATGTACCCTAGTTTGTAGACACTATAACTTTTGCGCAAACCAATAAATATACGCTTATTGACATTTTTTTTACCAAAGACATGTGGCTGAATACATTTTGGACTAAATGTATGACTAAAATTGAGTTTATTGGATTTTTTTTATAACAAAAAGTAGAAAATATTTTCTTTTTCAAAATTTTCGGTCTTTTTCCGTTTATAGCGCAAAAAATAAAAACTGCAGAGGTGATCAAATACCATCAAAAGAAAGCTCTATTTGTGGGAAGAAAAGGACGCAAATTTCGTTTGGGTACAGCATTGCATGACCGCGCAATTAGCAGTTAAACCGACGCAGTGCCAAATTGTAAAAAGTGCTCTGGTCAGGAAGGGGGTAAATCCTTCCGGGGCTGAAGTGGTTAAAAGTCAGCAGCTACAAATACTGCAGCTGCTGACTTTTAAAATATGGACACTTACCTGTCACAGGGTCCAGCAATGTCTGCACCCGAGGCCGAACCATCCCTCGGTCCTCGGATGCTGCCGCCAGTATGGGAATCAGGAAATAAAGCCTTGCGGGTTCACGTCCCTACTTCGCATGCGCGATTCGCACAGCGCAATTTGAATGGTCCGTGCTGTCTCTGGGACCCGTGTGTGTCCCAGCAGACAGCGCGGCGGGACGGGAAGAGGCATAGATTCCCGTGGGAGTCTATGCCCGGAAGTGGGTGCAAATACCTGTCTTAGACAGGTATCTGCAACCCCCTCCCCCTGAAAGGTGCCAAAATGTGACACCGGAGGGGGGGGTTCCGAAAAGCGGAGGTTCAATTTGTGTGTGAAACGCCGCTTTAACAGACAGAAGTTCATTCCTTTGATCTAAAGAACAAACCTTACAATGTTTATAGTTAGCTCAGAGGAATGTTGTTAAACTTGGCAAACTGCCTGTTTTTTTTTTGTTTTATTTTTTGAAAGCCATCAGCTTGAGTAGAGAACTCTGCATAGAGTCGGGAAAATTCTTAACGATTAATCGCACAGCTCTACTACAGTAAATAATTATACACATTGCCCTAACCTAATTAACATATCAAAAACAAATTAAACAATAACTTCAGAAAGTGAAACTTTTGTGAGGGCTCAGTTTTACTTGGTTTTCAAGTGCCAGCCCCAATCGGATAATATCAGTGGGTTACTGGCCAATTTCTAAATGCACTTTTACATTGTGTTTGCATCATTTTTAATGTTAATAAAGCCCATCGTTTTTTTTTTACTGCACAAGGGTGTAAAAACAAAAGACAAGGGAAGTGCAACCCTAGCACTATAAAACTTTTAATACATTTATGTGATTTGATTGTAGCCGTATTAGTGCAATTGTGACAGAGAAAATTGAGTATAAATTGAGATAAAAGTATCACGGACAGTACTCAATTTTCTCTAATACACTTATGTAAAAGAAATGAAAATGGACTCACTTGATCTCAAGTAACAAGATAATCAAACAGAAGCCATCCAATGTAATAATCCATCTTCATAGAACTGTGTGACCAAGCGCCAGCTTGTGTCTGTCTGCAGCCTAAAATCCTCAACTTGTCCCAGTATGTGGGGTTTTAGGTTGCAGACAGGGACACAAGCTGGTGCCTGGACACAGTCCTATGGAGATGGATTATTAGCTTTAATGGCTTCTAGGTTCTGTTTGATGATTTTGTTACTTGGGATCATGTGGGTGCATTTTCATTGTGTTTTTACATACATGTATTAAAAGATTTTTTGCACTAGGGTTGCAATTTCCTTGTTTTTGCAGATTGTTCACAGACCTTGTCTCGACATTTAAGGGAATAGCTGCACAGTCCCTGGCTAGATCTGCATATCACACTGTTGGTTCCTTTGGTGTATTTATAGCTGGCAACACCTGAGTTTGAAAGTGGAGTTAATTGGAACTTTACTGCACAAGAAGTTTTCTTTGTGGTTCCCTTTAAGGAGAGAGGCTGTCTAGGAATGAGGGCAGAAAGGGAGGCAGGTCTGTGCAGAGTGGAGCTGGCAGTGAGGCTTTGCTATCTGGATACTTGGAGCAGGTAGAAGCACCCAGAATAGGCTTGACCACAGGAAGTACATATTCTATCAACACTGGCAGTGTTCCATCTCTGCAGAATTGGTAGGTACTGTGTTCTGCCTATATCAAACATCAAGCCTGATCAGTGGAGAGGAGTCCAGGAAGATGATATCTGGCTTGTGACTGATAAGTACAGATAAACAACCATATCCATATTTAAAGAAGAAAATAGAAAACAATAACTATGTATAAAATAGAGCAACCTATGGTAGCCAAGTTTTAGCTTTTTTCCCTTATTTCACTAGTGTTTGCCTGAGTGCGTATTAGCTGCTATAGCTCAATGATTTTTTTTTTTAAAGTGTACATTTACATCCAATTTTCCAAACTAGTAGCAGGATTTAAAAATAAGCACCAAGAGCCTACATGAGCTTTTAGATTTCTTTCTGAGCATGTCTGGGACCTCAGTAATACAAATCTGAAGCTAAAACCTGAAGTTACCGTCTGACCTGCTTCCTCCTGCACCTGACCATTGCTCATCAAGCCACACAGCTATTTAGAGGTAAGCAGTGATGTACAGGTAGTACTTCACCATTTGTCCCTAGTGAGTGGAGCAGAGCTTGACATTAGAGATGAAGGTTTCACGCAGGAAGGAATCTAAACCTTTGTACAGGCACTTGTCAGGGCTTCCTTTGGGATCTTTTCAGTTTAAAACTTCAACAGGGAATCTACAGACAACTCAGCATGCACAGAAAAAAAACTAAAAAATATTGTCAAGTAAACATCACAGGAACATTCTTCACAGCATGGTTTTAGCTGTGAAGCAATTTTACACAAATAAAGTGTTTCTAAAGGCAAAGCCTATTTTACCTTACCCCCTTGCTGCCAAATTAGGTACCCGGTACATCATTTGACTTCAAGTGGCTGTACCGTGGTGATTCCTGCAGCTGCAGGCATCACCCTGGTACCGTTTTTTTAGAGCCGACTCGCCACTCAATTACTATTACCAGCAGCAGGAGGGGACATCCCATGTCCACCTGCGCCTTCTGCAGGTCTCTTGGGCTCTCCCATCCCACTGGGGGACCCGAGCTACTAGCCGGCACGTCCGCTGGCTAGTTGGAGACCAATACAAAGCTGAAATCGGCTTTGATCGGGTCTCCACTATGGTAACCCGGAAGCAATGACATGACATCACTTCCGCTTTTCCTGGACGTCAACCATGCCATTTTCTAAAAATCGAAAGTATATGAAAACGCCGTTCTTGGCGTTTTGAACGCTTTTCAGTGCAAAGGAGGGATCTGGGGTCTTATTGACCCCAGATCCCTTCATGAAGTGTACCTGTCACTTGCCTATTGCTGTCACAAAGATGTTTACATACCTTGTGACGACACTAAAAACAATAAAAAAAAAAAATTAAAGCAAACAGTAAAAGGAAAGTGTGCCCATCCCTGTCCCCCCTTGGTAGCGCGCAAAGGCGAATGTGTGAGTTGGTCCTGCATGCACGCAAACAGTGATCGCCCCACACATGTGAGGTATCTCCGTGAACATCAGATCATAGGCAGTAATTCTAGTACTAGACCTCCTTTGTAGCTATAAAGGGGTAATCTTTTTTTCTCTTTAGTTTTTTTTTTTTTTTTACAAAAGCTTGACTCAAGGGAGGACTTTCACTAGATTGCGGGAGAGACAGCCCGCTTCCGTCCGTTCTAACGGCGCTACATGCCAGCCCCCGCCCCGCCGAAGGAGTGGGGGGGGCGGCTATCCCAGGCCAACCTGGGCTCCACGGCACTGGGGTATCGTCACCTGGGGGGGAGGGGGATTCTGACTTAGAGGCGTTCAGTCATAATCCCATTTTTATGTAACCTTTTATAACGTTGATTATAGATAGTAAAATATAAGTTGTTTGTCGCCGCTGTGCGGGCAATTTTAAAGGGAAACGTGTTTGGTATCTATTTACTCCGTGTGAAATCATCTTTTATATTTTACAAAAAATTGGGTTATGTATTGTGTTTTTTTTTGCATTAAAAACTTTTTGAAAAAAAAAAAATTGTTTGAAAAACTGCTGCGCAAATACTGTGCGACACAACAAATTGCAAAATCAACTCATTTATTCTCTAGGGCCTCTGCTTTAAAAAAAATATATAATGTTTGGGGCTAATTTATCAAAAAAAAAAAAAAAAAAAAGCTTATTTTCACATGGAAACAAAAAAAAGTGTCGGAAAATGCCTGATGTTCAAGTGGTAATGCATTCCATTAATACAAAAAATGTCTCTCTCACAGGCAGCAGCAGGAGTTGACCGAACTTAGTGAGTGGAAAGCAGGGGGCGTAGCAGAGCTCAGGAGTGAACCTGCAGGTGCGCCAGTGAGGGACTGCAGAAGGAGGTTCATGCCAATGCACAGAGCAGGCAAGTATAACATGTTTGTTATTTTACAAAAATAAATTAAAGTTAAATTAAAGGTTTACAACCACTTTAACACATCGTATTAAAAACTTCATAACATTCATTACAAACTGTGAAGGGAAACGAAAGGCCTAATTAAATACAGTGTACAACTAGACTTGCCTGAGTGTACAATTACCTGCATCCAACACAAATAAACTCAAGAGCTTTGCTACGTGGAATTCTCAGTACCAGATTCCATTTTGGGAACATGTCGTGTCTCCTTTAAACAAAGGTAAATTTCCTCCTGTGGATCATAGTAATAAAACTTGCGCAGGTATGAGATGAGAGGCCTGGAAAAGCAAAAGAAAAATTATGAATCATCAGTGTAACAGTTTTATGCCACCGCAATACGTCCTAAGAGTCACATTCTGGCAAATTAAGGGCAGAGGGGAATGAATGAGAAGCATGTGTGAGAGGACTCAAACCAGACACTGCAGATTTTCAAAAAGAGTCTTTGTGGCAGTGAGTAGGCCAAATTATAAAAAAATGGAAAGAGCAAAGACAGGCTATCGAGGGATGTTGGGGACAAGCATCAAAAGTGAAGCAGCGTTAAGAGCACTGAAAGCACACTTTAAAATACCATACCAAGCACACATGTGTGGCTATTCCACTTATACATGTCATAGAAGGGTAAGTTTGACCCAGGCAAAATACAAATATAACATCCCTGTGTTTCATCCAATGGAAATTAGATGTTTGTCTATTGCTTACCATTAAGTGGTGAAGATACAGACATCAACCTAAAGTGAACATTTGCACAAACCATGCACAAATGAACTATTAAAGTCGTTCTAAGGGCTGAAGGTTTTTTTACCTTCATGGATAATATCCATTTAAGAAAATACCCGTGTGCAGCAGCCCCTCCCCCCATACTTACCTGAGCTCCCTCTCAATCCAGCAATGTGCCTGACAGGCTTGGCTCTCTGGGGACACTCCTTCCTCATTGGCTGAGACAGCAATAGGAGCCATTGGTTTCTGCTGCCGCCAATCACAGCCAGTGATCCAATGAGGAGAGAGAGGGGGCAAGGCTGAGCTACGGCTCCATGCTTGAATGGACATGCAGAGCAGCGGCTTGGGAGCAAGCCTGCTTGGATGCCCCAAATGCAAGCTGCTTGCTCCGGGGGCACTCGACAGGAGGGAGGGGCCATGAGCGTGGGCCAGGGATCCAAGAAGAGGAGAGCAGGTAATTTAAAAAAAATTGCCTTTAATATCTCTTTAACACATTTTGAACAAGTAGTAAAAGCACTTTAAGGTCACACTGCATTTCTGTGCACATCATGTGATGTCTGTGCGATGTGAATTCAGTCATAGTTTGTATGGCTGAAATCGCATGAAAATGGTGCAGGACCCTTTTGTGGTCCGCACTGAAATTGTATCGCATGGGTGTTTAGACCCATGCGATCCGATTCCTGTCCGACGTCACAGTTCGCACTGGAGGTGTAATTAACTTTACACTGACACCTGCAGCAGTACGCAGAGAGCAGTGTGAACTGCCTGTGAGTCAGCTGCGATACGGGAACCTGCACAGGAATCGCGCTGGTTTCCGCATCGCACCAGTGTGAACTGGGGCTAAAACTCTGTATTTGTAAACATTGCAGAAAGGAAACTTCAAACCTAAGAGGCTTTGAAATCACATACTTTCTTTGGAGAACAGAATCTTGGCAGCCTTCCAGTCTTTAAGTATAAACTGCAAAGAGATATTAAGGCCCCGTTCACACTTGCAGAATGGGGATGTTCACTTAACTGGGCTGCCCTATGCACAACAAACGTGCCAAAGAACATGAAATGGCTGGTTCCACTACTGGGACAGTCCACTTTTTAATAAAACCCTCCTCAATTAAATATTGTTGTACAAAATGCTTAAGAGTAGTAAATATCTTTACAGAATTAGGCCAATCACTATGCAAAACAGGTCACAATAGGGAGTGTACAGGAAAGATTTAGCAGGCTGGGGACTTTAACAGAACCTAGACTGGAAACCTTAGGCATGGCAGGTCGTTCCACGTCAAGGCATGCATGTACAGAGTCAATAAGGACCAAAATGGTTTTGATGTTCTGGCAGAAGACCGAAGATTCCTCATGTACCAAGTCAAACACAAATCAGATATATTCCTTTTTATTCTTAGCTAATTGCGCATAAGCAGCTGCAGCCACACAAAAATAAGAGATGAAATCTGGAGGAAAAAGGCATAAATTCATGCTTGTGACCCCTGCATTCGCAGTCATCCAACATAGCTGAACGTTTCCCCAAAAACCCAGACATAGCAGAAAATTCCTCTTTGTATACGGAGGAGGAGAAAGCCACCCCTATATGGCTTAAGGGGGACTCTGAGGAGTGCTGCAAACACAGCCGGGGCTATCTGTGTCTGTCCCTTACACAGTACAATACAAGCCTCCAAACTGTTATGCCCCGTACACACGGTCGGATTTTCCGACGGAAAATGTGTGATAGGACCTTGTTGTCGGAAATTCCGACCGTGTGTAGGCTCCATCACACATTTTCCGACACACAAAGTTTGAGAGCAGAATATAAAATTTTCCGACAACAAAATCCGTTGTCGGAAATTCCGATCGTGTGTACACAAATCCGACGGACAAAGTGCCACGCATGCTCAGAATAAATAAAGAGATGAAAGCTATTGGCCACTGCCCCATTTATAGTCCCGACGTACGTGTTTTACGTCACCGCGTTTAGAACGATCGGATTTTCCGACAACTTTGTGTGACCGTGTGTATGCAAGTTTGAGCCAACATCCGTCGGAAAAAATCCTAGGATTTTGTTGTCGGAATGTCCGATCAATGTCCGACTGTGTGTACGGGGCATAAGAAGATCATAAGTTTCCAAGCCCCACAAGACCTTGCACTTATGATCCACCCAAGTACAGCCGTGGCCAAAAGTTTTGAGAATGATACAAATATACATTTTTATAAAGTCTGCTGCCTCAGTTTTTATGGTGGCAATTTTCATATACTCCAGAATGTTATGAAGAGTGATCAGATGAATTGCAATTAAGTCTATCTTTGCCATGAAAATTAACTTAATTTCCACTGCATTTTAGCCCTGCCACAAAATGACCAGCTGACATATCAGTGATTATCTCGTTAACACAGGTGTCAGTGTTTAGAAGGACAAGGCTGGAAATCACTCTCTAATGCTGATTGAGTTAGAATAACAGACTAGAAGCTTAAAAAGGAGGGTGGTGCTTGAAATCATTGGTCTTCCCCTGCTAACCATGGTTACCTGCAAGGAAACATGTGCAGTCATCATTGTTTTGCACAAAAATTCAAGTTAGACTTACTGGTAACTTGTTTTCCAATAGTCTTTCAGGACAGCACCCGAGAGATCATTGCTCCTCCCCAACAGGAAACACTTCATCATCCAAAGCTTTAACAGGAGGCCTCCACACAGCTTCCTTCAGTTGTATGTACAGAACCTCCAGCCCCGGCTGAAACATAAAAGCAACAGTTATAGCATAGTATACAGCAACAAAAATGGGGCGGGTTATTGTGGTCCTGAAAGACTATTGGAAAACAAGTTAACGGTAAGTCTAACTTGAATATTCCCAAATGTCTTTCAGGACAGCACCCGAAAGGATAATCGAGACTTGCCCCATTTTAGGGTGGGACAACAACCTGTAAGACTTTCCTTCCAAAAGCCTGGTCCCCAGCCGTCAGGAGATCTAACCTATAATGACGGGCAAAGGTCATCCATGTAGCTGCTTTACAGATCTGTTCTTTTGGCCTGAAAGGGAATAGGCCTCTGTGATAGCCATTCCCAACCATCTGGCAATGGTTCCTCTGGTAGCTTGTCTTCCTTTCTTACTAGCAGCATAAACACCTAAAGTCCTTAGGGGCTTCCAGGTAACTTAAGACTGCTCTTTTAACATCCAAGGTATGGAATTCTTCCTTCGTTCCCGATGGATTAAAGCAAAACGTAGGAAGTATTATCTCCTGAGCTCGATTTTGGACTGAAGCGACTTTCGGTAAAAAAATAGGATCTGTCTTCAGAACAATTCTGTCTGAAAAAATAGCTCCCTGATTGACAAGGCTTGAAGCTCACTAATTCTTTGAGCTGTCGTCATAGCAACTTAAAAAAAATGGTTTTCAATGTAATAAGTCTCAGGGAGGCTAAATGAATAGGTACAAATGGTCCCCTGGTCAGGGCCTGTAGAACAACCGATAAGTCCCAATTTGGACAGCTTCTGATCACTACGTCTGGACCGGGTGAGGGCCTTGAAGAATCTGATCACTAGGGTTCTGATGAGATAGATTTCTCCTAAAATACCCCCAGCGCGACAACCTGAACTTTGAGGGTACTGCTAAGCCCTTATCCACTCCTCCTTGCAGGAATTCCAGAATAGAAGAAATCTCTTTTTAGGATCTGATGGACGCAGTGCACCAGGAGTTGAAAACTTTTCAGACTTTGTAATAAATTGCTCTGGTAACACTCTTTCTGCTAGATAGGAGGGTAGCAACCAACCTATCCAAAAATTCCTTCCAACTCAAAAGCTGCTCTTCAGAAGCCAAGCTGTAAGTTTTAGCTTTGTTACCTCCTAGTGAAGTAGGGGACCTTGATCTTGTCTCAACGGAAGTTGCCAGTACGCTTCAAGTTGCATCTGGAGAAGGGATGAAAACCAAGATCTCTTGGGCCAAAAGGGAGTGGAGTGATGAGGATTACTGTTGTATCCTCCTTCTGGATTTTCCTTATGACCTGAGGGATAAGCTGAAAATGGGGGAAGGCATAATAGAGGTGAAACTTCCAGCTGTGCACCAGAGCGTCTAACCCCAGGGATGGCTCAGTTCTGTTCAGGGAGAAGGAGAGACACCTGTGCATTTTCCTTGCAAAGTGATCCACTTTTGGCTGCCTCCATTTCTTCACGATCATATGGAAGATTTCCGGGTTCAATCACCACTCTGTTTCGTACATCTGGTTTCTGCTGAGGAAGTCTGCTACTCCGTTTAGAGTCCCTTTTAGATGGACCGCTGACAAGGATAGAATATGGAGCTCTGCCCATCTTAGAATACTTCCTGCTAGGCACCGAAGAGCTCCGATTCTGGTGCCCCCATCTGTTTATGTAGGCCACCGCCGTGGCGTTGTCTGACAGGACCTGTATATGAAGTCCCCTCACTTCTCTGGCAAACGTCAGTAAAGCCATTTCTATTGCTTTTAGTTCCCTCCAATTTGAGGATCTTACTGCTTCTCTTGTGGACCACTGGCCCTGAGCCCATCGACAGCTCACGTGAGCCTCCCAACCCCAGGAGCTGGCATCCGCTGTTAACCTTACTTGGACCAGGAGGGACCATAACAGACCTGTTGAAAACCTTGGCTGGTTCTACCACCACCAAAGACTCCTTTTCACTGAGGTGGGAACCTTCACTAGCAAGTCCAGCAAATCTTGCTGGTGATTCCAGACTTAACAAGAAAGCTTGCAGGGGTCTGAAGTGAAGTCTTGCCCACTACATTGCAGGTATGGAAGAGGTTAGGATTCCAAATACTGACATGATCTTCCCGATGGAGAGGAGCTGATTGGACTGCAACGACGACACTACTTCAACCAGCTTTTTCTTCTAGAAGAAAGATCTTTTGCGCCACTGAGTTAATACGGCCCCAAGAATAAACACCTCCTGCGAGAAAATCAGATTAGACTTTTGGAGGTTTAAGATCCATCCTAAGGACTCTAGGTGGGCACGAGTTCTGACCAAGTCCTGCTGAAGCTTTTCTCTGGTTTGAGCGAAAAACAGGTCGTCCACTTAAGGAATCACTGAGATGCCTTCCAGACGCAAAGGTGCCAATGCTTCTGCCATTACCTTTGTGAACACTCTTGGGGCCGATGACAGGCCAAATGGGAGTGTTCTGAACTACAGGTATACCACCTTCTTCCCTCAATGCCAACCTCAGATATTTTTGGGACCTTGTGGCGATAGGTATGTGCAGGTAGGCATCCTGTAAGTCTATTGATGCCATGTAGCCCCCTTGGTTCAGGACGTTTTTGACTGAGAAAATGGAACCCATCCAAAATCTTCTGTACTCTACTGATCAATTTAGCACCTTGAAATTTAGGATGAGACGGAACTTTCCTGAGGGTTTCTGAACGAGGAATATGTGCAAGTAGAACCCCTGAAACAACTCCCCTGTAGGAACCGGAACAATGACTCTGAGATCTCAGTTCCTGGATAAGGGACTTCATGGAGAGAGCCTTGGCGCGTTTGTCACCAAAAATCTTTTTGGAGGTTCTTTCCGTGAGTTTGATTACATATCCCTGGGAGAGCATGTTTAAAATAAACTGGTTTGGTGTAAGTCGCAGGAGGATTGAAGAGCACTCAACTCTGACCTTTGGGCTTTTGGAAAGACCATGGTTTTATTTTTCCCTGCGTTTTACCTTCCTGCTGTCCTTTGAGGCTGAAAAAAAAAAATCTTACGAGTCTGCACTTGCTTCTTCTTGACCAGAAACAATTTTCTGACTTATCGGCCGTTCAGTCAAGAATGGATTCTAGTTCTGAACCAAACAGCACATCACCCGCAAAAGGGAATGCTACACAGCCTGTTTTTTGATTCTGCGTCCCTGGGCCAGGTTTTTAGCCATAAGGCCCTCCTAGCAGAGTTTGTTAGTGCTGCGGACCTAGCCGACACACGTATGGACTCTGAGGCATCCGCAATGTATGACACTGCTGCAGATAATGTGGTAAAGGAGTCCAATATCTCCTGTTTCGGGGGAATCCGCAGCAACACGGGACTACATCTGGTTAATCCAGTGCTCTAAATTCCTAGCAACACGTTGTTGCCATTGCCCGTTTCAGATTGTTCATAACAGCTTGCCAGGTTCTTTTAAGAAGTAGGTCGATCCTTTTATCCATGGGCTCCTTTAGCGTGCTCATATCTTTAAAAGCAAGGTCAGTTGACTTTGAAACCTGCGAGAAAGCGGAATCCTTGTTCCAGATAGAGTCAGGATTTTCCTCAAAACGGGAATCTTCTTTTGTGGGCACAAGAAAAGAATGGCTTCTTCTCCGGTTCCAGACATTTTTTTTTAATATCTGTGATCATTGAATGGACCGGAAAAGTGCGGCCTTTGGAGTCAGTCTCCTAGACCTGTGTACATACGATCGGTCATGCAGGGAGAGCTCCTTCTCCTCCCCTATCCCCAAGGTAGCATGGATTACTTTCAAAAGTTCTCCTACCTCTTTCAGTGACAACTTGTACTTAGAGGCGGCATCTGTTTCATTCTCCTCCTCTTCAGAATCTGTCCCATCTGGAGTGGGGGAAGTATCCTGGGAGGCCAGTCCTCCCACCTGTATCAGAGAAAGCCCCTGGGATTCTGATGTCGGCTAAGGAGCCCTAGGTTCCCCCATCCTAGCTCTTCGTTCAGGTTTGACCTGAAAGCTTGAAAAGCGGTCCGGAGCTCATCCTTAATAGTTGTAACCAGATCTGAGATACAATCTGCGCATAGAGACTTTGTCCAAGATTCGCTTAATTTTTCTTTTCAAACAGGACACCTTCACTTGACTGGTTGAACAGAGCTTTTGGCCTGGACAAACCAAAGAAAAAAAACAAAGAACCCCACTGAAATGTTGCTGCACAGCACAAGTGCAAAGCAACACCCAGGTGCACTAGGAAAGAACCTCTTCCCTGTGCCCAAGCAGAAGTGCTAACCCACCAGTCACTGTGCTACACATTCAACAGGGAGAGCTCTCACTGGGGGTGGGGGGTGGGGTTGAAGGGTGAAAACCCACAGGAGAAAACGGCCCACAGTAAAAAAGGAATACAGTCCCTTACCCTGGCCTTGCTGGTGCCTTGGCTTGCCCCCTTATCCACTGCATCCTCCATTGCAGAGTGCACCGCGGTCAGGTGGCTGAAAGAAAACCAGTTTCCAGGTTCAATAGCTCCACCACGCTGACCCGGAACTGGAAGTTTTAAGAGTACCTCTCCCCCCTGCGCTTTGCGGCCAGAAATTATGCTGCGCGCCCGACCTGGAACAATGGAGGCTGCTCAGCTTTGCACTGCTGCCGTCCCATGATGCGGGCAGCAGGCAGGGGGCCTCCGCACACCGCCCATCTGAAGAAACAATTGGCAGCACTCCCAGGAAGCTCTCCCTGAGCACAGAAGGGGGAGAGGGAGCCCAAGGGACCATCCAGCAAGGGGCAGTGGGAGGATCATTCTCCTAAAAAGAAAAGAAAAGAAAAAAAAAAAAAAAAAAAAAAAGACAGGTGAGAACCCTTTGACTCCCAGGAAAGCCCTAAGAGATCATTGCTCCCACCAGAGGAGCTGGAGGAAACAAAAAAAAAAAAAAAAAAAAAAAAAAAAAAGAAGGAAGCTATGTGGAGGCCTGCTGTTAAAGCTTTTGATGAGTTGTTTCCTGTTGGGAGAGGAGCCATAATCTCTTGGGTGCTGTCCAGAAAGACGTTTTGGGAAAAGGGATTTACAGGCAAGGATATTGCTGCTACTAAGATTGCACCTAAATCAACCATTTATCGGATCATTAAGAACTTCAAGGAGAGAGGTTCAAAAGTGAAGAAGGTCCTGCAAGCAGGATGACCTTCTCCGATGTTGATTTAGCTGCGGGATCGGGGCACCACAGTGCAGAGCTTGCTCAGGAATGGCAGGAGGCAGGTGTGAGTGCATCTGCATGCACAGTGAGGCGAAAACTTTTGGAGGGTGGCCTAGTGTCAAGAAGGGCAGAAAAGAAGCCATTTCTCTGTAGGAAAAACATCAGGGACAGACTGATATTCAGCAAAAAGTACAGGGATTGGACTGCTGAGGACTGGGGCATCCAGAAAAATTCTTGTCTGGAGAAGAAAAGGTGAGCGCTACCATCAGTAAAGCATCCTGAGACCATTCAAGTGTGAGGTTGCTTCTCAGCCAAGGGAACAGGCTCACTCACAATTTCGCCTAAGAACACAGCAATGAATAAAGAATGGTACAAAAACATCCTCTGAGAGCAACTTTCTCTCAAACATCCAAGAACAGTTTGGTGACAAACAATGCCTTTTCCAGCATGATGGAGCACCTTGCCAAAAAGGCAAAAGTGATAACCAAGTGGCTTGGGAAACAAAATATCGAAATTTTGGGTACATGGCCAGGAAAACTCCCCAGGCCTTAATCCCATGAGAACTTGTGGTCAATCCTCAGGAGGCAAGTGAATAAAAAAAAAAAAAAAAACACCACAAATTCTGACAAACTCCAAGCATAGATTATGCAGGAATGGGCTGCCATCATTCAGGATGCAGCCCAGAAGTTGATTGATAGAATGCCAGGGCGAACTGCAGAGGTCTTCAGACCTTCAGACCAAAGAATTGTCAACACTGCAAATATTGACTCTTTGCATAAACTTAAAGTGGATGTAAACCCTCACATATACCTAGTGAAGTGAACAGCCTCAGATGAGACACAGAGATGAAACAAATCTCCCTACATAAGTTTAACATGTATATCTGCTGTCTCCAGCTGGTCATATTCTTTGGAAAGTGCACATTGTGTTAAAATTTGTTCTTCCTGTTCCGGCAGGGGGAGGGGAGTCTTCTCATACACTGTGTAACAGCTGATTGGCAGGCAGAAGAATGAAGATACTTGCAGAGCTGTGCTGTGAATAGACCAGCTCTCTGCTAATCTATTTATAGTACCCACCCCGACACAAATTTCCAGCTGCTTTTATCTCCATTGTCAGAAGTTATCATGCTGATAACAGAAGAATGAAGCAGCAGAAACACATGGGACTTAGGGTTTTGGAGAGAGATAAGCAAACACTGCAGATACAGTGCCTTAAAAAAGTATTCATAACCGTTAAAATTTTCCACATTTTGTCATGTTACAACCAAAAACGTAAATGTATTTTATGTGATAGACCAACACAAAGTGGCACATAATTGTGAAGTTTTTTTTTTTTATAACCTAACCCTGCTTTAATCTTCTCCACAACATTATTCCTGACCTGTCTGGTGTGTTTCTTGGCCTTCCTGATGCTGTTTGTTCACTATGGTTCTCAAACAAACCTCTGAAGGATTCACAGAACAGCTGTATTTATACTGAGATTAAATTACACACAGGTGGGCTCTATTTACTAATTAGGTGACTTCTGAAGGCAATTGGTTCTACTGGATTTTAGTTAGGAGTATAAGGGAGTAAAGGGAGCTGAATATAAATGCACGCCACACTTTTCAGATATTAGTAAAAAATTTGGAAAACCATTTTCCTTCCACTTCACAATTATGTGCCACTTTGTGTTGGCCTATCACATAAAATCAAATCAAATCCTGTGACACGGGAGCAGCGCCCGAGTCAATGGATGCAGGACACGGGAGCGAGTCCGCACCGTGCCCCCAGGGCAGCTTTCCATGGGGACACCCAATGAAGAGGAGGGGCCTGGAGCACCAGTGGGAGACCCCAGAAAAAGAGGATGGTAAGAGCAGAAGAAGAGCAGGTAAGTATAGGCATGTTATTTTTATAAAAAAAAAAGAAAAATCGTGTGCTTAACAACGTTAAAAAAACACTGCAGTGTCTAGGAGAGCACCTAATGCAGAGTCCAGTGCTCACAGAGCAAACAGATCGACCTTGCTTCTTCCTTGCAGTAAGATCCAGGTAAGACCTCCAAGGCTATGCTGAGGATCAGACCTAACAGAAAAGTGCAAACTGAACCCCCAGTGTCTCTGCAGCATTTACCCACTTCCCGCCCGCCTTATAGCGGATTGACGTCCGGGAAGTGGTTCCGTTATCCTGACTGGACGCAGATAACATGCCGCCGCGCGCCCACGGGGGCGCGCATCGCAGCGATCGGTGGAGCGGTGTGTCAGCCTGACACACCGCTCCACCGATCTTGGTAAAGAGCCTCCGGCTTTATCAGCGCAGCCCCCCCTCAGATCACCACATTGGACCACTGGACCACCAGGGATCGCCACTAGGACCAGGGAAGGGGCAACATGTGGATGGCCAGGTGTGTACCCCATGGCCATCCACATGTGCCCAATCTGTGCCAATCAGTGCCCACAAATGGGCACTGATTGGCACCATTATGTTCCAGATCTGCCAGCAATGCCCCCAATATATTTTATCTGTGCCACCTGTCAGTGCCCATCTGTGCCACCTGTCAGTGCCCATCTGTGCCACCTGTCAGTGCCCATCTGTGCCCACCTATCAGTGCCACACATCAGTGCCACCCATAAGTACCCATCAGTGCCACCCATATGTACCAATCAATGCCACCTACGAGTGCCCATCAGTGCCGCCTATGAGTGCCCATTGGTGCCACCTATGAGTGCCCATCGGTGTTGCATACGAGTGCCACCTATCAGTGCCACCTAACAGTGCCGCCTATCAGTGCCCGTCAGTGCCACCTCATCTGTGCCGCCGTATCAGTGCCCGTCAGTGCAGCCATATCAGTGCCCATCATTGAAGAAAACGTACTTACAAAAAAATTTTGCAGAAACAAAGAAAAAGTGTTTTTTCGAAATTTTCGGTCTTTTTTTATTTGTTGCGCAAAAAATAAAAACCGCAGAGGTGATCAAATACCACCAAAAGAAAGCTCTATTTGTGGCAACAAAATGATAAAAAAAATTTGTTTGGGTACAGTGTAGCATGACCGCGCAATTGTCATTCAAATTGCGACAGCGCTGAAAGCTGAAAATTGGCCTGGGCGGGAAGGTGTCTAAGTGCCTGGTAATGAAGTGGTTAAAGAATCTTGCCAGTAGGAAAAAAAATCTTGATGGAAAAGCACAAAAAAAGAAAAGAGTAGCTTGCTTTTTTCAAAGCAGAGAGAATACATTCATTCTTCTAGGACACCAGCTAAAAATATGAGGCCGGGTTAGAGTGGGAGGCGCTTTAATGGGTTGAAAATTCCTTTTAAGGTAAATACAGAGGAATGGGTAGTACCAGAGGAAATGAGGGAGTGGCGAGACTGAGGTCAAAAGACCCAGATGCAGAGTTTCGAGAGGAACCATGAATAACCTCATCATGGCCCTCTGCAGTGTGTGCTGGCCTGCCCCCTCATCTAATTTCCCTTCTGTCTGAAGTCCGTCATGAGAGTGAGCAACTCTGAGGGGTACTCACCACCTTAATCAGTGCAGATGCTGTTGCTGTGGAGCAGGAGTGCAGCACTCCTGTGGAATTGGAACGGCAAGAAAGAAGCTTCCCTCAGTAGAGAGAAATCATCCACCACCTAAAACACTAGCAAAAAATTGAGGATCGTCAAGAATGATAGGGGTCATATGGGCTGTCCCCAAACTTAAAAGGTGCATGTGTCTTGTACAGCATAATTAGAAAATAGAAATTTCAGGGAAAGGGTCCACAATGCCAGCCTCTATTTCATTTTAATCAAAAAAGAAAAAAAACACAAGTCACACTGTATGCGTCTGCCAAGGCCAGTTACAAACCATGTATTTTGGGTTGTGATGAGGGGTGAGCAAGCTGTGAGACAGAAGCCACAGTACAACCTCCCAGAGCAATAAAAACAGCATTTAACAGGGATTCTACACGGCTCTGACTAATAAATTAGTGTTGATGCTGGAAATGATAATTATACAGGGGCGTAATTGTATTTACACACACGCCAATCTCCACAGTAGTAGGGAAAGGGGAGGAGGCTAGAATAAGATTTATACCACACACTTTACATGCAGGCTTGGAGTCCTTTACAAAACCCAGCACAAAAGGGATATTGCCAACAAGCACCAGGTTTTAAATGCTGTTTTCCCAGGGCTTATTACAAAACAACAGCAGACAACCCATGAAGACAGTGACCACAGTGTATGTATATATGTATATATATATATATATATATATATATATATGTATATGTATATATATATATATATATATATATATATATATATATATATATATATATATATATATATATATATATATATATATATATTTAGTAAGGGGTTCACTCCAAGTGTAGAACTTTGAGGACACTGCCACTCGCTGTTTTTTCTTTTAAGGGCTTTGCCCATTTCTATTAAAAGAAAGTTCAGCAAGCATAAACATAGGTTTCCCTCGCAGGGGTTTTCAGCATTCCTTCTCCTTCAACATAAATGACATTCAGCCCTTTTGGCTCTCTCACTTGGCAGCACTGCTGCTCTGGCCTTACACTCCAGGCCCTTGTCTGTCTCCTACAGACTGTTCACTGACCAACTTAGTGCACACAGCTAGCAGCCTCTTGCTGCACTGGCTCCCACGTGGAGCCCTTCTGACTCCTGGGCCAGACATCCTGTCTGCTGGGGTGGAGCCCAGAACCATGGTCAGGTTCTTACTAAAAGCCCAGCACACACCTGACCAATTAGTATGCTGGCTGTTTTGAATACCTGGACCCAGGATTGGCGATTTCATTCCACCCAGATCACTTTGAAATCTCCAGGTTCACAGGTCCCAAAAAGAACTTTAGAAAACACTGAGGAAACTGAAAAGCCAGTTTCCTCTTCCTGTCACAAGCTCCCTGGAGCCCCTCAACCCGTCCGGTTGAGAATTCTGGGTCAACACCTCCTTTTAGACCATGACAGGGCAAAGCTCTGTCACAATATATATTATACACACACACACACAGTGAGGGAAAAAATAGGATTTTTTTAACAGCTTACCTGTAAAATCCTTTTCTTTGAAGTACATCACGGGACACAGCCATAGTAGTTATGTGGGTTAAAGGCCACCTTCAGGTGATGGACACTGGCACGCCCTAAATTAAAGAGTGTACTCCCTATATAACCCCTCCCACTGGTGGAAGTACCTCAATTTTGTAGAAAAGCAATACACGTGTATACCAAAGAAGGGAGGGACCTCTGTGTCCCATGATGTACTTCAAAGAAAAGGATTTTACAGGTAAGCTGTTATAAAAATCCTATTTTCTTATCGTACATCACGGGACACAGAGCCATAGTAGTTACTATGTGGGATGTCCCATAGCAATGCCAACTGAAGGGAGGGAGACACAACAAAGCAGGGCATCAAGAGACTAGAGGACTCCTACTGCAACCTGCAGTACACTGCGCCCAAAGGCGATGTCCTCATGCCTTTTACATCTACTTGATAGAATCTAGTAAATGTATGGACTGAAGACCAAGTTGCGGCCTTGCAGATTTAAGCCATGGAGGCTTGGTGATGCACTGCCCAAGAAGCACTAACAGACCTGGTGGAGTGCACTATATGAATATGAAAAGGAGGAATTTTCCTCTTTAAAACATAAGTTTGAACAATCACTTGACGAATCCATTTAGAAATAGTAGATTTCGATGCTGCCTGTCCTCTTTTAGAACCATCTGGCAACACAAACAAAACATTTGTGTACGAATCTGAACAGTCACTTTCAATAGACCTTGTAGTGTAGTGACCTTTCTTCCACAGAAACGAAGTTCTGGAAAAAAAACTAAGGCAGAACAATATCCTGGTTTAAATGAAAACCCGATACTACCTTGGGTAAGAATTCAGGATGAGGCCGCAATACGGCCTCATCCTTATGAACAAACAATACGGCTCCTTACAAGAAAGAGCAGCCAACACTGATACTCTTCTTGCAGATGATATGGCAACCAAGAAAATTATTTTTCCCCCGTCAAGAGGACCAAGGGAATTATCCTCTATAGAAGGCTGCTTCTATAAGCCGGCAGGACTAAAATTAAGTCCCAAGGTTTCAGGGGTGACCAAACTGGAGGATTAATCCGCATTACCCCCTGAATAAAGTTGCAAACAAGAGAGAGGGAAGCAAGTGGTTGATGAAAAGAAAGACCGATAAGGCCGACCTCTGGCCATCGATAGTACTCAAGGCCAGCTTCATTTCTAATCCTATCTGTAGGAATTCAAGGATCCTACCTATGACATATTTACTGGGGTGCCAACCCCTGGATTTACACCAGGAGACATATGCCTTCCAGATTCTTGACTCTGGAGGATGGCTTCCTAGCATTTAACCAAAGTAGAACTACTCAGGCTAACCGCCCATGATCTTTCAGTAGTCTGCCTGCCAATTCACTATTCCTGGAATGAAAATTGCTAATAGGCAAGGAATGTTGTTTTCTGCCAAGATAGAAAATAATTCACCTCTTTCTGGGCCGCACGACTTCTCGTGCCCCCTTGGTGAATGATAAAAGCCACAGCTGTGGCACTGTCCGATTGGATCCTAATAGGACAATTCCGTAGTTTGAGCGTCCAGGCCTCAAGGACCAGGCGTACTGCCGGAATTTCTAGAATACTTATGGACCAGGTCATCACTGATTTGGACCATTTCCTTAGGACAGATGCTTCTTCCAGGACTGCTCTTCAGCCCAGAAGGCTGGCGACTGTTATTACCACCTTCCAGGTAACTAGTAGAAAGGATTTCTCTTTTTGAAGATTCTTGGATATCAACCACTAATTGGGGCTCCAACACACATTGGGGGATAAATGCCCAGAGCTTGGGCCTTCTTGTTCCCAGTCGACAGGATACTGTTTTGCAACAGTCTTAAATGAAACCGCGCATAAGGAACGGCCTCGAAAGAAACCACCATCTTTCCCAACAAATTCATGCAAAGCCAAATAGAAGGATTCTTCTTTGACTTGAGTAACGTAATCAGTTTCCTTATGGAACTGATCCTTTCCTGGGGAAAAAAACATCCTCGGCTGAGCTGTATCAATGATCAGCCCCAAGTACTGCAATCTCCTTGATGGATTTAAGGAGGATTTCCCTAGGTTGAGAATCCAACCTAGGTATTGCAGGTTGCTAACTGCGGTGACCAAAGTTTGGATTAAGCCTGCTACCGAATTGATCTATGAAGAGAAGATCTAAGTAGGCTAGTATTGTTATACCTTGAGCTCTTACCCTGGCTAAAGGAGGAGCCAGGACCTTTCTAAACACTCAAGGTGGAGTAGCTAGACCGAAAAGCAGAGCTACAAACTGAAAATTAAGATTTTCTACCTTGAAGCGTAAATTTCTGGTGAGCGGGGACAAAAATGGCACATGGAGAAAGACCTCCTTGATGTCGATTGACGCCAGAAGTTCTCCCCCTTGTAGGCCGGAGACTACCAATCGGATTGACTCCATGCGCAAAAAATGGATATTCAAAACTGGTTTAGATCTTTGAGATCTAAAATGGGTCTGACATCCCCGTACGGTTTTGGAACCGTAAAAAAGGTTTGAATAAAACCCTAATCCTTGCTCTACCAAGGGGACCACCGATATCACTCTTTGAGACAAGAGATGATCCAAAGCTAGAAAGAGAGACTTCTTTTCACTGGATCTCTGGAACGTTTTGATCTGAGAAAACGAGGAGACGGGAACTCTGACATTGTTCCTGCCAGACCCTTGAAAACTGTAGAAGCCCACCCCCCCCCACGCGAGCGGGGGTGCCCTTTCATAAGGCTTTAGTATTTTGGTTTTGTGGGTTACCTCTCCCAGGTCCTCTTTTGACCCTGGGACTGACCCTGAAGTTTACCTCTAGAATCCTGACGGTGGAGGCCGTCATGACTGCCTGGGGGCAGATGGCACTGGAGAAGCAGCACATTTAAAAGAAAAATACTTAAACTTCTTAACCGGAAAAAGGGGACTTTTCCCATTAGAAATTCTTTGGATATACTTATCCAGATGGAAAATGGCCAAGAGCTTTTTGCAGGCGCTTCGGTTGATCATATTTCAACCATAAGATTCTATGCACATGTACCAGCCTTAGCATGAGCCGTGAGGCCTGGAGAATAGAATCTTTGATAGCATCAACTGTAACACAGAACGCTTCTGATATGCCGGCCAAACTCTGGGTCTGCTGATCAGGAATAACTGAGTACCTCTATAAACTGGTCTTTTAAGGACGAGATACTCTGAACGTCAGCGCAGGTTTGAATGACTGAACCTGCGAGCGAAATAGTTTTTCTTTTTCTTTTTTTTTTTTTTTTTTATAAAAAGGAACTCCAACTTATCTGTTGGACCCTTTAGCATATGAGCATTGTCTACTGGACAAGTCAGGTTTTTGTTTACAGAGGATATACAACCCCTGGCAAAGATGATGGAATCACCAGTCCCTGAGGATGTTCCTTCAGTTGTTTATTGTTGTAGAAAAAAAGCAGATCACAGACATAGCCAAAAACTAAAGGCATTTCAAATGGCAACTTTCTGGCTTTAAGAAACACTAAAAGAAATCAAGAAAAATAATTGTGGTGGCCAGTAACAGATTTATAGAACAAGCACAGGGAATAAATTATGGAATCATGAAAAACAAACAAAATAACACTCCAACACATCACTAGTACTTTGTTGCACCACCTCCGGCTTTTATAACTGCTTGCAGTCTCTGAGGCATTGGACTTAATGAGTGATAAACAGTACTCTTCATCAATCTGGCTCCAGCCTTCTCTGATTGCTGTTGCCAAATCATCTTTGCAGGTTGGAGCCTTGTCATGGACCATTTTCTTTAACTTCCACCACAGATTTTCAATTGGATTGAGATCCAGACTGTTTGCAGGCCATGACATTGACCTTATGTGTCTTTCTTCAAGGAATTTTTTCACAGTTTTTGCTCTATGGCAAGATGCATTATCATCTTGATAAGTGATTTCATCATCCCCAAACATCCTTTCAATAGATGGGATAAGAAAAGTGTCCAAAATTTCAATGTAAACTTGTGCATTTATTGAAGATTTAATGACAGCCATCTCCCCAGTGCCTTTACCTGACATGCAGACCCATATCATAATTGACTGTGGAAATTTGCATGTTTTCTTCAGACAGTCGTCTGAATAAATCTTATTGGAATGGCACCAAACAAAAGTTCCAGCATCATCACCTTGCCCAATGCAGATTCGAGGTTCAGCACTGAATATGACTTTCATCCAATCATCCACAGTCCACGATTGCCTTTCCTTAACCCATTGTAACCTTGTTTTTTTGTGTTTAGGTGTTAGAGATGGCTTTCTTTTAGCTTTTCTGTATGTAAATCCCATTTCCTTTAGGCGGTTTCTTACAGTTCGGTCACAGATGTTGACTCCAGTTTCCTCCCATTTGTTTTGTTGTACATTTTCTGTTTTCAAGGCATATTGCTTTAAGTTTTCTGTCTTGATGCTTTGATGTCTTCCTTGGTCTACCAGTATGCTTGCCTTTAACCACCTTCCCATGTTGTTTGTATTTGGTACATGTTTTAGACAGCCGACTGTGAACAACCAACATCTTGTGCAACACTGCGTGATGATTTACCCTCTTTAAGGAGTTTGATAATCCTCTCCTTTTTTTCAATTGACATCTCTGGTGTGGGAGCCATGCTTCATGTCAGTCCACTTGTTGCAACAGCTCTCCAAGGTGTGATCATTCCTTTTTACCTACATACTAACAAGCAGATTTAATCTGATGCAGGTGTTAGTGTTTGCAATGAAAATTTACAGGGCGATTCCATAATTTTTTCCTCAGAATTGAGTGATTCCATAATTACCTGTGCTTGTTCTATAAATCTAACTGTTACTGGCCACCACAATTATTTTTCTTGATTTCTTTTAGCGTTTCTTAAAGCCAGAAAGTTGCCATTTGAAATGCCTTTAGTTTTTGGCCATGTCTGTGATCTGCTTTTTTTCAACAACAATAAACAACTGAAGGAACATCCTCAGGGACTGGTGATCCCATCATTTTTGCCAGGGGTTGTAGCAGTGTTAATTGCTGGAACTCCCCATAAAACCCTTCCTCCATTGAATAAAGTATTGAGAACTTTTTCAGAGAAAAAAAAAAACTGTTTATCTGGGTGCTCTCACCCAGAATACATAAGCTTTCTTAGCCATGAATGGATAGAAAAAGCATGAACAGATTGGGGAGGCTTTTAGTGAACCCAAGCAGAAGTGGGTTCTGGCAGTAAAAACGTGGGGCGGACCAATTCAGTGAGCAACTGTAACCAACTTTTCCTGCGAGCTTGATACTTCGCATCAGGTTCTTCGGAAGAGGAGACATCAGCCTTTTCCTGGTCCTAGAGAGAAATTTGCCATCCCTCGCTCCTTGTTCCTCAGTATGAGGGTCCTGACCAATGGACAGGGACCCGTTATAAGCTTAGTCCCACTCGGATATGCGATTAAAGCATCAAACTTTTACTTCAAGCTTAAAATGGTTGAAGAAAAAGTAATATACACAGGGCCTGCAGTGTTTAAGAGCAGCTGCAACACTTGCCCCTCCTGACGGCTCACCGTGACCAGCCATATTACTCTCAGGGGAGGATGCCATCTTACTGGGATGGATCTAGGCTTCCGTGTGACTAAATAAGTCTTTCCAGAGCCCTTTATTTAGGTGTTTTTACCCCCCTTCTGCCATAGCCCGATGCACAAAGCAGAGGTACTACCAGAAGGAATGCATCCACTGCTTGAGAAATAGTTCAGCTCTGTCACTGCTATTAATGTTCAGCTTGATGCAGTAGTAAAATGTGTCAAAGGAATGCCTGGTCACCAACCTCATTGCTCTTGTGTCCCTCCTGCAGCATAAATAACACAATGGTGCTTTCAAAAACAGACCTTCCCACGCTGGACGTTGGAGGATGCCAACGGCACGCTACCCCTCCCCCTTTTTTTTTTCAAAAAATGTTTTTTCCGCGTGAGCACGGGCCCCAGATCCTATAGGATCCACGAGGAGGAAGGAGGAATGGCGGAGGGGGGGCCTGGAAGCCGGCGAGCGGTGTGCCTGTTTTTTTTAAAAACCTTTGGCGCCCTTTCCCCGAGAAGAGGGGAAGAAAAAAACAGCACAGGGGGGGCGTCCCGTGGGGAGAGAGAACCCCCCCAGACTTACCGGTCTTACTGCTGTTTCCTGGACAAACGTGAGCTCTCTGAGAAGCATGAGACGTAAGGGCTAACTACAGCCCCCAGTGGTGACACATAGGCATGACAACATTTACTGATTTAAAGGACATTCACAAGAAAAATTTAAAATTTCTTAGAAAACTCCACTCACCTTTCCTGTCGCAGGGTTTTCTGTGGTAAACCAACAGACCCAATCTTAACCCTTCACGGTGGGTTCCATTAAACCTTCAGGAGCCAGGGATCCTCGAGGAAACCCACAATCCTGGACCTGTAATAGCACCTCCACCAGTAAAACTTTATGGCCTTACTACCAAAAAGTACTGGATCCCGGGGTTCCAGGGCTCTAAAAAGAGAAGCGTTACAGGCAAAACCTTGTTTTTTTGGATACGAGGCCCGGGCACCATTCAGTTCAGCTAAAAATACACTTTGAATGGATCCAGTCAGCATGGCTAGCCCCAGCAAGGATTGCTTGAGTGGAGCTCAGCACAGCATATCTTTACTCGCTCGTGACCAACACCTTAGACACTGGCAAAAAAAACTGAGGTACTCCCACCAGTGGGAGGGGTTATACAGGGAGTGAACTTTTTAATTTAGGGCGTACCAGTGTCCATCACCTGAACGTGGCCTATAACCCCACATAGTAACTACTATGGCTCTGTGTCCCGTGATGTACGATAAGAAAAAGTATTTGATCCCCTGCTGATTTTGTACATTTTCCCCCTGAAAAAGAAATGATCAGTCTAGAATTTTAATAGTAGGTTTATTTTAACAATGAGACACAAAATAACAAAAAAAAAAAAAAGAAGTTCTAAATTGATTTGCATTTTAATGAGTGAAATAAGTATTTGATCTCTTCACAAAACATTAGTTAGTACTTGGTGGCAAAATCTTTGTTGCCAATCACAGAGGCAATCACACAGTCATTAAAGTTTCCAGGCTGACGTTTGGTAACTTGAAACTTCAGCTCCCTCCACATATTTTCTATTGGATTAAAGTCTGGAGACCGGCTAGGCCAGTCCAGGACCTTAATGTGCTTCTTCTTGAGGTACTCCTTTGTTGCCTTGGCCATGTATTTTGGGTCATTGTCATGCTGGAATACCTACTCCAAAAGAAGGGTCCTGTGCGAGTTTGGTCCAAATACGGTGCAAATTCAGCCATACTTTATATATGGCTGAAATCGCATTGCACAGAGATTGCATGTAATTTGCACTGCAGTGCGGTGCAAATCACATCCGATGTCAGACATCGCTGCATTGTGAACCAGCACTCAAGGATTGGAAGGTTTTGTTCTGCTTTAGCATTTATATATTGGTGGTGTGGTGAGCTTCCAGCATTAACTAATAAGACAACTTCTCATGCTGGAGCAAAGACTGAATTGGATTATTACCATCTTAACTTTAATGACACTAACACTAAAATAGCTGTAACTGTGGAGATCATCTGTGACTACGAATTATACATATTAACTCACTTGGGCAGAGGGAGCTCTGGTATGTGGTCTATCCGAACCAGTTGCCGAATACGAAAACGGCACAAATGCTGCAAGGACTTCACATTGCTGAATCGAGACACTGGATACAACAGCTGTACTGGGGTAGGAGGGAGACCTGAAAGAAATAATACACAGAATGGCTTTCTTCAATTAAACTGCTGCACTAGAAAAATAACATTTTAACTAGACACTACTCCAAAAGACACACCTTCTATTTACAGTGGAAGTCCATGCTAAAACCCCTCTAACTATAGACACCCACGATCTAACACTAACCTATCTAGCTCTGTAGAAAAAAAAAAGAAGAAAAAAAATTTAGTATACATACCTTTTCTGAAGCCGATTCGACCCGACCTCCAGCGGCGGAAGCTGTGCAGAGGACACGATCGACAACGGCTGTGAAATGAATGGGAAACTACGTTACCCATAGACTTACTATGGGGCTTCCGTTGTCGGACGTGTCCTCTGCACCCGCCTACACAGAGAAGCCACGGCTGACAGCCCAGCGTGAGATTGGGTCGGATCAGCTTAAAAAAAAGGTATGTATACTGATTGTTTCTTTACAGGACTAGATAGGTTAGTGTTCGATCATGGGAGTCTATAGATGCAGGGATTTTAGATTTTTTTTTTAAATTGTATATTTAGTAAGTTTTTTTTTTTTCATAAAAGAAAATACAGAAGTGTAAAAATAAAAGAACAGGTGAGAGTACATAGCAAGTACAATCATAGAAAGAGTATTTAACATATGTTGAAACTGTATAGGTAGGGTTACAATGCTACCAACAAACATCATCACAGCGTTGCAGTCATATAGGTGGGGGTGGGGTGGGGGTGGGGGAGTGGAAGGACCCAAGGAGTGGACGTCACAAACAATGAACTTGCACTTCACATCAAAAAAAAGAAACGTTGCTCACTGGGCCTGGTGTCAGCGAGGTCCCCAGGGTGCCTAAACTGAGGAACAAGACACCCCGTAGGAGTCTCACTGGTGGAGGAAGGGGGGATGGGGGTAGAAGGGGGCACCATGGAACCTTCAAGAGAACCAGCTGACGGGGCTAGGAAAATAGAATTTGAACATATTTGGTCAAGGGGGTGTTGTGCCTCTAGGAGGGTATGGGAATGGCATTCAGGTTAAGTTCTGAGCGATCCCATAGTTCCTAAATTTTTGAAAATTGAGGAAGTGAGTCATTTACTACCGCAGTAAGGTGTTCCATTCTGCAAATCTGCTCCAATATTTGGAGCACCTGTGGGAGAGTGGGTGGGGAGGGAGACAACCATCTTGAGGGTATGGCCCTTTTTGCTGCAAGTAGGATAAAGGCAGCTAATTTTTGGGTGTGTCTGGGGACGCCAGAGAACGCCAGGCCTAGAAGATAATGTATCGGGTCCAGAGGGAGGGCAGTGTCAAGTAAGTTTTGTAGGTGGGCCTGGATAGAGAGCCAAAATGGTTAAATCAGGGGTACTCCCAGAAAATGTGGAAATGAGAGCCAATGTCGCCTCGGCATCGCCAACACATCCGGCCCTGGGGTATTATCTATGTATGATTTCTGGGGTTCTATACCAAAAGAACAATATTTTATAAGCTGTCTCCCTTAGTTCCACACATCGGGACGATTTGGAAACAGCCTCCTATATCTTCTGCCATTGAGGGAGAGGAATGGGTTGTTTAACAATCTGGGACCATTTCAGCATGTAAGGGTGACATGTGTCTGTAAGTGAGGTAGTGTCATGTAGAAACTTATAGATGTCTGAGATAAGATGGGTCTGATAAGGTCCTTGAGCACATAAGGGTTCAAATGAGGTAGGTTTATTTAAGGTTAGGGTGGGGGATTTAGAGGCAAAATAGTGTTTGAACTGGAGGTAGGAGTATAATAAGTGCTTAGGGATCTGATGTTTCCTTTGTAATTCATCGAAGGGCAGGAGTGTATATGTGAGCGGGTGTACTAGGTTTCAAAGCTGAAAAATTCCGGCCAGCGTCCATGGGAGCATTCGGGTATAAGAGAGGCTGTCTGGGATGTCAGTGTTAAACAACACATTTAGTAGGGGTGGGCATGGAGAGGAAAGAGAACTGATGGGAGCACTTTTTCCATATCGAGAGGGTGAACAACATTGGGTTTAGACATAAACTCCTAAGTTGGCTCATGGCGGACTCTAGGTTTGCCCAAATCATAGAGTCGGGTCTAGCGGCACTCATTTCAATCTCTGACCAAATTGCTGGATGCCATTCTAGAGGACCAAGTAATGACCGGTTTAAGGTGGGTGGCAAAATAGTATTAATAAGATCGGGGGCTCCCATCCCTCCCCTGTGTCTGGGAGCTAGCATTACCAAGTTGGCTATCTGGTGAGCTTTATAATGCCAAATGAAGTTGAGAAATGTACTGATGAGTGATTTTGAGTTAGGACATAGGGATGGGAATAGGTAGGGTTCCAAATAGGTAAAGAAGCCTTGGTAAAATAGACATCTTCAGGACATTGGTATGACCCAAGAGAGAGATGGGATAAGCGTCTCACTGTCGCAAGAGACAGTCAATGTCGCAGGAAAGTGGGGGGTAGTTACCTTGATAGAGAGTAGAGTAGGAAGAGTTTAGATTTATCCCTAAGTATTTAAGGGAGTTCGGGCACCAGTGGTAGGAGTAGTTTTGTTTGAGAATGGCGAGATCTGAGGGTGGAATATGTATTGGTAGAGCTTCTGTTTTACTTGTATTAATTTTATATCCTGAAATAAAGCTAAAGTCTCTTAACAAAGCTATAAGGTTCAGGAGGGATGTATGGGGTCTGGTCAGGGTCAGCAAGACATCGTCCTCAAATAGTGATAGTTTATATTCCTTCTAGCACAAAGAGACCCCTCGGATGTTAGGATGGGCGCGTATGCAGTATGCAGCTAGGGGTTCCAGACAGAGAATGAAGTGTAAAGGGGATAGCGGACACCCTTGCCTGGTACCGTTACTCAAGGAAAAGGACAGCGATAAGTAGGATAACTGGACTTGGGAGGAAGGTAGGGAGTATAGGGCATGCAGTGCTGATATGAAGGGACATCCAAAACCATAATTGGAGAGTGTAGCAAACATAAAAGGCCAGCTAAACCGATCAAAGGCTTTTTGAGCGTCAAGGCTTAGTATCAGGGCTGGATGTTTTATTCAATAAGTCTATGAGGTCTATGGTACGTCTCGTGTTGTCACTGGCGTGTCTGGCTGTCACAAAACCAACTTG
Organism: Aquarana catesbeiana; assembly: GCF_042186555.1. Lineage (NCBI taxonomy): Eukaryota > Metazoa > Chordata > Amphibia > Anura > Ranidae > Aquarana > Aquarana catesbeiana. The sequence continues at coordinate 106,022,944 of NC_133335.1, forward strand.
GTCTTTATGTACGAGTCTGGGGACTAAGAGGGATAGTCGTTAGCTAGAATCTTTGTAAATATCTTGAAGTCCGAGTTAACGCGATGGGCCTGTAATTGTCAGGGATGGAGGGATCCTTGCCAGGTTTTGGGATCACAGAAATATGGGCATGGAGGAATTGTGGATGGGGTGTGGTACCTTTATATATATTTATATAGGGAGGCGTATAGTGAGATCAAGTGTGGGCTTAAAATTGGTAGTAAGGTCTTATAATAGGAATATGGCAAGCCGTCTGGGCCGGGGGATTTTTGGGTAGGGAGATGTTTGACGTCGTCAGCTAATTCTTCAGGGGTGACAGCAGCATTCAGGGATGAGAGGTGTTCAGAAGCGAGTTTGGGTAGTTGTAGAGAATCAAAAAATGAGTCAAATCTCTCTTTCGTAAATTTGTAGTTAGGGTCTGTTTGCAGACAATTGTACAATTGGCAGTAAAATTCTCCAAAGACCTTGGATATAGTGAGGGGGCAATAGGTAGGGGTCCCATCTGCTTGCCTGAGAAAATCTGGGGAGGAATGGAAGGGACGAGGTTTCAACTTATTCACCAGTATCCTGTGGGGTTTGTTTGAGTATTCATAAAATTAGTTTGGACCATAAAAAAGATTTATCGATCTTGCTCATTTTTAGTGATCTAAGCTGGTTTCGCAAAGAAACAACGGCTCAGAGTCTGGCCACCGTGGGGAAGACAACAAGAACCTCTCAGCCTTGCAGGGTTTAGACAGTAAAGACGAGTGTTGAAATGCTGCATCTTTCTTTAAACGTGAACCTGTAGCAATGCAATGTCCCCGGAAGACAGCCTTGTGTGCTTCCCACAAGGTGGAGGGCTCCGAAACCATGTTTGTGTTAAGTTGGAAGTACTCTCTGGGATGCGGAGAAAGGTCTCATTGAGTCGCCAGTGACAAGTTTTGGGGGAGGTAGAGGAGAGGGCAATGTCAAGAGCTACAGAGGAGTGGTCTGACCAGGTTATGGGGTTGATTTCAGAGGAGACTGTGGATGTCAGGAGGGGTGAAGAGATAAAGAAATGGTCCAATCTGGAATAAAGCTTATGGGAGTGTGAATAAAAATGTGTATTGTTTGTGCGTAGGGGTGTTTGATCCTCCAAATATCTAGAAGATTCTTAGTTGTGATAAGTTTACAGAATGATTTGGAAAGGCTGTCAGGTTTGGTTAATGTTGCGGAGGGGAACAATACATGCCTATCTTTGCTGGGCGACATAGTCATATTAAAGTCTCTACCAATGACCATAAAGGGTTGGGAAAACTTGTTCAGAGTGTCAAACATGATGGAAAGAAACCGGATCTGGCCAGAATTAGGGGCATAAACATTCACAATAGCAAGAGATTGGATGAGGATTGAACAGTCCAAGACAATAAAAAACTGTCCCGGGGGTCCAGGTAAGATGATTTAACGCGTAAGGGACATGGTCGATTAATTAAGAGAGCCACTCCTGCTTTCCCAGATGGGATAGAAGCTAGGAAGGATGTCTGGAAATTTTTGGTGGTGAATTTAAGGGATCCCCCGGGACGGAAGTGGGTCTCCTGGACAAAAATAACATCTGCTCTGGAAGTTTTAAACTCTTTCAAAGCAAGCCATCTCTTTTGAAGAGAGTTTAAACCTTTAACATTACATGTAAGGAACTTTAGTGCCATGACATCTTAACCTGTTGAAAAAGCATTTGCTATATTGCATAGTAGACATTGTATAGATCAAGCGATTTTTGATATGGAAAAAACTTTTGTTCCCATGTTGTTTATCTTTATAAATAAAAATGATCTTTGTTATGTGTTACTAGTGAGTTTTTATCTCCACATCAAAAACCTTAAAAGTCCCGAGGTTTACCTCCCCCTTCAAAAATATTTTTCATATTGGGATGTGGTGTTCAATTTGATTCCTCTGTCATGCTTTATAAAAAAAACTGACCACTAGCAAAAAAATTAAGAACTCACAGAGTGGGGTAGTTATAGGGGAACAACCAGGGAGCATGTAGTCAAAAGCTTTGCCAGTGACCAACCACCTGGTACCAGCAAATAACCCAGGGTCTATGAATACTCAGCCTGTGTCCATTACAGTACAATTCAGATAGGAACCTATTCTGTTAGCCATATAATTCGTTTTCTAGATGTTCATTATTTCCAAAATAGCTTTGTTTAAACCACATGTGAATATAGAGAGGTCTGACAAGTCACAGTAGACCTGAGGAAATTAGTAAATATATATTCCTGCGCTACTATATGATACCCCAAACTTATTAAAAATAATAAAAATATAGATTAGAGAAAGCAGCTACCACCTAACAGTGCTATCACTACATTAAATGCAGAATCAAAATTAATAAAATAGTAAAGCGCTTTCAACACAGGAGGACATAAAATAATAAAAGAAAAAGACTTTTACTTGAAATGAAAACACAGCAGATATCTGACACTTTGCTTGCATCTAAAGCACTGACCTGGAACTCGTGAGCGTAGAAAATACAGGAACTTTCCATTTTTTGAGTGCATAATTGCTCGTTTAATAAATTCAACTACAGACTGGCAGCGATCTTCAAACTTTGGATGACACCAGAGACTGAAGGTACCTGAGAAGGGAAAGTTGCGATATACATCACTCTGGCCAATACTTATACTGCCAAGTAAACTATCAGCTCTAAGAACCGTCTTTAACCCTTTACTTGAGAAAAACGGTGTAAACAAAAAGGCCAGCTTCACACTTGCAGTATCACACGCGTCTCTGCAATGCACGGGACCAAACTATGCACACGATCATGCAATGTGGTGCCATTCATTTTACCCACACTTCAATTTATGAAATGCAAAAGTACCTACAATGCCTAGTAACACACTACTGGGCACTGCCATGTGGGGAGACACCAAAAAATAAATATGTCAAATATGGTTTCACATGCAGTGAGGTGTGCGCGACGTTGGTTGGCCATTCACAATTACTGTGCTGTCTAAATTTAATACGTTATAACACATGAAGTAAAGCATGTTAATGAGCATGCTTTAACATGAAGCACAGGGGTGAAGCAGGCCAAAGTGATTTTGTAAAACAAGAGAGTACCTCTAAACATAGGCCCATTTCAAATTGACGGACCAATCTGGTTCGCCTGTCAGTTCTTTGGACCATCCATAGCTCCCAATGGAGCGGCGGTTGTCAGCGGACATGTGCCCACTGAAACCCGCCAGCATCTGATCCAGTCCGCTAAAAACAGAGGGATGGGGATCCGTTCCCCATCTGTCCAGCGGATCGGATGACAGTCTGATGGAAACGGACAAGCAGTTAGGTTCCATCTGACCGACCCCTAGAGAAGAGCGGGCTGTGTCTGTGTCAGCTGTGCATAACGGAGCGGACATGGACCTCTCATGCGCTGTCATGCGGACAGATTCCTCACTGAGCAGGCAGATCTGCTTGGCGGAGTCTGCCCTGTCTGCAAGGGGCCTAACTGCAAACCTTTTTTAAAGTGCTAATGTAGCCCTTTGAAGACACCTCAGTTTCCTGGATAAGGGAACAGTAAAAAATAACCCACTAAGCACCACCTAAGGTTTAGCAATTAATGGCTCACAGAAAGATAAAGGGCTGAAAGGGCATTTTGAAGTATTGCAGTAAGATTTGAGGTTTGCTCTTGCACCTTATAAATGTGTTAACGTGAATAGCTTCCATATCATCTCTGGAATTCTAATTTGTTGCAGGTTTGAAAAGCAAGAGCGTGAGGATATGTAAAAATAGGAATGCTTTCTAAGTAGAAGATACGGTGCTGTGAAAAAGCATTTGCCCCTTCCTGATTTTTTTTGCATATTTCTCACACATAAATGATTCATATCATCAAACTAATTTTATTACACAAAGATAACCAGAGTAAATCCAAAATGCAGATTTTAAATAATTATTTTATTTATTAAGGGGAAAAAAGCTGATCAAACCCACCTGGCCCTATGTGAAAAAGTAATTGCCCCTCCCATGCTGAATCATGAATGAACTGTGATTAACCACAATTTTTTGGAAATCTGAGTTAGATCTCAAATAGCAACACATCATGCCGTGATCCAAAGAAATTCAAGAACAGATTAGAAACAAAGTCATTGACATGCATCAGTCTGGAAAGAATTAAAAAGCCATTTCTTAGGCTTTGGGACACCAGCGAACCACGATGAAAGCCATTATCCACAAGTGGAGAAAATGTGGAACAGTTGTGAACCCTATCAGGAATGGCCGGCCAATCAAAATGACTCCAAGAGCACAACGACGACTCATCCAGGAGGTCCTAAAAAATAGAATTTTTTTTTTTTTTTTTAACACCTTGCCTGTAAAATCCTTTTCTTTGAAGAACATCACGGGAAACAGAGCCATAGTAGTTACTATGTGGGGTTATAGGCCACCTTCAGGTAATGGACACTGGCACGCTCTAAGACAAAAAGTGCACTCCCTATATAACCCCTCACACAACTGGGAGTAACTCAGTTTTGTAGCAAAGCAATACACGTGTATACCAAGAAGGGAGGGACCTCTGTCCCGTGATGTACTTCAAAGAAAAGGATTTTACAGGTAAGCTGTTATAAAAATCCTATTTTCTTATCGTACATCACGGGACACAGAGCCATAGTAGTTACTATGTGGGATGTCCCATAGCAATGCCAACTGAAGGGAGGGAGACACAACAAAAGTAGGGCACTAAGAGACTAAAGGACTTATACTGCAGCCTGCAGTACACTGCATCTACTTGATAGAATCTGGTAAATGCATGGACTGAAGACCAAGTTGCGGCCTTGCAGATCTGAGCCATGGAGGCTTGGTGATGCACTGTCCAAGAAGCACTAATAGCCCTGGTGGAGTGTGCTTTAATATGAAAAGGAGGAATTTTCCTTTTTAAGCCATAAGCTTGAACAATCGCTTGACGAATCCATTTAGGAATAGTAGATTTCGATGCTGCCTGTCCTCTTTTAGGATCGTCTGGCAATACAAACAAAACATCTGTTTTACAAATCTGAGCGGTCACTTACAAATAGACCTTGACCGCTCTCACCACCTCAAGAGAATGTAGTGACTTTTCTTCCATAGAACAAGGTTCTGGAAAAAATGAAGGCAGAATAATATCCCGGTTTAAATGAAAACCTGACACTACCTTTGGTAGGAAATTAGGATGAGGCCGCAATACAACCTTATCCTTATGAATAATCAAATATGGCTCTTTACAAGAAAAAGCAGCAACTCTGATACTCTTCTTGCAGAAGATATGGCAACCAGGAATATTATTTTCCTCGTCAAGAGGGCCAAGGGAATATCTCAAATTGGCTCAAAAGGCTGAAAAGGCTGTTTTTGTAAAGCCGACAGGACTAAATTTAAGTCCCAAGGGTTCAGGGGTGACCTAACTGGGGGATTAATCCACGTTACCCCCTGAATAAAATTACGAACTAGAGAGTGTGAAGCAAGTGGTCGTTGAAAAAACACTGATAAGGCCGACACCTGGCCCTTGATAGTACTTAAGGCCAGCTTCATTTCTAATCCCATCTGTAGGAATTCAAGGATCCTACCTATTACATTTTCTGGGGTGCCAACCCCTGAATTCACATCAGGAGACATACGGCTTCCAGACTCTATAGTATATGACTCTGGAGGCTGGCTTCCTAGCATTACCAAAGTAGAAACTACTGAAGCTGACAGCCCACGGTCCTTTAGAATGTGGGTCTCAATAGCCTAACCGTTAAATTTAGCGTTTGTACGGTAGGATGGAATACCAGATCTTGCGAGAGAAAGTTTGGCCACAGTGGTAGGGTCCAAGGGTCCCCTACCGCCATCTTAATGATCTTGGCAAACCAAGATCTCCTGGGCCATGCTGGGGTGACCAGAATCACCTCCTTCCCTTCTTGCTTGATCCTGTGAAGAAGCGGCGGGAGCAGCAGAACAGAAGGGAACGCATAGATCAGTGAAAACTGATCCCACGGAAAGACCAAGGCATCTGTCCAGTATGCCATTGAATCCCTTGTCCTTGACACAAAGTTGTTGATCTTGTTGTCGATCTTGTTGTTGAACCTGGACTCAAACAGATCCACATCCGTAACTCCCCATTTTTGACATATTGACAGAAAGATGTCAGGATGAAGGGACCATTCTTCTGGGAACAATTGTTGGCGACTCAAGTAGTCCGCCTGCCAATTCTCTAGCCTTGTAATGAAAATTGCTGATAGACAAGGAATGTTTTCTGCCCAAGAAAGAATATGATTCTCCTCTTTCTGGGCCGCACGACTTCTCGTGCCCCCTTGGTGATTGATATAGGCCACCGCTGTGGCATTGTCGGATTGGATTCTAACAGGACAATTCCGTAGTCTGGACGTCCAGGCTTTCAGGGTCAGGCGTACTGCCCAAATCTCTAGAATATTGATGGGCAAGGCTATCTCTGATTTGGACCATTTCCCTTGGACAGACGCTTCTTCCAGGACTGCTCCCCAGCCCAGAAGACCGGCATCTGTTGTTACCACCTTCCAGGTAACTGGTAGAAAGGATTTCCCTTTTTGAAGATTCTGGGATATCAACCACCAATTGAGGCTCTGACGCACACTGGGAGATAAACGCATTGGGAAGTCCAGAGCTTGGACCTACTTGTTCCAAGTTGACAGGACACTGTTTTGCAGCAGTCTTGAATGAAACTTCGCACAAAGAATGGTCTCGAAAGAAGCCACCATCTTTCCCAACAATTTCATGCAAAGTCGAATAGAAGGATTCTTCTTAGTCTTGACCAACTGAATCAGTTCCTTTATGGAAATGATCCTTTCCTGGGGCAAAAACACCCTCTTCTGAGCTGTATCTATGATCAGCCCCAAGTACTGTAATCTCCTTGATGGTTTTAAGGAGGATTTCCCTAGGCTGAGAATCCCACCTAGGTATTCCAGGTAGCTGACTGCGGTGACCAAAGTTTGGTTTAAGCGGGCTACCGATTGATCTATCAAGAGTAGATTGTCTAAGTAGGCTAGTATTGTTATACCTTGAGCCCTTAGCCTGGCTAAAGGAGGAGCCAGGACCTTTGTAAATACTCGAGGTGCAGTAGCTAGACCGAAAGGCAGAGCTACAAACAGGAAATAAAGATTTTCTACCTCGAAGCGTAGAAATTTCTGGTGAGCGGGAAAAATCGGCACATGGAGATAAGCATCCTTGATGTCGATTGACGCCAGAAGTTCTCCCCCTTATAGGATGGAGACTACTGATCGGATTGACTCCATGCGAAAAAATTCAAGTTAGACTTACCGGTAACTTGTTTTCCAATAGGCTTTCAGGACAGCATCCGAGAGACCATGGCTCTTCCTCCCACAGGAAACACCTCATCAATTAAAGCGGGGGTCCACCTATCTATCGTTTTTTTTTTTTTTTGAGTTCATTCACAAACTTTTCTTCTCAGCATTACATACTCACATATTGTGTGTAATATGTCCGCCTGTGTCAGATTTCGTCGGAAAGAATAACCTATATTATTCACTGCAAGCGGTTTCCATCTTCATTGTGGGCATTTGAAGCCCACAAGCATTTATTTCCTGGATGTGGTGAATGCTGTGCTCCCAGCATTCACCGCTCGTTCCCGCACATGCTCAGTGGCATCCTGGGAAGCCTGAGACTAGCTCCCAGGAGTCTGGGAGAGGCTAGAAACACGTCTACTCCCACGGGAGGAGAACCAGGAAGTGCAAAGAAGAATAGAAAAATAAAAGGTAATTACGGCGATTTAAATTTTTTTAAACGGCATGTCAGCATTTAGGCAAGGAAGAGAATACATACAGATATTGTTCAAAATTTGGGTGGAACCCCGCTTTAAGTCTTTAATAGGAGGCCTCCACGTTGCTTCCATCAGTTGTTTGTAGAGAACCTCCAGCCCCAGCTGCAACACGTGCACTCGCAGGCCACTCGCAGACCTACGTGCGAGTGCACGTAGGTCTGCGAGTGGCCTGTGAGTGTACGTAGGTCTGCGAGTGCAGGTAGGTCTGCGAGTGCAGGTAGGTCTGCGAGTGCACGTAGGTCTGCGAGTGCACGTAGGTCTGCGAGTGTTCTGCGAGTGCACATAGGTCTGCGACTGTTCTGCGAGTACCTGTGTATTGTCTTCTTGAGTACCTGTATATTGTCTTGAGTATTAGTGTCAGGAAGCTAGCTGTTAGGTAATTTGGACAGGGTATAAACCCCAATCCTCACTAAATTTAATAGGTACGATGCCTGGCGAGTGTGGAGAGGCGACTCTTTGTACATCTTGCTGCATGTATGCGTTCCTTGATCATCTGATCGAGGGCGAATACTGCTGTGCAAAATGTAAGCACATGGTTTCTCTGGGACCCCAGGTTCTGAATCTGGGGAAGCAACTGTCAGCACTGAGAAGTCCCTCCCTATTAAAGGAGAGCCAGGAACGTACACGGCAAGTGCTGGCAGGGGCCAGCACAGAGGCGGGTGAAGACAAAGAGGTGCAGGCACTAGCAAAGAGTAAATGGGTGACAATCAGGAAGGGTAGAGGGGGAAGTGCCAGGGAGGCCGATCCAGGACTGGAGCATCCCAATAAGTATGCTCCATTGAGTGACATTGGTGAAACCAGTTAGGGACTAGCACTGCTGGAGCTGAGGGACTCTCCTAGCTGCCGGGGGAAGAACTCCTCCAGTGAGAGTGGGGGGGGGGGGGGGGTCAGCGAAGGGAAAGGAAAGACAGATTCTGGTGGTAGGAAACTCAATTCTTAGAAGGACAGAGAGGGCAATCTGTAACAAAGACCTGAATCGCCGAACAGTATGTTGTCTACCGGGCGCTCGGGGTCGGCACATTACAGATCTGGTGGACAGATTACTGGGAGGGGCTGGGGAAGACCCAGCTGTCATGGTGCACGTTGGCACCAATGACAAAGTCAGAGGCAGATGGAGTGTCCTAAAGAACGATTTTAGGGACTTAGGAGCTAAATTGAGGAAAAGGACCTCCAAGGTAGTATTCTCAGGAATACTACCGGTACATTAAGCCACACCAGAAAGGCAGAGGGCAGTAAACAAGTGACTGAAGAGCTGGTGTAGTAAGGAGGGGTTTGGGTTCCTGGAGGACTGGGCCGACTTCTCAGTCGATAACCGGTACTATAGAAGTGATGGACTGCACCTAAATGAGGAGGGTGCAGATCTGCTGGGAATGAAGGAGGCCAAAAAGTTAGAGGGGTTTTTAAACTAGGCGATGGGGGGGAGGGTCCAGAGGTAGAGATAGTCAGCATGGAAGATATTCCAGAGGGTAGTATTGGGGCATTAGCGGTAGGTTGACCAAAGCACAAAAACACAAGGTGAGTATAGTAGCAAGTCCTAGTTGCAATCTCGACACACCCAATACGAGGACAATATGCGACCGGTCTAAACTATGTGGCATGTTCACCAATGCCCGGAGCATGGCGGACAAGATGGGTGAACTAGAGACACTGTTGTACGAGGAGGATTTGGATTTTGTGGGAATTTCAGAGACCTGGTTCAACAGCTCTCATGATTGGCTGGCAAACATTCAAGGGTATACCCTTTACCGCAAAGATAGAGAGGGTACAAAAGGGGGAGGGGTATGCCTATATATCAAGAATAATGTACAAGTGAATGTGAGAGATGACATCACTGAGGGAACTAGGGAGGAGGTGGAATCCTTATGGGTAGAGCTCCAAAAGGGATGAAGCTAAGGGGAAAATAATACTGGGAGTATGCTATAGGCCCCCTAACCTGAGGGAGGAGGTGGAGACAGATCTCCTATCACAATTTGGATTAGCAGCAAAGATGGGAAGTGTTATCATAATGGGGGATTTTAATTATCCAGACATAGACTGGACAGAGGGAACCGCGCATTCATTTAAGGCTCGCCAGTTCCTTAATGTCTTGCAGGACAATTTTATGGGTCAGATGGTAGACTCACCAACTAGAAATAAAGCATTACTGGATCTACTGATTACCAACAATACAGACCTGATCACGGATGTGGAAATACGGGCAATTTAGTTAACAGCGATCACATGTCAATTAGTTTCAGTATAAATCACACAAATAGGAAACATAAAGGGGAATACAAAGACACTGAATTTCAAAAGAGCCAACTTCCCTAAACTACAAACCTTGCTAAAAGGCATAAATTGGGATAAAATATTAGGAACAAAGAATACGGAGGAGAGATAGGTTTGCTTTAAGAGCATATTAAATAAGGGCATTAGCCAATGCATCCCATTGGGTAATAAATTTAAAAGAGCGAACAAAAGTCCTGGATGGCTTAACTCCAATGTAAAAATGCATATAAAAGCAAAGGAGAAGGCCTTCAAAAAATACAGGGTTGAGGGATCATCTTCAGCATTCAGACTTTATAAAGAATGCAACAAGAAATGTAAGGGTGCAATTAGGACGGCTAAGATAGAACATGAAAGACATAGCGGAGGAGAGCAAAAAAAATCCAAAGAAATTGTTTAAGTATGTAAACAGTAAAAAAGGGAGGACAGACCATATTGGCCCCATAAAGAATGAGGAAGGACATCTGGTTACAAAGGATGGGGAGATGGCGAAGGTATTGAATTTCTTCTTCCCCTTAGTCTTCACGAGTGAATCGAGGGGCTTCAGTAACCAAAACTGCAGTGTTTATCCTGACACAACACAGGAAGCGCCTGCATGGTTGACAGAGGAGAGAATTAAAATTAGACTTGAGAAACTGAACATTAATAAATCACTGGGACCAGATGGCTTGCATCCGAGGGTACTTGGGGAACTCAGTCAAGTGACTGCCAGACCTTTGTTCCTAATTTTTACAGACAGTCTACTTACTGGAATGGTACCAGCTGATTGGAGAAAAGCCAATGTAGCACCAATATTTAAAAAGGGCCCAAAATACATCCCTGGGAATTACAGACCAGTTAGCCTAACATCAATAGTATGTAAACTCTTGGAGGGGGTGATAAGGGACTATATACAAGATTATAGTGATGAGAATGGTATCATTAGCAGTAATCAGCATGGATTCATGAAGAATCGCCCTTGCCAAACCACTACTAACCTTCTATGAGGAGGTGAGTTGCCATCTAGATAAAGGAAGGCCCGTAGATGTGGTGTATCTGGATTTTGCAAAAGCATTTGACACAGTTCCCCATAAACGTTTACTGTACAAAATAAGGTCCGTTGGCATGGACCATAGGGTGAGTACATGGATTGAAAACTGGCTACAAGGGCGAGTTCAGAGGGTGGTGATAAATGGGGAGTACTCGGAATGGTCAGGGGTGGGTAGTGGGGTTCCCCAGGGTTCTGTGCTGGGACCAATCCTATTTAATTTGTTCATAATCAACCTGGAGGATGGGATAAACAGTTCATTCTCTGTACTTGCAGACGATACTAAGCTAGGCAGGGCAATAACTTCTCCGCAGGATGTGGAAACCTTGCAAAAAGATCTGAACAAAATATTGGGGTGGGCAACTACGTGGCAAATGAGGTTCAATGTAGAAAAATGTAAAATAATGCATTTGGGTGGCAAAAATATGAATGCAATCTATATACTGGGGGGAGAACCTCTGGGGGAATCTAGGATGGAAAAGGACCTGGGGGTCCTAGTAGATGATAGGCTCAGCTAAGGCATGCAATGCCAAGCTGCTGCTAACAAAGCAAACAGAATATTGGCATGCATTAAAAAAGGGGCTCAACTCCAGAGATAAAACGATAATTCTCCCACTCTACAAGACTCTGGTCCAGCCGCACCTAGAGTATGCTGTCCAGTTCTGGGCACCAGCCCTCAGGAAGGATGTACTGGAAATGGAGCGAGTACAAAGAAGGGAAACAAAGCTAATAAAGGGTCTGGGGGATCTTAGTTATGAGGAAAGGTTGCGAGCACTGAACTTATTCTATCTGGAGAAGAGACGCTTGAGAGGGGATATGATTTCAATATACAAATACCGTACTGGTGACCCCACAATAGAAATAAAACTTTTTCGCAGAAGAGAGTTTAACAAGACTCGTGGCCACTCATTAAAATTAGAAGAAAAGAGCTTTAACCTTAAACTACAGAGAGGGTTCTTTACTGTAAGAGCGGCAAGGATTTGGAATTCCCTTCCACAGGCGGTGGTCTCAGCAGGGAGCATCGATAGCTTCAAGAAAATATTAGATAAGCACCTGAATGACCGCAACATACAGGGATATACAATGTAATACTGACACATAATTACACATAGGTTGAACTTGATGGACTTATGTCTTTTTTTCAACCTCACCTACTATGTAACTATGTAACACAAATGACAGTTATATCATAGTATTACAGCAACAGAATAAAAAGGGACGGGTTACTGCTGTCCCAAAAGCCTACTGGAAAACAAGTTACCGGTAAGTCTAACTAGAATTTTTCCAAAACGTCTTTCAGGACAGCACCCGAGAGGATTACCAAGACTTACTCTATTTAGTGTGGGACAACAGCCTGTAAGACTTTCCTTCCAAAAGCCTTGTCCCCAGCCGTCATGATGTTTAACCTATAATGACGGGCAAAGGTCGTCAGACTTGTCCAAGTAGCTGCCTTACAGATTTGTTCGGGGATGGCACCAGCTCTTTCTGGCCAACTCACCGCGAAGCTCTTGTAGAATGAGCCCGGATACTCACTGGACTCTCTTGGCTTGTAAGGGAATAGGCTTCTGAGTTAGCCATTCTCAACCAACTGGCAATGGTTCCTTTGGTAGCTTGTCTTCCGTTTTTACTACCAGCAAATAAAATGAATAATGCGTCTGAACGTCTAAAGTCTTTAGTGGCTTCCAGGTAACTTAAGACTGCTCTTTTAACATCCGGGGTATAGAATTCTTCTTCCTTCTTACCCGATGTATTAGAACAAAACGTAGGAAGTATCATCTCCTGTGTTCGATTCTGGACCAAAGCGACCTTCGGTAAAAAAATTAGGATCTGTCTTCAGAACAATTTGGTCTGAAAAAATGGAAAAAAATGGCTCCCTGATTGACAAAGCTTGCAGCTCACCAACTCTTCGAGCTGTTTTAATAGCCACTATAAAAACGTTTTTCAAAGTTACTAATTTCAGGGAGGCTAAATTCATGGGTTCAAAAGGTTCCCAAGTCAGGGCCTGTAGAACAACTGATAAGTCCCACACTGGACAACTTTTAATCACCACTGGTCTAGATCGGGTGAAAGCTTTAAAGAATCTGATCACTAAGGGTTCTGATGAAATAGATTTTTCCAAAAATAACTTCAGTGCGGCAACTTGAACTTTGAGGGTACTGACCGCTAGGCCCTTGTCTGCTCCTTCTTGCTGGAATTCCAGAATAGAAGGAATCTGTTTTAATGATCTGCCGGATGCTGTGCACCAGGAGTTGAAAACTTTCCAGACTTTGGAATATATAGCTCTGGTAACATTCTTTCTGCTAGATAGGAGGGTAGCAACCAATCTATCCAAGAAACCTTTTCTCCTCAAGAGCTGCTCCTCAGAAGCCAAGCTGTGAGTTTTAGCTTTGCTACTTCCTGGTGAAGCAAGGGACCTTGTAACAGCAGGTCTTGTCTCAATGGAAGGGGCCAATACGGTTCGAGTTGCACCTGTAGAAGGGATGAAAACCAATGCCTTTTGGGCCAGAAGGGAGTAATGAGGATTACGGTCGTATCCTCTTTCCGGATTTTTGTTATGACCTGAGGGATAAGCTGAAACAGGGGGAAGGCGTAGCAGAGGTGAAATTTCCAACTGTGCGCCAGAGCATCTACTCCCAGTGATAACTCGTTCCTGTTCAGGGAGAAGAAGTGAGACACTTGAGTATTCTCCTGAGTTGCAAAGAGATCCACTCTTGGCCGCCCCCATCTCTTCACAATCAAATGGAAGACATCTGGATTCAATTGCCTCTCCGGTTCGAATACCTGGTTCCTGCTGAGGAAGTCCGCTACCCTGTTTAGTGTCCCCTTTAAGTGGACCGTGGACAAGGATAGAGTATGTAGCTCTGCCCAACTTTGAATGCCTCTTGCTAGGTCCTGCAGAACTCTGCTTCTGGTTCCCCCCTGTCCGTTTATGTAGGCCACTGCCGTGGCGTTGTCTGACAGGATCTGTGTATGCCTCCCTTGCACTTCTGCAAACTTCTGTCAGTAAAGCCATTTCTATCGCTTTTAGTTCCCTCCAGTTTGAGGACCTCAGAGCTTCTCTTGTGGCCTGCGAGCCCTAAGCCCACCGACCGCTCATGTGAGCCCCCCAAACTCAGGAACTGGAATCGGTTGTTAACCTTAACTGGGTTGGAAAGGACCATAACAGGCCCTCTGAATACCTTGTCTGGTTCTTCCACCACCAGAGACTCCTTTTTATCGTGGTGGGGATCTTCACTAGTGAATCCAGTTAATCTTGCTGGTGATCCCAGGTCTAGGTGAACACGGGCTCTGACCAAGTTTTCTTGAAGTCCTTCTCTGGTTTGAGAAAAAAACAGCAGGTCATCAAGATAAGGAATCACTCTGAGATTCCTTCTAGACGCAGAGGCGCTAATGCTTCGGCCATTATTTTCGTGAACACCCTTGGGGATGAGGACAGGCCGAATGGCAGTGCTCTGAATTGCAGGTGTACCACCTTCCTCCCTTCTTTCAGTGCTAACCTCAGATATTTCTGGGACCTGGCGGCAATAGAGGAGGAATGTGGAGGTAGGCATTTTGTAAATCTATTGATGCCATGTAGCACCCTTGATTCAGGAGGGTTTTAAAGAAAATAGAATCCATCCGAAATCTTCTGTACTCTACTGATTGATTCAGCATTTTGAGATTTAGGATGAGACGGAACTTTCCTGAAGGTTTCTGAACAAGGAATACATGCGAGTAGAAACCCTGGAAAAACTCCCCTGTAGGGACCGGAGCAAATGACTCTCTGGGATTTTAGTTCCTGAATTAGGGACTTCATGGCGAAAAAGCCTTGACCAGATCCCTTGGGACGTTTGTCACCAAGAATCTTTTGGGAGGTTCTTCCGTGAATTCTATCACGTATCCCTGGGAGAGCATATTCAAAATAAACTGGTTTGAAGTAATGGCTCTCCACTGAGGAAGAAACTCCTGGAGTCTTCCCCCCAACCTTGAGGGGGGAGTCATTGCAGTTTTCTGGAGGTCGCAGGAGGATTGAAGAGCACTCCACTCCTACTCTTGGGCTTCTGGGAAGACCACGGCTTCTTCTTGCTCTGCGTTTTTCCTTCCCGCTGCCCTTTTTGAGGCCGAAAAAAAAACGCTTACGGATCTGCATTCTTTCTCTTCTTGACAATAAATGACTACTTTTTATCAGCCGTACGGTCGAGAATGAACTCTAACTCCGAACTGAACAGCAAATCTCCTGCAAAGGGAATGCTACACAGCCTGTTTTTAGATGCAGCATCCCCTGGCCAAGTTTTCAGCCACAAAGCCCTCCTAGCAGAGTTTGTTAAAGCTGCTGACCTGGCTGACATGCGAATAGATTCCGCTGAAGCATCTGCAATGTATGTTATTGCGGCAGACAAAGTTGTTTGATTTGGAGAATCTGCCGTAACATGGGCCTTCAGCTGGTTAACCCAGTGTTGTAAGTTCCTAGCAACATACTTTTATCCATGGGCTCCTTTAGCGCTCTCATATCCTCAAAGCGAGGTCAGTAGACTTTGAGACCTGTGAAAAGGCGGAATCTAGTTTTGGAACTTTGTTCCAGATAGAGTCAGGATTTTCTCCTCTTTTGAGCCCGGGAAAAGAATGTTTTTTTTTCTCAGGTTCCAGCCACTCTTTTTTAATCATATCTGTGATTATTGAACGGACTGGAAAAGAACGGCCTTTTGAATCTCCTAAACCAGCATACATGCGGTCATGCAAGGAGAGTTCCTTCTTTTCCTCTTCTATTCCCAAAGTAGCATGAATTACTTTCAAGAGTCCTCCAACCTCTTCTAGCGACATTTTGTACTTAGAAGTGGCATGTGCTTCATTTGGAGCGAGGGAGGCGGATTCTTGGGAAGTGTTCTGGGAAATCGGACCCCCTATTAGTATTTGAAAGCCGCACTGGGGTTCTGAAGATGGCTGTGGAACCCTGGGATCCCCTGTGGGACTGGTTCCTCTCTTAGGTTTGACCTAAAAGCTTGAAAGGTGGCATGGAGCTCATCCTTAATAGTTGTAATCAAATCGCTACAAATGGATGGAGACTCCTCCCTCACTAGATTTGCAATGCAATGTGCACAAAGCGTTTTGGTCTAAACTTCGCTTAATTTCTCTTTGCAGACAGGGCACCTTCTCTTGACTGGTTGAACAGGACCTTTGGCCTGGACAAACAGAAGGAAAAGACAAGGAACCACGCTAAAAAGTCTGCTACACAGCACAGATAAGACACCTAGGTGCACTAGGAAAGACAACGTCTTACTTCCCTGTGCCTAGCAAGCCACCACCACCTAAGGTCCCCTGTTGCTAGGCAGACATGCTAACACTAGCCACTGCAACAAACATTCCCAGGGAGATGGGGGGAGGTGAGTAACCCCCCACAGGAGATAACGGCCCAGAGCCAATGGTGGCTGCTCCATTCTCCTCGCTTATCCCGCGATGCAGGAGCAGGAAACGAAAAAAAAAAAAAAAAAAAAAAAACAACCACCTGTCTGAAGAAAAAGGGGGCAGCACTGCCAGTCCGTACAGGCTCTCCCCGAGCACAGAAGAGGGAGAGGGAGCTCACGGGACCGTCCAACAGGAGGCAAGTGGGAGAATCACTCTCCCAGAAAAAAAGAATGACAGGTGAGAACCTCTCGTTTCCCAGGAAAGCCTTGAGAGATCATGGCTCCCACCAGAGGTGTTCCTCCAGCTGGTGGAAACACAAAAAACTGATGGAAGCAACATGGAGGCCTCCTATTAAAGACTTAATTGATGAGGTGTTTCCTGTGGGAGGAGGAGCCATGATCTCTCAGGTGCTGTCCTGAAAGACGTTTTGGAAAGAACGGATATTCAAAAAATGGTTTAGATCTTTGAGATCTAAAATGGGTCTGACATCCCCCTTGGGTTTTGGAACCCTGAACAGGTTTGAATAAAACCCCAAACCTTGCTCTTCCACCACCGATATCACTCTTTGAGATAAGAGATGATCCAAAGCTAGAAAGAGAGACTTCTTTTTCACTGGATCTCTGGGAACGTTTGATCTGAGAAAACGAGGAGACGGGAACTCTCGGAACTCTAGTTTGTAACCTAGAGAAATTGAGGAAGCCACCCATCTGTCTTGACATTGTTCCTGCCAGACCTTTGAAAACTGTAGAAGCCTTCCCCCCACTGCAGCGAGCGGGGGTGCACCTTCATAAGGAGGCTTTAGTATTCTGTTTTGTGGCTTTCTTCACCCAGGTCCTTTTTTGGCCCTGGGACTGACCCTGAGGTTTACCTCTTGAACCTGACGGTGGAGGCCGTTGTGACTGCCTGGAAGCTGATGCCCCTGGCACTGAATAAGAAGCACGTTTAAAAGAAAAATGCTTAAACTTCTTTTGAACCAGTAAAAGGGAACTTTTCCCGTTAGAAATTCTTTGGATTTACTTATCCAGACTGTCTCCAAACAACCGTTCACCATGAAAAGGGAAACTGGCCAAGAGCTTTTTGCAGGCGCTTCGGCTGACCAATTTTTCAATAATAGGATTCTATGCACATGTACCAGCCCTAGCATGAGCCGTGAGAATATAATCTTTCATAGCGTGTACTGTAAAACACAACACTTCTGGTATCCCAGGCCAACTCCTGGGCCTGCTGATCAGGAATAACTTTGAGTACCTCTATAAACTGGTCCTTTAAGGACTGAGATACTCCGATTGCTGCCAGTGCAGGTTAGATGACTGAACCTGCCAGCGCAATATAGTTTTTAAAAAGGAACTCCAACTTCCTACCTGTTGGATCCTTTAGCATATAAGCATTGTCTACTGGACAAGTCAGGTTTTTATTTACAGATGATAGAGCAGCGTCAATTGCTGGAATTCCCCATTTCTTTTAAAACTCTTCCTCCATAAGATAAAGTATTGAAAACTTTTTCGGAGGAAAAAACTATCTGGCTGCTCCCACTCAGAATACATTAGCTTCCTTAGCCATTAATGGATAGGAAAAGAATGAACAGAAAAAAATTTGTCATCTGTTGCTCAGAGTGGGACTAAGCGCAGCAGGTCCCTGTCCATTTGTAAGAGGGTCCTGAGCAATGGACGGGGACCTGCTGCGCTTAGTCCCAACTCTGGGATGCAATTAAAGCATCAATTTTTTGCTCCAAGCTTAAAATGGTTGAAGAGAAAAACCTCCTCAGTAATATACACAGGGGCTGCAGTGTTAAGAGCAGCTGCAACACTTGCCCCTCCTGATGGCTCACTCCGACCAGCCATATTACTCTCAGGGGAGGATGCCATCTTTTTTGCGATGGTTCTAGGCTTCTGTGTGACTGTAGCAGTCCTTTTATAGCCCTTTTTTGAGGTGTTTTTCACCCCCCTTCCGACCATAGCCCGATGCACAAAGCAGAAATACTACCAGAAGGAATGCATCCACTGCTTGAGCAATAGTCCAGCCCTGTCGCTGCTATTAATGCTCAGCCTGATGCACCAAACTTCTTATATGCCACCTTTGCTCTTGTGTCCCTCCTGCAGCATGTAACAGCACAAATGGTGCCTTTTAAAACCTTCCCGCGCAGGACGTTGGAGGACGCCAACGCCGCGCTAAGGCCCGCCCCCCCTCCCGTCGCCTACGGCCCTTCCCCTCTTTTTTTAAAAAGAGCTCTTTCCTGTGCGAGCGCGGGATCCTGTTCCTATGGGATCCACAGGGAGGAAGGAGAAATGGCAAGGGAGGGGTCTGGAAGCAAGCCGAGCAGCTTGCCTTTTTTAATCTCTTGTGGCGTTCTTTCCCCGAGAAGAGGGGAAGAAAAAACAGCATGGGGGTGTGTCTGGTGGGGAGAGGGAACCCTCCCAGACTTACTGGAGGAAGAAGAACTGCTGTTTCCTAGACACAATATGGACTTTCTGAGAAGCATGAGATGGTAAGTGCTTAATACAGCCCCCACTGGTGACACATAGGCATGACAACACTTACTAAATTTAAAGGAGATCTTTCATAAGAAAATTTTAGAAAACTCCACTTACCTTTCCTGCCGCAGGGTTTTCTGTGGTAAACCAACAGACCCAATCTTCACCCTTCACGGCGTGTTCCATTAAACCTTCAGGAGCTGGGGATCCTCGAGGAAACCCACAATCCTGGACCTGTAATAGCACCACCGCCAGTAAAAACTTTATGGCCTTAATACCAAAAAGTACTGGATCCTGGGGTCCAGCTCTCTAAAAAAAAAAAAAAGAAGCGTTACAGGCAAGACCTTGTTTCTTTGGATACGAGGCACGGGTACCATTCAATTCGGCCAAAAAGACACTTTGAATGGATCCGGCTGCATGGCTAGCCCCAGCAAGGATTGCTCCAGATTTACTCGTGACCAACACCTTAGACACTGGCGAAAAAACTGAGGTACTCCCAGTAGTGGGAGGAGTTATATAGGGAGTGCACTTTTTGTCTTAGGGCTTGCCAGTGTCCATCACCTGAAGGTGGCCTATAACCCCACATAGTAAGTACTATAGCTCTGTGTCCCGTGAAGTACGATAAGAAAGAGCCCAGAACATCATATAAAGAACTGCATCAGTGTTCATGATTCAACAATAAGAAAAAGACTGGGCAAAAATGGCATCCATGGGAGAGTTCCAAGGCCAAAGCCACTGCTGGCCAAAAAGAACACAGGCTCATCTCACAATTACCAAAAAACATCCTGATTATATTACTAGGCAAATATTCTGTGGACTGATGAGACAAAAATACTATAATAATAATTAATAATAATTTACTTTTTGGAAGGTGTGCGTCCCATTAAATCTGGCATAAAACTAATACAGCATTTCATAACAAGAACATCATACCAAGAGTCAGACATGGTGGTGGTAGCATGATGGTCTGGGGCTGCTTTGCAGCTTCAGGACCTGGACGACTTAACATAATTGATGGAACCATGAATTCTGAGCACTACCAGAAAATCCTAAAGGAGAATGTCCGGCCATCAGTTCGTGACCTGCTTGTGCACTGAGGTTATCCAGCAGGACAATAACCCAAAACACAACAACAAGTCCACCTCCAAATGCTTCAAACAAAGCAAAATTTAGGTTTTGGCGTGGCCTAGTCAAAGCCCAGACTTAAATCCAATTGAGATGCTGTATCCTGACCTTACACAGGCCGTTCATGCTGGAAAACCCTCTAATGTGGCTGAATTAAAACAATACAGCAATGTGAAAGACTCCTTGCCAGTTATCGCAAACGCTTGATTGCAGTTGTTGCTGCCATAAGTGGCACAACCAGTTATTAGGTTTAGGGGGCAATTACTTTTTCACATAAAGCCAGGCAGGTTTGGACAGCTTTTTTGCCTTAATAAAAGAAATCATTTAAAAACTGCATTTTGTATTTACTCGTTATCTTTGTGTAATAAAAACATTTGTTTGATGATCTGAGTCATTTAAAGTGGTTGTAAACTCTCCCCCACAAATTTATCTCATGTAAATCAGCATAAAAAACCCTAATGAACACTGCTTATAGATATCTCCTTACTTGCTTAGTATTGTTGTAATCTGTTTTGTTCTTTGAATGACGTCACTGGAGCATGCTCATATCTCCCCTGATTTACAGCACGCTCTGTGTGCTTGTCTGTCTTATCAGGACTCCCTGCGGCACAACACTCAAATCCTACAAGACTGAAGAATCATTCAGAGCTTCTTCCTACACCCCATGTGACATCAAATGGAGTGTAAACCTGGGCATCAGACTGCATAATGGCATATACTAGATAATCGGCACAAGTAAATAATATGAAATAAAACAAGTCGGCTATGAGCAGGGAAGCATGGTCGCCATAGAAACATTGGATCGAGTAGGAGGCTTGGTTAACAGTACAGGAAGGGCTCCATGTAAGGGCGGAAATACACTCTATTGTGGACTCAGAAAATAATACCCAAGATGGCGCTGCCTAACCCCTGGAAACAAGAGTTTTTAAAGTTTCTTTAAAAAGTAATATGCAATTTGGGCTGGATTACAGTGGCTATAGTTTGATAATTACTTAATACAATTTGACTAAATGAAAAGAAGCATCAGAGTGGGAGAGGTTACTTTCTCTTTAAGTGTGACAAATAAAAAAAAATATCAGAAAGGGGTCAAATACTTTTTCACACAACTGTATATTTCACCATGTAGTAAACAGTGGGTTCTACTTTCCCCTTTCTGCTGAACACAGAGGTAAAGACTCATTTGATACCAAGCGATATTAACTTTTCTTTTGTAAGTCTCTTGTGCTAATTTTGGTTTACGTAATCACAGACATAAACACACGTGTCTTCTGCTGACATTAATATACTACGAAGGGCGTTCAAGTCAAACCAGGACTTTTAATTTTGCAGGTATAACAAAAACGAATGCTAGCGTGGCAGTATTACACGCAGTAGTAAGTGGCAAGTGTGTTCTATTATTGATAGGCGGCATCACATGTCACGTGCCAGTCCAGACACCGTTAATCAAGATGGCAGACAACAGAATTTGTACGTGTGGTGATGACGTTTCTTGTGAAAGAAGGTGAAAAATCCGTGGACATCTTCAGAAGCCTTCAAGCACAGTACGGCGATAAGACGCTTAGCCGCAGTAAGACATTTGAATGGTGTAAACCATTTCAAAGTCCTACATCAGTCAGTGACAATCCAGGCCGTGTTGGTTCCCAGATCACAGCAGTCATTCCTCTGAACATTCAGCATGTGGAACGCTTAATCTTGGATAATCGAAGCATAACCTGTCATGAAATTGCACAGGAGACAAATCTTTCTGTGGGAACAGTGAACACTATCAACAGCATATATTACTGTCATATGCTGAGTGATATGCATATGCGTCTGCAGAAAAACCGGCCTGGTTTCATCACTAAGGGCATCCTGTTTCTCCAGGACAACAAGCTCATACTGCTCACCGCACTAAGTGCACATTACAGCAACACGGCTGGGAGGCATTGCCACATCTCCCTTATAGCCAGAGCCTCGCTCTGAGTGATTTCCAACCGTTTGGACCCCTAATAGAGTTCCTGTTTTAGGATGGTTCAGGCGTACTGACATATCGTTCTATCCCGAAGCTTTCCAGGCATTAAATGCTGGGATGAGTGTATAAATGTAGCAGAGGAGCAAGTTGAAAAATAAATGTAATTTCCACTCCTTAAAATTAGTTATTTTATAAAATAAATTCAAAAGTCACGGCTTGACTTCAACGCCCCTCGTATTACATTAGTCCTAATTTTTAATTTTATTTTTACTTATCCAGTTCATTTGAGCCAAATTTTTAAATGGCATAACATTCTAAATCATTGTTTCCCTGCTGCTTCTATGAACAGAAGTTTATAAAGTGGATATTCTCACCTCGATAGTGCTCCATGCGTGTGTGGTGAGTAATGCCCTGGGAGCGAAAGCTTAAGCTCAGGATATAGCGGGGATCAGAGCTGTCTCTTACTAGGAATGAGCCATCAGGTTTCCCCTTCAGCTTCATCTCTGCATCCTCCCAGTTCATGGGTCCCCAATACCAGCCACACTGTAGGGAGAGAGAGAAATAATCATATTAGTTATAACTGACATTTAACGCAAAGGGCATGTTAAAAGCTGGTCAGAAACACGCTTTACCTTCTCCAGCTCTCGTAAACTAGCAGCAAAGCTACTGGGATCCTGGCGTAAGATGGGACACTGTAAGGGTTGCACAAGAGGAACAGGAGTGCATTCAGGTGGCCGAATGGGAACTACTTGTGGTAGTGGGTCTGAAATGGAGAAAACACAAGCAATTCTTGAGCAACATCAAACTTGCAACATTTTGTACCCTAATGGAGAAAGGCCATGTCCTATCAACTAAGTGGACAATTCGCTGACAACATTCTCCCTTGGGTTTTGTTTCTGGAAACACAATCCACCTGGTTGCCTGCTGCCTAGCTTCTGCATAGGCTGCTCCCCTTTCTAATCCTCACGAAGCCCAGGCCCTCCTGGCCAACCTGAAAACAGGAGGGGACTGGTGAACTCCTATTCATAAAATTCTAGGCTGATTGAAGCTAGAAGTGCTTAGCTGAGCAATTGCGGGTTCAGAGCTGGCAGAATTTGAGGGGAAACAGCAAGATACTCTGGGGTTGGTTTACTAAAACTGGAGAGAGCAAAATCTGGTGCAGCTTTGCACAGAAACCAATCAGCTTCAAGTTTTTTTTTTTTTTTGCCAAAGCTTATATGAACAAGCTGAAATTAGAAGCTGACTGGCTACCATATACAGCTGCACCAGATTTTGCACTCTCAAGTTTTAATAAGGATCCATTCACATGTGTGTGACTTGTCACGCAACTTTGGACACAGTCACATGACAAGTCACAGCCCACTGTTTTCAATGGCATCCGTTCTGGGTAATTCAATAAAGCATTAGGGTCACTTTTCCTTTAGAACTGCACCTAATTCAGGCAAGCACGTGTGCCAGTTTCAATAACATCACTGCTGTGCACCAAATTCAGGTAGTTCTAACTACCGTTTCTTTAAGAACCTGTCATTATGGCAGTGATTCATAAACAATGACTGCCACTTCAGCAAACTGGAGGTAAATAAGACCAGCTCTGAGCTGGCGTACAAAAAGTATGCTAGTGCTCAGAGAGGAATATCCCAGCCCCATTCAGCTCTAAACGTAAACAATTGGGCTGAAAATACTGGTGATATCATTACCTAAATATGGCAATTTGGGGAATGACTTGAGTCACTGTGTGGGCGGAGCATGAATGGGAACTGAGAGACTAGTTCCACATCGGGTCTGCCATACGTTTGATTGACAGCAGATGCCCATGTGCAGATTCAAAAGTCGCTAATGGGCTGAAGCTATAGATCCACCCACTACCATGCACTGTCAATCAACAGCAAGGTAGACCTGATGGGGAGCTAGTCTCTCAGTTCCCCATCACACTCTGCCCACTGCACTACAAAATTCCATAGATAGCCACGCGCCTGTCAGTGGGAAGGATGGAATGGCCAGGGAGGGAGCATACTAAAAAAGGAGTGTATAATATGGACACACCAACAGGTTCATGTACCTATTCGATGTGGCAGCCCATAGAAATTGTAAATGTGTCTGGGACACCCTTTATGACCCCCCTTCATCCCCCCCGCCCCATTTTCTTCACAGTCTAAGTTTTTTCAAATCACACAGTAAAAAATAAAAAAGTATTCAGAGGAAAGCTTTGTGTTAAATCATTCACTGCCAATACACTGTTAGAGTGTGTGGTATAGTTCTTCTTGGCCACCTTCCACCCAACATCCCCCCAATTAAAAATTGAAAGAGCTGGGTGAAAAAAAAGTAAAACCGTGGCAGCATCCAACCAGATGCAGCCACTGTAAAAATATTAGTAAATGTGCAACTTTCAATAAAATACCGCCTGGTGATATAGTACCGTATGAAACCCTGGCTCTGGAACTTCCAGTTATAAAGGGACAACATTCTGTCGCTGTCTGCTAACTGTGCTCTTGTGTTGCCACCCTGTCACAGTCTTCCAACAGAGCTGACAGGTGGTTGTTTCCAATACACATTACATAGGCATAGTCTACTGTTGTCACTATTAGATAGCCTGCCTTGAGAAATGCAATGCATCCATGGTTTGAGGGCGTTGCTTGTGGACAGAGGTGGTTGCAAAAAAGCAGCAGCAGTAGATCAGCAGAACTGAGATGAAAGTGAAAATAACAGCAGTTGCTTAAGATACACAGTAATTTAGGAAATATGTAATTTCGTTGTGGTTTACATCTACTTTAACAGTAAATGATAGCAATAGCAAGTGGACGGTGTTCTAGTAAAAGTGAGAACATACAAAATCATTAGAACTACAATGATTTGCATTATTTAAAAAAAAATAAAATATTTTCAGAGTATGTTAAATGCTGACCTGGAGCGTGAGGTGGTGGTGGTGGGGGCAGTGGGAAGGATTGCAGAGACGAGGTCATGGGGCCCACTACAACAGATGCTGGTTGTATGCCTCCAATGTCATCTGGAATAAACAACATGCCGTAATGTACACAACATGCAGGGTTTATCACTAGAATGAACATGGAAGCATGTAGAATTAAATAACTCTAGGAATATCCCTATCCAGGATTTTTATTTATTATACCAGTAGATAACCTTCCCTTACAGATGTGAGGAAATGTATTACCTAAAAGGCTGAGGCTCCTGCGAGGAGGTGGAGGTGGAGTTGGTGGGTGGGTAGAGCATGATCCCCGGTGAGAAATGTCTACATCCACAAGTGAGATTGTTTCACCTGTAAGAGAGGGATTGCATGTTGTGTGTAACACTAAGTCCATGCAAAGCCTTTTTGCTACTTCAAGAATTGAAAGTTAACACTTACCAGTGAAGAGGGGACTGAAAGAAACTGGAGAGAAGGCACTTTGAGTTCTGGTTAAACGAGGTTTCCTGTAAACAAAAGCATACTACTAAGAAATGTAGACAAAGTCACTTTATCCCATTCAGTATAGAACATCAAACATTTTCAGAGGAGTACAATTTGAACATCACTTATTCATCATAGCTCAGCTGCAGGGCTGAACAACTAAGGCAATAGTGGTATGAATTTTTCAGCAAGCAGAAGAAATGACCAAAAAGACCTCACTGACTATGCTGCTCAATATACATCTACAAAAGGATATAGGGAAACGGATAAACATTCCTGAAATTTCCTTATTTAGCAACTGTGACGACATGGACATATCATATTCTTAACCACTTCAATACTGGGCACTTTCACCCCCTTCCTGTCCAGGCCAATTTTCAGCTTTAAGCACTGTCACACTTTGAATGGCAGTTGCGTGGTCATGCAACACTGTCCCCATATGAAATTTGAATAATTTTTCTTTCCACACAAATAAAGCTCTCTTTTGGTGGAAGTTAATCCCTCCTGGGTTTATTTTTTGCTAAACAAACTTCTTTGTTTCTGTTAAAACATTCTGCAAATAATCTTTCCTCATAAATTTAGGGCAAACTGTATTCTGGTACATTTTTTGGGCGAAAATAACCCAAATCAGTGATTTTTATTTAGTTTGTAGGAAGGTTATAGAGTCCATAAACTATGGTATATACCGTATTTATCGGCGTATAACATGCACCCTGATTTTAAGAGGGAAGTTTCAGGAAAAAAACTTTCCACAGACCCCTGCACAGAACACAGACCCCCTGCACAATACAAGGACTCCTTTCATTGTAAAGCCTCCTGGGACAGCGCTACCAGCATACCTTTAGGGGTTGAGAAGGTGTTGCTGACAGCCCTTTCTCGTGCGCCGCTCCTCCAGTGTCACGCTGATTGTGGATGGGGGCTTCTGTGCGCCTTAATTGTTGCCGCTCTGGCGTGGACCCGGTCATGTGACTCTCTGCTATTTCATTGATGGTCACATGACTGCTCTCCTCCTCCAATCAAAAGCTACAATCGAGGAGGTGGCAGAGTGGGAGGAGAGCGGTCATGTGACCATCAATGAGCAGAGGAGAGTCATATGACCGGGTCAACGAGAGAGCTCAATTGAGGCACACACAAGCCACCTCCTCCAATCAAAAGCTACAATCGAGGAGGCGGCAGGGCGGGAGAAGAGCAGCCAGAACAAGCGTCGTTAAGGTACAGGCTCCTATTTGCATTGGGGGTGACGCGGGGGGCGGTGTGTGGGAGGGGGCTGTTTCTGAACTGTTTGAAGTGTGGCAGCACAGTCCCAGGGCCAGGAAGGGCAGGGGGGTCAGCCTGACACCCTCCCAATGAGGCGAACCGCTCGATCCCCCCCCCCCGCCCCCATTGGTAAAAAAAAAAAAAAAAAAATCATAATCGGCGTATAACACGCAGGCACGATTTACCCTCTGTTTTCAGGGGGGAAAAGTGCGTGTTATACGCCGATAAATACAGTATATCTGGGAATTGATCAATCCTGATGTACTGAGGCCCGAACACCAGAACAGTACAAATATCCCCCAAATGACCCCTTTGTGGAAAGCAGACAGTCCAAGGTATTTAGTAAAAGGCATGGTGAATTGTTTGAAGTTCTAATTTTTTGTCACAATTTTTTGGAAAATTAAGAAATTGTGAAAAAATAAAAAATGTCTTCATTTTTACATACGGTCACCAGTGCAGCACAGTATCATCATATAATTGGCGTGGCAGTGATCAGGGACACTAACTTGACAATATGAAAAAAAAGAAAAAAAAAAACTATTTATTTTTTATTACATGAATTTCACTGGTATACACAACCTCTTTTATGAATGAAATTGATTCCTTCAGTGTTTACTATTGTGGTTAGCTGTGATTGGCCACAGCTAATCACATGATACAGATGGACTGCGATTGGCCCTGGATGTACCATGTGATCACTGTGACCAATTGTACACAATAAATAGCCTGAATGGTAATCAAAGCCATTCATTGTGTACAGTTGTCATGTGATCTGCTGTGATTGATCACAGCTAACACATGGTACCAGGGCTTTTTTTTCTCGGAGCATAGGTGCAGGAACTCCCCGTCTGAGTCACCCCTTGTCTCTGCCCCTACAAACCTCTGACCACTGACCCACAACAAAATCACACCCAGTAAACAAAATATCCACCCAAGCAACATTAGATCCCCCCCCAGCAGCAACAACAGATCTCCCAGCAGCCAGCATCAATAAATCCTCCAGCAGCCAGTAAAAATAGACCTCTTCCTCAACAGTAGTTTCCTTCCAGCAACATAAGAACCCCTAGCAACAATAGATTCCCTATCAGCAACAATAGACCCTCACACAAAATCAGATCCCCACCAGTGACAATAGATCCCCCAGCAGCCAACATCAATAGACCCTCCAGCACACCCAACACCGCATGCTATTACATACATTCAGTGCTGGAGGTGCCGAAACTGCGTTTCCGCTGAAAAAAAGCCCTGCATGGTACCAGCAGTGGCCGGTAAAATGATCAGTAATCTGCTGTGTCCAGTGAAAACAGTGGGTGACAGATCCCGCTGCGGCCTGTGGGGCGCACACGAGGAGCATCCCAGGAGGACGTCATATAACATTTACCCAAAACGGTGAATGCCCTGCTGGGCATTGTCTATTGGTCTGGCAGGAACTGGTTTAACAAGCAGTTAAGTGGTTTTAAAATGTCGCAGTCTCTAGTGTAAAAAAAAAAAAAAAACAACAAAATATATATATATATATATATATATATATATATATATATATATATATATATATACACACACACACACAACACAGGACGCAGTAGTGAAGTAGCAGCCCCCAGCAGTGAACCAGGTCTTTGACATGCTAGGAAATGGTGGGATACCAGTGTCTCTTTAAGCAAGTAAAGATTTGACTCAATGACTGTCTGAAATATAATAATTCAATGTTCATTTACAGAGTGCCTGTGTTTTATCAGTTTTACTCTAGAGGATGGGTTGCTTTAAAACAAGCAATTGCTGACTGTAAACTGAGGCTGCATTACTTCACAGCGCCTGCAGCTACAGAGTTCAGAGGTCTTATTTATGCCACCGCAGTCAGTGCTGTAGGTAGCATGTATACATGTAGTAGACAGCGCTGTGCTCCGTCATCAATACAGGGATTTCCTGTCTGCTGCCAGAACAAAATCAGTTTGTATTTATTAATAAATGCAAGACTTTCTCTGATTGGTGGTGGAAAGGTGGAGGTTGAGTGGCCAAGCTCTGATTTTGCTCTGGCAGCAAACAGGAGATCCCTACCATACTGCTGTATAGCAGTGTTGTATACTTTATTTAGCTGATGCTACATACAGTTTATACAGCGCTAACAGTGGCAGAATCAATTAGTAAAGTAAATAATTTGTTTGGGCCACTTGGTATAAAAATCTTTAACGTGAAAGTAAACACGGAGTTAGGATTTAAAGTTTAAAGTGAAGTGCATGTGTATCTCAGTATAGTCCCGAACCCCACGTGTGTTAATAATTTGTGACTGATTTTTGCTTGTAGATGCTTTAAGAAACCCCTTTTTTCAGTGCTGCTTCTGTCCTGTGCTCTGTGTTGGCAGGGCATCACAAGGATAAAGCCCCATACACATGGGGGCCCATGTATACGGCAGCCATTACGGCTTCTGTCGAAGGGGCATTACCGAAAAAGGTCTGCCGGTCGGCATCCGATCAGCCCTCTCAGCGCTGACCGGTGTGTTCTGGCCCATATCAGAATACAATTATATTACAATTTAAGCCGCTTTCTTACTAAGGGACAACTATAGTACACCATACTTTTACCATCTGCCCAAAACTCATGAACGCTTAGTCGATCCACCTGGGCGCCCCATAGTAGCGGCCATGGAAAGTATAACCAACTACTTCTCCAACTTTATTGACCACTTCCTTCAACCTCTAGCCCAACAATTACCAGCATATAACCGAGACAGCATCCATTTGATACCCTAAAGATTTATCCCTGGGTTTTTCTCCATGTGGCATCTCTGTACACCTCCATTCCTCATGAAGTCGGACTCCGAGCAGTGGAACACTTTCTCTACTAAGACCTACACATCTGCACCAAACAAGCCCTATTCAAAGAGGTCACCCTTTTTTGCCTCATAATTATTTCCAGTTCGATGCTAAGTTCTACATACAGACCCAAGGCACGGCCATGGGAGCAAATTTTGCCCCTAGCTATGCCAACCTGGCGATGGGCTTATGGGAAGACCACACCATCTGGAAGGATAACCCCTATGCCAAGAATATTGTCTACTACAGACGATACATCGATGACATAGTCATCATTTGGAATAGATCAAGATTGCTGGTAGAATCCTTTGTCTCGTACTACAACTCCAACCAGCTTGGGCTCTCCTTCCAGACAGATTAGCCTTTCTGGACCTTGAGCTATGCCCCACAGAAACTACAACACATTCCATGAACTACACCAAACTCACATTGGGCAACTCCTATCTCCATTTTCAGAGCTGGAACATACCGAAGAGCCAATAATGTAGACTTCACATAACTGCACGCGCAAGGAAGACTACATTCTTCAGGATACCATTTTCAAACAAAAATTTGAGGAAAAGGGATACAGGGATACCCCCCTAAGCTGGTAGATGAGGCATTCAATCTGTACCTCCACAGAAACACCTAATTCCATTGTAACCAAATCCAGAACTGAGAGTACACCTCAGCCACTCAGGTTTACAACACAATACCACACCCAACATAGAAGAATGGAACACATCTTCAAGCAACATTGGAGCATACTCCAAGAAGATCCCCATTTACAATCATCCATTCCAGACAAGCCCAAAATTTCCTACAGACAAGCTCGCAATATCAAGAGCAAAATTGCTCCAAGCAAACTGAAAAATGCAAAACCACCTATAAGACCCGCCCTTACCTTCTTGTCCATCAAGGGCATATACCAGTGCTGCAAATACAACTGCCTTACCTGTAAACATGTCCAGCATGGTCAAAAAGAATTTATGACCAAGGGCAAGACCTACATCTTTAAAGATTTTTATAACTGCTCCACCAAATTCGCCATCCATTGTCTTTCCTGCCCGTCACCTACTTTTGTCAGACATTTTCTAGAATTTCACTATCAACAAGCCACAGGCCTTTGAGTTTGGGTGTTGGAAACCATCTCCAAGAGCCTTCTAAATCCTGAGCAGTTCCAGCGCCTTTGCGCAAGAGAAACTTTTTGGATATACACTCTGGGAAGTATGGCGCCAGGAGGCCTCAACGAGGATCTGGAGGTTCACTCCATCTTATAATCCATTTCTCTGCATAAAGTCATCTAGAGCCTAATGCACTGGCCTATCTAATAATCATTTTCATAATTTCAATTATCTTCACACATATTCACACTACTTACATACATGTGTATGCATCCAAAATTCTCTATATAGAATTTTCCCACTTTCAATAGAGCCTTTCTGGCCACCCTCTGAATCTGCACGACCCTAATCAATTTGTGCTGTACTTATCCCCTTTTTTGGCTCATGTATTACCAATATCCACCATTAGAGGAGCAGCCCCATATCCATCATTCAAGTAGTTCCAGTCCTCTCTATACCAAATATCTCTTTCCCACCATTCCATATAACCCTACTTACACTTTAAAAATAGAATATTTTTTTCCCAGTATCCATGTACACTACACATCCCCCTACGCTTTTTTCGCTGCACTAAAATGGTTACTTCCTGACCACCGTAGCATGGTATAAATGTGTAATCATGCAATAGACCATATACCCGCATAATACTTAGCTATGCGCAAACGTACATGGAAGAATTGTTGACACTTTAAAGGCAAAAGGTACAAAATACCTTTCAAATATCAAATCAATGTAGGTTTATCTGTTTAACTTAAAATTATTCATTTTTTAATTATTTTTTAAGGCATCCTCACTTTAGGGCCTTTTTTTTCAAAAGCTCCTAAAACTGTTGCACAGTACTACTGGTATATTTATTTGACATCAATTGAGCTTTGATGGATTAGACATTTTGCAAGGAAAGTGGATCAGTTAATTGGGTGTTTTTTTAAACTTGGTGCTCCAGTGTGGCCTTTAGCATGCAGAATTTTCCCAGGTGAACGTGCAGGGCTGGTTGGCATACAACTATAAAACATACGCAGAGTGAAATTCGGCACGTTCCTGCTGAACCAGCTGAATTTTGTCAGTGTATACAAGCCTTATGTAAGTAGGCACTTCCATTTGAGATAAGAAGAAAATGTGCTCATAGAAGAAACATAATAAGCATTACTTGCTAAAAGTTTGGGATTCTTTGATCACTCAAATGGCTCACTAAGATGAACAGTGCTCTCTGCTTGGCTGCCTGAAGTCTGACTATCTTTTTACAAGACGGAGAGTATATATGACTTTAGTAAATCAACCCCAGAGAGTCTTTGCACAGCAGCGGCTATCAATTATTGTAGAAAGGGGCAGAGTTTTAGGCATGGCAGGTTGGCTAGGGAACTGCAGGTTTACAACACTTTTGTAGAGTGTCCTGCTTTTCTTTTTGAAATTGACTGTCATTGCTACCACAGGTCTGAAACAGTGTACTGCACTCACGGAACACAGCAAGGAGCTTTGAAACAAAGGAGGAGACTGGAGGCATCAGCAGCTACATCTTTTAAACACTACAGGACAGGATATTGTATTGAAATGGACAATCGGTGAGCTTGCTCTTATTATGACAGACCATCTATAAATGGCCTTTTTAACGTTTGTGCTCTAGTCCAGCATTAGACAGTGGAGACAACACGCTGAAGGCACAGGGCTGATTGGATCTGGTGCCTTGTGATCATTGTGATAGCCAGTTACAGCAATTGTAAATGTAAACAGTTTAGTACTGTAAAAGATGATCTTCAGGCTGTATAAAAAAATAAAAAAAAGGGAAAAAGTCAGCTGTTACAAATACTGTAGCTGCTGACTTTTAATAAAAGGACACTTCCCTGTCCAAGGATCCAATGCTGTCCTCACCCAGGATGGTTCTTCACTGGTCTTTGGGTCCCCAATGCCAGCATGTTTACTAAGGTAGGCCTGCTGTGACTCCTTGTGGCTTTCACATCTAGTTTCCCACTACACATGCGCAAACCGCACTGCACTTTGTGAATGGTCCTGCAGCCTTCATGGAAGTGATACGGTGCCGGGGGGGGGGGGGGGGGGGGTACAGGTGTAGGAGGCAGAAAAGCAGAAATTCCCCTTTTGGGTGAGGACCTGCTTTAAAATTGAGAGCAACACCTTGCATAATTACTCCTTCAAACCTGCGGAAGGAGTTTATGCACGTTTCTAATGCCATACACCCATAAATGTGTGTAATAATGTCCCTAAATGAGGATTTTTATGCTGAATTTTTCTGCTCACATATGTATCTATAGGCAAAGGTTTCTGTTAGGAGAGCACGTTCACGGCACAGACTGATCTGTTGAAGACTGCTCTCGGTCTGTACTAATGATCAGGAAATGGCAAGGACTGGCTCCCAATCATGTGAACACTGTGGCAGCCAATCACAATGGTCACATAACTAGGCAGAACTTTCTGCCTCTCCAGGCCTAGTTAAATGGATGCTGGGGCAGAGGGGTGGGGTTAATATGCCTGTGTGCATGCAGCTATAAGTGAGCAGTCTGAATTAAATGAAAGATTTGCACTTACATTCTTACAGTCTTCCCCTCCTGTGCAGCAATAAACACCTGACAGAGGCTGACTATATACAATTATACACTCACACGTCCTGAAAGGTAAAATAAACCCAGCATTATGTTTTCAGTGCACGTAGATCTCCAAAATCATCAGTCAAAGCATAACTCCAGGAGTAAAGACCCTTTTTAAAAAGTGCTGGCTTACAAAAGGTTAAGTCCAAAAAGGTGTATGCCACCTTGTGGCCTTCTCTTGTATTTACAATTTATATTTATGCTGAGCTCTGGGAGTACAACTACTGCTATACTCCCAGCGCTCTGACAGGAGGGATACTGCTTTCTCACACAGCAGCTGCTCTGCCTGCCCCCTCCCTGTTAATTTACAGAATACTTTGTATTTTATGACCCATTCACAAAATACAAGGTGCTCTGCAGGTGGGCAAGAGGAGAGGAGGGACGGACAGAGCTGTATATTCTGCAGATTCTGCATTCCAGACCAGCAACTCCCAGAGCACAATAAAAATGTAAATTGTGAATATAAGAGAAATATTCAAGATGTGACATACAGGTGGCAACCCATTATAAGCCAGCACTTTTTAAAAAGTGGCTCAATTCCTAGAGTTCTTCTTTAAATATAAAACATGAAAGTATGTGTCGAGTTCAAAAACTAAATAAATTCAGGCTTAATATGGTGTGCCCTGTAAAAAACAAAAACGAAAAGAAAAACACTAAAAGTACTCAATATTTTAAGAGGCTGTAAACCCCCCATGAAAAAAAAAAACCTGCAAGACAAAAGGCATAATGAGCTAGTATGCATTGCATACTTTCACCTTAGAACAAAGCCTTCCGGCGGTGCCCACACACCGCTGACAAAGCCGACATCTTCCCCAGTGCTTCTTCCAGGTTCGAGGTCTCCGCCACTGTGATTGGCCGGAGCCGCAATGGCGTCACTCCCGCGGGAGCCACCGGTAACGGCAGAGGCCCTGAAGGAATGGCACGGGCGGGTGTTTCTCCAGAGCGCATGTGCCGACGTAATCGACACAGTATACTGTAAATATCTCCTAAACTGTGGAACGTTTAGGAAGTATTTACAGTACCTTTAGGTAAGCCTTATAGGCTTACCTATAGGTACAAACAAAACAGAGGAGTTTACTTCCTCTTTAAAGGGGTCCTTCACACAATATACATTGGGCTGTACTAGGCACTAAGTAGTCCCAACACAAAGACAAGGCAATTAGCCATGTTTTCAATTAACTCAGCTCACACACTACATTACTGTGTGATCAGAGAATGTGAGGTCGTAAAAGAGAAAATGGAGACCGGGGGACCAAGAGGGAGATTGGAAAGGGGAAGCTGTGCAAAGATTTTTTGCACAGTAGCCACTTAAGACCAGCCAAACCCCCTGGCAAAAAAAAGATACATGTTTTACAGGACCTCATCACAGCTTGCAGGGCTTTCTACACCCAACCCTGAATGTCATTTGTGCTGCACCAGGAGCAACATATAAATCAGGTTACCATTTCATCCTCAAGCACACCTAGACAACAGGACCCCAATTCTAAACACTTCATCTCAAATTACATCTCCTCTTCTACTTCCTAGACGCTGCATCATTCTCTGTACCCAACTGCCTGGAATTCCAGGATAGTCCTGCCCCAATAAACTGCCCTACTCATCCATAGACACAAATGGGAGAGATCCCGCAGACCTCTGTCAACACACAGCTAAGCACAGCCTGAGGCCACCCAAGTGTGAACCATAAGTGCTACATTATTATACAAGATTTATATAGCCCCAACAGTTTGCGCACTGCTTTACAACATGAGGGCAGACAGTACAATTACAATTCAATACAGGAGGATTTAGATGGTTATTTTTTTTCTGCTACCCACAGACCTCCCCCATGCACTAGTTCAGGGAGATCACACAGCCTCGGTCTCTCAAAGAGCAAGCAATTGCCAATCTAACAACAGAACTATCCTCTTGCCCAGTAGCTCTATCCCGATACGGGGGCCACCACACACCGGAGCAAGGAAATGACCAGAAAAGTATAGGTTTTGGAGCAACGTTCATGTCTTATTGTAGAATGCAAATAGCTCCAATCCAACTGAGCTACCTATGGGGACCAAGTGAGCCTTGAACAGAACTTTATTTAACTGTCATATTTGTTACAACAATGTTTTGCACTGTCTGTCTGGAGCGGTTTTCTCTCGACTTAGAGACTGAAAAGTCAGATAGCATTTCTTCAAGAAACACATTCCAAAAAAGGAACTTAGACTTAAGTGTAAATACCATATCTTGGAGTGCAGTACAGGACCCAGGCTTGATATTCATAGGTCTTGGGTTATAGGCTGGTGCCTTCAGGTGACTGGACACTGGCAAATAGTCCACAGAATTTTAGCAAGCAAGGGCACAAGGAAAGGAGGATTATATCTTCATTGAGGTGGAAGGTTGACACCACCTTAGGCAGAAATGAGGGCTCTCTGCCACCAAGAAGGCTACCTTTCAGGAGGTTCCCTGATGGGTTCAAAGTAGGGGGGCATCAAATGGGTTTTTGGTGCCGAAAACCGGTACCGAAAATGAAAAATACACTAGGTCGAAAACCGACACCAATACTGAAAATGACCGATACAGAAAATGACTGTTTTTAAAAAATATTTTTATACAGGAGATGGTCAGAGACTGGGGACATGTGGTACAGGAGATGGTCAGAGACTGCAGACATGGTACAGGAGAGGGTCAAAGACTGCAGACACAATACAGTAGATAATCAGAGACTGCAGACATGGTACAGGAGATGGTCAGAGACTGCAGACATGGTACAGGAGATGGTCAGAGACTGCAGACACAGTACAGGAGATGGTCAGAGACTGCAGACATAGTACAGGAGATGGTCAGAGACTGCAGACGTGGTACAGGAGATCAATGCAGCCTCACCAGGTTCCTATAAATGCAGCCTGCCAGTGCCCATCATGTAGCCTGCCTTTTTATGTCAGACAGGATCAGGAAAGGGCAGTGTTAGCAAGGCAAAGCCAAGAACAGTGCTCTATCTATGGAGGAAAGCTGTCAGCACACCGCCCGCTCGGGTACACTGTTTCCAACAGCATGTCAAACAAGTCCTGCACTATTAACCCCCGCGGCGCTGCACACCGATAATGCTCCTCCTGCTGATCATACTGACAAGCTGCTCCTTAATGTGGTGTGCTGACAGCTTTCCTCCATAGAGCACTGTTTTGCTTTCAGCCACCTCGTCGGGGAGGAGAGGACAGGACTGGGGCTGGACGGGGATGCTCCAGAACGACACCTCTGTACTGGGCGGAACCAGGGGCAGGGCCCCACCCCTTTTTCGGCACGATTTCTCCATCGGCAAATTGCCGAAAAGGCCATTTTCGGCCGATATGTTGGTGCATCCCTAGTTCAAAGGGTGGTTTCTGCAGGGCTAAAAGAACCAAACTGAGGTCCCAAGGAATGCTGTAAGGGAGGTTTGATCTGAAAAGCACCTTGAATAAAGTTTTTTACCAGGGAAAATGAAGCCAGAGCTTTTTGGAAAAAAATGGACAAGGCCAAACTCTGGGGTCAATTCACTGAGAGTTAAATAACGGCTAATAAAATGCAGTAAAATTCAGCATGCATTAACAATTGTGCAAGTGTTCAATTCATTAAGAATTTAGTATTAAATACCGAATGCGGTATTTGTTTCGGTTACCGGTAATTACCGTATTATTTAACCATCTCCTGTCTGCGCTATAGCCGAAGGACAGCTACAGCGCGGGCCTTAATTGCCGGGAGGCCGTCATATGATGGCCTGATGTGCATGAGCTGCCTGCGTGCCCCCTGTGAGAGTGGCGGGCTCTGTGATCACTAGAAATCAGTGATAAAGTGTCCTTGGCGCTAATTGGATGATGTAATGTGAAACAAAAAACTCATATATATTAAATTATATATATATATATATATATATATATATATACATATATATTGCAGCAAAATCTGAGTGTTCACAGCGACACTAAGTGGTGATAAATTAAAAAGAATTATTTTGAGCAATATTTTAGTGAATAGAGGTGAAATTAATAACTTTGAATAATGTGCATAAAAACCTCTAAATAACAGTGTATTCAATTTTAACCACTTCACATCCAGGCCATTTCTGACACTTCGCTCCTACATGTCAAAAATCATCATTTCTTTGCTATAAAATTAGATAGAACCCCCAAACATTATATATGTTTTTTTAGCAGAGACCCTAGAGAATACAATGGCAGTCATTGCAACTTTTTATCTTGCACGGTATTTGCGCAGCAATTTTTCAAACGCGTTTTTTTTGAAAAGTTTCA
Organism: Aquarana catesbeiana; assembly: GCF_042186555.1. Lineage (NCBI taxonomy): Eukaryota > Metazoa > Chordata > Amphibia > Anura > Ranidae > Aquarana > Aquarana catesbeiana. The sequence continues at coordinate 106,060,392 of NC_133335.1, forward strand.
TGCTTTAAAAAAAAAACAAAACAGCAAAGTTAGCCAAATTTTTTTGCATTGTGTGAAAGATGAAGTTACGCCGAGTAAATAGATACCTAACATGTCACGCTTCAAAATTGCACACGCTCGTGGAATGGCGCCAAACTTTGGTACTTAAAAATCCCCATAGGCGACGCTTTAACATTTTTTACTGGTTACATGTTTTGAGTTACAGAGGAGGTCTAGGGCCAAAATTATTGCTCTCGCTCTAACGTTCGCGGCGATACCTCACATGTGTGGTTTGAACACCGTTTTCATATGTGGGCGGGACTTACGTATGCGTTCGCTTCTGCGTGCGAGCTCACGGGGACAGGGGCGCTTTAAAAATTTTTTTTTTTTTTTTTATTGTTAATTTTACTTAAAAATTTGTATTTATTTTTTTTTTTTTTGATCACTTTTATTCCTATTACAAGGAATGTAAACATCCCTTGTAATAGGAATATGACACGATCAGTCCTCTTTACAGTGAGATATGGGGTCAATAAGACCCCACATCTCACCTCTAGGCTGGGAAGCCTAAAATCAAAAAAAAAAATAAAACGATCGCCGCTTCACAGCTGAAGCGGCGCCGTTTTTTTTAATGCAGAGGCCGGGCGTGACGTCATAACATCGCGCCCGGCCTCCGAACGATCATAGAGACTCCGGCGACCATCTGGTCCGCCGGAAATCTCTATGGTGAACATCCGGCGCCGGCGGATCCGCTATCCGACTCACCGATCGCTGAGGTGAGTCGGTAGTAGCACCGGAGGGCGGCGGGAGGGGGGGGACGTCCCCTCCCGCCGCCCGTAAGAACGATCAAGCGGCAGAACAGCCGCTATGATCGTTCTTATGGTGTACGGAATCGCCGGCTGAAAATGCCGGTATCTGAATGATGTCTGTAGCCTCAGACATCATTCAGATATAAGCCCCGAAAGTCGAGGACGTCATATGACGTCCTCCGGATGTCAAGCGGATAAGACACATAAAACACTCATTATAGGGACAACAGTGATCTGTGATCACTGAGTCTATGAGACAGATCACAGTACTGCCCATCAGTGTCACCTACCAGTGCCCTTCAGTGCAGCCTCATCAGTGCACACCAATGAAGGAGAAAAATTACCAGTTTTCAAAATTTTATAACTATGAAACTTTTTTTTTTCTCAAAATTTAGCAAAAAATAAAAAACCCAGTGGTGATTAAAGCCCACCAAAAGAAAACTTCATTTGTATGAAAAAAAGATACACATTTAATTTGGGTACAGTGTTGCATGATCGCGCAATTGTCAAAGTGAGTGCTGACAGCTGAAAATTGGTCTGGGAAGGAAGGGGGTTTAAGTGCCTAGTAAGCAAGTGGTTAATGCAGTAATTTACCGCATTGAGCTGGGGGGGCTCAGATCCTGCCCCCCCCTCCATGTGAATGAGAATGGGGGTACATAGTACCAGTATCTAGTCACCAAAAAAGTCTCACAAAGAAATAGACAGTTTTTGACAATTCCTTTATTAAAAAATGAAAAGTGCCCCCCTGATGTAAATCCATCACCAATCACACAGCCCGCCACACCCGAAGAGGAAAAAAAAAACGCTCCTTCCGTCCATGAAGGCTGGCTGCCTACTGCAGGCTCCGCCATTAGACAGTTCTTACATAGGTAAGGGGTCTGTGATGTCACAAGGGGGCGGTGCCACCAGGTGACGTAACCAGATGGCCACGCCCCTCACCTATACAAAAGTTTGTAGAATTCACCTCCGTAACATCTCTTTTCGCCCCTTTTTAACAAATGAAACCACCAAGCTCGTCATTCACTCCCTTGTTATCTCTCGCCTTGACTATTGCAACTCCCTTCTCATTGGCCTGCCTCTCCATAGGCTATCCCCTCTTCAGTCTATCATGAATGCTGCTGCCAGACTTATACACCTTACCAACCGCTCAGTGTCTCAACACTCACCTCCGATCCCTACACTGGCTCCCAATCACCCAGCAAATTAAATTCAAAATACTAACCAGAACATACAAAACCATTCACAACACTGCCCCGAGCTACATCACCAATCTTGTCTCCACATATCACTCAAATCTTCTCAAGACCTCCTACTCTCAAGCTCTCTCGTCTCCTCCTCCCATGCTTGTCTCCAGGAATTCTCCAGAGCCTCTCCCATCCTCTGGTACTCGCTACCCCCACCTGTCCGGCTATCCCCTACTCTTGCTACCTTCAGGCGATCCCTGAAAAATCACCTCTTTTCAGGAAAGCCTATCACGATTCCAACTAATCTTCTACCACTTCCATCAGCTCATTCCCCACAGTTACAAACTTTTGTACCACCTGCCCCACCCTATTAGATTGTAAGCTTTTCTGAGCAGGGCCCTCTTAATCCTCTTGTATTTTATTGTATTATAACTGTATTGTCTCCTTTTTATATTGTAAATCGCTGCATAAACTGTTGGCGCTCACTCATTCCTCCCCTTTACTGATCTGCATGCTTGGATAAGGGTCCGGTACAAATTTTAGGGGGGGGGACCCCACACTTTTTTTTTTTTAAATTTTGGCATAGTATGCATGGGGGGGGGGGGGCGCCCCACAATGTTTTTTTTCATAATTTTTAACTTGTCTGCCTTTTTTAAATTTATTTTTTCTTTACATTCAGCTGTCAGCGGACAACCCGCTGACAGCGGATGAGACATTTGTTGTTAAGGACGTGTTGGCCGGCTTCCCAGCCCGCTCCTTAGAAACCAGCCATTTGTCAAAAGACAACGTATGTCCCCTCGACCCCCACACTGTTTTTTGACAAATACCGCATGCGATACCCTGGTGGTAAATATTGCATGCTTTTTTACTCTCTGGTTCATTTGTGAATTGGACTTAAGAGTTTTTTAAATGTAATCCAAGTATATACCGCATAAGCTTTTTTTTTTGTTGTTTTGTGTTTTTTTTTTTTATGAATTGGACTCAATTTACTGCATGCAAAAATTTACGCAAAGGAGTCACATGACTGCGTTATCGCATGCGGTAAAAGTTAGTGAATTGACCCCAGGTGTCCCTTTAAATCTTTGGAAAAGAATGGACAGGGCCAAATCCTGTCCCTTAACCACTTAAGGACCGAAAGGATTTACCCCTTTAATGACTAGGCCATTTAATGCGATTCGACACTGCATTACTTTAACTGACAATTGCTCGGTCGTGCGACGCTGTACCTAAATAAAAGTGGACGTCCTTTTTTTTTCTACAAATAGAGCTTTCTTTTGCTGGCATTTGATTCACCTCTGCGGTTATTTTTTTGCGCCATAAACAAAAAAAGACTAACAACTTTGGAAAAAAAATATTTTTTTATAATAATAATTATTAGGCTAAAGACCTGGTGTAGGGAGGAGGGATTTGGGTTTCTAGAGCACTGGGCTGACTTTTCATTGGGGTGCAACCTATATGCTAAAGACAGTTTGCACTTGAATGGAAGGGGGTCTGCTGTGCTGGGGAGAGGTTTATGGGAAGGCTGGAGGAGTATTTAAACTAGGATTGAGGGGGGAGGGTGAACTAGAATTACATCGGGCAGACAGGTCAGTTAGGGGTCAGACATTAATGGAGGGTGGAATGGGGATAGATGGGGGGAGGGTTATGGCAGATGACAAGAAATTTCCCATGTTGCAAACAACCATTGGAAAGTAAAGTGCCACGCAGATATACATCGGCACAATGGCAGCGGTGGGCAAATGGGCGTACCTGTACATCCCCTTTAATTTGCGGGGCTAGTGGGCGCGCACGCCGCGTACTGCATGACCATGGACTCGATGTCCGCCGGTGTCCCGCGATCGTGTCACGGTCAGCAGAACGGGAAGATGCCTATGTAAACAAGGCATTACCCTGTTCTGCCAAGCAACATGACAGATATACTGCTCCCTGTGATCGGGAGCCGTGATCTCATGTTGTAGTGAGCCCCCCCCACAGTTAGAATCACTCCCTAGGACACACTTAACCCCTTGATCGACCCCTAGTGTTTAACCCCTTCCCTGCCAATGTCATTTACACAGTAATCAGTGCATTTTTATATCACTGATCGCTGTACAAAATGACAATGGTCCCAAAACAGTGTCCGATGGCCACAATGTCGCAGTCACGATAAAAATCGCAGATCAGTGCCATTACTAATAAAATAAATAAATAAATAAATAAAAATGACATAAATCTATCCCCTATTTTGTAGACGCTATATCTTTTGTGCAAACCAATCAATCAATGTACGCTTATTGCGATTTTTTACCAAAAATATGTAGAAGAATACAAATCGGCCTAAACTGAGGAAAAAAATGTTTTTTTTATATTTTTTTGGGGGATATTTATTATAGCAAAAGGTAAAAAATTGCTTTTTTTTCCTCAAAATTGTTTATAGCGCAAAATTGTTTATAGCGCAAAAAATAAAAAATTACAGAGGTGATCAAATACCACCAAAAGAAAGCTTTGAGGGGGAAATTTGAGGGGGAAAAAAAAAAAGGACGTCAATTTTGTTTTGGTGTACTGTCGCACGCAGTGCCGAATCGCAAAAAGTGCTTTGGTCAGGAAGGGGGTAAATCCTTCCGGGGCTGAAGTGGTTAACCAAGCACCCCCGCTGTCTTATCAGCCACAAACATGCCCTGTGTTTGTTCCCAGAAAATGCTCACCTGAGGCAGCAGGAGCCACAGCCGTGACAAAATACTTGATTTAAATGCCGTGAAATGGTGAACTCTGGTCTCCTGAAGTTTGACAACTGTCCAGAAAACTATTGGGCCTGGAAGTCATCTTTTCTAAGCAGCTCCCAAGACTTAAATCTGACAGAGAAAAGCTTGACCTATTCTCCAAATGGCTCGGACCAGAGTCTTCTGAACAAGCCAAAAGAATCAGGTCAGTACACATTCATGATGAGACAGCAGGGCTTACAATGGTAGGGCAGATATTGGAAGACTGCTATGGGTCACCTGAAGTAATTAAAGATGCATTTCTGAAGAAAATTGAAAATTATCCAAAAATAAACAAAGACAATCAGAAGCTAAGAGAGCTTGGAGACATACTTTTAGAGCTGGAAGCGGCAAAAGCTTGTGGATACCTGCCAGACCTCTCATATTTGGATACAGCAAGTGGAGTCAACCCGGTAAATCAAGAAGCTTCCTTACAGCTTACAAGATGGATCACGCAAGCATCAAAACTCAAGGAAGATGTTCAAGGAGGTGGAAATGCCACTCATTTCTTGCAAAGTTCATTGTGAATCAAGCTAAAATGCGCAATGACCCAAGCTTCACCTTTTTGAAGATAGGCGGCTCAAGCCCTGTAAAGACAGTGAAACAACCATCAGCACGTAATAAAGAACGCAGAGCAACAGTGTCTGTACGGAAGACAGAAGTACCGTCTAAGTTTGAAGCCAACCAAGGTAAAAGCCCAGGAATGAAAATTGAGGACCCAGACAAGCAGTGTCTGCTACATAACAAATCTCATCCACTGAGAAAATGTTGCAGTTTCAGAAGACAATAGAGGAGCGCAAGTCTTATCTTAAGGACATGGGCATTTGTTTCAGATGCTGTGGTTCAACTGCAGAAGACTGTGAAAGCAATACGGTGCAAAGAATGCAATAACGATAAGCATCTGTCTGCGTTGCACCCAGGATTAGCACCATGGAGAACAGAGAATTCGGTAACCCAAGAAGATCATGGTGGGGAGCAAAAAGAGTGCAGCACCAGCAATAACCTCAAAGTGCACTGAGATCTGCACAGAGACATTAAGCTCTAGATCATGCTCCAAGATATGTTTAGTCAAAGTGTATCCTGCAGGCCTGAGAGAGGGCAGTCAGAATGTATGCAGTCTTAGACAAGCAAAGTAACAGATCTCTGGCAAGATCATATTTCTTTGACCTCTTCGGTGACAGAGAAAGTTCAACTCCTTATACTTTGAAGACATGTTCAGGAGTTATGGAGACAGCAGGGAGGAGAGCAAGCAACTACATCATTGATTCATTAGATGGGAAAACACAGCTGACTCTCCCCACTTTCATAGAATGTAATATGATACCAGATGATAGATCAGAGATCCCCTAGCCTGAAATTGCATGTCACTACCCTCATCTGACGCAAATAACAGAAATGATTCCAGCACTTGACCCAGACGCTGCAATTATCCTTCTACTAGGAAGAGATATACTAAGAGTGCACAAGGTCAGAGAACAGTACAATGGGCCACACAATGCACTATTTTCACAACGTCTTGACCTTGGATGGGTCATCATTGGTGATGTATGTCTGGACGGAGCTCACAAGCCAGCAAAAGTGAATGCCTACAGAACAAACATGTTGCAAAATGGTCGCACATCATGTCTTAGCCCCTGTACCAACAGGAAACAGATTAAAGAAACTAGTCAACCCAATACAACAGCAAAGAGTTCAGAGCTGCATGGAGGCTATAGCCTCAGCTGAAGATACAGATGAGCTAGGATGCCAGGTGTTTGAAAGAACGCAAGATGACAAACCAGCACCATCTGTTGAAGATAGCCTCTTCCTTGAGATCATGGACAGAAAAGTTCCCATGGATGAGTCAAACAGCTGGGTAGCTCCACTACCTTTACATTCACCCCGACAACAGCTTCCTAACAAAAGGACAAGCAGTGAAGCGCCTCACCTCATTGTGAGACACTTTGGACAGAAAGCCAGGAGATGAAGGAACACTTCCACGAGTTCATGCAGAAGATCTTCGACAGTGGTCAAGCTGAAAAAGCAACACCATTGGAAGAAAAACAAGAATGTTGTTGCATATCAATATTTGGAGTGTATCATCCTCAGAAACCAGGACAGATACGAGTAGTATTCCACTCCAGGGCAAAGTATAAAGGCATCTCCCTAAATGACGTCCTCCTCAGTGGACCCGACCTGAATAATACACTCCTTGGAGCCCTCATCAGATTTTAAAAAGAACTTGTAACAGTAGATGTACAACAAATGTTCTACTGTTTCCTTGTCCGCAGAGATCACAGAGACTACCTGAGGTTTCTGTAGTATGAAGATAATGACTTCAGAGATGTCACAGAATACAGGATGAAGATACACGTGTTTGGGAACAGCCCCCCTCCAGCTGTAGCCATCTACAACCTCAGACGAGCAGCTCAGGAAGGTGAAGGAGAGCATAGCACAGATGCCCAACAGTTCGACATAAGAAATTTTCAAGTGGATGATAGCCTCTTTGTTGCTGGAGAAAGAAGCGAGTCCATCAACATTCTGAAAAGAACAAGAGAGATGTTAGCAGAATCTAACATAAGGCTGCACAAGATAGCTTCCAACTGCAGCAAAGTCATGGAAGTGTTTCCCTCAGAGGACCTTGCAAAAGACCTCAAAGATCTGGATCTAGGAATAGATTCACTACCCCTTCAAAGAAGTTTAGGGCTCAGTTGGGATCTGAAAACGCACAGCTTCACATTTAGAGTATCCAGAGAAGAGAAGCCATTCACAAGAGATATCTTGTCCACAGTTTTTATGACCCCTTAGGGTTCGTAGCTTCCATTACCATGCAAGGTAAGGCTCTTATGAGAGAAACTGAACATGAACAAAGCCAATGTGACACACCTCTACCTAAGGAGAAAGAAATGCACTGGAAGATGTCGAGGGACTCTTTGATAGAGCTTGAACAACTCATCATCCAAAGGTCACATGTCCCGGTTTCTTTGTCTGCCACGAAGCAAAGAGAATTGTGCGTATTCTCAGATGCATCCACTATGGTTATAGCAGCTGTAGCTTACCTTAGAGTAGTGGACTTTGAAGGACAAAGTTATGCTGGGTTTATAATGGGAAAGACCAAACTAGCCCCACGTCCAGCTCACACTGTTCCACACTTAGCTTTGTGCTGCTGTCTTAGCAGTAGAAATGTCAGACTAGATTGTAGCAGAACTAGACATTGAGATCGATGCTGTGAAGTTTTTTACAGACAGCAAGATTGTGTTCTACATGTACGTGTCAGAGTGACACGCATCAGAAAGTCCACTCGCCCAGAACAGTGGTGCTACATCAGTACAGATAAAAATCTAGCCGGTCATGGGACTAGACCTGTACTAGTGGCTGCCCTCAAGCACACCAATTGGTCTCAGGTCCATCTTTTCTGACTAGATCAGAACCTGCAGAGACCATTCAGTTTGAGACCCTTGAACTTTTAGAACCAGATGACAAAGAAGTCGTAAAATTAGTGTTTTTTTCTCTTTGTAATAAAATATCCTGAATAATGTTACTAATCGACTGCCTAATACCAGCCAATTATATGGTACCACTGAAGTCCAAACATAGCCTCTCTTTCTTTTTGTTTATATTTTGATGGGATGAAGGTACCATAATTAATCTTTCTACCTCTTTCGCACTTCCTTACAAAGAAGTCATGGCCATCATGAACGCACGACCTTTAGTTCCAGTGTCAACAGATCAAGAAATGCTGGCAGTCTTGACACATGCAATGCTTTTGACCCAGAAGATTGAAACAGTGACAGCTCCCAAAGGAGACTTTGGTCTCAAAGACCTATACACCAAACAATGGAAGAAAGTTCAGAGTCTTGCAGACATCTTTGGAAAAGATGGAAGCAAGAGTACCTGGTGATGCTACAGTCACGCATAAAATGGCAAGTTGACAAGCCTAACCTGCAAGTCAGAGATGTTGTTCTCCTGAAAGACACTCAGGTTCACAGAAATGAATGGCCAGTTGGACTCATTGTCGAGACTGTACCTAGTAATTATAGTAAGGTTAGAAAGGTCCACGTTAAAGTCACGAGACAGGTCTAAGGTACACATTAGGGGTGCCCCATCTCTCAAGTTGTTTTACGTCTTAAAAAAGAAACATAGTGGTATAATGTTTATTATGCCAGATGGGAGTGTTCTGATCACCATACAGTATATATTCATTATCTTACTGTTGCTTTAAATTGGCATCCATTACTGGCAGGAACTGTAGTATAATACACCCATTACCTGTCCAGCAGACATATTGCTTAAAGTGGTTGTAAACCCACAAAAAACAAACACACAACAACCTGCAAGACAAAGACATAATGTGCTAGTATGCATAGAGGGGCAGGATCTGGGGGCCCCCCCTTCAACATGCAGACAAGATTGTTTGTCCCCTTTCCTGGCCTGCCAGGCTGCATGCTCGGATAAGTGTCTGGTATAAATTTGGGGTGGGGGGCACTTTTTTTTAATTGTGCTCCAAAGCACCCAACCCCCCATGTTGAGGGCGTGGGTGGCACCCTGCATGTTCGGACAAGGGTCTAGTATGGATTTTTTTTTTGGGGGGGGGGGGGGGGCCCAAGCTGGGTTTTTTTCAGTGTTGGGTCCCCCTTAAGAACCATAACAAACTCGGTTGGATCCTGTTGATTGCAGTCACATGGAAGTCGGACATGAAGTCGCAGAGCAAAGTCAGATCAGAATTTATAAAGCCATTGATGGGTAAAAATCGGTCATGAGCACAATTTTACATTTTATCAACCTCTCCCTTGTGGTAACCAATTGGGCAAATGAGTATTCCCAGTCCTCTAGATTGCATGCAATGAACTCTCTTTTTATAGACTGTCCATCACCCCTATATATTAGTCTGGTCATGACATGCGGGCAGCAGTCTCCTATACTGGGTGGGGCAGCTCTTTCTCCCACTGGAGTACCTGATACACTTGGTCAATGGTTTTTGACGTCCAATAAATAATCATACCACCGTTATTAGCCTCTGAGGTGCTTTATCCTGGGGGGGGGTGTTCTTTTCTATCTTCCCTGTCCTCGCCATCCAAGTCTGGCACCACTGCCTGCCATTTTGATCGCATAAGGTTGAAAAGACAGCAATAAAGCCTTATAGATCACTGACAGAGCCTTATCCAAATCTGCGTTATGCAACAGGGATTCCATGTTATCCTCCAACAGTTGAAATGCCCTGGTACAAATTGGGAAAGGTAGGCATGGCGGAGTTGTAGGAACCTGAAGAATAGGGAGTTTGGAAGTTCATATCTTTGTTCCAACCTATGAAAAGTAGCCAAGGAACTTTTTTCACAAATATTGTCCAAGTATTTAAAGCCTCTCAAGCGCCATACAGTTGTGTCTAGGCTGCCAAACAATACATGTAAAGGTCGGGGCACGCCAGACCACTTTGCGTCCAGGTTCAGTGAATAATTTTCATGCTAAACCTGGAAGGGTAAGAGTGCCATATAAATGATATGACAAGGGACCCAAATTGGAGAAAAAACTGTGTGGGAATCCAAACAGACGAATTGTAAAAAGAAAAGGAAGTACCTTAATTTTTACCAAATTAATGCATCCAGTGATAGTTAGGGGGAGATCCCTTGCTCACAGTCTCTGAATCTGTCTCAGTCTGCACAGTGGGTTTCAAATTGAGTTGACAAAAGTCCTGTACATTAGGGGAAATAACGAGGCACAAATAATTCATAGAGTCTGTCCACTGTAAAGGAAGATTTGGGGTCAGCTACTCCCCTGGCAAACGGATCTATGGGCAGAATATATGATTTTTCCCAATTGGTGTGTAGACAAGAGAAGGTAGCAAAGGAGGATGGTATACTTCCACAACATAAGTAGAAGAAACTTCTTCCAAGTGAAGGAGTCCTTTAAAGAATTGTTCAGCAAATTCAAAAGGATTCTAACCCATAGCACCCCATGGGAGCCCAAACACCTTCACATTGCAGCAGAGCCGTTTTTTCGGCATCAGCCTCAGCAACCAAATTGCGGACAGTGTAGAGATTGAAGTACCTCAGCATGCTGAGATGTTAAGTTCTCTGTGGCTGAGATCTGGGACTCCGTGTCAGACAAGTGGCCCCCAATTTTATCCTGGTCATTCTGGATGAGATTACATTTCTCCACCACCCGATCTATGCGGACCAAAAGCAAGGTCTTACATTGTCCAAATTGCCCCCTAGGCAAGTGTCTTCAGACCCGCTAGGGGAGGGGAACACAGGAGGTCGGCCTCCATGTTCAGCTTATCCAGGAGAGCAAGTAATCCTCCTGGCAAGATGGCTTCACCACATGCGGCTGAGGAAGCAGGCTGCCTCTTCCCAGGCCGTGGGGTGGAAGACTTCTGCTTAAGGCCTCATTCACACGAGGCGGATCTGCTCAGCGGAGTCCGCCAGCTCAGCAGATCTCTCCGTTGATCTCCGCTGAGCCAGCGGATGAAAGGTCCGTCTCTGCTCACTGAGCGGGGAGGGGCCTGTCAGAGCACCGCTGACTCCTATGGAGGGATCGGACGAAAACGGACAGCATGTCCGTTTTCATCAGATCTCATCCGATCCGCCAGGACGGATGTGAACGTATCGCCATACATCTGATTTTAGTGGATTGGACCGGATCGGATGTCAGCGGACATGGTCACCGCTGACATCCGTCGCTCCATAGGCCTGCATGGAGCGTCTGTTCAGGTCGGCCTAAAAAACTGACAGGCGGACCTGAATGGTCCGTCCGTAAGGCATCACGATTCATGGCCAAGCAGCTGCTCCTCACAATTCTGAGCAGGATGAGCCAAATGGGGAAGAAAAACTCTGGCAGAAAACTAAGGATACCTCAGGATTGCAGGAGTTCCTCAGGCAAACGTGCTTCTTTGCAACATCTGGCCATGCCCCCCACACACTTTCTGAACATACTACATTTGTAAAAGTACTGATTTTTTTTGGGCCCAATTCTTTTTAATAATTACATCTATTTTACAAGAAACAATTTTCTGATCAACTTTACTTGAATAAGAATCTTCATCTGCTTAAGAGTAGTCTTGATTTTTGTGTTTATAAACTTTGTGCGCCGAGTTGTACGGTCTGTGTTTATGGACACAGGCACGTGGCTCAGGATTAAGCCCGCAGGTGTGCCTTGAAAATAATTTGCATCCTATGATGGCACAACGGGAAGAAAAAGGAGCCAGGAGCGCCTGCAAGGTGACCCTAGAAGAGGAATCCTATTGCACACAGCAGATGAGTATAAACCTGTTTTTTTTTTTTTATATAAATAACAAAGTTTACCATCACTGTAACCACCTCAAACCAGACACTTTCATTCCTTTCCTGCTCTTCATATATGGTTTATTGGCTTACATTTTCTTGTGGTCTCTGTTACCTAAGCCACACAATTGATACCCTCAGGAACAGATTTGGTGAGCTACAAATGTTAGTAAAAAAAGTGGATCAGAGAGTCCCATGCCATTTCCAACATCATCATATGTAGGACCTGAATCAAACCATAGTGTCTGTGCTTGAAATTATAAATACTAATCTCCTGGAGAGCAAACACTTTAAACTTCGATGTGTCTGGGAGACATTTTAGATTCCTTATATGAGCAGTTTACTCCTGAATGGAGAACTTGAGACTCCATGTACATGCGTGCACAAGTGTGTAAGCATTTAGAATGCAGCGTGTACATAAAGGATTTGTGTTTCTTCTTTCCCATATTATCTAGTAATACTTTAAACTGGTTTTATTTAGGTTAGCATAAAACATGGATCTGCATTTATTCAGGCAAGCGTAAGAGACGCTTTTTTTCCCCATTATTACTTTGTTTTTCTTTGTATCTCATTTTCCATTTTTTGTAACATTGCGCAGTACTGGGATTAACATATCTAGCGATCAGTGGAACTATTTCAAACAAGTGCTAAATAATGGTTTGCACCAGGAGACCGCTCACTCCTTTTCAGCACCAGGAGCAGTTTGCTGTTACAGAGCTCCTGGACTTTTTAGGAGCTCTTTGTTTGCATGAAGCTTTGTGACAGTGCTGACCCAGGCCATTCTGTATACCTGCCTCATTACACTCACCTTGGTCTGGTCCTCTGATGCATGGACCTTTTTGGGCACTTATAGAAATTAGCCCCCCCCCCCCCCAGAAGGTGAATGGCAATTAGAGGTACACTTTTCAGCAAGGATTCAAATCTAGTTTCCATTTTTATTGGCTTGAGACAATTTTTGCATTTTTCTCTTTTCTGACTCTGTGTCCACCTCATAGAATCCTTCTTGGCCAACTCCTTCAGTTAGAGAGTTTCAGCAACTGTTGGCGTGAACTGGTGTTCCTGTAAATGATCAGTTTTGGCAACATATCCTTATCATTGTAAGTGCAATTCTATTTTTTTATATATATAGCTAAAGTGTTTTTTATCTACACTATCCAGGGTGCTCCGTTTCAGTTTTGTTTTTTGCATGTATATACAGCCCTTGGATAAACCCAGAGCTTGCAAGAATATTCAAAACAATTTTGGCACCAGTGAAGCGCAAAACATTTTAAGATTTACCTAGCAAAAGAACTCCCAACTACATGAGACTTCACTGACACATTCTCTCTCTGAAACACATATCGAAGGAGGCGATATACTCTCAGAAGAACTCAAACACCTTGTGACAGGGGTAAAAGATACCAAAAACCACCTTGAGAAGTAAGCAAAAGTGATTGCTGGACTACAAACACAAATACAGTGCATTCATAAAGTATTCAGACCGCCTACACTTTTTTCAAATTTGTTACGTTGCAGCCTGATACTTTGTTGTTTAGCCACTACAATACTAGGCACTTTCACCCCCTTCCTTCCCAGGCCAATTTTCAGCTTTGAGCGCTCTTGCATTTTCAATAAGAATTGCGCTGTCATGCAACACTGTACCCAAAATGAAATTTTTATTATTTTGTTCACACAAAGAGCGCTTTCTTTTGGTGGTATTTATTCACAAATCAATTTTTATTTTTTTTTTGCGATATTAGCGAAATAAAGAGCGGAAATTTTGAAAAAAAAAAATCTTTTTTACTTTGTTTTAAAATAAATCCAATAAAATCGAATTTTGTCATAAGTTTAAGCCAAAATGTATTCTGCTACATGTCTTTGGCAAAAAAAATCCAGTTGAGTGTATAATTGGTTTGTGTGATCACAGACATACGTGCGCAGCTGCTCACAGACATACGTGCGCAGCTGCTACATACGTGCGCAGCTGCTCACAGACATACGTGCGCAGATGCTCACAGACATATGTGCTAGAGGTCGACCGATATCATCTCATAAAAACTAACAGTTAGACCCCTTTCACACTGGGGCGTTTTTTCAGGCGCTTTTGGGCTAAAAATAGCGCCTGTAAAGGATGTTAAAAAAAAGTCCTGCAAGCAGCATCTTTGGAGCGGTGCATACCGCTGCTCCACCACTCCTGCCCATTGAAATGAATGCGCACCGCTGTCGAAGCGCCTGCAAAGCGTTTCGGCAGCGGAGCATTTAACCCCTTCCTCGGCCGCTAGCTGGGTTAAGTGCCCCGCTAGCAGCCGAATGGCGCCACTAAAATGACAATAAAGTGCCGCTAAAACTAGCAGTGTTTTACCGTCAATGCATGCCCGCTCCAGTGTGAAAGCAACCTTAAGTAAAAAGTGATACAGAAATTTTTTTACATTTAAACATTTATTTAAAAAAAACAAACCTCCAATCAGTTCACTTGTATGTATAATATTTTATTTTTTAATCTAAAAAACTATATCTTAAATATTAAATACACAAAAACAGGTAATCAAAACTTTTGGACGAAAAAAAATGGGCTAACTTTACTGCTTAGTTTTTTTTTAATTAGTGTATTTTTACAAAAAAAATTGCGTTTGAAAGACCGCTGCACAAATACCGTGTGACATAAAATATTGCAACAACCACTATTTTATTTCCTAGGGTCTCTGCTAAAAAAATATATATAATGTTTAGGGGTTCTAAGTGATTTTCTAGCAGAAAATACAGGATTTGTACTTGTAAGCAACAAGTGTCAGAAAAGATTTAGTCTTTAAATGGTTAAACAGAGCTTCTACACACAGAGTTCAGCTCATTGATAAGTGTAAACATTGTATCTTTTCAGCTTCTTTTATCAGACTTGGCAGGCTGCCCAGAGAGGAGAGAAGTCGCTTCACAGAAGACTTTAGGCAACTTGCATTGACTTCCATTACAGAAGTCATTTGCAAGTCGCGCTGAGGTTATAATCGGCCTTTTTTATCAGCACAATCGGCCGATTCCGATTAAATAAAAAACGCCAAATATTGGCCGATATATCGGTCGACCTCTAATATGTGCGCAGATGATCACAGACATATGTGCGCAGATGATCATTGGGACATATGATTTTAGTGTTACATATGTGGGGACAGGTGTTTTTATTGTGTGTTTACATTGTGTGGGGACACTGTGCTGGTGATCAGTGTGTAAAAACAGCTCATACTCACTGATCACCGGCTGGCTGCAGCGATCTGCTCTCCTCTCCTCACTGACAACTTCCGTGTGAGGAGAGCCGATCGCCTAGCAACCAGCTCTGTTTACATCACGACGGCTCTGATTGGACACAGCCGTCATGTGATCAGGAGGGCCAATCACAGAGCCCTTCTGCCGATCGGAGATGCGCCGCGTCAGTGACACGAGCGCATCGGGATCACGCCGCTGCGAACATCAAAATTGATGTTCTTTTTTTTCCTACAAATAGAGCTTTATTTTGGTGGTATTTGATCACCTCTGCGGTTTTTATTTTTTGCGCCAACAAAGAAAGACCGACAATTTTGAAAAAATAAAATACATTTTTTAAAATTTTTGCTATAATATTCCAATAAACCAAAACAAAAAAATAAAAAAAAAAATCGTCAGTTTAGGCCAATATGGATTTCTGCTACATATTTTTGGTAAAAAAAAAAAAAAAGGGAATACACATATATTGGTTTGCGCAAAAGCTATAGCGTCTACAAAATAGGGAATAGATTTATGGCATTATTATTTATTTATTTTTTTTTGACTAGTAATGGCAGTGATCAGCGATTTTTAGCGGGACTGCGACATTGCAGCAGACAGATAGGACACTTGCCACGTTTTTGGGATCAATTACATTTATACAGCGATCAGTGCTATAAAAATGCACTGATTACTGTATAAACGACACTGGCAGAGAAGAGGTTAACACTAAGGGGCGATAAAGGGGTTAAGTGTGTCCTAGGGAGGTGTTTCTAACTGTGGGGGGAGTGGACTGACAGTACAGAGACTGTACTGCCTCTCCGAGGAGCGATCGCGGGTGGCCGGCGGACATTGCGGCCGCGCCCACTGTATCTATTACAAGATTCACGCAATAGAGCCGCCCTGCCGCAGTATAACTGCGGCGGCTGGTCGGCAAGTGGTTAGGAAAAAACTCAAGCATCACATGTACTTAAGCATTCAGACCCTTTACTCAGTACTTTGTTGAAGCACCTTTGGCAGCAATTACAGCCTCAAGTCTTTTTGGGTACAACGCAACAAGCTTAAACACCTAGATTGGGGAATTTTCTGCCATTCTTCTTTGCAAATACTCTCAAGCTCAGTAAGGTTGGATCGGGACTGTCGGGGGGACAGCCATTTTCAGATCTTTCCAGAGATGTTCACTAGGGTTTAAGTCAGTGTTCTGGCTGGGCAACTGTAGGAAATTCAGAGTTGACCCTAAGCCACTCCTGTGTAGTCTTGGCTGAGTGCTTAAGATTGGTATCATTTTGGAAGGTGAACCTTCCAAACCTGCACGCTTACCGGAAGGCAAGCTTAAGCAAGCCTGTATTGTAGGTCAATATCCGGACATATATCCAGCAGCAGCTCACTGAAGTTAGACCGAAGGTAAACCAGGTGACCTCAAATCAGTGGGCATACAAGGCAAGGCAGACACCCGTCCGCTCACAAGATACACCGCAATGACGTCAGCCTCCCTGCTGATGTCATCGCGGTGTATCTTGTGAGCGGACGGGTGTCTGCAAGCAGGCCGGCAAACTTTTTATGGATGTTTTTATCTTCACTTCTTGTAAGCGCAACCCTTTATTTTAATAAACCTATAGTAGTTTGATTTACACTATGGTGAGTTTTTTTTCTACTTTTTGGCTACATGATCGATGCCTTGCTTTGTATGCTCGCTGATTTGAGGTCACCTGGTTCACCTTCGGTCTAACTTCAGTGAGCTGCTGCTGGATATATGTCCGGATATTGACCTACAATACAGGCTTGCTTAAGCTTGCCTTCCGGTAAGCGTACAATTCATGTAGTGGAGGTTCACATCAGCTGGTGGTGTTTTGTGTCAAGAAGCTCACTTCACTTGCATGCAACCATTGGACTATTTCTTTTCATTAACCATTTGAGGACTGTTCATGCTCATTGTTTTTAGTGGTGCACAGACTGGTTTTCATTGTACCACGATCACTTATTCACTTTAATTATTCTTTTAGCGCAGCTTCCTTTTTTTTTTTTTTTTCCTGTTTTTTTCCCCACTAGTTAATGTTTTTCGTAGGTATAGCGCGGTATTTTTTCTATTTACATTTTACATTGGAACCTTCAGCCTAGCCTCAGGACCCGAGCGCTGTATAACAGGTTTTCATTGAGAATCTCTGTACTTTGCTCCATTCAGCTTTTCCTCAAACCTGACCAGTCTCCCAGTCTCTGCTGTTGAAAATCACCCCCACAGCATGATGCTACCACCACCACGCTTCACTGTTTGGATGGTATTGGACAGGTGATGAGTGTAGCCATCCCCAGATCTGTGCCTTGCAATAATCCTGTTTATGAGCACTGCAGGCAGTTCCTTGGACCTCATAGCTTTTGCGCTGATACAATATGCATTGTCAGCCATGAGGCGTGTGCCTTTCCAAATCATGTCCAATCAATTCACTTTACCACAGATGGGCTCCAATCAAAGTGTAGAAACATCTCAGCAACGATCAAGAGAAATGGGAGGCACCTGAGCTAAATGTGTTGCAAGTGTTGTTGCAAAGGTCTGAATACTTATGCCAATGTGATATTTTAGTTTTTCTCTTTCTCATACATTGCAAAACTGTCTAAAATTCAGTTTTCACTTTGTCATTATGGGGTACTGAGCGTAGATTAAAAAATGAATTTACACTTCAGCCCAAGCCTCTTTTTGAGACTAGTTCTTTACAAGTTAAAATATTTTTTTTTTTTTTTGCTAGAAAATCAAATTAGAAACCCCCAAACATTATACTTTTTTTTCCCAGACACCCTAGAGAATAAAATGGCAGTCATTGCAACACTTAATGTCGCACCGTATTTGCGCAGTGGTCTTTCAAGTGCAATTTCTTTGGAAAAAATACACTTTTTTTAATTAAAGTGGTGTTCCGCCGAAAATTTTGTTTTTTTAAAAGTCAGCAACTACAAATACTGCAGCTGCTGACTTTTAAAATATGGGCACTTACCTGTACAGGGCACCACGATGTCCACACCCTAAGCCGATCTGTCCCTCGGCTCTCCGGTGGAGGCGCCGCCATCTTCAGTAAGGGAATCAGGAAGTGAAGCCTTGTGGCTCACAGCCTGGTTCCCTACTGTGCAGGCGTGAGTCACGCTGCGCGTCCTCACTGGTCCCTGCTGTCTTCTGGGACCTGTGTGTCTCCCAGAAGACAGCGGGTGGGGGACGGAGGAGGGGGCGGACATTGCGTAGAACGCCACGAAGCCTGCGGTGATCTATGCTCGGAAGTGGGAGGAAATACCTGGCTTATACAGGCATCTTCTCCCCCCTCCCCACTGAAAGGTGCCAAATGTGACACCGGAGGGGGGGAATCCGAAAAGTTAAATTTTTGGTTTGAACTCCGCTTTAAGAAAATAAAACAGTAAAAGTTAGCCCAATTTTTTTCTATATTGTGAAAGATAATGTTACGCAGAGTAAATTGATACCAAACATGTCGCGTTTCAAAATTGCGCCCGCTCGTGGAATGGCGACAAACTTTGGCACTTAAAAATCTCCATTGGCGACTTTTAAAAATATCTAAAAGGTTACCAGTTTCGAGTTACACAGGAAGTCTAGTGCTAGAATTATTGGTCTCACTCCAACGACCGCGGCGATACCTTACATGTGTGGTTTGAACACAGTTTTCATATTCGGGCACAACTTACGCATGCTTTCACTACTGCATGCGAGCTCAGTGGGACGGAGCGATTTAAAGTTTTTTTGTTTTTTTTTTTTACTTTTTATTTTTACACTGTCCTTTATATAAAAAAAAAAAAAAAAAGGGTCACTTTTATTTCTATTACAAGGAATGTAAACATCCCTTGTAAAAGAAAAAAAGCCTGACAGGACCTCTTAAATGTGAGATCTGGGGTCAAAAACACCTCAGATCTCACATTTACACTAAAATGCAAAAAACAAAAAGACCATTGGGTGGAAGTGACGTTTGACGTCGCTTCCGCCATCTAATGTTATGGAGCCGGGTGGGGGTCATCTTTTCCTTACTCGGCATCCAGACTCCAGGGAAACTGCCACAATCGTCTCGGAGCGCGGCGGGAGGGGACCTCTCCTGCCCCCGATTAAAGTAATCTCGTGTCGAATCCGCTGCCGAGACCACTTTTAGCCTAAAGAGAACCGCACACCGTTGCTGAAAATACCGGGGTTATAGCAGCTAGCTGCTGCCGTAACAACGGTATTTTGTGTCAAAGTACCGACGCACAGTTACATCGATTTGTGTGAAGTGGTTAAACAACTGTAGTATCAAGCTGCAACTTAACGAAATTGAAAAAGTGAAGGGGGACTGAATAACTTTATGAATGCAATGTAAGCAACTTAGTCAAACGCTCAATTCTCTGTACGATCAGGGACCAAGAGAACCAGGGTCACCATAATAACATCCTAGTATTGCAGCCTCGCTAAGGCTACAGGGAACACTGACTTAGCTGACGCTCAGCAAGGCATCTTTTAGGCTCTATTCACACTAATGTGTTTGATGCATTTTGCAGAAATGCAGGGAAATTTTTTTAACATGGGTTCCTACGGAACATGTTCACATCAATGTACTTTTGTGCCTCGTTTTTGGAAAGGGTCAGGGACTTTTTTTCCCGCAAAATGCAGCGTCTTGCATATAATAGAACTCAAAGGACCCACACCCAAAGCAAGCGCAAGTACCGCAAATTTTTTTTTTTTTTTACACTGTATATAAACTGGTTGCTAAGGAGGGGGTAGGGAAGCCGGGCGCCGTGTTCTTAACAACTGATGAGTCATCAGCTGTCAGCGGGCTTCCCCCCAAAATCCACGACAAACCCTTAAACGAGCATGTAGCCCGGCAGGCCAGGAAAGGGAGGGGACGAGTGAGCGCCCCCTCCTGAACCATACCAGGCTGCATGCCCTCAACATGGAGGAATGGGTGCTTTGGGGCGGGGGGGGCTCTGCGCCCCCCCCACCCCAAAGCACCTTGCCCCCATGGTGATGGGGACAAGGGCCTCTTCCCGAGAACCCTTGCCCGGTGGTTGTCTGGGTCTCCGGGCGGGGGGCTTATCAGAATCTGGAAGCCCCCCTTTAACAAGAGGACCCCCCAGTTCCCGGCCTCCCCCACTATGTGAATGATTATGGGGTACATTGGGTACACCCATTCATCCAAAAAAAGCAGTGTAGTGTTAAAAAAAATACAGTAGAGTCTTTTATTAAAAAATATCATCTTCTTCCCCGCATCTTCCTACTCCAGGCTTCTCCTTCTCTTCTTTCTTCTGTCTTTTGTCCGGTGTTGTTCTTCCTCTGCCGCCGCTCCGGCCGACAACCCTCCTCCGATGCTGCTTCCCGCTGATCTGTCCGCGCCGACGTCAAGCATGTCTTAGATAACAATGGGGACGTGGCAATTGGATTACATCATCTGGAAGCCCCACCCCCTTGTGACATCACAGACCCATCATGGCCCCGGGTGATGTCACAAGGGGCGGGGCATACAGATGACATAATCCAATGGCCATGCCCCCAATGTTATCTAAGAAACGCTTGACAATGGCACGGACAGATCAGTGGGATGCAGCATCGGCGGCAGAGGAAGACGTACACTGGACAAAGAAAGAAGAAGAGCGGAAGAAGAAGTAGCGGGAGAAGGAGAAGCCTAGAGGAGGAAGATGCGGGAGAAGATATTTAAAAAAAAAAAAAAGACTTGTCAAAAATTGTCTACTGTATTTAAACACTACAATCCTTTTTTTGGTGAATGGGTGGGGGTACAATGTACCCCATACTCGTTCACATGGGGGGGGGGGGGGGGAAGAGGCTGGGATCTGGGGTCCCCCTTGTTAAAAGGGGGTTCCAGATTCCGATAAGCCCCCCACCCGCAGACCTAGACAACCACTGGGCAAGGGTTCTCGGGAAGAGGCCCTTGTCCCCATCAACATGGGGGCAAGGTGCTTTGGGGTAGGGGGCGCTGAGCCCGCCCACCTGCCCCAAAGCACCCATCGCCCCATGTTGAGGGCATGCGGCCTGCTAGGGTTCAGGAGGGGGGGGCGCTCACTCATCCCCTCCCTTTCCTGGCCTGCCAGTCTGCATGATCGGATAAGGTCTGGTATGGTTTTGGGGGGGAACCCCACGCCATTTTTTCCTTCATTTTGGGGGTGGGGGGTTCCTCTGAATCCATACTTGACCCAAGGGCCTGGTATGGACCTGGGGGAGGGACTCCACGCTGTTTTTTTTTACATTCAGAGTGGAATCTCACTGACAGACTCATCGTTTAAGGACGCGGCGGCCGGCTTCCCAGCCCCCTACTTAGCAACCAGCTATATACAGTGAAAAAAAAAAACAACCCACACGCAAATCGCCGTAAAAATGCGTGTCCAAAAATCTGGCAAGCACCACAAAAAGCACTGTAGAAACGCTCAAAAGCAACATGCATAGATGTGAATCGAGCCTTAAACAGTTCTGGGCAAGCAGGTGTCCACGCCCTTACGCTCCGATAGTGTGCACAGAGACCTTAGACCAAGAGATCTATTGGCAGAATTCACGAGAGATTTGATCTGCAAAATACATTATTCTAATAAAAAAAAAAAAAAAACACACCACTACAGAAACCTTCTGCCATCAACTTTTATGGTGCCAAGATCCAAATATACTGTGGCCCTTACTAAAATCATTGTGTTGAGCAAATATCCTATATTGTTGGGCTTCCTAGAGTGCATTAGCGCCCACAGGAGCAGCAAGTACTTCACACACTTAAACTCAAACTTCCAGAACACCTGGAGAGCTTCTGCTCTAAATTAGTAATCTTCATATCTAACCTTCCAAGTGTACTTGAGCCCTTGAACATCAACAGGCTGAATTGCCAAATGGGAGATAGGACATGGAAAGTAAAAGGAAAAAATGGTTGTCCATCTTTCCATCTCTTGAACACTCCACCATATCCCCCAATTTTTCTACTTGGACAGATGAACCGAAGTTCAATGTTACATTGTGTCATTTCACACTGGTGCGCTGCAGTATTGCCAAACCGCAGGTGTATATTTTTTTTGTGCAGGTCACCCCCAGTTTCCCATAAACTTTCTATTACGTCCCAAGTTTTGGTGTGTTTTCTGAATATGCTCCAGGGATGCAACAAGCAGAGTACATTGAATGCTAGGGACCCAACAGGCACAAGTTGGCACTACCATGAATATGTATTTATACCTCGAGTTCCCATGTAAATTTTATACAATGCTAACCTCAAACAAGGATTCAAAATAAACACCCCCCCTTCGTTTTGACTGACTTAATATCTGATGTAAATGGACCATATTTATTCCTGAGAGGACTATACATAAATTTGCCTTTACTTTTGCAAATACTTTTGCTAAAGTTTGCTGTCGGCTGATGTCACTGAGCCAGTCCAGGCTTTTCAAGGATCCCAGCTTTAAGGTCAGGATCTGCTCAGATGCCTGACCAGCAGCTGGCTCAGCGTGCCACAGGGCTTGAGCCAACAGTTTCTGCCCCCTACACAGCCCAGCGCTCCAATGAGCACTGGAGAGGCAGAGTCGAGAACTGGTGATTGACAGTAACTGCTCATTGAAAATCAGTAGTCATATACGATTATTCGGTTCTCAGTCTTAGAGCCGGAAGAGGACAGCTGCAACATCAGAGCGATGCTGCAAACATACAGGTGAGTATGTAGGTTTGTTTTTTATCCCACACCTTTCCTTTAACCAAAACACTTTACAAACATACACATTTCAAAAGAAGGATTTTTTAATTCCCAATGCAGTCTTCAAGATTTCCCTAGATCCAACATTTGATTTAAGGATTAGGTTAAATTTATTCAAGCTATAGTTATATTATGGATATGGGCTTAAAGTGCACACTCAGGGGTATGTACATCCAAATTTGGGGAAGGGTTTAGGAATTACAGCTCTTAAGGCAAGCCACCCCCACCCCCTTTTTCAAGGGACCAAAAGTAATTGGACAATTTAATTAAAAGCCATTTCATGGCCAGATGTGGGCTACTCTTCCGTTATTTCTTTATCAATTAAAGCGCAACTCCACTTTTGTTGAAAAAAAAAAAAAAAACAACATTCCCCCCGGGTGATCTATGTACATTTCAAGGATTATAACAACCTTTGTTACAGATTCCTATCTTTTGTTATTCAGAAGAAATCCATGTGTGTTTGTGCTGAGGTGGTCTAAAGGGAGTGGTTTCATAATTATCTGTCAGCTGTGGCAGCTGCAGAGCACTAATGAGGAAAGCTGCTGGGCTGCATCCCTTTAGATGTGTTCCTATTGCAAATATCTCACCAGAAATGACATTTTTGTTGCAGGGGATGCCTGAAATCTGACTTGCATCTTAGGCAGACTTCGGGGAAAATTGGTGAGCCAATCACACAAGCAGAACAATAGGATTTTTATAACAGCTTACCTGTAAAATCCTTTTCTTGGCATACATCATAGGACACAGAGCCTCAAGTATTTACTTAGTGGGTTATAGCTACCTTTAGGTGTTGACACTGGGACACCCAATAGAGGAAGTTGACTCCCCTATATAACCCCTCCTCCTTCCAGGAGTACCTCAGTTTTTGTAGCCAAGCAATATATACTTACACCACATAAAACGGAGGCGGGAGCTCTGTGTCCTATTATGTACTCCAAGAAAAGAATTTTACAGGTAAGCTGTTATAAAAATCTTATTTTCTTTATTGTACATCATAGGACACAGAGCCTTGAGTATTTACTTAGTGGGACGTCCCACAGCAATGCTACTTGAGGGGAGGTAGACACAACCTGTGGGGGACCCCCAGACCTTGAGGACTTATACTGCTGCCTGCAGCACACTGCGCCCAAAGGCGATATCCTCATTCCTTCTTACATCCACTTGATAAAATTTCGTGAATGTATGGACCGAAGACCAAGTTGCGGCCTTGCAGATCTGAGCAAAGGAGGCACTACCCAAGAAGCACTAACCACTCTGGTAGAGTGCGCCTTAACTTGAAAAGGGGGAATCTTACCCCTTAAATCATAAGTTTGAATTATAACTTGCCGAATCCACTTGGCAACAGTGGATTTCGCTGCCTGTCCATTCTTAGGACCCTCTGGCAGAATAAAAAAGGCATCAGTCTTACGAATCTGAGCAGTTTTCTTTAAATAGATTTTCACTGCTCTCACTACATCAAGACAATGTAATGACTTTTCTTCCCTGGAACATGGTTTTGGGAAAAAAACAATGGCAGGACAATATCTTCATTCAGATGAAAGCCTGAAACCACTTTTGGCAAAAAGCCTAGACGAGGGCGTAACACCACTCTGTCCTCATGAATAATCAAATATGGCTCTTTACAAGAAAGAGCAGCCAATTCTGAAACCCTTCTTGCCGAGGATATAGCAACCAAAAATATCATCTTCCTAGTCATAAAAACTAATGCCACGTACACACGACCTGTTTTGCCGTTGGAATAAACCCTGAAGGTTTTTCTGACAGAATTCTGCTCGAGCCGTCTTGCATACACACAGTCACACCAAATTCCGACCGTCGAGAACGCAGTGTCGTACAACACGTACGACGGGACAACACTTACGTCTCGTACTTGCTTCAGAGCATGTGTCATTTTTGGTACGTCGGAACAGCATACAGACAAGCGGTTTTCCTGATAGGGATTTGTTCCGTCGGAAAAATATAGAATATGTAGATATAAAGAAAAATATAAAACAAGTCCGTCTGAATTTTGGACATAAAAAGTCTGGTGTGGCATACACATGGTTGGAATATACGATGAAAAGCTCCCATTTGACTTTTTCTGTCGGAAATTCCGACCGTGTGTATGGGGCATAAGGGAATATGCTGTAATGGTTCAAATGGCTGTTTTTGTAACACTGACAAAACTAAATTCAAGTCCCAAGGGGTTAAAGGTTGATCTAACTGGCAGATTAATTACTGGTTTTCTTTCCAGCCTGATCCTGCAAAGAAGTCGAGGCAGCAACTGAATCGGGGGAAAAGCATAGATCAGTGAAAACTGATCCCACGGGGTTACCAGCGCATCTGTTCCGTATGCGAGTGGATCCCTTGTTCTGGACACAAAGTTGACTAACTTCATGTTGAATCTGGACGCTAGAAGATCTATGTCCCCCATCTTTGACAAACAGCCCGAAAAACATCTGGGTGAAGAGACCATTCCCCCCGGGAATAACTGTTGGTGACTTAGATAGTCCGCCTGTCAATTTTCTACTCCCGGAATGAAAGCTGCCGATAGGCATGGGACGTTCCTTTCTGCCCAAGTTAGAATATGGTTCACCTCTCTCTGAGCTGAGAGACTCTTGGTGCCCCTTGGTGATTGATATATGCCACAGCCATGGCGTTGTCGGATTGGATCCTGACAGGACAATTCTTTAACCTGAAGGTCCAGGTTTTCAGAGCCAGACACACTGCCCAAATCTCTAGGATGTTGATCGGCAGGGCTCTTTCGAGTTTTGACCACTGTCCCTGGACAGTCTTTTCTAGTACCGCTCCCCAGCCTGAGAGGCTGGCATCTGTCGTTACTACTTTCCAGATAATTGGTCTGATGGTTTTCCCTTTCAGCAGATTCTGGCTTCGTAACCACCAACTGAAGCTTTGGGACACTCTTGGGGACAGCCGCATTGGCAAGTCCAAAGCTTGGATCGTCTTGTTCCAAGCAGAGAGAATACTGTTTTTCAACAGTCTTGAATGGAACTGGGCATAGGGAACTGCTTCGAATGAAGCTACCATCTTTCCTAACAACCTCATGCAAAGGTGAATTGAAGGATTTGCTTTTGACCTGACCATCCGTACCAGCTCTCGTATGGAGCTGATCTTTGCTGAACGCAAGAACACCCTTTTCTGGGATATATCTATGATCAGGCCTAAATAATCCAGCCTTCTTACTGGTTTTAAGGAAGACTTCTCTAGGTTGTGGATCCGACCGAGACTTTCCAGGTAACTGGTTGTAATGCGTACGCTTTGCTTTAAGCGAGTCACTGACTGGTCTATTAACAATAGTCTAGGTACGCCAACACGGTTATGCCCTGTGCCCTTAACCTGGCTAGAGGTGGGGCCAGTATTTTTGTGAATACCCATGGTGCTGTGGCTAGCCCGAAGGGTAAGGCCGCAAACAAAGTGCTGTTCTACTTCGAATCGCAGAAAGCTTTGGTGTGCGGGAAATATAGGGACATGCAAATATGCATCCCTACTGTTGCTGGACGCCAGAAGTTCTCCCCCTTGTAGGATGGAGACCACTGACCTGATCGACTCCATGAGAAATGAGCAGATCTTCAGGAACCGATTTAGATTCAGAATGGGTTTGACATCTCCATTCGGTTTTGGTACCGTAAACAGGTTTGAATAGAATCCCAAACCTTGTTCTTCTGTGGGGATCTGTACGATTACCCCTTGAGTCAAAAATCGGTCTAATGCTTGAAACAGGGATTGTCTTTTTCCTGGATCCTTGAGAACATTTGATCTCAGAAAATTAGATGGTGGAAACTCCCGAAACTCTAGTTTGTATCCTAGAGTCACTGTGGAGCCCATCTGTCCTGAGTTTCCCTTTGCCAGAATTTTGCAAAATGCAGAGGTCTTCCCCCCACCTTGTTGAGGGGAGACGCCTCTTCATGAAGAGGCTTTAGCATTCTGCTTTGCAGTTTTGCGGCTCCAGGTCTTCCTTTGACGCTGGGCCTGACCCTGCGATTTTCCTCTGGAATCTGACGGTGGAAGCCGTCGCCACTGCCTAGAGGTGGATGCACTTGGCGCAGGAGAGAAAATTCAAATTAGACTTATTGGTAACTTGTTTTCCAGGACAGCACGTGAGAGAGTGGCTCTACCCACTAGGAAACAGTAAACACAAACTCCACCACATTTTAAAAGGAGGCTTTTCCCCACAGCTCATCAGTTGTAGTAGAGTACCTCCGGCCCAAGCTGGAACACATAATCATAATATGGTTAAACACAGCATTAATATATATATATATATATATCTATATCTATATCTATATCTATCTCTCTATCTGGGCGGGTAGTTTGCTGTCGTAAGTGGTAAGTCTAACTTGACTTTTCCCTTATCGTCTTTCAGGACAGCACATGAGAGGATAAATCGAGACTTACCAACTAGGGAGGGACAACAGCCTGCAGGACCTTTCTACCAAATGCCTGATCACCAGCTGACAGAAGATCCAGTGTGTAATAACGGACAAACGTTAGATAACTTGACCACGTGGCAGCCTTACAAATTTGATCTGGGATGGCACCAGCTTTTTCTGGCTAGAGCTCTAGTGCAGAGTGTGCTCGTATTCCCGGTGGAGGAGACAAACCCATCTGAGAATAAGCTTCTGAAATGGCCAATCTTAGCCATCTAGCAATTGATCCCTTTGATGCTTGGCGCCCCATTCTGTTGCCAGAAAAAAAGAACAAATAAAGAGTCCGAAGACCTAAAGTCCTTCCTTATTTCCAAGTAATGTAATAGAATTCTTTTTACATCCAAATTGTGGAAAAATTTCTTCTTACTTCCGAAAGGATCTGAAAAAAAGTTGGCTGGATGATTTCCTGCGACCTGTTATGAACTGACGCCACCTTAGGCAAAAACCCCGGATCTGTTTTAAGCACAATCCTGTCTGGGAAAATTAACAAAAAAGGTTCTTTAACTGAAAGAGCATGTAGTTCACTAATTCGTCTCGCAGTCGTAACTGCAACTAAGAATACCCTTTTAAGAGTCAAATTCCTCAACGAGATTGTAATGTTTCAAAAGGATCTTTTGTGAGTGCTTGCAAAACTACTGACAGGTCCCATTTTGGAAAAAATTAATTTTTAAAACAGCTTACCTGTAAAATCCTTTTCTTGGAGTACATCACGGGACACAGAGCACCATAATAATGACTATCTGGGTTATATGCTACCTTTAGGTGACTGGACACTGGCAACCAATAGTAAGAAGGTTCCTCCCATATAACCCCTCCCATACAGGAAGTACCTTTAGTTTTGTAGCAAGCAATGAAGATCCCAGAAAAGAAGGGAGGGACCTCTGTGTCCCATGATGTACTCCAAGAAAAGGATTTTACAGGTAAGCTGTTTTAAAAATCCATTTTTCTTTATCGTACATCACGTCGTACCATGTCCTAAAGCAATGCATTTGAGGGGAGGGCATAGTATTCCTAAATCCCCTTCAGGCCCAGGACTTATAAAGCCGCTCGCAGCACTCTGTGGCCAAAAATAGTCTCCTTTTGAGATCTAACGTCCAGCTGGTAAAACCTGGTGAACATATGAACTGAAGACCAAGCGGCCGCTTTGCAAACCTGAGCCATAGACACCTGTTGGCGCACTGCCCATGATGTACCAACTTCTCTAGTAGAATGAGCTTTGAAATAACGAGGTGGAACCCTGCGTTTCAACTCATAAGCCTGGATAATGAGTTGGCGAATCCACCTAGAGATAGTAGAAGCAGTTGCTGCCTGTCCCCTCTTAGGACCCTCTGGCAGGACAAGAAGGGAATCAGTCTTCCGAAAAGGAGCTAACATGTTTAAGTAAACCTTGACTGCTCTCATTAAGTCCAGTGAGTGAAGCAACTTTTCCTCAGACTTAGGATTGGGAAAAAAGGAAGGTAAAATGATATCCCGATTCAAATGAAAATTGGAAACCACCTTAGGTAAATAATCTGGACGGGGGCGCATCACCATCTTGTCCTGATGTAAAAATAGAAAGGGCGGCCAATTCAGACACCCTTCTAGCTGAAGTTATGGCCACCAGAAAAACCAATTTCCTGGTCAATAGAATTAAAGGAACATGCCTAATTGGTTCAAAGGGTTGAGCCTGTAGAGCTGATAGCATCAAGTTCAAGTCCCAGGGGCATAAGGGAGGCTTAACCGGCGGTTTTAAGTGCAGTACCCCCCTGACGAAGGTTCGTACTAAAGAATGAGATGCAATTGGCCTCTGGAAAAAAAACTGAGAAGGCCGAAATTTGGTTCGGAAAATGGTTCCTAAAGATAAGTTTAAATCGAATTCTGATTGAAGAAAGGCGAGGATCCTCCCAATCGTATACTTGCGAGGATGTAGATAAGACTGAACCTCTGATACCACGGTCTTTCAGCACCCTGGTCTCAATAGCCATGCCATCAAATTCAGCGACCGTAAAGAAGGATGGTATATGGGACCTTGAGATAACAGATCTGGACGGTATGGGAGGCACAGCGGGGCCTCCACCGCCATCCTCACAATCTCTGAGTACCAGGACCTCCTGGGCCACCAGGATCACTGTATTCTGCTCCTCCTGTATCCTGCATAAAAGGTGCGGCAGCATCTGGAACGGAGGAAAAGCACAAATTAGGGAATACTGGTCCCAGGGAAACACGAATGCATCCGTTCCGATAGTGAGCAGATCACTGGTCCTGGATACAAACCTGTCCACCTTGGTATTGAATCTGGATGCCAGAAGATCCACATCTGGCATCCCCCAGCGCTGGTAGATCTGAAGGAAAACTTCGGGGTGAAGAGACCACTCCCCCGGTAGTAGCTGCTGGCGACTTAGGTAGTCTGCCTGCCAATTGTCCACCCCTGGAATAAAGACTGCCGACAGAAACGGCACATGTCTCTCTGCCCAAGTTAATATGTGATTTACTTCTCTTTGGGCCGCCCGGCTCCGGGGGCCCCCTTGGTGGTTGATGTATGCCACCACCGTGGAGCTGTCGGGCTGGATTCGGACAGGAAACCCCCGCAGTCTGGACATCCAAAATAGGAGAGCCAAGCGAGCTGCCCGAATTTCCAGCAGATTGATGGGCAAGGTCTTCTCTACCCGAGACCATAATCCCAGTACGGAAGCCTCTTCCAGGACTGCTCCCCAGCCTAGACGACTGGCGTCCGTAGTTACTACCTTCCAGGTTACTGGTGGAAAGGATTTTCCGCCGTTCAAGTTGCTGGTCTTTGACCACCAACAGAGTTCCCTTTTCACCTGTAGGGATAGAGACATGGGATGATCCAAGGTTTGAACAGACTTGTCCCAAGCTTCCAGGATAGCTCTCTGGAACATCCTGGAGTGAAACTGCACATAGGGAACTGCGCTGAAGGATGACACCATCTTGCCCAACAGCCTCATGCACAGACGAATCGAAGGACCTTCTACCCCCTTGACTTCCTGAACCAGCTCTAATATAGAGTTGACTTTTAAGGGAGGTAGAATTACTCTTTCTTGGGTTGTGTCCAAGATCAGACCCAGATATGTTAAGACCTGAGCTGGATGAAGGGATTTAGAATTCAGCCCAGGAACCTTAGGAAACGGACCGTAGTCGTAATGTTTTCTACCAAGGTGGAGTAAGCTTGGTCCCTTAACAGAAGGTCATCCAGATATCCTACCACCGAGATCTTCTGGGACCTTAGGAATGCCAACACTGGAGCCAGAACCTTTTCGAAGACCAGAGGGGCCGTGGCTAGACCGAATGGAAGTGCCACAAACTGGAAATGATACCCTTCTACTGCAAATCGCAGGAATCTTTGATGTGGACCGAAAATGGGTACATGCAGGTATGCGTCTTTGATGTCTATGGACGTAAAAAAATCTCCTTTTCTCAAGGATGCGATTACTGGACGAACCCGACTCCATACGGAAGGTTCGGACGTTTAGAAAGGAATTGAGGGATCTGAGGTCCAAGATGGGCCTTACCTCTCCGTTCGGTTTCGGCACTGTAAATAGGTTCGAGTAGAACCCCTTGAATCTTTGTGCGGAACCTCGATAATTACCTTCTGCCTTTCCAGCTGTTCTAAAGCGAGGAATAAGCCCCTCTTTTTCCCCGGGTCTGATGGGACTCTGGATACCAAAAATCGAGTTGGGGGAAAATCCCGGAACTCTATTTTGTAACCCTGAGTTATGGTGGAAATAACCCACCTGTCCTGAACCAATTTCCCCCAAGCATCTGCGAACCAACGCAGTCTGCCCCCCACCTGCAAGAGTGGGGGCGCCCCTTCACAAGGAAGACTTGGAATTGGCTTTGGCTGGTTTCTGGGTCCAGGGTCTTTTTTGACCTTGCTGCTTCTTAAAAGTAGGTGGCTGAGGCCGTCGATACCTCTTAGGGGAAGAGGCACTTGGCCCAGGAGCGTTGGGAATCTTAAAAGGAAGGCTGCTTACTCCTTCTTTTAACCGGAAGTAATGAACTTTTCCCTCCTGAGATCTTTTGGATATATTTATCCAGATCCTCCCCAAATAGACGCTCACGGTGAAAAGGAAAAGCCGCGAGTAGCCTCTTGCATGGTGTCTCGGCTGACCAGTTCTTCAACCACAGTACTCTGCGCATATGGATTGAGAGTAGCGCAAAACGAGACATCTGCTGAATCGAGTCCTTTAATGCGTCTACCGCAAAACAAAGCACAAGGAAGTTCTGACAGCTTGTCAGAAACCTCCTCTTGAACAGGCAGGTTCCTGACCAATTTCTTAAAACGGTCCTTCAACACCTGACAGATACCGATAGCCGCAACTGCCGGTTGTACTGCTGACCCAGCCACCACCAAGGAAGCTTTTAGTAAGGATACCAGTTTTTTATCTGCCGGATCCTTAAATCCCTGGGCATTATCCACTGGACACGTTAGACTTTTATTCACTGAAGAAATGGCAGCATTAACCAAAGGTGTATCCCACTTCTTCCTGAATTTTTCCTCCATAGGATATAAAAAAGAAAACCTTTTTGGAGGCAAGTATGTCCTGTCCGGGTGGTCCCAGTCAGCGTAAATTACCTGTTCCAATAAAGGATGCAAAGGAAATGCCTGGGAACCTGGTTGAGGACGCAAGGATCCCAATGTAGAACAGGAGAGTCCTGGTCCCTGTACCGGAGGTAATTTAAATCCAGCTCTCACCATCTCAGCCAAGGACTGGATAAACAATTTCTGGGATTGAGAGGCCGAAATTGGTTCCTCAGAACCTGAGTCCTCAGCCGAGGACTCTTCAGCCTCTCCTTCCTCCTTGTCCTTAACGGCCTCCTCCTCCAAATGCTCTGCCCATACTGGATCCAAATCACAGGGACCCATGTGGCTAAAAGAATCCTGGTGCTCAAGTGACTCACCACTGGAACCAGGCTCAGGAGAGGGAGATCTATGACGTTTCTTCCCTCCCTGTGTTACTGTACCACTACGCCTGACAACTGCAATGGCTCAGCCAGGCCAAATGCCGCAGGTCTTTCAAGGGAGACTGATGCTGCAGTAACCTGAGGTTGATCTCCTGTTTCTGAAGGAGTCCCTTTAACCCCTGGGCTTGCCCTTCTCCCCGTACCTCGTTTCCTGGAAGACATTGCTTACAAGTTTTTGAGGAAAAAAAGGCACTCCCTGAGTTATATGGCTGGATCCAGCGTACAGCCGTTACCACAGCCTTTACCAGCCTTCAACCTGTTGCAAATGTCCAAACTTACGTGCCAAGACCTCTGTGTCCCACCGCACACTAGGCTTCTGTGAGCCTGACAGACAAACAGCATTGAACATGCAGGTGCGTGACCTCCCTCTGTACTCACGTGACGCCCGCCCGGCGCACACACAGGCATGCCGCGATGCATGTGGCGACCGTCACCCGCGCACAAGCAGCGCGCATGGGCACGCGCTCATGACGCACGCGCCCATCACACACCGCCCACGTGCAGGAGACACCTGCATAAGCTGCATCTGCCGGCTTTTCTGTAACCTCTGCTACAACAGCTTACAGTGGGGACACAAGGCATACACTAAAACATATTTGGCAAAAATAGTAGTATTTTTAGGCCCCCCAGAGGGAGTAATCACCGGTCCTCGCTGCAGGGCCTGATACAGGCCCAATCTTCCCCCATCACGGCGGGTAGCGCCACTGAGGACCTTCAAGGACCGGGTCCCACTTTGTACGGGGTCCACACCCCTGGACCTGTAAAGCACTCTTCTGGTTCCCTTGGGCAAGTAAAGACCAGGGATACCATATAACAAGGGTCCAGCGCCTTAAAGGACACATTACAAGCAAAACCTCGTTCTTGAACCGAGGCTCGGGTACCATCCACTTTAGCTATTTATGCCATCCGAATGGATTCGATTATAACATCCTCACTGGGACATTTACTGAAGAAAAATTGAAGAGCTTCCACAGCCGTGACCATCACCTTCAAGACACTGGCAAAAAACTAAAGGTACTTCCTGTATGGGAGGCGTTATATGGGAGGAACCTTCTTACTATTGGTTGCCAGTGTCCAATCACCTAAAGGTAGCATATAACCCAGATAGTCATTATTATGGTGCTCTGTGTCCCGTGATGTACGATAAAGAAATGATTAGTAGTAACTGGTCTGGACCTAGTAAGTGCCCTAAAGAATCTTGTAACCAAAGGAACTGAGGAAATAGGTTGTTCTAGGTATACTCCCAGGGCAGCCACTTGCACTTTAAGAGTGCTAATTGTAAGACCTTTGTCCACCCCATTCTGTAGAAACTCCAGAATCGACACAATGTCTTCTAAGTTTCGGTTTGACGAACGACACCAAAAGTTGTAAACTCTCCAAACTTTAGCGTAGATATCTCTAGTTACTTTCCTTCTACTGGCGAGTAAAGTGGATACTAGAGGCTCTGACAAACCTTTGTTTTTTAACAGCTGCTCCTCAGATACCAAGCGGCGAGTTTGGCAACGTCCGGGTGATACACTGGGCCTTGAAATAGTAAGTCCTGTCTGAGGGGAAGCTGCCAGAATGGTTTGATCGTCATTTGTAGGATGGAGGAAAACCAGGCTCTTTATGGCCAGAACGGAGTGATCAGGATTACTGACACTTTTTCCTTTTGTATTTTCCTCAATACCAGAGGAATTAGCTGAAAAGGGGGGGGGGGGGGGGGGAGGCATAGCCCAGGTGAAAGTTCAAGGGATGTGCAAGGGCATCTATCCCCATTGATCAACTATCTCGGTGCAGAGAGAAGTACTGAGGGAGCTGAGCATTTTCTTTTGATGCAAACAAATCCACTTGTGGGCACCCCGACATCCGGGTGATCAATGTGACTATTTCCAGATTCAAGCTCCACTCTGCTTCCTGAATTTTTTTGTCTGCTACTTCGTTTAGCGTGCCCTAGAGATGCACTGCTGACAGGGAGAGTAAATGCTTTTCTGCCCATTCCAGGATTTCTGATGACAGTAATAGAAGAGTCCCACTCCTTGTGCCCCCGTTTGTTCAGTTATGCCATGGTGGTGGCATTGTCTGAAAGAATCTGCACATGGGACTCTGGGAGGTTTGGAGAGAAGGCAGCTAAGGCTAGAGTGACTGCTTTTAATTCCCACCAATTTGATGACCTTCTTGCTTCGGCTTGGGACCAAACTCCCTGTGCTATGTTTTGAACCCAGTGGGCTCCCCACCCCCAACTGCTGGCGTCTGTTGTGACCCTTATCTCTGTCGGGAAGGACCAGACTAAGCCCCTTGACAGAACTGCTTGACTTCTCCACCACCAAAGGGTCCTCCTTACTCTGGTGGGAAGCTTTACTTTTGTGTTTAAGGTTTCTGGACTGTGATCCCAAACTCTTAAAGCGGAGGTTCACACAAAACTTGAACCTCCGCTTTTTGAACCCCTCCCTCCGGTGTCACATTTGGCACCTTTCAGGGGGAGGGGGTGCAGATACCTGTCTAAGACAGGTATTTGCACCCACTTCCGGCATAGACTCCCACAGGAGTCTATGCCTCTTCCTGTCCCCCCGCGCTGTCTGCTGGGACACACACGGGTCCCAGGAGATAGCGGGGACCAGTTAGGACGCTCAGCACGTCTCGCGCATGCGCAGTAGGGAATCAGGAAGTGAAGCCGCAACACTTCACTTCCTGATTCCCTCACAGAGAATGGCCGCAGCAGCTGCCGAGGACCGAGTGACGGTTCGGCCTCAAGTGCCGACACCGCTGGATTCGGGGACAGGTGAGTGTCCTTATTTTAAAAGTCAGCAGCTGCAGTATTTGTAGCTGCTGACTTTGAAAAATTTTTTTTTTTTCGCAGGACTCCCTCTTTTAAGAGAAAACTCTAAAGGGGCCGAAATGGAGTCTTGCCCACTGAATGGCCGGCATAGTTGAGGTCAGGGTTCCCAGGGCTGACATAACCCTTCTGATTGATAGCTCCTGGTTTGTTTGAAGGCTGGCTACTACAATTAAGACTTTTTCTTTCTTCTGTTCTGGAAGAAAAACCCTTTGCTCTACAGACATTATCAGATAACCTAGAAACTGAGCCCTTTGCGCTGGATTGATATTTGATTTTTGAATGTTCACAATCCAGCCCAGGGCCTCCAGATTACTGCAGGCCTTGTCCAGGTCTACCTGCAACTTTTCTTTGGAAGGGGCAAAGAATAGGAGGTCGTCCAGATAAGGGACAACCGCAATTCCCTGCAGCTGGAGAGGGGCTAGGGCTTCCGCCATAATCTTAGTAAATATTCAAGGGGCGGAAGAAAGACCAAACGGGAGGGCCCTGAATTGAAGATGCAGCACCTCCTTCCCCATATTTATTGCCAGCCTGAGGAACTTCTGAGACTGAGCGGCTATAGGTACATGTAGGTATGCATCCCTTAAGTCGATTGATGCCATGAAGCATCCCCTGACTAAGATTTCTTACCGAAAAGATGGGGCCCATGCGGAATCGCCTGTATTGGACTGACCTGTTTAGCGGTTTTAAATTTAGGATGAGACGAAAGCTTCCTGATGGTTTCCTTATCAGGAAGATATGGGAATAGAAACCCCCGGTAACGTTCCTCTGGAGACACCTGAATCACAACACCCTGTTGCATCAGATCCCCCAACAGGTTCTTTATGGCTAGGGCCTTGGTTGTGTCCCTTGGCAGTTCTGGTACACAGTATCTCTCTGGAGGAAGGTCCGACAGTTCTATCTTGTATCCCTGGGCCAGTATGTTTAAAATAAATGTTTTTTTTGTCATGCTTGCCCAAAGAGGAAGGAATTTTTGAAGCCTTCCTCCCACAGGCAGAACCAAGTCACTGTGTTTTATTGGCTGGCGTAGGAGAATTGAAACGGACATTCCCTCTGCCTTTATCTTTTTGCGCCGACCAATTGCTTCTCTTTTCTTGGGGCCTGCTACCCTGCTCCTGATTTTTTTTGAGGTCGAAAAAAAACGCTTAAACGGCCGTTTTTTCTTTTTAACAGGAAATGATTTCTTTTTATCAGCTGTCCTATCTAAAACAGAATCCAGATCAGGACCGAATAAAAGATCTCCCAAAAATGGCACTCCACAAATTTTTGGAAGCTGCGTCCCCAGGCCAGGTCTTCAGCCATAGAGCTCTCCTAGCCGAGTTAGTTAAAGCCCCGGATCTGGCTGACATCCTTATTGATTCTGCAGAAGCGTCAGAAATATAAGCTACAGCTGCTGTTATGCCCCGTACACACAGTCGGATTTTCCAAAGGAAAATGTCCGATCGGAGCGTGTTGTTGGAAATTCCGACCGTGTGTGGGCTCCATCGGACATTTTCCATCGGATTTTCCGACACACAAAGTTGGAGAGCAGGAGATAAAATTTTCCAACAAAATCCGTTGTCGGAAATTCCGATCGTGTGTACACAAATCCGACGGACAAAGTGCCACGCATGCTCAGAATAAATAAAGAGATGAAAGCTATTGGCCACTGCCCCGTTTATAGTCCCGACGTACGTGTTTTACGTCACCGCGTTCAGAACGATCGGATTTTCCGACAACTTTGTGTGACCGTGTGTATGCAAGACAAGTTTTAGCCAACATCCGTCGGAAAAAATCCTAAGATTTTGTTGTCGGAATGTCCGAACAAAGTCCGACCGTGTGTACGCCCTATTAGAGTTGGAAAGGAATCGAGAATTTCCTGCTTGGGTGAATCCGCTATAATGTGTGCTTTTAGCCGATTCAGCCAGAACTCCATGTTTCTAGAGACACAGGTGGTAGCCATAGCCGGTTCAAGGTTGCCCATGATGGATTACCAAGCTTTTTTAAGCTGCTGATCCATCCTTTTGTCCATAGGATCTTTCAGAATACCCATGTCCTCAAATGCCAAGTCAGTTGATCTGGACACTTGGGAAAAAGCTGCATCCAATTTTGGAACTTTGTTCCAAAGCGACTCTGGGTCTTCACTGAACGGAAAGCGCCTTTTATGCGTTCTTTGGAAAAAGGGTCTTTTCTCTGGATCAGCTTATTCCTTTTTTTTTTTTTTAAATCAGATAATTTTTATTGAAAATCAAAAACAAAAAATAAAAACAAAAATCAAAGAACCATACAAAGGTTTTTCAGTAGTATTTAAGGACATATATTAAGCACATTTATCTGACCACAAATATCTGTACATTGTGTCACTCATATATAATAACATGCTTTGTAGTTTCATATCAGAAATAAAAGATGTATATGTGTAATAAGGCATTTGTGGTAGTGTTTCTTCATTCTTTTTACTTTATTCTTTATTTCCCCTTTTTTTTTTAAAAAAGGAAAACAAAAACAACCTTTATGTCCTCTTAATAGGATACTATTTCTCTCCACTTTCGGTCCCAAAAAAAAAAAAAGGGGGGGCCTCTGAGTGGAGTTTGTTACCGCTAACCCTTAAACAGCGGGAGGCGGTAAGTATGCTCTATAACAAACAGTACCCATTGGGTATAACACAACATAAACCTTTAAATCTTTGCAGGTCCCAACACTCTTGTATCACTGCTCTATCGCAGACTTTCTTCTTCAGTGTCATAAACTAACTTGGTGTATTTATTGATGTCGGTCTACCGCCTAAGATTCTATTTTGAACCAGTCGCAATGGAGCCAGTCCCGGGGTGTCTAACCAGGGTTCCCAGATAGATTCAAATTTTTGTGGGCTACCTCTATGCTTATAGGTGAGTTGTTCTCTAATAAGAGAATCATTTACGGATGTAATCCATTCTGTATGTGTGGGGGCCGTTATAGATAGCCATTTTCTGGCGATGAGTTTCCTAGCTAGGAATAAAGTTCTGAGGATGGCAATATATGTATGGGGTGTGTACTGTTCCTCATCCAACCAACCCAGCAAACAGAGTTTAGGGTCTGTAGTGAGTCTAAGATTCCAGATACTATTAATGGTACTAATCACTTCCGCCCAATATCTATGCAATTTTGGGCATTTCCACAGCATGTGAACAAGTGTACCAGTGTCCACAAGACAGCGAGGACACAGCGGACTCTCCCTCCTGCGCCATCTGTGTAATTTCTCAGGTGTGCGGTAGGTGCGATGTATAATAAATAATTGAGTGAGTTTTTGAGATGAGGACAGTGATATTTTAGGTACATTATCTAATATGGTAGTCCATTCCTCATCTGAGATATGCTCTATGTCTGCTCCCCATCCAGCTCTACAATTCAGAGCCATCGCTTTAGACACGTGGCCCAGAAGAGAGCCGTACAGAGAGGAAATTTGTCCCTTTCGGGATGAAGACAAGATCAGCTGTGTAATCACCGGGGACCTGGATAGCTCCCAAGTGGACACCACAGCCTGTGCTGTTATAGCATGCCTAAGTTGCAGGTATTGGAAAAATGAGGTGTTTGGTAAGTTAAATTCTGTACGGAGTGATTGAAAATCGCGCAATATGCCCCCGCAATATAGTTGTGGGATATATTTCACTCCCCTAGCTAACCAATTGGAGAAATTTTCCAATTTGTTTAATTCTAGGTAGTTTCTGTTATTCCAAATACGAGACCAGTTTGTATAACCCGTGTACTGAAGATGTTGTTTTGTTTTGTTCCATACTTTGTCTATAAGCTGTAGCGTAGGGTATTGAGTCAGTGCTCCCAGTTCACCAGCCTCTAAGCACTCCACAAGTTCGCCACATGACACCTGAGTGCACACAATATTGCGGATGGGGTCAGAGGGCTCAGGGCAGAGCCAGCCCGTCAGATGTTGCATCTGAGCTGCTATAAAGTAAAGAAACGAATTTGGCACCGCCAGTCCCCCCGAGTCCTTAGCCTCTTGTAAGGTCTCTAGTTTTATTCTTGGAACCTGTTTCCTCCATATTAATGCACGATAGATGGTGTTACATCTCTTAAATATGTGGACAGGGATCCAGACGGGGGCGTTGTGGAGTGCATAGAGTATCTGTGGATTCCATATCATCTTTATCAAATTGCATCTGCCGACTACGGAGAGTGGCAATTTAATCCAGCTGGTAGTTTTTTTCCTGAAATTGTTTAAGTATTGGGTCTATATTTAGCTTTATATAATATTCTAGGTTAGGGTGTATAATTATTCCTAGGTATTTAAATTTATCAACTATTTTGATCTGTTCAGCTATCTGAGGTAGGGGCCCTGTTAGTGGATCTAAGGGTAGTAGTGTGGACTTGTCCCAATTTATTGTGAACCCGGAAAAGGTTCCAAATGTGTGTATTAATTCCATTAGCTTGATCAGTGAGGTGGAGGTGTCACCCAGAAATAAAAGTGCATCATCCGCATATAATGCCAATTTGTCCTCTATTTCACCCCGTCTGAATCCCACTATGTCTGGGTTCCCTCTTATGGCTGCCGCTAGAGGTTCTATGGCTAGAGCAAAGAGCAATGGAGAAAGGGGACATCCTTGTCTGGTTCCCCTATAAAGTTCAAAGGAAGAAGACAAGGTGTTATTTATCCTAATACATGCCTTAGGGGCCTTGTATAATAATTTAATCCAAGTAATTATTTTATCCCCCAGATTAAATTTTTCTAATATTTTCCACAAGTAGTCCCATTCAACGCTATCGAACGCCTTAGCGGCATCAAGTGAGAGGATAGCTTTCTGTCCTTGATTATCGGTGGGTATTTGCATATTGAGATAGAGACGCCGGAGATTGTTTGCCGTAGATCTATTTGGTATGAAGCCAGACTGGTCCGGATGGACTAATTTAGAGACCACTTTTGAGAGTCTCATGGCAATTACCTTTGTAAGAATTTTTAGATCTGTATTTAACAATGATATAGGTCTGTATGACTCAGGTTTATCAGGTTCTTTTCCGGGCTTTAGTATAACTACCACCACCGCTTCATACATGGATCTCGGCAAGGAATCTGTGTTAAGCGTCTCTGTTAATGTATGAAGTAGTTCCGGCATGAGTATTCCTGCAAATTTTTTGTATAGCTCTATGGGCAATCCGTCATTACCTGGGGCCTTTGAGTTTGGGAATGAAGCTAGTGCAGTATGCAGTTCCTCAATATTAATAGGAGCGTTTAAAAGCTGCCTGTCTGTATCCTGTAGCTGGGGTAGAGTAATATAATCCAGAAATTGTGTCAGATCCTCTTCAGGATAAGACACCTTTGAGGAGTAGAGATCTTGGTAGAAGGAGGAAAACTCCTTCAGTATAGACGGTGTATCTGTGACAGTCTGTGATAAAGATGTTGTGATGCTGTGAATTACTTGAGGTGGTTGTTGTGACCTGGCTATCATAGCCAACATGTGGCCAGTTTTTTCCCCTTCCTCAAAGTATGTTTGGGATGTGAAAAACCTCTTGTTGTCTGCTTGTTGTAAATGTAAAGTACGATGTAATTTTTGTGCGTCCGTCCATTGCCGCTCATGTTCAGGTGTTGGAGATCGCAGAAACAATTCCTCCGCCCTCTCCACTGCCCGAGCGGCATCTTTTGCCCATTGTCTGCTATTTGTTTTTATGGTGTTAATTTCTTTTAAACACATACCCCTGACATATGCCTTGAGAGTGTCCCAAACCACCCCCGGCGCAGCTGAAGGTTTGTTAGTTTCAAGAAAATATTTAATGTGCATCTGCATTTTATCTGCATCAGTAAATAGCTGCAGCCAAAAGGGGTTCAGCTTCCAGTGCACAGGTAGGGGAGTTTTATGAAAGTTTAGGGTAAGCTGCACCGGGGAATGATCAGACAATCCCCTAGCCAGATATGTTACTTTCGGGTCATATCGATATGTTAGATCATTTCCTAATGCAAAGTCTATACGAGATAGTGCTGAATGTGTCGGGGAATGACATGAGTACTGGGCTCGCAAGGGAAACTTACACCTCCATAAGTCCACCAACCCCATCTCACCTATAAACCTAGCTAGTGGAGTACATTTCCTAGGGCCCTGAGGACAATATTTCCTATGTATGTCAAGAGAAGAGTCCATTACACTGTTAAAGTCACCACAAACATATACTGGTATATGCGGGTGCCTAGCCAAAAATCTAGCCAGACACTGCAATACCGTCAATGCAAAAGGTGGGGGCACATATATATTAGCAATAATACAGGCTTGAGATTCCCATACCCCCATAAGAAAAACAAATCTGCCCTCAGAGTCCACTTGCACATCTTGTTTAGTAAATGCAGCAGATCTGGCCACAAGGATACTAACTCCTCTGGAGTAGTTGGTATGTACAGAGTGGTATTGCACAGGATATTTAGACATATGTAATAATTGTATGGAGTCTCTGGTGAGATGTGACTCCTGCAGACATATAATGGTGGGGTTCTGCTGTGAAAGAAAAGAGAACAGGGCAGTCCTTTTTGTAGGATCACGCAAGCCCCTAATGTTCCAGGATAAAATTGTATCCAGCCGATTACTCATTAAGACGGGGGGACTGCATAGAGGGGCGCATACGCCAAGAGGTATTTAAATCTTGAGAAATGAACCATTGTGCCCATTCACAAATGTTACCTGGGTAGATAATTTGTAAACAGTGTTGACCTTCTTCAGTCTCAGGTAAATCAGTCTGGACGATAGAGACATAATACAGACTTATATGCCGTGTGCACCTGCAAAAAAAAAAACCCATCCAACCAAGGTTGGGAAATAGAAAAAACATTAAAAAAATAAAAAACAGTCTGTCCATAACAACAGTAGGTTTAGCAAACCTAAACTCAGATAGACCAATTATTGAACTTTGATAAGTGCCCCGCAGGGCTTGTAAGGGGGTAGAGTTGAGGGCCGGGACCCAGCGTCTTTGAAATCAAAGTACAAGATTTAAACGATAGATACTGAGAGGTGGCAATGTAAAAAATTTGTGTCTTTCTAAGAGCTCCTGAAATAGCAAGGTGAGCAAAAGGATTCATATATTGCTGGATACTTTG
Source organism: Aquarana catesbeiana (assembly GCF_042186555.1). Taxonomy (NCBI): domain Eukaryota; kingdom Metazoa; phylum Chordata; class Amphibia; order Anura; family Ranidae; genus Aquarana; species Aquarana catesbeiana. The sequence goes on from NC_133335.1 coordinate 106,102,508, forward strand.
CAATTTTCAATCAAATGCATGCCCTTGGTCAGCTCCACGCAAACGCCTTTCATGTCGATCAAGCCAGGAGGCAGCCATGTTTGGGGATTCAAAAAAATGCACTGTTCCATCTGCTACCACGCGTAACTTAGCTGGATACAACATGGAATAGACTAGTGGTATTGCCCGCATCCTTTTTTTTACTTCTGTGAATTTTGCCCTCTGTTTTTGGACAGCAGCCGAGAAATCTGGATATATTGAGACTTTGGAGCCTTGTATGTCCATATCAGTTTTTTGTCTGGCTAAGCGTAATATAATGTCTCTGTCCTTGTAGTGGAGGAGTTTTAGGATAAATGGTCTGTGATGGCCCCCCGGTGGCGGTGGTCGGGATGGCACCCTGTGAGCCCTTTCCACTAAGAATGGAGTAAGATTATTTTTCCCAAAAGTGTCTGCAAGCCATGCTTCAATGAACTCTGCAGGGTGTTTCCCTTCGGATTTCTCAGGCATTCCGACTATACGGATGTTCGACCTTCTTAATCTATTCTCCATATCTTCGATTCTAGCTGCTGATTCATCAGCTTTATTAGAGGTTATGTGCATTTCTTGGGCTAAGGGGGGTAATTCATCCTCAATAGAGCTCACACGTCCCTCCAAAGCAGTGGCCCTCTCCCTGATTTTCTGCATATCTTGTCTAATGTGCAACAAACCTTCCTTCATGCTTTTGACTTCAGTTGATAAGTCAGTAATGGAGGAGCCATAAGCATGGACTGCAGTTAGTATGTCCTGTAGTGAGGGCTCTCTATTTTCCACATCTGTGGGATCAGCAGTGACTTGGGCAGGGAGGGGGGATGGTGGATTACTCACTGCGTTCCTGGAGGCCGCCGGCGCCATTTTCTCGGGCACATGTTGTGCTGTATTAGGAGTCTTCACAGGGGGTCCGTTTTTGGCTGTTTTAGCTGTGCAGGCTAGCAAAGTTTGCTGTGTGGACTTGACACCGCTGGCTTCATGGGCATATTGGCCGAGTTTAGCCGCCGAGGCATAGGAGTCTCTTCCCGTTCGTTGCTGGAGCGGGGGTCCGCCATGCTGGGCCGTGCCGTCGGTGAGGAGGCTCCCTTCCTTTTTAGGCATGTTTGCCTTGTTATTATGGCGACCGGGAGTCGCTGTAGTGGTGACTCCACACCGGGGGCGAAGTATCCGGTCTATTTCTGCGATGTATGTGGCTCACAACAGGATTCTGTGAAGCAGGATGCAGGAGCTAGTGGGAGACACGTCCTCTCACATGAACATCCAAGCCACGCCCCAGCTTATTCCTTTTTAATGGCCTCCGAGATTACTGAATGTACAGGAAAAGTGCGACTTTTTGTTTCACTAAGCCCAGCGTACATTCGATCATGCAGCGATAATTCTTTTTTCTTCACCTAATCCCAATGTTGCATATATTGCTTTCAACAGACTGTCTACTTGTTCTAAGCACGGTTTGTATCTTGAAGGTGCATCTTCTGCCTCTTCCCTGGAGTAAGAGGGGGAATGCTCCCTTTGGGTAGGGGGGCCAGCCTCAGCCTCTACCGTTGGGATTAATTGTGAGCCCTGAGAGGATTCTGGAGGTAGTTGCCTGACTCAGGGATGGTGCTGCAAGAAAAGAGCGAAAAGATTGTATGGTAGCATCTAGCTCTTTCTTAACTTATGCGATTAACTCGCTGTATGCAGAAGAAGCCTCTTCCTTGACTAAGGAGTCAATGCAGACTTGGCATAATGTCTTCTTCCAACCCTCTAGCAACTTTGTCTTACGTGAGGGGCATCTCTTTTTGATAGTTGGGTCAGAGCTCTTAGGCTGCCAGAAACAAAATGACAAAAAGAGAACACCAGCATCCCAGTGAGTCAAAGCTTCCTCCTAATGGGCTCACCACAGGTGCACAGGCAAAAACACAAACTAACTCCTTGTGCCCAGACAGGTCCCAGCCACCAGGGGGAAAAGACATTGCGAGAGAGAGAGAGGCACCACAGTAAACAGGGTAGACTCCCCATACCCCCTTACCTGGGCCTTGCTGATGCCCGTGCCTGTCCCACTCGCTACTGCCACAGAATCCATCGTGGTGCTGCTTCATTCGGTGGTTTCAAAAAACGCCGGTTCCAGAGTCCAAAGACGCTGCTGCGCCAGACCGGAACATAGGCACCGTGACCGCCCCTCCCTTCTTCCCCTGCGCCATTTTCGCCGGAAATTACAATGCGCCTGTTCCCAGTGCCGCCCCCTTGCCGGATACCTCACTTCCGGCCGAGTCTGTACTCTGCCTCCACAAAAATGGCGGCGGCTTGTAACGCCAATATGCAGTTTAAAAAAAAACCCCGCGAACGGCCGCCGCTGCCTAAAGGAGTGGCTCCAGGAACAGTCATGCTCTCTCTGAGCTGAAAGGAAAAAAAAAGCCCACTTACCAGCTACCCTTTGGCGTGGTGTGGGAGGAGCAGACTCTCTAGAGGAAAAAAAGGTATGGTGGCGTAGGCAGCCTGGCCTCTCAGGACAGCATCGTAAGAGACCCTGGCTCCTACTAGGTGTTCCCTTGCCAGAGGAAACACAAAAACTGATGAGCTGTGGGGAGAAGCCTCCTTTTAAAATGTGGTGGAGTTTGTGTTTCCTAGTGGGTGGAGCCACTCTCTCATGTGCTGTCCTGAAAGACGATAAGGGAAAGTCCATTTAAATGAAGGATACTCTCTTTTGACTAGCAAAAGAGTGCTTTTTCCACTGGAAATTGTCTGGATGTATTTATCCAAATCATCGCTCCCCATGAAATGGGAAACAAGACAGAACCTGTTTGCAGGGTGCTTCGGCAGACCAACCCTTTAGGAAGGGTCCTACGCATGTGTACTAGCACAAGCGCAAGGCGAGACGCCTGGTGAATAGAATCCTTCATAGCATCTATGGCAAAACAAAGCTTTTGGTAAGTCGGCCAACTCACGGGCCTATTGTGCAGGGAGCTCGTTAAGGGCCTCTGTGAACTGGTCCTTTAAGGACTGACAGATGCCTATAGCTGCAATTGCAGGCTGAGCAACAGTACCTGCCAAGGAAAAAAAAGAGGATTTTAACAGGAATTCCAACTTTTTATCTGTTGGATCCTTTAGCATTTGCGCGTTGTCTACTGGACAAGTCAAACTTTTATTCACACTGGAAATCGCAGCATCTACTGCTGGAACTTTCTATTTTTTGGTGAATTTTTCCTCCATGGGATAGAAAACGCTTATCTGGATGATTCCATTCGGTATAAGTTTCTCTAGTAATGCGTGGACAGGAAGTGCATGCACTGGTTGTGAAGGTTTCAAAGAAGTGGAGTGGGAGAAGGGGATCTAGCACGCTTCCTATCCCCCTCAAATGTCTTTTTGTGCTGTTTAGCAAGAAGCCACCCCACACCTCTTGGGGGGGGTGAGAAGGCGGGCGGGTTATACAGCAGATTTATCAGCTTGTTAACATAACATGTAACCCCCCAGCCATACAGGAGGAGAGGAGAACCCCCTCCAGCTGCTGAGACACACGCTGTTGTTTAGCACAGATTTAAACAGGGTATATACACTCTTACTCCCTCCAGAGGAGTTTTTTTAAAAGGCATTACAATATAATTAAAAGAAAAGTCATAGGTGGACTTTGCAGTTCCTATGCTTTCCTCTTACCTTTCCCTCGCTGCAGGATACTGCTGTAAACAGACAGATCCAAACTTCACCCATCACGGAGGGCAGCGTGGTTAAACCTTCAAAGACTGGGGCCCTTTAATAGGGGTTCCACTCCTTTGGACCTTGTATAGCACCCCCCAGAACAACTTTAGGTAATGTAGTAAGACCAAAAAGAGTACTGGTTCCTAGGGTCCAGCCCTCAAAAGGAGCATTACAGGCAAAACCTCGTTCTTCTATGCGAGGCCCAGGTACCATTCTGGAGCTGCAGTGGCAGGATGGATCTGGTTGTGGAGGCTTTTTAAAGTGGTTGTAAACCCACTTTTTGGACTTCTACTTATAGGTAAGCCTAGAATAAGGCTTACCTATAGGTAGTGGAAATAAGGAGGAAACCCAGTCTTTGGTAATGTCCATGGGTTCCAGACTTCAGGCAGTCATTGCCAGCAAAGGATTTTCAACAAAATATAAAATATATATAAAAAAAAAAAAAAAAAAAAAATTACATTTGAGCACATAAAAATGGAGGACTGTGTATAAAAAAATTTATGTTCAACCCCTTGATTTAAAGCTGAAAGTTTGCACTTCAAATTCATTTGGGTCGTTCGTTTCATTTAAATTGTATTGGCATGGGGCGTGGCCTGGAGCGGCATGAAGTAGGACGCAGATAGACAGAGCTCCGTCGGCCATTGATCCTACGGTAAAATCCTGAGACTGCTAAACAGCAAACATAAACTCACAACATACCGCCACCGAACCGGCGAACTGCCAGGGCCATGTCGCCAACGAAGAAGACATCTGCAGTGGCTACAAAGCTGGAGCAATACCGCCGGCAAGGCACGGACTCCCCCAGCCAAGATGGCGCCGCCGCGCTGGAAGAGGAGCCTCCCGCTGGAACAGACACAGCGAGGGTGTTGGAGGCGATCTCATCCTGTCAAGAAGCCATCACAGCATACCAGACCTCTCACAGCGCGGATTGAGGAAGTGAAAGTGGACATTTCACTGGTAAGGCAGGATTTCCAGAAGCTAAAGGGCAGAGTTACTGAGGCTGAGACCAGGCTGAGCAATGTGGAGGATTCCCCCCCCCCCCCCTGCAGAACACAACATCAGAGCTGCAGCACCAAGTGAATCAGCTAATTCAGAAGCAAGATGACATTGAGAATCGCCTCTGAAGATGCAACCTCAGATTTGTTGGACTTCCTGAAGGGGTAGAGGGGAAAGATCCCCCCACGTTCTTGGAAAATCTACTCTGCGATGCATATGGGAGAGAATCGTTCTCCCCAACATTTGTGGTCGAACGTGCGCACCGTTTATCGGGCAGACTGCCACCACCTGGAGCCCCCCCGCGCACGTTCATCGCAAAATTCCTGAATTACAGAGACAGAGATGCCATACTCCGTCTCAACAGAGTGAAGGGTAATATCCCCTTAGGAAACAAAATGATAGCCGTTTACCTGGATTTTTCTGCAGAGGTACAGCGGAGGCGACGCACATTCATGGAGGTCAAGAGGCGCCTGCGCATAAAGAACATCAAATACGCCATGCTTTTCCCAGCCCGGCTCCGTGTAGAGGGGGAGGATAAGGCGCATTTCTTCGAGGATCCAGAGGCCGCCATCGCCTGGCTGGAGCAGAGAGAAGCCCACAGATAAATTTTGTCTCCTAATGCTCTTCTTCGACCCTAAGTTAATGCGTGACCCCTCAGAGTATTCCACCTTACTATATTCTGATTTTCCACACGGAATAACTTAAAATCCGAAACTCTATATATATCTACAGGATATGCAGTCGGTTCCCCCCCTTCTTTTGTTTAGTATCCTGCGATGCTGGAGGATTGAACACTAGATCCACTTTGGTCAGACCTGTCCCTAAATATACTTGCTGAACAGGCGGGCTCCAACGAGCATCACGGCCACACACCTCTCCTGGAGACCCTCACCCTAACACAACAAGTACAATCTCATCGACGGACTTCCTATAGTTCCCAGCCCTGGCGGCACACCTCAGTTACCTACTCTTAACCTGCAAAGTAAGGTCCACATTCTCAACCGACAGAGTGAACTTATGTCTAAAGGTACTCACCAAGGGCGGTGAGTCGAGTCCTGCAATGTGCAATGGTACGCAGCGTATTTTCGCCCCACGTACCACAGTTCACCACCTGAAATGGAGCGTACAGACTTTGGCTGCGCTGTATGTGCTGCTCAAGATTACTGAGTTCACTAACATCCTGATCACAGTGACTGCCATTCAAACACTGCTAAGATATTACCTTTTTTCCGCAGGTTGGATAATGGTTATGCCCTGTTGGCAGTTTGGGAATGAAGCTCGCACCAGGTTTAAAAGGTGCGGGGCGGGGTGGGGATATCAGAATCGTACAAGTTTCACTGTATTACCCAATGTCAATAGTAGGTAATTGTTATCATATTAATCCCATGGTGTATCTGATAACGGTCTCACAGTGTGATATATGTGTTGGAGTGCTGAGAGATGGGGGAGGCCTGAGTCCTGGGGTTCAATATCTCATGTACACATCTAGATGTCTAGTCTGAAATTTATCACGTGGAATATCTGCGGTATTAGAGAACCCATAAAGAGGTCGGCGGTGTTTTCACTCCTCAAGAAACAAAGAGCAGACGTAGTGGCTCTGGTGGAAACACACGCCAAAGGTCTTGCACATAGAGTACTCAAGAGACCGTGGATTGGATGGGCGTTCCATTCAACGCACACCACACTCTCAAGGGGAGTCTCACTCCTATTCGCTAAAAACACCCATTTCGAGCTCCAGGACTCAGTGGTCGACCCATCGGGTAGATATGTACTTTTAAAAGCTAAAATTTACGGGGACCCGATTCTCCTTATGGCATTCTATGTCCCACCACCATTCAACGCGGCTGTTAATGCCGCTGGGTTTGACTTGATGACTCTACACCCTAACATCCCGGCTGTATGGCTAGGTGATTTTAATAATGTCCTAGATCAGGGGTCTCACACTGGCGGCCCTCCAGCTGTTGCAAAACTACACGTCCCATCATGCCTCTGCCTGTGGGAGTCATGCTTGTAATGGTCAGCCTTGCAATATCTCATGGGACTTGTAGTTTCACAACAGCTGGAGGGCCGCCAGTTTGAGACCCCTGTCCTAGATCCAGCCCTAGACAGACTTAACACCTCATCCGCTGAACCAGCGACATCACACCCCACAAGATTCGCTAGACTCCTATCAGACTTTAACCTAGTAGACACATGGAGAATCAGGAATCCTACAGATAGGCAATTCTCCTGTTTCTCCACGTCACATTGTGCTATGTCACGCATAGACCTTATATTAATCTCCAAAGTACTCCTTGCTAGATTGTCAGACGCAGGCTTCTCTCCTAGGTCCTTTCGGATCACTGTCCCTACTGGGCCATTCTTACAGTCCCTCACAACCGCCCGCCAGCGCCGTGGAGGTTGAACCCCTTCTGGCTGACCATACTGCCGGAGGAGGATGACCTTTTGACAGAATGGGGAAACTATTTTCTAATCAATGAAGGTTCTGCTTCTGTTCAGCTGGTGTGGGAAGCCTTTAAGAAACATGCCCGTATGATCCTGACTAATAGAATCAACAAACTCAAGAGTGTCAGAGTCGATAATGGTTAAGGCGGAGGATAGCTTCTGAGACTCAGAAAAAATATTTCTCGAGGCCCCCACTACAGATAGAGCTGATAACCTTAAACTTTGTTCAAGGGTGCTGACCCAGCTACACTACGAAAAATCCAAACGAAAACTATTTTTCCATAGACAGCGGTCGTTTGAGCACGGGGATCGGGCGGGGAAATTATTAGCTTACCTGGTGCACAGCGAAGATAGGCCCCCCGTGGTGATCTCGCTGCGCTCACCTAACGGAGTTGTAGAAACAGAACCGCACAGAGTAACAGACCTCTTAAAAGAATTCTTTAGTAAGCTTTACATATCAACAGCCCCTACAGATACCTCCTCAATGGAATCATTTCTGGGGGAATTAACAATTCCCCAGCTTTCCTTAGAACAGGTCGAGGAATTAGAGGCCCCATTAACAATAGACGAGATATCCGGAGCCCTGGCGGAACTCCCCGGCTCTTAATCCCCGGGCTCGGACGGCCTGCCGGTGGAATTTTATTCCACCTATTCAGAAATACTGATCCCTAGATTACTACAGCTGTATGAGGCCATATTTAAAGACTCCAAACTGCCAGCGTCCATGAGAGAAGCCACCATAGTATTAATTCCCAAGCCAGGGAAAGATCCACTCATCCCCGAATCATATCGCCCTATATCTCTACTTCAAGTAGATATCAAAATACTCGCAAAAATATTAGCTATCCGCCTCAATAAAGTAGTCCTCTCCCTAATACACTGCGACCAGGCAGGATTTATGCCAGGTAGAAATACGTCCTTCAACCTCAGGAGACTATTCATAAACCTACAGGCCACCCACGACAAGGTAGGGTCAAGAGTAATCGTAGCTTTGGACACAGCCAAAGCGTTCGACTCGATGGAGTGGGGATATTTATGGAATTGTCTGGACAGGTTCGGCTTCGGCCCCAAATTTATAAAATGGGTGCAACTTTTATACCAATCCCCGTCGGCGAGGGTACTAGCGAACGGATGGCCATTCGAGCAATTCTCGTTGTCCAGAGGTACGAGGCAGGGGTGCCCTCTGTCGCCTTTGCTATATGCCTTGGCGGCAGAACCCCTAGCCATAGCCATCCGGGCACACCCGGAGATAAAGGGACTTCGCAGGGGGGATGTGACATAAAAGATCAGTACATACGCAGACGATACCCTATTATACCTTGATGACTCAGAAAATTCCCTACCTCTCACACTAGACCTAATAGAACGGTTCGGCACATTCTCCGGCCTCAGGATAAACTGGGACAAGTCTCAGGTACTACCCCTTGATAGCTTCCCACAGCCTAAAGACAGAGCAATGCTGCCCCTACAGAGAGTGGATACCATCAAGTACTTATTTGTAAGGACTACAAGGGACCCAGCTGACTATGAGACACTCAACATAGCTTCGTTGTTTGCAATGCTTAAACACAAAACACAGGTGTGGGCTCGCCTCCCACTGGGAGTAATGGGACGAATAAATCTGGTCAAAATGGTCCTCCTACCTAAAATATTATACATGGTTTGGCACTCGCCAATATACTTGGTGCTTAGGCATTTCAAATTAATGGAAGTCATTATGAAACCATTCATATGGGGTAATAACAGACATAAAATCGGCTGGCAAAAACTTAAAACAGACTTAGCGGGTATGGCTTTACCTGACTTTAATGCTTACTACATTGCAGCGCAGCTATCCCAAATCTTTCATGTTGATAAGGTAGATAGAGAAAGATTTCTACACTTTCTGTGCCCTAAGTGGTCTCAGTCGTCACAAGACCCGCTGGTCGTGATAACGGGGCAAACCACTGGGGAAGACGGAAACGCTAATTGTAAATCACTGCTGTACCAATACACTAAGATCTGGAACCTAGCCATGGATAGACTCCAACTGCCAGTAATAAATGAATTCACTCCCCTGTGGCACAACATAAATCTCCCAGAATTCAATTTAATACCTGACAGCGAGGTGTGGAGTTCTAGAGGGATCATCTACATGCTACACATCACCCATAATGGCAGGTTAAAAACCTTTGATAGATTGAAAACGGAATATACACTACCAAATCAAATGTTTTTCAGGTACCTGCAACTGCGTCACGCCTTCCACTCACAGTTCCCGCCGGGTGAACTTAATCTTGTAAATAACCCACTAATGGAGGCACTGAAATGCCCTGACCCGAAAAAACTAATCTCCCAATTTTATCTAATGCTGCCGCTGCCAACTACATCGGCTTACGCCCTGAAATCAAGGTGGGAGGGAGAAGTAGGCACACTGGCAGACGACGAATGGAGCGACGCTCTAGATGCATGTAAACTAGTGTCCCCTAAACTGTCCGACCGATTGACTCAAATATTTCTGATTCATAGAGCATATCTCACGCCACTCAGGTTATCAAAATATAAGAGCAATCAATAATGTGCAATCAAGCTACCGGCTTTTTCCATCTACTATGGCAGTGCCCCCAGATGCAGGCGTTCTGGACACAAGTGGTGCGCTTCCTCCATGACACTATGGGCTCTCCTGTAACACTGCAGCCTAAGCTCTGCCTCCTAGGAATCCTACCGGACCCGGAGATAAATAAATTCAAAAAGGTATTTGTACATGAAACACTTTTTTCTGCACGAAAAGTAATTGCTAGAGTTTAGATGAGGCCTAATCCTCCAGAGTTCACACACTGGAAGGCAGGAGTTAACACATTACCCTATAAAAAACTGGTTTACCTACATAGAGGTTGCCCTCTCAAATACGACCAAATATGGGACAAATGGGCTCAGTCACCTGACACTTGCACATGAGAATAAATAAGACAATGGGGTGCCTCGGAGACTAGCGCTCCCCCACACCACACGTGCAGAATCACTGTAGCAAGGACCGGCCAATTCAGTAAGATACGAATAATTAGCTTTTGTACGTATACCATGGGAAAAATGAGACAAGACATGGGTTATAATACTGTACACAAATTTATTTGTACATCTTGAGAATTGTATTGTTATTTTTGGTGTTTACTATGTACACTAAACTTTTTTCTTATTGTTCAATAAACTTACATTTAATTAAAAAAAATTGTATTGGCATACAGAGCCAAAAGTATGAAAACTGTGCCTGTGTCAAAATATATATGGACCTAACTGTATTACAAACCATTCTGCAAACCCAAAAAGCAACTGCATTAAATTCACTAGTAGATATCATAGGTGTGCACAGCCTACTGCAATAGGGTGTGCACCCTTAAGCTCAAACACACATGCATGTGTAAGTATCTACATATATATGACTCCGGCACATTGATCTCCCTGCTGGCACGGTCAAAGAGAAAAGGATAAAACACTTCTCTTATGGCAGATCTGGTGAGAGGGAGATCTTTTCCATGTTCCTGTTGCTACACAGAGCGATAACGCTAATGCGCATGGGGGGATTAAGGTGTGCCTGGGCACATCCGACACACGTCTATGGTAGATATCTTGAGTTCCCTACACTAACAATACAGGGATTAACCACCTCAATACCGGGCACTTTCACCCCCTTCCTTGCCAGACCAATTTTCAGCTTTCAGCGCTCTGGCACTTTTAATGACAATTACTCAGTCATGCTACGCTGTACCCAAATTAAATTTTTATCATTTTGTTCGCACAAACAGAGCTTTCTTTTGGTGGTATTTATTCACGACTCCATTTTTTTTTTTTTTTTTGCGATATAAGCGCAAAAATAGCGGAAATTTCTTTCTGTTTAAAAAGAAATCCAATAAAATTTAATTTTGTCATAAATTTAAGCCAAAATGTATTCTGCTACATGTTTTTGATAAAAAAAATCCGGTTAAGTGTATAATAATTGGTTTGTGTGATCACGGACATATGTACGCAAATGATCACGTACATATGTGTGCAGATTACCATTGGGACATGTGATTTTAGTGGGACATATGTGGGGGACAGCTTTTTTTTTATTATTTGGGGACATGTGTTTTTGGGACATTGTGTGGGGACATGTGTTTTACATTATGTGGGGACATATGTGTGTTTTACATTGTATGGGGACATGTGTGTTGACACTAGGTTGGTGATCAGTGAGTAAAAAGCTGTAAAAAACAGCTCATACTCACTGATCATCAGCTGGCTGCAGCGATCCCCTCTCCTCAGCGACAACTTCCGTGAGAGGAGAGCTGATCGCCTAGCAACCGGCTGTGTTTACATCACATGACGGCTGTGATTGGACACGGCCGTCATGTGATCAGGAGGGCCAATCACAGAGCCCTCCTGCCGATCCAAGATGCGCCATGTCCCGGTGACACGAGCGCATCGGGATCGCGCCGCTGCGCGGGCACGCGATCCCGCTCCTTCTGAGGGACGTTCCTGAACGTCCACTCAGAAGGAGAGAGCGCCCACCCGGCCGTTTATGTACATTGGCCGGGTGGGAAGTAGTTACACATACTACCCCCATGCGCACAAGCCATAATTCAAGATGTACTTAAAGTGCATGCATAGCAAAACCTTAATTTTCGATAGAGTAGGGAAGGGTTAAAGCACAGTTCTACCCACTTTTATAACTTTATCTTAAAGGAAAAAGACCACCCCCTCCACCAATCGTTTTGGGTAACTTAATTTTTTTTTTGTTTTTTACCTTTTCCAAAGTACTGAGTGTACTTCTGTCCTACCTTGGCCCTGGCTCAGGGCATCATTTCCTCCTGCTCCCCCACTGCCTTCTGGGACCTGTGTGTGTCTCAGAAGATGACAGGGCCATCCAGAAAGAGCCGCGTGACTCACGCACGTGCCGTAGGAAACTGGCCTTGAAGCCTGAAGGCTCCGCTGCCAGTTTTCCTTTTATTACAATGGCTGCGCCTGCACCCGAGGCGATGGATGGATCGGCCTCGGGGGGGGCGACATGGCGGGCTCCCTGGACAGGTAAGCGTCCTTATTAAAAGTCAGCAGCTACAGTGTTTGTAGCTGCTGACTTTTCAAAAAAATAATTTGCCGCTGGAACACCGCTTTAAGTATATTTTTTTGTCTGTATCAGGGGTCCCTTCACTTCCAGTCTGAAAAAAAATGCAATAGGAAGTTAAAGCAAAACTTCCAAAGTTAGGGGAATTCCCCTTGTAAAGAGCTGGACCCAAAACAGGGAAGATTTACCTTTACCTCTTGCTCTGTGGACAACTCAAATTTTAGCTTTCCCCTCACACTCCGTTTCTGAAAACAATGGTCATCAGTATAGTGTGATAAATCCACCCCAATGGGGACACAAACAGCAACACAAGTTTAAAGGGGTAGTAAACCTCCAGCGATTTTTTTTTTTAACCCACAAGGAAAAGTTATGTGCTAATATGCATTGCATACTAGCACATTATGTGAAACTTACCTTCGAACGAAGACCTTCCAGTGGCGATCTGTCACTGCTGACAGAGCTTCCATCTTCACCCGGTCTTCCTTCCGGGTTCGCGGACTCTGGCTGTGAGTGGCCGGAGCTAGGAAGACGTCACTCCCGCGCATGCACGCGGGAGCTGACAATTACGGCACGGGACTCTGGAGGAAGGCCCCGAGTGGCCGTTCCTTCAGAGCACATGCGCCGGTGCACGTTTTGGAGATATTTACAGTAACTATAGGAAAGCCTATGATGAGGCTTACCTATAGGTAAAATTCATGTATGGGCGATTACTCCCACTTTAAGAGTGTCTAACCCCTTCCCCACTCTATCCAAAATAGAGAAAGTTTTGTCTAGAATTGGTTCATGTGGCAAATATCACACAAATGTCCATTTTGGATCATTCTGCAGCTCTCAAAAAAAGAGCCCCAGTTCACCAGTGAGGGGCACCCACTCACTTTAAGCCCTACCTTTCTTTGCACTCCTTTAGCATGGGAGACCATTGGGTTCTTCAGGAGGAGGACCCCATTATTTCAGGGAACACCTTTCAGAGTGCTAGGTAAATAGCAGGTGGTATGCATGTTCCAGCCCACATGCATTGTGTGGCTGGTTTGCTCTGCGGGGGGGGGGGCAACGACACAAAGTAATTTCTATACCTGTAATAAAAGCACAGGTTCAGCACTTGCACGATTACATTTTTAATATAGATTTCAAGTTTAACACATTCAAATTTAAAAATATAAAAATTTAAAACAAAAGTGTGCAGCCCCCATATTTGGACCAAGTACAAATAAAAGCAATAAAGTTAGGGTTCCCTGGGCAGGTTAAAACTGTGCCAGTGATGAAAACTTCTTCAGTGCACAATTTCTGTTTGAGCAGCGAAGGAGTGGACCTGTGCTCCTGACCTGCCATCGCTGGAGCAGGCAAGACAGCACATTGGAAAGCAGTTTTATGGACTTAAAGTGGCTGTAAACCCTTTACAACCACTTTTTGCTAGAGGTAAGCCTATAATAAGGTTTACCTGTAGCTACAATGGATATCTCCTAAACCTGAATGGTTTTGGTTATATCCCCTGTATCTGCATGTGCCAACGTCAACACATGCACACTGAAGCAACGGCACATACGTGTCGTTGCTTCAGTGAGTGTGTCGTTACTGGCGGCTCCCACGTGCATGAGCGGGAGTGAGCTATGCATACTAGCTCATTATGCCTTTGTCTTGCAGGTTTTTTGGTTTTATTTGTTTTGTTCGTGGGTTTACAACCACTTTAAGAAGGGTTTTTTAAAATAACAAACATGTTATACTTACCTCCTCTGTGCAAGGGTTTTGCACAGAGTGGCAACTATCCTCCTTCCTGGCTCCTCCTCTTCTCAAGTGCCCCCACGAGAGCCGCATTGGATGGGGCACTCATGTGGGCGCGCTTCCAAGTCATGCTGCTGCGTCCATTCACATAGACAGAAGGACTCAGCCACGCCCCCTGTATCACTGGATATGATTGATAGCAGCAGGAGCCAATGGCTCCCGATGCCATCAACCTATCCAATGAAGACCGAGACAGCGCCTGGAGCTGCTGTGCTTGTTCCCGTCGCTGGAACGATCGGGGTCAGGAGGTTTCACCTTAACCACTTGCTTACTGTGCACTTAAACCCTCCTCCTGTCTAGACCAATTTTCGGCTTTCAGGGCTGACGCACTTTGAATGACAATTGTGAGGTCATACAACACTGTACCCAAATGACATTTTTATCTTTTTTTTCACATAGATAGAGCTTTCTTTTGGTGGTATTTAATCACAGCTGGGCTTTTTATTTTTTGTTAAGCAAAATATTTTGAAAAAAAAAAAAAAAAAAAAAAAATCATGTTTCATAGTTTGTTATAAAATTTTGCAAACAGGTAATTTTTCTCCTTCATTGATAAGCGCCGATGAGGCAGCACTGATGGGCACAGATAAGGCGGCACTGGTAGGTGGCACTGATGGGCAGCACTGTTGAGGCACTGATGGGCACTGGCAGGTGGCACAGATGAGCTGGCGGGAGCTCTCCTTGATCGGGACCGATGTCCCTCAGAGCCGCCGGTGATCGGCTTTTACCGGCTCTGTTTACATCACATGATCAGCTGTCATTGGCTGACAGCTGATCACGTGGTAAGGGGTCGGGATCGACCCCTTACTCCGATCTGTGATCAGCCAAGTCTCAGACTCGCCAATCACAGAGCGCGCTGGGGGCGCAGGCCGCACGGGTACGGGAGGACGTCTTTTGACGTCCTCCCGGCAAAGTAGAACTGCGATGTAGCCGTCATTCAGCTATAGCTCGGATCTGAAGACGTTAATGCATAGAATGCATTAAGGTGAAAAAAATAGAGGGTTTATAACCCCTTTAATTTAAAAGAAACACACATATTCACCTCAATGCTTCAGCTGTCCCATGACTAAGTCACCACTCTCCACTCTGCCCCTCCAGTGCTGGCCGCACTGTCTTCAGCTCTCAGCTGCATGCTAAAAGCCGGAGTCACCTGTAGATCAGGCAGCTGGGTAGATCCTGTGAAGATGGTCAGGGTTCTTCCAGAGCCTGGCATGCTCTGTGATGGCAGCTGACAGCACGCTGTTGGTGGATTCTGGGTCACAGAAGAGCAAAAGTGCACTCTTGTGACCCACAAAGCATTTTTGGCCATACTTCTATTTTAATCATCATTAGCTCCTTGTGTTTCTCTATGCAATGCAGGCAGATCAAGGCTGGTGCGAAGGGTCAGCAGGTGGCTGTATATAGTTTCATGACGTTTCTGGAAGCTGTGGATTCTGGGTCACAGAAGAGCAAAAGTGCACTCTTGTGACCCACAAAGCATTTTTGGCCATACTTCTATTTTAATCATCATTAGCTCTTTGTGCTTCTCTATGCAATGCAGGCAGATCAAGGCTGGTGCGAAGGGTCAGCAGGTGGCTGTATATAGTTTCATGACGTTTCTGGAAGCTGTGATAAGCTTATATGGGATGCTGAGCCTCCATGGATTTAAAGCACAGAAATCCAATGGATGGCAGAAGTGGACAGGGACACTAGGGCTCGGGATAAAAGAGCTAGATAATAAAGCAAGCTTTTTATGCACACTCTGGGAAACTGTGAGCAAGCAGTGAAATTAAGAGTAGATGATGATTTCAATACAGGAGAGTTGCCCGAACTGTGAAAGATGGAAGGTAAGGCTGGAAATCAGCCTTATTACAGGAAATGAACTTAGCACGTTACTTTTTAAAGCAAACTTGTATTAAAGGTAAAGAATATCAAGGACCGGGGTGGCCGCTGTCCGCACTGGAAAAGGGTCCAGTGTGTCTTCTGGTCCAATTCAGCCAAGAATTCGGACTCGATTTTCACCTGAATCTGTGAATAGGGATGCACCAGACTCCATGCTGTGAACCGCACATATGTGAACAGAGCCTAAAAAGGTCATTTTAGTACAAACACAGTATAATACCCAGTTTCTGATAAAATATAAAGATGAGATTACACCAAATATATTGAAACATAACATCAAGACTTAAAATTGCCTGTGCAATGGCGACAAACTTTGGTAGACAATTTATACAGTATACGGTGCATTATAAGCACCTACAAGGGATCAGTTTGGAGTAAAAAAATCCTGGACCTAGAATTACATAGTTACATAGTAGGTGAGGTCGAAAAAAGACAAGTCCAACCTATGTGTGAGATTATATGTCAGCATTACATTGCATATCCCTGTATGTAGTTCAGGTGCTTATCTAATAGTTTCTTGAAACTATCGATGCTCCCCACTGAGACCACCACATGTGGAAGGGAATTCCACATCCTTGCCGCTCTTACAGTAAAGAACCCTCTACATAGTTTAAGGTTAAACCTATTTTCTTATTTTATTGAGTGGCCACGAGTCTTGTTAAACTCCCTTCCATGAAAAAGTTTGATCCCTATTGTGGGGTGACCAGTACGATATTTGTAAATTGAAATCATATCCCTCTCAAGCATCTCTTCTCCAGAGAGAATAAGTACAGTGCTGGCAAACCTTTCCTCAAAATGAATATCCTCCAGTCCCTTTATTAGCTTTGTTGCCCTTCTTTGTACTCGCTCCATTTCCAGTACATCCTTCCTGAGGACTGGTGCCCAGAACTGGACAGCATACTCTAGGTGTGGCCGGACCAGAATCTTGTAGAGAGGGAGAATTATTGTTTTATCTCTGGAGTTAATCCCCTTTTTAATGCATGCCAATATTCTGTTTGCTTTGTTAGCAGCAGCTTGGCATTGCATGCCACTGCTGAGCCTATCATCTACTAGGACCCCCAGGTTCTTTTCCATCCTAGATTCCCCCAGAGGTTCTCCCCCCCCAGTGTATAGATTGCATTCATATTTTTGCCACCCAAATGCATTATTTTACATTTTTCTCACCTCATTTGCCATGTAGTTGCCCACCCCATTCATTTGTTCAGATTTTTTTGCAAGGTTTCCACATCCTGCGGAGAAGTTATTGCCCTCTTTAGCTTAGTATCATCCGCAAATACAGAGAATGAACTGTTTACCCCATCCACCAGGTCGTTTATGAACAAATTAAACAGGATTGGCCCCAGCACAGAACCCTGGGGGACCCCACTACCCAAACCTGACCATTCCGAGTACTCCTCATTTTTTTTTTTTTTTTTAAGTAGTTTATTAAGTTTTCACAAAGGTAAAACAAATGAAAAACAAATGAAACACATATATGCACATGTTACAGGTTGGCAATGGATAAAGTTGATAGTTACCACATATTTGGTTATTGTTTATATCACATAACATTTTAGTAATGGCAGTAAGAATCGGCAAATAATGAACCTGTTATGGTCCGTAGGTAGGAGTAAAAATAAGAATAAAAGTGAAGAATAATAATAATAACACGTGATGTGGAATAAAAATCGAAGATGGGAGTTACGTTATACCTAAGATATCCCTGTGGTGTGAGATAACACGTCTAGATGTATTTTTCCCGGCCGAAAAATCTCCACTCCTATACCCGAACACCCCTATATGGGCGCTAACTGTGCCCGGGTGGAGGAGTAAATGGAAATGTTAGTCAGTGGTGTCGTAGTTAAGGCCAAGGAACTTGTTCTGATGTGGTGTTATCTTCCCCAACGTATTGGGTCGCGTTTGTATTGCCTTTGAGGGTGTGGAGTTTGCAGGGAGCAGTTGATGTAGTGATGTGGGAAGAGAGGATGGGAGGGGAGGGAGGATGACGGAAAGTAATGGTAATTAAGTGTTGATTTATGGGCTTAGGTAGTCGGTTGTGTGTTAGTGGATCCCCCTGAGTCTGAGGGGTGGGGGGTGGTTGAACTAGACTGTATTTGGGACGATTTAAAGTGAATCCAACATGCCCAGATGTTCGTGTATTTGGTTGGCGTATCTGCTGTTTGGTGAATAAGGCTTTCCATTTCAGCCACTCTATCAACCCGTTGAATCCATTCTGTTATGGTGGGGGGGGGGATGTGGTTCTCCAGTGTACTGGGACACATAGGTTTGCCGCATTAATGAGGTGTAGCACCAGGGATCTCCTATACGTGTGTTGTGGGAGAGAGGTATGGTGGAGTAAATATTGTGCCGGAGTGAAGTCTGGAGTGAATGTTGTTATCTGAGTAATTAACCGATGGATTTCGGTCCAGAAGGTCTGGATAAGAGGGCAGTCCCACCAAATATGGAGTAGTGTGCCCCTTGATGCTTTGCAATGCCAGCATAGGGGAGGGAAGTTAGGTTGATACCTATGGATCCTGTCCGGGGTCCTGTACCATTTTGTAAAGATTTTGTATCTGTTTTCTTGAGTAGAAATGTTGCAGGAACCCTTATGCATATGATGGAGAGCTCGTTGCCACTCCTCTGCGGAGAGGGCTATGTTCAAGTCCTGTTCCCACCTTCTAATTAAGTCATCAGATTTGATTTCGTTTATTGGAAATAGGAGTTTATATAGTGATGAGATGAGGTGTCTTTGGGGTTCAGAGTTGTTACAGAATAGTTCAAAGGGCGTAAGATCTCTGTGCAGGTCTACTGTGGGTTTGAGGCTATAGATGAAGTGGCGTATTTGCAAGTATTTGTGGAAGGGAATGTGGTAGTCTGGGAATGTAGAAGTAAGGGCATGGAACGTCAAGAAATTTCCATTGTGGAACATTTGATGTAACTTGAGTTGTGGTCTGTTGGGATCTGTTACCGGGTGGAGGGTGGGTACTCCTGGGGTAAACTCTGGATTGTTTTCCAGGGGTGTCATGGGGCCGGGAAAAGGTTTCAATTTAAGTGGATTGCAAGCTGCTTTGAAATTTGTTAATGTGGAGTTGATGAATGGGTTTAGTTTGGCTTGTGTTGGTACTATTTTTGGGTTGATCCACGGTAACGTGCGTATTGGTATCGGGGTGGAAGCGTTCTCAATATAGACCCAGTCCTTGCTAGTATCGTTGGCATGCCAGTCCACAATTCTAGCTAGGTGGCATACCCAATAGTATTTTTGCATGTCTGGAATGTTTAATCCCCCTTGTGACTTAGGGTATGTTAGTCTTTTCCAATTTAATCTGGGCTGTTTGGAGGACCATATAAAATTTCTACAGAGCTTCTTTAGGGTGAAGAAGAAGGCAAGGGGAATTTGGATGGGTACGGTCTGAAATAGATATAGCAGTCTGGGGAGCACGTTCATTTTTAGGACAGCTGCCCTTCCAAACCATGAAAACGGCCCCGAGGTCCATTTATGTAAGTCTGTTCGTATAGTATTTAGGATAGGTAGGAAATTCAACTTATAGATCTCTGTCAGTTTGGAGGGTATTTTAATGCCTAGATATGTGAGAGCCTGGGTTTCCCAGCTGAAAGGGAAATTTTGCGTGCATTGGGTGACTATTTCGGTGGGTAAGGAGACATTAAGGGCTTTGGACTTAGGTTGATTTGCAGGTTGGATATAGATTTGAATGTAGCAAAATCTTTGAGGAGGTTAGGCAAAGTAGTGATTGGGTCCGTTAGAAATAGCAGGACATCGTCCGCATAGGCCGCAAGTTTAAATGGTTTATGGTCCACTTCCACCCCTTTAATATTTGGGTTTTCCTTAAGTTTGCGGAGGAGTGGTTCCATCGTGAGAATAAAGATTAAGGGGGACAGGGGGCAACCCTGTCGTGTTCCGTTGGAGACGGAGAAGGCGTCCGACAGGTGCCCATTCACTCTTATTTTTGCAGTGGGTGAGGAATATAAAGCCATAATCATATGGATCAGTTGGAGTGGGAGGCCTATAGCATGTAATGTGGCTTCCATATAGTCCCATGCAACCCTGTCGAATAAGTGTTATGTGAGCTTCTAATATTTCTTTAGAAGCTATACTATGGGGTGAGAGGTTGTTCAGCGCTTTAACTAAGGGGGGTATGAGTATATCTGAGAAAGATTTATAATACGCTACAGAAAGCCCGTCAGGTCCCGGGCTTTTACCTGGTTTCATCTGCTTTAGTGCTAGAGTGATTTCTTCTGTTGTCAATGGGGAGTCTAGTGCTTCGGTGTCTTCTGTCGTGAGGGGTGTGGGAGCGTATTGGGAGAGGAATGTTTGGATTGTTGTCCGTCTATCCTCTGGAGTATCTGTTTGTGAGGCGGATCATAGGTTATAGAGGTCTGTGAAGTAGTTCACAAATTGTTTCGCTATGTCTCCAGAAGTAACGGACGGTTTGCCTGAAGGGTCTTTGATTGTGTGTATGGTTTGGGCCGCACGTTTAGCTTGCAGGGCTCTCGCTAGGAGCTTCCCCGATTTGTTGCCATATTCATAGAAGCATTTTTGTTGCAACGTATACTTGCGCTTAAGTCTGGAGTGTAGTTCGTTTAATAGTTCAGTTCTGGCTTGTGTCAGCGCTGTGAGTGCGTCAGACGCCAGAGATTTTTTATGTTTTTGTTCAAGTTGAGAGATGTGTGTAGTCAGTTCTTCCAGTTTAGCTTTTCTGAGCCTATTTCGGTGTGCTGCTATCGAGATGAGCGTGCCCCTTATAACGCATTTATGTGCGGCCCAAACCACGTCTGGCGAGGTATCACCCGGTTCGTTGTCTGTAAAATAATTTGTGAAGTGTTGGGAAACCTTACTTGAGATATCTAGATCTGTAAGTAAGGAGTTGTCTAATCTCCAGATGTGTGGGCGTACTGGTTTGCTGGGAAGGTGAAGGAACATTGTAATTGGGTTATGATCTGACAGAACCATCGGCTCAATATAGGTGTGTTTCAGCAGAGGGAGATCGTCTTGGGATATAAAAAAATAGTCGATTCGTGAATATTTAGAGTGTGGCGTAGAGAAGAATGTGTAATCCTTTTCGTTAGGGTTCATGGTGCGCCAGGTGTCATGCACTAGCAGGTCGCTAAGTTGTTGTTTTATGGCACGGAGGGCTCTGTACGTGATGGAGGAGTGGCCGTTAGAGGTGTCAAGAGCTGGGTTGAGGGGTACATTGAAATCGCCTCCGATTATTAGCGTGCCCGAGCTAAAGGCTGCGAGTAATTGTAATGTTTCTCGGAAAAAGGGAACTTGGTGCGCATTCGGGGTGTATAAGTTGGCAATCGTGATTCTTTTCCCGTATAGGGTGCCTTTTAGGAAGAGGAAGCGTCCTTGTGGGTCATTATGTGTGTCCGAGACAATAAATGGGCAATCTTTAGCTATGAGAATGCAGACACCTTTTGATTTCGCTTCGTCGTTGGTAGCATGGTAGATTGTGGGAAATCGTTTGCTGTGTAATCTGGGGATAGCGTCTGTTCTGAAGTGTGTTTCCTGGATTAGGGCTATGTGTGTTTTAGACTTATGTAGCGAAGTGAGTAGGAGAGAATGTTTTTCGGGCGTATTTAGGCCCCGAATATTGATAGATTGGAGATTCAGGGGAGGGTGTGATTCCGCCCCAGTGTTTGTCGATCGATTTGTGTCCATTATTTCCGTCAGGGTCAAGAATAAAGGATCGAGATGAACAAATAAAAATTAAAAATTAAAAAGGAAGGATTGAGGGGGAGGGGAGGTGTGGTCAGGGAAGAGTTTCTTTTATTCTTAGATGAGAGTAGGTTATGTTAGATATCTAGGAACTCTGTAGAGTAACCGATGAGTCCACTGGGATAGTGAAGTATCCCGAGTCCTCACTTTATAGTAAGGGATCGGTAATGTACAGCTCAGGGGCTGCGCACAACCCGTTGCGAACAGGCCGGTACACAACTCCGAAGCTGTGTGGGGGTTGGAGTATGCCCGACACAAGAGAGCTGGCAGAGGTATAGAGGGAATGAGTGTGTGTCCCGCCACCGCACGGCCGTTGGGCAGATTGAGGGTAAATGGAGGGGTGTGAAAAGAGCCTGTAGGAAAAAAAAATGTACAACTCATGCCAACGAGAGTGTGCATACAAGCATCAATATAGATATCTAATGATTAACTATAACATTAATAACCGCTCTAGTAAGAAGGAACAAAACGGGTAAGTTCGTCAGTATCAACCTCTGCAAGATGTCTAGTCAGACCACCGGGGTCACGCCCGTACCAGTGTGAAAATGCCCTGGATAATCACAGGAGCGCGTCACGGCATATCATGCAGGGGTGCGAGTACCGACAAAGTTGAAAGGATTCCACGGCTTGAACAGCTGAAATTACTTATCAAGCGTGGAATAACCAACAATTGCCCAGGAATGTAAGTATATCATCCATGTGAAAAACATCAACACACAATAAGATAAACTCAAGGTGTACCTGTAAGTCAGTCTCTGGAGCTTAAAGTTGCTCGGGGCCGTGGTTACCTAAGAATTACACCCGGTATATATTAGGATACCCCCTCCCTCTCTGTATCCCTGGGGACGGATGAACCTGGGACATAATGCTAGCATATAATGAATTTATATCGTAAGACCTTAAATGTGTCCTGGGAGCCGTTCTGGGGCGTGTATGGTAGATGACCAAATACCTCTTATGGTCCGTTGCTCACTCCAACTTTAGGCTTTGGGGTAAAAATGGGTAAAAGTGGGTCCTGGTAAACGAAAAGAGTGAGGGGAGTGATCCCGTAGGTGCCATGCAGGCTGTTTGACAGAGAGGTACCGTTGCTACATTGAGGTCCTATGCTGTGGATGCGTATGACGAGCGTCTCTGCAGGCGATATCTCCAGAGTGATCTTCCGTGGAGAGCAAGTCGTCCGGAGATTCAGGATGACGTAGCGTGTTGTCAGGTGACTGGTGCGTACGTTGGTCATGGGGATCTTTGTGAAGGTTCCGTCAATCGTCCTTCCGTGCGGGTCTGATGTCATCGGTTGTGAATCCGCGTGTCAGGTAAGCTGGAAGGGCTGTGACAGGAGCCGCATTGTTGGATTACTTCCGTCGCTGTGGCGGTGAGTTTGTTGGAGTTCCTGTTCAGCCGGATGAGGGCAAGGGAGTTTCCGTGTCCTGTACGAGATTCCCCTCGTACTTCCGGTTTGCGCTGCATGCTGGTTGTTGTAGTTTGTTGCTCGCGCTATGTGAAGCCCGCGAAAGAGGCACATTAGCTAGAGGTTCTTTTGAGTCCCAATAATAAACTGATTTTACTCATACAGGGCATGTATGCTCACTGTTTGTCCCGTTATAGGGCGACAGCGTTAGGGGGTGACACATATGTGAGAGGCTTGTCTAAAAATTAGCGTCCAATAACAGTAGAGGAAAACAAAGAGAGCCTAACGAGGCTCAACAGAAAAAGAGGGTCACTGTGAAAATGAAGTGAAGTATTGCCCTGAGGCATTAGCGATCTCTTCTGGCCCTCCTGGATGAGGGCGAATCGGCTGAGCTGAGGTCGCGGTGCTGGGAGCGGCGAGTGCCATGATATGCTGAGGCGGAGGGTGATCTTCTCCTCCTGTGCCCTGTATTCGCAGTTTCCATAGGCATTTCATGGTGCTGATCTCTCTGTACAGCTGAGCGTCGAAAGTCCGCATACCAGTTAGGTACTGCCACAGCGGGAATATTGAGGGTCTCGCAGAAATAGGGAAGATCCTCAGGTACTTTGAGGAAAGCAGTGCGACCTTGCGAGGTGGCAGCCAGGCAGAAGGGGAACTTCCATTTGTAGTTAATGCCTCTGGTGCGGAGGGTGTCTAGCAGGGGTTTCAGATCCCTCCTGTGTTGAAGAGTGATGCCTGATAGATCCTGGAATATCTGGATAGGTTTCCCTTCGTGTATTAGCTGTGGAATGCCTCTAGCCTGTCTAAGAATATCCTCTTTGACTTTGTAGTCAATCAAGCAGCAGATTATATCCCTGGGTAGGTCAGTGTCCCTTCCTTTAGGTCGCAGTGCGCGATGGATTCTTTCAAATTCCACAGGTGTCTGGAGGGGCCTGTGTAGAATGCCATTGAATAGGCTGACTACCGATGGGGTCAGTTAATCTCCTTCAATCGATTCCGGGAGCCCCCGGACCCTCAAGTTGCGTCTTCTGCCCCGATTGTCAAGATCCTCGAGGTGTCTCTGCATGTCCCTCATCTGTAGGGTATGTGCATCTACATGGCGGGTAGTTTTGCGCAGTTGAAGGTTTTGTTGTTCAGCCATTTGTTCCGCTGTTGTAACTCTGTCAGACAGGGTACGGAATTCCAGGCGAAGTTCTGCTATGGCAGCCGACAGTGTGTCTTTTATATCATTGGCTATCATCCGCAGATCATTTATGTTCAATTGGTGGTGGGGTTGTTCCTCTGGCAAAAGTTCCCCGGAGAAGCTTACCGGTGGGGCGAGAGACGGCGCTCCCTGCTGAGAGGACATTGCGGCCTGTGAGCTCCTGTGGCGGGATGACGCCATGTTGCTTCTGCCCGTCCGGAACATTTCGGGGATATTGTGTTCCGTGTGTTCCGGGTGTCCCCTCGGGGAACGGGAGGCTGAGGTGTTCCTGGACGCAGTCCCCATGTTGTGAGGCGGGTTTCGTTCGGCTGAGCCTCCGGTAAATGAAGTTTAGGTCGTGCGATGGCGGGAGCTGAGGAATTAAGCAGCCATCCTCGTGTCAGGCCAGGCCACGCCCCCGAGTACTCCTCATTTATCACCACCCTCTGAACTCGCCCTTGTAGCCATTTTTCAATCCATGTACTCACCCTATGGTCCATGCCAACGGACCTTATTTTAACAGTAAACATTTATGGGGAACTGTGCCAAATGCTTTTACAAAATCCAGATACACCAGGTCTACGGGCCTTCCTTTATCTAGATGGCAACTCACCTCCTCATAGAAGGTTAATAGATTGGTTTGGCAAAAACGATTCTTCATGAATCCATGCTGATTACTGCTAATGATACCGTTCTCATTGCGAAAATCTTGCATATAGTCCCTTATTATCCCCTCCAATAGTTTACATACTATTGATGTTAGGCTAACTGGTCTGTAAGTCCCAGGGATGCATTTTGGGCCCTTCTCCAATCAGCTGGTACCATTCAAGTCAGTAGACTGTCTGTAAAAATTAGGAACAACGGTCTAGCAATTACTTGACTGAGTTCCCCAAGTACTCTCAGGTGCAAGCCATCTGGTCCCGGTGATTTATTAATGTTAATTTTCCCAAGTCCAATTTTAATTCTGTCCCCTGTTAACCATGGAGGCGATTCCTGTGATGTGTCATGAGGATAAACATTGCAGTTTCGGTTACTGAAGCCGCCCCCCCCGATTCCCCCTCGTGAAGGCTGAGAAGAATAAATTCAAGACTGAGGAGAAGAATAAATTCAAGACTGAGGAGAAGAATAAATTCAAGACTGAGGAGAAGAATAAATTCAATTATTGCTCTTACTCTGTGCACATCGATATGGCTCAATTGGTGTTTTCGCATATATGCGCCCCCGCCACATGTGTTTACGTATATAATGCTAATGTCTAATATTATCCGAAAGCCCTTAAAAGCAGAACTCAAGGCAGGACTATTTTTATGAAATATAAAAAGGTCCTTTTTTACCTTACACCAAAACCTTGAGCTCTTTTCATACAAGTGTTCTGCTTCTTCCAAATCCTCCTTTGAATCACTGCTCAATCTTCTAGGTTCCCCTACATAGTCCAGTTTTAGAGCAAGCATGATGTCATCACACTGCTGCTTGATCTAGTGGGCGGGACCCTGGGTTCAGACTCCCGGTGTGACCCACCCACTCCCTTTGTGCTGTTAAGGGATAGGCCAGGAGTCTTCTGGTCTGTCCCACCCGCCACAACCTCACACTCTAATCCTGCCCATTCACAGAAGTGATTTCCATGCATTCATGGGAACTGTAGTTTGCAATTCCTCTGTTGCTCAGAAAGTGGATGTGATGTAGCTGCCTCTCTGATCCCTCCTCCGAGTCCCAGCCAGTGCTGTTTAAAAGATCCAGGAGCAATGACATCACAGCCTTTTTCAAAGGTACAATTCTGCCTAACTGAGCTGTTTTTCCTTTGGCAACAAGAAGCTCTCTCATATGCATACTGAACAGCTGCAAAAGGTGAAATTTTGCAGGGGTCCTGGAGTTCAGCTTTAAAACAGAACTAAAAAAGGCAGTTTATTTTTATTGTTTGGAGAGACTAAGGATAAGTTATAACCCAGTCAGTTTTTTTTTTTAGCTGTCTGGTGTCCCATTGGAGAGATTTCCCTTCTTCATTTTGTCCCGTTGCCAAAACAGGAAACTAGGAAATTCTTGCAAAGTGGGGGAATGTCCTCCCAGAACCACGCCTCCCATGCACCCTCTGACTGATGTGTCCTTTGGACACAGAGGATTACAGAATGCGGTAAAGGGCCAATCACAGCTGCCCTTCACTATGTGATCAGCTGTGTCCAATCACATGTTGTCACATGTAAACAGACAATGCCTCTGTGCGAGGAATGCCGATAGTACATTGTTTACACTGGTCATGAGTGCAGAAAAAAAAAAAAAAAAAATCTAAAAATTTAAAAATTTTTATATGAGTAAAAAGAAAAAAAAACCCAGATCTACTTAAAAAAACAGTACGTGCTACTCTGGTGACAGTATGTATAAAATATATTATATACACACACACACACACACAGACTGATTTGGGCTATTTTTACCAAATGAAGCAGAATACATTTTGAAAGAAATTTATGAAGAAAGATTTACCAAATTTTAGAATAGAAACTGAGAAAAACTTTTCTTTTTCAAAATTTTCAGCATTTAATTTATGAAGGAGAAAATTAAAAAAACCCAGTGGTAATTAAATACCAACCGAAAGCTCTATCTGTCTCAATAATAAAGGATATAAATTTAATTTGGGTACAGTGGTGCGTGACTGATTATTTGGCAAATTGTATTTTAAAGTGCGACAGTGCTGAGAGCTGAAAATTGGCCTGAGCAGAAAGGGGATAAAAGTGGCCAGTACTGAAATGATTAAAGTGGATGTAAACCCCATTCATGAAATCTGACCTGGGCACATATCTGTAGTGTTTACTTATCTCTCTCCAAAGCACTAAGTGCCCTGTCTTTCTGCTGCTCCGTTCCTCTGTTAGCTTGTCTATTCATAGCACAACAAATTTCTGTGTTCCTCTGCCTATGTGGAGGGGGGGGTGCCTTTCCTCCAATCAGCTCACACACAGTGTACGCCCAGACTCCCATCCTACTACTGAAACAGGAAGAAACATTTCTAACACTATGTGCATTTTCTAAAGAATATAGAAAGCTGAAGACAGCAGATATACATGTAAAATCTAAGTACGGAGATTTGTTTAATCTCTGTGTATCATCTGAGGCTGTTCACTTCACTGGGTATAGGAGAGGTTTTACATCGACTTTAAACAACAGACTTCTGTTGTGCAGAGGCAACCAATGTCCTAGCAACTGATGACTTGCTTGCCCCAACAGAAAAATAATTTCCTCTGTCCGTACTTGCGCCACTTACTGGCACCCCTCCATGTCACACTGACTGATAGAGAATCTGATGAAAGGACGCTCAGATAGGAACCCTAAGAGAAGATCCCTATGGTAGACTCAGGAGACCCCCTTATATCAGGGTACCTTTCAAAGGTGGACTCTGATGGGGACCCCGGAAGTTAGGGGAGACCTTGCTTTGTTTTACTAAAGTTCTCTCTTGTTCCGAATCATATCATGCCGATTGCAAAATCGGAGTAAAACATTCATAAATTTATAATTTATTGATATATACAACTCGCACTACATTGCGGCATGGTTCGCTGAATTAAAAAAATGCTGCATGTACATTTCTGTCTGTTTTTGTACACAACACACATTAACACGTGATGCACAAGAACAGCAAAATATAAAGTCTTTAGTTGAGGAAGTAGGTTCGGACCATGGATGATGCTTGAACAGATGACACCAGCCTCCAGGGAAGGAAAGATAAAAGCAGTGTCATGGATCGTGTGATCTTTGTGATAAATATACCTATCAGTTATGCATTTACCCTTTACTTAGCATAAAAAATTATGCAACACTAATTCTGCTTTTGCTTTGAACATCAACGTTAACCTATTTAATTATTGACCACATCTCTACATGGCAAGTCTGTCACTATGATCAAGACCTCAAAAAAAGTCAATTTGTTCTGCATGTATACACGGTTCTCTGATCTAAAAACAATTTTCTTAGTGCAGATATGTATAATGAAAAAATACCCTATCCACTTGTGAACTGACCCCCACTTACCAGACCTCTACAACAATAAGCCTATTGCTTAGACAAATTTCTGGTAAGATGTTTCCTCTAAAAACACATTTCAATAGGTCTGTAAAGCTCAGCTCTGCTATAAATGGTCCAGCACTTTGGTCCTCAAACAGCTCAAAGTAGATTGGAGTACAAACGTAACTGTGCTCCTCTGAGCCACAAGCAGGAGGCATTAAAGCCTAAGTTAAGTAGTAAAAAAATAAACAAACAAACAAAACAAAAAAACACACAGCACCCAAAAAAAAAAAAAAAAAAAAGACATGCCAGTTGTGGCATGTAAGGGGGTCGGGACTCCTTAAAGTCAAAGTTTCACCTTTGGGTGGAACTCCACTTTAATAAAATATGTTCATACAGAAAGCACTATGACATCCCTAACCCTGGACTCCAGGAGGAGACCATCACACCCCCAACCCTGTGTACAGGACATGGTCTTGGACGGGTGCTATATAGCAACGATAGGAGGAGGAGCTACGTCCCGACGACACCGCTATTCACATACCCGGAAGACACGGGTTACCTTGGAGCCGGCCGGCTTTCATATATACGCTTTTTAACTACAATGGTTTTGTAAGTGCAACCTTTATTTTTATATTCAATAAAACGTTGGATTTTATGCTATGTGGAGCACTTTGTTTTTTACATGGGGATATTTCCATTTATGCTGATGTGAGTTGGAGTGAGTCCCTGGATTTGGACGCTAAAGTGCCTGTTTAAAGATCCCTGGCTGGGGTTGCAGCCATCCGCCCTTGAGGTCTCCTGTTAGTAAGAGACCAATTCCATCTGGTAAGAGGCAGCATTTTTATTAAGAGGTGGAGGTCTATCTGCGCACTCTACTGTCATCACAGCAAGTTTATGTTCCATTTTCACAGAGCACTTGGAGACAAACTTGGTTTCATGCATGTCATCTAGCATGGATGGACTTTAATTATTACTTTTTCATTTGAGTTATGGACTTTTTTTGAGTTTATTTTTCTTTATCTCTAGATTGTTTTTGTATATTAATTATGGTTTAGTTTCCATAGATGTGTCACATTATCTCCTTTTTTTTGTCACTTGAGATATTTATTTGTCAGTGATTGTGTCACTTATTATCGATTCTTCCTTTTGGACATAGGAGTTAATATCTGTGTCCTATCAATTAATTGTCATTTTCTGATTTATTTTATATTTATTATATTTTTCATTTTTCACAGTGTTTAATTACATTGACAAGCACATAAATCACTCAATGACCATCACTCACTCTCATATTTGTATGAGATTTTTTTGACACTTCTTGTTGTCATCTTCAGTTTTTAGCGCGACTTTCTGATTTTTAAACGATATTTAGGTTATGGTCCCTTTAAGGGAAGTGTGGTAATATTCAGGGGGTCACCCAGGATGGATGAGGAATTCCCAGGAATAGCTTTAATCAGGAGAGGACTGACTCGCAGTTCTCTCTGTGTTAATAAAGAGATATTTGGGACACGGAATTTCGGAGGCTCTGAAGTGATATTCGGGTGAAAAGAGCCTCCACCCCTGACTACAGGGATTCCAGCATACACGGGGGTTAAGAGCCTCCAGGAAGCAGCTCCTAAAGGCAGGAAGTAGTGCTGGGAGTGGGTGGTGAGGAGGAGTTGGTGAAAACATCTGTCTTGAAGAGCTGTGAGTCTGCTGGAGGCTGCTAAAAAGATTCAACAAGGACTGTTAAACCCTTGGGGCGAAGACCCATCCATGAACTGTATGTGCCTTTTTACTTTTACTTTGTGCTGAACATAAGCTGACTTTATTTTGTATTTTTGTGCTTGTGTGCTGCTAGAAGCCTTATTTTGATTTGCTTGCTGAAAATAAAAGCCTTGTTTAAAGTTTAACGGCTTTGCACTGGTCCTGTGGAGCTACAATCTCCCAAACTTTACACCTGCCATGTACACAGCACAGGGGATCCTCTACCTCTGATGTTCCTCACCTGCAGGACTCCATGATGATTATCATAACACCCTCCCGTTTGATGCTTCCATTCTTCAGTCCCCCCCCCCCACCACCATTTTAATCTTTGAACTCTTCTATCCTTCTGTTCCTATCCATGAATTCCTCCATCTCCATCCCCATACTCTTCCATCCTTCAGTTCCTGTCTCCAGACTCCTCCTGGCCTTCCATTCTCTATCCATGGATTCCTTCATCCCCATCCTTCAGTTCCTGTCCCCAGACACCTCCTGGCATTTCATTCTCTATCCGTGGATTCCTCCATCCCCAGACTCTTCCATCCTTCATTTCTTATTCATGGATTCTTCCATCCTTCAGTTTCTACCCCTCCCTCATATCCTGGACTCTTCCATGTCTGTGTCCTGCTATATGTAGGGAGTGTTTTTTTTTTGGTTTTTTTTTAAGCAGATAAAATTTAAGAAATGGAATTCTTCCAAATGCTTGAATTTTTTTTTTAATAGAAACCATCGTCGGTAATCGTGATGCATCGCGGAATTGAATCGAAGACCAAATAATCGTAATCGAATCATGACACCAGTGAAGATGCGCACCTCTACTAAGCATAGACTTTAAAATATATTGCTGAAAGAGAAAATAAAACCCTTTAAAGCCCAATTCTGGGTTGCTTTTAAATTTACCTACGCAGTGGGGAGTAAATCGCTAGTTTGACTAGTAAAGGAATAAGTACAAATCCTTCTTATTCCTCGTTCATGCAGGCTTTTCCATTTTTGTGAGACTGCGCCCCCCCAAAACTGCTTCACTTTGCTGCCTGGCCAGTCGCAGTTCTCTGGTACATCATATACAAAGCATTGGGCAGCAGAGAAGACCTCTGACTGCCAGGGTAGCAAGAAACAAGGTAAGCTTTTCTACTTATTCCTTCTTATGCCTAACCAAGCAAGCACTAAACCCCTATGCAGTACTGGGAAAGGGGAGGGGACCCCAATGCATGAGTATATTCAAAAGCAGCCCTGAATTGGGCTTAAAGCCAAATTTAAAGTGGTTGTAAACCCTCACATATCCCCAGTGAACTGAACAGCCTCAGATGATACACAGGAATGAAACAAATCTCCCTACATAAGTTTTACATGTCTACCTGCAGTCTTCAGCTTTATATACTGTTAAGGCCTCATGTACACTGCTGCTGGTAAACGGACATTTAGGAGCAGTTGGTTATTTTTGCTCCTGAACTCTCCTCCATGTCATCTTTTCAGTACATGTACACAGGGTTGTTTACAGTCGTTTCTAGACAGTTGAGTTTAGAGGCTTTTTTTGGAACGCAAAAAATGGGTTCAGAAGCTGAGTTTAGAGGCATTTCAAGCGCCAAACGCTTCTAACCGTGGTAACTCGTGTTTAGCAGCGCTTTGTTCACAGGCATTTTCCATTTTTGGCTATTTAAAAAAAAAAAAAAAAAATGCGGCTATACGCGCCATGTAAGCGTAGCAAAACAGACGTTTTAAACGCGGGTTATCATCTGCCAAGTTAAATCATTCAGGAGAGGCTGTAAAAACGTCCCATGTACATGAAGCCTTAGAAAGTGCACATCCTGTTAGAATTTTCTCTTCCTGTTCCAGCAGGGGGAGGGGAGTCTTGACCATACAGTCTAAGACAGCTAATTGGAGGAAAGGCACATACCCCCTCTCTCCTCATAGGGAGAGACTTGCAGACCTGTGCTGTGAATTGACCAGCTCTTTGTTAATCTATTTATAGCACCCGCCCTGACACAAATGTCAGGCTGGTTTTATCACGTGTAACTTTTCAGAAGTTATCATGCTCATAACATTAGAACGAAGCACGAGAAAGCCACAGGACTTAGTGCTTTGAAGAGAGATAAGAAAACACTGCAGCTAGATGTGCTCATGAATCGAGTTTACATCCAGTTTAGATCAAATTAAAATAAAAAGCAGCACAAGGGACTGTACTTACAATGTGTCCCTTGTGCTGCTGACTGTGGTTTTAAAGGGCTAGTTCATCTTTACAAAAAAAATCTGCCTATGCATCTGTAGATAAAAACAAACTGTGCTTTGACAAAAGTTTGCCCTTGCTAGAGGGGTAGGCCATCTACGTACATGTTGTCTGAAAAACTCCCACAGATTGCATTATCTCGTCTTACCTTGTTATTAGGACATTGCCAAGACACTGCCAGTCGTTACTGCTCACCCCCATTATCAAGGGAGTAAGCTCTCAAACCCCCACAAGTGTGCTCCACTATTTCCTTCATTGCAGCATAGCTTAAAGTGGAGTTCCACCCACTTTTACAACTCTTCAGCATCTCTCACTAAACTGTGCATTGTAAACAAATTGGATATTTTGACATTTTTTTTCTCAACACCTACTGTATATCTGCTGTATTCATTTTTCACTTCCTCCTCCCTGGCCGCAGCCCATCGCATCATTTCCTGTTTGCAATGCCTTCTGGGAAGGGGCGGCAACTTCCTCTGAAACTGCCGTTGCTATGGAAACCTGACCTGAAACCTATTACACTGCTTGTGCTGCACTGAGCATGTGCGAGATCTGCAAGGATGAGAGCCAGGAAGAAATACACACTGGCTTCAGATGCACACTTAAGATGGCCACGGCCTGCTGTAAGTTTATAAAATAACAAACTACTGCTATAAAACTAACAAAACAGACCTTAGTCTACAGACTAACTTTACTAGAATACATTAAGCTTGTGTATTATAGGGGTATTTTTATTTAAAAAGTATAATTTCGGCCGGAACAACACTTTAACTCAGAGCTACTGCGACAGCAGGGAAGGAGCGCATGCAAGGGGGTTTGAATCGTCTGGGAATGTCTTAGCAATGTCCCAGCAACAATGCAGGATGGGATGATGCCATTTTTGGGAGTTTTCCAGCCAGGGTTCGGGAGGTACATATATGGCCTACACCTATAACAAGGGCATTATTAAAAGCAGAATTAAACTCTCCTATCCTTTACAGCCAAAGAAGCTGCCATTTTTGTCTGTCTGCTATGCAGTTGCCATGGTGCTGCCCATGTGATCAGTTAGGGCACCAGCTGTGCAATCCATTCAGAGTGCAAAGTGGATGTACCAGTGACGTCACTTGCTGCAGAAATAGTGAAAATCTCCTAAATGGTGCATGTTTAGGAGATATTCCTTGTACCTACAGGTAGGTACAAGTCACCAAGCGGTGGTTCTTTACATTAACCACTTGCCAATCGCACTATACCCATATGAGGGCTACAGCGTGGGTGGCCAGTTCTGGGAGGCCATCATATGACAGCCTCTCGTGATCACAGGAGGACACTGATCACAGATTGACGTAAAGGGCCAATCAGCAGCTCTTTTCCAAGTGATCAGCTGTGTTCAATCACAGCTGATCATGGATGTAAATAGAAGCCGGTTATCGGCACTCCTTTCCTCCTGCTGTAAGAGAGCCAGTAACCGGCTTCTCTAAAAGGGACACGTACACTGATAATCAAGGCACGGATTATCAGTGTCCTGATTATCAGTGCAGTCCTTACAGTGCCCACCAGCGCTGCCAATCTGTACCGCACATCAGGGCAGCAGAAAAAATACCTGTTTACTAAAAAAAAAAAAAAAAAATATTAACAAACTATGAAAAAGTTTGTTTCCTCAAAATTTCTGGTCTTTTTTTTTGTTTGTTTAGCAAAAAAAAAAAAAAAATCAAAAACCCAGTGGTGATTAAATACCACCAAAAGAAAGCTCTATTTGTGTGACAAAAAAAATGATAAAAAATTTTGTTTGGGTAGTGTTGAATGACTGCGCAATTGTCATTCAAAGATAACGCCAAAAAAATATATTTCACCATAAACGGACTAATTTGTTGCCACCATCCCATGCAATAATATGTGAAAAAGGGTCCCCCAAGGAGGATTGGGATCTTAAGGGCAACTGAGTAATGGTACAAAACCAAATATTGATAACAAACTTAAATATTATAAAAAGCAAATATCTGCATAGAAATTGCAATTTGACTATTTAAGATCATCAAAATGTACAACAAATACAAATAAGTATTGTCTCCTAGATGGAAATTACGCCCGACGCGTTTCAGGAACTTGTCCTTTCCTCAGGGGCGGTTCATGTGGAAGACAATGTACATCGGGCGGCACAGTGGCGCAGTGGGTAGCACTTTCGCCTAGCAGTAAGAAGGGTCGCTGGTTCGAATCCCGACCACGACACTACCTGCCTGGAGTTTGCATGTTCTCCCTGTGTCTGCATGGGTTTCCTCCGGGTACTCCGGTTTCCTCCCACACTCCAAAGACATGCTGGTAGGTTAATTGGATCCTGTCTAAATCGGCCCTAGTATAGGTATGAATGTGAGTTAGGGACCTTAGATTGTAAGCTCCTTGAGGGTATAGGGACTGATGTGAATGTATAATATATATATATATGTAAAGCGCTGCGTAAATTGACGGCGCTATATAAGTACCTGAAATAAATAAATAAATAATAAAACATAACTCAACATTAAGAATCATATAAACAGAAAGCATGAAGTGAGCATCTTTAAGGGCAGGGGAGTGCAAGAAAATCATGATCTCAACACATGCAAGATTAACCCCACCTCCAAATATATATGTATAAAAATATAACCTGAAGAGAGAAGAAAATAGCTTCACTGCTGGGTACAACCTAACTTGAAATGAAGATGGAATCCAAAACAGAGATGAAAAACTCCTGATTAGCACCGCATAGTGATCACAACGCCAATAAGTTTAAGAAGTGGCTGTTAAGCGGTAGTCAAGCCAAAAAATATGGCTAGAGAATGGCCATAAATGAACAAATAAAGTTGTCAGAGTTCATGATGGACACCAATGCAGGTGCTAAAGGTGACAAATAAGTATAAATACTGTACTGAATTACTATAGTCACACAGAAAAACCCAAACGTGTGATGTGCGTCAATTAGTAGTAATGTATAAGACACAACCTTATGAAGAGAGAGAGATATATATATATTTTTTTTTTTTTTTTGGAGGTGGGGTTAATCTTGCATGTGTTGGGATCATGATTTTCTTGCACTCCCCTGCCCTTAACGATGCTCACTTCATGCATTCTGTTTATATGATTCTCAATGTTGACTTATGTTTTATTATTGATGTACATTGTCTTCCACAAAGAACCGCCCCTGAGGAAAGGACAAGTTCCTGAAACACGTTGGGCATAATTTCCATCTAGGAGACAATACTTATTTGTATTTGTTGTACATTCTGATGTTGTTCTTAAATAGTCAAATTGCAATTTCTATGCAGATATTGGCTTTTTATAACATTTAATAAATTACAATCTGTTATAAATCAATATTTGGTTTTTTACCATTACTCAGTTGCCCTTAAAATCCCAATCCTCCTTGTGGGACCCTTTCTCACTTGTCAAAGTGCGACAGCACTGAAGGGTGAAAATTGGCCTGGTCAGGAAGGCGGTAAAAGTGTCCAGTAAGCAAGTGGTTAAACGTAGGCCCCGTTCACATCTAGCGACTGCAGACAGTTGAGTTTTTAACTGCGCTTTTATGCCATGTTTTTTTTGAACAGCACCATTCATTTGAATGGGTTGCTCACTGTTCCAACACAAAAGCAGCTCTTTGGTGCATTCCTGGAATGCACAGTCTTAAGCGTTTCGCAAGTTTGGGCCGCCATTAACAATAATGGCACCCAAACGTGCATTTGCCCACGTTGCACATGCCGAACTTACACCTGAGCTACTTTTTTTGTATGATAGCAGAGGGCTGTCTACTCACTTAAACAGGATGACCTATGTAGCTCCTTTTTGGCATCAATCGTGTTATGCGTTATATAACGCAAAAGGCACCCAAACGCGGCTGTTCCCCGCGTTTGGGGTGCCATTAGGAAATGATAGCACCACAAATGTAGGCAGGCTTTCATAATGATGGCCTTCTGTAGGACAGCAGAATGAGAACATAATGACACCCCTCACCTGCCCAGCTCCATGGACATGTCAGTCAGGCTGCCCCCTGATCCTCCCAGGTCTCCGGCTCCTCTCCTGTCTGCGGCTCCTCCAGCTCCGGCGCAGCTCTTAGTGCGGAAGATCCTGGAGAGGCGAATCCTGAACGATCCCTTCCTCGCCGTCCCTTTCCTGGCGGAGGCCCCGGCCTGTCCGCTCTCCCCGTCCTCCTCTTCCTCCAGCCTCCGGGCTTCAGGTGCCTCCAGCACCAGCAGCGCATCGCTGGTCTCTTCACACGGGCAGCCGGCGCCCCGCAGCCCCAACGCTCCCAGCTGCAACTCCAAGCCTTCCTCCCCGGGGTGCGCACCTTTCCGGTGGCGGCACAGTTCAGCCGGCTGAGGAGCCCCCTCTGCAGGCACGGCTTTCTCCCCGGCCCCCGGTTCTATTGAAGCCTCCTCCTCCTCCTCCCCTCGGAGTGTATTCCGGAACACCATGAGCCTGGGTCGGGCGGCCTCTTCGCCTGTTTCCGCTCCGCAGCCCAGCAACCGGCTTAGCACCCGGTAGGACGCGGCCTCCTCTTCTGCCGCTGCCCCTCGCATATCCCCGGTAGTCTCACAGGCCTCGGCCCAAGCCTCGGCCTCTCCCAACTTCGCCCACCGAGCTCCAGCAGCTCCCTCATCGAAGCCCGTCCCTGTTTCCGATACCAAGCAGCCTCACTTCCGGCTAGGAGAATGACAGCTCCGGGACCCAATTCTGAGCAGCAGACGTTACGCTCCGCCCTCCAGTAGGTCACATGTTCCCGGAAGATCAAGCTAATGGAAAAGTGTCCAGCCTTAGGGTGCAGCCATATTATTGGAGGTTATCAAGATTTACTTCCATCCTGCGTAGGGTAACTGCACAGTACAGGTTTACTGGGTGCAGAAGTCGTAACACAACTTAACCACTTCAACCCCGGAAGGTTTATTCCCCTTCATCAATGTTGCCACTCTACCAGATTGAAATTTACTGACACAACACCCAACATTTACTGGCACAGCCACGTTTTTACTGGCATTTCAAAAAATTACGAAATGACAGTTTTAAGTGCAAATTTGAGTATTTAGGCTACAAACATACAATATGCAATTAGCAATATGATTTAAGGTGGATAATAAGGCAAAAAGCACATTTCTTATTTTATTTTCGATATAGTAAATAAGTAGCTCAGGGACAGGAGGGCAAGAATTTAGAATGGTCAGGCACACACACACATAAAATTGACTCTCACAGTGACACTGACAGCATTGTGCAGCAGCACAGATGACGATGACATCTCACTGGCACAACACGTCCCCTCCTGAGTCACAGTGACAGTCTCTCTCCAAGCCAAGTGGTCCCTCCAGTCCACTCCAGTCTAAACAGCACCGATGGTCCCGGTCCCAGCCTGCGTTGCTCCCGTACCACAGACACGAGGCTCTGGCCGCTCTGCTTGGCTCCATTGCACCATGACATCACACGACATGCTCAGGCACTGCCTCCGCCAGAGCCGCCCGATCACACTGTAGCAGGCACTTGTATGGTCTCAGCCGGCTCTGGACTAAGCCGAGCGTCACAGCCATATTTTTTACTGGCAACCTTTTACTTTTACTGGCAGGAGAACATTGCCTGTTTTTCACTGGCTACCAGTAAAAATACTGACGGTTGGCAACACTGCCCTTCATGACCAGGCCATTTTTTGCATTATGGCACTGCATTATTTTAAGTAACGATTGCGCAATCGTGTGATGCTGTACACAAATAAAATTTAGCTAATTTTTTACCTACAAATAGCTTAGCTCCCAACTGTCCCTGATTTTGAGGGACTGTCCCTGATTGGGAACAATGTCCCTCTTTCCTCCGTATTTGTCCCTCATTTTGGTTTGGTCTATATAGTTGTATATAAAATGCACTTTTTAACTTTCAAAAAGTGTTTTCCAGTGCTAAACCTTTCATCCAATTTCTAAATTGCTGCATTTGTAAATTTCAAAAGCCATTATAAAGGAGCAGTAGTGGTAAAAAAAAAGCCCTTGTGGGTTTAACTGACCTTTTTTTTGATTAATTCTCCTTTAAGGGGGTGTGGCAGGGGGCGTTTTCTATGCCTACATACGTATGCAAGTAGTTGCCCCTCATTCCCATCTCAAAATGTTGGGAGGTATGCAAATAGAGCTTTCCTTTGATGGTATTTGATTTCCTCTGCGGGTTTTTATTTTTTGTGCTATAAACAAAAAAAGACTGACAATTTAGAGAAAAATGTAAAAAGATCAAATTTCTTCATCAATTTAGGCCAATATGTATTCTGCTACATATTTTTGGTAAAAAATCCCAATAAGTGTATATTGATTGGTTTGTGCAAACGTTATAGTGTCTACAAACTATGGGATAGATTTTTGTAATGTTCATGTTTTATTTATTTTACAAGTAATGGCGGCGATCAGCGATATTGAGGCGGACAGATCTGACACCTAACTGACACTTTTTGGGAACCAGTGACAGTAATATAGCGATCAGTGCTTAAAAATATGCACAGTACTAATAACACTGGCAGGGAAGGGGTTAACATCATGGGTGATCAAAATGTTAAATGTGTTCCTAGGGAGTGCTTTCCAACAGTGTGGGGGGTTGCTTGTACTGTGGGAAGGCAGAGATCCATGTTTCTGCTTAGCAGAAACACAAGATCACTGCCTTCCCTTGTCACAGAATGGCAATCTGCCTTTTTTACAGCAGATCGCCGTTATCCCTGTGCCTCGAACAATCAGCGGGTCCCGGCGGACATCATGTTCGCCAGACCTGCTGATTGGCTCCTGCTGTGTCCAATCACAGGGGGAACGGGTCACCGGCAGTGTGTGTGCACGCCCCAGACCCGAAAGTGCAGAATCACATACCTGTATGTGATTCTGCGCAGAGGAGCCACCACCCCACAGTAAATGTACGTGGGACAGTCAGAAAAAGGTTAAACACAAAAAATATCCTTCAGGCCCATAGTGTTTATTTTAACATGTGTACAAAAACAGATAAACTGGCCAATATAGACCAGTGGTTAAAGTGGTGTTAAACCCAAAAACACAAATGCAAATATTGCAAATAAACCAAAAAACACAAATATTGTAGCTTACAAATCCTTAGATGCAGTGACTCCATTAGTTTTCTTATTCAGGCTATTTTTCCCTGTTTTCACCTGGTGATCCAGCCAGTAACACACTTCAGGGGTCATTTACTATAGCGCCGCGGTGCTAATTAGTGCTAATTACCGCAAATGCGGTAAAACGGTATTCACTATAGCTCTGGTGAAAAAATACTCCCAAAATTGAATATACTATAGCTCCCTGAAAACAAATAGTGCCCAAACCCTAATGCCGCGTACACATGATCGGACATTCCGACAAGGAAATCCTGTGATTTCTTTCCAACGGATGTTGGCTTAAACTTGTCTTGCATACACACGGTCGCACAAATGTTGTCGGAAATTCCGATTGTCAAGAACGCGCTGACGTACAACACATATGACGGCACTATAAAGAGCAAGTTCAATAGCCAGTGCGCCACCCTTTGGGCTCCTTCTGCTAATCTTGTGTTAGTAGAAGCTTGGTGAGAGACGATTCGCGCTTTTCAGTCTCGTGCTTTTCAGATCGTTACTGCTCTTCAGTTTGTGCTTGTGGGTTCGTATCTGGTTTTCAGTGCATGTAGTCAGTTCATATCTGGTTTTCAGTGCGTATTTTTATATTACGTATTTGATTCTCAGTGCGTTCTTGTCCGCTCGTTTCTGATTTTCAGCTCGCTCTTCTCAGGCCTTTCTGATTTTCAGTACGTTCTGTTAGTTCGTTCTGACCAGCCGACCATTTTGAAGCCATGTTGCGGGTACGTACTTATCGTAGAGTTTGTGCTGTGCGGGGTCTTGGTGTTGGGGTTCTTACTTTGACCCAAGCCCAATCCATGAACAGGGTGGGGAGGAGTTCATGGACCAAGAATTGGTTGCTCCAGCGTGACCAATTTTCTCATATAAGAGAAATATAATGAGTTGGGGTGATTGGCGCTACCTATGGATGAATTATGTTACAACCTGATTACTGGTATGTGTGGCCTTGCAATAGTGTTCAACCTCTTAGTGCACAAAATGAAAAGAAAAAATATAAAAATATATATAAAGTGACATGGTCTGTGACACATCTATCTCAAAGATAGTATTAAAAAAAACATATAGAACTCTCTAAGCAGTATCGTGTTACTGGTTCTCTGGTGATTTCCTGGTACTGATAGCCAGGATATGAGTCTTAATATAACCGTGTAAAAAAGAAAAGAAAAAACCCTTCAAGTTATAAGCCACATTCATAAAAGTAACACCTTATGTGTATCCAAATATAAATAAAAACAAAAGTAAAAATAACAAGAAAAGTAGGACCACATTAAGCGGACACACTATAATTCCGTGACTATACTTCCGTGACGGGTATAGGAAAGTTCATATATAAACGTGCAAAAAACAGTCCATGTACTGTGCAGGAAATGACGTAGCGTGCGACGGCACCACGCACGCTACGTCATTTCCGGGTTTACGAGCAGGTGGAACGCAGATGGAACGCAGTGCGGCACTGCTGTCTCCACTGTGTGTCTAGCGCTCGTTTTGTACTCAGAGGCTTTACTACCATTAGGAGCCTGCCACACCATGTACACAGCATAGTGGACGGCTTTTTGGATAAGTTTATACTAGCCTTGTCCGGGACTTTTTCTTAAATTTTATTTTTATTTGGCATCAAGTGATTTTATTTTTGCTGATGTTTTTTTAAATAAATTTTCAATGATTTACTACACCATGGGAGTCCACATCTCTTTCCTTTTATGAGGAACCAACTACAGATCATACTATAATCTACCTGAAGACAGAAGTCTACCATTGGTATCGCAATAACTATGGTGGAATGACTGCAGTGGTTGCACCTATATGCGTATTGCCCCTGTGGGGGTGAGTGGATTCGGTGAGTGGGGATCCTTGAGGGGGAGCACAGAGTCACTAGAGGATACTGCGAGCACCTAAGTTACCATTTGTGGTTTATGTCACATTGTTTGAAGAAAACTATATGCACAGTATATGGACTGTTTTTTGCACGTTTATATATGAACTTTCCTATACCCATCACGGAAGTATAGTCAGGGAAATTATAGTGTGTCCGCTTAATGCGGTCCTACCTTTCTTGTTATTTTTACTTTTGTTTTTATTTATATTTGGATACACATAAGGTGTTACTTTTATGAATGTGGCTTATAACTTGAAGGGTTTTTTCTTTTCTTTTTTAAATGGTTATATTAAGATTCATATCCTGGCTACCAGTACCAGGAAATCACCAGAGAACCAGTAACACGATACTGCTTAGAGGGTTCTATATGTTTTTTTTAATACTATCTTTGAGATAGATGTGTCACAGACCACGTATAGTTTTCACTTTATATATATTTTTATATTTTTTCTTTTCATTTTGTGCACTAAAAGGTTGAACACTATTGCAAGGCCACACATACACATACCCATAATCAGGTTGTAACATAATTCATCCATAGGTAGCGCCAATCACCCCAACTCACTATATTTCTCTTACCTGGAGACCCCTTAGGGGAGCTCTATTAGGGGAGGCTGCAGACCTATTGAGTATCCTAAGCGCAGTCATATATTATTTGTGTATGCCAATTCTCTCATATGCCTTTGTTGCGGGAGATCCGTGAGAATAATCCTGATGAATTTAGGAATTATCTCTGGATGACGGACCCCATTTTTCACCGTTTGTTGGCTTTGCTGTCCCCTTATATTACGAAGCAGGACACCTGCATGCGGCAAGCCATCACTCCTGAACAGAGGCTAGTCACCACCTTGCGGTACTTGGCGACAGGGAGAAGTCGGCAGGACATCAAGTTCTTGACTGGCATCTCCCCCAAGGCTCTGGGGATCATTATTCCAGAGACCTGTTCTGCCATCATACAGGTCCTGCAGAAGGACTATATTAAGGTAAGTTTTCTCCTTTAACATCACATTCTATGTATTTATGTTTGCTAATGTATTGTATTTCTTCCATCATTCCCTAATTACCATGATTGTAATATGCTGTGAATGTCCTCTTTATCCTCATGCATGCTGGAAGTTTTGAAAGTTCCTTTTTTGTCCTTAATGCATATTTGCCTTCACTAACCTCCCCAGCATGCTATCCTGGGTCCATACACACCTAGCCTAGTCACTTGACAATGTATTTTGTCAGCTCCATTGTAGTGCTTTACCATAAACACCCCCTAAAATGTGTACAAATGTTATTTGTGTACTTAAATTCAGGCAGAGTGCCAGAGGCTTTTTTCTGGGGTCCCAAAATCATTTGGAACCCTCCCTCCCCCCAACCACTAAGTCAGCGGATACCAATCCTCTAAAAAAAAAAAAAAAAAAAAAAAAAGCCGCACGTCACCTACAATCTGCCTCCATGGCACTCAATGTAATGACCGACCCCTCTCAGGTGACAGCCCATTTATAACTGAGGGCGGGGCCACATAATGACATCACCGGGTGACCCCGCCCCCTTTGACTCACGGGGACATCCCTATGGCTTCCCTGTAGCATCTAAGGGGGGCGGGGTCACTCTTTCTCGTCCTGTTTTCCTGCGGCCTGCCAGGTTGCGTGCTCGGATAAGGGTCTGGTATGGATTTTTAGGGGGACCCCACGCCATTTTTTAAAAACATTTTGGCGCAGGGTTGCCCTTAATATCCATACCGGTATAGATTTTGAGGGGGACCCCCATGCCATTTTTTTTTTTAATTTTGGCACGAGGCTTCCCTTAATATCCATACCAGACCTGAAGGGCCTGGTATTAAATTTGGGGAGACCCCCATGCATTTTTTTTTTAATTTTAGTTCTGGGTTCCCCTTAATATTCATACCAGTCCCAAAGGGCCTGGTAATGGACTGTGGGGGGAATCCCATGCCGTTTTTTTCAATGACTTTTATGTGTATTGCAGAGACCCAACAATTTATTAATAGCCGCAAGTACTTTTAAATGACTTTTTTTTCCTTTAGAAATGTCATTTTGCTCTTGGACTGTTGTAAACACGGGAAACATGCGGCACTTTACAGGCATACTATAGACACCCCCCAGGTACGAAATTTAAAGGAATATTTCACTTTTATTGTTTCACTTTAAGCATTAATAAAATCACTGCTCCCGAAAAAAATTGCCATTTTTAAAACTTTTTTTTGCATTGACCCAGGTCCCCAAACACTTTTTATGACAATAACTTGCATATTAACCTTTAAAATTAGCACTTTTGATTTCTCCCATAGACTTTTAAAGGGTGTTCTGCGGCTTTCAAATTTGCTTAACATAAAGCCCATCCCTAATGGAGATCACTAGAAAACAAAAAAAAGGAGATCTTGATAAAAAAAATATTTAAAAAAAAACACTATAAAAATAAAATCGAAATATTATTATGGAGATCTGATGAAAGTTTGTGAGAACTCTGTGTGAAT
Organism: Aquarana catesbeiana; assembly: GCF_042186555.1. Classification (NCBI taxonomy): domain Eukaryota; kingdom Metazoa; phylum Chordata; class Amphibia; order Anura; family Ranidae; genus Aquarana; species Aquarana catesbeiana. Next base: position 106,146,061 of record NC_133335.1, read on the forward strand.
ATGAGCAGCAAAACAACTTCATTATTCCAGCATTATAAAGAAGAAGAGAATGCGCTCAAGTAAAAGATTATTAAATTTACAGCGTGATGAATGTGCTATCTCCATTATGAACGCTAGTTTTACCAGACCGAGCGTTTCCGTCTCGTACTTGATTCAGAGCATGCATGGAATTTGGTGAGTCAGAATTGTGTACACATGCTCGGAATTTCCGTTAAATGATTTTGTTGTCGGAAAATTTGAGAATCAGCTGTCAAATTTTTGTTGTCGAAATTCCGACAAAAAATGTCCAATGGAGCCTACACACGGTCGGAATTTCTGACAACAAACTCCCATGGAACATTTGTTGTTGGAAATTCCAATCGCGTGTACGCGGCATAACTCTGCTAATATCTGGAGCAGTGCACATGGAAATAATGTTTGGAGCATGATATAATTGCCTAAATGGTACTGAAATATGCTGTATATTGTTTAAAGATAATCTGCTTTTAAACTGTGTGAAAAAATGGTTTCTACACTGAAATATCTTTAAAAGTCTGAGAAGAGATAAATTCGCCGTCTCTGTCCAACTAGGTGCCAGCACAACTGAGCATGCTCAGAACTGCAAACTACTCTCATTTTAACTCCCATGTTTTTTTTTACAGGGTGCTATTGTAAAAGCATATCTCCCAACTGTCCCTGATTTCAAGGGACTGTCCCTGATTTGGAGCAATCTCCCTCTGTCCCCCATTCCTCCTCATTTATCCCTTATTTTGGTCTGATCTATATAGATGTATATAAAATGTTTTTCCAGTGCTAAACTTTTCATCTGATTTCTAAATTGCTGCATTTGTAAATTCCAAAAGCCAATATAAAGAAATAGTACTGGTAAAAAATATCCATTTATTAGGGGGTCATAACAAAATAAAGAGGAGTGCAAAGCTGGAGAAACTGCTGAAATTGGTGAAGCCTTTGTACCCCAGGACACACATCAACTATTTGCCAGCCAAAATTGGTGGCCTGAGGTGTCCATATAATAGTGAGCACAATCCGGTCCAGGACTCCAAGAGATCAGGAACAGCAGCAGATGACATGTATGTCCCCAGACTGTGGTCATACAACAGCCTGCATCTATTGCCAGACCAGACTGAACCCAGGCCATCACTTTTTTGTCTTCCTTATATGCTTCCTTCCAGGCTGTGGTGTTGGAGGTGTGGCAGGAGGTGGAGGAGGAGGATAGTCCAACTCACACAGGTGTGTTTTGGGTGTGAGTTGGCCCCTCAACCCCTTATTTTGGGTGATGACCATAATTTCCTCACACAAGAGGCATTGGGTCTCCTGCATTTGCTGCATTTTGTATGCAGTCATGCATGCAAAGGCCTCTTGGAGAGTGGGGTTGGCTTTGAGGGCCTCATTAGCCTCCCTAATCAGCCTGAGCGCTGCCTCCTCCACGTTACTCCCCTTCCTGGTCCTTTTGGTTTGAAGGTGAAGGGGAGGGACCTGAGATTCTGTGAGGCTCCTACTGGGCACAGCCACCTCCTAGCTGCCACTTACCCCCGCCACCTCCTGGCTGCCACATTCCCCCGCCACCTCCTGGCTGCCATATTCCACAGCCTCCTCCTGGCTGAGGCTTTCCTGTGTATGAAAAAGGGACATAGTTTTAGTTTATTGTTCATCAATCACACTCAATTTTCAGCTCATGACTTTTGCAAATTGAATGTTAATAAATAGAAAAGACTATCATTCTGACCCCAGCATTTTTAATTCTTGTCACAAACCTTTTTGGCTACTACTGTCTATTAATATATCAAACACTTTATTAAAGCAGCAATTAGTGATCAATAATAATCATTTATTTTACGACATGAAATATGTTGAACAATGCTATACCTGGCTCAAGCTGGGCTCCTCCACTTTTTCCTGGCTGGAAGGCCCAGGGTATGCGTCGGAAGCCTCAGCTGGGGTGTAAAGAAAGCATGGAAGGTAGGGTTGAGAGGGATTCTCTGACTTCAGTCTGGTCTGCCAGAAAATGAAGTCTGTCATAGTACCACAGCCTGGGTACATAAATGTCATCTGCTGCAGCTCCTGATCTCATGGATTTCTGGACCTTAGTACGCTCACGATTATATGTCCTCCTCAGGCCACCAATTATTTTTATAAAATAGGTGATGTCTGAGGACACCAGGGACCCCACACCTCGTAAAGAAGGGGAAATCCCAAAACCACAAGCAGAGGATGAGGAGGGAGACCTTTATGAAGTGGGCGAAATAGTGACCACAACAGGTGAGTGTCTGAGACCACAGCTTCAGGTAATAAATGTATGCCTGCATATTTATAATACATGGTGTGTTTTTTTTTATTTTAGGTGATGTGGATGTTGTGGAAGAAGAATCTCATTTCACAAGTGAAAGTGCCCAGATCGTCATCGGGGAGATAATGGGGTGCAATCGTGATTTAGAAAAGATAAAGGAAAAATTATGTTCTTCATTTTTTGTTGAACATCATTGATGTTTTAGGCAGAATATAAAGCACACCAAAATTGTAAAGTTTTATTGTGTATTTTTGCTTTTAAAAACAAGTTTTAAAGTATTTTAAAAGCCAAATTTTGAAGATGCACGCGGGTGTGTCAACATGTGCTATCTGCCATCATGGGATATCAATGTATGCGTTTTGTGGGTGCAACCCCTTCCTCGCAACTGAAGTAGGTGAGAGGAAGGGGTTGCATCCCCAAAACACGTCCATTGATCAACCATGATGGGAGCTAGCACATGTTGACATTAGGCATGGGATCAGGAGGGAAATCCCCATTTTGAATCCCAATTTGTGTGCATTATCAAAATTTGGCTTTTACAGGGGTGACATAACCCCATCTGATGAAGGCAATATCAACACAGTTTGGACATACTAATGTCTGATATTGCCTTCACTTTGTCAAAGTTGAACTTTGTAAGTTCCTGAGTTGTGTATGTTCTGTTTGGAAACATGCCTGTTGAACCAAAAAAAGGCTATTTCTAATGTGATCAAAAAAAATGTTATACAACAAAGATGTTGGTTTGTTCAAAAACCCTTTTCTAACGCACATGTGAATGTGCTTTTGAGTAAAATGTTTTCTACTCAACAATGTGTGGCTTCTTATTTCAATGCTCAAAAGCAGTTTTTGTAGTAAGTTGGTGTTTACAGTGACAATGGGGGTTATTTACTCAAGGCAAATCCACTTTGCACTACTAGTGCACTTACATTGCAGTTTCAAGTGCACTTTTGCAGTGCACTTGGAGTGCAAAGTGGATTTTCCTTTAGTAAATAACTCCCACAGTGCTTTTTAATTTGCTACAATCACGCCATTTTCGTGACTACCAAAAAATCACAAAAGAAAGAAACACAAGCAGTAAATACAAGGAAATATCATTTCTGTTTATCCAAAATAAAATTATTTTTAAAATGTTTCTTGATTCTGTGGCATATCAATGGCCCCCCTTCCCGCAAAGTACTCCAGATATTTTTGTCTCACTTCGTGGGCGCTTTGGGGGGGCAAGCCAGGATGGCCAGCTTCAAGTGTCGACAGGGACGAAGGGTCAGAAAAGCCGGCCTTAGTCCCAACTGAAGCCACATAGTTTGTGGAATTTTTTCGAAGAAAATTGTGCATAATGCAGCAGGCAAGAACAATTTAGTTGAGTTTATATTCCGCCATGTGGATTGGTGTCAGAAATAGGCAGAACCGGCTGGCCATTATGCCGAATGTGTTCTCCACCACTCTTCTGCCGGTAATTAAAAACCCTCTGGTCTGGGGTGAGGGTCCTCATAGGAAATGGCCGCATAAGATGATCCCCCAGCGCAAATGCTTCATCTGCGACGAAGACCAACGGGAGTCCTTACAATTTTTTCTTCTGGAGGTGGCAAGCCCAAGCTGCCATTCTGGAGCCGTCGGTAAAACTATGCGTGGGCAATGACTCCACCATCCGACATCCGGCCATTTTTCCCCACGTCCACATACAGGAACTCATAGGTAGCCGACACCACCAACAACAACACAATACTATTAAACCCCTTGTAATTATAATAGTATGACCCCGAGTTGGGGGGTGGGACTATGTGGACGTGTTTCCCATCTGTTGCCCCTCTGCAGTTGGGAAAGTCCCACCGCTGGGCAAAGTGGGATGCCACAGTCTGCCATTCCTGTGGCATTGAAGGAAACTGGAGTCAAACAAGAAAAAACAAATTGTACTTTTGCACATAACATTGCAAGCAGATTAGACACAAACATTCTTGGCCAACATCAGTATAACATTTATTTAAGGAGTACTTAAAGACAAAAATATAAGGTCCACTTATCAGATTCCTCACCCCCTCTGAAGGCCCATTGTAAAAATTTTTTGGGGGGGGGGGGTGTTTTGGACTGGTAATCCTCTCCACTTCATTGAGAGCTGAATGTATAAATAATGTGTGTTTCTTTAGCCAGCCCCTCCTTACTTTACACTATTGGCAGCCCACTGGACAGGTAAGAATTGTCATAATACAAAAATATGAATACACACTGTCCTGATTGAAGCACATTTTTACATTATGCAATTACCTATCAAGATAATAGGAGGACAAAACTTTAAACAGTACCAATTGAAAGTATTCAGGCAGGACCTTTCACTACATGCTTTGGTGAATTCATCCATAAATATGACCAAAAAAGAGGTAGGTATAGTGTGTATGGGTTGGGCAAAGTCAGCAGATAGAGGATTGGTATCGGTTGACTTAGCAGTTGTGGGGAGGGAGGGTTTCAAATGATTTTGGGACCCCCAAAAAAATCCTCTTGCACTCTGCATGAATTTAAGCACACAAATAACATTTGTACACATTTTAGGGGGTGTTTAGGGTAAAGCACTACATGGAGCTGACAAAATACATTGTTAAGTGACTAGGCTAGGTGTGTATGGGCCCAGGAAAGCATGCTGGGGAGGTTAGTGAAGGCAAATATGCATGAAGGAAAAAAAGGAAGTTTAAAAAATTCAAGCATGCATGAGGATAAAGAGGAAGGGATAAAACTTACCTTAATATAGTCCTTCTGCAGGACCTGAATGATGGCAGAACAGGTCTCTAGAATAATGATCCCCAGAGCCTGGGGGGAGATGCCAGTCGAGAACTTGATGTTCTGCAGACTTCTCCCCATCGCCAAGTACCGCAACGTGGCGACTAGCCCCTGCTCAGGAGTGATGGCTTGCCGCATGCAGGTGTCCTGCCTGCTAATTTAAGGGGACAGCAAAGCCAACAAATGGTGAAAAATGGGGTTCGTCATCCGGAGATAATTCCTGAAATCATCAAGATTATTTTCACGGATCTCCCGCAACAAAGGCATATGAGAGAATTGGTCACGTTGTAGCAACCAATTCTCTGTCCATGAACTCCTCCCCACCCTGTTCATGGACTGGGCTTGGGTCAAAGCAAGAACCCCAACACCAAGCCCCCGCACAGCACAAACTCTACAATGAATTACTTAGAACCCCCAAACATTATATATATTTTTTTAGTAGAGTATCTGGAGAATGAAATGATGATCCTTGCAATATTTTATGTTACACTGCATTTGCACAAAGGTCTCTCAAACACATTTTTTTGGGGAAAAAAAGACACTTTCATGAATTAAAAAAAACTAATCAGTAAAATTAGCCCAATTTTTTTGTATAATGTAAAAGATGATTTTATGCTGAATAAATAGATACCTAACATGTCATGCTTTGAAATTGCCCACGCTCGCGGAATGGCGACAAACCACAGTATCTAAAAATCTCCATAGGCAACGCTTTAAATAAATGAACGTTGAAAAGGTTAAAGTTACAGAGGAGGTCTGCTACTAGAATTATTGCTCTTGCTCTGATAATTGCGGTGATACCTCAAATGTGTGATTTGAACACTGTTTACATATGCGGGCGTGACTTACGTGTGCGTTTTCTTTGCTGTGCGAGCTCGCGGGAACGGGGGCACTTTAACAAAATTTTTGTTCTTATTTATTTTTATTTTTTTTATTTATTTTTTAAAAAACAAACAATTTTTGATCACTTTTATTTCTGTCACAAGGAATGTAAATATCCCTTGTGACAGTAATAGGTGGTGACAGGTACTCTCTAGGGAGAGATCGGGGGTCTAAAAGACCCCATATCCCTCCTTTGCGATTAAAAGTATTCAGTTCGCCAAAAACGTTGATTCTGAATACTGTAATTTTTTTTAAATCGCCGCCATTGGCAGCCGAGTAAACCGGAAGTGACGTTGAAATTCCTTCTAGTCCACTCTAGCCAGGGAAAGTGCCGGATCATGGATCGGGTCTCCCGGTGGAACAGGAGGCCCGGGAAGAGCGGCGGAAGGTGGCTGGGAGGGGAGACTTCCCCTCTTGCTCCTTTGAGATAACAGCTAAGCAGCTTTTAGCCGCATCGGTTGTTATCCCTGAAGAGCCGACCGCCTGCTCTAAAACACGGTACCAGGATGATGCCTGCAGTTGCAGGCATCATCCTGGTATAACCCCTTAAAGCCAATGCTGCATATGTGCGTACGGTCGGCGCTAAGGGGATAAACAAGACATTGCATGGTAAAATGGGACAACGGGTCAGCCCAGTAGCTATCGCCTACAGCCGAACTTGTGCCAACAAACATTAAGACATGAAGGATTATGGCAAATATCATAATAATTCGACAACAAAGGGAAAAAGATTGTTCCTTATTGCATATGAAGAGAAGAGAGTATAGAAAGAATAAATAAAGGAAATGAAAATAAAAAGAGGGGAAAACAAAGAAAAGATAAGAAATGAGATTAAAGGGTTGGGGGAAAGGAGGCAGAGAGGGGGGAAGATCCGCTGGGAAAGCATGCGTAGGAAGAAGTACCAGGGATGGACCATCTTCAGGAGCCCTGAGTCAAGGCTAATGTGGGGATGGCCCTGTGGGATTCAAGAGCATATTAGTAAGAGTATCTGAGGAGGAGAAGCGGAGCCAAATAAACCATTATGCCGCGTACACACGATCGGAATTCTCATCGGAAAAAGCTATGATGGTTTTTCCGACGGAATTCCGCTCAAGCTTGTCTTGCATACACACAGTCACACCAAAGTCTGACCGTCCAGAATGCGGTGACGTACAACACGTACGATGGGACTAGAAAAGGTAAGTTCAATAGCCAGAGCGCCACCCTTTGGGCTCCTTCTGCTAATCTCGAGTTTATCTCGCGTTAGTAGAAGTTTGGTGAGAAACGATTCGCACTTTTCAGACTCGTGCTTATTCCAATCGTTTTACTGCTGTTCAGTTTGTGCTTGTGGGTATATAAATGTGGTTTTCAGTGCGTGTAGTCAGTTCGTATCTGTGTTCCAGCACGTTCCTTTCTGCTCGTTACTGATTTTCAGCTCGCTCTTCACAGGCCTTGCTGTTCTTCAATGCGTTCTGTTTAGTTCGTTTTGACCAGCCGACTGTTTTGAAGCCATGTTGTGGGTACGTGCTCGTCATAGAGTTCGTGCTGTGAGTGGGCTTGGTGTTGGGCTTCTAGCTTTGACCCAAGCCCAGTCCATGAACAGGGCGAGGAGGAGTTCATGGACCAAGAATTGGTTGCTCCAGCGTGACCAATTCTCTCATATGCCTTTGTTGCGGGAGATCCAGGAGAATAACCCTGATGATTTCAGGAATTACCGTATCTCCGGATGATGGACTCCATTTTTCACCGTCTGTTTGCTTTGCTGTCCCCTTATATCAGCAGGCAGGACACCTGCATGCGGCAAGCCATCACTCCTGAGCAGAGGCTAGTCGCCAGGTTGAGGTACTTGGTGACTGGGAGAAGCCTGCAGGACCTCAAGTTCTTGACAGGCATCTCCCCCCAGGCTCTGGCGATCATTATTCCAGAGACCTGTTCTGCCATCATTTAGATCCCGCAGAAGGACTATATTAAGGTAAGTTTTATCCTTTCCTCTTTATCCTCATGCATGCTTGAATTTTTTAAACTTCCTTTTTTTCCCAGGAATCTTTTTAGGATTTAAATTCTCCCTAGTACATCAATCAGGTTCTTCAGTCTTTGTTCAATCTCCTTGGTTTTTTCTTTGATAATGTCCAAATTACGACTACAAAACATGATTTCATGGATAATCCGTTGTGCACTGTCACTGGTGAAATGACTGGATTTTGGTACCACAAACTGAACATCACCTAAAATAAAAATACACACCATTTATTAAAAATATGCAGGCATACATCTATTACCTGAATCTGTGGTGTCTGACACTGACCTGTTGTGGTGCCAAATTCGAGCACTTCTTCCACCTCTCCTTCCTCTACATCCTGAGGTACCATAATACTCTGCTCCCCTTCTTCAGGAGGTGGGGGGTTCCTGGTGTCCTCCGACGGAGCGAGTCTTTTCTCCCCTATGAGAATGAAACAAAAGGTATACTTTCCTCACACAAGAGGCGTTGGGCCTCCTGCATTTGCTGCATTTTGTATGCAGTCATGCATGCAAAGGCCTCTTGGAGAGTGGGGTTGGCTTTGAGGGCCTCATTAGCCTCCCTAATCAGCCTGAGCGCTGCCTCCTCCACGTTACTCCCCTTCCTGGCCCTTTTGGTTTGAAGGTGAAGGGGAGGGACCTGAGATTCTGTGAGGCTCCTACTGGGCACAGCCACCTCCTAGCTGCCACTTACCCCCGCCACCTCCTGGCTGCCACATTCCCCCGCCACCTCCTGGCTGTCACATTCCACAGCCTCCTCCTGGCTGAGGCTTTCCTGTGTATGAAAAAGGGACATAGTTTTAGTTTATTGTTCATCAATCACACACAATTTTCAGCTCATGACTGTTGCAAATTGAATGTTAATAAATAGAAAAGACTATCATTCTGACCCCAGCATTTTTAATTCTTGTCACAAACCTTTTTGGCTACTACTGTCTATTAATATATCAAACACTTTATTAAAGCAGCAATTAGTGATCAATAATAACATCTATTTCACATCATTTATTTTACGACATGAAATATGTTGAACAATGCTATACCTGGCTCAAGCTGGGCTCCTCCACTTTTTCCTGGCTGGAAGGCCCAGGGTATGCGTCGGAAGCCTCAGCTGGGGTGTAAAGAAAGCATGGAAGGTAGGGTTGAGAGGGATTCTCTGACTTCAGTCTGGTCTGCCAAAAAATGAAGTCTGTCATAGTACCACAGCCTGGGTACATAAATGTCATCTGCTGCAGCTCCTGATCTCATGGATTTCTGGACCTTAGTACGCTCACGATTATATGTCCTCCTCAGGCCACCAATTATTTTTATAAAATAGGTAATGTCTGAGGACACCAGGGACCCCACACCTCGTAAAGAAGGGGAAATCCCAAAACCACAAGCAGAGGATGAGGAGGGAGACCTTTATGAAGTGGGCGAAATAGTGACCACAACAGGTGAGTGTCTGAGACCACAGCTTCAGGTAATAGATGTATGCCTGCATATTTATAATACTTGGTGTGTTTTTTTTTTTTTTATTTTAGGTGATGTGGATGTTGTGGAAGAAGAATCTCATTTCACAAGTGAAAGTGCCCAGATCCTCATCGGGGAGATAATGGGGTGCAATCGTGATTTAGAAAAGATAAAGGAAAAATGATGTTCTTCATTTTTTGTTGAACATCATTGATGTTTTAGGCAGAATATAAAGCACACCAAAATTGTAACGTTTTATTGTGTATTTTTGCTTTTAAAAACAAGTTTTAAAGTATTTTAAAAGTTAAATTTTGAAGATGCACGCGGGTGTGTCAACATGTGCTATCTGCCATCATGGGATATCAATGTACGTTTTGTGGGTGCAACCCCTTCCTCGCACAGGGCGAGGAGGAGTTCATGGACCAAGAATTGGTTGCTCCAGCGTGACCAATTCTCTCATATGCCTTTGTTGCGGGAGATCCAGGAGAATAACCCTGATGATTTCAGGAATTACCGTATCTCCGGATGATGGACTCCATTTTTCACCGTCTGTTTGCTTTGCTGTCCCCTTATATCAGCAGGCAGGACACCTGCATGCGGCAAGCCATCACTCCTGAGCAGAGGCTAGTCACCAGGTTGAGGTACTTGGTGACTGGGAGAAGCCTGCAGGACCTCAAGTTCTTGACAGGCATCTCCCCCCTGGCTCTGGCGATCATTATTCCAGAGACCTGTTCTGCCATCATTTAGGTTCCGCAGAAGGACTATATTAAGGTAAGTTTTATCCTTTCCTCTTTATCCTCATGCATGCTTGAATTTTTTAAACTTCCTTTTTTTCCCAGGAATCTTTTTAGGATTTAAATTCTCCCTAGTACATCAATCAGGTTCTTCAGTCTTTGTTCAATCTCCTTGGTTTTTTCTTTGATAATGTCCAAATTACGACTACAAAACATGATTTCATGGATAATCCGTTGTGCACTGTCACTGGTGAAATGACTGGATTTTGGTACCACAAACTGAACATCACCTAAAATAAAAATACACACCATTTATTAAACATATGCAGGCATACATCTATTACCTGAATCTGTGGTGTCTGACACTGACCTGTTGTGGTGCCAAATTCGAGCACTTCTTCCACCTCTCCTTCCTCTACATCCTGAGGTACCATAATACTCTGCTCCCCTTCTTCAGGAGGTGGGGGGTTCCTGGTGTCCTCAGACGGAGCGAGTCTTTTCTCCCCTATGAGAATGAAACAAAAGGTATACTTAGCACACAGATATTTGTGGACAGAAATATGAATGTGAAACATTGTTTGGAAGTGGTGTACAATTGTCTGTTTGGGCAGAGTTCCAAGTTGAAGACATGATTAATTGCCTTAACCAAGCTGGAATACTTATCTTTTTTGGACAAGTTTCACACATGGAGACACCCCAAGTATCCACTGGAGCACCTGTGTGGGTCATCCGAAAAAATCTGCGTTCAGATTTGTAAACAGCTGCTGAGTGTCCTCTCCTTACATTCCACTGAATCAAGTTTGCAATTCATTCTAGTTTCAAAAAAATCCTGACAACAATGTCCTAAACTTCTTTTTATACAAATTATCATGACCAAATGTAGTTAACCCTGTATCTGGAAAAAACATTGTATTTAGTTGGCAAACTAACGATGTTTCCCACGACCGATTACTGTGCCCACGAACATGAATTACCCACGAATTACCCACGAATATCATTTTAAACTGTACAACAGTAAAGAAAAGCACATGGAAGCAGCATGCAAGTAATAATAAGAATAGGAACACATGACAAGTACTTACTTTTTAGAAGCAGTTTCTTGACCCTTCTATACTGATCCTGCTCCCTTAATTTGAGGTCCGACCAGCGTTTCCTCAATTGCTCCTTGGATTGTCGTACCCCAAAATTCCGGCGCAGGCTCTTCACAACTTTAGTCATGGTCTTGGCCTTTCTCACATTTGGGTTTAGGTCCAGACTTCCCATCATAGTTGGCCCTCTTCAATATGTCAACCATCTCCACCATTTCTTCAAAGGACATATTTGAGGCCTTAAATCTCCTTCTCCTAGATCGGGCCGTTTCTTGCTCAGGGCTTTCCTCCTCATTACTGCTATTAAGCACCTACTGTGTCTCCACCATGTTCCTCTCCCACTGCAACGAAAAAGACACGGGGCGGGGAGTATTCTAGAAAGAACATCAGGGGCGGGCATAGTTTCACGCATGTGCAGTGTATATAAAGCGTAACACACGTGCATCGTATGTACGATCTGTGAGCGGAGGAAGGAGGAACGGAAGCGACGAACGTAACAACGAAGGTAACATTTTAATGTGGGACATGAGTGGCCTATACTGATTCTAGATTGAGGCCTATATTGGGATAAGATTAGGAGAGTTTAGCCTGATATTAGTGTTTTTGTCTTTTGTTTGGTCTTGCAGCAAAAATGAAACAATTGAAAGACCCAGACTTTCTCAGCGAATTCACAGACAGATACAGGGATATGCGCAATTTGTGGGAGGTGAAAAACCCCTTATATGGCAACAAACCAGCAAGGAAGACATCGATGGAGAAACTGTTGGAATCTGTGAAGACTCGGGTCCCCAACGCAGATATCGAGTTTGTGGATAAGAAAATTGGTAGCTTGAGAATCACGCATAGGAAGGAGTTGAAAGGGAGCAGCAAAGTGGGATTATTGCGGTGCCAAGAACACATTTGGAACAACTTCCTTATAAAAATATATTTCTTTATTATTATACAATTATTAAAAAAGACATATCAATGAGGTCATACAAGATTATTAAAGCCAATTTGAACAGACAATGAAAATTACACGTTTCAACCGTATTGGTCGATACCAAGGATGTTGAATAGTAAGCGATACAGTTGTTGTCCCTACTAGTTTCGCCAAAACATTGGCTTCATCAGGGGAATGAACAAATCATACAATAGGATAAAAGCACTAAAAGAGAAGAAAAATAGATATTAGTTATCAAACCAATTCTCCCATATTTTTACCAGCGAAGGATTATGCTACAGATAATTCCAATAATGTCCACCTAAAACAACCCCAACCTCACAACACCCCCATCCTCCAAGATAGGAAAGAGGGGGGAACAAATTACCCCAAATCTCCACAACCCAGACATACCATGCAATGCTGCCGGAACATCAAGCGGGTGCCACCAGGGCAAGAGGGGAGGTCGATCACACCCAACCTTAGTTTGGCTACTGAGGACTCCAAAGAGTGCCTATGGAATCTGGAATAGACAGATAAATTACTTAAGTAAATTGAAATATTTTATATTGTTGTTCATCCAAGTGGGCTACAAAGCCTCAATTACATACCATGGTTAAACAGAAAAGAAGCACAGTGAAAAGCGCTGGATCAATTGTGGTCAAAATTTGATGACGTTTGGACCGAGGATGTAGTAATGAGGCCAAAAAAGCTGAAACAATAATGAATAGACACTGGGAGCATTAACTAAATGCTAAAAAAATGTTATACCTGTGAGTATTTATATTATATGACGAGTTAAAAAGTGATTGCTGAAAATAAAGATGCTTACCATAAAAGGTACATACGTCTGGATTCACAATAGAGCGCACACAATTGGGGGTCCGTCATCAAAAGGACTCCGTCCTAAGTCCCCCAATGAGGAAAATCCCTCCCAGTGTTTTAATCAGCAAGCTATTCTAAATATAAATTAAATATATGTAATCAGCATATAGCCGTCCAGCGGAACGTAGCCAAAACAACAGCAAGGTAAATATGGTATTGAATGGAAGTTTTTACCTTTGTAGACCACAATCGAACAATAGCGCAAGTTCAGCAGCAAGTGAGTGTTACAGGTAAGTCGGCAGCCTTAAGAGTACTCCACGTAATTGGCCAATTAGGAATTGACCAATCAGGAGCGAACGAAAAAATGGCACCGGCACATGCGCAGCAACCGGAGCGAAGCGCCTACAATCCCCAGAATGCCCGGTGTCGTCCGAGTCAATGATGGTATATGTGACGATGGTAGTGGGACGTAATACGGGTAGGGGGCCTATCAGTGAATATGGGGAGGACAACAATAAAAGACTCCGCCTATTCAGCGGTAATACTGAGAAGGCCCGGGCCAGGGGGGGCGGGCTGACAAGAAATCAGCCCTTGGGCGTCCATGCAGCTAAAGGCTGTGGAAAAACCGAAATCCCCACAGACCCAGGGGCGATCCACCAATGCACCATCATCAGCAAAGCTGGCTGGGAAGGAAGACTGGGGCATAGAAGGAGGGCAAGGGAGTAGTGAAGGACAAAAAAGCAGCCCAGTAAATTAACCAGACCGCTAGATGGCGATCATCTGAACATGGTGTTCACGGAAAAAATGTGAGAAAAAGAAAAGAAAATTGTAGAGGCAAAAAAGGGAAACAAAAGATGATTTGATACAATATTGAACACATTTTGATGTTAAACAACACATTATTGATACATAGATCTTATGTTTTCCAGTGTTATATAAACAATAAAAAAAATGTATCAATGAGCTAAGAATACACTCAACACATGTATAGATCACATATTGACAGAAAGTTACCTTTAACACATATGGCATGAAAACATCACAAAACGTCTTTTCAAGAAAATTGTGAAATTAAAAAATTTAGCTGGCAGTGGGTATTGAGTGGGGAGAAGGATGAGAATAAGATGGAAACAAGATTGGAAACCTAATGAACAAGAATGTAGGTAACCAATGGGGAGACAAGAACAAGAGATGGTAAAGATCTAAATTATACTTAGTTTACAGAAAGGATTAGTCGAGAGGAACTCTCTCAGCTGATGGACTCACTTGCTATAAATTCTTACAACCTTAGCTTCACAATGGAATGTAGCTAATCAAAAATAAGTTTTTTGGACTTGCAGATACATGTGGGTGTGGACGGGGTTCTGCACTCATCTCTGTATCGCAAGTCCTCTGCTGGCAACACTATTTTACATGCCACTAGCGCACACCCTCAGTCGCTACTTGACAGTATTCCCTATAGTCAATTTCTAAGAAACTGTACAATGGACTCAGATTTCTACTTGGCAGCCCAGGATCTCTATGAAAGGCTCCTCCGGCGTGGATACAGTCATTCTTTGCTGAAGAGAGCCTTTAATAGAGTCACCAAACGAAACAGACATAATCTTATTCATTCAAATAAGCCAGCAGTATCAATAATGTGTTGTTTAACATCAAAATGTGTTCAATATTGTATCAAATCATCTTTTGTTTCCCTTTTTTTGCCTCTACAATTTTCTTTTCTTTTTCTCCCATTTTTTCCGCGAACACCATGTTCAGATGATCGCCATCTAGCGGTCTGGTTAATTTACTGGGCTGCTTTTTTGTCCTTCACTACTCCCTTGCCCTCCTTCTATGCCCCGGTCTTCCTTCCCAGCCAGCTTTGCTGATGATGGTGCATTGATGGATCGCCCCTGGGTCTGTTAGGATTTCGGTTTTTCCACAGCCTTTGGCTGCATGGACGCCCAAGGGCTGATTTTTTCTTGTCAGCCCGCCCCCCGGCCCGGGCCTTCTCAGTATTACCGCTGCGCACCACATCAGCCTCTTTTTTCATCCCTCATGAATAGGCGGAGTCTTTTATTGTTGTCCTCCCCATATTCACTGATAGGCCCCCTACCTGTATTACGTCCCACTACCATCTTCACTTATACCATCATTGATTCAGACGACACCGGGCATTCTGGGGATTGTAGGCGCTTCGCTCCGGTTGCTGCGCATGCGCCGGTGCCGTTTTTTCGTCCGCTCCTGATTGGTCAATTCCTAATTGGCCAGTTAGGTGGAGTACTCTTAAGGCTGCCGACTTACCTGTAACACTCACTTGCTGCTGAACTTGCGCTATTGTTTGATTGTGGTCTACAAAGGTAAAAACTTCCATTCAATACCATATTTACCTTGCTGTTGTTTTGGCTACGTTCCGCTGGACGGCTATATGCTGATTACATATATTTAATTTATATTTAGAATAGCTTGCTGATTAAAACACTGGGAGGGATTTTCCTCATTGGGGGGACTTAGGACGGAGTCCTTTTGATGACGGGCCCCCAATTGTGTGCGCTCTATTGTGAATTCAGACGTATGTACCTTTTATGGTAAGCATCTTTATTTTCAGCAATCACTTTTTAACTCAACGCCATATGATATAAATACTCACAGGTATAACATTTTTTAGCATTCAGTTATTGTTTCAGCTTTTTTGGCCTCATTACTACGTCCCCGGTCCAAACACCATCAAATTTTGACCACAATTTATCCAGCGCTTTTCCCTGTGCTTCTTTTCTGTTTAACCATGGTATGTAATTGAGGCTTTGTAGCCCACTTGGATGAACAACAATATAAAATATTTCAATTTACTTAAGTAATTTATATGTCTATTCCAGATTCCATAGGCACTCTTTGGAGTCCTCTGTAGCCAAACTAGGGTTGGGTGTGATCGACCTCCCCTCTTGCCCTGTTCCGGCAGCATTGCATGGTATGTCTGGGTTGTGGAGATTTTGGGTAATTTGTTCCCCCCTCTTTCCTATCTTGGAGGATGGGGGTGTTGTGAGGTTGGGGTTGTTTTAGGTGGACATTATTGGAATTATCTGTAGCATGATCCTTCGCTGGTAAAAATATGGGAGAATTGGTTTGATAACTAATATCTATTTTTCTTCTCTTTTCGTGCTTTTATCCTATTGTATGATTTGTTCATTCCCCTGATGAAGCCAATGTTTTGGCGAAACTAGTAGTGACAACAACTGTATCGCTTACTATTCAACATCCTTGGTATCAACCAATATGGTTGAAACGTGTAATTTTCATTGTCTGTTCAAATTGGCTTTAATAATCTTGTATGACCTCATTGATATGTCTTTTTTAATAATTGTATAATAATAAAGAAATATATTTTTATAAGGAAGTTGTTCCAAATGTGTTCTTGGCACCGCAATAATCCCACTTTGCTGCTCCCTTTCAACTCCTTCCTATGCGTGATTCTCAAGCTACCAATTTTCTTATCCACAAACTCGATATCTGCGTTGGGGACCCGAGTCTTCACAGATTCCAACAGTTTCTCCATCGATGTCTTCCTTGCTGGTTTGTTGCCATATAAGGGGTTTTTCACCTCCCACAAATTGCGCATATCCCTGTATCTGTCTGTGAATTCGCTGAGAAAGTCTGGGTCTTTCAATTGTTTCATTTTTGCTGCAAGACCAAACAAAAGACAAAAACACTAATATCAGGCTAAACTCTCCTAATCTTATCCCAATATAGGCCTCAATCTAGAATCAGTATAGGCCACTCATGTCCCACATTAAAATGTTACCTTCGTTGTTACGTTCGTCGCTTCCGTTCCTCCTTGGTTTGATAACTAATATCTATTTTTCTTCTCTTTTAGTGCTTTTATCCTATTGTATGATTTGTTCATTCCCCTGATGAAGCCAATGTTTTGGCGAAACTAGTAGGGACAACAACTGTATCGCTTACTATTCAACATCCTTGGTATCGACCAATGCGGTTGAAACGTGTAATTTTCATTGTCTGTTCAAATTAGCTTTAATAATCTTGTATGACCTCATACATATGTCTTTTTAATAATTGTATAATAATAAAGAAATATATTTTTATAAGGAAGTTGTTCCAAATGTGTTCTTGGCACCGCAATAATCCCACTTTGCTGCTCCCTTTCAACCATTTAGTTCGGGGATCAGGTGCCGTATCTACTAGGATATCCCATCCAAACAATCCTTTTGCATAGGAAGGAGGTTCAGAAGGTCCATAAGTCCATTAGGTCAGGAGCAGCAGCAGAAGACGTGTATGGACCCAGTCTGTGGTACTTCAACAAGATGCGGTTTTTATAAGACCAGATTGAAGCCAGGGAATCACTTTAGACTCTTCCGGCCCCCCTTCCATCCACCCTTCCCTCAACCCCAGCTGAGGCTTCCGAGGACCAACCTGGTCCTTCCATCCTGGAAGAAATTGATGAGCCCATATTTTTTGTGGGAAAATAATTGTTGATAACTAGATGTTATTATTGCTAACAAATGAATGATTTGCCAAAAAGTATTTTACATATCAATAGACAGTAGGGGCCAAAAATGATTGGGACAAGAAAGTGATTGTCTGGCTTCAGTCTGGTCTGACAGAAGACGCAGGCTGTTGTAGTACCACAGCCTGGGGACATATATGTCATCTGCTGCTGTTCATGATCTCTGGGAGGCCTGGACCAGATTGTACTCCCTTATATATGGACTTCTCAAGCTATTAACTTTTTTATCCACAAAGTTGATGTCTGCCCTGGGGGCCAAAGGCTTCGTAAATTCCAGCTGTTTCTCCAGCGTTGCCTTCCCTCTTTATTTTGTTATTATGAGCCAGAATATATAAAGATTTTTTTATATGAAAATACTTGCTTATGTGTTTTTCTTCAAATAGAACAGTTTTTTTGTGAGTAGGCAGGTACATTTCAAAAATACAATGTCAAGTTAAGAAGGGACACCAAGCAACCTCCTTGAGGTTTACAAATACAAGATAATAATAGTGTTGTGGAAACGTGACGTACAAAAAAAAATAAATATGGAGATGACTATAAAATAATAATAACCCATTCACTCATATTCCGTACCATATAAGGCTTATTTGTTTTGTATCTTTGATTAATAATTAATATGTAGGTAATATTGTTGCCTTAATCTCAAGATATTGAACTATTGGAGGCTGCGACCTCAAAGATTAACATATATGTATGCCTTTTGTTATTTTGTTGGAGCTATACCCTCTCTTGTACTTGAATAAAACTATAATTTGAAAAAATAAATAAATAAATAAATAAAATAATAATTAAAAAAAATCTGAGATCTGGCTTTAAAAACAAAAAAGATTAGTCATGAGATCACGAGAAATAATAAAGAAATAAGTTTGTGGGAACTCTGTGTTAATATGAGCAGCAAAACAACTTCATTCTTCTAGCATTATAAAGAAGAAGAGAATATGCTGCATTGAAAAATGAAAAAATTTGCAGTGTGACGAATGTGCCATCTCCATTACGCACGGTTGTTTTACCAGACTGAGCAGCTCCGTCTCGTACTTGATTCTGAGCATGCGTGTTTTTTTCGAGCATCAGAATTGCATACACATGAACGGAATTTCCAAAAGAAACTTTTATCCGTCAGAAAAATTGAGAACATGCTCTCAATCTTTTGCTGGCGGAAATTCAGCCAGCAAAAGTCCGATGAAGCATACACACAGTCGCATTTTCCGACCAAAAGCTCTCATCGGTCTTTTTGCTGGCCGAATTTTCGATCGTGTGTATATTTATCAAAGGTATTATTATCAAGTAGTAAGAAGAGCTGGCAAGACTGTAATCCTTGAAGTGTAGTTTATTGATACATCAGAGAGCGCTGTTACCTTTTTCTTTTCCATGTTGGATTATCCTTCCTTTCATGGCTGTCCTGGAGACCTCCACACTATCATTGCTATAAGCTACTGAGATACATTCATTCCTCCTCCTTAACCAGAGTGATATTGGAACACACAGATATGGATCGTTTGTTGAGCCAACATAGTGTGTATGAAAGACCTGACAGACTGTCCAAGATTTCACAGGTATATTCTAAAGACACTATGGTTTTGTCCTCAGATACTATGGGGGTCATTTACTATAGCGCTGAAAAATGATCCTGCAGTCCCAGAAAATAGCGCCCAAATAAGGCCAATTATGGTAAAAAATGGACAGTTTCCCCGGTGGGGCTTTAGACAGCAATATCTTGAAATCCAGAATAATAAAAAAATGTGTAACCAGTAAGTGCTTTTATTGAACCATGAACAATAGTAATGTTATAATTCAATTGGCATTACAACATAGAGCGCTGGCCAAGTAGTACAATACATATTCCACAATATAAAGTCGACACATCTTTACACAAAATTATATACAGTCATACATTTCCGGGCTGTTGACGGTATAAATCCCCGACGCGTTTCAACCTGTGTACGGTTATCATCAGGGGGATAGTTGGTTCTATAAAATACATTGAATATCTTCAAAATTTAAGAACATGTCATCATAAATCTCATTGTAAGGTTAAAAATGGTAGTATATTTACCGCTGAAAAGTAGAGGGAATAATCCTTTGGCCAGTAAAAACCGTAAATGGATCCGGGGGGCCCCCATATTCGCCCCTGTCTCCCCAGAGCGCATGAGTCCAGCCCATCAACAGCCCGGAAATGTATGACTGTATATAATTTTGTGTAAAGATGTGTCGACTTTATATTGTGGAATATGTATTGTACTACTTGGCCAGCGCTCTATGTTGTAATGCCAATTGAATTATAACATTACTATTGTTCATGGTTCAATAAAAGCACTTACTGGTTACACATTTTTTTATTATTCTGGATTTCAAGATATTGCTGTCTAAAGCCCCACCGGGGAAACTGTCCATTTTTTACCATTATTGTTTTGGGGTGTGCAGCGCATGCGTCTCTCCCACATGTGTTTTTCTCTTTATTACCGAATTTTGGGTGGTTAAACACCCCTCTCCCCTATGACACATGAGAGACATGGCAGGAGCTTTGTGTTGCTCATACGGCCCTTCTAACCCTCACATGTCTAAAACCTCTTTTGATACGATACACATTTTGGGGGTGACACTTTGTTTGCCTCTTGCGGAGGAAACGCCCCCCAAAATGGGGGAGTAGATCGTAACTGTATCTTTCCCCACCTCATGCATCAGGATAGATCTATTTTAGACTCCTGTACTGCAGTAGATCAGATGTTTAACTAACACCTGTTCTGTAAATATACATGTTAGGATCCAGGGTCAGTGAGCTACCACTCAGCTCCTGCATAAATTCAATGATTACCTCATCATCTACAATTTAGTGCCTACTGCATTTACATATGCACTTTAGATTATGGCCGTCATGGATCATGGTGGACCTCTGCCGCCCCTGTCGGCTTCATGGGGGTGAGTCCTGGTCTAATTGAAGGCTTCCCGGCAGGGTGAGAATGTGGGGGTGATCCAGGATCTGAGCTCTCCCCTCCATGCTCTGATTGACGGACGTTTGTATCCATCGTCCGCCGACGTGAGCTTCACTCTGCCGGCGGCATCCCTTGATCACCTCCGGATGAGCCGCGGCGAGGTGCGCATGTGCGAGTTACTTTGGCGTGTGCACGGCGCCGCAACATCTCGCGGTTTGCGGCGGAGTTGACGGCAGCTGCCGGGGTTTTTTTTTTTTTTTTTTTTTTTTTCCCGCCTACAGGGATGCCGGGGGAGCCACATGTGGGCTGCTCACTCTGGGGGGGAGGAGATCAGCACCTGTGCCTACTCAATTAATTGCCTACTTTAGGCATATATCCATGATCGGCTGCCTGTGAGTCTTACTATGACTCCACGCAGACCGTAATGGATGGCACTGCACAAATCCTTTTTTGGCTCCAGCTTTTTACCTTTTTTGCTTCATTGCAATTTGGTTCATACAAGTCAAACTTTACCATACTACATCAGCCACACTGTGGCACAAGGTAAATTATTATACTATACATATATTCCTACTCCTCTAATATCACAACACTACACTCATACTCCTATTCCTATAATCAGCTTAGATCTTTCACACATGTTTTTGATTGTTTCATTTGGTTTTATTCATTCACACACTTTTCTTTTTGACTTGTTTTTCACTTTTATTCCACCATGTGTTGGCTGACACTACACACTATTTCATTCACCTGGACATGGCACTGTAGTCAGCATTGTGCTGCCCATCCATCCAATTTTACTTTATCACTCAAAGGGTTTTTCATATTCCTAGTACCACATATCACTTCCCACTCACCTGTGTTTACACACCACACCACTCAAACAACCCTATAACTATACAACCATTTCTTTTATGGTTTTGCCACCTTCTATATAATTAATTACAATCATGAAACCTTAGGACACCAGATCAATATATATTGATCACTAGGATTGCAGTTAGCCCATACACTTTATACTCTTGCCAATGTGCTGAGAATCATTTTGACTTATTGGGTATTTGTCGCAGGTGCTGACTTCTCCTTCCCCTGGAGGGCGTCTATGTGGCTCCTTGCAAGCCCCTTGGGCTGGACTCATGCGCTCTGGGGAGACAGGGGCGAATATGGGGGCCCCCCGGATCCATTTACGGTTTTTACTGGCCAAAGGATTATTCCCTCTACTTTTCAGCGGTAAATATACTACCATTTTTAACCTTACAATGAGATTTATGATGACATGTTCTTAAATTTTGAAGATATTCAATGTATTTTATAGAACCAACTATCCCCCTGATGATGACCGTACACAGGTTGAAACGCGTCGGGGATTTATACCGTCAACAGCCCGGAAATGTATGACTGTATATAATTTTGTGTAAAGATGTGTCGACTTTATATTGTGGAATATGTATTGTACTACTTGGCCAGCGCTCTATGTTGTAATGCCAATTTAATTATAACATTACTATTGTTCATGGTTCAATAAAAGCACTTACTGGTTACACATTTTTTTATTATTCTGGATTTCAAGATATTGCTGTCTAAAGCCCCACCGGGGAAACTGTCCATTTTTTACCGTTATTGTTTTGGGGTGTGCAGCGCATGCATCTCTCCCACATGTGTTTTTCTCTTTATTATTAAATAAGGCCAATTAAGACTTCAACTCTCAGAAACTGAGCGCTAATGCAAATGGAAAGCAGCGATATTGCGGGCAAAAATGCCTGTCAGATCACATATGAGGGAATAGTGGAAGTCAATGGGGCTCGAACCTGCAAAATCCAAAGTTCTCAATGAAGGCTTATATGCAAGTTCTTTGCAATAAAAAGTGTATGGGGACCTGGGTCCTGCCCCAGGAGACATGTATCAATTGGAAAAAATGTTTTTAGAGCGGCCGTTTTTTCGGGAGCAGTGATTTTAATAATGCTTAAAGTGAAACAATAAAAATGAAAAATTCCTTTAAATATCGTGCCTGGGGGTGTCTATAGTATGCCTGTAAAGTAGCGCATCTTTCCCGTGTTTATTACTGTACCGCAGCAAAATGACATTTCTAAAGTAAAAAATTTCACTTAAAATTGCTTGCGGCTGTAATTTATTGCCGGTTGCCGGCAATATAGAATTGGAATCAAAGAAAAAAAACTGCATAGGTTCCCCCCACCAGTCCCTACCAGGCCCTTCGAGTCTGGTATGGATATTAAGGGGAACTCTACGTCAAAGTTAGAAAAAAAATGGGGTAGGGATCCCCCCAAAATCCATACCAGACCCTTCAGGTCTGGTATGGATATTAAGGGGAACCCTGTGCCAAAATTTAAAAAAGAATTGGCGCGGGGATCCCCCAAAATCCATACCAGACCCTTATCCGAACATGCAACCTGGCAGGCTGCAGGAAAAGAGGGGGGACGAGAGAGCGACCCCCCTCCTCCTGAACCGTACCAGGCCACATGCCCTCAACATGGGGAGGGTGCTTTTTGGGTCTCCCCCCCCAAAAAAATCCTTCTCCCCATGTTGATAAGGACAATGGCCTCATCCCCACAACCCTTGCCTGGTGGTTGTGGTGGTCTGCGGGCATCATCCGCCCCATCACAGCATCGGTGGAGGTTCAGCGGGAGTGGCGGAGGAGAAGGACCGGAGGACGGACTGGGGGAAGAAGAAGCCGGAGGAAGATGGACAAGACCGGAGGAAGAAGCAGAGGAAGATGGAGGAAGAAGCGGGGGGAAGAAGAAGCCGGAGGAAGATGAAGAAGCGGGGAAAGAAGAAGAGCTGAGCTATTTCAGATAAAGGAATTGTCAAAAACCGGCTATTGTCTTATGTCACATTTTACTTCTTTTTTTGGTGAATGTGTAGATGTACAATGTACCCGATACCCATTCACATGGGGGGGGGCGGGATCTGGGGGTCCCCTTATTAAAGGGGGCTTCCAGATTCCGATAGCCCATAAGCCCCCTGCCCGCAGACCCCCACAACCACTGGGCAGGGGTTGTGGGGATGAAGCTCTTGTTCCCATCAACATGGGGGGGCCCCAAAGCACCCTCCCTTTTTTGGCTGGCATTTTTTTATATTTTCAGTGGGGAAGCCGCTGACAGCTGAAGATTCATTGGTTGTTAAGGACGCGCAGCTGGCTTCCCGGCCCCCCGGTTAGCAACCAGCTATATACAGTGTAAAAACATAAAAAAAAAAAACGCAAAACACATCAAAAATCACATCACAAACACAACAGTTGCATTTCTGGTGCAGTTCCATTGAAATCTATCACTCGCAAATCGCATGAAAAAAGTCCACGACCATTTCCAAAAATGCACTGGCCGCAAAGCGCATAGATGTGAACTAGTACCATAGGAAACCATGTTAAATGGACTGTAGAGTGTTTCTGAAAACTGAAAAACGCACTAAAAAATGCATAGGTGTGAATCTAGGATCAGGGCCAGTTCACACTGGAGTGAGAGGAGAGGCTCTTTACAGGCACTATTTTTAGCACCTGTAAAGCACCTCCAGTGTGAAAGCAGCCTAAGATGTAAAACATCTTGCACTTCCCCAAAACCACCACCCCCAAAACTAATTAAAAAGAACAAAGAAAAGAGAAAAAAAACACAACAAACAAGCTCAATAATTTACTTTTATTTTGCCAGCAGAAACAAAATTATGTACATTCATTTACTAGCTTCAAAACATTTTCTACAGGATATATGGTGCTACATTTAGCAAAACAGTTTGCAGTTGGGTTGTAAGGGCCCTGCTCATAGGAGCTTAAATCTAAAATTTGTATAAACATTAGAGTGGACGCAGCTTTACTTTCAGTGTATAACGGGCAACACCTCACATTTTTATCTGCAAGAATTTAGAAACATACTTAACAGTCATTATTCTTACAAAGCATTCCAACATAATATTAAAAAAGCCACATGTTCAAAATATAACACCCGCCACCACCCCACAAATCCACATACATACATTGGTGAATATGTTCTGCTGGAAGCTGCATTTCTGTGTATATGATTAAGCAATGAGATCAGAGTAAAAGGTCAGCACATGCTCCCAAACCATGTTTGCATGATCAGACAGGAATAATACACACAAGATTGACAACATGGCCACATAAACCCACTTTTGATAGAAGAAATGCACAAGAATTTCAGCAAACAGACCCTAGTTGGGCGTTTGTCAATAGACACAATATCATTCCTTCGCCCCCACAAATCACAGCAAAAAACCTGGCCTTCTCAGGCCAAACGAACCCCCCCTACTGCAGCCCTTTATATAAGAGAGGTTGTATTGTTAGCACACTGACACACGCCCAATAGTAGTACATGCCCACCAGTATCTTTCACTCTTTATCTTCGTGTATTTCTAAAGTGATTGCACCTGATGGGCAGAAACACATAATACCAGAGGCGTAACTAAAACCTTCAGGGCCCCGATGCAAGAAACCATAAAGGGCCCCCCCCGGGCTTGGGCCCTCCCCTCCAAGCCCAGAGCCCTTCCCACTGATCCTAGGACCCTTTACTTCCGTTGCGGAGCCCTTTATCACGTTCCCACGGTGGATCCTAACACAGGTGTTTAAAACTGGTGGCCCTCCAGCTGTTGCAAAACTACAAGCCCCATGAGGCATTGCAAGGCTGACAGTTACAAGCATGACTCTCACAGGCAGAGGCATGATGGGACTTGCAGTTCTGCCACAGCTGGAGGGCAACCAGTTTGAGACCCTTGTTTTAACATGTTCTGCAGCATGCCCCCTTCATGCCATCTTGGCCCCCCACAGTGGTGGAACACCAGGGTCCAGTCAAAAGTTTGCAACCCTGGTAGTTCCGCCAGTGATGTCAGTAGGGCTGTGAATAGTGTCACTCAGTAGGACAGCGGACGTGCTAAATAGGGCCCCTTCCCCCGCTCTCCATCCTGAAAGCTTAGCCCACAGCAGCCAGCAGGAGGGGGGAAGCCAGCATTGCTGCGGGGGAAGGGGGGAACTGGGGAACATAAAGGGGCAGCAGGAAACAAGTAACCTGGATACAAGGCCGGTGTAATGTTTTTTATCTACACAGGCAAAGGTGCACTTTGCCACTCCCCCCGCCACCACCATTCTTCCACTAAATCCGACACACACAGTAACACACCTCCTCTATTTCTTTATCATTAGTGTGGCGCTATGGCCCCTAAATGTGACCACAACCCCATTTCAATTAGAAATAAATATACCATATAATGTTTTGGTAACCAAAATCCCCAGTGCTGTAAACATTTATATAGTGTTAAACCAAAGTAATAATCTTATATCATATAAAAATGTGGGGTATTGTGACCAAATTCCCTGTGCTGTAAACATGATTGTCCCCCCAAAAAAATATTTGCATATAATTAATAAATAAAATAAAATGTATAAAACTGATGGTTAATAAAATCAACTCAAATGCATAACGTTCTATACACATAAATAGTTAATACAGTTCATAAAAGTGCTGGGATTTGAAATCATGATTCCAGGGCTGCAAGCATATCCAAATAAAGTGTGACTGCTCCAAAAATCTTTAAAACACTCTTTGTTATTTAAATCAGTGTCCCAATAAATAACAACAAATATTTCAGTCCTTAATGAAGCTTTAGCCACACCATCCAATGTTGTACTTCACCACAGTGCTCCAGCCAGTGTCCAAAATAGAAGCTCACCTTAAAATCAAGCCTATAATTACATACAGGTCTGATAGCGCTTTAGGAACAATAATAGTGGATCCTCCCCCAAGCAGTGTTCTCCGTTAGTCCACAGGATGCACCAATCCACCAATCATAAGAAGTAAATAAGACTCCATAGCGTAATACTGCTTTAAATTAAAACAATTTATTTCAGCAGTAAACACTCACATTTAAATTGCACTCAAATGAGTGTAGCAGCTCATTAAAACAGCCTCCAGCAGCGTGTCTCCCGATCGTAATCCATCTATGGCATATAATGTGCAGGTTACCAGACGGGAGCGGCCTCAGGGCACGTTGCAATTCTCTTACCTTAAGCCAGCAGCAGGAACAGCTTGGAGGCAGAAGCAGGAGCCGGAGTCAGGGGCGGGGAGTGCCTGGAGCAGAGCTAGGAGGCTGAACTGGCGATCCTAGCTGACTAAATATATGACAGTAATTCCGCGCTTAGGAATATAGAGACAAGGAAAGACTGCTGCCCCCCTATAAATGAAAATCACCTAGGTGAAATCATAAATGTAAAAGAGTTTTGAACAGGGGAATTGGCGCTGTCCGGCTATATGTGCATAAATGGTGATTCATACAAGTGCAAAAAAATAAAAAATAAAAAATGCGTGTAAAAAGTATTAATAATATTGTGCGTGTAACAAATGTATTGCAAGAGCTGAGGTATATCAAGTGCAAACAAAACACCTGACAGGTGTGATGTAATAAAGTGCAACGTGCTCCTAAAATATATGTGAATATGCTATTATCTCGATATATACCAAACATCTATCTGTGTATAGGGGAATGTGCCCACAAATGCAATCTACAAACAATTATGGCAATCAAAACAGTATTTAGCAATACAAGCAAACAGTTTTAGCAATAAAAATAAAAATAGAAATAAAAGTAGAGATCCCCAACATATGTGCATAAAAAGTCCAAAATTGAAAAAAAACGAGAAAAGACAAAAGCTTATGGAAAGTAAGTGTCCAAAATCAAAGTCCTAAAAGTGTGTCATTCTGGTGAGGAAAACGTGGTCTCAGCATTAACTGATGTTGTCCCTGTCCTTCACTGCACCCCCACTCGTGCTTACACTCACCGGACTGCCTAACCCCTGCAGGGGTAAAAGGCATATGTAGAAAATCCTGCGATGGCGAATCCAGGAAGTGATCCTCCATCCGGGGGTATTTTATCCTTCTCTGATGTAGTAGTATCCCCAATAACAAGCATCCATATGAAGTGAGGAAAGAAAAAACTTCATAGCGAGGAGGGAGATGGGCGGAGCCTAGCGGAGCAGACATGCATTGTTAGAGCTCCGCACCGCTGAGGAGAGAAGAGAAGGACAAAGCGGAGCCTGCAGGCTCAAAAGGTATTCATTTGAACCTTTTTGCCCCAGGGAACAAACTGTGAAAGTTTGGACAGGAAATATGGTACTGGGAGGAAACCGTGGCAGAAATAAAAATCACCTCACAAAGAGCTCACAGGCACTCACTGCAACTAAAGCAGCTCCAGTCACCTCACAAGATACAGCATCAGGGCGCTCTCACAGACAGAAAATGTCACAGCAAGACTCTCCATTTGAGTCAGATACAGAACAAATCCTCTCACAAACTTCTCCACAAGCCTCCTCAGCATCCCCAGTAATATTATTACAATTTGAAAAGATGCTTCATAAGGCTTTAAAACAAATCTCAGACCAAATAACAAAAAGCCTAACCAAAGAAATAAGAGAGCTGGGAAACCGCACCACAGCCCTAGAAATAAAAATGGATGAAATTGAAATTACAACCCAAGTAAATATAACAGAATTGGAACAATTAAAAGAAGAGAATTTAATACTTCAAACTAAGCTTGAAGATTACGAAAATAGAGCCAGACGTTCAAACTTGCGCATAAGGGGAATACCTGAAACTGTGACAGACCTGCAATCTACTATTACTGCTCTATTACAAGAACTAAAGCCAGATATCCCTATTGAACGTTTAGAACTGGACAGAGTACACAGAGCCCTCACAGCCAAAAAGAAAGATGGACCCCCACGTGATATAATCACAAAATTTCATTATTACAGAACGAAAGAACAAATACTAATTGCTGCAAGAGAAAAAAAGGAACTTAATTTTCAAGGACACAATTATCAAATTTTTGCTGACCTATCCCAACTTACTATTACTAAAAGACGATCCATGAAACCCCAACTAATGGAACTGCAATGCCACAACATTATGTATCAATGGGGCTTCCCCTTTTCAGTCAGATTTAACTACCAAGGTACAATTTACAGAAGCAGATCAGCAGATGAACTACAACAAACACTTTTAAAATTAAATCTGACAGAACCCACAAGCAGCAACTCTCCCACACGCAGAAGAATGGCATCATCTTCACCTTCAGGCAGCACTCAGAAAATTTCAGAACAAAATGGGAATCATCATTCTCACAAAAGAGGCCGTTATGCCACATCATCCATGGATCAAGAAGATTCAATGGACTGACATCCTAATTCCTGATATCTCTTCATTTATTATACTAAGAGATGGTTCTCTATAAAAAACCTGTATTTATAACTGAATGTAACTGCATTCTGATAGTTACACACTGTGTGGGATCATGTTACATTCCAGTTATATTTCTTATTACTTCTGATTCATATAGCCTTAGAATATATAAGTGAAATAAGGAAATTCTTGTTCAGTTATATATTA
The DNA here is from genome assembly GCF_042186555.1 of Aquarana catesbeiana. NCBI lineage: Eukaryota > Metazoa > Chordata > Amphibia > Anura > Ranidae > Aquarana > Aquarana catesbeiana. The sequence goes on from NC_133335.1 coordinate 106,174,845, forward strand.
TCAGGTAATAACAATAGATTTATTACTTTTTAGGACAAATATGTTCAATAATCCAGAAGTAATGGAAGCTTTTTCTTTCTTTTCTTAAAACAAATATATTATTACCTAACTAGTTCCTAGAATTATGTTTTTGTTTATTCTAATCTGAAGCAATACAACCTCAATTTTGTGAGTTAACATATCTAAACAGTTACATATGAATAAAATATGTAATTGTTTACTCTAAAAGGGTTAAAATCCCAAAATAATTCAAACTATCTTCATCAATACCAAAGTTATTAACAGTACCTTTCTAACTGAATTATTTAGCCTAGGGCAAGACTAACCATATACAACCACCCTGGAATAAAAAATTTCAACAAAAACTATATTCTGCACTCCAATTAATGAAACATCATTTTGATGTCTTTTGACATAGCACTTCTCTCCTGTAAGCGGAAGATCCGTGTACCCCCATTAGCCCTCCTCATTCTCCCAACCATATTATGTGGGAGTGTGACGAAGGCACTTATTCCCCTGAGAGAGATATTTATTCTCTTTCACGGGTAAATTGTGATTACTTGCAAAAAATAATTTATACAATGTATCATCTAATCTCATATGTTTTTTGTTTACTCTTTACTCCAGAATTCACTGGTTTCTTTTCTATCTATTCATCTCTTCAGTCCACACAGGTTGATCTGCGCAGTCAGCTCTGCATAACAAAAAGTAAGTCAAAACTATTTGATCTGTTGCCATGGCACCACTGAATATACTTTCCCTGAATGTTCAGGGAATAAATGTCCCTCAAAAAAGGACCAAAGCCTTCCGTACTTTCCATAACAAGAAGGCTCACATAGTATGCCTCCAAGAAACACACTTCACCAAAGATTCTACTCCAAAATATATTTCTCCTTTTTATCAACAAATTTACACGGCTTCTGCCTGTACCAAGCAAAGGGGAACTCTAATTGCATTTCACTGATCCACACCATTCACCTTATCATCAGAAATTAAAGACCCAGAAGGTAGATACCTGATACTCATGGGTTATATAATGGATACAGCAATCACGGTGATTTCCTACTACGCTCCTAACAAACAACCTACACCATTCCTCTCACATATATTACAAGTGATTAATACACACAAAATAGGAACAGTGATAATGTGTGGGGATTCGAACCAGGTCCTCCTCCCATTTCTAGATAAATCACCTTTTACACCATCCAAAATAACCTCTAGATTACCTTTTTCTCAACTTTTTTCCAAATACAATCTGGTAGATTCGTGGAGAGAAAGTAACCCAATGAAAAAGAAATTCACTTATTTCTCGCACCCTCATCAAACCTTCACCAGAATAGATCATATTTTTCTAACAATAGGAATGATACCAGAAATTATTGCATCAGATATAATTCCGATTCCGTGGTCTGACCATAATGCAGTATACACTACTATAGCCTCAGCCATACCAAAAACGCATGACCCAACGTGGTACTTACCGGACATAATGCTCAAACACCCACTACATCAGATGGCCATTGAACAAGCTTTAAAGGAATACATATCAATTAATAATACAACAGACATCTCCCCAATAACACTGTGGGAAGCTCATAAGCCTGTCTTGCGTGGTACAATACAAAGACAAATGGCACTATTTAAACGGGAACGCAAAAATCTAGCAAAAAAACTAGAACTCAATTTTAATGCAGCCTACATATCATTTCAAGATAATCCATCTCAGAGTACAAAATCTCATCTGGAAAAATCTAGATTGGAATACGATCTATTTCTCACTGAGTCAGTTGATAAATCCCTCAAACGCTCCAAACACAATTTCTACATGAATACAAACAAACCAGGTACATATTTGGCTCGGGCATTAAATTCAACTAACAAATCTTTCAAACCAATACGTTTGAAATTATCAAAAAATGTTTACACTTGTAATCCAGTTAAAATAGTCCATAAATTTCACTCACATCTCGCAACTTTATACAAGACAAACAGTGAATTTAATCCTACAGAGGCTGAATCCTTCTTCTCAAAAATAACCTTACCTGAGTTATCTCAGAATCAAAAAAGCAGTTTGGATGAGCCTATAACTATAGATGAAGTTGCTAACGCCATAAAAGACCTAAAACTTAACAAAAGACCAGGCCCAGATGGCTACTCGGCTTTATACTATAAAACATTCTCAAAAATACTCTCTCCCATTCTCACTGAAACTTTTAACAAACTTCTAGATGGACATTCTTTTCGACAAGAAACACTAATGGCAATTGTTTGTATGATTCCAAAACCCCTTTCTGATGATACTTCCTGTGTGAATTATCGGCCTATCTCTCTGTTAAACCTCGATATTAAATTATTAGCAAAAATAATAGCAAAACGCCTCAATAGCATTATAGGAAAATTAATACATAGAGATCAAGTAGGCTTCATGCCAAATAGACAGGCAGGCGATAATATACGCAGGGCAGTGTTATTGGCACATATTGCTAAAAAACGGAAAATCCCTTTATGTTTTCTATCTCTCGATATTAAGAGGGCATTTGACACAGTATCCTGGCAATATATGCAATATTTATTACAAAAATGGGGTTTTGGACCCTACTTTTTAAAATGGATCAAAGCATTATATAATAAACCCAAAGCCTATATAAAATATGCTGGATACAAATCTGAAGCCTTTAATATCGAAAGAGGTACCCGACAGGGTTGCCCATTATCTCCCTTATTATTTGCCCTTATACTCGAACCCATGGCCCAATACATCAGAACAAACCAAACTATAACTGGCATTGAAGTAGGAGGTATTACACACAAATTATGTATATTTGCAGACGATATATTACTTTTTCTATCATCACCACAGGTCTCTGGTCCTAACTTAATACCAGCTCTTGATGGATTTGCAGCCCTATCCGGCCTTATGATTAATCCTAAGAAATGCCTAGTGCTTAATATTTCACTCACAAACATGGAATTGTTCCCGGCTAGGGCTGCACTCCCATTCACATGGGCAGAAAAATCAATCCCATATCTTGGAATTCATTTAACAGCATCTCATTCTGACTTATTCTCAACCAATTATCCTCCTGTATTAAGACAGATCACAAATCTAATAAAACAATGGTCGCAACTTCCTTTATCCTGGATAGGGAAGATTAATGCAATCAAAATGACTATTCTACCCAAATTGCTTTATCTATTCAGAGTCCTCCCTATTCCAATTCCTTCCTATTTTTTGAGAATAGTACAAAAAAGAGCAACTTCGTTTATATGGGGCTCTTCTAAACCACGTATACCTATACACACACTACATCTTCCCAAAAATAAAGGAGGCCTGGGATACCCTAATTTTACTAACTACTACAGAGCAGCACATTTGGCCAGTCTGTCCAAATACCATGCAAAACAGGAAATCCCATTATGGGTATTTATAGAGGCTTCAGAAAATGACCCTCTATTAATATCAAATTTATTATGGCTTGATCCTAAAGACCGCTTTAAAATTCATAATCCCATAACTAAACACTTCTTATCTCTCTGGGATAAACTAAAAACCAAATATCAGTTACAATCTCCACACAATCCTCTCCTTTCTTTTATCAGAAATCCGGCCTTTTATCCGGCATGGATCTACCCAAATTCTTTTAAAGCTTGGACAACATCAGGCATTCAGACACTAAATGACTTCATAGCATCTAAATCATTCCTTTCATTCCCATCGCTTAGAGAAAAATATGATCTACCAAACTCTGAGATATTTAGATATCTCCAAATCAAAAATTTCTATACACCATTCCTAAAGGGGGATACACCATTATCCCAATTATCCATTTTTGAATCAATCTGTACAAAAGATCCATTTGCTAAAGGTACAATTTCATCACTTTATAATCAATTATATGGAGTAGCAAATCTTAATAGACCCTCTTACGTTCAGAGGTGGGAGGAGGACCTGGGACGAACTTTAGAAGACACGGACTGGTCTAACATATGGCTCACATCTAAGTCATCTTCACCCAACATCTTAGCACTGGAGACAAGTTATAAAGTCCTAACTCGCTGGTACCTTGCACCCGCTAGAGTGGCAAAATATTCACCTAATACCTCAGCTCTTTGTTTTCGAGGATGCCAGGAAATAGGCACATATTTACACATATGGTGGACGTGCCCAGTAATCCAAACCTTCTGGAAGGAAGTCTTCGTGATTGCATCTAAAATATTTAAAAAAAATAATACAACCAGATCCATATTTAACTTTACTTAATCTAAAACCGGAATGGTTAACACTCTCTCAATTCAAACTTATGATTCAACTAATAACGGCTGCAAAACAAACAGTGGCCAAGGCATGGAAATCTCCTACATTGGTACTAGCAGAAACAATTCACAGAATGAATAATACAATGTCCCATGCTAAGATGGTAGCCATCGATCAAAATCAAATTCCAAAATTTGAAAAACTTTGGCATCCTTGGATAAAACAACAGTTCCTGTTAAACTTCAATGACTCTGTCCTGTTGCCATGGTAACAGATTAAATGACTTACAGAGACACCCATTCTAAGGCTTCAAAGAGAACTAAAAAGAATAATAAACTGACGAGCGGGACAACCTTGTGGACCATACCTCTACCTTTCAACCCTTTTTCTTCTTTCTCTTTCCTTTTCTCCACCTTACGATTAAAGCTCATTATCAGAATTTATTTGACCTATATACACTCTACTTGTAAACAATATGTATAGTAGGTATAAATCATTTAAATACCTACAAAAGTAACTAAGGAAATGATATATATCTTTAATTTAGGTTTACGTGAACCCAATGTTTAATATTTGAAATTTCATGATATTTACCTATATAAACCCTACTGTAAAACAATGAGCTTACTTTATAGATCCTTGTAAACTTACTTTATGTATCTTTATAACATTGTATACTCAATAAACTTCTTTTGACAAGAAAAAACTTCATAGCGTGAATCCGAAAAAAAACTGATCCGAAAAACTGCGTCTCTCTGCTTGAGCTTGTGTTGTTCCGGTTTCCAGCTGGTGGGCGGTGGAACGCACGCCACACTACGCTGCCCAACAGCTGTGAACCGGCTATTGGAGCATTGTCAGCTCCGGTGTTTTAACACTGTTTTAACCATTTTTACCATATTTGATATGGGCTTTTATTAATAAACTCCATTTTTTTGGGATTCACGCTATGAAGTTTTTTCTTTCCTCACTTCATATGGATGCTTGTTATTGGGTATACTACTACATCAGAGAAGGATAAAATACCCCCGGACGGAGGATCACTTCCTGGATTCGCCATCGCAGGATTTTCTACATATGCCTTTTACCCCTGCAGGGGTTAGGCAGTCCGGTGAGTGTAAGCACGAGTGGGGGTGCAGTGAAGGACGGGGACAACATCAGTTAATGCTGAGACCACGTTTTCCTCACCAGAAGGACACACTTTTAGGACTTTGATTTTGGACACTTACTTTCCATAAGCTTTTGTCTTTTCTCATTTTTTTCAATTTTGGACTTTTTATGCACATATGTTGGGGATCTCTACTTTTATTTCTATTTTTATTTTTATTGCTAAAACTGTTTGCTTGTATTGCTAAATACTGTTTTGATTGCCATAATTGTTTGTAGATTGCATTTGTGGGCACATTCCCCTATACACAGATAGATGTTTGGTATATATCGAGATAATAGCATATTCACATATATTTTAGGAGCACGTTGCACTTTATTACATCACACCTGTCAGGTGTTTTGTTTGCACTTGATATACCCCAGCTCTTGCAATACATTTGTTACACGCACAATATTATTAATACTTTTTACACGCATTTTTTATTTTTTTTGCACTTGTATGAATCACCATTTATGCACATATAGCCGGACAGCGCCAATTCCCCTGTTCAAAACTCTTTTAGATCCTAGCTGACTGCTGCTTACATCGCATCGTGGCTCATGTCATGTCTCCCGGAAACACTTAGCACCAGGCTGGACAGGACGGGTAGCAGATAGCAGGAGTTTCAGCGGCTGCAGGAGCTAAGAGGAAATGGAGGGGATCGCTTCTTCTCTATGCCGCCTGTCCTATCCAAGTTTAGACAAATGTGACAGGAGTGCCGCACGGGCCCCCTGTAGCATGGGGCCGGGTCGCAGTTGCGACTCCTGTGACCCCTATAGTTACGCCACTGCATAATACTATTTGCAACAGTGTTAGCCCTTGGCTATGTGCATCAAATCTCCAACTACAGGCCAAAGATCGAAGTCGATTTGCATGCACATAAACAAAGCAACAGTTTTCTAAACATATGTACCTGTGCAGTGTAAACTCTACAATTTTAAATATCCAAGTCCCTGGGCATGAGTAGTGCTAACAAACATTAACAGCAGTCCCTGGCTGCAATGAGCTTCCAATATAAAGTCCAAAACTAACTTTCTTACATTAGAGACTATTTAGACAGGAGACAAATAAAATGCCAGCATATTTTTGGATTGTAGTGAGAAACCCACACAGGGAGAACATATAAACTTCAACACAAGCATTAGGATGTTGGGGAATTGAACCAGCAACCCCAGTGCTGCTAGACAGAATTGCTACCCGCTTAGCCAGCAGGCAGCCTCACACATGTTCTCTACATCTCTGTGGTGTGAACCAGCCCTAAGTCCATAGCCAAGCAATATACAATATATTGGCCTAAGTGTTGGGACGCCTGCCTTTAAACGCACATGAACTGTAATGGCATCCCAGTCTTAGTCCGTAGGGTTCAAAATTCATTTGGCTCACCCTTTGCAGCTATAAGAGCTTCAACTCTTCTGGGAAGGCTGTCCACAAGGTTTAGGAGTGTGTCGATGGGAATGTTTGACCATTCTTTCAAGTGCATTTGTGCGGTCAGGCACTGATGTTGGATGAGAAGGCCTGGCTTGAGTCCTGACCTCAACCTGATAGAACACCTTTTGGCTGAATTAGAGCAGCCAGGCCTTCTCATCCAACATTAGTGCCTGGCCTCACAAATGCACTTCTGGAAGAATAGTCAAACATTTCCATAGACAAACTAAACCTTATGGACAGCTTTCCTAGCCTTCCCAGAATCTGTTTTAGTTGCAAAGGGTGGGCCAAATCAATTTTAAACCCTACGGACTAAGACTGGGCTGGCCATTAAAGTTCATGTGTGTGTAAAGGCAGTCATCCCAATACTTTTGATTGGATAGTTATGGATGTGTTGTTGGACAGTTTCCAGAAACAGACATGTATCTCCAAATCCCTAGTATTGGATAAAAGGAGGAAGATTAGGAGAGAGACACTGCTCCCGTAAAAATAATGGGATTTTAATTGGAGATTTAAGCGTCTGTTACCAAGGTAAGCACATATACACCAGAATATGGTTTAAGAAAGTATTACATTTATTTATAACAAAGCAGATAAAAAAATCATCACATAGTCATTAAGCATTTAGACCATGAATGGAAACTCAGTATATGAAACAAAATGCTTGGATATGCAGAGGAGCCGACATGTTTCGCAGATTCCTGCTTCTTTAAGGCACTGCATGCATCTCTAGTTTCATCTGGGTTACATAAAACATGAAATAAATATAATAACAGTTAATCAATATTAGGTTTTACACAATAGAAAAATGCATAGCATAATAATGTTAATAGCAAATGCTTACCTAGCTTGTAGTTCTAAAAGATTTACTGAACGATTTAGACATCTCATTGTGCAAAAGATCAGCCGTCGGAAGCACCGCCCACAGCAAATTCCTGGTGGAAGCCAGATCCTATGGTCAGTGAGGATATTGGATCGTGTTAATTGCCAGCGATTGAGTAGTAAGTAACAGTGGTCTATGGATTAAAGATATATATCTATATCTATCTATCTATCTATCTATCTATCTATCTATCTATCTATCTATCTATCTATCTATCTATCTATCTATATAGATATATCTATATCTATTGTATATATACTCACAGTAAATGCTTCATATTTAACTAATGAATCATTGTTAAATTCTATCAGAGAATAGGGAGCCTAAATGGCTCAATATGTACCCCGTATAGATCTCAATAAAAAAGGGAAGTATATTAGCTTTTTGGACATGGCCATCTAGATACCCATGATATTAAATTATGCCATCATATCATGATGACAAAAACTCCCATAAATGCAATTATGATATATACATCGGGAATAGTGAGGCTTAGCTTTAAAACATTTTTATATATATGTATATTTTTACATTAATGGGCAAGTTTATTTTATTTTATTTGTCATTTGTTAAAAGGTGGACAGCAGTCCAGAGGGGGATTAAACGCCTAACACTACCATATAAGGTTTACAATAGTTCTTGAATTTAAATTTAATTTATGCTGGTGTGAATAGATTAGATAATAGTAGTCACTACAGGTATTCAAGACTGGATATAAATTTATTAAGCCAGTCATTGCCTACAGCTGTTAACATGATAGATATATGTGAAACAAAAGTAAACCCAGAGTTGCACTAATATTATATTAGCATGGCTCAGAGATAGATAGAACGGGGCCCATATTCTTTGATGAGGTATAGTCCAACAAAAAGCAAATAATGCTCCTATTGCTAAAAGGTGCCCTCATTACTGCTGCAGCTAAAGTCCTGCAGCTGAAATCCCACCAAGATTAGTGATCCTTACCTGTCCTGAAAACGGTTGGAATATGAAGCATCTCAGGGTCCCGATCAATGCACAGGTGCCTAGAACATGCACCGTGCTTAATAACATGTACTTATTTAATTTAAGTGTGATGTTTATTAAATATATTTGATATTGGGTATAAATTAAAATTCTCTCCCCATCCCCCCCTTTTTTTTAATTGATTTTTTGTAAATGACTTTTTGTATACTAGACAATAAGAAGGGCACGCTTTTATATGTGTGTCTTCTTTATGTTATTAGTTGATCTACGTTCGTATATGCATACTCTTGCAATTATGTATATACTGTAGTGGATTTCTTTCTTTATGCTAAATCACGTTGATATATTTACTGGATGATTGCGGCATCGAGTGCTCTCTGATTGGCCGTCTAACCTCCCACGGTGATTGGTTATGAGTAGGGATGAGCTTCGTGTTCGAGTTGAACCCATGTTCGACTCGAACATCGTGTGTTTGGCCATTCGCCGAATTACGAACGATATGGGTAGTTCGCGCCAAATTCGAATTTGGCGCATCATGGCAAATAATTCACTGCTGCATCGCAGTGCATTGCTGGCTGATGATTGGCCAAGCATGCACTATGGCCAATCACAGCGCCGTCTGTACAGAGAGCCGTAATTGGCCAAAGCCAGGGTGGCTTTGGCCAATTATGGCTTAGGGGGTTTAGTACACGTCCCACACTATATAAGGCCGCCTGCACGGCAGGCCCTGTGTAGTGTGTTCCGGCGTTGAGAGAGAGATAGACAGAGAGATAGTGTCATTTGATTTAAGTTAGATAGAGTAGGCAGGCGAGTCAGTTAACTGCACTTACAGTGTATTGTGTATATATATATATATATATATACAACCTAGGTGTTGTATATATGTATATATCATAGTTGCCAACATTGTAAAAAAAAAAAGTGGGACAACACTTTTGTGGCTGTAGGCGGAGCCGTACAATAATTAGGGGGCGGGGCATTCGTTTGTAGGTGTGGCTTAGGAAAAATATACAAGTGCGGCATGCAAATCGCGCCGCAGCAAAAAATGGGCGTGGTTTACGCGACATAGTGGGCGTGACTTAAATGGGCATGGCTCAAGAGGGTGTGGTTAGAGTCTGAGATGAATGAGGGATGGAGAGGGAGAGGGATGGAGAGGGAGAGAGGGGGAGAGGGGGAGAGGGATTAGAGGGGGAGAGGGATTAGAGGGGGAGAGGGGGAGAGGGATTAGAGGGGGAGAGGGATTAGAGGGGGAGAGGGAAATGACGGGACAGCAGCCCCAGATCCTACACAATAAAAATATGTGTATTCTAGAAAGTTTAACAATCAGCAGATAAAGATACTCCAAACACCTGGTGTTAGCACTTCAATCATCCCGGCACCGTGGTTGTTATGGTGTCAGGATGATTGAAGTGCATTATTTCTATTATTACATTGTAATATAAAATGAAATCATTCATCTCACCATAATGCAGAATCAGTGGGATCCCTGAGCGTGTCACTAGCCACGTCGTCTGCCACCAGCCGTCCGTCCTTGCGTCAGATGTCCCAGCAGAGTCCGTCCTTGCATCAGGTGCCCCCAGCGGAGCCCCCCTTACATCAGATGTCCCCAGCAGACCCCCCCTCACACCAGGAGTCTCCAGCAGGGCCCCCCTCACATCAGGTGTCCCCGGCGGAGCTCCCCCTCACATCAGAAGTCCCCGGCGTTGCTCCCCCTCACATCAGAAGTCCCTGGCGGAGCTCCCCCTCACATCAGGTGTCCCCAGCGGAGCTCCCCCTCACATCAGGAGTCCCCGGCGGAGCTCCCCCTCACATCAGGTGTCCCCGGAGGAGCTCCCCTCACATCAAGAGTCCCCGGCGGAGCCCCGCCTCACATTAGGTGTCCCCGGCAGAGCTCCCCCTCACATCAGGAGTCCCCGGTGGAGCTCCCCCTCACATCAGGAGTCCCCGGTGGTGCCCCCCTCACATCAGGAGTCCCCGGCAGAGCTCCCCCTCACATCTGGTGTCCCCCGGGGAGCTCCCCCTCAAAGCAGGTGTCCCCGGCGGAGCCCCCCTCACATCAGGTGTCCCCAGTGGAGCTCCCCCTCACATCAGCTGTCCCCAGCAGAGCTCCCCCTCACATCAGGTGTCCCCAGTGGAGCTCCCCCTCACATCAGGTGTCCCCAGCGGAGCCCCCCTCACATCAGGTGTCCTCAGCGGAGCTCCCACTCACATCAGGTGTCCCCAGTGGAGCCCCCCTCACATCAGGTGTCCCTAGTGGACCCCCCCTCACATCAGGTGTCCCCAGTGGAGCCCCCTTGCATCAGGTGTCCCCAGTGGAGCCCCCCTTGCATCAGGTGTTCCCAGGGGAGCCCCCCTTGCATCAGGTGTGTGTCCCCAGTGGAGCCCCCCTCACATCAGGAGTCCCACAGCGGTGCGCCCCCCCTACCTCAGAGGTGTCCTAGTAGTGTCTGCAGCCTGGCTAGAACCCCCGCCCCTTTCCATATCAGACAGGAAGTCGGCTGGGGGGGCTAGACGGAGCTCCTGCGTCGCCGCCCACCCTCTGCCCCGTTCCGCCTCACCCTGCCTACCCCCCCGCCCCGCTGCCAGTCTGAAATAGAAAGGGGCGGGGGGTAGGCGGGGTGAGGTGGAGCGGGTCGGAGGGTGGGCGGCGACGCAGGAGCTCCGTCTAGCCCCCCCAGCCGTCTTCCTGAACTTCATCAAAATGGCGGCCGGCGGAGACATTGTCTCCGCCGGCCGCGGACCTCTAGCGGCGGCGAATCGTGAAGAACCGGATTTCTCGGGACATTTCCCGGAACACCAGAAATCCGGGACAGTTGGCAACTATGATATATATACACTGTATTGAGTTTAGCTAGATCCGTTCCTGTTATTCTCTTCCTACTGACAGGTGTTTTTACAGTATTTACCTGAAGAAAATTGCTGGTGTTCTTCTGATCCTATTAGTCCTATAAGCTACAGTATTTACAGTTAGTGTAGTGCGTCGTCTGCACAGTGTGCACCTAAAGCTACCTGAAGAAAATTAGTGGTGTTCTTCTGATCCTATTAGTACAGTACCACAGGCAGCTGCAGTATTTACAAGTTAGTGTAGTGCGTCCTCTGCACAGTGTGCACCTAAAGCTACCTGAAGAAAATTAGTGGTGTTCTTCTGATCCTATTAGTACAGTACCACAGGCAGCTGCAGTATTTATAAGTTAGTGTAGTGCGTCCTCTGCACAATGTGCACCTAAAGCTACCTGAAGAAAATTAGTGGTGTTCTTCTGATCCTATTAGTACAGTACCGCAGGCAGCTGCAGTATTTACAAGAGAAAATTAAATACGCTGCGCTAAAGGTGTAAATACAATAATGTTAATAGTGTACATAAATAATAATCCTAACAAAATAATAATAATAAGGTAGTATGACGTAGTACTATCGCTACGTACTTATACTACTAACATGGTATGCTAAAAGTGCTATAGAGTGGTATTGTTAAATCAGTGCAAAATATGCATATAAATCAACAAATACCACTGTAACATCAGTGCAAAATATATAAATCAACAAATATCAATATACATAATAAACTTAATCAATAGACATAAGTGCCATGTGCAGTTAATCTACAGCAGTAGATATAATATGTGCAGTATTAAAAAAAAGTGCCAAGTGCCACACAATGGTGAAATATACAATATCAAAAGTTATGCTGAGTGATCCATGTTCAATAATATGGATGTTTGAAAAATGTCCATAAAAATCCAGCATGCTCCAAATATTTTTGTGCTTAAAAGACCATGCTCCAGTGTACATCCAGTGACCCCCCAGGGAAAGCCGCTCACCTGAGAGCGTGTGACTCAGCTGTCAAACTAAGTCAAAACACGCTTTGCAGCCATCCCATGGCTCAGTGATGGTATCCAGGTGCACAGCATAGGCAGTAGTTCCACAAATATAGGAGAATGAGAAGAGAAGACTGGATGGTGTAATAACATTTTAAAAGTTTTATTGAAATAAAAACATTCCCCACGATGGGATACTCACAAGTTCAGGGTGCGTAAGTGCACCAACCTAGCAATAGCCTCCAAGTATCAAGTGTCAGATGAGGTAAAGTGTGCGTCGCATCACAACGAGAGAGATAGCTCCATGCTCCGTCCTGGCCCCTCCCCTACGTGTGTTCGACACAGGGTCACGTGTCTTCATCAGGGGGATATGATTGGACGGGCGCTCAGCCACTTAAATATACTCCTCGCGGCCATATTGTCATAGACCGCGGACACTCTAGTGTTAGGTTCCATATACTAAACAACGCTGCATGAAACAGCAGCCTTTTGGAGAACTGATAGGAAATAGCTTTTCATCCAACAAAAAGGCAGTTTAAACATGATTTCTAAAATCGCCATGAGACGAGAATTATGATAAAAATGTCCAGAAACAATTTTATTCAGGACGGAGACCGATGTTCAGCACACTTTACCGCAAATATATATAAAATAATTTATTACAGTATAAACAACGAATTTTGATTAACTAATAGAAATACAATAAAATATTCTAATGATTAACTTCATAATAATTCATTCAAAATAGGACATTAATTAATTCAGAATAGGACATTTCTGTATACCACTTGATATCATAACAGTCACGTACGGTAGTGTATAGAAATTATAGTAAGCCCTACAGATATACAATCAAATAAATATGTCCTACATAAATAATGGTAGTGCAATCCAAGAGGAACACCCCATATTGAAAGACCCCTAGTGAGCTCTATAGTGGTGCATGGTATATGAGACGTGTTCTACGCAGGCAGCTAGGTGTCTCTTTATTCTTGAGGCAACATATCATTGTGGCTCGCAAGGTTTTTCTTTACCTATCCTATTAATTTCATATACTTGTTATTAGCCCTATGGATCTTTTTGCCTTCTTTGAAAATAGGGAATTAGACCTGGAGGGTCTATTCTCTGATTCCAGTACAAAAGAAAATGATATTACACATTTGTTTAAGAAATTGGGAGAATATATGGATAAGAAGAGTAATATTTGGTGGGATCAATCCACCATGGGGAAGTATTTAAAGGACAATATGATCCCTAGGAAACTGAGATGGGATTTACCCATTAATGATGGTTTATTGGGGGAAGAGGACTGTGACAGACCTAGCAGAGAGAGAGACTTTTGGAGGGGACTGAATGCTAGCCTCTTGCCGATCGATCGTGGGCCCTGGCATTTGGGGGAACGGTGCTCTTTGTGAGCTGTATGCCTGGGGACCCTTGAGGTGGTATTACTGTGGATTCGGGTCCTGGTCCCCCCAGGACACACAGACTCTGGGGACCCTGGATTTGCCATATTAGAAATAGTGGCTGATTCATAATGCTGGGACAAATACTGTTAGGAGATGCTGATGTCAATTCCAGCCACCTGTCTGTCTGTTGCCTGCTAGAATGTGTATTGTAAATAAGTCTCTAGTATGGGATCTAAGAGTCATTAGATCCCCATTGTTGTTTGTGTTAATTACCTCTGCTATTGTGATAATGTTGATTGGGTTTTCTGAGCTACAAGACGGCCAGTCTGCCCTAAAGGTCATGTCTGAGTCATCTAGGCTGTCTAAAGGGATTAGTTAATTAGCCCATGTTAATTAGGTTTCTGGTCACAGGTGTATGTTCAGAGTAATATGAGCAGGAGGTATACACCTCCTCTTTTACTGTATAAAAGAGCCTGTATTTTTCAATAAGAGAGATTCCTGGTTGAACTTACATACAGCCTGCCTGGTGTTTGTTCTGAGCTACACAACTGGATTAGAACGGCACATAGCTGTAGTTCTAGTCCCGGAGCATCGGATGACCGAACCATCAGATGTTGCAATCTGCAATCTGATTCTATAGCTGCAGAGGAGTGTCGGGAGAGTGGAACCGAGCGAGCAGGGGCTCGTTACAAGGACATTGATGAGTGGTATGCCTTCTTTGAAGGGAAAGTGAGAGAGGTTATGGATTTTTTGATTAAGAGGAAACAGCGCAAATTGAAATTATTGGAGGTTCAGATTAAAGAGATTAGGGATAAAATCAACCCATTTAAAGACACGCCCGTATATGTTAAGCTTATGGGTGAACTTCAGAAGAGTATGCAGAAGAAACATTTGGAGGTTAAAAGTATTAAGAAAAAGAAATATTTTAGGGATCTTGAAGAATACCAGAAAAAGCAGGTCTATCACTGGCACTCCACGGTAATGGCCAATAGTGGTGGGAACCCCCATGAACACACTGTGGTAGATCCCAACACCGGTGTGAAGACACCACAAACACACAAGCAACACCAACATCCACAACAAGATATAAAACAGCCATATAGGGGGCACCCCCCATATCAATATGAAGGGAAATATTTGAGTATACCTCAAGGGCAACCCCCCAGAAGACCCTATTATGAACATCAAGATAACTATGGATCTTATGGGAATGTTAATCGACCCTCACAGTATGGTCCGCCACCAAACTATGGAAATCGGAACCCTGGAGTATCACAATATCGGGGAGGTGGAAATAGGGGCCATCAAGGGATCAACCAATATGGGAGGGGTTACCACTATAACAATCCCCAGTATAGGGGTAGGCAGCATTATGACCAGAATTCACATGGTCGCCTATTGCAACAAGGTTACCAATATGGAACACCTCACAGGGGGGGACCGCGTCCACCGTATACAGGCCCCCAGCAAGCAGAATACCACCCCATGTTGAAGAGGATTCCCAAGAGAATGGGGCATATTATTCGCCTAAACCCCAAAGGGTTAGATATGAAGACCACCCCAAGATGAGTATGGGGTGCCTGTCTATAATAGTTACCAACCTCTACAGGATGATGATGACCACTATCGGAATGGATCTTTTTTAGGGAAAGGTCGGGTGGAATCCACCCATGGAGTAAGAAACCTAGAAAAAGAGGAAGAAGAGCAGGACAAAGGATACAGCAAAAAGAGAAGAAGGGAAGACTAGGGGAGGGCATTTATAACCTAAGTGGCAAGGAACCTTCAAGGGAGAAAATTTTAACCCTAGACAAGGGTATTAAATTCCCACCTAAAAAGGGGCTAAACAAATTTGAAACATATATTGGTGTGCAGAAGTCCATTAGAAAATTAAATGTTAAAAAATACTATGCTCTTAATCATATTGAAAGAACAGCTATGGAGCACAACACCACTGGTTTGAAAAATAATTCTGTGTTCAATCCCCATATAGCCAACAACAATGTATGTGGATTTATTTAAAAGATTGATCACCACTGAATTAGAACAACTACCCATTAAGAAGGTATATGAACAAAGGGACCTAAAGAAAGGCATCGAATTGTTGGGCAAGAGAACTGATATAGTGATTCGCCCAGCGGATAAAGGGGGGGCATAGTGATATTGTCATTAGAACAATACAAAGACGAAATGAACAGACTATTGAGCGATGGGGACACATACCAATTATTGAGTCCTAACCCTCAAGGATATTTAGGAAAAAATTGGAATGTATCATAAAACATGGTGCAGATCATAAGCTTCTTAGTAAGCAGGAAGCCAAATATTTGATCCCAACAGCCAGTAAGATTCCGGTGATATATTATTTACCGAAGATTCATAAAAATAGCAGCAATCCCCCCGGAAGACCCATAATACGTGGGATTGAATCTTTAACATCTAGATTGGGCGAATACATAGATCTCCACTTACAACCCTTGGTAAAAAACATGCAAGCTTTTCTTAAAGACACCAAGCACACTCTACAACTGCTGAATGAATGTGTGACGGATACTAATGTGGTCATGGCCATGGGTGATGTAGCTTCTCTCTACACTAATATTGATCATGATGGGGCCCTGGACGCTGTAAGGTGGGCTCTAGACAATGGTGATAATTCGATGGAGGCGAATTTATGGGATTTCATCCTTAAATGTTTGGAATATTGCTTACAGCATAATTTTTTTTGGTATAACAATAAGTTTTACTTACAAGCAAAGGGCGTCACTATGGGCACTAAATTCGCCCCCTAGTGTGGCGAATCTCTATATGGCTAAGTGGGAGGCTGAAGGAGTGCTGGGTGAGGGGTATGCGAATATCATGTTGTACAAAAGGTTCATAGACGATGTATTGATCATTTGGAGGATTAGTATGGAATCCTGGATGGAAGTATTGCAGTCTATGAACGAGAATAATCGTAACATCTCCCTCACTTGGAATGTCAGTAGGGATAGTATACATTTCTTAGATCTGGAAATATGCAATACCGTAAGGGGTTTTGAAACTAAGTCTTTTTTCAAGACAACTGATCGCAACTCATACATTCCCACCACCAGCTGCCACTTCAGACCTTGGTTGGATAACATCCCTCGAGGTCAATTTATGAGAATGCGAAAAAATTGTACACTGGATGGAGATTTTGAGGCCCAATCTGATATGCTTAGCAAGATGTTTAAGGATAAGAGGTATGAAGAGGTTTTCCTTGAGAAAGAAAGAACTAAGGTTAGGGATCAAAATAGGGAAAGTTTGTTGATGAAAAGAGACAACAACAGAAGAACGAATGTAGATATGGGCACATGCATAGTGCTTGACTATAACTTACAAAGCCGAGAGGTGGAGAGGATTATTAGGAAATATTGGAATGTAGGGCTGCAACTAACGATTATTTTCATAATCGATTAGTTGGTCGATTATTGTTTCGATTAATCGGTTAATAACCTTAAAAAAAAGTGTGGTGTGTAATTTAGTTAGTATGTAAAGTTTTTTAAAAAAAAACAATGTATTCTTAAATATCTCTATGCAGTGGTAAATATAAACAACCAACTATATGGTTAGGGAGCAAAATATTAAATCCACTCTGAGAATAACAGACAGAAGAGATATACTATATATACACTATTAGAAGAGAAATACAGTTTTTTGGCCAATTTGTTGTTGGGCAGATTAAAAAATACAAATTGCTGCAAAAACGAATTACATGCTTTTCTGCAGCTTCTCCATTGAAGTATATTGAACCAAAAAAGCACCGTTTTGCGTTAAAAAAAAAAAAAAAAGTCCCTGACCCTTTCCAAATACGCAGCGGCTGAAAAAAAGTATAGTTGTGAACGTGTCCCATAGAAAACCATGTTAAATGAACTGTAGTGTGTTTCTGCAAAAAGCACCAAAAAACACAAAGATGTAAACCAGGTCTAAAATGTTTAGTAACATAATGGGGTTAAAAAAAACTAAAATGAGCCCTTTATAGTACAAAAAAAGCAAATGATCACTACTGTAAGGGGTTGATTTTTTTACTGTAGAACTGTGAAAGTAATATTTACAGTAGCGATTATTTGCTCTTTTTGTACTATAAAGGGCTAATTTTATTATTTTTAACCCCATTATGTTACTGGCCGATTAATCGATTATGAAAATAGTAATCGATTAATTTCATAATCGATTAGTTGTCGATTAATCGATTAGTTGTTTCAGCCCTATTGGAATGTGTTGAAACAGGACATCCACCTCAAGGGCCATCTATCTGACACACCTAAAATTATCTATAAGAGAGCACCAAATCTACGTGACCTATTAGTGCATAATGTTGTGGAACCTCCTCCTCCTACGCCCAGAATGTTTTGGGACATGAAAGGTTTCCATGGATGCGGGAGATGTTATAGTTGCGTAAGAGTCCCATCTAACATTAGAAAAGAGAAGGAATTTTGTAACCCCCACACCAGTCAATCATACACTATTAGGGATTTTATCTTGTGCGATAATATAGGGGTCGTATATATGATTAAGTGTCCCTGTCTCTTTTTTCTATGTTGGTCGCACTATTAGTGCTTTAAAAGATCGGATGGAGGAACATGTCAGAAATATCCGTAAAGGCTTTGATAAGCATCATTTGTCTGTACACTTTAGAGATGTGCACAATCAGAGCACAGCTGGAATGCGGTTTTGGGGTATAGAGGCCCCTAAGCGCCACTGGAGGGGTTCAAATTATGTTAGAGATATAAGCAAACGTGTATCTTGGTCAGCTGGGTTCACTGGCACCTGGAGGATTGAACAAGAGTTCGACCTCAGATGCTTCTTAAGTAATTATTAACCCCTGGATAACATATTTTTGCCTGGGGGACTCTTCCCCCTTCTTTGTTTTTTCCGCTCCCTTTTTTTCCACTTCCCTGGTTGTTATATGGAAGCATGGGGTATGTATATACATTTCCCCTACGCTCAATGGTTTTTACTCATATTTACATCTGGCCTCCATTGAGTTTTTTTTTTTTTTTTAATTCTAAAGCTGGGATATGATTTTATTATATGCTATTTTTGTAATAGTCCTGCTGTTTATACATTTGGGGTCCTATTGATACTTATTCGTGTAGGAGGGTTTACCATCATGAACCCACTTATTAAGGTTTCCCCATTATAATAAGGTTTCTTCACTTTATTTATATATATATATATTTTTTTTGCAATTTTTGGTGTATTCTATTTACCAATATATGTTGCCTCAAGAATAAAGAGACACCTAGCTGCCTGCGTAGAACACGTCTCATATACCATGCACCACTATAGAGCTCACTAGGGGTCTTTCAATATGGGGTGTTCCTCTTGGATTGCACTACCATTATTTATGTAGGACATATTTATTTGATTGTATATCTGTAGGGCTTATTATAATTTCTATACACTACCGTACGTGACTGTTATGATATCAAGTGGTATACAGAAATGTCCTATTCTGAATTAATGAATGTCCTATTTTGAATTAATTATTCTGAAGTTAATCATTAGAATATTTTATTGTATTTCTATTAGTTAATCAAAATTCGTTGTTTATACTGTAATAAATTATTGTATATATATTTGCGGTAAGGTGTGCTGAACATCGGTCTCCGTCCTGATTAAAATTGTTTCTGGACATTTTTATTATTATTCTCATCTCATGGTGATTTTAGAAATCATGTTTAAACTGCCTTTTTGTTGGATGAAAAGCTATTTCCTATCAGTTCTCCAAAAGGCTGCTGTTTCATGCAGTGTTGTTTAGTATATGGAGCCTAACACTAGAGTGTCCGCGGTCTATGACAATATGGCCGCGAGGAGTATATTTAAGTGACTGAGCGCCCGTCCAATCATTTCTCCCCTGATGAAGACACGTGACCCTGTGTCGAACACGCGTAGGGGAGGGGCCAGGACAGAGCACGGAGCTATCTCTCTCATTGTGATGCGACGCACACTTTATCTCATCTGACACTCGATACTTGAAGGCTATTGCTAGGTTGGTGCACTTACGCACCCTGAACTTGTGAGTACCCCATCGTGGGGAATGTTTTTATTTCAATAAAACTTTTAAAACGTTATTACACCATCCAGTCTTCTCTTCTCATTCTCCTATATTTGTGGAACTACTGCCTATGCTGTGCACCTGGATACCATCACTGAGCCATGGGATGGCTCCAAAGCGTGTTTTGACTTAGTTTGACAGCTGAGTCACACGCTCTCAGGTGAGCGGCTTTCCCTGGGGGGTCACTGGATGTACACTGGAGCATGGTCTTTTAAGCACAAAAATATTTGGAGCATGCTGGATTTTTTATGGACATTTTTCATACACCCATATTATTGAACATGGATCACTCAGCATAACTTTTGATATTGTATATTTCACCATTGTGTGGCACTTGGCACTTTTTTTTTAATATTGCACATATTATATCTACTGCTGTAGATTAACTGCACATGGCACTTTATGTCTATTGATTAAGTTTATTATGTATATTGACATTTGTTGATTTATATATTTTGCACTGATGTTACAGTGGTACAGTACACTTTTAGCATACCACGTTAGTAGTATAAGTACGTAGTGATAGTACTACGTCACACCACGTTAATATTCTTATTTTGTTTGGATCATTATTTATGTACACTATTAACATGATTGTATTTACACCTTTATCGCAGCATATTTAATGTTCTCTATAGTGGTGCACGTTATATGAGACGTGTTCTACGCAGGCAGCTAGGTGTCTCTTTATTTTCGAGGCAACATATCATTGTGGCTTGCAAGGTTTTTCTTTACCTTGCAGTATTTACAAGTTAGTGTAGTGCGTTCTCTGCACAGTGTGCACCTAAAGCTACCTGAAGAAAATTAGTGGTGTTCTTCTGATCCTATTAGTACAGTACCGCAGGCAGCTGCAGTATTTACAAGTTAGTGTAGTGCGTCCTCTGCACAGTGTGCACCTAAAGCTACCTGAAGAAAATTGGTGGTGTTCTTCTGATCCTATTAATATCGCAGGCAGCTGCAGTATTTACAAGTTAGTGTAATGCGTCCTGTGCACAGTGTGCACCTAAAGCTACCTGAAGAAAATTAGTGGTGTTCTTCTGATCCTATTAGTGGAGTACCACAGGCAGCTGCAGTATTTACAAGTTAGAGTAGTGCGTCCTCTGCACAGTGTGCACCTAAAGCTACCTGAAGAAAATTGGTGGTGTTCTTCTGATCCTATTAATATCGCAGGCAGCTGCAGTATTTACAAGTTAGTGTAATGCGTCCTGTGCACAGTGTGCACCTAAAGCTACCTGAAGAAAATTGGTGGTGTTCTTCTGAGCCTATTAGTACAGTACCACAGGCAGCTGCAGTATTTACAAGTTAGTGTTGTGCGCCCTCTGCACAGTGTGCACCTAAAGCTACCTGAAGAAAATTAGTGGTGTTCTTCTGATCCTATTAGTACAGTACCGCAGGCAGCTGCAGTATTTACAAATTAGTGTAGTGCGTCCTCTGCACAGTGTGCACCTAAAGCTACCTGAAGAAAACTGGTGGTGTTCTTCTGATCCTATTAATACCACAGGCAGGCAGCTACAGTATTTACAGTTAGTGTAGTGCGTCCTCTGCACAGTGTGCACCTAAAGCTACCTGAAGACAATTGCTGTTGTTCCTCTCCTATTAATACCACAGGCAGGCAGCTACAGTATTTACAGTTAGTGTACTGTGTCCTCTGCACAGTGTGCACCTAAAGCTGCCTGAATAAAATTGCTGTTGTTCTGCTCCTATTAATACCACAGGCAGGCAGCTACAGTATTTACAGTTAGTGTACTGTGTCCTCTGCACAGTGTGCACCTAAAGCTACCTGAATAAAATTGGTGGTGTTCTTCTGATCCTATATTAATACCACAGGCAGGCAGCTACAGTATTTACAGTTAGTGTACTGCGTCCTCTGCACAATGTGCACCTAAAGCTACCTGAAGACAATTGCTGGTGTTCTCATGCTAATAATACTACAGGCAGGCAGTTGATTCTGCTAGCTGCAGTATCAGTATATATATACATCCCAGCTTTGTGAAGCTACATCTCAATGCAGGCCATTAATATGTCTGGAAGGCCAACAAGGAGAGGCAGTCAGTCACAAACCAAGCCGTCCTCATCCTCCTCATACTCTCTCACCCAGGCTCAGGGTACTTTGTCTGGCAAAGCAGCTGCCAACGTGGCCTCTTCCCTCAGCTCAATGGCCTCAGTCACTGTTTCCCTAGTACCACCATGTCCTCCTGAGGAGAACTGTTTAACCACAGTGTTGGGTACATGCTCCAGGAGGATGCCCAGCGTTTTGAAGGCTCTGATGATGATACCCAGCTAGAGGAAGGCAGTAACGTGAGCCCAGAGAGAGGGGGTGCCCAAGAAGGACAGAAATCTGGCAGTCATGTTCCCCCAGCTGCAGCATACTGCCAGCTTTGCTCCAGTGATGAGGAGGGAGGGGATGATGAGGTCACTGACTCCACGTGGGTGCCTGATAGGAGAGAGGAGGAGGAGGAGGCACATCACCAACGAGGCAGGATGCCCTCCAGGGGCCAGCTTAAGGACAGCACACTGACTGCATCACACCGCAGAGCTCCGCATGTGCAGGGCGCTGCTGTCTCTGCGCGTTATTCCAAAAGTTCTTTGGTGTGGGCCTTTTCTGAGATGAGTGCATCAGATCCCACCGCTGCTATTTGCAACATATGTCTCAAGCGTATCTCGCGTGGCCAAAACATCTCCCGCTTGGGCACCACATCCTTGACCAGACATATGTTAACCTGCCATGCAGTTCATTGCCAAGCGTACCTAAAAGACCCACACCAAAGAACACAGAGGACCTCTCCTTGCTCCTCATCAGCTGGGATCTCCAACCCCACTATACCTTCAGTCCTCTCTGAGACCTGCACTGAGAGGAATAAAGGTGTAGAATTAGGTGTGTCACAGCCAAGTACTTGGGGGCAATCTGCTATCGGTACACCGAAGTCAGATTGTACCAGGCAAATTTCCCTGCCCCAGCTGTTGCACCGCCGAAAGAAGTTCGCTCCCTGCCATCCACATGCCCAGCGGTTGAATGCTAGCTTGGCTAAATTGCTAGCACTTCAACTGCTGCCTTTTCAGTTGGTAGACTCTGCCCCCTTCCGTGAGTTTGTGGAATATGTGGTTCCTCAGTGTCAGGTTCCCAAATGCCACTTTTTCTCACGGAAGGCAATTCCGGCTCTCTACCGGCATGTGGAAGGCAATGTCTTGGCCTCGCTGGAAAGGGCGGTTAGCGGTAAGGTGCATATTACCACTGACTCATGGTCCAGCAGGCATGGACAGGGACGTTACCTATCTTTCACCGTGCACTGGGTGACTCTTCTGGCAGCTGGGAAGGATGCAGGACAGGGTGCAGTAGTGTTGGAGGTTGTTCCGCCACCGCGCCTCCAAAATACTACTAGTGGTGATTCTGCAACACCTCTCTCCTCCAGCCCCTCCTCTTCTTCTTCCTCCATGGCCTCTTTCTGTGCTGATTTGTCTTTTTGGAACCAGCGGTGCTCCGTAGGCGTTCAAGGGGCTACGCAAGCACGCAGGCCAAAAGATGCCATGCGGTGCTTGAGCTGGTGTGCTTGGGGGACAGGAGCCACACTGGGGCAGAGATTCTGTCAGCTCTGCAGGGGCAGGTTCAGAGGTGGTGAATGGATGCACACCGTTGGGATCAGGAGTGCACCGCAAGGCAATGGACCCTACGGCTGACTGCTGCAGATGGGAGTCCGGGTGTAAGGAAGGCAGGGGCGCTGGAAAACCAACACGGATCCCACCGGGGTTAGAGCATAGGATTCCCTGGCGCGGAGTCTAAGAGCCAACAGGTGTTCACCAGAGCCTCTAGTGGTGAGGATGGACTGGGCTGCAACTGGCTCCAGGTTGCGACCTCCAGGGTCCCCCAGCTCACACCCACAGTAGGCAACAGGAGGATAGGGATAGTAAAGGAATAAGCCAAGGTCAGGGCCACAAGCAGACAAGGACAACAGAGTACACGCCAAGGTTCAGGGTCACAGGCAAACAGGAATAGTCGGGACATGCCAAAGGTCAGGGTCACGAGCAGACAGGAATAGTAGAGAACACGCCAAGGTCGGTAACAGAAACAAACGTAGAGCACACGGCAGGCAGGAACAGGAAGCCAAAACACACAAGGGTTGATCAGCAGGGCTGGCCTGCAGTGCAGAGGTTAATATAGAGTTCTCTGATAGGAGCTGGGGTGGAGCCATGCTAGAGGAGAGTTAATAAAAGCAGTCAGGTGAGAGACAGCTGGTCTTTAGAGATGAACACATGGAGACAGGTAAGCTGAGAAACAAAACTCTATTGCATAACCATGACAGTACCCCCCCTCTTACGAGGCCTCCCCCTTCCCCGCCTGTGACCAGGTTTAGAGGGGAACTTCAAATTAAACTTCTTCAACAGACGAGGTGCAAAGACCTCAGAAGCCTTGATCCACGACCTCTCCTCAGGACCAAACCCCTTCCAATGCACGAGGTACTGGAGAATACCTCTACAGAGTCGGGAATCCAAAATTTGGCTAACCTCGTACTCCTGATTATCCTCAGAGACCGGCGCTGCAGTAGAAAGAGGACGAGAGAACTTATTGAGGACTAAAGGCTTCAGAAGGGCAACATGGAAGGAGTTAGAGATTTTGAGGCTTTTGGGAATCTGGAGCTTGAAACAAACCGGATTCAGTTTAGAAGTTATGGTGTACGGACCAATGAATCTTGGGGCAAATTTTAGAGAAGGAACCCGGAGTTTGATGTTCCTGGTGGAGAGCCAGACTTTGTGTCCTGGCTGAAGAGAAGGTGGCTTACGCCTGCGACGGTCAGCAAAACTCTTGAATTTGTTGGCAGCTTTCTGGAGGGAATCATGAGCGTCAGCCCACATGGAATTGAATGATTCCTGAACATTAGCCAAGGCTGGAATGTCGGAAGAACAGGTCATAGGAAGAGGGAGTTGAGGATGTCTTCCATAAACAGTGATAAAGGGTGTTTTCTGAGAACTGACGTTGACATGATTATTGTGGGAGAACTCTGCCCACGGGAGTTGTGATGCCCAATCATCGTGATGAGCCGGGACCAAGGTATGGAGAAAGACCTCCAACTCCTGATTAACCCTCTCAGTCTGGCCATTGGATTGGGGATGGTAAGAAGAGGTAAAATCCAAGGTAATGTTGAGGGATTTGCAAAAGGCTCTCCAAAAACGGGACGTAAACTGGACACCCCTGTCCGAAACGACATGGGAAGGAACACCATGAAGGCAGAAAATCTCTCGTACAAAAATGGGAACCAAGGCAGAGGCAGAGGCAGAAGGGAGACCAGGAAGAGGAACAAAATGAGCCATCTTGGAGAACCGATCGATTACCACCCAAATGGCTGTATTATTCTCCGACAGTGGAATATCGGTGATAAAATCCATGGCGATGTGAGACCAGGGCTCCTTAGGAATGGGCAAGGGCATGAGAAGACCAGCAGGGGCTTGTGTGGAAGATTTAGACTGAGCACAGACATGACAAGCCTTAACGTAATCTTTAACATTCGAGCGGAGGTTAGGCCACCAGTAGAGACGACTGATGAGCAGGAAGGATCGGAGGAACCCAGCATGACCTGCCACTTTGGAATCATGTCCCCAATGAAGGATCTTAGCTCTTAGCCCTGTGGGAACAAAGGTCTTGCCAGGAGGAATTTTTGATTCCAGGGTGGTAGAATGGGCAACAATGCATGAGGTCGGAATGATCCGCTCAGGATCAGGGGTGGACTCCTCGTCCAAAGTGTCAAATGACCTAGAGAGCGCATCAGCCCGACCGTTGCAGGAACCAGGTTTGTACGTAATCGTGAATTTAAAACGAGAAAAGAAGAGACTCCACCTGGCCTGTCTGGAGTTCAGACGTTTAGCATTCTGTAGGTAACAGGCAACAGACAGCATGGATTCATGAAAGACAGAAGTTGTCAGACAAACCTGATTTCTTTTTATGAAGAGGTAAGTAAAACCTTGGACAGAGGGGGGGCTGAGGACGTGGTATACTTGGATTTTGCAAAAGCTTTGAAATATCAGTTTGTAAATGGATAGAAAACTGGCTAAAAGACAGAATTTAGAGAGTAGTGATTAATGATTCTTACTCTGAATGGTCTAAGGTTATCATTGGTGTACCCCAAGGTTCAGTGCTGGGACCCTTACTCTTTAATATCTTTATAAATGATATTGGGTCTGGGATCAAAAGTAACATTTCTGTCTTTGCAGATGACACCAAGCTATGCAGTGGAATAACGTCCTTACAGGATGTCTTCAATTTACAAGCTGACCTCAATGCACTGTCTGATTGGGCGTCTATGTGGCAGATGAGGTTTAATGTTGAGAAATGTAAAGTTATGCACTTGGGGGCTAAGAATATGCATGCATCATACATACTAGGGGGAGTACAACTGGGGGAATCCGTAGTGGAGAAGGATCTGGGGGTTTTGGTAGCTCAATAATAGCATGTAATGCCAAGCTGCGGTTTCCAAAGCGAGCAAAGTCCTTTCTTGTATTAAGAGAGGTATGGACTCTAGAGAGAGAGATATCATTTTGCCCCTGTTCAAATCATTAGTAAGACCTCATCTGGAATATGCAGTTCAGTTTTGGGCACCAGTTCTCAAAAAGGATATCGGGGAACTGGAGAAAGTGCAGAGAAGGGCAACCAAACTGATAAGAGGCATGGAGGAGCTCAGCTATGAGGAAAGATTAGAGGAACTGAATTTATTCACTCTTGAGAAGAGGAGAATAAGGGGGGATATGATCAACATGTTCAAATATATAAGGGGTCCATATAGTGAACTTGGTGTTGAGTTATTCACTTTACGGTCAACACAGAGGACAAGGGGGCACTCTTTACGACTGGAGGAAAAGAGATTTCATCTCCAAATACGGAAAGGTTTCTTCACAGTAAGAGCTGTGAAAATGTGGAATAGACTCCCGCCAGAGGTGGTTCTGGCAAGATCAGTAGATTGCTTTAAGAAAGGCCTGGATACTTTCCTAAATGTACATAATATAATTGGGTACTAGCATTTATAGGTAAAGTTGATCCAGGAAAAATCCGATTGCCTCTTAGGGGATCAGGAAGGAATTTTTTCCCCTGCTGTAGCAAATTGGAGCATGCTCTGCTGTTGTTTTTTGCCTTCCTCTTGATCAACTGTGGGTATAGAATTGGGTTTATTGCATTGTACGATATTTTTTTAGTTTTTGTTTAGTTTTTTTTTTTTTTATCGTTGAACTGGATGGACTTGTGTCTTTTTTCAGCCTGACTAACTATGTAACTATGTAACTAGGTATTGTAGATTCTTGTGATCAGTAAAGATCGTAATGGAGTGAGGGGAACCCTCCAAGAGATGACGCCACTCTTCCAACGCCAATTTAATTGCGAGAAGTTCCCGATCACCAATGGCATAATTTATCGCTGCCTGAGAAAATTTTTTGGAGAAGAACACACATGGTTGACGTCTCTTCTCAAAGAACTGAAGAAGCACAGCTCCCACCCCCATCGAAGAAGTGTTTACTTCAATAAAAAATGGATCCCCAGGATTTTGTCTCCTCAAGAGAGGTCCAGAAACAAAGGCCTGTTTCAGATCGTGAAACGCAGAGACAGCCTCGGGAGGCCAGTCTTTGGCATTCGCACCCTTCTTGGTTAAAGTGATAATAGGCACGGCAATGAAAGAGTATTTCCTTATGAACTGCCTATAATAATTTGTGAGGCCAAGAAAGCACTGTGTGGCCTTGAGGCTAGCAGGAAGGGGCCAGTTGGTAATGGCCGAGACCTTTCCGGGATCCATGCGAAGACCCAAACTAGAAACAAAACATCCCAGAAACAGGACCTCAGGACATTCAAAGGAACATTTCTCCAGCTTGGCATAGAGATTATTCTCTCTAAGGCGCTGAAGTACGGTGCGGACATGGTTTCTGTGAGCAAGCAGATTTTCGGAAAAGATGAGAATGTCATCCAGATAGATGACAACAAACTGGTACAGTAGATCCCTGAAGATTTCATTGACAAAGTTCTGGAACACAGCTGGAGCATTACACAAACCAAAAGGCATAACCAGGTATTTGTAATGCCTGTCCCTAGTGTTAAACGCAGTCTTCCATTCGTCCCCTTCCCGTATTCTAATGAGATTGTATGCACCTCTGAGATCCAACTTGGTGAAAATGGAAGCCCCCTTCAACCTGTCGAATAGCTCAGATATTAGAGGTAAGGGGTATCGGTTTTTGATAGTCACTGCGTTTAACCCTCGATAGTCGGTGCAGGGTCTGAGGGTACCATCCTTTTTAGCAACGAAAAAGAACCCTGCTCCTGCAGGCGATGAGGATTTCCGGATTAAACCTCTCTCCAGATTCTCTGCGACATACTCAGACATGGCCTGAGTCTCTGGAATGGACAGAGGGTAGGTACGACCCCTGAGCAGAGTTGCTCCAGGGACAAGGTCAATGGCACAGTCAAAAGATCTGTGGGGAGGAAGCACCTCAGCAGACTTCTTACAGAACACATCCCGGTAATCGCTGTATGCCGCGGGAAGATCAGAAGATACGGATGTGGTAGCAATGGGAAGTCTCTCCTTGGGGACCACCTTGAGAAGACAGGATGAGAAACACGAAGGACCTCAAGCCAGGATCTGCCCAGAGACCCAGTCCACATGTGGAGAGTGGAGCTGTAGCCAAGGAA
Organism: Aquarana catesbeiana; assembly: GCF_042186555.1. Lineage (NCBI taxonomy): Eukaryota > Metazoa > Chordata > Amphibia > Anura > Ranidae > Aquarana > Aquarana catesbeiana. The sequence goes on from NC_133335.1 coordinate 106,203,475, forward strand.
GGCCCAATACAATGGGGGTAGAGGCTTTGGGTAGAATGAGGAAGGAAATCCACTCCTGGTGGAGTATCCCTACCGACATCCTAATAGGTAGCGTCTGGAAACGTATAGGGCCCCCTGGGAGCACAGTGCCATCAATTGCCGAGGCTACCAGTGGTGTAGCGAGGGGAGAAAGGGTAAGCTTCATAGAAGAAGCAGTTCTCCAGTCCATAAAATTGCCGGCAGCCCCGGAGTCCAGATATGCTAGGACCGATTGGGTAGAAGGGCCTACATGGAGGAACACCGGAAGAAGAAGACGAGAAGGTGATGTTTCTGGGTCCAATACTCATCCTTCCAAATGTATTAGACCAGAGCATTTCCCGGACGCAGCGAGCAGGAGTCACGAAAATGACCCTTGCCCCCACAATAAAGACACAAGCCCAGAGTTCTGCGTCTAGCACGTTCTTCAGAGGTTAGTCTGGTCTGGCCCAGCTGCATAGGTTCCTCAGCAGGCAGAGGATGCTCCATAGAGCGACGGGGGAAGAGTTCTGGCTGACTAGCACCTAGGGGGTGCTGGCGTCTTTTTTCTAGGGCCCTCTCCTGGAAACAAATGTCAATCTGATTGCACAAGGAAATTACATCGTCAAGAACGGTGGGAATGGCTCTTCCTGCCAATTCGTCCTTCACTCGGTCAGAGAGGCCATGTAAAAAGGTTGCGGCCAGGGCCTCATTGTTCCAGCTCAATTCAGCTGTGAGGATACGGAACTGAAGCGCATATTGTCCCACTGAACAAGACTCTTGGCGAAGGCGTAAAAGGGCACTAGCCGCTGAAGAAACCCGAGCTGGCTCCTCGAAGATATTACGAAAAAGCTTCAAGAAGTCGGACAGGCTGGAAACCACCGGGTCATCCTTCTCTCACAGGGGGGCAGCCCAAGCTAAAGCTTCACCAGAGAGGAAGGAAATCATATAGGCTACCTTAGCCCGATCAGACAGAAAGTTTTGATGCTGGAGCTCAAAATGAATGGTGCATTGGCTGAGGAAGCCCCTGCAGGCCTTGGAGTCCCCAGAGAAACGGGACAGAGCTGGCAGTAAATATGAATGTGTGGCTGCGACTGGTGCGATAGGTGCAGCTGCTGATTGTACTTGAGGCTGCAGGTTCGGGTTCCCCAAGGAGGCCTGGAGCTGCTTGAAGCGGGAAGCCAGATTCTTAAGGAATCGCATCACCTGAGTCTGATTAGATTCCTGGGTCTCGAGTCTGCGGACTATGCCCTGCAATGGATGCAGGAAACGGCACGTCAGCCGGGTCCATGGCTGATCAAACTGTCAGGTCACCTTGAGGCTAGGTGACAGATGCACACCGTTGGGATCAGGAGTGCACCGCAAGGCAGTGGACCCTACGGCTGACTGCTGCGGATGGGAGTCCGGGTGTAAGGAAGGCACGGGCGCTGGAACACCAACACGAAACCCACCGGGGTTAGAGCATAGGATTCCCTGGGGCGCGGAGTCTAAGAGCCAGCAGGTGTTCACCAGAGCCTCTAGTGGTGAGGATGGACTGGGCTGCAACTGGCTCCAGGTCGCAACCCCCAGGGTCCCCCAGCTCACACCCACAGTAGGCAACAGGAGGATAGGGATAGTAAAGGAATAAGCCAAAGTCAGGGCCACAAGCAGACAAGGACAACAGAGTACACGCCAAGGTTCAGGGTCACAGGCAAACAGGAATAGTCGGGGACACGCCAAAGGTCAGGGTCACGAGCAGACAGGAATAGTAGAGAACACGCCAAGTTCGGTAACAGAAACAAACGTAGAGCACACGGCAGGCAGGAACAGGAAACCAAAACACACAAAGGTTGATCAGCAGGGCTGGCCTGCAGTGCAGAGGTTAATATAGAGTTCTCTGATAGGAGCTGGGGTGGAGCCATGCTAGAGGAGAGTTAATAAAAGCAGTCAGGTGAGAGACAGCTGGCCTTTAGAGATGAACACATGGAGACAGGTAAGCTGAGAAACAAAACTCTATTGCATAACCATGACAGTATGGTGGTTTGCGACAATGGCACCAATCTCCTCTCCACCCTCCGACAGGGACAAATGACCCATGTGCCCTGTTTGGCTCACGTCCTTAACTTGGTGGTGCAGCGGTTCTTTGGCAGGTACCCGGGCTTACAAGATGTCCTGTGGCAGGCCAGGAAAGTCTGTGTGCCTTTCCGCAGGACATATAATGCCAGTGCAAGGCTGGCTGACCTCCAAAAGGTTAACCTGCCCAAGAACCGCCTAATCTGTGACATGCCCACCAGCTGCAGCGGCTGCACACGCAGCAGAGGGCCATCAATGAGTACCTGTGCGACTATGGCACCAGGACAGGGTCAGGGGAGCTTGTTTTTTTTCCCCACGCCAGTGGGCCATGATCAAGGATGCATGCACTGTCCTGTCACCATTTGAGGAGGCCACGAGGATGGTGAGCAGTGACAGTGCATGCATCAGTGACACTGTCCCCCTTGTCCACCTGTTTGAGCACACGCTGTGTGGAATAATGGACAGGGCACTTGAGGCAGAACACAGGCAGGAAGAGGAGGACTTCCTTAGCTTTCAATGCCCACTTTATCCAGACAGTGTTCCTGTGTGCCCGCCGATCACACATGAAGAGGACGAGGAGGAGGAGGAGGAAGAGGAGGATTGTGTCAGCATGGAGGTGGAGCCTGGCACTCAGCATCAGCAGCAGTCTTTAAGGGATCATTTACAGTCCCAAGAAACCCATGGACTTGTTCGTGGCTGGGAGGAGGTGGCTGCGGATCATGTCGTCCTTGGTGACCCAGAGGACTCTGGACCGAATGCCTCAGCAAACCTATGCTGCATGGCCTCCCTGATCCTGCAAAGCCTGCAGAAGAATCCTCGTATTCGTGGTATCAATGAGAGGGATCAATACTGGCTGGCAACTCTCCTTGATCCATATTACAAGGGTAAGGTTGCGGACCTTATCTTGCCGTCGCAGAAGGAGCAGAGGATGAAACATCTTCGGGAGGCCTTGCAGAAAGGTCTGTGCAACGCGTTCCCAGAGACTGGGAGGTTACAAACTCCTGTTCCTGGACAACGTGTTCAGTCAAAGAAGGAGCGGTGGAGAAGGTGGCTATCTGACCGATGCATTCAGACAATTTTTTAGTCCACAGCCCCAAGGTATGATCGGTTCCAGCAACCATCGCCAGCGTCTGTTTTAAATGGTGCAGGAATTCCTAGGGGCAAGATCTAACTTGGACACCTTTCCCACCGAAAATCCTCTGGGTTACTGGGTCTTGAGGATGGATCACTGGCCAGAGCTTGCACAGTATGCAATTGCAAACTCAAAATTTCCTGCGCTTAGGACAATGTTTTAAAGGAGAACTGCAGCCCCCCCAAAATAAATGGAAAAAGCCACCGAGGTGGAATCCAAAAAATTAAGAAATCTCTGGTGGGGAATGTGGCGCTGTTCAAAAATATATATAATAGGATACTAATATCCTACAAAGTGGTGGTAGTATATAAAGAATCCTGTGAAAAAATCATGAACAAATAACATATCAGGTGAAAGTGTCACAGGTGTCAAACAACATATAATAAAACATATGATTGAAAAATCAAGTGCAAATGCGGTGTGAATAATCCTAGAAAAAAAAATATATGTGCACTCAAAAAAGGACAGCAAAAATAATGGTACTGATCTGCAAAATCGCAAAAACAAAAAAAAAAATTATATATCCAAAATATGTGCAGATATGAACAATAGTATGATAAATAGTGTAGTGATGTAACAGAAAAAAAATCACCATCCAAAAGATATTAATGTCCAAGCAGATTTAAAGTTCTATATATATAAAAATAAAAAGGAAAAAACTCTGTGAGAAGTGACTTTGCTTCCAAACGAATCCCGTGTAAATAATTGATCGTTGTGTAATCTCATTCTCTAGAACCCCCAATTGTGTCCCCACTCACCGGAAAGCCCAACCCCTGCAGGGGTAATGGGCAAATGAAAGTAAATCCACCAGCAGGAAATCGATCGATATTCCCCTCTGTGTTTCCGTGATCTTCTTCCTGGTTGGGCTGTCAATGGTCTGTCAATGGTCCTCCAAAAAAGTCCACCAGATCATGTCCATATGTATGGGGAAGAGAGGAGCCTCATAGTGTAAACCCAAGTTGACTTTTAGTTGTTCAGTCCACTTACAAAGAATAGTTAAAAACAGTGACTAACAGATGAACCTGTTCAGCCGGCTAGTGTAAGGCCGATGGCTGGAACAGTAACGAGGCAGCGGCATTCAACTTACAAATGACTCCTACTTGCAAACGGAAGGAAACAACAGGAAGTGAAATGGAATCTACCCCTAGGAAGGGAAATTCTCTCCTGGGGAAAAACGTGTCTCCTCTCCACTGATGCTTTATCACCAATCCTTGTTTCACTAAAAACCCCAAATTGTCAAAAAACATTTGTCATTGGGACAGAAAGTGAGGTAAAATCTTCTGAAGAAGTGCACAGACAGCAAAACAAATGTCACAGGGGTGATAACCCTTCCCTATATTTTCCAAAAAGCTTATGTAGCGGGACACATTTTTGATGTAACTTGGTGTTATGTTATATCTTATCATCTGGCGCCATCTAGTGGCCAAAATTTAAAAGGACTGCATCTTTATTTCTTTTATTATTCAAGTTGACATGGAAGTGTTCTGTTTGTTCATCTGTTTTGGTCATCGAATCTCATGTATGAGTTAGACACCTTAAAGATGCAAGTGTCCCAGATGACAGAGAGGATGGACAAACTGATGGCCGAACGTACTGAGTTGTCTGGCCAGAAGCCCACGAAGCAAGACGTCTGTCAAAACTGTGGAGGTATAGGTCACTACCAACAAGTATGTCCAAGTCCACGAATGGAGACAGAAGACTGTCGGAGACCTCAGAGAAGTGACCCAAGGATGAAGAGAAGATCCGGGCCTTCGAAAAGAATTTATCCTGAGTCTGTAAGGGAGCAATAGAGAACACCTGCTGTTTATTCTGTTTCGGTGGGAAATGCCTTTCAGTCTCTAAACCGACGACGGAAGCGGTGTTCCCGGCGGTGAAGGCTGAAGAGAGCATGAGTCCAATTATACCAATCTGTGGTTACAGATGTTTCTACCAGGCCTCCTACCCAGTTAGTAGGCCCTTTGCCTGTAGTGCCTGTTCTGATTGAAGGAATCTATACCAGGGCCATCCTTGATACAGGTGCCCAGGTTAGCCTCATGACCAGAGACTTTTACAAGAGGTACTTGTCATACCTTCCTTTGGAAAAGTTGGAAGATTTAAAGGTTCAGGATGTTCAAGCGGAAGAGTACTCTTGTGATGGATGTCTGCGGATCAAGTTGTCGTGTGATCCATTGAAGACTGGGAAGTTCCAAAATTTTGAGACATTGGCCATTGTCTGTTCTTGGTTGCCAGAGTCCTCAAGAAGTTTGTTAATCGTTGGAACCAACACCGATTTGGTGAAGCGGATGTTAGCCCCTGTTGTTCCCAGATGTGACCCTCTTCCTTTGTTGCCAGAAGAAGTGTTGGAAGTGGTTCCTTCTCCCACAATGGATGAAGAAATACCCAAAACAGAAGTGGAAGAAACCTACCTGCAGGAGGCAGAAGTAGTTGAAATGAAGGAGAGGGCTAGTGAGCCTGTTGTGTGTGAACTAGTGAATCAGAGGAAACGAAGAGTCATTTCCAAACTCAAGAGACCAACCTGTGATGTGTTGGGTGAGAGTTCCACAGAAGTTGTTCTCACCCCTCAAGGGTTGTCAAGAGAGCCTGATCTTCTCACAACAGATTTGGTGAAAGGTTGCCCTAACTCACCCCTTGACACATCTGTATCAGACACCAAGGTGTCAGCTGTGGGTACACAGAACAGCTCCCCATCACCTGAGAATTGGTGGGAGGCTCCTTTGTCAGTTTTATGTAACCGTGTAGAATCAAAAATGTGATACAGAAACAAAATTTTGCATCTCTTTGGGGACCAAAGAGTTCAAGCAGGGGAAGTATGTAGCGGGACACATTTTTGATGTAACTTGGTGTTATGTTATATCTTATCATCTGGCGCCATCTAGCAGCCAAAATATAAAAGGACTGCATCTTTATTTCTTTTATTATTCAAGTTGACATGGAAGTGTTCTGTTTGTTTACATTTAGACATTAACTTGACCTACCCACAATGCTCAGTAACTCCCACAAACCTCAGGGAACAGAACTGCATTGTGGGAAGACTATAAAAGGGCTGGGAGCGGCCATCTTAGGTCTCTTGTTCCTGGGATGCATGGCCTGCCAGCAGGACTCTGTGGGTGTGTGTGTCCCACAGAGCTGCGGCCTACCCTGTGCAGAGCGGAACAGCAGCCAGCGATCCTGCCTTACATCACAGCATGCTGGAGCAGCAGAGTGATCATTCCAGAGACCCTTGAAGGAGGTAACCGAGGACTCCCGGTCGTCTGTGAGCAGTCTTTGATTCGGCCTTACATCACAGCATGCTGGAGTAGCAGTGTGATTGTTCCAGAGACCCTTGAAGGAGGTAACCGAGGACTTCTGGTCGTCTGTGAAGTGGTACAGCATGACGGCTTGGCCACAGTGAACAGACTGAGAACTTGTGGAACGGAGACAGAACCCTGTACATCAGAACGGAGTCTTCTGACAACACTGTTCTGGTTGGGTGAGAGGGCTGTTGCCCAAAAGCTTCTTGATGCACTTTTACACATCCCTCTGCACAAGACAGAGCTGCTGGGACCCATAGTTCCACAAGCTAAGTCAGGAGGATTAGACTGAGTTAATATTAGGCTTTGGGCCTGCACCTCATTGAGAGTTTAGTACTGAGTCACTGGCACCAAAGATAGTTATAGTGCTATTGCACCAGGACTTTGCTTCTACATTTCAGTCTACTTTGATCAGGAGTCATTAACCCTTTGGATTACAAATCTACTTTGTTTTTGCTAGCAGAAGAAAAGAAGAAAAGAAGGACTGTTTAGTAAAACACAAGGCCTTGTGTCCCTTTACTATATTGGGGTAGTGTGATACTAAATGAGGGAGCTCTCTAATTGTTATACTACACTTTATCAAGTTAGTCTTTGATTTAGTATAGTAATAAAGCGCGCAGGAAATAGCATAGTGCTCATAGTGAGATAAATTCAGTCTGACGGTTATCCTATTTACTTTGCTACACCACTCATATGTTATTTCAGACATTTTATACCTGTATTGTATCTTTGTAAAATAAAGTTCAGTTGACTGTCAGACTATGTTGTATTGTAGTTTAAATCTTCTAAAACAATTACAGTAAATAAGGTTATTATTCAAGTATAACTGTGTGAGTGTTGATTTCCTCTTCATCACCAGCCAAGTGGAGGGTAAGGTAACTACAGACAGGTATATTATATTGAGTATTGTGAACTTGCCTTTATGATTTAGTTTTGACTGCACACTATTGCACCACAGCTGTGTCAGGGGGACTGAGATAGTCAAAGGGGAAACAAAGCAGAGTACAGGCCCAAATAAATCAGCAGCTCCTTCGGGGGTGAGTGCTACACTTAAAAATAGATTTTTTGGCTGGAGGTACACTTTAAAAATGTACCAGTTCAAAATTACAAAAGATTCTACTTAACAACAAACCTACAGTCCCTGTCTTGTTTGCACCGCCTGTATACTGCTGTTCAGAGTATATAGAGCCTGGGGGCCCCACGCCTTTCCTTTTTTTAATTTGGGTGCAGGGTTCCCCTTAATATCCATACAAGACCCAAAGGGCCTGGTAATGGACTGGGGGGGGGACCCATGCCGTTTGTCTCACTGATTTTCATCCTTATTCCTGGGAACCGACATTACATTAAAGCCGCAAGCAGTTTTAAATTACTTTTATTCCTTTAAAAATGTAATTTTGTGCAGGGACTGTTCTAAGCACGGGAAACACGTGCCACTTTACAGGCATACTATAGACACCCCCCAGGTATAATATTTAAAGGAATATTTCACTTTTTTTTCACTTTAAGCATCATTAAAATCACTGCTCCCGAAAAAACAGCCATTTTTAAAACTTTTTTTTGCATTGATACATGTCCCCTGGGGCAGGACCCGGGTCCCCAAACCCTTTTTAGGACAATACCATGCAAATTAGCCTTTAAATTTTGCACTTTTGATTTTGAACGTTCGAGTCCCATAGACTTCGATGGGGTTCTAAAGTTTGTGCGAATTTTCGGTCCGTTCGCAGGTTCTGGTGCGAACCGAACCGGGGGGTGTTGGCTCATCCTTAGTTACGAGTGAGGCTATTTGGGCGCCCCTGATAGAGGGGATGGACTTATTCTCCTTATCCACTCCTCCCGCACGTCATTCTCAGCGTGCGAGACAGCGCACTTGCACATCCATAGCCGGGCCTTCTGTCCTGGTGCACACGCTCGTCTCCAGGGGTGTCCTCACCGGACGTGATGTCAGGGGTCAAGTCTGACCCATAACTTCCGGTGGGATCGTGCATATTTAAGATGGCGATGCCGGCTGAATTTCTGACACATACATCTTACTGTTATTAAGCATGGTGCATGTTTTAGGCACCTGTGCATTGATCGGGACCCTGAGGTGCTTCACATTCCAACCGTTTTCCGGACAGGTAAGGATCACTAATCTTGATGGGATTTCATCTGCAGGACTTTAGCTGCAGCAGTAATGAGCACCTTTTAGCAATAGGAGCATTATTTGCTTTTTGATGGACTATACCTGATCAAAGAATATGGACCCTGTTCTATCTATCTCTGAGCCATGCTAATATAATATTAGTGCAACTCTGGGTTTACTTTTGTTTTACATAGATCTATCATGTTAACAGCTGTAGGCAATAACCGGCTTAATAAATTTATATCCAGTCTTGAATACCTGTAGTGACTACTATTATCTAATCTATTCACACCAGTATAAATTAAATTTAAATTCAAGAACTATTGTAAACCTTATATGGTAGTATTAGGCGTTTAATCCCCCTCTGGACTGCTGTCCACCTTTTAACAAATGACAAATAAAATAAAATAAACCTGCCCATTAATGTAAAAATATACATATATATAAAAATGTTTTAAAGCTAAGCCTCACTATTCCCAAAGTATATATCATAATTGCATTTATGGAAGTTTTTATCATCATGATATGATGGCATAATTTAATATCATGGGTATCTAGATGGTCATGTCCAAAAAGCTAATATCCTTCCCTTTTTTTATTGAGATCTATACAGGGTACATATTGAGCCATTTAGGTTCCCTATTCTCTAATAGAATTTAACAATGATTCATTAGTTAAATATAAAGCATTTACTGTGAGTATATATATATATATATATATATATATATATATATATATATCTATATCTTTAATCCGTAGACCACTTTCACTTCTCAATCCCTGGCAATTACCACGATCCAATATCCTCACTGACCGTAGGATCTGGCTTCCACCAGGAATTTGCTGTGGGTGGTGCTTCCGATGGCAGATTTTTTGCACAATGAGATGCCTAAATCGTTCTGTAAATCTTTTAAAACTACAAGCTAGGTGAGTATGTGCTATTAACATTATTATGCTATGCATTTTTCTATTGTGTAAAACCTAATATTGATAATTGTTATGGTATTAATTACATGTTTTATGTAACCCAGATGAAACTAGAGATGCATACAGTGCCTTAAAGAAGCAGGAATCTGCGAAACATGTCGGCTCCATTGCATATCCAAGCATTTTATTTCATATACTAAGTATCCATTCATGGTCTAAATGGTTCATGACTATGTGATGATTTTTTATCTGCTTTGTTATAAATAAATGTAATACTTTCTTAAACCATATTTTGGTGTATATGTGCTTACCTTGGTAACAGATGCTTAGATCTCTAATTAAAATCCCATTATTTTTGAGGGAGCAGTGTCTCTCTCCTAATCTTCCTCCTTTTTTTTTTTTGATTGTATAGTGTATCTGGCAAGAATTACAATGGTGGTGGAACCCTCCTACACATAAATAGTACATTTAGTTTTCAGACCTGGAAGATGAGACAACTTCTCTACATGAAGCAGCATGCTTGGGAATTGAACCCAGACACTCAGGGATGCTAAGTAGAAGTTCTAACCTCTAAGCCACAGAGCTGACACATGTGAAAACCACCTACACATAAATACTCATAAATACTGCATTTCTTAGGACATGCAGGTGATGGAATTACATTATACAAGAGTTATTCTTCTTGATTTATTTTGTGATATTTGGTGTTTTTTTTTGTGGGTCAGTGTAGAATAGTGATATTACCTCAACATTTTTGGGAATTACATTTTGATTTCTGATGTTGGTACACATATCACATTTTTGGGCTCAAATTACGATTATTTGAAAATAATAAAAAGCACAAAAAAGTGACTCATTTTAAATTTGCATCAGCAATGGTATTGTTTGTGCTTTGTAAAGACACATGTGTGAGTTTGGGTAAAGATTGTTGTGAGATGGAGAGTAACAAGTGAAAGTGACAGAGAAAAATATATTTTACCAAAACATCAAAACATTTCACATTCTAGCATTCTTAAAAACAAAATATTTGAAGTAGAAGCAACAATGCTGCAAAGGAAAATTTATTTCAGAGAAAGATACATTTCAGAATCTCAACATTACAAGGATTTATTTGTGAAAGTTACAATTGTTCCAGAATCAATGGCTAAAACTTGCATTGGACTATAATAGTGCAGATTTTCACTTCCAAAAAATGCTCTTTTACTCAGCGCTTATTTTCGTATTTACTATAGCGCCTTGTAAAAAAGACACTGGAGCTAAAATGAGAGCTATTTGTAGGTCTGAGCATGCTCAGTTGTGTTGGCACCTAGTTGTACAGAGACTGGGAATTTATCTCTTCTTAGACTTTTAAAGATATTTCAGTGTAGAAATCACCTTTTCACACAGTTTAAAAGCAGATTATCTTCAAATAATATACTGCATATTTCAGTACTATTTAGGCAATTATATCATGCTCTAAACAATATTTCCCTGTGCAATCCGCCAGGTTTTAGCAGAGTAAGGGTTTGGGCGCTATTTGGTTTCAGGGAACTATAGTAAATTCGATTTTGGGAGTATTTGTTCACCAGCGCTATAGTGAATACTGTTTTAGTGCTAATTAGCGCTAATTATCGTGATTAGCGCTAATTCATGACAATTAGCGCTAATTAGCGCTGCGGCGCTATAGTAAATGACCCCCTATGTGTGCTGCTACCTTTGACAAATTAAAGACCTTATCCAGCAAGGAAATCAGAATATGGTGGGACCTTACTGGTTTACAACAATACATCAATGAATCAATGATCCCCAGAGGGTTGAGAATCAAAAAATCCCCTCCACATTATATTCAGAATCTTTTCTCACAGAGTGGAAAGCGATTCTTTCCAAATGCTCACTTGAGCCAATGAGCCTTAGGGGTTGAATGCGCTGCGCCAGTTCACACCTTAATTGGTGCGCTGGAAAAATCATTGATTGAACGTGCAAACCGGCGCACGCAGACGCTCAACACAATAATAAATATGTAAACTGCAACTGGTGCTAGGGTAACTGCGGTTTTCTCATTGATAATAGCGCACGCCCAATACAAATGGTTGATTTAATCTCATTGGATGTGTCTTGTTAGGCAATTAGTAGGTGTTTTCAGTTAATTAATAGACATGTGCACACTGAAATATTTATTTTCGGAATTTCGTTTTCGTCCAAAAAATAAATTTATTTAGTTACTCCCGAAATTTGTTTTTATTTATTTCGTTTTCGTTAAAAATTGCATTAGTCCGAAAATCCAAATTAAGGTCGAATCTGTCATTGAAGGCTTATGGTGTCTGTCGAATGTTCAAAGAAGATTCGACAGAGCAGCTAAACTGTACGACGCCATATAGTTTACCTGCTCCGTCGAATCTTCTTAGAACTTTCAACAGACACCATAAGCCAAAGTACGTGAGTACTTAGTTTTAGCTATTTTACTGCTCCTCCTCTTTGGTTACAATCAGCCAATAACATTCATCATCATCATCATTATTTTTATCTATCTTTTCTCCCCTACGTCGAATCTTTTCTCCCCTACGTCAAATCTTTTCTCTCTATGTCGAATCTTTTCTCTCTGTGTAGAATAATCTTGGACTAATAGAGCTAAGGTTAGGCACATTCGACCACAGGTTTGATGGACACAGATTGTTATTGTCATCATCATGTCCAATCTCCTATCTATATCGAATTGTTGTAGCAACGAAAACGAAAATAAAGCATTTGTTTGTGTCGGATCTTTCGTTTTTCGGATTCTGCACTTTCGTTATCGTTTGTTAAAACGATAACAAAAATACCTGAAATTCGGACGAAAATGCATTCGGACGAAAACGAATGCACATGTCTATTGATTAACCTTTTTGATGTTAATCTCATTCCTATCACTTCTAATATATCTTTGAAATGTGCTTTTTTTCTATTTTTACCCAAATCTTTCAATACATTACAAAGAACAGAGAAGTGTTTCTAAACCCAATAAATGTATATTTTCAGATCTTGATCTTTAAAGGTGACCATACACTGCAATCAGTTAGATCTTAAATAAATTAGATTTAGTGCAAGAGCCTGTTTGATTTCCTATAATTTGAATTAATTGTTCAAGTGGGTCTTCCTATTACCTATTTTGTGAAATATCGAGTTGTACAGAGATTGGCCAATCGGATTGCATAGTGCATGACCATCTTAAGTGCCAAATTTGGAATGTAGATGTGCCATGACCCACTTGTATTTTCCTAACAATATTTATTGGGCATTATACAAGGCACATGAGAAACCACCTTTTTTCAAGACAGGCTAGAGTGATCAGGAATCTTCAAACTACGGCTCTCCAGCTGTTGCGAACCTACACATCCCATGAGGCAATCGTAAAACTCTGACATTCACAGACATGACTAGGCACGATGGGAATTGTAGTTCCTTAACAACTGGAGGGCCGTACTTTGAAGACCCCTGTGCTAGACCATTATTATGCCTCCAGAATTGGGAGTGTGGCATCTACCCAACTTCTCTCTTCTGGTGGAAACAAGAACCTACATCTATAGATATATGTTTGGGCAGCACAGTGGTGTAGTGGTTAGCACCTTCACCTAACAGCATAAAGGGTTGTTGGTTCAAATCCCACCCATGACACCATCTACCTGGAGTTTGCATGTTCTCCCTGTGCCTGTGTGGGTTTCTTTCAGGTACTCTGGTTTCCTCCCACACAATATAAACATGCTGGTAGGTAAATTGGCCCTAATGTGTATGAATGTACATTAGGGACCCACACAAACACCACCCCATGTTTAAAAAAAATAAAAAATTAAAATTCTTCTTTGCAAATAAGGATCATTTCTTTCTCAGACAACAGTGAGCAGGGCATGGTGGTGGGAAAAAATTAGCAGTAGTACAAGCAACTTCCTGGAGGGGCTTGATGTCATTCCTGTATGCTGGCCACCACTTCCAGGAACCAGATATGCGCCATGGGCATATACCTCCGCACACACAGCAGTTGTGCATCTCACATACACAGCAGTCGCGCATCTAGCTGCAGAAACCCAATTTTTAGGGAAATTAATAGTGAAGCAGATGCAAATTTCCAGGACTGGACTAACAAATGTTTATAGTGAAAGGCAACTGATGTTTTCTATTAAACAAGGTCTAAATGGGCCATTGACATTCATCACGGTTGAACTTAGGAATGTGTCTTTGCAAAGATAAAGTAAATGAAATCGTTTCTTATTTTTGCTTGGGGATAGAGTGGATTAGAAGTCTTGTCAGTTTTTGGAGATATCTGCACCCCTGATAGGGTGAAGACACCTCCCAAATTTTGCCACTTTCTCCTTCAAATGTATTCACTTCCTGTCACATAGCCAAACAGGAAGTGAGGGTAAAATCCTACCAATGTCTTTCCTTGGGGACACACAGGTCAGTCTAGCTAGTGTCCCCATTAGGTAAATTGGACTCTAGCATTCTGCTGTGTACACCGCAAATTATTAGGTATCTTGGACTTTGGGGTTTATTTCCTAAAGGCAAATCCACTTTGCACTACAAGTGCGCTTGGAAGTGCAGTTGTTGGAGATCGGAGGGGACATGCAAGAAAAAAAAATACATCTTTGCTTCTACATGATTGGATGATAAAATCACCAGTGCTTTCCCTCAGATTTACAGTGAGTACACTTGTAGAGTAGATTTGCCTTTACTAAACCCCAAATTACCTAATAATGTAGGGTGTACACAACAAAGTGCTAGAGTGCAATCTGCCTAATGAGGACACTAGTTAGATTGACCTGTGTGTCCCCAAGGAAAGACATTGGTAGGGTTTTACCCTCACTTCCTGTTTGTTTATGTGACAGGAAGTGAAGCCAATTTTAAGAAAAGGGACACCACTCACTTGGTTTCCCTCAAATGCCCACAATTAGAATTGGATTATCTGGAGCCCGATTTTTAGCTCAGTGCTCTAAATCTGTGGTTCTCAACCCTATCCTCAAGTACCCCCAACAAGCCACGATTGCAGGTTTTCCTTCATCTTGCCCAGGTGCTTTAAATCACAGGCAAGGGCTTTGTATTTTGGACAGATGTTTTAGCTAAGATAAATTCCCAAAACATGTTCTGTCAGGGGTACTTGAGGACTGAGGCTGAGAACCACTGTGCTAAAATGGAAAATATAATACTTACCGCTCTGTAATTTTCCTTTCCTTGTGACTATCCATGGCAGCATATGCACAATCCATGCATATGCTACCAAGAAGGCACCAAGAAAGTAGCTTGTAGACAAATCACACCTTTATTTGTTTTGCCATGCCAATCAGCTTAGTTAAGCTGCAGCTGGGAAATCTGTTGCATGAAAATTAACAAAAACACATAAAAATTGGCAATACATTTTATTGGTCAACAAAACAGGACTTGGAAAAGAGCAAAGAAAGCAAAAAACACATGTATGTTAATTTGAGACACTAACAGAATAAGGTTTTGAGGTCTGGCCATTTTGCAGAGGAAATTAACAGGAGTGCACCCACAAACGGACATCTATTAAGGATTTAAATATCAGTCACAACATATTGAGGAAGACACACACACAATCATCATGGCTGTCACTTTTCTATTACAACACAATTATTTCTTCTTTCATGATTCCTTCTATGTACAATGCTGTGGAGCCTCCATAGGAGCTAAATTTTCTCCATCCTTAGCTAATTTGTACATGGGATGGTGGGAAGAATGTTTTCTTTCTTCACATCTCAATCTTTATGCACCCACATCTATTGGTATGGGACATAGACAACCTGATTTTAATCTGGGACCATACTGATTCCTCTTTAACTTCTTTTGTCTCATAACAACAACAGCCTCAATCTCGAATTCTCTTATGTGAACAATAAGACCACGATTGACCATGATTGACTTTCTAGATATCACATTCAGGGGTGACTCCAGCACTGGCCTTATAAATACTGGAACCTTCCGCAAACCCACTGCTGGAAATTCCTCACTTCTGGCCTCTAGCTGCCATCCACCCCATACTATTCGTTCTATCGTGAGTTCATTAGAGCCAAGCGCAACTGCTCTACCCCAGAAAGTTTTCAGCTAGAATGTTCGAACATCTCAAAACGATTAAATGATAGAGGCTGAAGTGACATATACAGTATCTCACAAAAGTGAGTACACTCCTCACATTTTTAAAAATATTTTATTATATCTTTTCATGTGACAACGCTGAAGAAATGACCCTTTGGTACAATGTAGTGAGTGTACAGCTTGTATGACAGTGTAAATTTGCTGTCCCCTCAAAATAACTCAACACACAGCCATTAAAGTCTAAACCAGTGGCAACAAAAGTGAGTACACCCCTGAGTGAAAATGTCCAAATTGGGCCCAAAGTGTCAATATTTTTTGTGGTCACCATTATTTTCCAGCACTGCCTTAACCCTCTTGTGCATGGAGTTCACCAGAGCTTCACAGGTTGCCACTGGAGTCCTCTTCCACTCTTCTGTGACAACATCACGGAGCTGGTGGATGTTAGAGACCTTGCGCTTCTCCACCTTCTGTTTGAGGATGCCCTGCAGATGTTCAATAGGATTTAGGTCTGGAGACATGCTTGGTCAGTCCATCACCTTTACCCTCAGCTTCTTTAGCAAGGCAGTGGTGGTCTTGGACGTGTGTTTTGGGTCATTATGTCAGAATACTGCCCTGCAGACCAGTCTCTGAAGCTAGGGGATCATGCTCTGCTTCAGTATGTCACAGTACATGTTGGCATTCATGGTTCCCTCAATGAACTGTAAATCTCCAGTGTCGGCAGCACTCATGCAGCCCCAGACCATGACACTCCCACCACCATGCTTGACTGTAGGCAAGACACACTTGTCTTTATACTCCTCACCTGGTTGCCGCCACACACGCTTGACACCATCTGAACCAAATAAGTTTATCTTGATCTCATCAGATCACAGGACATGGTTCCAGTAATCCATGTCCTTAGTCTACTTGTCTTCAGCACACTGTTTGCTGGCTTTCTTGTGCATCATCTTTAGAAGAGGCTTCCTTCTGGGATGACAGCCATGCAGACCAATTTTATGCAGTGTGTGGCATATGGTCTGAGCACTGACAGGCTGACCCCCCACACCTTCAACCTCTGCAGCAATGTTCGCAGCACTCATACGTCTATTTCTCAAAGACAACCTCTGGATATGACGCTGAGCACGTGCACTCAATTTCTTTGGTTTCAGGGTCTTGGCAATCTTCTTATAGCCTAGGCCAGTGTTTCTCAACTCCAGTCCTCGAGGCGCACCAACAGGTCATGTTTTCAGGATTTCCCTCAGAAACAGCTGTGGTAATTACTAAGGCAGTGAAACTGATCAAATCACCTGTGCAAAATAATGGAGAGCCTGAAAACATGACCTGTTGGGGCGCCTTGAGGGCTGGAGTTGAGAAACACTGGCCTAGGCCATCTTTATGTAGAGCAACAATTGTTTTTTTTTCAGATCCTCAGAGAGTTCTTTGCCATGAGGTGCTATGTTGAACTTCCAGTGACCAGTATGAGAGAGTGAGAGCGATAACACCAAATTTAACACACCTGCTCCCCATTCACACCTGAGACCTTGCAACACTAATGAGTCACATGACACCGGGGAGGAAAAATGGCTAATTGGGCCCAATTTGGTCATTTTCATTTAGGGGTGTACTCACTTTTGTTGCCAGTGGTTTAGACATTAATGGCTGTGTGTTGAGTTATTTTGAAGGGACAGCAAATTTACATTGTTATACAAGCTGTACACTCACTACTTTACATTGTAGCAAAGTTTAATTTCTTCAGTGTTGTCACATGAAAAGATATAATAAAATATTTACAAAAAAGTGAGGGGTGTACTCACTTTTGTGAGATACTGTAAATGGAGCCATTTCTATAGCCTCAGGGAAGGACAGGAACAATCTAATATATAACAAAGAGAAATCCCCTTAGGCCCCTTTCACACTTATATGACTTCAAAGTCGCACGATTTTACCGCAATTTCGCGGCCGAGATTTTGCCATGATTTGCCGCGATTTTACCGTGATTTGGGAGCAGTACTACTTTGTACGACTTTGCCACATTTTTGGCATTAACAAATGAAAACATACAGTAGTTGGTATGAATCATAAGGGGGAACTCCACGCTAAGTTTTAAATAAAAAAACTGGTGTGGGTTCCCCCCCAGGGGCATACCAGGCCCTTTGGTCTGGTACGGATCTAAGGGGAACCCCCTACGCCAAAATATCGGCGTAGGGTCCCCCCAAAATCCATATCAGACCCTTATCTGAGCACGCAGCCCGGCCGGTCAGGAATAGGGGCGGGGAGGAGCGAGCCCCCCCCTCCTGGACCGTACCAGGCCGCATTCCCTCAACATGGGGGGTGGGTGCTTTGGGGCATGGGGGGCGCCCTGCGGGCCCCCCCACCCCAAAGCACCTTGTCCCCATGTTGATGAGGACAAGGGCCTCTTCCCGACAACCCTGGCCGTTGGTTGTCGGGGTCTGTGGGCGGGGGGCTTATCGGAATCCGGGAGCCCCCTTTAATAAGGGGGCCCCCCATATCCCGGCCCCCCACCCTATGTGAATGAGTATGGGGTACATCGTACCCCTACCCATTCACCTAGGGAAAAAAGTGTCAATAAAAAACACACTACACAGGTTTTTAAAGTAATTTATTAGGCAGCTCCGGGGTCTTATTCCAACTTTGGGGGTCCTCTTCTGACTTCGGGGGTCTCTCCGGCGTCTTCTCCCGGTGTCCGCATCTTCTGCTGGCTCCACCGCTATCTTCTGTCGCTCTTTTGCCAGCGGTGGCCCTGACTTCTGGATCGTCTTCTTCCCTCTTCTCTTCCAGAGATGTTGACACGACGCTCTCTCCAGCTGCAATGGTCTCTGAGCTCTCCACAACGGACTTATATAGGCGGTGACCCCGCCCCCTTATGCCGTCACAGTCCCTGGGCATGCTGGGACTGTGACGTTTTGGGGGGGCGTGGTCACCGGGTGATGACCACGCCCCCTTATGACAGCACAGTCCCAGCATGACCCGGGACAGTTACCTCATAAGGGGGCGGGGTCCCCGCCTATATAAGTCCATTGCGGAGAGCTCAGAAGATAGCGGAGGAGCCTGCAGAAGATCAGAACACCGGGAGGAGACGCCGGAGAGACCCCCGAAGTCGGAAGAGGACCCCCGAAGTCGGAAGAGGACCCCCAAAGTCAGAAGAAGACCCCCGAAGTCGGAAGAAGACTGCGGAGCTGCCTAATAAATTACTTTAAAAACCTGTGTAGTGTGTTTTTTATTGACACTTTTTTCCCTAGGTGAATGGGTAGGGGTACGATGTACCCCATACTCATTCACATAGGGTGGGGGGCCGGGATCTGGGGGCCCCCTTATTAAAGGGGGCTCCCGGATTCCGATAAGCCCCCCGCCCATAGACCCCGACAACCAACGGCCAAGGTTGTCGGGAAGAGGCCCTTGTCCTCATCAACATGGGGACAAGGTGCTTTGGGGTGGGGGGGCCCCGCAGGGTGCCCCCCATGCCCCAAAGCACCCACCCCCCATGTTGAGGGCATGCGGCCTGGTACGGTCCAGGAGGAAGGGGGGGGGCGCTCGCTCATCCCCACCCCCTTTCCTGACCGGCCAGGCTGCGTGCTCGGATAAGGGTCTGGTATGGATTTGGGGGGGACCCCACGCCGATTTTTCGGCGTAGGGGGTTCCCCTTAGATCAATACCAGACCTAAGGGCCTGGTATGCCCCTGGGGGGAACCCACGCCAGTTTTTTCATTTAAAACTTGGTGCGGCGTTCCCCCTCAGGATTCATACCAGACAGCTGTCAGCACTGCCTGTCGCTCATCGCAAAAGGAAGAAAAAGTTTTCCTTTCCCGATCAGCGAGCCAGGCTTGTGCTTACAAAGTCGAAATCGTGTCGATATTATTCAGGCACGATTTGCATGCTACTTAAGGGTTTAACATTGAGGTCTATGGAGTACAACTTGCATAGAAGTTGGACCAAAGTAGTGCAGGGACTACTTTCAAGTCGGCACGAGTTAAAGTCGTGCCAATATGAATGGTAGTCATTGAAAATCATGGAGAATGACTTGTCATACAATCTTGCAGTACAAAATCGTGGGACAAGTTGTATAAGTGTGAAAGGGGCCTTACTCTTTAAAACATACAAAACATATAAATCAAAAGAACAAGGACAAAGGTTCCCTTACCTTTGTCACCACTTTTTCCAGAGAGTTTAATCAGATAAAACAGATTGTTAACAAACATCTTCCCATCCTCTATGGTGACAAGGACCTAATAGATGTGCTTTCCAAAGGGTTCAATTTTTCTTGTGTTCGTGCCTGAACTTTAGGTAACTCTTTGTTGCCCAGTTTACATCAAACCACCACCATTCCCAAAACGTGGCTCAGTGTTAATGGCTTGCATAGTTGTGGTTTGAATACTTATAGGTATTGTAACAAACATAACAAGAATCACAAGTCTATCACCTCGTACCATAACAATAAGGTATTCCCTATTAAGGACTTTATAAATTGTAGTACTGAATAGTACTGAATATGTAGTCTACGTGCTAGAATGTGATGTTTGTAAATTACAATATGTAGGATGCACCACCAGGCCCCTTCGCATGAGGATTAGCGAATATTATAACGGAGCAGCATATAGTAATGAGAAAAGGTTGTCCAATGTATCAAAACACTTCAAATTTATACATGAAGGTAACATGGAATATATATATATATAAATTTGATCCTGCCATAAAGCTTGACTTTACATTGTGTTACTACCACAAAGTATTTTACTTAAATATTAGTCTACACTTTGACTTTTTTCTAAGCAATACATTTTTCCCTTGGAATAATAAGGTCCTAACATCTCATGTAGCATTTTTACACACTTCTCTTTAGGCTCAGCAATTTTTATATTGTTTTCCTTTCCTCTTTCCCTTCTCTTACTGGCTGATTGTTGGTACCAATTAAATATGCTAATTTTCTGTGGCACTAACCTGATAGGCCCATTATGTAGAGGTAGAGCTTGTATATGTGTATGTGAGTATATATATATCTTGCCATATCTGTTTCAAACTAGCTACAACTAAGGCTATTGCCGAAACACGTCAGCATTATTGTTTTATTGTCACTCTAATGTACCAATAAACGACACTTCAAGGATTGCAGTCTTGCCGACTCTTCTTACTATTGTTGCATTGGAGTATGTTGGGATACATCGAGCCTGAACACCTGTGAGTGGACCTGGTGTATAGATTGGGTTGTCCCCACAGAGTGCACTATTACCTTAATTCTTTTCTATTATTATCAAGTGCCAACATTTCCTCCATTCTCATAATGTTATTCACAGTGGAAACCCATAGTGGCAACGGTGGGGTAGTGGCAGTTTTCCAATGTAATGGGATGAGCTGCCATGCTGCGGATAGAAAGAAACGGAGAAGGCTTCTTTTTTGAAAAAAAGGGTTTTTTCGGGAGTTTAAATGAGAAGTATGTGAACATACATCTCCATTCCTATTTGGGTACTTTGAGAAAAATGTTGGGACTTTATTTGAGGTATTCATGAGAGGACTCATTGATAAGATAAGTGTAATATGGATGTGTTTATTTGTCTAAAACACACAGCAGAGCATGCAATGTAAAGTACATACAAAATAGTAAACATATAAAAAGCATGATGCAAAAAAACATAAACATTGTATAACGACTATTCATGGTATTGTTAGAAAATCCTCTCACAAATGGAATCATTAAACCCAATGTTTGGTCCTGAGAATGAAACATATTGCATCTGTGTAAGTCCGACACATTTAATGGCATGGTTGCCAATCTTCATGAATAATAGATTAAATCTGCAAAAGGACATAGGTATTTTAGCATGAAACCCAAAAATGGGAGACAGTAAAATAGAGATGAGGATATCCATCTCTAAATAACGTACTCATTTACAGCCTGTAAGGGTGTGTAAGCTGGGGCGCATGGGTCCCTGTGGTTGTCTACAACCGGGAGCTGAGGTGGGGCCAGTAGGAGAACAGAAAACATAGGTGTATTTCCCAGATAGGTATGTTTCCAAATAGCAGGTGAGAACGGGGGCTCCAATCTAAATTGAATCATGAGTACAACTAATTTTGTTTTAGACAAATAAACACATCTATATTACACTGTCTTATCATTGAGTCCTCTCATGCAAACCTCATATAAAGTCCCAACCTTTTTCTCAAGGCTTCTTTTTTGTGACGCTATAGAGCCGGGGAGGATAGGGAGAAGAGCAATAGCTGGGGTTGTCATCAGAGGTTCTTCATAGTTAGTACTATAAACATAAAACACCTGATTCCAGAAGGGACATATTCTCTCATATTCCCACCAAACATGGAGGTAGGTGCCAGAAGCTTAACCACAACTCCTACAGGAGGCAGGGGTGGACGGAAGTATTTTGTGCAATGTTGATGGATCTTGGTACCAATGGCCTAAAGTTTAAAAAATATTTTCTTGTGAATAGCAAGAGATGGTAGATTTGTGAGTAAAATTAAATTAGGTTTGCCATTCCGCCCTCAAAATGTCCTGTCCCAGATCTGCAGACCACTTCCTAGTGTATGTAGGTAAGTCAAGATGTGTAAGGGCTTGAATCAAACCGTATAGGGAGGAGAGTAGATGTCTGGGCAAATCCTGCAGGGAGCAAAGTCTTTCAAATTCTGTGGGTGGAGGATGTATTTGAGAAGAAAGGAACAGTTGTTAAGTAAAAGAAGATAAATGTAGTGAGGTTAGCCAGTCGCGAGTGCCCACAGGGACAGCAGGGGTCCCCAGACGGGGTTGAATAAATGTACGGGCCTAAGGCCAGGCAGAGCGTTGAAAGGAGCCTAAGGTAGGAACCCCTACACCCTGAGGGAGAGCAGGACTGTCACATAAGGATGTTCAAGGGGAAGGGTCTGAGGAGAGAATGGAGCATAAACCTCTCCTATACCATAGTTTAAGAACAGCTATCATCAGTGGTGAGGCAGAGATCAAGTGGGAAAGGGCTTGATTGTAGCCCCAAAGGAATGCTCTTAGATCAACAGGAGCTAGGTCTTTTTCAACCATTACCGAAGCCTTTTGGAAAGGACAGGGGAACCATTCAAGAGTGCGTGCTGTAAGAGCAGCTTTATAGTAAAGTTCATAATCTTGTAGCCCAGTTATGCCCTGAAGCTTCGGAAGAGTTAACAGATTTTATATATATATATATATATATATATATATATATATATATATATATATACAGTGGGGACAGAAAGTATTCAGACCCCCTTACATTTTTCACTCTTTGTTATATTGCAGCCATTTGCTAAAATCATTTAAGTTCATTTTTTTTCCTCATTCATGTACACTCAGCACCCCATATTGACAGAAAAACACAGAATTGTTGACATTTTTGCAGATTTATTAAAAAAGAAAAACTGAAATATCACATGGTCCTAAGTATTCAGACCCTTTGCTGTGACACTCATATATTTAACTCAGGTGCTGTCCATTTCTTCTGATCAGCCTTGAGATGGTTCTACACCTTCATTTGAGTCCAGCTGTGTTTGGTTATACTGATTTGACTTGATTAGGAAAGGCACACACCTGTCTATATAAGACCTTACAGCTCACAGTGCATGTCAGAGCAAATGAGAATCATGAGGTCAAAGGAACTGCCTGAAGAGCTCAGAGACAGAATTGTGGCAAGGCACAAATCTGGCCAAGATTACAAAAAAATTTCTGCTGCACTTAAGGTTCCTAAGAGCACAGTGGCCTCCATAATCCTCAAATGGAAGATATTTGGGATGACCAGAACCCTTCCTAGAGCTGGCCGTTCGGCCAAACTGAGCTATCGGGGAAGAAGAGTCTTGGTGAGAGAGGTAAAGAAGAACCCAAAGATCACTGTGGCTGAGCTCCAGAGATGCAGTCGGGAGATGGGAGAAAGTTGTAGAAAGTCAACTCTCACTGCAGTCCTCCACCAGTCGGGGCTTTATGGCAGAGTGGCCCGACGGATGCCTCTCCTCAGTGCAAGACACATGAAAGCCCACATAGAGTTTGCTAAAAAACACCTGAAGGACTCCAAGATGGTGAGAAATAAGATTCTTTGGTCTGATGAGACCAAGATATTTTAAGCGGTATGTGTGGAGAAAACCAGGCACTGCTCATCACCTGTCCAATACAGTCCCAACAGTGAAGCATGGTGGTGGCAGCATCATGCTGTGGGGGTGTTTTTAGCTGCAGGGACAGGACGACTGGTTGCAATCGAGAGAAAGATGAATGCGGCCAAGTACAGGGATATCCTGGACAGAAAAACTTCTCCAGAGTGCTCAGGACCTCAGACTGGGCCGAAGGTTTACCTTCCAACAAGACAATGACCCTAAACACACAGCTAAAATAACGGAGGAGTGGCTTCACAACAACTCCATGACTGGTTTTGAATGGCCCAGCCAGAGCCCTGACTTAAACCCAATTGAGCATCTCTGGAGAGACCTAAAAATGGCTGTCCACCAACGTTTACCATCCAACCTGACAGAACTGGAGAGGATCTGCAAGGAGGAATGGCAGAGGATCCCCAAATCCAGGTGTGAAAAACTTGTTGCATCTTTCCCAAAAAGACTCCTGACTATATTAGATCAAAAGGGTGCTTCTACTAAATACTGAGCAAAGGGTCTGAATACTTAGGACCATGTGAAATTTCAGTTTTTCTTTTTTAATAAATCTGCAAAAATGTCAACAATTCTGTGTTTTTCTGTCAATATGGGGTGCTGTGTATACATTAATGAGGGAAAAAATTAACTTAAATGATTTTAGCAAATGGCTGCAATATAACAAAGAGTGAAAAATGTAAGGGGGTCTGAATACTTTCCGTCCCCACTGTATATATATATATATATATATATTTATGGTCGGAGCCCTCCGTCCTGAGAGATATGAAGCACATAAACACGTTACAAGACTAACAACATAAAATAGACCTGAAGTGTGCCCTGGCCTGCTGTATGGTAAACCCAGATCTGCTGGGCGGTATGCCAGAGAAGGGCGCATACCTTAAGAAAGTAATAGATGTTTCTGTAGAGAAATTGTTTGTGGGTACCACGCACTGAAACTGACACAGACCATCGTGGGTTGTCTGGTTAAATACCCTCCGAGCTCCTCCCATAATTTCAGGCCAGTAAACAGGCCTTCCTATTTATGGTCGGAGCCCTCCGTCCTGAGAAATATGAAGCACATAAACACGTTACAAGACTAACAACATAAAATAGACCTGAAGTGTGCCCTTGCCTGCTGTATGGTAAACCTAGATCTGCTGGGCGGTATGCCTGAGAAGGGCGCAAAAAGACTTGGTTAGGGGGGGTAATGATTTATTTAAGTTTATGGACATATTACAGGGCAAGCTTGCCAAAGGCTCGTGACATTTCTACCTGTGGATTGGGAATGTAGCGAGCGAAGCAGGTGGATTTCCACCTACCCATTTTCCTGATCACGTGGTCCGGGACCCCATTTCGTGAGGCTGCTGATGCTGCTCCAATGCAGAAAGAATGTCCAGAATAACGGTTGGGGTCAAGGCTTACGTTACGCAGAAGGATCCTGACGTGAGTAGTGAACTGGTTGGTACTAAGTGGGCTGATCGGGAATGGTAGCAATGGGCTGTCCTGCGAGGGATCAGACAGATGGGCTAACAGCTGATCAAGGATGGCTACGGGGCACCAGGCGTTGTGCGTTCTGAAGAGCTTGATGTCAACCCCCAGACCGGACTGTTGCGTTTTGGACACCTCGAAGTGCAATGTGAAATGACTGTGGTGATGCATGAGGTGGCGTCTATGTAACATCCTATGACTGGGGCCGCTGACTGTGAATTCGCTGGGTCGTAGAAAGCCGTAAGATGCCAGGTAGATGGCTGCTTGGATGACCAAGCTGGGCAATAAGCCGAAAGGGGAATGTGAAAGGATAGTGGACATGTCTCGAAACATGGCACCGGTGACCGGTAAGCATTTACCGCTGACTTGGGGCTGTTGCTTGTGGATACCTCACAGGATGGCCTTGACCGCATGGGTAGCGAACAAAGATGGTTTGGTAGGATCTTGCAAGGAGGTGAAATGCTGGATGCCAGCTAGGTAGAGTCTAATGGTATTGTAGGATAACGCCAGCTGAGTGTGGCAGTACGATATGAAGGCCAGGATGTGATGGAGATCTCCTGGTGTTGCCCCGAGGTTAGCGGCTAGAAACCTGTGATAGATCTTCCAGGCAGTATGGTATGCTTTCAGGGTATTGTGAGATAGTGACTGGTTAATCAGACTAGTGGTGTCATGAAGATGTCGCTTCAATCCAGGGTTAGCTGCGACTAATGTGGGATAGCAGACATGGTCGGCTCCAGGTTCCTGTGAAAAGAACGTTGCGAAGTTAAGACGAGATAGAGCGTCGGCCGAGGTGTTACGTTTGCCTGGGATGTGGACACAGAGGACGTTAAATTGGTGCTGTAGTGAGAGTTGCACCAGCCTGCATAGGAAGGACATGATGGCAAAGGACTTGGACCGACCTTTATTTATAATACAGGCTGTGGCTTGATTATCTGTGGAAAATATCACTGTTTGTCCTACCCAGTTGTTGCCCCAGACCTGGGCTGCTGCAACAATGGGGTAGATCTCAAACAATGAGGAGGATTGACTGAACCTGGGGATCGATAGTATTTCTGGTGCTGCAAACCAGTGATGGCCAAAAATAGCTGCAAAGCCTGTGGAGGCTGCGGCGTCCGTGATTATTTGAGGTGAAGTGGGAGATGCTGATGGAATAAACATCGAAATGCTGTTCTAATTTGTTAGAAAATCGTCTCACATGGCCAGGTCAGCTACGGCTGCCTCGTCTAGTTTAAATATTTGGTCAGGGTCTTGTACCTGGGAGAGGAACACCAGGAGGCGTGAGACAAAGGATCGCCCTTGAGGGATGATCCTTATGGCAAAGTTAAGCATGCCAAGGAGGGATTGTAGTTGCTTTTTCGTGCAGCCTTGAGTATTAGTAAACATGTGGATGACTGTCCTGATGCGGGTCAATTTGTCCGAAGGTAGGCTAGCCTGCATGGTGCGAGTGTTGAGTATGATACCCAAGAAAGTGACGATCTGTGCTGGGCCTTCCACCTTCTTATCTGCTAAAGGCATGTTAAGATTGTGGAAGATTTCTCTTAGGCTATTTAGATCAACTGGGGGCTTGTTAGGTTTCTCTATGAGTAGGAAGTCGTCTAAGTAGTGAATCACTTTCTGACAGGACGCGTGTTGTGACAGAATCCAGGAAAGGGACTGAGCAAAAGTGTCAAATAGCCACGGGCTGCTTTTGGAGCAGAAAGTTAATTTGGTGGCGAAATAGTATAGGCCTTTCCATTTGACTCCGTGCCATCGCCATAGGTATGGATCAATTGGTAACAACTTGAATGCGTCCGAGATGTCTGCTTTAGACAACCAGGCGCCTACTCCTGCAAAAATTATAGATTGAATAGCTGAGTCTACAGATGAATATTTAAGTGAAAACTCTTCTGAAGGTATTAGGGAATTTAAACTGGGTATATGGGAACAATGAGGCGCGGACAAATCATAGACTAAACTGAGTTTTTTTGAAAACTTGCCCTTGACAAGCCCGATAGGGCTGACTCTCCATACAGAGAAAGGTGATTGTGTAAAGGAACCGATCATGTACCCCCCGGTCTAGTTCTGTCTGCAGCAGGGTGGTGATGGCTTCCTCATCGGTAGTGGCTGAAAGCAGGTTTTTGCACTCGTGAGTTGTGTTGGGGAGTGTGATAAGTCCGGTGTGAAAGCCTGTCGTGAATCGTGAATCCCTGGATGAGGAAGGCTGCCAGTGAAGGTGTTGGGTGTGAGGAGAGGTAAAACCTGAGCCATCCGACGTGCACTCGGCTTAGTCATGCGGGTTTAAGCTGTTTGACAGCGCAGGAGTACCTGGGGTGAGCTTTGTGGCATGTGAGACAGATATGAAGGAGTTTGCAATGGGGGAAGTTACAACACCCGAAGTTGAAATTAATGCATATGGTTGCTCCCCCTAGTGCAAGGACAGGTCGTCCTAATCTGTCTGCCTGGGCCGGCTGAGTAAATGCCGTTGAGTTGTGAGTGGCACTAGAGAAGGAGGGAAAGTTGGGGGGGTCTGCCACCTGACTCGGAGCACCAGTTAGCCATATGGGTAGACGACTGGCAGTTAGTACAGAGTGGGGAACGTAGGCCAGCGAAATGGCGACAGAACAGCTCTGTATCGATGGTACTCCAGTTGGTAGTTGCCTGGAACTGGGAAAGTCTGGCTGCTGCTTTTGCTGAAAATGACCTGTGATAGTCATAAAATGAGCATCCCCCATATTTATAACCTAGATCTACTACTGCGTGTAAGTATAGATCCAGCTCTTCCCTCCTTTTGGGGTTGACCGTGCATAGTACATCTCTGAACATGCCAAATGCTAGCACAAACTCTGCAATATTAAGTTTGCGGGTAAGCCTATGTTCTTTAACCTTCAGGACGATGGAAACGTCTCCCCATGAATAGGACTTGTTTTCAGCCAGGTCATGTACTGCGATGAGGAGGGATGCTAAGTTAATGTCCTTCCTGATGCCTGCTGGGATGAGATGTGCGGGGAAGATGTAGGTACAGATGTCGGGCGTACGTAAGGAGAGGCATGGGGGTGGCGGTGGTTACTGTAGATGGTGGGGGTGCCGCTTGATGTACCTCCAAGGTTCCCACTCTTGTCTGCACGTCAGTGACTGCTGCCGACAGCGTGGTCCCCAAGGAGTGCAGCTGAGTGATTGCTGAAGAGATTGACTGTAGTGACGCCTGGGTGCCTGGTTGGGCTGCCGCTGGTGGGGGAAACAGCAACCTAAAGAGCTCAGCTTTCCTAGCAGTCGCAGGGTAGGGAATACTCCTGTGCCGTAGTTCAGCTATAAGCTTGGGGATGGTCCAAGCTCTAAGAGACTGTAAGCTGTCGTTTGCTGAGCCTGCCCCAGGTGACGATGGGGTGGAGGCGAAGTCCTCGCTGTCGGCCTGCGACATGGCGTCCGCTAAGATAGGGGGGGAAATGCATATGTTTTAGACAAGCTTAAAAGGTAGGAGGGGATAGATTCTCAGGTAGATGAGACGGAAGGTAGAAGAAAAATTAAGGATAGGAGAAGGAGCGACAGCTGTAGTGACAGCTAGTTTGCGTACAAGCGCTGTTGAGTGTGATTTTAGAAAACTCGAAAGAATGAGTGACAACCGAGGTGAGCCAGGAGGTGACTGGATAGGTAACCGATAGCTCGGGTGTCGCCTGTGCTCGGCACAGACTAATGAACCAGAGCCCCCAGGGCGGACTGGGATGAGTATTTTGAAGTCTGGTGTTCTAAGTAGGAATGTTGCGATCTGTAGTTAATTGACGTATATTCGGTCTGCTAACGCTTGCACTGCCAGCAAGCTGGACGTTAGGCGACCTTGTCTGCGTGGTGAAGGATCTTGGATCGCTCTTCGAAAACAGAGTGAAGTGCACAGACGTATGTGACAGTTGCTAACGCCTCGGAAATGGATCAAATTGTGTATGTGAAGTAAAAAATGTTGTGAAAAGTGTGTTTTTGAAAAGCAAAAGGTGGGGGGAGCCCTTTGAATTACGCACCTGCCTTGAAGCCCTAGTAGTCTTGGTTTGGGGTCGAGACTTGGGTCGACCGGGAACCTGTAGTAGAGGTGACATAGGAAGATTTTTTTTTTTTTTGAGAGGGAGTGCTAAAAAGCTGTTTGGGGCAGAAGTTGGCCCCCTGGTGAAGAGATGCAAGCCCTCGACAATTTTTTTTTTTTTTTAACCTGAGGAGGTTACTGTCCACACCTGGTGCAGGATGGACCAACTGGCGAACTCTACTGACTTGAAAAGGGGAAAGGGATAGAGAAATCGATGAGTAGCCGTGTTGTTACTGGAGATGAGTGGCTGTATGGAGCCATTTCGTAAATGTTTGCAGCGATAGTAAATAAGCAGCTTTTCAAAGGCGAAAGAAAGTTTTTGCGGAAATTTGATTATGTAGGAATAACCATGCGCAGCATTGGTACAAAAATAGATGGTGTGAGTTGTGTGTTTATGGTATTGTTTGTGAGGGATCCGAATCGTTGAGCTGGTGACACGACTGGATTCAGATTGGTTGGTGGGGTTGAAATGCCGAGGATCCGAATCATTGAGCTGGTTTGCGACTGGACTCGGATCGGTCGGTGAAAGTTGAATTAGCAAGGGTCCGAATCGTTGAGCCGGTACTACGACTGGACTCGGATTGGTTGGTGGGGTTGAAATGCCAAGGATCCTGAATCATTGAGCCTGTAAGTGACTGGACTCGGATCGGTCGGTGAAAGTTGGTTTGGCAAGGATCCGAATCATTGAGCCGGTGCTACGACTGGACTGGGATTGGTTTATGAGTTGAAATGCAGAGGATCCTGAATCATTGAGCCGGTATGCGACTGGACTCGGATCGGTCGGTGAAAGTTGGATTGGCGAGGATCTGAATCGTTGAGCCGGTGCTACAACTGGACACGGATTGGATGGTGGGGTTTGTAATGCCGAGGATCCTGAATCATTGAGCTGGTATGCGACTGGACTCGGATCGGTCGGATGAAAGTAGCACACTGTTGGTGAGTGCTGGTGTAGAGAGTTAGTTTTGGATGACAGTGGGGGTTTTCGTAGAAGGTGTATGGTTAGTAAAAGGGGGGGTGGGGTGTGATGTGTGGAACAAGGTTTTGGGACCGTGTGCCGCTAATGCGACTTGATCCGTAAGTGACTCTGTACGGATAACATAACAATACGATTCTATAGACGGTAACAGTAGCTCCTACCTGTGACAGCGAGTGCAACGATCGAAATTCGGGAACTGCGAACAGGGAACAGCGACGCGCTGGAACTCGAGTGTAGAAACTCACAAACGTTCTGTGATTTTAGGAAAGTCGGCCTGATGACGTGGGTGCCGCGCACTAGAACCGACACAGACCATCGTGGGTTGTCTGGTTAAATACCCTCCGGGCTCCTCCCATAATTTCAGGCCAGTAAACAGGCCTTCCTATATATATATATATATATATATATATATATATATATATTTGTAATTCCTTTATTGAACCATAAGTTATATATATATATATATATATATATATATATATATATATATATATATATATATTTGTAATTCCTTTATTGAACCATAAGTTGCATTATACATACCAAACCAAGAGTATTGCAAAAATACAATTACATAGTTATGCTGGTAACATACCCAGCACCAGAGCTACACCAGTAGCTTGACAAAATGGAGCATGTACAAGAATGAAGTCTAAATTGGGCGGATGGGAATATATCAGAGAAAACGCAGTGAAGAAGAAAAAAAAAAAACCCTAAACATCTCCAAGGTTCCCAATATATATACAGTATCTCACGAAAGTAAGTACACCCCTCACATTTTTGTAAATATTTTATTATATATTTTCATGTGACAACAATGAAGAAATTACACTTTGCTACATGTAAAGTAGTAATTGTACAGCTTGTATAACAGTGTAAATTTGCTGTCCTCTCAAAATAACACACAGCCATTAATGTCTAAACCGCTGTTAACAAAAGTGAGTACACCCATAAGTCAAAATGTCCAAATTGGGCCCAAAGTGTCAATATTTTTTGTGTCCACCATTATTTTCCAGCACTGCCTTAACTCTCTTGGGCATGGAGTTCACCAGAGCTTCACAGGTTGCCACTGGAGTCCCCTTCCACTCCTCCAAGACGACATCATGGAGCTGGTGGATGTTAGAGACCTTGCGCTCCTCCACCTTCCATTTGAGGATGCCCCACAGATGCTCAATAGGGTTTAGGTCTGGAGACATGCATGGCCCCCTTTATCCTCAGCTTCTTTTGCAAGGCAGTGGTCGTCTTGAAGGTGTGTTTGGGGTCGTTATCATGTTGGAATACTGCCCTGCGGCCAAGTCCAGTGGTAGGAACCCCCGGTGGCTAGTGTATCCCAGCAAAAACATGAAATGTAACAATATAATCAGATACATAATAGCAGCAAAAAACTGCATGGAAAAGATTCCAGACTGACTGAAAGGGTAAATAAGGAGGTTGAAACAGAGAAAGAGAAGGGAATAAGAGGGAGAAAAACTGAAAATTGTATACTCACCTTTCCGTAATTTTCTGACGCATCTCCATGGCAGCACACACTGGGGTTTTGACTCTGCCCCCACAACCTGACAGGATTCGTTACCTATAAAATTGAAAGAGAGACACCCGCCTTCATTCTCTGTATCTATCATCTAAAAAGGCGGGATGCTGTGTGCTGCCATGAAGTCAGGAAAGGAAAATTACGGAAAGGTGAGTATACAATTTTCAGTTTTCCTGACGCATCATGGCAGTACACACTGGGAAATAACTCGCCAGTGGGTGCAAAAAAAGTAGTATTTATTTAACATGTAGCTGAAGAATAATGGATCTTTCAAAATCTACCGTTGATAATCGGGCCAAATCCACTCTATAGTGGAACATGAATGTATGTCTGGATGACCGGGTCGCTGCCTTGCAGATTGTCTTCGGCGAAACCCTGCAATACGCTGCCCATGAAGTTGCTACTGCCCTGGTAAAGTGAGCTTTAATGCCTTTGGGTACCGGAAGTTGTTGAATGGCATAGGTCTTCCTGATGGACTTGACTAGCCATGATGTGATAGCGTGAGGTGATGCCATGTGTCCTTTTGTGTTCCCATAAGGAATTACCAATAGATTGTCCGTTTTTTTAAAGGAGGCTGTAGCCATCAGGTAACTGCTAATAGCAGATTCTATATCTAAGGCATATAGTTCCCCCTGATCATTGGTAAAGATCGGAAGATTGATGTCCTGATTGTAATGAAAAGACGTTGCCACCTTTGGAATAAAGCGGTCTGAAGGTCTCAGTACCACCCTGTCTGGGTAAAAGACCATGTAGGGTTCTGTTATCATTGATGCTTGCATTTCCGAAACTC
Source organism: Aquarana catesbeiana (assembly GCF_042186555.1). NCBI lineage: Eukaryota > Metazoa > Chordata > Amphibia > Anura > Ranidae > Aquarana > Aquarana catesbeiana. The sequence continues at coordinate 106,235,961 of NC_133335.1, forward strand.
TTTTGGCTGAGGTAATGGCGATGAGGAAGGTTGTCTTTAGTGTTAAGTCCAAGTGGAGAGGCGCCTCTGGGTGCAGTCGTTTTGATAAAATCAAGTTAATAAATGAAGTAAGATCAACTCACATATGATATGAGAATAAAAAAGCGTGGTATCAGTTAGTCAAACGTGACGTTCCCACATCCTGTAACACGATCCGTGCTGTGTATAATGACCAGGGATCTTCCGAGTGATGTGAATGCCGGCTCCGGAAGAGCAACCTCAGAACGAGCCTTGGAACACAGTAAATGGCTGGCAGCAGGGGGATGGCGTCATCAAACAATGGACGTGTTGTGAGTTGATCTTACTTCATTTATTAAATTGATTTTATGAAAACGACTGCACCCAGAGGCGCCTCTCCACTTGTGCTTTTTTTCAGCTTCCAGGAATATGGTTTCTTTCCTAACTTGATGACAGCCCTGTGTGCTCCCCTTGGACGTTTGTTTTCTCTACATAGTAGTTTTGCCTGTGTATGTCATATGGACTACATTGTCATCCTCAGTCCTATTCTATATATTTACTATTAGTAGATTTATATTGGGATGTACATGATCTCTGTTTTGTTGCGCCTACACTTGTCCTTAGTGTTAAGTCCCACAGTGAGATAGAGTCAGCCGGATTGAAAAGGGGGATTTGAAAGTGCGTTAAGGACTACTGACAAATCCCATGCTGGAAACGTTGGCCTTCTTGGAGGCCTGATCTTTAAGCACGCCCTCATAAATTGAATCAGAAGAGGAATTGAGGCCCATCTGAAGCCCGTTTTTGCAGATAATGCTGAAATTTGCACCTTTAGGGTACCTGAGCTTAGACCCTTAGCTAGGCCTGCTTGGAGAAATTCCAGAATTTGTGGCGCCTCTGGCGATAGTGGGTTCCAGTTATTCTGCTGAGCCACAGATGAGAATCTTTCCCATATCCTACCATAGGTGGTGTTAGTTGTACATTTCCTAGCCTGAAGTAATGTTGATACTACCTACTGAGAAAAACCTTGTTCTAGGAACCTATTCCTCTCAATCTCCATGCCATCAGGTGCAGTTTCTCTGGAGCCAGATGAAGAAACTGCCCTTGATAAAGTAGATCCTGAGTCACCGGGAGAGGTAGTGGAGTTGCAATAGGGTCGTGAACCAGGGTCTCCTTGTCCAAAAAGGGATTACTGCTATTACTGAAGCTGATGACCTCCTGAGCCTGGAGAGGAACCTCGCAATAAGTGGTTTCAGTGGAAATATGTATCCTAGTCGAAAGTTCCACGGGTGGAGAAGCAAGTCTACTCCCTTGGCTGATGGGTTTGCTGCTCTCAACAGAAACCTCTGGCACTTGGCATTCGTAGGTGTCACTGTCAGATCGATATCTGGAATTCCCCAAGTTTTGGTCAGCAGACTGAAGGCTTTGTGGTTCAGAGACCATTCGTTGTTTGACAGGAACTCCCTGCTCAAACAGTCGGCCAGCAAGTTCTGTGCTGCCGGAACGTACACAGCTCTCAGATCCGTCAGGTACAATTGGGCCCATTTCAAGATAGGGCGAACTTCCTCTAGTAATGTATTGCTTCTGGTATCTCCCTGTCTTTGAATGTACGCCAATGCCACTTTGTTGTCCATTCAAATTAAGACGCTTTTCCCCTTCAAGGATGATCCAAAGGCTAGGAGGGCTTGAAAAGCTGCTCTGAGCTCGAGAATATCCGACACTATGCTCTGCGTGCAGAACTGCCACTGTCCCTGAGCTACTTGATCTTTGTAGTGGGACCCCCACCCCTCCTGGCTGGCATCTGATATGATTACCTCCGGTTCTGGAGGGACTATAGGTCTGTGGTTCCTGAGGTTGCAGGCATGCATCCACCACCATATTGTCTGTTTCACATTCCTGTGAGTCGAAATTGTCTGATACATTGCATTGATACTCCATTCCACTGACTGAGAAATGAGGTTTGTAGCATTCTCATGTGCCATTGCACCCGTTGGATCATTGATTAAGTGGCAGATATGGAGCCCAGGATGCTCAGACAAGCTCTGGCTGGAAGGAACTTTGCTGTTATAAATCTTCTGGATTAGGGGAATTACCTTTTACTGAGGGATCTGTACCTTGTTTGACTGGGTATTTAGTTCCGCCCCCAGAAAGATCATGTTTTGTGTGGGCTGAAGGTTGCTCTTTTCCCAGTTGATTAACCAACTGAAGCTCTGGAGTGTCGTGAGTAATATACACCGATTATGAATAAACCCTTTTCGGCTGTCTGCTAAAAGCAGAATGTCGTCCAGATAACGATGCAACCTCAGACCTTTTTCCCTTAGAAATTAAATGACGGGAAGTAGAATCTTGGTAAAGGTCCTCGGGGCAGAAGAGATGAACGGTAGGCGCTGAAACTGAAAATGCTGGTGGTTGACTGAGACACTAAGGTATCTTTGAAAGAATATATACAAAATGATTCTGCGCTACCCAAAAAGGAAAGGAAACGAAAGCAGCTAACACGACCAACAAAGTATAAATGGGGAAAGCAGAGAAAAAGTGTAGCGCTATACAATGTCCAACATGAACGCCAATTGGCCAGTCAATATACAGTGAAAGGAATCAACCGTATCTAGGAAATAAACAATAAAAATGGGTAGTCCTCATGAAAAAATTTTAAACAGAAAATTCCAGCATCCAAAATGCAGACAAGCTCACTCCCACCGAGAGATGAAAAGGCTTACCGGATGAGATGGACCCAAAGGGGCATATGCCAAGTTGGGTCGGATAAGGCTTGGGTGGTGAGTGGCTGTGCTTGGCCCAAAGAAATGATATTAATAAGTGATCTCACGGATTACTGTATCCCTCCAAGTGGCACCCGGGTCCTGAAGGGTGTAGGCAATCTCGCGGATATAGATGGTCCTGCAGATCCCGGAAGGGTGGGGTATTGCGTGAATGAATCCCTCCTCTGTTGCCTCTTCCAGCAATGTCTCCTCTCTACTTCTTCCCGACGAGGAAGTGGTCCATCGGCACCCGCACCATCTTGGAAAAGGGCAGGAAGACCTGCCTGGCTACCTCACTTCCTCCAGTGCATGCGTAGAACACGCCGGAGGAGGCTGCCGCCATGTTGGAAAGATCTTTGCTGCCTGAGGGACTACAGGGCCCAGAATGGCCAGTCGACAAGGAAAAAAAAGGGAAGTTTATAAAATCTTTGTGCTGGAAAAAAGGTAGGAGGCCACTGCAAGTATGTAAGCTTCTTTAAAGCTTGTACATGCCAGAAAAATGTGCCCCTGAGACCACCAGATTGGGGATCTCTCCATAAAAGCTCTTTTAGAGACTGAACAAGAGAGACTTCCATCCAGGAGAAGCTTAACCTAGTGGGGCGAATGCGGTAAGTGGTGCAATATCCATCCAATCTTGTCAGGTGAGGATAAAAAAAGAGAATGAAGCGGGGTGTCTCTCTTTCAAATTTATAGTTAACCAATCCTGTCAGGTTGTGGGGGCGGAGTCACAACCCCAGTGTGTGCTGCCATGATGCGTCAGAAAACCAAAATTGCAGAAAAGAAACACCCACAGCATAGAGGATAATAGTGCCCAATTAAGGCCAATTAGGACTCTCAGAAACTGGTCGTACATGCAAATGGAAAAAATGGCGTGGGGTCCCCCCCAAAATCCATACCAGACCCTTATCTGAGCAAGCAGCCATGGCAGGCCAGGAAAGAGGGGGCGAGGAGCGAGCATCCCCCCAACCATACCAGGCCGCTTGCCCTCAACATGAGGAGGGTGCTTTGGGGCCCCACAAAACTCCTGTCCGGTGGTTGTGGGGGTCTGCAGGCGGGGGGCTTATTATAATCTGGAAGTCAGCTTTAACAAGGGGGTCCCCAGATCCCGGCCCCCCCTATGTGAATGGGTATCGGGTACATTGTAGCCCTACTCATTCACCAAAAAAAGTAGTGAAATGTGACAAAAGACAATAGCTGTTTTTTGACAATTCCTTTATTAAAAATATCTTCTTCTTCACCCCACTTCTTCCTCCATCTTCCTTCGGTCTTCTCCTTCCTCTAGCTTCTTCTTCCCCACTTCTGCCTCCATCTTACTTCAGTCTTCTCCAGCCTTCCTCCGGCTTCTTCTTCCCCCGCTTCGTCCTCCGGTCTTCTTTCTCCACCTCCACCGCTCCCGCTGTAGTTTCAAAAAACAAACTTCCTCCGATGCTGCGATGGGGTGGATAATGTAATTCCACCCCTTGTGACTTCACCGTCCGGGGCATGATGGGTCCGTGAGGAAGAAGAAGATGTTTTTAATAAAGGAATTGTCAAAAACCAGCTAATGGTCTGGTATGGATTTTGGGGGGTCCTCCACGCCATTTTTAAAAAAATGTTGGCACGGGGTTCCCCTTAAAAACCATGCCAAGCCTGGTATGGATTTTGGGGGGGACCCCACCCCATTTTTAAATGAAATATCCATACCAGACCTGAAGGGCCAGGTTATGTACTGGGGGGGACTCGTCCAGTTTTTTTCAATGATTTTTATGTATATTGCAGGGATCTGGCAATACATTACAGCCGCAAGCAATTTTAAATGACATTTTTTCCTTTAGAAATGCAATTTTGCTGCTCTCATTCATTAAACTATGTACGGCCACTATGTAAGCAGTCTTACATAGTGTGGGGCGTGGACTTAGCCCCCTGAGCCATGATTAGCCAAAGGCACCCTGCCTCTGGCCAATCATGGCTCTCACAGCAGAGCACAGTGTGATTGGCCAAAGCAGGCAGGTCAGGTGCATGCTTTGGCCAATCAGCAGCCGTCAATGCACTGTGATCTCACAGTGCATTGACGATCTCGCAGTGCATTATGGGGCGTTCTGCAGGCGCTCAAATTTCCCGTGAATGCCCCATAATGTTCTAAATTCTGCAAACGGTCGAACATCAGATGTTCAAGTCGGACTTACGTTCGACTCGACTTGAACATTGGGCTCATCTCTATGTGCGAGTTTGGTCCGAATGCGATGCAAATTCAGCCATGTGACAGCACAGAATTGAATTGTGAACCGGCCCTAAGGCCACTTTCACACTTATGCTACTCGTCCTGTGACTCCTGCGTCCATAGACCTCAAGATTGCACGGGCATTGCTTATAATCTCATAAAATTTGCAGCAAAAAGTGCTGCAAAATCACTGAACTTTCAGGTCGCACAAGTGTGAAAGGGGCCTTATGGACCTCAAGTTGCATAAATTGTCGGCCAAGTTTCAAAGGAACCTAATGAGATTCATTGATAACACCTTTGAATTAGGCCCCATTTGCACTTGTGTGACCAATGCCTATGTAATCTTGTGGTGTATGGACCTCAAGTTGCCTCAAAGTCAAACCAAAGTAGTGCAGGGACGATTTTGACCCACTTTCAGGATGCACAAGTGAGAATAGGGCCTAATTCAAAGGTATTATCCATGAATCTCATTCACACTGCTGCAACCTGAAAGTCACACTATTTTGCTGCCACTTTGCTGCTGCAACTTGGCCCCATCTTCTGGGAATGCCTGTGTAATATTAAGTCACACCAAAGTAGTACAGGGACTACTTTTGAAGTTGTTGCAACTTAAAGTAGCACAGATATGAATGGTTATCATTGAGAATCATGGGGTACAACTTGTCATGCAACTCGGAGGTCCAAATTTGCTGGAAAAGTCACCCAAGTGTGAAACAAGTCATATATATATATTAATAAAAAGGAGCTCTCATTTATATGCGAGTTTCTGCAGACGCGCACCCCAAAGTTGCCAATAGTAGTACAGAAACTACTTTTGGAAATTGCGGCTCCACACTGATTAGGACAGAGCAATTGCTGCCGATTTGGCATGCAATTTAACATGTCAAATTGCACCAATGTGTACCAGGACTGACACATACAACACTGCTTATTCACCAGCTGAATTCATTACCTGCAATTCTCCACAGCTGTTATATACAAAGACTCCACCTAAACACCTTTATCATTTACTTGCAGGTGTGCTGAAGAGCTTAGGTTTTTTGATGCGCAATTATATCTGATAATTTCTATTGGTATAAGATATTACACTTTCCCAAAACCACCACCCCCAAAACTAATTCAAAAGTAGATAGAAAAAAAACAACAAACAAGCTTAATAATGTTCTTTTATTTTGCCAGCAGAAACCAAATTTCACTGATTATCAGTGCCCTGATTAAGTGCCCAGATGTCCTCTGTGAGGAGATGCCGCTGATCAGCTCTCCTCTCCTCACACTCTGTCAGTGTGAGGCGAGGAGAGCCAATTACCGCCATCTGCGTGTTTACATGTGACCGGCTGTGATTGGACACAGAGATTGGGGTCGCGGCGTGTCCTAGCAACAATGGCGTAGCTGCGATCAACGCACTACGCGCCCCCGGGGGCACACAAGAGCGGATGTTCTGGGCGCCATCATATGACGTCCACCCAGAATGTCATTTGACGGTGGGCAGGCAGCAAGTGGTTAAGCAATGAGATCAAAGAGTAGAAGGTCAGCACATGCTCCCCAACCATGAATGCATGGTCAGACAGGAATAATACACACACAACATTGACAGCATGGCCACATAAACCCATTTTTGATGGAATGCACAAGAATTTCAGCAAACAGCCCTAGTGGGGCGTTTGTTATTATGCACGATATCATTCCTTCTCCCCCACATATCACAGCAAAACACCTGGCCTATTCTCAGGCCAAACAACCCCCCACTACTGCAGTCCTTTATATAAGTTAGGTTGTGTTGTTAGCACACTGACACATGCCCACCAGTATCTTTCAATCTGTCTCTTCATGTACTGTATGTCTAATGTGATTGTACCTGATGAGCAGGAACACATAATACTATTTACAACTGTGTTAGCTCTTGGCTATGTGCATCAAATCTCCAACTACAGGCCAAATATCGAAGTCCATTTGCATGCACATAAACAAAGCAACAGTTTTCTAAGCATATGTACCTGTGCAGTGTAAACCCTACAATTTTAACCTCTGCCCACCCAAGGTACGTCATATGATGTCCTTGACTTTGAGCGGGTATATCTGAATGATGCCTGCTGCTACAGACATCATTCAGATATTGTCTTTTTCAGCCGGCAATTCCCTACACCATAAGAATGATCATAGCAGCTGTTCCGCCGCTTGATCGTTCTTACTGGCGTCCCCCCCCTCCCGCCGCCCTCCGATGCTTCTATCGACTCACCGCTTCCATTGGTGAGTCCGAGAACAGATCCGCCGGCCCCAGATGATTACCATAGAGATTTCTGGCAGACCAGATGGTCGCCAAAGTCTCTATGATCGTTCGGAGGCCGGCGCCCGACCTCTGCATTCAAACAAATGGCGCCGCCTCGGCTGAGAAGCCGAGATTGTTTATTTATTTTTTTTATTTCAGGCTTCCCAGCCTAGAGGTGAGATGTGGGGTCTTATTTATTCACTCTTTGTTATATTGCAGCCATTTGTTAAAATCATTTAAGATAATTTTCCTCATTAATGTACACACAGCACCCCATATTGACAGAAAAACACAGAATTGTTGACATTTTTACAGATTTATTAAAAAAGAAAAACTGAAATATCACATGGTCCTAAGTATTCAAAACCTTTCATATATTTAGCTCAGGTGCTGTTCATTTCTTCTGATCATCCTTGAGATGGTTCTACACCTTCATTTGAATCCAGCTGTGTTTGATTATACTGATTGGACTTGATTAGGAAAGCCACACACACCTGTCTATATAAGACCTTACAGCTCACAGTGCATGTCAAAGCAAATGAGAATCATGAGGTCAAAGGAACTGCCTGAAGGGCTCAGAGACAGAATTGTGGCAAGGCACAGATCTGGCCAAGGTTACAAAAAAATTTCTGCTGCACTTAAGGTTCCTAAGAGCACAGTGGCCTCCATAATCCTTAAATAGAAAACGTTTGGGACGACCAGAACCCTTCCTAGAGCTGGCCGTCCGGCCAAACTGAGCTATCGGGGGAGAAGAGCCTTGGTGAGAGAGGTAAAGTAGAACCCAAGCTCCAGAGATGCAGTCGGGAGATGGGAGAAAGTTGTAGAAAGTCAACCATCACTGCAGCCCTCCACCAATCGGGGCTTTATGGTAGAGTAGCCCGACGGAAGCCTCTCCTCAGTGCAAGACACATGAAAGCCCGCATGCAGTTTGCTGAAGGATGGTGAGAAATAAGATTCTTTGGTCTGATGAGATAGAACTTTTTGGCCTTAATTCTAAGCAGTATGTGTGGAGAAAACCAGGCACTGCTCATCACCTGTCCAATACAGTCCCAACAGGGAAGCATGGTGGTGGCAACATCATGCTGTGGGGGTGTTTTTAAACTGCAGGGACAGGACGACTGGTTGCAATCAAGGGAAAGATGAATGCGGCCAAGTTCAGGGATATCCTGGACGAAAACCTTCTCCAGAGTGCTCAGGACCTCAGACTGGGCCGAAGGTTTACCTTCCAACAAGACATTGACCCTAAGCACACAGCTAAAATAATGAAGGAGTGGCTTCACAACAACTCTGTGACTGTTCTTGAATGGCCCAGCCAGAGCCGTGACTTAAACCCAATTGAGCATCTCTGGAGAGACCTAAAAATGGCTGTCCACCAACGTTTACCATCCAACCTGACAGAACAGAAGAGGATCTGCAAGGAGGAATGGTAGAGGATCCCCAAATCCAGGTGTGAAAACTTGTTGCATCTTTCCCAAAAAGACTCATGACTGTATTAGATCAAAAGGGTGCTTCTACTAAATACTGAGCAAAGGGTCTGAATACTTAGCACCATGTGATATTTCAGTTTTTCATTTTTAATAAATCTGCAAAAATGTCAACAATTCTGTGTCAACAATTCTGTGTTTTTCTGTCAATATGGGGTGCTGTGTGTACATTAATGAGGAAAAAAAATCAACTGAAATGATTTTAGCAAATGGCTGCAATATAACAAAGACTGAAAAGTTTAAGGTGGTCTGAATACTTTCCATCCCCACTGTCTAAACTTCAACACAAGCATTCATTGGCTTTGCTTGCAGCAGCTTGGTATTGCATGCCATTGCTGAGCCTGTCATCTAGTAGGACCCCCAGGTCCTTTTCCATCCTCGATTCCCCCAGAGGTTCTCCCCCTAATGAGTAGATTGCATTCATATTTTTGCCACCCATATGCATTATTTTACATTTTTTCTACATTAAATCTAATTTGCCATGCATTTGCCCACCTCATTAATTTGTTCAGATCTTCTTGCAAGGTCCCTACATCCTGCAGAGAAATTTTTGCCCTGCTTAGCTTAGTATCATCTGCAAATACAGAGATTGAGCTGTTTATCCCATCCTCCTATTAAATAGGATTTGTCCCAGTACTGAACCCTGAGGGACCCCACTTTCCACACCAGACTATTCGGAGTACTCCCAATTTATCACTACCCTCTGAACTCGCCCCTGTAGCCAGTTTTCAATCCATGTACTCACCCTATGGTCCATGCCGACAAACCTTAATTTGTTAAGTAAACGTTTATGGGGAACTGTATCAAATGCCTTTGCAAAATCCAGATACATCACGTCTACAGGCCTTCATTTATCTAGATCGCAACTCACCTCCTCATAGAAGGTTAATAGATTGGTTTGGCAAGAACAATTTTTCATAAATCCATGCTGATAACTGCCAATGATACCATTTTCATTACTAAAATCTTGTATATAGTCCCTTATCATCCCCTCCAAAAGCTTGCAAACTATTGACGTTAGGCTAACTGGTCTGTAGTTCTCAGGGATATACCTTGGCCTTTTTTTAAATATTGGTGCTACATTGGCTTTTCTCCAATCAGCTGGTACCATTCCAGTCAGTAGACTGTTTGTAAAAATTAGGAACACTGGTCTGGCAATTACTTGACTGAGTTCCTTAAGGACCCTCGGGTGTAAGCCATCTGGTCCCGGTTACTAATTAATGTTAAGTTTCAAGTTTATTCCTAATTCCATCCTCTGTTGGCCATGAGGGAGCTTCCTGTGACATGTCATGAGAATAAACCTTGCAGTTTTGGTTACTGAAGCCCCCCCGTCTCCTTCGTGAAGACTGAGGAGAAGGATAAATTCAATACTTTCGCTATCTCTCCACCATTTATAACGAGATTTCCTTTATCATTGTCAGGAGGCACAAGCCGCCTCCGTCCGCCGGGCTCCACGGCGCATGCGCGGAGGACTCACGCTGCGCCGTACACCCGTTCGCGGCCCAATGGTGCGGCGCGCGCGGGTGCACGGCGGTCCCCGTGTGCGCGCCGTGACCGTGCGGGTGCACGGCGGCGCGTCACGGTGACGCGCTCGCTGCAGGGCTACTTCTGACGGCTCCAGCACCCAGTCGGGTTGCTGGTTTGTCGTCAGCTGTACCCTGTTCCCTGTGCCCGTCATTTTCCTGTTTCCAGAGTGTTATCAATACTGACCCCTGCCTGTATTAACGGACTACTCCTTGCTTGCCTGATACCCGGACCTCTGCTTGTATACGGACTACCCTTTGCCTGCCTGATACCCCAGACCACTGCTTGTATAAACAGACTACTCTTTTGCCTGCTTGATACCCCAGACCTCTGCTTGTTTATAACGGACTATTCTTGCCTGCCTGATACCCCGGATCCCTGCTTGTTCCACGTTTACTCTCTCTCTGCCTGTCTGAGACCCCTGGTCCTTGCCTGAATAACGGACTTGCCCGAGCTGATACCCTGGTCCATTTAACCACTTGTTTTGCAGCCTCTCCAGTACCCAGCGGCCACATGGACTTCCTTCAGAAATCCAGCCACCACCGGAAGCCCGTGCCTCCGCGTGCCCCCAACTCCCTGTATCACCTCCAGGGGTCGGGTGCGCGTGGTCGTAAGGGCGAGCCGCTCTCGGCATCTCGGCCTCGGTGAGTATAGTCTTTGACAGTACAAACCAGCCAGATGTCCGAGGCCGACAGAGCGCGCTCTCCTCTGGAGATCCTATGTCAACAGGTCTCCACTTTGGCCGACTCAGTCCAGAAGTTACAAGAGGGGTACGCTCAGGTTGACAATCGCCTCCAACAGATTGCTGGAATACTTCCCTCCGCCGCTGCAGCTCCGGCACCCGGCAATGAAGGTCCGTTTCCCCAGGCCTCCGCCAGCCCTACGGTCGTCATGGCGCTTCCCGAGCCTAGGGTCCCTACGCCCGAACGGTTTTCAGGGGACCGTAAAAGATTCAGAGCTTTTAAGAACGCATGTTCTCTTTACTTTGCCCTCCAGCCCCGGACATTTGCATCAGAGATCGTCAAGGTGGGGTTCGCTATCTCATTGCTGTCAGAGGAACCTCAGGCTTGGGCCCACGGCTTAATGGAACAGGGAAGTCCTGTGTTAAATTCCATAGACACCTTCTTTGAAGGTATGTCCAAACTTTATGATGACCCCCAACGGAAGGCTACCGCTGAAGCCACTCTACACCACTTGTCCCAGGGAAGGAGGCCCATTGAAGATTACACGGTCGAGTTCCGTAAATGGGCAGCCGACACGAACTGGAACGAGCCGGCTCTTCGCTACCAGTATCGTCAAGGCTTGTCTGAACTCCTTAAGGATGAGCTAGCCAGGATGGAGACCCCAGAGACTTTGGAAGAACTCATTCAGGCAGCCACGCAGTTAGACAGGCGCTTGCGAGAACGCCGCTCCGAGCGGTTTCAGGGTCCACGCCCGTCGTGGACGCCATTCAGAGCCCCATCCATGCCGTCAACCTCCTCCATCACACCTCCTGAAGCTGAACCCATGCAGCTAGGCCTGGTTCGGGCCCCGCTAACATCAGAGGAGAGACAACGCAGACGGCAATCCAATTTGTGTCTGTACTGCGGGGGAGCGGGACACTTCCTGCGCGGTTGTCCAATAAGGCCCAGTAAGTCCTTTCAGCCTAGATTGATGAATTACCAGGATAATGATGCTCCAAAGTCTTATGTGATGTTGTCTGTTTCCTTGCAGCTACCGGAAGGGGAGTCTCGCCTACCCGCCATCATTGATTCGGGGGCCTGTAGCTGTTTCATGGATACAGCCTTGGCCCACAGCCTCCGTATTCCCTTGCAAACCAAGACCCAAGGGTTACAGGTGCATCTAGCTGATGGGTCTCTTCCGAGGTCCGGTCCAATCACCCAAGAGACCCAGCCCATCCTAGTAACCACCGACTCCGGGCATCAAGAACTACTACGGCTCGACCTCATCCAGTCTCCCATCTTCCCAGTCATCCTCGGCCTGCCCTGGTTACAAGCTCATGATCCGCAAATCCAATGGAGCACCAAGGAGGTGTCCTTCTCCTCTCCATACTGCTCGGAGCATTGCCTCCCTTTAACCTCGAAGGTTTGTGCTACAGTTACTACCTCGTCCGACGAACTGCCGCAGATTCCCTTTGAATATCTGGAGTTCCAGGAGGTCTTTAATAAACAAATGGCTGATCGCCTACCACCTCATCGGCCTTATGACTGTCCGATCGACCTGTTGCCAGGATCAGTGATCCCGTTCGGTCGTATATTCCCTCTCTCCGAGACCGAACTGGAGGCGCTCAGACAATACATCGATGAGAACCTGGAAAAGGGGTTTATCCGTCCTTCGTCCTCACCTGCGGGAGCAGGGATATTCTTTGTTGGGAAGAAAGACGGGTCCCTTAGACCTTGTGTGGACTACCGGCAGCTCAACAATATTACTATTAAAAACAGGTACCCACTACCACTCATTCCGGAGTTATTTCAACGATTCCGATCTGCCAAGGTCTTTTCCAAACTTGACCTGCGGGGTGCCTATAACCTTATTAGAATCAGAGCTGGAGATGAATGGAAAACAGCGTTCAGGTCCAGATTTGGGCACTTCGAGTACCTGGTGATGCCATTCGGGCTATGCAATGCTCCAGCTACTTTCCAACACCTAGTTAATGACATCTTCCGAGAATACCTGGATGACTTCCTTGTTGTCTACCTAGATGACATACTCATTTTTTTCTCCCACGATGGAACTACACAAGGAGCATGTCAAAAGAGTCCTCTCTATATTAAGACAACATAAGCTTTATCTGAAAGTGGAGAAGTGTGAATTCGAGAGGTCAGTGGTCCAATTTCTGGGGTTCATCATATCGGCCGGCGGGATCGCAATGGATCCCCAAAAGATACAAGCTATCCAAGATTGGCCAGCTCCATCTGATAAAAAAGGGGTCCAACGATTCATAGGATTTGCTAATTTTTATCGGAAGTTCATTATCGGATTCTCGACCATTGTAGCACCTATCACCCAGCTAACTCGTCAACACAACCCTTTCCGGTGGAGTGAGGCCGCACAAGAGGCCTTTCTAAAATTAAAGGATCTGTTTAGTTCGGCTCCAATTCTTCGCCACCCCGATCCTTCTCAGCCATATGTTCTGGAGGTGGATGCCTCGGAAATTGCCACAGGGGCCATTCTCTCTCAGAGACAAGGGCCCAAAGCCATCCTTCACCCCGTTGCTTTCGCTTCTCGGAAACTTAGCCCGCCAGAGTTAAACTACGACGTGGGTGACAGAGAGCTGCTGGCCATAAAGTTTGCCTTAGAAGAATGGAGGTATCTGCTCGAGGGCGCATTACATCCGGTGATGATCTTTACAGATCATAAAAACCTCGAATATTTACGGACGGCAAAACGACTAAGACCTAGACAAGCCCGCTGGGCTCTCTTTTTCTCTCGCTTCAACTTCCACATATCCTATAGACCTGGCTCAAAGAACGGAAAGGTAGACGCACTCTCACGGATGTTCTCAGCAGAGTCCCAAGCTTCAGAACCTGGAACAATCCTCTCGTCCCAAAACTTCCTTGGGATAACACAAGTGGATCTGATGTCATCCATTAAAACAGCGTCCAACTCTTGCATGGAACCAGAGGTGCAATCCTTGAAAAGAAACGGTAATTTCTTTTGGATCCGGGGAAGAATCTTTGTGCCACAGGAGACACGGTCGCTAACCCTCAAGATGTGCCATGACCATAAGCTCGCAGGGCATTTTGGAATAAGGAAAACGTCCGAACTAGTCTCTCGTTCCTTTTGGTGGCCTGGGTGGAGACGGGATTGCAAAGAATACGTGGCATCCTGCCCTTTGTGTCAGAGGAACAAGGGTCGAAACGCCAAGTCTTGGGGCTTACTAAGAGCTCTACCTATCCCCGAACGACCATGGTCTGACGTCTCTATGGATTTTATAGTGGACCTGCCAGCCTCGGGGGGTTTTACCACTATTTTTGTCGTGGTTGACCGTCTCTCCAAGATGGCCCATTTTTTGCCCATGAAGGGCACCCCCTCGGCCTTAGAGACTGCCAATATTTTTTTTGAAGGAGATTATCAGGCTCCATGGAGTACCAAAGAACATCGTATCGGACAGGGGTGTACAATTTACGTCCAAATTTTGGAGGGAGCTCTGCAAAGCCTTAAATATCCAAGTCTGCCTCTCATCAGCCTATCACCCCCAGAGTAACGGCCAAACGGAAAGGACGAACCAGACTCTAGAGCAATACCTGCGGTGTTTTTGCTCGGGATCTCAAGATGATTGGGCAAGTCTTCTCCCTTACGCAGAGTTCGCGTATAACAATTCTGTTCACGCTGCTACTAACCAAAGCCCTTCTGGGCGAATTGTGGATTCCATCCCACCTTTCTGACCAACGATGCTCCTGAGATATCAGTCCCTGCAGTGCAGGACAGAATAGCCTCTTTACAAACAAATTTCCAGAGGATTCAAGATATGTTACAAAGGGCTCAAATGGATTACAAGGAACAGTATGATCGGGGCAGGAGAGAAAATCCTACCTTTAAACTAGGAGAAGAGGTCTGGCTATCCACTACCAATCTTAAACTATCTGTGCCTTCGCGGAAATTGGGACCCAAGTTCATAGGTCCTTTCCCCATCAAAAGAATTATCAATCCTGTGGCTATGGAGCTAGCACTACCAAAGACGTACAAGATCCATCCTGTTTTCCACGTGTCTTTACTGAAGCCCGTAGTGGACAGCACTTTCCCGGAAAGAGGGGAGCCTCCTCCGCCACCAGTTAGGGTGGATGGTGAAAATGAGTTTGAGGTGGAGTCCATCCTTAACTGTAGGAAGAAGGGCAGACAACTGCAGTATCTGATCCAGTGGAAGGGTTATCCACCTGAGGACAACTCTTGGGAACCCGCGAAGAATCTACATGCACCACGCTTAATTCAAGCCTTTCACCGAGACCACCCGGAGGTGATGTCCAGTCTGGGCGTCCAGTGTCCGCCCTTAGGAGGGGGGCACTGTCAGGAGGCACAAGCTGCCTCCGTCCGCCGGGCTCCACGGCGCATGCGCGGAGGACTCACGCTGCGCCGTACACCCGTTCGCGGCCCAATGGTGCGGCGCACGCGGGTGCACGGCGGTCCCCGTGTGCGCGCCGTGACCGTGCGGGTGCACGGCGGCGCGTCACGGTGACGCGCTCGCTGCAGGGCTACTTCTGACGGCTCCAGCACCCAGTCGGGTTGCTGGTTTGTCGTCAGCTGTACCCTGTTCCCTGTGCCCGTCATTTTCCTGTTTCCAGAGTGTTATCAATACTGACCCCTGCCTGTATTAACGGACTACTCCTTGCTTGCCTGATACCCGGACCTCTGCTTGTATACGGACTACCCTTTGCCTGCCTGATACCCCAGACCACTGCTTGTATAAACGGACTACTCTTTTGCCTGCTTGATACCCCAGACCTCTGCTTGTTTATAACGGACTATTCTTGCCTGCCTGATACCCCGGATCCCTGCTTGTTCCACGTTTACTCTCTCTCTGCCTGTCTGAGACCCCTGGTCCTTGCCTGAATAACGGACTTGCCCGAGCTGATACCCTGGTCCATTTAACCACTTGTTTTGCAGCCTCTCCAGTACCCAGCGGCCACACGGACTTCCTTCAGAAATCCAGCCACCACCGGAAGCCCGTGCCTCCGCGTGCCCCCAACTCCCTGTATCACCTCCAGGGGTCGGGTGCACGTGGTCGTAAGGGCGAGCCGCTCTCGGCATCTCGGCCTCGGTGAGTATAGTCTTTGACAATCATTCTTTGTGGGGCCAATATTATCTGACCTCCCTCTTTTACTATTTATATACTTAAAGAATTTCTTGTTTTTTTTTTTACTCTCCTCCGCTATGTACCTTTTCGTGTTTTATCCTAGTCGCCCTGATTGCACCCTTACATTTCTTATTGCATACTTTGTAAACTAGGAATGCTGATGATGAACCCTCAGCCTTATATCTTTTAAGGCCTTCTCCTTTGCTTTTATATGCATTTTTACATTGGAGTTAAGCCACCCAGGACTTTTATTAGCTCTTTTAAATGTATTTCCCAATGGGATGCACTGGCTAATACCCTTATTTAATATGCTCTTAAACCACACCCATTTGTTCCTAGAATTTTATGCCATTTAATATCTTCTAGCAAGGAGCGTAGTTTAGGGAGGTTGGCTCTTTTGAAATTTAGTGTCTTTCTATTCCCCTTATGTTTCCTTTCTGTGTGATTTATACTGAAACAAATTGACCTGTGATCGCTGTTTGCTAAATTGCCCCGTATTTTCACATCTGAGATCAAGTCTGTATTGTTGGTTCAGTAGGTCCGTCCCTGCTAAAGAGCTGGTAACCTACTGGGAAGTCAGCACAGTTCTCCAGGAACCCAAACCCCTCCTTTCTACACCAGCTTCTCAGCCACTTGTTTACTTCCCTAAACTCCCGCTGCCTCTCTGGTGTGGCTTGAGGTACCGGTAGTATTTCTGAGAATACTACCTTGGAGGTCCTATTCTTCAATCATTTTTTTGGACACTCCATCTTCCTCTGACTTTATCATTGGTACCAACGTGCACCATGAAAGCCGGGTCTTCCCCAGCCCCTCCCAGTAATCTGTCCACCAGATCCCCGAGCGCCCGGTAGACAACATACAGTTCAGGGCTTCAAGTGTTTGTGACAGATTGCCCTCTCTGTTCTTCTGAGAAGAATCTTACATAGTTACATAGTAGGTGAGGTTGAAAAAAGACACAAGTCCATCAAGTCCAACCTATGTGTGTGATTATATGTCAGTATTACATTGCATATCCCTGTATGTTGTGGTTGTTCAGGTGCTTATCTAATAGTTTTTTGAAACTATCGATGCCCCCCGCTGTGACCATCGCCTGTGGAAGGCAATTCCACATCCTTGCCGCTCTTACAGTAAAGAACCCTCTATGTAGTTTAAGGTTAAAAACTCTTTTCTTCTAATTTTAACGTGTCTTGTTAAACTCCCTTCCGCAAAAAGTTTTATCCCTATTGTGGGGTCACCAGTATGGTATTTGTAAATTGAAATCATATCTCCTCTCAAGCATCTCTTCTCCAAAGAGAATAAGTTCAGTGCTCGCAACCTTTCTTCATAACTAATGTCCTCCAGACCCATTATTAGCTTTGTTGCCCTTCTTTGTACTCGCTCTATTTCCGGTACATCCTTCCTGAGGACTGGTGCCCAGAACTGGACAGCATACTCCAGGTATGGCCGGACCAGAGTCTTGTAGAGTGGGAGAATTATCACTTTATCCCTGGAGATAATCCCTTTTTTAACGCATGCCAATATTCTGTTTGCTTTGTTAGCAGCAGCTTGCCATTGCATGCCATTGCTGAGCCTATCATCTACTGGGACCCCCAGGTCCTTTTCCATCCTAGATTCCCCCCCCCCCAGAGGTTCCCCCTCTAGTGTATAGATTGCATTCATATGTGTACCACCCACATGCATGATTTTACATTTTTCTACATTAAACTTCATTTTCCATGTAGTTGGCCACCCCATTAATTTGTTCAGATCTTCTTGCAAGGTTTTCACATCCTGCGGAGAAGTTATTGCCCTGCTTAGCTTAGTATTGTCCACAAATACAGTGATTGAACTGTTTACCCTATCCTCCAGGTCGTTTATGAGCAAATTAAATAGGATTGGTCCCAGCACAGAACCCTTTGGGACCCTACTACCCACCCCTGACCATTCCGAGTATTCCCCATTTATCACCACCATCTGAACTCGCCCCTGTGGCCAGTTTTCAGTCCATGTACTCTTCCTATGGTCCATGCCAATGGACCTTATTTTGTACAGTAAACGTTTTTGGGGAACTGTCAAATGCTTTTGCAAAATCCAGATACACCACATCTACGGGCTATCCTTTTGTCAGAGAGCTTACCTGATTGGGCATCGTCGCGCGCCGGGGCGCGTTGGTGTGCGCTTTCCTGTGGGTGCTCGTGCGCCTGCTTCTATGGGCACTGGTGTTGGCATGCTGGCTGGCCGTGGCAGACGCTGTGGTGCTCGGGCGCGTTCGCGTTAGTGCGCATTCGCCTATGGGCGTTGCTATGCGTTTGCCTGGTGGCACTGGTGTGCATGCTGCTGTCCGGGGGCGCGCTCGGGCACGTGCGGGTGCGCGGGCGCCTGTGCGTAATGGCGCGCGCACGAGCGCGGTATTTGGCGCCAATCAGCCTATTTAGGCTTGCTTCTCCCTCTGATCAGTGCTGCCTGATCAACAGCTCCGTGCCTAGTTCCTGTTTCCTGTTTCCTGTTCCTAGTTCCTGTGATTCCTGTGTTCCTGATCTGTTGACGACCCGGCTTGCCTTTTGGACTCTCCTGACCTCCGCCTGCATTTGACCCCGGCCTGTTTTGACTTCGCTTCTGCCTGCTCCTTCTGTACCTCTGCTGCCCGCCTGTTGCCAAACCCAGCCTGTGTACTTACCTGTCTCCAGCTCCTGCTCAGCATCTGTTGTCTGTGCCCCTAATTATCATCTGCTGTTTGAAGACTGCTAGCTTCCGGAACACGGACTCCTGCACAGGCTCTCATACCGCTACAGCCTCGCACGTTCTCTCTGGACGCCACTAAAGTGGGATTTGTCATTGCACTGCTGTCCGGCTAGCCCCAGACTTGGGCTCATCATTTACTGGAACAGAAGTCCAGATCTTGGATACCCTGGACGCTTTTTTCCTGGCAATGTCCCAGTTGTACGAGGACCCCCAACTTACTACTACTGCTGAGGCAGCCCTGCATTCCCTGCAGCAAGGCCGCAGAGCGGCCAAAGACTACGCAGTTGAGTTTCGTCGTTGGAGCTCTGATACAGAGTGGAACGATGCTGCCTTGCGTCATCAATTTCGGATGGGGTTATCTGATCCCCTTAAGGATGAACTGGCACGTGTTGGGATACCCCAGACTCTGGACGAACTTATAAACCTATCTATTCAAATTGACCGTCGTCTGAGAGAAAGACGCTCTGAGAGGTCCTCTGGTCACCCTCGATGCTCCCTAGAGTTCCCAGTTCCCCCACCCAATTGCCTCTCTCCTCTACTTCAACCACGGAAGCACCCGAACCCATGCAGCTTGGTCTGCACCGGCCATCCCTGGAAGAGAAGGTGCGCAGACGTACTCATAACCTATGCCTGTACTGCGGGGAACAAGGACATTTTGTGAGGACCTGCCCTAACAAGATATGTAAGTGTCTGATGTCTTCTTCCGCTTGTGCATCTGTTTTGCCCAAACCTGGTAACCATTTGACTATCTCTGTTGTATTACAGCTCCCCGGAAAGAACATCCCGGTGTCGGTCATTATTGACTCTGGAGCATGCAGTGGCTTCATCGATCAAACCTTTGTCAATAATCATGGCATTCCTCTTCAACCTAACCTGCAGTATTCCTAGCTGATGGCTCAACCCTTAGTTCTGGTCCAGTCACCTGTTAGACTGTTCCACTACTGGCCACCATAGGCCCGGAACATCAGGAACTCTTACGTTTTGATGTCATCTCCTCCCCTCTCTTCCCAATAATTCTCGGAATGCCCTGGCTACAGGCACATAACCCCAGCATTGACTGGTCCACAGGAAAAATCCAATTCTCATCTGACTACTGCAGGCAACATTGCTTACGTGGGACCCCCGTAACACCGACTCAATGTCTTTGTTTGGATTCGGATACCAAGCTTTGCCCATCTCTTCCCGAGGCCTATCGGGACTTCCAGGATGTCTTCAGTAAGAAGGGGGCAGAGACTCTTCCAGTTCACAGGCCTTATGACTGCCCAATAGAACTTTTTCCTGGAACCAAAGTTCCCTTTGGGAGGATTTTTCCACTAACTGAGCAGGAGCTGGGCACCTTAAAAAATTACATTGACGAGAACTTAAAGAAAGGGTTTATCTGCCCTTCCACGTTTCCAGCCGGTGCAGGCATTTTCTTCGTGGAGAAGAAGGACCACACCCTACGTCCCTGTATCGACTACCGGGAATTAAACAAAATTACTGTAAAGAACAGATACCCGTTACCTTTAGTACCCGAGTTATTTCAGAGACTGGGAACCGCAAGAGTTTTCACCAAGCTGGATCTCCGCGGGGCATACAACTTAATTTGCATAAGAGAAGGGGATGAGTGGAAAACAACTTTTCGTACTCGATTCGGGCACTACGAGTACCTTGTCATGCCCTTTGGCCTGTGCAACGCACCAGCCACCTTCCAACACTTTGTCAACAACGTATTCCATGACTTCCTAGACCTCTATGTCATAGTCTATCTGGATGTTATTTTGATTTTCTCCGCCTCTCTGACCGACCACTGCAGGCATGTGCGAAATGTTCTCACCCGACTTAGGCAACATGGGCTCTATGCAAAACTTGAGAAATGTGAGTTTGAGCTTCAATGCACTCAGTTTCTGGGCTTGATCATCTCCCCTGAGGGCATCAAGATGGATCCCCAAAAGGTATCTGCTATCCTGGACTGGCCTGCACCTATTGATAAGAAAGGGGTACAACGTTTTATTGGCTTTGCCAACTTCTATAGAAAATTCATAAAAGGGTTCTCCTTGATAATCGCTCCTATTACTGAACTTACCAAACAAGGAAGTCAGTTTTGCTGGACTCCTAAGGCACAGTCGGCCTTCGAGGAACTCAAGGCTATATTTACCTCAGCCACCATTTTAAAACACCCCAACCCAGCTCTACCACTTGTGTTAGAAGTTGACGCTTCCGAAATTGCGGTAGGGGCTGTACTCTCACAACGACAAGGCACCAAAGCTCTTCTGTACCCTGTGGGGTTTTTCTCACGAAAACTCTCACCTTCCGAGAGAAACTACGATGTGGGTGACCGTGAACTCCTAGCTATTAAGGCGGCTTTAGAGGAATGGCATTACCTTCTGGAGGGTGCTGCTTATCCCATACTGGTCTACACGGACCATAAAAACCTGGAATACCTGAGAACGGCTAAGAGGTTAAGACCCCGGCAGGCCAGATGGGCACTTTTTTTTTCTCGATTCCAGTTCCATGTCACCTTCAGACCCGGTTCCAAAAATATTAAATCTGACGCACTCTCACGAATGTTCCATGATTCGGAAGAAACCGCACCTCCAGATACCATCCTTCCCCCTGGGAATTTCTTGCTTCTTCAAGAAGATCTAATCTCTCGAATCAGACGGGCTTCTATGGGGGCAACGCCACCCGCTGGGGCCTGTACCAAGGATGGCCTATTTTGGCATGAAAACAAGATTGTGGTCCCCGAAGAACTAAGGGTACAGGTATTAGAACTGTGTCACAATCACAAATTAGCTGGACATTTCGGCTCACGAAAAATGAGTGATCTGGTACTACGTACCTTCTGGTGGCCTCATCTCATCAGGGATTGTAGAAGGTTCATTGGGTCCTGCAACACTTGTGCTAGAAGCAAAACCAGCCGGGCCAGAGCTTGGGGACTGTTAAAACCTCTTCCAGTCCCAGAGAGACCATGGAGCATGATCTCAATGGATTTTGTTGTTGAACTCCCCCCATCAGAAGGCTTGTCCTCCATCTTTGTCGTGGTAGACAGATTGTCTAAAATGGCTAATTTTCTCCCAATGAAGGGTACCCCATCGGCCACGGGGACAGCTGATATGTTTATTAAAGAAATTGTTAGGCTACATGGAGTTCCGAAGAATATAGTTTCTGACCGTGGTGTCCAATTCACCTCCAGATTCTGGAAGGCCCTCTGTGGCTCCTTGGAAATTGAGTTGGCATTCTCCTCGGCCTACCATCCCCAGTCCAATGGGCAAACTGAGAGGACGAATCAGACGCTGGAGCAGTACCTCCGCTGCTTCTCCGCATTCTCCCAGGACGATTGGGCCCCCCTACTCCCTATTGCGAAGTTCTCCTATAATAATTCCTTGCATTCAGCCACCAACCAGACTCCATTCTATGCCAACTATGGCTTTCATCCAACCTTTTTACCTGGATCAATACCTGAATGTTCTGTTCCTGCAGTATCTGAGACCCTGAATTTCTTCTCGGTGAACAATAAGCTGTTACAAGATACCATGGCCAAAGCCCAAGAAGGTTATAAGAAGGTGTTTGACAAGAAGAGGTGTGGAGAACTTGTGTTGGAACCTGGTAACCCGGTATGGTTATCTACCACCAATCTGAAACTGGCATGTCCATCCAAAAAACTAGGCCCTAAGTTCCCAGTCCCTTCCTGGTAAGGAGGAAAATTAATGATGTCGCCTACGAGCCTGATCTGCCGAATTCCCTGAAGGTGCACCCGGTCTTCCATGTATCTCTCTTAAAGCCGGTTATCCCCAATCCTTTTGTTGGCCGTACTGTCGGTCCACCCAAACCCATCCTTGTAGACAACAAGGAGGAATTTGAAGTAGAGGCAATATTAGACTAAATCAAACCCAATACCTCATAAAGTGGAAGGGATATGGTCCTGAGGACAAGTCATGGGAACCAGAAGACAATTTGCATGCCGGGGAACTCCTGCAAGCTTTCAAGGACTCACATGCCTCCAAGTTGGCCCAATTGGGCATCCGGTGTCTGCCCTTGAGGAGGGGGCACTCTCAGAGAACTTACCTAATTGGGCATCGTCGTGCGCCGGGGCGCATTGGTACGCGCTTCCCTGCGGGTGCTCAGGCGCCTGCTTCTATGGGCACTGGTGTTGGCATGCCGGCTGGCCGTGGCGGATGCGGTGGTGCTCGGGCGCGTACGCGTTAGCGCGCGTTCGCCTATGGGCGCTGCTATGCGTTCGCCTGGTGGCACTGGTGTGCATCCCGCTGTCGGGGGGCGCGCTCGGGCGCGTGCGGGTGCGCGGGCGCCTGTGTGTAACGGCGCACGCACGAGCGTGGGTTTGGCGCCAATCAGCCTATTTAGGTTTGCTTCTCCCTCTGATCAGTGCTGCCTGATCAACAGCTCTGTGACTAGTTCCTGTTTCCTGTTCCTAGTTCCTGTGATTCCTGTGTTCCTGATCTGTTGATGCCCCGGCTTGCCTTTTGGACTCTCCTGACCTCCGCCTGCATTTGACCCCGGCCTGTTTTGACTTTGCTTCTGCCTACTCCTTCTGTACCTCTGCCGCCCGCCTGTTGCCAAACCCAGCCTGTGTACTAACC
This sequence comes from Aquarana catesbeiana, assembly GCF_042186555.1. Classification (NCBI taxonomy): domain Eukaryota; kingdom Metazoa; phylum Chordata; class Amphibia; order Anura; family Ranidae; genus Aquarana; species Aquarana catesbeiana. The sequence goes on from NC_133335.1 coordinate 106,259,283, forward strand.
TGTCTCCAGCTCCTGCTCAGCATCTGTTGTCTGTGCCACTGATTATCATCAGCTGTTTGAAGACTGCTTCCGGAACACGGACTCCTGCACAGGCTCTCATACCACTCCGCACTCGTGGGCCTCCTGTCTGCTCTACCAGGGGCCGCGAGTCGGATACGTAAGGGAGCCTACCCTCTGCCCAAGTGGACTCTCCGGTCTGGTAAGTGAAAGACCTGACACCTTTATCTAGATGGCAACTCTCCTCCTCATAGAAGGTTAATAGATTGGTTTGGCAATCTGTCCTTCCTTTCCCTTGGCTTTACCCCTGCCTTCACTGGAGGAGTTATTCCCCTGGCAGCTAGGGGCGTCACTCTGCTCCAGAAATGCTGGTCCTTGACTGATTTCACCAATATCACGCAACAGGCATACTTATTGGGATGTTCCAGCCCAGGACCGGCCTCCCTGACCCTTTCTCCTCTACCCTTCCTGACTGTCACTCATCTACTCTGCTCTGGTGTCTGCCCCACTTCATCTCCACCCGCCTCTGTGCTGGCTTCTGCCGACACCTGCTGGGTAATATCCCAACTATCCTTTAGTATCGAGAGTCTTCTCAGTGTTGACAGTTGTTTCCCTAGATTCAGAACCTGGGCTTCCAGGAAAACAACGTGCTTACATTTTGCACAGCAGTATTCACTCTCGATCGCATGATCAAGAATGCATACATGCCTCAAGATGTACACCACGCTGGACATCGTACCAACTAATTTAATGGGGATTGGGAATTATACTCTGTCCAAATTAACTAACAACTAGCTTCCTGACACTAATACCCAACAGTACACAGCTACTCAACAATACAATACACAGGTACTCTTAGCACACGGGCACTCACAGCACTCGGGTACTCACATTACCTGGGTACTCACAGCACTCAGGTACTCACAGCACTTGGGTACTCACAGCACTTGGGTACTCACAGCACATGTGCACTCACAGCACACGGGTACTCACAGCACACGTGCACTCACGGCACTCGGGTACTCACAGCACACTGCACTCCCAGCACTCGGGTACTCACAGAATACGTGAACTACACAGCTACTCAACAATACAATACACAGGTACTTTTAGCACACGGGCACTCACAGCACTTGGGTACTCACATCACCTGGGTACTCACAGCACTCGGGTGCTCAACACTCAGGTACTCACAGCACTCGGGTACTCACAGCACTCGGGCACTCACAGCAAATGTGCACTCACAGCACACGGATACTCACAGCACATGTGCACTCACAGCACTCGGGTACTCACAGCACACATGCACTCACATTACACAGGTACTCACAATACTCTCAATACACAGGTACTCCCAATAAACAGGTACTCTCAATACACAGGTACTCTCAAAACAAAGGTACTCACAATACAAAGGTACTCACAATACACAGGTACTCACAATACTCACATTACACAGGTACACAGTTTCACTTATTACCACATATTATGCTGCATAGCTTCTTGAATTAGTGCACTTTATCATTGTGTCACAACATTATCGCATATTACAGCATTTTTTTTTTAATTAGGGCTAGTCATTCATGCATGTTTGTTTATTTTTGCTGCATAGCTTCTTGAATTAGCGCACCATTTTTTATTATTACATATACACAAATACACAGGGCATCCCATGATGGGAATCGTTGTGTTTTCAGATCGAGGGGCAACAGATGCATAAATACAGAGTTTGGAGAGAATAGCCAGCCAGGAATAAAGCTACAGAAGACGTCAACAGAATGTAAGAGGGAAATGGTAGACATTTCACACTATTTAGGAGACAAATCTATCCATTTATAGACCAAGCCCAATACATCACAATAGAGAAACCAGTAGTGGGGGAACCCTCCACTCTGTCTGCTTTACTGTCAGGGATATAAGGCATGCCTAAACCAGAAAGGTCATGTGGCCTGAGACCTCTGTAGAGTGAGGTGAGCCACCAGGCTCCCCTCATGGTGAGCAAAGGTATCCACCTTTTCCTATTTCCCATGAAAGGGATCACTGTATATAGCACAATGCATGGGTCTCTCTGTATACAGCGCAATGAATGGATCTCCCTGTATACAGTACAGTACATGGATCTCTTTACAACACAGTACAGTCATCTCTCTATATACAATGCCTGTCTCTTTTTATACACCCCCTATAGCTGGTGGTATTTTGCATTGTTACTGTATTGCTGGGATTTGTAGTTCTCTATACAGTGGTGGAATGACCAGGTTTCTTGCACCGGGTCTTTGAGGTTTCTATTTCCACTTCTCGTTAAATACACACATTTTCTGCTAAATCTCAGCATATAAACAAGGAAAAATAAAACATTCCAAATTGTGCTACATCAATGGGATATTAGGGTTAGTCACTCCTTGATTTCTACCTCCCTGAACTCCATTTCAGATCTCATGGTTACCACTCACCTCTCTGCACACCACTCCCAAAGTGATTCTATGGCTGTCCCAGCACCAATTAAAGAAAAACCTTACACACAGCAGGGAGCAATGATAAAAATTCAGCCACAGTGATCCCTGTGATAGGATAACAATTACACAACATAAATGAACCAGAACTTGCAGCAGACTTTCAGAATGTTTGCAAATAAAATTGATCTGCAAGGAAAGTTGATCAGACTTGCTTCAATTGTGCAACAAACTTGTGAAACTTGGCAAGCCTAGCAATAGCTTAGCAAGTCATTTTCAAACTTGTAGCACAATTACTTGCTATCTGGGAAAAATATAATTAAAGCGGAGTGCCGCCCCCGCTCTCCAAAAATAAAAGTCAGCAGCTACACATACTGTATAATAGGACACTTACCTGAACTGGAGTCCAGCAATGTCGGCACCGCAGCCGATGATTCCATCAGCTGTCGGGTGCTGCCTTGCGCATGCGCAAAGTGCACTGCACACTCTTACTGGCCCAACAGCGGGGGGAAGGAGGAGGGGGTGGACTTCTGACGTACCTCGCAGCGGTGAGCTCCAACACAAGTGGAGACAGGGTACTGGTCATAAACAGGTACCTGCTCCCCCCTCCCACCTCCCCCCTGAAAGTTGCCAATTGTGGCACCTGAGGGAGGAATCAGGGTCTTAATTCCATGATTCACAGAGACATTAAAATTATTGAGAAGCTGATTAGCTACACCTGAATGGGTTTACAAGTCATTTTTAAAAATCAGATTATAAATTGATAGAAAACTGGCTAAAAGTCAAAATTCAGAGAGTTGTGGTTAATGATTCATACTCTGAATGGTCTAGAGTTGTTAGTGGTGTACCCCAAGGTTTAGTACTGGGACCTTTACTTTTTAATAGCTTTATATATGCTATAGGGCCTGGGATTAAAATGACCATTTCAGTCTTTGCAGATGACACCAAGCTATGCAGTGGAATAATGTCCTTACAGGATGTCTTCAACTTAAAAGCCAACCTCAATGCACTGTTTAAATGGCTGTTTACTTTTCCAATACACCGTTTACCTTAGCTGATGTCATACTAAAGGAATGTTATTGTTAACTGGATGAGGCCCACTTTCTTCTCTCTCTCTTTTCTTTTTAGATTTTTTTAATGTATTGTTGTGCTCATTACTTATTTTTATTGATTAATATTTTATTTTTAAATATTAATTTTAATATTTGGGATTTACATTTATATACAGTATTTCTTTACAATATGTTGTAAAGTGAAAATGAAAGGAGTTTTGCAAGTTTTTTTTTTTAGAATTTGGAAGTACTCCTCCCCCATCCACAACCTTGTGGGACACAACACAAGTCCCAGAAGGCTGCAGGTCTATTCACAAAGTGCAGGGCGGCTCATGCATGCACGGTGGGTAGCCAAATGTGAAGTCACAAGGAGTCACAGCTGGCTGCCTGCAGTCAACATGCCGAAGATCAGTGATAAAAGTGGCCCGGGCGAGGAGAACGCTGGATCCTTGGATAGGTGAGTGTCTGTTTTTTATCTATACACACACACACACACACACACACCGTTAGGTCCAAATATATTTGGACACAGGCACCTTTTTCATACCTTTGGCTCTGTATGCCACCAGAATAAAATTAAAACGAAACAATCCAAATGAATTTGAAGTGCAGACTTTCAGTTTTAATTCAGGGAGTTGAACATAAATATCAAGTACACATTTTAGGAACTGCAACTGCAATTTTTCCTTTTTTGAATGCATTCTTATACACAGTCCCCCCATTTTCAGGGGCAACTTGCAAATTGTTTGCAACTTGTGGTGAAACCTCTGTATTTGCTCTTGTGAAGTCTTCTCCTCAGATAGCAAGGATAACTTGCCACACATTTGTGGCAGTATTGAATTGTAAGTCTTGTTAACTTGCTGCACATCTTCCCTGGCAAGTTGTATACTTGCAGAGCACTTGAAGCACAAGTTCTAGTTGACACTTTTCCAATTTGTAGCAAATTTGCATGGCAAGTCTCTAGCATGAAATTGCTGTGGTGAGTCTACAGCAAGAGTTCCGCAAGTGTACAGCAAGAGCTCTGCAAGTCTGCAGCAAGAGCCCCACAAGTCTACAGCAAGAGCCCCGCAAGTCTACAGCAAGAGCTGCACAAGCCTACAGCAAGAGCTGCACAATTCTACAGCAAGAGCCCTGCAAGTCTACAGCAAGAGCCCTGCAAGTCTACAGCAAGATCCCCGCAAGTCTACAGCAAAAACCTCGCTTTAACTGACAATTGCGCGGTTGTACCGAAACAAAATTGTTGTTCTTTTTTTCCCACAAATAGAACTTTCTTTTGGGGGTATTTAATCACCTCTATGGGTTTTTTTTTTGCGCTATAAATATGACACTGGCAGGTTAAGGGGTTAACATTAGGGGCGATCAAGGGATTAAATATGTTCCCTGTTTGTGTTTTATAACTGTATGGGGCACTGAGTGACTGGGGAAACACACAGATCTGTCTTCCTGCATAGCAGAAAGACAGGATCTATGTGATCTCCCCTGTCAGAACAGAGATCTGCCTTGTTTACACAGGCAGATCTCCGTTCTGTCACTGTGGGAAATGATCGCGGTTGACCAGCGGACATCGAGTCCATCGGACCTGCTGATTGGCTCCCCCCGCTGGCCAATGGGAGCTCGCGTGTGCCCACAAAAGCGAGTTCACGAGCCGACGTACAGCTATGGCGATTTGCGAGATCGTGCCAACCTGCTGGTCAGCAAGCGGTTTATTGGTGCTTGGACAGCCAAATAATCACTTTGGGAGTGGTGTGCAGAAAGGTGAGTGGTAACCATGAGATATGATATGGAGTTCAGGGAGGTAGAAATCAATGAGTGACTAACCCTAATATCCCATTGGTGTAGCACAATTTGGAATGTTTTATTTTTCCCTGTTTATATGCTGAGATTTAGCAGAAAACGTGTGTATTAAACGAGAGGTGGAAATAGAAACCTAAAAGACCTGGTGCAAGAAACCTTGTAGTTCCACCATTGTATAGAGGAGTAAAAATCCAAGCAATACAGTAACAATGCGGAATACCACCAGCTATAGGGGGTGTATATAGAGAACCATGCATTGTATATAGAGAGATGACTGTGGTGTAAAGAAATCCATGTACTGTATACAGGGAGCTCCATTCATTGTGCTGTATACAGAGAGATCCCTTTTATGGGAAATAGGGAAAGGTGGATACTTTTTTCACCATCTATACCTGGCTCACCTCACTCTGCAGAGGTCTCAGGTCACATGACCTTTCTGGTCTAGGCATGCCTTATATCCCTGACAGTAAAGCAGACAGATGGGTGGAGGGTTCCCCCACTACTGGTTTCTCTATTGTGCTGTATTGGGCTTGGTTCCCATCATGGGATGCCCTTTGTATTTGTGTATATGTAATAATAATAAAAAATGGTGCACTAATTCAAGAAGCTATGTGGCAAAAATAGACAAATATGCATGAATGACTATCCCCAATTTCAACAAATATTTTTTTAAAAAAATGCAGTAATATGCGATAAAGTGCACTAATTTAAGAAGCTAAACAGCAAAAATAGACAAATATGCATAAATGACTATCACTAATTTAAAAAAACAAAAAAATACAATAATATGCGATAATATGTGAAACAGTGATAAAAGTGCTCGAATAAAAAGCAGATATTCATCTGATTTTACATAAAAAATAATAACATATCTGCTTTTGATTCAAGAACTTTTATCATCTTTTCACATATTATCGCATATTATTGTATTTTTTGTTTTTTTAAATTAGGGATAGTCATTTATGCATATTTGTCTATTTTTGCTGTTTAGATTCTTGAATACGTTGAACTTTATCACTGTTTCACATATTATCGCATATTACTGCAATTTTTGTTTTGTGTTTTTTTTTTTTTTTTAGAAAAGGGATATGCATTTATGCATATTTGTCTACTTTTGCTGCTTAGCTTCTTGAATTAGCGTACTTACATAGTTGATGAGGTTGAAAAAAGACACAAGTCCATCAAGTCCAACCTGTGTGTGCTTTTATGTCAGCATCACATTGAATATCCCTGTATGTTAAGGTAGTTTAGGTGCCCATCTAATAGTTTTCTTAAATTATCTAGGCTCCTTGTTGAAACCACTGCTTGTGGAAAAGAATTCCACATTCTTACCACTCTTATGCCCCGTACACACGGTCGAATTTTCTGACGGAAAATGTTCGATGGGAGCTTGTTGTTGGAAATTCCGACCGTGTATAGGCTCCATCGGACATTTTCCATCGGAATTTCCGTCAAACAAAATTTGAGATCTGGATCTCAAATTTTCCGACAACAAAATCCGTTGTCGTAAATTCCGATTGTGTGTACACAATTCCGACACACAAAGTTCCACGCATGCTCGGAATCAAGCAAAAGAGCCGCACTGGCTATTGAACTTCATTTTTCTTGGCTCGTCATATGTGTTGTACGTCACCGTGTTCTTGACGTTCGGAATTTCCGACAAGATTTGTGTGACCGTGTGTATACAAGACAAGTTTGAGCCAACATCCGTCGGAAAAAATCCATGGCTTTTGTTGTCGGAATGTCCGATCGTGTGTACGGGGCATTACAATAAAGAACCCTCGACGCAGTTTAAGATTAAACCACTTCTCTTCTAATTTTAGTGAATGGCCGTGTGTCTTTTTAATTTCCCTTTCGCGGAAAAGTTTTATCCCTATTGTGGGGTTACCAGTACGGTATTTGTACATTGAAATCATATCCCCTCTCAAGCGTCTCATCTCCAGAGAGAATAAGTTCAATGCTCGTAATCTTTCCTCATAACTAAGGTCCTCCAGTCTCTTTATTAGCTTTGTTGCCCTTCTCTGGACTCTCCCCAGTTCCAGCACATCCCTTCTGAGGACTGGTGCCCAGAACTGGATGACATACTCCGGGTGTAGCAGCACCAGAGTCTTGTAGAGTGGAAGCATTATCGTTTTATCTCTGGATTTAATCCCCTTTCTAACGCATGCCAATATTATGTTGGCTTTGCTTGCAGCAGCTTGGCATTGCATGCTATTGCTGAGCCTTTCATCTACTAGGACCCCCAGGTCCTAGATTCCCCCAGAGGTTATTCCCCTAATGAGTAGATTGCATTAATATTTTTGCCACCCATGTGCATTATTTTACATTTTTCTACAATAAATCTCATTTGCCATGTATTTGCCCCACCCAAAGTTCAGATCTTCTTGCAAGGTTCCCACATCCTGCAGAGAAATTATTGCCCTGCTTAGCTTAATATCGTCTGCAAATACAGAGATTGAGCTGTTTATCCCATCTTCCAGGTTGTTTATGAATTAAATAGGATTGGTCCCAAGACAGAACCCTGGGGGACCCCACTTTCCACACCGGACCATTCGGAGTACTCCCCATTTATCACTACCCTCTGAACTAGCCCCTGTAGCCAGTTTTCAGTCCATGTACTCACCATATGGTCCATGCTGACAGACCTTAATTTTTATAGTAAATGTTTATGGAGTACTGTATCGAATGCCTTTACACCACATATTTATCTAGATGGCAGCTCACCTCCTCATAGAAGGTTAATAGATTGGTTTGGCAAGAACAATTTTTCATTAATCCATGCTGATTACTGGTAAGGATACTATTTTCATTACTAAAATCTTGTATATAGTTCCTTATCATACCCTCCAATAGCTTGCAAACTATTGACACTAGGCTAACTGGTCTGTAGTTCCCAGGGATATATCTTGGTCCTTTTTTAAATATTGGTGATACATTGGCGTTTCTCTAATCAGCTGATACCATTCCAGTCAGTAGACTGTAAAATTTAGGAACAATGGTCTGGCAATTACTTGACTGGGTTCCTTAAGGACCTTCGGGTGTAAGCCATCTGGTCTCGGTGACTTATTAATGTTTTGTTTTTCAAGTCTATTCCTAATTCTATCCTCTGTTAGCCATAAGGGTGTTTCCTGTGATGTGTCATGAGGATAAACCTTGCAGTTTTGGTTACTGAAGCCCCCCGTTTCCCTCGTAAAGACTGAGAAGAATAAATTCAGGGGGGCGTGGTCTGGACATGGCTGCACGTGGATGTGTATAGTCCGAGCTCCTGACCTGTGTCCACCGAAACCGGCTTTAACAGCTTATAAAATTAGAGCAGAAGATAGCGGAGGAGCCCGGCAGAAGAACCGGATACCGGGAGAAGAGGCCGGAGAGCGGGAGAAGAACCGGACACGGGGAAAAGAGGCTGGAGAGAGCGGAGAAGTCGGAAGAAGACCCCCGAAGTCAGAAGAAGACCCTGAAGTCGGAAGAAGACTCCCGGAGCTGCCTAATAAATTACTTTTAAAACCTGTGTAGTGTGTTTTTTTATTGACACTTTTTCCCCCAGGTGAATGGGTAGGGGTACGATGTACCCCATACTCATTCACATAGGGTGGGGGGCCAGGATCTGGGGGCCCCCCCGCCTGCAGCCCCCGACAACCAACGGCCAGGGTTGTCAGGAAGAGGCCCTTGTCCTCATCAACACAGGGACAAGGTGCTTTGGGGTGGGGGGGCCTGCAGGGTGCTCCCCTGCCCCAAAGCGCCCACCCCCCCATGTTGAGGGCATGCGGCCTGGTACGGTTCAGGAGGGGGGGCGCGCTCTCATCCCCACCCCCTTTCCTGACCGGTCGGGCTGCGTGCTCGGATAAGGGTCTTGTATGGATTTTGGGGGAGACCCCCACGCCGATTTTTCGGCGTGTGGGTTCCCCTTAAAATCCATACCAGACCTAAGGGCCTGGTATGCCCCTGGGGGGAACCCACGCCAGTTTTTTATTTAAAATTTGTCACGATGTTCCCCCTCATGATTCATACCAGACAGCTGTCAGCACTGCCGGCTCCTCCGCCGCTCAAGATAGCGGCCGGAGAGCGGGAGAAGAACCGGACACCGGGAAAAGAGGCCAGAGAGAGGAGAAGTCGGAAGAAGACCACCGAAGTGGGAAGAAGACCCCGAAGTCAGTAGAAGACCCCCGGAGCTGCCTAATAAATTACTTTTAAAATCTGTGTAGTGTGTTTTTTTATTGACACTTTTTCCCCCAGGTGAATGGGTAGGGGTACGATGTACCCCATACTCATTCACATAGGGTGGGGGGCCAGGATCTGGGGGCCCCCTTATTAAAGGGGGCTCCCAGATTCCGATAAGCCCTCCGCCCGCAGCCCCGACAACCAAAGGCCAGGATTGTTGGGAAAAGGCCCTTGTCCTCATCAACATGGGGACAAGGTGCTTTGGGGTGGGGGGGCCCGCAGGGCGCTCCCCTGCCCTAAAGTACCCACTCCCATGTTGAGGGCATGTGGCCTGGTACGGTTCAGGAGGGGGGGGCGCTCGCTCGTCCCCACCTCCTTTCCTGACCGGCCGGGCTGCGGGTTCAGATAAGGGTCTGGTATGGATTGTGGGGGGACCCCCACGCCGATTTTTTGGCGTAGGGGGTTCCCCTTAAAATCCATACCAGACCTAAGGGCCTGGTATACCCCTTGGGGGGAACCCATGCCGGTTTTTATTTAAAATTTGGCATGGTGTTCCCCCTCATGATTCATACCAGACAGCTGTCAGCAATGCCTGTCGCTCATCACGAAAGGAAAAAAAGTTTTCCTTTCCCGAACGAGCGAGCCAGCGCAAGATGCACAGTACCCTGTCAGTACCCTGTCTCCGAGAACCAGCGCGATGGGATCGTGCTGCAAACACAATCTCGCGGTCAGCTACTGTGTTTAGCAAAAGGCAAGTGCAGTGTTTAAAGTTTCCGATCGTGTATGGGTTTTATCATATATATTCCGATCGTGCCTACGTACGGACCGCGTGTTAGCTTGACATAGACTGCGCATGCGTGAAACTCCGCTTGCGTCGTCCGCCCCTGACGTTCTTTTTCATTACTATTCCCTGCCCCTTCTCTCTTCGGTGCACAGTGGGAGCAACATGGCGGAGACACAGATTTTTGCCAATGTGTCATCTAGTGGGGAGGAAAGCCACAAACGTCCCAATCCAGGAGGCGGAGATTTAAGGCCACCAACATGGCCTTTGATGAAATGGTGAAGATGGTGGAGATTTTGCGCCGGGAGGATTATGATGGGAAACATGGTCCATACACCCATCCAAATTTGATAAATGACCAAATCCTGAATACAGTTGTGAGCACTCTGGAGTACAAGTTTGGGGTACGACGGTCCAAAGACCAATTAAGGAAGCGCTGGTCCGACATTAAACTGAGGGAGCCGGATCAGTATCTCAAAATAAAGAAGGTGCTTCGAAAAAGTAATTACTTGTCATGTGTTCCATAGTTACATAGTAGTAGGTGAGGTTGAAAAAAGACACAAGTCCATCAAGTCCAACCTATGTGTGTGAATATGTGTCAGTATTACATTACATATCCCTGTATGTTGCGGTCATTCAGGTGATTATCTAATAGTTTCTTGAAGCTATCAATGCTCCCCGCTGAGACCACCGCCTGTGGAAGGGAATTCCACATCCTTGCCGCTCTTACAGTAAAGAACCCTCTACGTAGTTTAAGGTTAAACCTCTTTTCTTCTAATTGTAATGAGTGGCCACGAGTCTTATTAAACTCTCTTCTGCGAAAAAGTTTTATCCCTATTGTGGGGTCACCAGTACAGTATTTGTAAATTGAAATCATATCCCCTCTCAAGCGTCTCTTCTCCAGAGAGAATAAGTTCAGTGCTCGCAACCTTTCCTCATAACTAAGATCCTCCAGACCCTTTATTAGCTTTGTTGCCCTTCTTTGTACTCGCTCCATTTCCAGTACGTCCCTCCTGAGGACTGGTGCCCAGAACTGGACAGCATACTCCAGGTGCGGCCGGACCAGAGTCTTGTAGAGCGGGAGAATTATCGTTTTATCTCTGGAGTTGATCCCCCTTTTAATGCATGCCAATATTCTGTTTGCTTTATTAGCAGCAGCTTGGCATTGCATGCCATTGCTGAGCCTATCATCTACTAGGACCCCCAGGTCCTTTTCCATCCTAGATTCCCCCAGAGGTTCTCCCCCCAGTGTATAGATTGCATTCATATTTTTGCCACCCAAATGCATTATTTTACATTTTTCTACATTGAACCTCATTTGCCATGTAGTCGCCCACCCCATTAATTTGTTCAGGTCTTTTTGCAAGATTTCCACATCCTGCGGAGAAGTTATTGCCCTGCTTAGCTTAGTATCGTCTGCAAATACAGAGATTGAACTGTTTATCCCATCCTCCAGGTCGTTTATGAACAAATTAAATAGGATTGGTCCCAGCACAGAACCCTGGGGAACCCCACTACCCACCCCTGACCATTCTGAGTACTCCCCATTTATCACCACCCTCTGAACACGCCCTTGTAGCCAGTTTTCAATCCATGTACTCACCCTATGGTCCATGCCAACGCACCTTATTTTGTACAGTAAACGTTTATGGGGAACTGTGTCAAATGCTTTTGCAAAATCCAGATACACCACGTCTACGGGCCTTCCTTTATCTAGATGGCAACTCACCTCCTCATAGAAGGTTAATAGATTGGTTTGGCAAGAACGATTCTTCATGAATCCATGCTGATTACTGCTAATTATATCATTCTTATTACTAAAATCTTGTATATAGTCCCTTATCATCCCCTCCAAGAGTTTACATACTATTGATGTTAGGCTAACTGGTCTGTAATTCCCAGGGATGTTTTTTGGGCCCTTTTTAAATATTGGTGCTACATTGGCTTTTCTCCAATCAGCTGGTACCATTCCAGTCAATAGACTGTCTGTAAAAATTAGGAACAACGGTCTGGCAATCACCTGACTGAGTTCCCTAAGTACACTCGGATGCAAGCCATCTGGTCCCGGTGATTTATTAATATTAAGTTTCTCAAGTCTAATTTTAATTCCGTCCTCTGTTAACCATGTAGGTGCTTCCTGTGTTGTGTCATGAGGATAAACACTGCAGTTTTGGTTACTGAAGCCCCCCGATTCACTCGTGAAAACTGAGGAGAAGAATAAATTCAATACCTTTGCCATTTCCCCATCCTTTGTAACCAGATGTCCTTCCTCATTCTTTATGGGGCCAATATGGTCTGTCCTCCCTTTTTTACTGTTTACATACTTAAAGAATTTTTTTGGGATTATTTTTGCTCTCCTCCGCTATGTGTCTTTCATGTTCTATCTTAGCCGTCCTAATTGCACCCTTACATTTCTTATTGCATTCTTTATAAATTCTGAATGCTGAGGATGATCCCTCAACCTTGTATTTTTTGAAGGCCTTCTCCTTTGCTTTTATATGCATTTTTACATTGGAGTTAAGCCATCCAGGATGTTTGTTCGCTCTTTTAAATTTATTACCCAATGGGATACATTGGCTAATGCCCTTATTTAATATGCTCTTAAAGCAAACCCATCTCTCCTCCGTATTCTTTGTTCCTAATATTTTATCCCAATTTATGCCTTTTAGCAAGGTTTGTAGTTTAGGGAAGTTGGCTCTTTTGAAATTCAGTGTCTTTGTGTTCCCTTCATGTTTCCTATTTGTGTGATTTATACTGAAACTAATTGACCTGTGATCGCTGTTACCTAAATTGCCCCGTATTTCCACATCTGTGATCAGGTCTGTATTGTTGGTAATCAGTAGATCTAGTAATGTTTTATTTCTAGTTGGTGCGTCTACCATCTAACCCATAAAATTGTCCTGCAAGACATTAAGGAACTGGCGAGCCTTAAATGAATGCGAGGTTCCCTCCGCCCAGTCTATGTCTGGATAATTAAAATCCCCCATTATGATAACACTTCCCATACTTGCTGCTAATCCAATTTGTGATAGGAGATCCGTCTCCACTTCCTCCCTCAGGTTAGGGGGCCTATAGCATACTCCCAGTATTATTTTCCCCTTAGCTTCATCCCTTTGGAGCTCTACCCATAAAGATTCCACCTCCTCCCTAGCCCCCTCAGTGATGTCATCTCTCACATTCACTTGTACATTATTCTTGATATATAGGCATACCCCTCCCCCTTTTTTACCCTCTCTATCCTTGCGGTATAGGGTATACCCTTGAATGTTTGCCAGCCAATCATGAGAGCTGTTGAACCAGGTCTCTGAAATTCCCACAAAATCCAAATCCTCCTTGTACAACAGTATCTCTAGTTCACCCATCTTGTCCGCCATGCTCCTGGCATTAGTGAACATGCCACATAGTTTAGACCGGTCGCATATTGTCCTCGTATTGGGTGTTTCAAGATTGCAACTAGGACTTGCTACTATACTCACCTTGTGTTTTTGTGCTTTGGTTAACCTACCACTAATGCCCCCAATACTACCCTCTGGAATATCTTCCGCGCTGGCTATCACTGTCTCTGGACCCTCCCCCCCATCGCCTAGTTTAAAAACCCCTCTATCTTTTTGGCCATCTTCATTCCCAGCAGATCTGCACCCTCCTCATTTAGGTGCAGTCCGTCCCTTCTATAGTACCGGTTACCGACTGAGAAGTTGGCCCAGTCCTCCAGGAACCCAAACCCCTCCTTACTACACCAGCTCTTCAGCCACTTGTTTACTTCCCTAATCTCCCTCTGCCTTTCTGGTGTGGCTCGATGTACCGGTAGTATTCCTGAGAACACTACCTTGGAGGTCCTTTTCCTCAATTTTTTCCTACTATGATTATTAACTTGCATGCTCCTCCATGTGCTTTTCTTTACTGTTGTACTTAAGCTTTCGTAGGTAGGAAACACCGTTCGCAGGGAACATCGATCGTTTGCCAGTAAATACGATGTCTTTAGCTGATATAGGGTTATGACTACGTTTTGGTCATGATAATTTGTCTGATTGAACGAAGTTTAAGACATTTTTGTCTAGATGTCTTTGAAATTAGAATTAATTGCAAAATAGATTCTGTGGAATGTAAGGAGAGGACACTCAGCAGCTGTTTACACATCTGGACTCAGGAGCACTAGTGTGGGACACCAGAGAAACTTGGCCAAAAAAGGTAAGTATTGCAATTTGGTTAAAAGGGAATTTTAATCATGTCTTCAACTTGGATCTCTTCCCAAATAGACAATTGTACACCACTTCAAAGCAATGTTTCATTTTCCTATTTCTGGACTCAAATATCTGTGTGCTAAGTATACCTTTTGTTTCATTCTCATAGGGGAGAAAAGGCTCAGACAACAGTATCCTAGGGACTCCCAACCTCGCCAGCCTGAATGGCAAGTAAGCCCCAGCCCCCACGAGGATGGGGAGGAAGGAGAGGTGAAGGAAGTAGGTGACATGGGCACCCCACCAGGTGAGTGTCTGACACCCCAGCTTCAGGTAATAAATCTATGTATGCCTGCATATTTCTAAATACATGTTTTCTAACCCATTTTTAGGTGATGTGCAGGTTGTGGAACAGGAAGCGGAACCTTTCACTACAGACAGCGCCCAAAGGCTCATTGGCAGGTCATGGCCTGGAATGGGGAGATTGATGCCATGTGTGATCGCCTGGACATCATGCAGCAGGAAATGAAGAACATGATCAATGTTTTGGGGAGAATCTAATCCCTTTTTCCATAAAAAAATACATCTTCCCTTCAAGATGTATACGTTGAACTTTGTAAATTCCATAGTTGTGTATGTTGTGTATGTTATGTTTTTAAACATGCCTATTTTTTTTAAATAAATGTATATATAATGTATATATGACCAAAAAAAAAAAAAAATATATGTGCGATATTTGCCTACAGTTTTTAGATGTTGAACTTTGTAAGTTCCAGAGTTATGTAAGTTATGTTTTAAAACATGCCTGTTTCTTAAAAAAAAAAAATAATAATTTTTTTTTTATAAATGCACATGTGAATGTGCACAGATTAAAAATTTTGAACTAAAAACAATGTGTGGCTTCTTATTTTAATGCTTAATACCAGTATATTTGTTAAGTTGGTGTAGTTACATTGATAGTTTACTCTAAAATGTGTGTAGCCGAGACACAGCACAACATCATAGTTAGCTCAAAGCGAGATTGTCACCTCATGTTGCACATCAGGTTGGTTTGCACTAGTGGCAAAAATGACAAAGATCAAGGCTATTTGCAAACCTAGTAAACACAGACAACAGTAGTTCAAATGAAATAGTATTTTATGAATAAGTCAAATATTTAATCATTAGCAAGTACATTTTGCTGCCAAGGCACTGCCCCTCTACCGACAAAGTAGTCCATATATTGTTCACAGACAAGACGGGCATTCTGGGAGCCCAAACCAGCATGGGCACTTTCGAGAGCTGGCATCACAGCTTCTTCAGCTGGTCGGGAAAAAGAAGGCTTGTCAGTTACTCCTTAAAAAATTATGGAGGATGCAGCAGCATAACACCACATGGTTAATTTTATACTCTGCCAAGTTTATGGCGGTTAAAAATAGCCTAAATCTACTCGAAAGGATGCCAAATGCATTTTCCACAACCCTTCTGGCACGAGAGAGGCGATAATTGAAAATGAGTTGTTCTGGGGTGAGGTTCCTCATTGGAAAGGGTTTTAGAATATGTTTCCCCAAAGAAAAGACCTCGTCTGCCACAAGCACAAAATTTAGTCCCTCAAGATTGTTCTGAGCATGTGGAAAATGTAAGGTCCCTCTCTGTAGCCGATCATAGAATTCTGTACGCATCATCACACCTCCATCAGAGTGGCGTCCATTCATACCAACAACAACGTACATAAACTCATAGTTGGCTGACACCATAGCAAGCAGAACTATGCTGCAAAACCCTTTATAATTAAAATAATATGATCCTGAGTTTGGTGGTGGGACTATCCTTACATGCTTGGCATCAATGGCACCTCCACAGTTGGGGAAATTCCATAAAATGGCAAACTGGGCTGCCACATCCTGCCATTGCTGGGTGTTTGAAGGAAACCGTGGAGTCAAACAAAGAAAAAAATGAATACTTGAGCACATAAAATTGCAACCATATTTGACACAAACATTGTGGGGCAACATAATATTATAACATTTAAATGTGTATTTACAAAAAAAAGGATAAGTTATAATTATATGCTCCCTCACCCCCTCTGGTGGCACATTATAAAAATGTTAGGGGGGGGTTTGAATGGGTAGATGTTTTGGACACGTAAACCTTTACACTTCCATGAGAGCTAAATGCATTAAAAATTAAGTTTAATTTGGACAGCCCATCCATCTTTACAAGAGTGGACAGGTAAGAAGTGGCATAATCCAAAAATAAAAATGCACATTGTCCAAATCTATACACATTTTGACATACATCGGACAAAGTAATAACAATGTTCGTTAATTATGATTATTCGTTATGATGAAGTTAAAAACCCAGGAAGTCAGCACAGCACAGGGATGGTGGTAGCCCCTCATAATGAGCACAGCACAGGGATGGTGGTAGCCCCTCATAATGAGCACAGCACAGGGATGGTGGGAGCCCCTCATAATGCTAAATTCATCATAACGAACGTATAATTTGTACATTTTGAAGGTAATCAGGCAGGCCCTTGCATTACATGCTTTTGAGAATTTATGCAGCAATCTTAACTCAAAAAATAAGGTATACTGTGTATGTGTTTAGCAAAATCAG
This sequence comes from Aquarana catesbeiana, assembly GCF_042186555.1. Lineage (NCBI taxonomy): Eukaryota > Metazoa > Chordata > Amphibia > Anura > Ranidae > Aquarana > Aquarana catesbeiana. Next base: position 106,276,294 of record NC_133335.1, read on the forward strand.
CAGATAGAGTAGTTGTATCGCTTGACTCTGCATTTTTTATTTTTTATTTTTTTTTGGGGGGGGGTTCAAAATAAGTGTTTGCACCACAAAAAAGGGACTCTTGCACTCTGCATGAATTTAAGGACTGGAATAAGATTGGGACACATTTTAGGGGGTGTTTAGGGTAAACATAAAAATGAAGCATAAAAAATACAGTGTTAAGTTACTAGGCTAGGTGTGTATGGGCCCAGGGTAGCATGCTGGGGAGGTTAGTGAAGGAAAATGTGCATATAGGCCACAAAAAGGTTACAGCATGCATGAGGACAAAGAGGACATTAATTCACAGCATATTACAAAAATGGGAAGGATGTAATACAAAAAATATAAAATACATTAGAAAACATGAAGGTGATATTAAAGCAAAAAACTTACACGAATATATTCCTTCTGCAGGACTTGTATGATGGCACTACATGTCTCAGGAATAATGACTCCCAGAGCCTGGGGAGAGATACCAGTGGTAAACTTTATATCCTGGAGACTCCTCCCTATAGCCAAATAACGCAAGGTGGCTATGAGTCTTTGCTCTGCTGGAATAGCAGCCCTCATGCAGGTATCCTGCTTCATGATATAGGGGGACAGCAAGGACAATAGTTGCTAAAAGCAGGAGTCCATCATCCGGAGATAATTACGATAATCATTTGGATTATTCTCCTGCAGCTCACACAGCAAGGGCATATGGCTAAATTGGTCACGATTAAGTAGCCAAGTTTTGGCCCAAACACTCCTCATCCTCATCACTCCTCTTACTCCGATTATTCCTGGACCGGGCTAGAGTCACAGCAAGAACTCCAAGCCCATAAATAGCATGCTCTCTCCTAGGATTGCGCAACATGGCTGGTTGCCCAGCAAATGGTCGGAAACGCACAAGAAACGCACGGAACTGAAAACCGAAAATCAGCACTGACCAAACATCTACTAAACACAAAATTGGCAGAAGGAGCCTGAAGGGTGACGCCGGAGAATTGAACGTCCTCTTTTGAAGTGTCAGTACGTTGTAACGTCACTACATTCGTGTTTGTTGCCTAAAAGTCCGATCGTGTGTATGCAATACAAGTTCGCGGACAACGCCCTTTGTACAGAAATCCACGGGAAAATTTGTACAAAGTCCGATCATGTGTATGAGGCTTTAGGTATGAGTCGGGAGATAAATGCGGGAGACTTTTAGCACGCGCGATTAGAGAAAAAAAATTAGCTTCATATATCCCCCAAATTGTTACACCTCAAGGCAAAAAATGGTGCTCCCCAAACAGATTGCGTGGGGTTTTAGAGACTTTTATTCTTCCTTATACAACCAGAAATCAGAAAAGTCCCCATCACAGACCCAAATAGAAGACTATATCACCTCCACTCAACCCCCCCAGCTAACTCCAGAAGTTCGAGAAGATTTAGAAACACTAATAACATTATACGAACTTCAAGAATCACTTAGTGCTTCTAAAGGCCGTACATACAATCTGACTTTTTGACAACAAACATGCAAATTAGCTGTTTTAAGGCAACATCAGACCATGTGTACACTCCATCGGACAAACTTTTTCGGTTTTCATCGGACTTTTGTTGGCTGTGCGAACGGACAAACTTTTACGGCAACAAAAGTCCGATGGAGCAAAGTCTGATCGTGTGTACACAAAAAAAAAAAAAATCGGACTTTAGTCCAAAGTACAAACATGCATGCTCGGAAGCAAGGATCAGCATGAAGCGATGGGTCTTGTAAAACTAGAGTTCATAATGGAGATAGCATATTCGTGACATGTCAAATTATGAAATTTCTAAATGCAGCGCACATTCTCTTCTTCTTTTTAATGGCTTAATAATAAATCTGCTTTGCTGGTGATACTGACGGAGTAGTAACAAACATATTTTACATATTTTACAATTTGAGTTCTAGTGATACCACTAAAAAAATGTTGTCTTTTTTTTGGCCATTTTGTTTATTGTGCATTCACAACATAAATAAAATTAATACATTATTAGACATATTCTCTGTCATCCCAATTCAAAATTCAAAATTATAAACCAAAAGAGCAAATGATACACAGAAAAATTAAAAAATATAGCCTATTAAATCACACTCCAATCAAAAAATACAACATGCTAAATTGGTAGCCCCTAAACTCCCCAGACCACTGGCCTTGTTGTGGATCCTGGGGCTGATTTGGCCACTGACCACCATGCTGCTGAGGTGGGTGGGCTTGCTGGGGTGGGTGGGCTTGCTGGGGGTGGGCTTGCTGGGGTGGGTAGGTTTGCTGAGGTAGGTAGGTTTGCTGAGGGGGTTGGTTTGCTGGGATGGGTAGGTTTGCTGGGGTGGGTAGGCATGTTGTGGAGGAGGTGGAAGTGTGTGGTTCAAATGACACACATGTGATTTTGTGGTTAGCTCTCGTTTCCTGGCCTTACTGAGGAGCTGGATGATTATACCCTCACATAGCTCCCTTTGATCTACGTCAATCTCACTGAGCTTATTAGCTGTAAAACAGCCAAACCCTTCAGCACTATTGGGTGCTGTGGTGATCACAGATGTAGCCCTAGTTAGGAAGTCAGCTTTGGCCTCATCCAGGTGTTGGCTCTTCCTGGCCCTTTTTTTGGGAGGACGCAGGGGAGGGATTCTGCACTCAGTTGTCTGGCTGCTAGGCCCAGCCTCTTCTTGGCTCCAAAGTTCCTGTGTGTGTAAAACCAACATCATTTTAATTTTTGGTCATCAATCACAAACACTTTTCAGCTCATGACTTTTTAATTTGGAATGTGTCCAAATAGGAAAAACTATCATTCTGACTCCAGCATTTCTCATTCTTGTCCTAATCCTTTTTGGCCACTACTGTCTATTGATATGGAACTCACTTTTTTAAGACAACAAACTATTATTATTTTTTTTTTCAAGTAATTTTCTTTCATTGAGAAAAAGGTGAGCAAATACAGAAAACAAAAACATTGGTAAAGCATTAAAGATTTACAGAGTATTGGCGTACCGTTGTACGTCAGAGAGACAATCACTTGATCATTAAGTCGATCGTGGTTAGAGAAATGACCCAGCCTGTAGACTCATTTGGAGCTAGGTGGGATAGAGCATGTCAGTGTATAAGTGTGGTTAATGTGTGATTGGTTTCCGTGTGGGTTGGTGAGATTTATATTTTGAGGGGCTTAGATTGTTAAAGCGGAGCACCGCAGAAAAATTTTTTTTTAAAAGTCAGCAGCTACAAATACTGCAGCTGCTGACTTTTAAAACATGGACACTTACCTGTCCAGGGCGCCCGCGATGTCGGCACCCGAGGCCGAAGCGTCTCTCCGTCCTCGGGTGCTGCCGCCTCCATCTTCGGTAAGGGAATCAGGTAGTGAAGCTGTGCGGCTTCACTTCCCGGTTCCCTACTGCGCATGCGCGAGTCGCGCAGCGCAATACGGATGGTCCCTGCTGCCTCTGGGACCCGTGTGTTTCCCAGCAGGCAGCGGGGAGGGAGCAGGAAGTGGCATAAATAACCGCAGATTCTGCGGCTATCTATGCCGGAAGTGGGAACAGATACCTGTAATATACAGGTATCTGTACCCCCCTCCCCCCTGAAAGGTGCCAACTGTGTCACCGGAGGGGGGGAGGAATCTGATGAGTGGAAGTTCCACTTTTGGGTGGAACTCCACTTTAAGTAGGGGAGTAGTGAGCGAGAGGGGCAAGTAGAAATTGGGTGCATTTTGTGTTTATAAAAAGTAGACTTGTATTCTACTTGTAATAGGATTCCGAGGCGGGTGTTTAAAGGTCTTGTGAAGTGAGGATAAAAATCAGTTAGGCGGGTATGATGTATTAAGGGGAAGGGGGGAAGGGGTGGGGTATGGGAAGGAGGGGAAGGGGGGGATGGAGGGGATGGGGGGGTAGGAAGGGTAGAATGGGTGTCTCTGGCTTCCCTTAGTTATTTTCCTTCAGATTTGGAAAGGTGAGGTGATGTTTAGATAGTAGTGTGAGTTCAGTCAAGGTTAGAAAACCCAGTTATGAAGGTGGGTTCATGATATTAGAGTATTCTTGTGTCGTCTGATAATGTAGACAGCAGGCCCATTTTTGGCTGAATTTTGTCTGGGTATCCCTTGAGTAGGGATGAGCTTCGAGTTCGAGTCGAACTCATGTTCGACTCGAACATTGGCTGTTCGCAAGTTCACCGAACAGCGAACAATTTGGGGTGTTCGCGGCAAATTCGAATGCCGCGGAACACCCTTTAAAAGTCTATGGGAGAAATCAAAAGTGCTAATTTTAAAGGCTAATATGCAAGTTATTGTCATAAAAAGTGTTTGGGGACCTGGGTCCTGCCCCAGGGGACATGGATCAATGCAAAAAAAAGTTTTAAAAACGGCCGTTTTTTCAGGAGCAGTGATTTTAATAATGCTTAAAGTCAATCAATAAAAGTGTAATATCCCTTTAAATTTCGTACCTGGGGGGTGTCTATAGTGTGCCTGTAAAGGGGCGCATGTTTCCTGTGTTTAGAACAGTCTGACAGCAAAATGACATTTTGAAGGAAAAAACTCATTTAAAACTACTCGCGGCTATTGCATTGCCGACAATACACATAGAAGTTCGTTGATAAAAACGGCATGGGAATTCCCCAAAGGGGAACCCCGAACCAAAATTAAAAAAAAAAAATGACGTGGGAGTCCCCCTAAATTCCATACCAGGCCCTTCAGGTCTGGTATGGATATTAAGGGGAACCCCGGCCAAAATTTAAAAAAAAAAATGACGTGGGGTTCCCCCTAAATTCCATACCAGACCCTTCAGGTCTGGTATGGATTTTAAGGGGAACCCCGCGCCAAAAAAAAAAAAAAAAAAACGGCGTGGGGTCCCCCCAAAAATCCATACCAGACCCTTATCCGAGCACGCAACCTGGCAGGCCGCAGGAAAAGAGGGGGGGACGAGAGTGCGGCCCCCCCTCCCTCCTGAACCGTACCAGGCCACATGCCCTCAACATTGGGAGGGTGCTTTGGGGTAGCCCCCCAAAACACCTTGTCCCCATGTTGATGAGGACAAGGGCCTCATCCCCACAACCCTGGCCGGTGGTTGTGGGGGTCTGCGGGCGGAGGGCTTATCGGAATCTGGAAGCCCCCTTTAACAAGGTGACCCCCAGATCCCGGCCCCCCCCCTGTGTGAAATGGTAAGGGGGTACATAAGTACCCCTACCATTTCACGAAAAAAGTGTCAAAAATGTTAAAAATGACAAGAGACAGTTTTTGACAATTCCTTTATTTAAATGCTTCTTCTTTCTTCTATCTTCCTTCATTTTCTGGTTCTTCTGGTTCTTCTGGCTCTTCTGGTTCTTCCTCCGGCGTTCTCGTCCAGCATCTCCTCCGCGGCGTCTTCTATCTTCTTCTCCTCGGGCCGCTCCGCACCCATGGCATGGGGGGGAGGCTCCCGCTCTTCTCTTCTTCTTTTCTTCTCTTCTTCTCTTCTTCTTTTCTTCTTTTCTTCTCCGGGCCGCTCCGCAATCCATGCTGGCATGGAGGGAGGCTCCCGCTGTGTGACGGCGCTCCTCGTCTGACAGTTCTTAAATAACGGGGGGGCGGGGCCACCCGGTGAACCCGCCCCCTTCTGACGCACGGTGACTTGACGGGACTTCCCTGTGACGTCACGGGGAATGCCACAGGGAAGTCCCGTCAAGTCACCGTGCGTCAGAGGGGGGCGGGGTCACCGGGTGGCCCCGCCCCCCGTTATTTAAGAACTGTCAGACGAGGAGCGCCGTCACACAGCGGGAGCCTCCCTCCATGCCAGCATGGATTGCGGAGCGGCCCGGAGAAGAAAATGAAGAAGAGAAGAAGAGAAGAAAAGAAGAAGAGAAGAGCGGGAGCCTCCCCCCCATGCCATGGGTGCGGAGCGGCCCGAGGAGAAGAAGACAGAAGACGCCGCGGAGGAGATGCTGGACGAGAATGCCGGAGGAAGAACCAGAAGAGCCAGAAGAACCAGAAGATGAAGGAAGATAGAAGAAAGAAGAAGCATTTAAATAAAGGAATTGTCAAAAACTGTCTCTTGTCATTTTTAACATTTTTGACACTTTCTTCGTGAAATGGTAGGGGTACTTATGTACCCCCTTACCATTTCACACAGGGGGGGGCCGGGATCTGGGGGTCACCTTGTTAAAGGGGGCTTCCAGATTCCGATAAGCCCCCCGCCCGCAGACCCCCACAACCACCGGCCAGGGTTGTGGGGATGAGGCCCTTGTCCTCATCAACATGGGGACAAGGTGTTTTGGGGGGCTACCCCAAAGCACCCTCCCAATGTTGAGGGCATGTGGCCTGGTACGGTTCAGGAGGGAGGGGGGGCCGCACTCTCGTCCCCCCCTCTTTTCCTGCGGCCTGCCAGGTTGCGTGCTCGGATAAGGGTCTGGTATGGATTTTTGGGGGGACCCCACGCCGTTTTTTTTTTTTTTTTTGGCGCGGGGTTCCCCTTAAAATCCATACCAGACCTGAAGGGTCTGGTATGGAATTTAGGAGGAACCCCACGTCATTTTTTTTTTTTAATTTTGGCCGGGGTTCCCCTTAATATCCATACCAGACCTGAAGGGCCTGGTATGGAATTTAGGAGGACTCCCACGTCATTTTTTTTTTTTAATTTTGGTTCGGGGTTCCCCTTTGGGGAATTCCCATGCCGATTTTATCAATGAACTTCTATGTGTATTGTCGGCAATGCAATAGCCGCGAGTAGTTTTAAATGAGTTTTTTCCTTCAAAATGTCATTTTGCTGTCAGACTGTTCTAAACACAGGAAACATGCGCCCCTTTACAGGCATACTATAGACACCCCCCAGCTACGAAATTTAAAGGGATATTACACTTTTATTGTTTGACTTTAAGCATTATTAAAATCACTGCTCCTGAAAAAACGTCCGTTTTTAAAACTTTTTTTTGCATTGATCCATGTCCCCTGGGGCAGAACCCAGGTCCCCAAACACTTTTTATGACAATAACTTTCATATAAGCCTTTAAAAATTAGCACTTTTGATTATTCATGTTCGTGTCCCATAGACTTTAACGGTGTTCGCATGTTCGAACAAACTTTTTTCCTGTTCGCATGTTCTGGTGCGAACTGAACAGGGCGGTGTTCGGCTCATCCCTACCCTTGAGATGTGGATGAGTTTCTCAATTTCGGCTACTTTATGAATCCTTGTGAACCATTCTTTGAAAGTGGGTATCTGCGTTGAGTACCAGTGAATCGGGATGCATTGTTTAGCGGCGTTGATTATATGCACTGATACAGATTTGTGGTAAGAAGTATGTGACAAGGGCGAGTGATGGAGAAGGAATTGGGCCGGGCTCAAATCTAAGTTATAGGAGGTAATTTTAGCGGTGATGCGACATACTTCTGACCAGTAGTGTAGTAGGGGAGAGCATGACCACCAAATGTGAAGTAGAGTACCTTTTTCTTGGTGGCATCTCCAACAAGTCTCAGGGATTTCAGGTTTGAATTTATGTAGGAGAGCAGGGGTGCGGTACCACCTGGATTGGATTTTGAATCCATTTTCTTGGGTGGTTACGTTTGTTGACCCTTTGTGTATGGTCTTAAATATGTTCTCCCAATTCTCTTCTGTGAGTGAGATAGAGAGGTCATTCTCCCATTTTTTACAGGCTAAATTGTCATTGGCCTTGAGGTCAGCAAAGAGAAGATTGTGTATATAAGAAATGAGGTGGGTTTGGGGTGTTGTCTTAGTACAAAGAATTTCAAAGGCGGAGAGTTGCCTTGAGTAGTGGGAAGTTTTGTTCAAGGGCTTCAGGTAGTGGGCAATTAGTAAATATGTCCAGGGGGGATAGGCACTTTTTTAGTCTAATGGCAATCTGTGCTGCAGTAAGTAGCTTACCTTGGTGGAAAAATTGGTGGGCTCTAATGTGGTCTGATGGCCAATGGTCAGTTAGAAATAGATGATGCAGGCCTGGAGGGAAGTCAGGGTTCAGTTTAATTGGAATCAAAGGGCCAGGGATGGAGGAGATGGCCGTGTTTTTACATGTCTGGTGAAAACATTGTATGGTGGGACCTATTAGTGGGTGGAGGCGTATCTCTGGTGGGACGTGGCAAGGTGAGATCCACGGGAGTGTATTTAAAGATAGGTTTGTAAAGGAGGCTTTCAGAGTAACCCAATCCTTTTGGAAAATGTGGACATTCCAGTCCACTATCCTGGTAAGATGTGTAGTGATTTGGTCGTTTCGGAGGTTTGGCAGGCCAATGCCTCCCAAGTGTTTTCGGGCGAGTGAGTTGGTTGTAGCTAATTCTGTGTGTGCGGTCACTCGAGAGGAATTTGGAGCAAAGCTGCCTGTATTCCTTAAAGAAGGAAGGTGGGATATGAATGGGGATTGTTTGGAGTAGATATAGGAGTCTTGGTAGAACATTCATTTTTAGGATGGCTGCTCTACCGAACCAGGAGAACAAAGGTTTGTTCCAGTTTTTAAGATCGGTGGTTAGTTTGTTTAGAAGGTGAAGGTGATTCTTTGCGTAGAGTACAAAATATTTTACAGCACACACATACAATAATGACATTTCCTGCAGGGCTAGTTAAAAACATCTGAACATATTCAAAAAACACGGGGGTTTGGTCACACTATATGGTCATATAGTGCTAAGCCCACTTACTGCGACAAAGTACCCCGAATTAGTGGGTCCTACTCTAGTAATAGAATGGAAGATCCTTTGTCTCAACCATTGGAGCTGAACTCCTCTATGTGGGAGAACTGAAGGGGATACATCCTAACACTGGTGGCCACTAATTAAGAGGTAATGAGGAGGGGGAGGGGTGCTCCAGCCCAAAAGACCTGGTCAGGGCCTATTACAATATACAAGAACATATTTGGGGGGCACACCATACAATGCGTTTAAATTCAAGATGGTGCTGCTATAAGGCCAACAAACAGTACAAAATATTTTACAGCGCACACATACAAGAATGACATTTCCTGCAGGGCTAGTTAAAAACACCTGAACATATTCAAAAAATGCGGGGGTTTGGTCACACTATATGGTCATATAGTGCTAAGCCCACTTACTGCGACAAAGTACCCCGAATTAGTGGGTCCTACTCTAGTAATAGAATGGAAGATCCTTTGTCTCAACCATGGGAACTGAACTCCTCTATGTGGGAGAACTGAAGGGGATACATCCTAACACTGGTGGCCACTAATTAAGAGGTAATGAGGAGGGGGAGGGGTGCTCCAGCCCAAAAGACCTGGTCAGGGCCTATTACAATATACAAGAACATATTTGGGGGGCACACCATACAATGCGTTTAAATTCAAGATGGTGCTGCTATAAGACCTACAAACAGTACAAAATATTTTACAGCGCACACATACAAGAATGACATTTCCTGAAGGGCTAGTTAAAAACACCTGAACATATTCAAAAAATACGGGGGTTTGGTCACACTATATGGTCATATAGTGCTAAGCCCACTTACTGCGACAAAGTACCCCGAATTAGTGGGTCCTACTCTAGTAATAGAATGGAAGATCCTTTGTCTCAACCATGGGAGCTGAACTCCTCTATGTGGGAGAACTGAAGGGGATACATCCTAACACTGGTGGCCACTAATTAAGAGATAATGAGGAGGGGGAGGGGTGCTCCAGCCCAAAAGACCTGGTCAGGGCCTATTACAATATACAAGAACATATTTGGGGGGCACACCATACAATGCGTTTAAATTCAAGATGGTGCTGCTATAAGACCTACAAACAGTACAAAATATTTTACAGCGCACACATACAAGAATGACATTTCCTGCAGGGCTAGTTAAAAACACCTGAACATATTCAAAAAATACAGGGGTTTTGCGTAGAGGTCTGATAGTTTGGAGGGAATTTGGATGCCCAAATAAGTGATCGATTCGTGTTTCCACTGGAAGGGAAAGTTTTCTTTGCAGTGGTCTACTAGGATTTGTGGGAGAGAAATATTAAGGGCATAAGATTTTGACTGATTAATTTTAAGATTGGAAATAGATTGGAAGTGTTTAAATTCAGACAGTATAATCGGTAAGGTTATCAGTGGGTTTTTAAGGAATAGCAATATGTCATCCGCGAATGTGGCGTACTTGTATTCCTTTGTGGGATTGGATTCCTTGTATGTCTGTCTTGGATCTCAGTTTGCGGAGGAAAGGTTTGAATGTTAGCACGAAAAGGATAGGGGACAGAGGACATCCCTGCCTCACCCCTTTGTGGATGGGGAAGACATTTGACAGAGTGTTGTTAACCCGGACCCTGACTGAGGGGTTGGTGTATAGTGATAGGATCAGATCAATCATGAAGGGGCCCAAGCCTATGGTCTGAAGAACCGCCGCCATGTAGTCCCATGACACTCTGTCAAATGCCTTCTCCACATCTACTGATAGGAAAAAGCCTTTCTGATTTGTTTGGGTGATCAGATGATGTAGGTTGATAGCTTTGATGGTGTTGTCCCTGGCTTCGCGTCCAGGGATAAATCCTACTTGGTCTTGTGAGATTATGGAGGGGAGGAGTGGTAGCAGTCTGTTCGCTAGAATTTTGGATAATAACTTAATGTCTGAATTTAATAGTGATATTGGCCTATAGTTACCTTTTTGGGTGGGATCTTTCCCGTCTTTGGGGATGACCACAACGTGGGCCTCCAACATCCCCCAATTGAGAGGGGCTGTGGGAGATAAGAGTTGAAAGCTTTCAAAAAGGGGGTTTGGAGGGTTTTCGAGAATGTCTTATAGGATAGGCTGTCTGGTCCCTAGCTTTTTCCCAGGTTTTAATTGTTTGATCGCTTGCTCCCATTCAGATATGGTGATCGGGGATTCTAGAGTGTTCGCTATGTCAGAGGGGATTATACCTGGGGTAAACTGGTCCAGGAACGAATTAAGTTCCTTGGATCTTGCAGTTGGGGATGTTGTAGGGGGTTCTGATTTGTTAAGGTCGTATAGAGAAGAGTAATATTTTTCAAATTCTGATGCTATGTCGTTATTGTTTAAGAGACTTTTTCCTGTGGGAGAGTGCAGTTGATGGATGGTGTTAGATTTTTTCTTGCGTAATGCCTGCACAAGAAGATGGCTGCTCTTTTTTCCGAACTTGTAAAAGAGTTTTTGTAAGAGAATGTAATTTTTCTTGTTATGGTTATGTTATGTTATGGTTCAGTTCATCTTGAATGAGTGTACGGGTTTCAATCAGTTCGGAGTGTGTTTTCTGTGCTAAGTTGCGCTTGTGGAGTATTTCTAGTTTTTTTAGTTTGGTAAATAGGTCTGCAAGTTTTGCTTTCTTTGCTTTTTTTAGTGCTGCTGTTATAGAGATCAATTTACCACGTACAACACATTTATGTACTTCCCACTGTGTCAGCTTCGATGTGTCTGGGGTATCGTTTTCAGTGAAGTAGTCGGATAGGCATTTGCGAATCTCCTGTTCGTTTATCTCGTCTGCCAAAATAGAGGGATCTAGTTTCCATATGTATGTGTGATTGACTTTGTCAGGGAAAGTGAGGATCATTGAGACAGGGTGGTAGTCAGAGGGCATCATTGGGTCTATAGTCGCAGCCTTCAGGGAAGGAAGGTCCTGTTGAGAGATAAAAAGGTAGTCAATGCGTGAATATTTGTTATGGGGGGCAGAAAAATAGGTAAAGTCTTTGTCATTTCGGTGAAGTGTTCTCCAGGACTCGTGAAGTGACAGGTCTTGAAGACAGCGCTTGATTTGTCTTAGTGCCCTGTACGGTAGGTGGGTTTTGCCTGAGGAAGTGTCTAGGAGAGGGTCTAAGGGAACCTTAAAGTCTCCCCCAAGTATTAATATACCTTCTTGGAAGGAGGACAATTGTTTTGTAACTGTTCGGAGAAAGGGGACTTGGGCTGTACTGGGGCAATAAACGTTAGGTAACGTGATCGGTCTGTTCTTGAAGGTAACCTTGAGAAAAATGAATCTTCCCTATTCGTCAAGGTAAGTATCTGTGATTTGTAATGGTGTATTTTTGGAAAGGAGGATGGAAACGTCCTTTAGATTTTGAAATAGGGAAAGTTGCTTGGTAACTGTGGGGGAAAGAGTGATTATTGAGTTTCAGTATATTTTTGGAACAGAAATGGGTTTCCTGGAGAAATCCTGAGGTGTTCAAACCCCTGGTGTTGAGAGAGATTACCTTCAGTGAAAGAGCAGAGAATTTTGTTTTGAGTTGAGCCATATTGATTGTTTGGCCATATCGATTGTTTGGCCAGGTTGGCCACTCACAGAGTCATGTGTTGGAAGGGAAGCCAGAGATGGAGAAGGGGGGGGTGGGACCAGGTTCAGAGGGGTAGAAGGGAGAGGGATGGATGGGGTGCAGGATTAGAGAGGGTGTGGGAATGAGCGAGGTACAGGTGAGAGGGGTGTGGGAGCTCCCAGAAGAGGGAACTGGGATTCCTCTTAGTGTAACGGGGGGAACTGGTTTAGGTCAGCGAAAGCTACCAGAGTTCGCTGTTGGTGGGGGTAGTAGGTGACGTTCGTCCAGAGGAGGGAGTACCACATGGATGTGGGAGCTCCCAGAAGAGGGAACTGGGATTCCTCTTAGTGTAATGGGGGGAACTGGTTTAGGTCAGCGAAAGCTACCAGAGTTTGCTGTTGGTGGGGGTAGTAGGTGACGTTCGTCCAGAGGAGGGAGTACCACGTCCCTGTAAGGTCATTCAGATCATGTAGAGAAGTGGTGGATAGCTCTCTCAGGGTCTATCTAGGAGAGGTGGGACTCTCATTGAATTCTTGAGATGGTGTAGAATTTACGTGAGGCTATGGAGGGTGAGTGCCTAGCTTCTTTAGGAGAGAGAATCAGGCAAATGACTTTGGCGCTGTGTGTAGGGGGGGTAAGCAATGCAGTTATAGCGATGTATGGATGGCATCTCTAGTCTGAAATAGGGTGTGATCATGGGGTGGTTTGGTAAGTGGACATTAAATGTACATTTAAGTTCAAGGCGTTAGGCGAAGATAGTCAACTAGAAAGTTACTCCTATAGGAACATTATCTTCATGGCACGGGGTGTGAGAAAAGTCCGTAAGTCAAAAATAGAGCTTATAAACATTACTGCAGTTTTAGAGGGTGTCAATTTATATAGAATAAAGAATACCTGTGGGTATAGCGGTGGGTTGTTGTCGGGCCCTTGTTTCCTAGTCTGAGGGAGACATACTCAGATTTGGTCCACTAATTATATGTGTCTCCACTGGTTTAGTGAGGAGGTGTATAATTTGTAGCAGCTAGGAGTTTGGATTTGCTCCACCATGTGAGGCACTTCTAGTAATGGCAGGGGGAGACGTGGACTTCTTACTTGAGCATGTCTCCCTCGTGATCTAGGCGGCATTTCTATGTTTAGTGGTTAAGGATTCTGTGAAATAGGTTTATCTTGGGTAGACAAATATAAATCAATATACCACAACTATACATAATAGGTTAGTTCTTCCTGAAAGAGGAGCGGTGGGGAGAAAAGATGAGGAGAGAGGGAGGAGTGGGGTTGGAATAGGTATGATGTTATTTGGAAAGATCAGAGAAGGGTAAAGGGGGGAAAGGGAGAGGGAGGGGAAGGGCTTTTAGGAAAGTTAGATCACTCGGCACAAATTTTAGTTAGGGGTGGAAATGGTCACAATTAATTTGTGGTACTTAGACCAAATGAAGGGCCAGGATCGGGTAGGAGTGGATCTTTTGGTGTCTTGAATGGGATGTCTCATATAATAGCTGAGGACATTAGTCCAATTCGTGGTTAGAGCGTCCTTTTAATGCCCAGGAGATCCATTGCGGGGTGCAAGTCTTCGTCCAGCGTGCATGAGGTAATTGTAAACCACCAACTATCCTGCTGTCTGTCGTTGCTTTTATCTGATGAATAGATTTGAGGAGTATGTCCTGGGTTTTAAAAAGGACCAGCAATGTGTCATCTTGCAAGCATGTTCAGGCAGAGTGATATGTATGTGGAAGAGGAGAAAGAAACAGATAGGTACCTCTGCGGGAATGGTTGCTTCATCCATAGTGAGGGAGGTAATTCAGGAGTTCTTGGATTCTGATGTTGCCTAGTTACCTGGAGCGTATGAGGCATATTGGTTAGTTGAGAAACGGATCAGTACTGTAGCCAGTCTGGATTACCATGGGAATGATCCGGTACTTGGGACCCAAACAGTGTGGGTGGCAGTAATAAGGGTGGCTTCTGACAGGTATTAGAGGAGTAAAATAAGTGGCAGCAATACTGGAGTGGGATACATAACATGGATACCGTGTATATGAATAGAAGGATGTCCCGTTACCTGTTTAGGCTACGCGGGGCCTGCGGTGCGCTGGAGAAGCTTTTGGACTACCATTTCGAGGCTCACCTTGGTCTCTCAGCGGGGAGCGAGGAGGTAGTGGGTAAGGGCGGCGGTGGCCGATACTGAAATTGCCCGCTCCTGAAACACCATCCATGGAGGTGGCTCGTTTGAGAGAGGAAGGGCGGAATTCGCTGTACCAATCCGGTAGAGCCACTAGTGGAATATCTAGTTGGGAACAAAAATGATCCAGATCTTCCGGAACCCTGAGGGTTGCTGTGCGCCCTTGGTGAGAGGCTGAAAGGCTGAAGGGGAACTTCCATCTATATATTATGGATCTGGCTCTGAGGACATCTAGTAGGGGCCGCAGTTCTCTCCTTCGTTGCAGGGTGATGTTGGACAGGTCCTGGTATATTTTCACCGCAGAGCCTTGAACAATCAGCTGGGTGCGATTTCTGGCTGAACGGAGGATTCCTTCTTTTAGTTGAAAGTCATAGCATACTATACTATGTCCTTAGGGGGGGTCAGTGTCTCTCCCCCTCGGGCGTAGTGCTCTGTGGATCCTCTCTAAGGCAATCGGCGTGTCTGTGGGTCTTTCCAGTATGTCATTGAACACGGTAGTGACCGTTTGGGAGAATAGGGAGGGGTCAATCGATTCCGGTACTCCCCTCGCTTGAAGATTGCGGCGCCTTCCGTGGTTGTCGAGGTCCTCCATGTGCCGGTTGATGTTCCTGAGATGGGCTGCGTTGGATTCTGTTATCTGTTGCACCTGACTTATTGATGAGTCCTGGCACGCTTGGACTATTTCTACCTCCTCCACTCTGAGTGCCATAGCTTGAATATCTGATCTCATGTCAGTGATGGCCGCCATAAGTGTGTTTTTTATATCTGCTGCCACACTGCGGAGGTCTTCAAGATTCACAGCAGGGGAATGTCTCTGCTCTGTGTGTGGACCGGCCGAGCTCCGAGCTCTGGAGCGGTGGGGGCTGACGCTCGGGGAGCGAGACTCACTTGAGGTGGCTGCGTGAGATGGCTGCATCCTGCCTGAGGGACGCGAGTGGAAGATCTCCGGTATTTGCCTGCTGAGCTGTGTCTCCTGTCCCCGGGGGAACGGGATCTTGTAGCTGAGGCGCAGAGGGAGGTTCTTACCATGCTGAGGTTGTTTAGGTTGCTGAAAAGCTGAAGTAGCTGGACCTCAAGGACTGGAGCTCCAGCACTTCATGTCAATCTTGGAACGGCTCCAGACCATGCCCCCAAGACAGCAAATTATTATGCATACTACCATCTAATTAACATAATTTTTATTTTTTAGCCAAGCTTTTAAACAATGCTATACCTGGGTCAAGCTGAGCTCCTCCTCCTCTTCATCCTGTGTAGGATCAAGCTTAGTATCGGTGGCCTCAGCTGATGCAGAGGGTAGTGTAGAGAGAGACCTGCGTGGTATAGTTTGATCAGACAAAAATTGAAGGCTGTTGAAATACCACAGCTTGGGAACTTAGACGTTTTCAGTTGCTGCTCCTGATTTTTTGGATTCATAAATCTTCTTTCGTTCCCTGTTATACATGCTTCTGAGGCCCCCAATTTTGGTCTTTATCAAACTGTAGGTTGCACTGGGGTACACAGTCTTCGCAAATTCCACCAGTTTCTCAATTGCTGCCATCCTCTTGGTTTAAATGCAATAATCCTTATGTTTGACTTGCCACAGACAAGTGAGCTCCCTGTATTTTTCGATAAATTGGCAAAGAAATTTGTGTGAATTCAAACCTGACTTCATCATTTTGGTGACAAGTATCAGATGTCTGCAAAACAGAACTCAAGACAAACCATAATGGGTGGCGTATAGCTCATAATCTGGTCACAATATAGGCCTTTATTTAAGCAGTAGGGATGGGCTGTAAATTCGGGTCGAACGTGAGTTTGACTTGAACATTGGCTGTTCGCCTGTTCGCCGAATAGCAAACCGTTTAGGTTGTTTGCGGCAAATTCAAAAGCCGCAGAACACCCTATAAAAGTCTATGGGAGAATTAAAAAGTGATAATTTTAATGAATAATATACAAGCTATTGCCATAAAAAGTGTTTGGGGACCTGGGTCCTGCCCCAGGGGACATGTATCAATGCAAAAGAAGGTTTTAAAAAACTGATGTTTTTTCGGGACCATGGACTTTAATAATGTTTAAAAGTGAAAGAATAAAAGTGAAATATTCCTTTACATTTCGTACCTGGGTGGGGGAGTGGGGTGGGTGTGGATGTCTATAGTATGCCTGTAAAGTTGCGCATGTTTCCCGTGTTTAAAAACAGTCCGAGAGCAAAATTAAATTTCCAAAGCAAAAGACAGTCATTTAAATGTACTAGCGGTATAGTGACAGAATTTAGAAACGTACCTTCTTTTCGTGGCTACTTTTGGCTTGCGTTCGTTTTGCGCTTTTTTTGAATGTTATATTACATCACACGTTCATTTTGGACTGATATACACTGCGTATGCGTTAAACCTCCACTCTCCGAGCGTCATGATGCTGGGCCGTGACTAGATTCCAGATTCTGCAATGCATCTTTGATATTTAACGTTCGGGTCCCATTGACTTTAATTGGTTTCTTTATTCGGGTCCGGACTTTTTTAATTATCACATGTCTAAATTATGTTATTTTTCCATACATGTATTTAGCAAAAGGCAAGTGCAGTGTTTAACGTTTCGGATCATGTATGGGTTTCATCGTATATTCCGATCGGGCCTACGTACGGACCGCGTGTTAGCTAGACTGCACATGCGTAAAACTCCGCTCCTGACATTCTTCTTCTCTAATATTCCCCGCCCCTTCTCTCTTTGGTGCACAGTACGAGCAACATGGTGGAGACACAGATGTTTGCCAATGTGTGGGGAGGAAAGGCCGGAGCCACAAACGTCCCAATCCAGGAGGAGGAGATTTAAGGCCACCAACATGGCCTTTGATGAAATGGTGGAGATGGTGGAGATTTTGCGCAGGGAGGATTATGATGGGAAACATGGTCCATACACCCATCCAAATTTGATAAAGGACCAAATACTGAGTACAGTTGTGAGCACTCTGGAGCACAAGTTTGGGGTACAACGGCCCAAAGACCAATTGAGGAAGTGCTGGTCCGACATTAAACTGAGGGAGCCGGATCAGTATGTCAAAATAAAGAAGGTGCTTCAAAAAAAGTAATTACTAGTCATGTGTTCCTATTATGATTATTAACTTGCATGCTCCTCCATGTGCTTTTCTTTACTGTTGTACTTAAGCGTTCATAGGTAAGAAACACCGTTCGTAGGGAACATCGATCGTTTGCCAATAAATACGATGTCTTTAGCTGATATAGGGTTATGACTACGTTTTGGTCATGATAATTTGTCTGACTGAACAAAGTTTAAGATATTGTTGTTTAGATGTCTTTGAAATTATAATTAATTGCTAAATAGATTCAGTGGAATGTAAGGAGAGGACACTCAGCAGCTGTTTACACATCTGGACTCAGGAGCACTAGTGTGGGACACCAGAGAAACTTGGCCAAAAAAGATAAGTATTGAAGTTTGGTTAAAAGGGAATTTTAATCATGTCTTCAACTTGGATCTCTTCCTAAACAGACAATTGTACACCACTTCAAAGCAATGTTTAATATTCCTATTTCTGGACTCAAATATCTGTGTGCTAAGTATACCTTTTGTTTCATTCTCATAGGGGAGAAAAGACTCAGATAACAGGATCCCAGGGACCCACGACCTCGTCAGCCTGAATGGCAAGTAAGCCCCAGCCCCCGCGAGGATGTGCAGGAAGGAGAGGTGGAGGAAGTGGGCGACATGGGCACCCCACCAGGTGAGTGTCTGACACCCCAGCTTCAGGTAATAAATCTATGTATGCCTGCATATTTCTAAATACATGTTTTCTTTTTTTTTTTTTTTTAATTATTTATTTATATAAATTTTTCAGTACAAAATTACAAACATAAATTACTCTCTTCCTTCATTTTTAATAACCACATTCCCACCCCTAAACCCCAGCTAATTCAGCCCCCTCCCCTTCCCGGCCCTCAACCCCCCCCCTCCCACTCCCCTTTGCAGGTTTAGAGTAAAACCGTTCTACCTGGTTTGTCAGATAATACCTCAGAATCAGTCACATCTTGTCACCTCCTCCAAGTAGCTCCACGAGTTTTTATAAATCCGCCATCCTGACCAATTATTACCCCGAGTATCCCCCTCCTCAGAATCCAATCCCCCTCCATCTCCTCCCTCCATGTTATATATCTCGTTTATACAGAAGAGCCAATCACGAATCTTCGGACTCTCTGGTTAAAGCCAGTTCATCGCAATCTGTCTCTTGGCCGCATCCAGCAGTATAGGAACTGTGGAATTTTGATATTGCTTAATTGGCTCCTCTGTACCATGGAATAAACATACCCATGGGTCTTCTACCACAATTTTACCCGTAATAATTTTTTATCAATTCCATTATCTTTTTCCAGAAAGTTTTAATGATCACACAATCCCACAAAATGTGCGCCATCGTCCCGACAGCTCCACACTTTCTCCAACATTCCTCTGATTTCTCTGGATCGAATCTTTTAAGTTTGTCTGGAGTGGCATACCACCTTGTCAGGCATTTGTAATTTATCTCGGTCCTTTTACTGTCTACTGCTGTCTTATGTAGCAACTTCCAGATTTTTGAAAGTATATTTTTATCGCAACGTGTCCCTAAATCCCTTTCCCAAGCCTGAATATAATGTGGTACCCCCACCTCCTCTCTCTCGCTTAGAATTTTATACACTTGTGATACTAGTCCCCTCTGACGCTCCCCCTCACAGAGCTTTTCTAGTGGTCTATATTCTTCAACCCCCTAAGGGGTTTTGGCAGTTTTCCCATAAACACGGACAGCTGCAGGTACCCCCAAGGACCTATGGACAAATCCTCAGGCTTCCCTTTTAATTCAGAATACGTGCATATTTTCCCCGCCCTAATAATATCTCTTATTTGTAAACTATTCCTTTTAATCCAATTCCCTCCCACCTCCCTCTTCCCCGGTGCAAAAAAAATATTTTCTTTAAGTGATATCAAAGGTGAGTTGTAAGTCCACTTATTTTGCATATGTACCTGATCCCATAACTTCAAAGCGTTATGTGTTAGTGTCGGCAACCGTTCCGTGTCTAGTGATCTGTATTTGGGTGGATTCCATATTATGTGACTTAAATCCTTATTACTCATACTGTGTTCTATATTTACCCACCTCCTTTCTAATCCCCCCTTTGACCATTCAATAACTTGTGTCAAAACCACCGCTTTGTAATATTTATAAAAGTCTGGCAATGACAGTCCTCCTTTCTCTTTCCTCCTACTCAGGACCGAACTAGCAATTCTGGGCTTTTTACCACCCCAGACAAACTTCAGTAATAGGCCTTTTAAAGCCCTAAAATACACCTGGGGAAGAGGGATAGGAAGCATCTGGACCTTGTATAGAATTTTGGGCATTATGGTCATTTTCACCGCATTGATGCGTCCAAACCATGAGAGGGGGCGATAGGACAAACCTCCCACCTCTCGTCTAATTTCGTCTAACAGGGGGATATAGTTATTTAAATACAGATCCTTCAGGTTATTCGAAAGCTTGACCCCCAGGTAGTTAATCGTTTTCCTCCAAGGGAAGGGGAAAGACCCTACAAGGCTCTTCTCCTCCTCCTTTCTCACATTCATATTGAGTACCTCCGACTTCCCAAGATTAATTTTAAAGTTTGATACCTCCCCAAATTTTTTCAGATTTTTCAGAATGTTCGGGAGAGTAATTCTAGGATTTGTGACAAAAAACAGTATGTCATCTGCAAAGGCCGCTAATTTATGTTCCTCCAGTCCTATTTTCACCCCACTGCAGTCTGGATCCCTCCGAATGGACGATAGCAGAGGTTCTAGGGTTAGGACGAATAGAAGGGGAGAAAGAGGGCATCCCTGCCTCGTACCATTATCCATCCGGAAAGACCCAGAGGTTACCCCATTAATCTTCACAAATTCCCTTGGGTCGGAGTATAGTGTTTTTACCCACGAGATGAATCTCTGGCCCATCCCCATTGTTTCTAAGGTTTTGAACATCCACCCCCAGTCTACCCTGTCAAATGCTTTTTCTGCGTCCGTTGACAGGAATAAAACTGGGGGCCCACCTCGTTTGATGGACTCTGCAAGGAGCACAGACCTTACTCCGTTGTCTCTGCTCTGCCTTCCTGGTACAAACCCCACCTGATCTGAATGCACCAGGTCGGTCATTTTGCTTCTTAACCTCCCTGCCAGGACTTTGGCAAATAACTTTACATCTGCATTTAGCAATGAGATGGGTCTATAACTCGAACATAACTCCCTATTTTTACCTTCTTTGTGGATTAGAGTTATGGCTGCCAGTAACGCATCCCCTCCCATTTTACAATCTGAGCCTAATTTATTCCAATAATTTTTTAATCTGGGTATTAATATTTGTTTAAATTTTGACAGATATAATGAGGTAAATCCGTCCAGGCCTGGGCTTTTCCCCTTAGGAATACTTTTAAGGGCCTCAAGTATTTCTACCTCTTCTATTGGTCTATCCAGGAGGTCTCTCTCCTCCTCAGATATCTTTAGCCCTTCTACTCCCTTTAAGAATTCCTCCATCTTCTCTTCCTTACTACATTTTCCTGATCCTTTTTGTTTGATGGAATAAAGGTCCTTATAGTACTTTCTAAATTTTTCTGCTATTTCCCTACTTGAGCCTAATATTTCTCCTTTTTTGTTTTGTATTTTCATAATATAGTTCCTCTCTCTTTTCTTCCTCAGTATCTTTGCTAGATGTTTACTTATTTTATTACCCCAGACATATCTCTCCTTTAATAATTTGTTGAAGGCTCTATTTGTATCCTGTTCCAGGCTGTCTCTCAACTCTTCTCTTTTTGCAACTAACCGTCGATAACTATCCTGACATTGGCCTTTTGATTTTTTATGATGCTGTTCCAATTTCTGAGTATCCCTCATGAGTTTTTCCCTCTCCTCTCTTGTTTTCCTTTTCAGCCCAGAGCCTATAGAAATAAACACCCCTCTTATAAACGCTTTGTGCGCCTCCCACAGCACCGCTGGTGAGATCCCCTCTGTGTCATTAGTTCTAAAAAAGAATTCTAATTCTTCCTTTATTTTTTCTACTACTTTAGAATCTGATAATAAGTTTTCATTTAATTTCCAAGAGTATGACTGATTTTGTGTTTCTGTGATCTTCAACCTTAGTGTTACTGGCGCATGGTCTGAGAGGGAAATAACCCCTATCCTAGACTCCTTGACAGAGTCCATCAAACTGTGATCCACCATTATATAATCTAGCCTCGAGTACGTCCCGTGCACAGGGGAGAAAAAGGTATAGTCCTTGGTTTTCGGATTCTGCATCCTCCACACGTCCATTAAATGATTTTCCTTAAACCTATTTTTAATCATACTTAATTGGGCCTTACTTGTCCCCTGTGCCCGGGACATACTATCATATTCGGGGTCCAGACCGAAATTAAAATCTCCCGCCATCACCACCTCACCCTCCCTGAATTCCACCAACTTAGAGAGCAATTTCTTCAAGAATGCCGTCGGGTTTTTATTGGGGCAGTAAACGTTCACAAGTGTGAGCTTTTTTTTTATCAAACATTCCCTTAAGAAACAGAAAACGGCCCTCTGGGTCCATCATTCTCCCCAATTCTAAAAATTCCATGGATCCAGCCAGCCCTATTGCCACCCCCTTGGATCTACTTATTGGTGTGTCGCTATAGAACCACTTAGGCATCCTTGAAGAAAACAGTTTGATATTTGACCCCTGCATCAGGTGTGTTTCCTATATGAATGCGACATCCGCTTCATAATGCTGTATCTCCCTGAGAATCTTATGTTTTTTCCTTGGGGTGTTCAACCCTTTGACATTGTAGGACAGCAGATTTAACTCAGCCATATCTGTGCTTCGCCCCATTTCTTCTATCTGATTCTGTATACTCCTGCCCTGCAAATACATCCCCCCTCCCTCCCCCTACCCGCTTCACCCACCCCCCCTCCCCTCCTCGGCCCTATCGGCCATTGGCCTGAACAAATAGGACCAACTAGGTCCCATAACCCAAGCCACTTCCCCAGGGGTGGCTCTCCTCCGATGGCCACCGGTGCCCGCCTCCCTGCCACCTCGATCGGTAGAGAGAGTGGGCTAGCAGAGCCTTGGCGTGCATTCCAGTCGGGTCGCAGATCACAGCCCCGTCACTCCAGCCCTGTATATTTTTTTATCCCCATATCCCTAAAACCCCATCCCCACCACATCTCACATCTGGAAACAGAAATTCACAAAGTCACCATTTCCGGTCTATCTCTCCATCCTGACCCAAGACATGTGGGGCAATGGACAAGAAGGAGAGAAAAAAAAAAAAAGTCCACAATTCTTCTCTTCCTCTTCTCCTTATCCCCATATCTCCTATCCGATTTTCTTCACATGGGCATATCTGGTGGTGTAATACCCAAATTTCCACAGAAGTCCTGTATTTCCTCTGGATACCTCATTTTGAAAGTTCTTCCTTCTTTTACCACTAGTAGGGATGTTGGAAACCCCAACTATATTTCAGGTTAGCCGTTTTCAGTTGTTCCAACAGGGGTTTTAGTTGCCTTCTTCTTGCTAGCGTTCCTGCTGATAGGTCTGAGAAAATTTTTAACTCCTTATTTTCATAGCTGAGGGGGGGAGCCCCTCTGAGATTGGACCATATCTTCTCCTTGTCTTCATATGAATGAAACTTGACTATTACGTCTCTTGGGATTTCTTGCCTCATATTTGGGGGTTTTTGGATTCTGTGGACCCTGTCAATCCTCAGGACCTCATCTTCTCTTCTTCCCAGGATAGGATTAAATAGTTTCTGCAACTTGGTTCTCAAATCCTCGTTTTGTTGTTCAGGGAGATCTCTTATACGCAAATTCTGTCTTCTGCTTTGGTTTTCCTGTTCTTCTAGTTTATATATCAATAAACGATTATCAAGTTGCACTTTCTTCATTTGCTCTTTTAGGTCCTGTATCTCTTTCGCATGCGCGTCTGCTGTTTCTTCAATTTCTTCCACTCTACGTAGGAGATGGCTCATGTCTGATCGCACACTTAAGATTTCTGTTTTAATAACATTTTCTAGCTTCATAAACATTTCTGTCATCTCAGCTTTACTTATAGTGGATATTGTGTTTCTTATCTCCTCGGAGTCATTCAGAGCAGCCGCACCCTCTTGCTCCAGTTCTTCTCTGGGCTTCTCCCCCTGTCCCCCCTTTTGTTTCAACTGAGTTTTTTTATCTTTCGTTCCTGATTGCTTCATATCGGTAACCGGGCTTTTAAGATATTTCTGTATTGTGCTTGTGTTAAGGCTTTCCCTAGGAGTTTTAGGTTCAGCTGTTCTCTGGTTGCGCCCTCTCATGCTTCACCGGATTTAAATAAGATATGCACAATCCCAGGACACAATCGTAAACCCGGGTTTCACCAGGTGTTTTAGCCTTTCCGAAAAGGCTTTTTCTATTGGCAACGATAAGCTATATAAAGTACTCAGGGAGCAAACACCTGACACAAAATCTGTGGCTTTAATTTCAGGCTTCCCCCCTTCTTCCTATCGATGCCTCCTTCCCCCCAATGCCTTTAGGAATTAAACAGGTAGTAGCCAGGATAGGAGGGCAGTGATAAATGGACACACTCTTATTTACTCCCTTCCTTCTTCCTCCTATAGTTTCACGTCCAGCATTACCATTACATGTCCATTATCATTTCATACTTCCATGGGTCATTAAATCAAAGAAAAATAGTCATACCTGGAGGGGAGGTCTTCTTCTGGATTTAAACTCACCAGCTCCTTGTTTTTGCAGAATGCTGTATTAATGTTTGATTCCAGGTGATCCAGTCTCCTCTAGATCCCGTGTGAGACAAGGAAGGGGGGGATATCACTGTTCATCAGCTGATTCCCGTTTTAGACCCTGGTTCTGTTGTATGTGTCCGTCCCAGAGAGAGTCTATTAAGCCTCCCTCCACTTTATTGCTCTGCTCCTCGGCCGGGGTCTCCACGTGGGGATCTATTCCTCCTCGTGTTGCTGGAGTGACAGGGACGCCAGCCGCGTCCTCTCAAGCGTGGATGGCACAGAGCGGCAGTGATACCTCACCTCGCCAATCCATCCCTCCTCCCTTTACTGAAAGCAATAGTGTCAGGGTTCTCCCAGCACCAGACCTGGGCGCTTGCGTGCGCCTATGCGCCGGCGCGCCCCTGTTCAGACACAGCGGCAAGCTGCTGCTGTTGGGCATCGGCGCGGCGTTCGGGCGCGCGCGTGTGCGCACGCGCGTTCGTGTTAGCGCCGGTTTGGCGCCATTTAGCATATAAAAGTCCCCCTGTTCCAGGGAACATTGCTGCTTCGTCTCAGCTTTGTGATTGAACCTGAACTTGTATCTGATTGCCTGCTATCTGATCTGACCCGGCTTGTTGACCATCCGACCTGCTCCAATCCCGACCCGGCCTGCCTGACCACTCTGCTGTCTGTATCTGCCACCGTTGCCGACCCTGCCTGCTCACCGACTCTGCCTTGCCTGCTGTGATCCCCTTGCCAGTTACCTGCCGACCCGGACCGTCTGACCCTGCTTGTGCCTGCCACTTTAATTGCTGTTGCACCTCCAGCTTCAGCTCCTGTGATGCTTCACCTCCAGAGTGTCAAGTCTGCTGCTGTTCCAGTCTCCACTTACCTACAGTCCTGCCATCCCTGGAGGGATCTCTGCCGCTACACCAGAGCCAACTCCAACAGGCACTCCTACCCCACTGCGCTCAGGAGACCACTGTCCCCAACTCCAGTGACTCCTGAACCAGCGTTGTATGAGAAGTCTCCTCCTACAGTCAGGCTCTCCTACCAGGTACCTAACAAATAGGGGCGGCAGCTGCGTCCTCACAGGTACACAGGACAAAGCGGCTTCGGTCTCACTCCACGCCTCTCTCCCTCTGCACGCCAACCCGCACTGTCCTGCCCGCCTCCGTGCTCCGCTCCGGCGCCACCTTCGGCCCCTCCCCCGTCAGACGTTCACGTTCACGTCTGCATCCTTCATCTAAATACATGTTTTCTAACCCATTTTTAGGCGATGTGCTCGTTGTGGAACAGGAAGCGGAACGGACAGTGCCCAAAGGCTCATTGGCCAGATCATGGCCTGGAATGGGGAGATTGATGCCATGCGTAATCACCTGGACATCATGCAGCAGGAAATGAAGAACATGATCGATGTTTTGGGGAGAATCTAATCCTTTGTTCCGTAAAAAAAAATAATTATCATGTTCTTCATTTCCTGCTGCATGATGATGTCCACATTCCAATTTTAATCTTTTTTTCAAGTTTTAAAGCCAAATTTTAAAGATGCACACGGTGTGTCAACATGTGCTATCTGTCATCATGGGATCTCAATGTATGCATTTTGTGGGTGCAACCCCTTCTTCATAACGCTAGTAGGTGAGAGGAAGGGATTGCACCCACAAAACACATCCATTGATACCTCATGATGGGAGATAGCACATGTTGACATTACCCATTTGGACTCCCAATTTGTGTGCATCTTCAAAATTTGGCTTTTACAGGGGTGACATCACCCCATCTGATGAAGGCAATATCAAGACATTTTTGACACTATAATGTCTGATATTGCCTTCAAGGTGTATACGTTGAATTTTGTAAGTTCCATAGTTGTGTATGTTATGTTTTTAAACATGCCTATTTTTCAAAAAAAAAAAAAAGATATACATATTTTGATGTAAAAAAAAAATAATATTTTGATGACCAAAAAACCCCCCCAAAAATATATGTGTGATATTTGCCTACAGTTTTTAGATGTTGAACTGTGTAAGTTCCTGAGTTATGTAAGTTAAGTTTTAAAACATGCCCGTTTCTTAAAAAAATAAAAATAAATAAAAAATTTATAAACGCACATGTGAATGTGCACAGATTAAAAATTTTGAACTAAAAACAACGTGTGGCTTCTTATTTCAATGCTCAATACCAGTATATTTGTTAAGTTGGTTTAGTTACATTGACAGTGTACTCTAAAATGTTTGTAGCCGAGACACAGCACAACATAATAGTTAGCTCAAAGCGAGATTGTCACCTTATGTTGCACATCAGGTTGGTTTGCACTAGTGGCAAAAATTACAAAGATCAAGGCTTTTTGCAAACCTAGTAAACACAGACAACCGTAGTTCAAATGAAATTTTATGAATAATCAAATATTTAGTCAAATATTTAATCATTAGCAAGTACATTTTGCTGCCAAGGCACTGCCCCTCTACCGACAAAGTAGTCCATATATTGTTCACAGACAAGACGGGCATTCCGGGAGCCCAAACCAGCAGGCGAACTTTCAAGAGCTGGCACCACAGCCTCTTCAGCTGGTCGGGAAAAAGAAGGCTCATCAGTTTGCCCTGAGGCAATGTAGCTGGAAGCATTCCTCCTTAAAAAATTATGGAGGATGCAGCAGCATAACACCACATGGTTAATTTTATACTCTGCCAAGTTTATGGCGATTAAAAAGAGCCTAAATCTACTCGAAAGGATGCCAAATGCATTTTCCACAACCCTTCTGGCACGAGAGAGGCGATAATTGAAAATTCGTTGTTCTGGGGTGAAGTTCCTCATTGGAAAGGGTTTTAGAATATGTTCCACCAAAGAAAATGCCTCATCTGCCACAAACACAAAATTTAGTTCCTCAATATTGTCCTGAGCATGTGGCAAATGTAAGGTCCTTTTCTGTAGCCGATCATAGAATTCTGTACGCATCATCACACCTCCATCAGAGTGGCGTCCATTCATACCAACATCAACGTACATAAACTCATAGTTGGCTGACACCACAGCAAGCAGAACTATGCTGCAAAACCCTTTATAATTAAAATAATATGATCCTGAGTTTGGTGGTGGGACTATCCTCACATGCTTGGCATCAATGGCACCTCCACAGTTGGGGAAATTCCATAAAATGGCAAACTGGGCTGCCACATCCTGCCATTGCTGGGTGTTTGAAGGAAACTGTGGCGTCAAACAATGAAAAAAAAATTAATACTTGAGCACATAAAATTGCAACCATATTTGAAACAAACATTGTGGGGCAACATAATATTACAAAACATTTAAACGTGTATTTACAAAAAAAGGATAAGTTATAATTATATGCTCCCTCACCCCCTGTCAGGAAATGTTCAATCCGCTGGTAATATCTGTTATTTGGCATGCAGTACTGAGGTCCACCAGCAGGTGTCTCCTGGCAGTTTGGATCTGTCAGGAGAGCTTTTCCCTGTTAATGTTATGTCATCTTTGGGCCGCAGTACTGGCGTCCACCAGCGGATGGATCCTGGCAGTATGGAGCAGGTATTCCCCTCTGCAGACAGGTGTCACCTGACGTTAATTAGCAGAGCTGCAGTATAAATACCCGGCAATTGCACACTTATGTTGCCCTGGTATTGTCCTTGAGCCCTGATCTGCATCCTGTTACCCTGATTCCTGATCCTGTAGCCTGAACCTGAAGCGTGATTCCTGATTCCTGGAACCTGGAACCTGGAACCTGGAACCTGTTGATCCTGTTTCCTGTCCGTTACCTGAACCCTGAACCCTGGACTCTGGACTCTGAGCCTTGTACCTGACCCGTCCCTCCTGTGATCCATCCATCCTCTCTTGTCCTGTTTATCTCCCTTCCCAGCTACTGATTCCGTGTTTATGACCCTGGCCTGGCTTGACTATGATTCTGGTACTCCCTCTTGCTACATATGCTGGTTGGTTTTATATCACTGATTGGTTGTTCACTTTGTATTGGTGGTGTGTTCACATATGCATTTTCCTTAATAAACTTACTTTCACCTATTTACGTCTGGTTCACTCTGTCGCAGTCACACAGTTCTGGTCACATCTGGTTTATGACAGAATACCAGGGCCATGCCTGACCGGAAGTGGCTGCACAGGGGAACCATTTTGATTCAGTTGGTTGCAAAAATGAATGCCGTTGAGGTTATTTATTTTTCTCTGCTGGCATCTGAAAGTGGTGATTATTGCCGCCAGGCTTTGAAAGGATGGTCTAGTGACCAGTTGTTTGCCACTATACGTTTGGCTCACTCACTGGTCGATCAGGGTTATATATTGTTTGGGGAGGTGCAGCCTTTGATCAAGATCTGTACTGAGCTGGCCCTGCCCTGTATTCCAGAGGGCCGTGATGATTTCACTCCTCCTTTTGATATGAATCAGGTTGTATCCCTAGTGTGGCTTTTTGAAGATGATCCAGCCGATTTTTGTGAGCACTACTCAGCCTGTTTCCCACAGGTGATTGCTGAGTGCATTGTGTCTGCTCAGTCTTTTGTTAGACAGGGAGATTTAAAAGCACAGTTTGTACAACCTATACTTTCAGCATGGTCTGACATGATGCAAGCAGCTCCAGCCAAACAAACCACCTCTGCCACCAAACACCAGCCTACCTAAATGTATGTTTCCCCATCACCCATGTCAACCGCAGTTGCAGCTCAGTATACGCTGCTGCCAACCAAATACTCATATCCAGTCTCTGCTCCCTGTACCTATCCTGCATTCAACCCACCTGCCTCTTCTCAGCTGCCTACAAACCCACAAGATCTTCCCCCAGCTACTGTTACCTCTTCTCTGCCATATCCCAATCCTCCTTTCCAGTCTGCTGCACCCCTCACCTACAGAGCTTCAGTGGCTAAGCCAAATGTCTCGGTGCCTGCCTTCCAGCCTGATGTCTCGGTGCCTGCCTTCCAGCCTGATGTCTTGGTGCCTGACTTCCCGCCTGATGTCTCAGTGCCTGCCTTCCAGCCTGATGTCTCGGTACCTGCCTTCCAGCCTGATGTCTCGGTGCCAGTGTTCCAGCCAGAAGTGCCAGTGCCTGCTCTCCAGCCTGATGAGCCCGCTGCCCAGCTTGATGAGCCCGCTGCCCAGCTTGAAGTGCCCATGCCTGCTGCCCAGCTTTAAGTGCCCATGCCTGCTGCCCAGCTTTAAGTGCCCATGCCTGCTGCCCAGCTTGAAGTGTTACCATCTGCTGCCCAGCCTGATGTGCCACCGTCTGCTGCCAAGCGTGATGTGCCACCTTCTGCCCAGCCTGATGTGCCACCTTCTGCTGCCCAGCCTGATGTGCCACCTTCTGCTGCCCAGCCTGATGTGCCACCTTCTGCTGCCCAGCCTGATGTGCCACCTTCTGCTGCCCAGCCTGATGTGCCACCGTCTGTTGCCTAGCCTGATGTGCCACCTTCTGCTGCCCAGCCTGATGTGCCACCTTCTGCTGCCCAGCCTGATGTGCCACCGTCTGTTGCCCAGCCTGATGTGCCACCTTCTGCTGCCCAGCCTGATGTGCCACCTTCTGCTGCCCAGCCTGATGTGCCACCTTCTGCTGCCCAGCCTGATGTGCCACCTTCTGCTGCCCAGCCTGATGTGCCACCGTCTGTTGCCTAGCCTGATGTGCCACCTTCTGCTGCCCAGCCTGATGTGCCACCTTCTGCTGCCCAGCCTGATGTGCCACCATCTGCTGCCCAGCCTGATGTGCCACCGTCTGCTGCCCAGCCTGATGTGCTCCTGTCCGCTGCCCAGCCTGATGTGCTCCTGTCCGCTGCCCAGCCTGATGTGCTCCTGTCCGCTGCCCAGCCTGATGTGCTCCTGTCCGCTGCCCAGCCTGAAGTGCTCCTGTCTGCTACTCAGCCTGTTGTACCAATGCCTGTGCCCGCTGTCCAGTTTGAGGTCCCAGTGCCTGCTGCTCAGCCTGACATCCCAGTGTCCATGTTCCAGTCTGACGCTCCAGTGACTACTGCCCAGTTTGATGCACCCGTTGTTCAGCCTGTTGTGCCACCACCTGTTGTTCTGCCTGATGTGCCAGCGCCTGTGTCTGCTGCCCAGTCTGAAGGTCCAGTACCTGCTGCCTGGTCTGATGTCTCGGTACCCGCTGTCCAGTCTGATGAGCCTGCTGCCCAGCTTGAGGACCCAGAGCCTGCTGCCCAGCTCGAGGACCCGGAGCCCGCTGTCTGCCCTGATGTGCCCGCTGTCTGCCCTGAGGTGCCTGATGCCCAGCCTGAAGTACCTGTGGCCCAGCCTGACGTACCCCCATCTGTTATTCTGCTTGATGCCATAGACTATGGACAATTACAACCAGTTGGAGCGTCCGGAGGCTGCTCCTTTGAGGGGGGGTACTGTCAGGAAATGTTCCATCCGCTGGTAATATCTGTTATTTGGCATGCAGTACTGAGGTCCACCAGCAGGTGTCTCCTGGCAATTTGGAACTGTCAGGAGAGCTTTTCCCTGTTAATGTTATGTCATCTTTGGACCGCAGTACTGGCGTCCACCAGCGGATGGATCCTGGCAGTATGGAGCAGGTATTCCCCTCTGCAGACAGGTGTCACCTGACGTTAATTAGCAGAGCTGCAGTATAAATACCTGGCAATTGCACACTTATGTTGCCCTGGTATTGTCCTCGAGCCCTGATCTGCATCCTGTTACCCTGATTCCTGATCCTGTAGCCTGAACCTGAAGCATGATTCCTGATTCCTGGAACCTGGAACTTGTTGATCCTGTTTCCTGTCCGTTACCTGAACCCTGGACTCTGGACTCTGAGCCTTGTACCTGACCCGTCCCTCCTGTGATCCATCCATCCTCTCTTGTCCTGTTTATCTCCCTTCCCAGCTACTGATTCCGTGTTTATGACCCCGGCCTGGCTTGACTACGATTCTGGTACTCCCTCTTGCTACATATGCTGGTTGGTTTTATATCACTGATTGTTTGGTTGTTCACTTTGTATTGGTGGTGTGTTCACATATGCATTTCCTTAATAAACTTACTTTCACCTATTTATGTCTGGTTCACTCTGTCGCAGTCACACAGTTCTGGTCACATCTGGTTTATGACACCCCCTCTGATGGCACATTATAAAAATGTTAGGGGGGGGAGATGAATGGGTAGATGTTTTGGACAAGTAAACCTCTACACTTCCATGAGAGCTAAATGCATTAAAAATTAAGTTTAATTTGGCCAGCCCATCCATCTTTACAAGATTGGTAGGCCAGTGGACAGGTAAGAAGTGGCATAATCCAAAAATAGGAATGCACATTGTCCAAATCTACACACATTTTGACATACATCGGACAAAGTAATAACAATGTTCGTTAATTATGATTATTCGTTATGATGAAGTTAAAAACCCAGGAAGTCAGCACAGCACAGGGATGGTGGTAGCCCCTCATAATGAGCACAGCACAGGGATGGTGGTAGCCCCTCATAATGAGCACAGCACAGGGATGGTGGGAGGCCCTCAGAAATGCTAAATTCATCATAACGAACGTATAATTTGTACATTTTGAAGGTAATAAGGCAGGCCCTTGCACTACATGCTTTTGAGAATTTATGCAGCAATCTTAACTCAAAAAATAAGGTATACTGTGTATGCGTTTTTTTTTTTTTAAAGATATTTTCATTGATTTTTAATACAAACCAGTTGTACAAAACAAGCACAACAACCACTAAATAAACTCGGTTAATCATTGGTATATATCTTCAAGTACATAGCTCATGTGTAAATAAAAGACAAATAGTGGTACAGCGGTCCGATATTGGTCATATAAGCACATAGCACAAGCAGTCTATCAATGTATAGCAACAGTAGTAATTTGCATATAGTGTATCCTGGCACGGCCTGTAGGTAACCCACATTATGCATACATTATGAAGAGAGGGTCAGGGGTCTGGCCAGCCATCTGTCCCAGATTTTGTGGAACGTTTTTTTCCGTTTCCTGAGTTCAAAGGTAAGCTTATATAGTGGTATAACGTCATTAATTAATTTTAGCCAAAGAGATTTCAGAGACGTCTGTATACCTTTCCATGATAACAATATAGCCTTTCTGACATAAAAATACGTAGTAGTCTCTTAGCCTGTGATGATATCTGCAGGTCACCAAAGACCCCTAGTAAACCGTTCTTAGGATGAATAATGTTAGGGAGGCCTAGAGCAGAAGTAATGAAAGAACCCACCTCCACCCAAAAGTCCTGAACCACTGGACAGGTCCAGAAGCAGTGTATGAAATCAGCGTCCCCGCCACAGCCACAGAAACAACCAGCCGAGGGCTTCAACCCCATTTTGTACAGTCTAGCCGGGGTAAGGTGAGATTGGTGGAAAATCTTAACCTGTATAACACGGTCCCTAGATGAAATAACTGTGTTTTTGTACATGTCACTAAACTCAGTCCAGTCATCCTCTGTTAGTGAAATGTCCATGGATGCCCATTTTTCCTGTGCCTTACTAAATCTGGTGTTAAAATCGGTCATTAGGGCAGCGTAGTAAACAGAAATAAGTTTGTTGGGATCAGGTTGTCTCAGCAGCTTCTCCAGTGGGGGTAAGTTAGTAGGATCATTTAGGGAGCCAAACTGAGCTTGGATAGCATGTCTAAGCCGATAATAGTAGAACAAGTTAGAGCGTGGTAAGTCAAAGTCAAGTCTTAGTTGGTGAAAAGATTTGAAGCCTTGTTTATTGTATAGATGACATAGATACTTTACCCCCTTGGAGTACCAGTGTTTGGTGTCGGGCAAAGAGTATAGTTCCTGCAGAGTGGGGTTAAACCATAGAGGATTATTTGGGGATGCTAACCAGGTATGTCGGGAAATTTTTGTAGTGATGTATCGGAAAATTGAAAGGGAGGTAGCAAGCATGGAGGTACCTGGTCGATTTGGGACTTTTTCCCTGTAAATAATATTATGGAGGGTTTCCATGGAAGCCGCAATGGCTCCTTCAGTGGTGGTACATGCATTTCCCGAGACTGGGTGTAGCCAGTCATGAATATGTACCAGCTGAGATGCTAGGTAATATAGAAAAAAAATTTGGAAACGCCAAGCCTGCCATGTGTGACGGCAGCCTTTGCATCTCAAGTGCCACCCTAAGGGATCCGCCACTCCACAGGAACGTTGTTCAGATTATATCTATACGTTTAAAGACAGATTTAGGGATTTTACAGGGGGAATTGGCCAGAATATATAGTAATTTCAGTAGGTAAACCATTTTGAGTAAGTTTGCCCTTCCCATAAGATCCAAAGGTAGGTCCATCCATTGTTTAGTTTGCTCCTGTAGGCGAATTAGTAGAGGATCTAAATTATTAGTAATATAAGTGGATAAAGGCGACTGTACCACAACCCCGAGGTATCGAAAAGGGGACACCACCTGCAACTTGGAGTCCGAGTGGATCTGGGAGACTGCAGCAGAGTCCAGGGGAAAAAGACTAGATTTGTCCCAATTCACCCAGAATCCGGAGAAATCTCTGAATGTATTGATCTCGGCCAACAATGACTGGAGTGACACATTGGTATCTGCCAGATACACCAGAGTATCATCCACATAGAGCGAGATTCGTTCCTCTATAGTAGCAATAGGAAGGCCTTTAACCACCTCAAGGGCACTTAAACCCCCTTCCTGCCCAGACCAATTTTCAGCTTTCGGTGCTCTCACAATTTGAATGACAATTACTCAGTCATGCAACACTGTACCCAATTGAAATTTGTGTCCTTTTTTCACACAAATAGAGCTTTCTTTTGGTGGTATTTTTTTTTTTTTTTTTTTCCAAAACAAAATGGTGTTTTATTAGAAGAGTAGGTTGCATACAGTGCATATTTAGACAGCGGTATTTAAACAGTTTGATCAATATACATTTGACATCGATATATAGGAAGAGGTAGCAGGGGAAGTGTACAGGCATAGTATGTGGTATTAAGTAAAACAATGTGTTGTACAACAGGTCAATACTGCATATTCATTAACCATTATATCCATAATGTTCATCAATTTGTATATTTTGGGTATTCATTCAGCTAATGCATTACATGTTGAGGCGTTACCTATCCAGGTGTCCCAAATTTTACCATATTTTGCAGGGCAACCCCTATGAACATATATTTCTTTCTTGTACGGTAAGACATTATTTATGGCTAAAATCCATTCCTGAAGTGTCGGGGATATGGGCTGTAGCCATTTCCTGGCTATCAGTAGTCTGGCCGTGAAAAGTGTTTCTTGGAGAAAGATCTTATGAAATTTATCTGAATCAGGATCTGGGAATATTCCCAGCAGACATTGTTTGGGGCATAGTGTGAGGGGGGAACCCATTTCGTCGTGGATAAATTTCACAATTTGAGACCAATAATCCTGTATTGCTGGACACGACCAGAGAAGATGGAAGAAAGTGCTAGAGGGGCCGTCACACCTAGGACACCGCGGGTTCTGGTTGGGTTTAAATTTAGCCAGACGGAGGGGGGTCATGTATGTCCTGTGCATAATGTAAAGTTGTGTAAGGCGGTCTGATAACTTTGTGGAGACTTTTTTGCAAGTATCCAAGGCATCTTCCCATTCATTATCCTCCAACTCGCCTATATCTTCAGACCAGGGTATTTTTAGCCTATATGCAATGTGTACCGCTGTGGGTCTTAATAAGGAATTGTAAAATCCTGATATCAGTTTACGATGATCTGAATCTAGCATAATATAGAGCACATCTAGTTGTTCCAACGTTGGGGGACCATCGCCAAATTGCGCTCTTAGGGCGTGCCGGAGTTGCAGGTAACGAAAATGCATATTGTTAGGGAGGTTGAATTCCTCCTTAAGTTGTTGGAATGATTTTAGTGTATTGTCAGCATAAACATCTGACAAGAACCCCACTCCATGGTCCAACCATAATTCGTGACCCGGCACCTCCAGCAGTTCCCCCAAGCTCGGGTTATTCCATAGAGGGGTATGAGAGTGTATAGCTGGTATTTTGAGTTTTCGTTGTATCACTTCCCATACTCTGCAATGGTGATACAGCAACCCTTTCTTATTATCTATTTTACTAGTGCCTCGAAATAGGATCTGGAAGGGGTGTGTGAATCTATGTCCTAGGGGAGAGTTCATAAGGGATAGGTATCGTTCCTTATCGTGCTTATCCAAGTGGAAGAAGTGGGATAGCTGTGCCGCTAAATAGTATAAGTTGAAGTCAGGTAATGCCAGTCCCCCCAACTCCGAGGGGTTTTTCAGAGCTTGCCAGGACAATTTGTGGCGGCTCGATCCCCAAACAAAGGAGTTAAGGATGGTCTCGATGGATTTAAATATCCTTAATGGGATATACTGTGGGGTGTGCCAAAGGACGTATAGGAACTTGGGGAGAAGCACCATCTTAATTAGATTCACCCGACCCATCACCCCAAGTGGTAATTTAGCCCAACTTTGAGTTTTGGATTTCAAGGTAGTTATTAAGGGTTCTATGTTAAGGCGAATAAAGTCTTCCGGGGAGCGGGTCACCACGATTCCCAGGTATGTCATGGTACTGACTCTGACAAGTGGGGAGTTGGCCTGCAGTTCAGTGGGGGCACTTATGTCTAGTGGGAGGATTTGGGATTTATCCCAGTTTATTTTTAAGCCCGAGTATTTACCAAATTTTTTGATCACCTCTAGAGCCACCTGTAAGGAGGGGCCGGCGTCCGATAGGTATAGTAACATGTCGTCCGCATAGAGACTGACTTTTTCCAGTATGTTTCCCCTGCTCAGTCCCCGAATACCTGGGTGGGTCCTAAGGGAGGAGGCAAGGGGTTCCACCGCAAGTGCGTATAGCAGGGGAGAGAGTGGGCATCCCTGCCTCGTTCCCCTGGATAGAGGGAAAAAAGTGGAGGTTTTGCCATTAACCAAGACCCTGGCGCGTGGGTTCTGGTACAACAACCTGATCCATTTAATGAACCTAGGCCCAAAACCAAATTTGGCAAGGCATTCCCAAAGGTATATCCATTCAACAGAGTCGAACGCCTTTGCGGCGTCAAGAGACACCACGACTCTGGAGCCTAGAGAATCATGGTTGGCCTGGATATTCATGTGAAGTCTGCGTAAGTTGTACGCCGTGTTCTTAGCTGGCATGAACCCAGTTTGATCTGGATGGATCAATGTATGGATCACGTTATTCAGACGGAGCGCCAGGGCCTTGGCCAAAATTTTGATGTCCAATTGAAGAAGAGAAATCGGGCGATAGGACTCTGGGTATTCTAGGTTCTTGCCCGGTTTAGGGATTAGTACAATATTTGCTTCTGACATGGAAGGGGGTAAACTCTCGGAATCAAATATGTGTTGGAACAGTTCATGAAGTTTGGGAGTTAAACATTCACTATAGGCCGTATAAAATTCCAAGGGCAACCCATCTGCACCAGGAGCTTTGGATGGACTGAGCAGAGAGATCGCCTTGGTTATTTCAATTTCAGTAAGGGGAGCCTCTAATGTCTCCACCTGGGCTGGGGTTAGGGTAGGTAATTCTATATCTGACAGTAATGAGATAATTTCCTCTGTGGGGTTATTCACGGTAGATGAATATAAAGACTCAAAGAATAGCCGAAATTCTTCAGATACCAGCCCAGGGTCGGTCACCAGATTGCCATCAGTGGTCCGAAGTGAAACTACCGTAGGGGGTCTATGATCTAGATGTGCTAGATACGCCAACAGGCGGCCCGCCCTTTCCCCGCATTCATAGTGTCTTTGTTTGCTATAATAGATTTTCCTATCAGCCTTTTCAAAGTGCAGGTTGTTAACTACCCTAGCCTGCAGTTTCATTAGATCTGCCGTGAGCGGTGAGGGGTTATCTGTGAAGTTCTTTTCAGCTTCGATTAAAGATTGTTCTGCTTGTTGGAGGATTCGGGAAGACGCCTTGCGGTGACGTGAGATGCGGTGGGAAAGGACCAGGCGGGCGTGGGATTTAAAAGAATCCCATACTGTGCCAAAGGGTACTGTACCCCTATTCGTCTGGAAATAAAACTCCCACTCATCAACAGCCTCTTCTAAGTCTGGGATTGCCGTCAACCAGAAGGGATTCAATCGCCAGTTGTATGTTGATGGGGGTGAGTCAATGTTGAGTTTAATCCAGTAGGGGGCATGGTCTGATAAAATACGGGGACTGAAACCCACCTCTCCCAGTAAGGGTAAGATAGTGCGAGATATCAAAATCAAATCTATACGGGACATGGCATTATGTGATGCAGAGAAGCATGAATATATCCTAGTGAGCGGGTTACGATGCCTCCATGTATCCACTAGTGCCAGGTCTGTAAGGGTTTTACCAAATCTGGTGTCTGCCTGAGGGGGGTCAACTTGGGATGATGTGGAGATACGGTCTAATTCCCTGTTCATTACATTATTAAAGTCGCCAAGCCACACAGCAGGCACGGTAGGGAATTGGGACATAAACGCTATTCCTTCATGTATTGCACCGAATTGAAAGGGAGGGGGTACATAAAATGCCAGTATAAGTATTTCTAACCCATTCATTTTGGCGTGCAAAAATAAAAATCTGCCCTGGGGGTCAGATCTGAGGGTCAGCAACACAAATTGCACTGTTTTTGCTATCAATATTGCTATACCTCTGGAGTTAGCCGTATAGGGAGCTTGATACAACCATCCCACCCAGGGCTTCTTGAGTGACATCTGAAGTTGGCCTGTAAGGTGAGTTTCTACCAGTACCATGAGGCCTGCCGACTGTGATTTGAGGAAAGCTAGGATTGCAGTCCGTTTAGCTTTAGCTCTAATACCTCTCACATTCCAAGTGATGCATTTAATTTCCGACATAATGTTTACCCTGGTAGAAGCCTATACCAGGAGTTCGCTGTCCAGGGCGCCGCAGACCGTCCCAAAATCGGGGGAGTCCACAGCGTCTCCCAGCAACTTCCGTGGGCCCCGCGAGGCGGGACAGCCAACTCCATGCAGGTTTGACAAATTTCTAGGTTGCATATAGCTCTAGTTAGCTGTATTATTATTCCTTGTACATATAAACACCTGTCACTGTTACTCTTCAGTAAGTGATTCATAGGACAAACACCAACCCAATCAGAACAGTTCGATTGGGACTGTAAAAACGCGCCAGAGTGCCTGGGTAGACAATGCATCCAGTGTATAACAAATGCAGTTTGTCGAGACCAGGCAGACCAGGGAAACCAACTTGTGAACATAAAAAAATAAACGTTGCATTGAAATTGAAAAATAGCGGGTTCCATGTGGAAACCCGTATCTAGTAGGGCGAAACTTCGCTGTAAAACGAACAGTGGCAGCAAGGGGGGGGACTACTGGAAAAGAAAGCCTAGTGTCCAGAGTCCTCTTTTGTAAGTGTCACCTCGGGTTAACCCTTGCCATAAGGATTGATATATTTGAGTTCAGCTGCTTGTTTACACGCTGGGTATCTGATCGAATCTCTTCCGAATGAAGGGAAGACATTGCACTCCTGGCTGGGGGTGTGTGTGCACCCAATATTGAGGTGCAAGGATAAGTTCTAAGGCAAAGAGTGGTGGTGGGACAAAAAAGCAGGAGGGTCCCTGAGACTTGAGGGGGAGGGAGACTAATGCACGGGTGGTAAAATAGCAAGGTAGGGGTTGACGCTGATATTACAGTACCTGAGTGAGGTAGTTGTTCCTGTTAATTCCTGTGACGCTGTAAGTGTTGTAGCTGGCAGATGTCCCTCCGTGCATGTGGTGGCGTAGGCAGGGGTTTGAGATAGATTGAGTGGGGTCAGGCGGGCTCGCGCTCCGGCGCTGCCTTATCTTCCAGCCAGGCAAACACTGCGTCTGGTGTATCAAAAAAGTGAGCACGATCTTCACCGACCACTCGCAATCTCGCAGGAAAGAGCATCGCATAGGTGTAGTGGCGAAGCCGGAGTTGGCGCTTGGCTTCGGTGAACAGTGCCCTCTTCTTCTGAACATCTGCAGAGAAGTCCGGGAATACTTTGATCTCGGTGTTCTTGAAGGGTATGTTGCCTTTAAGCCTAGTGAGCCTGAGGACCGCGTCCCGATCCCTAAAGTTAAGCAGCTTGGCGATGAATGTCCTCGGTGGTGCACCTGGGGGAGGAGGTTTCGCCGCCAGTCTGTGTGCCCGCTCCACCACGAATGAAGTAGAAAACTCAGTCCTCCCGAAGGTGTTGATTAGGAGGTTTTCCAGGAAGGAAGGCGGATCAGGGCCCTCTGACCCTTCTGGCAGACCAATGAACCGCAGGTTGCACCTGCGTAAGCGGTTCTCCATGTCGTCCTGCTTAGCAAGAACCATGGAAAGCTGATGTTGCAAGCGCTCAGTGTGGTTTTGTAGGGGCGGTATCTCATCCTCCATATTACTGATTCGGGTTTCCGTCTCAGTGACCCGATCTCGTAGTTTTTGTAAATCCTGGCGGATTAAGGAGACATCCACCTTTACCTCCTCGATTTTGCTTGTAAGTGTGCTCTTGCAGTCCGCTATGGCCTCAAGCACACGTGCCGTATCTTCTGCAGCCGCTTCTGTATGAGAGAAGGATCCGGCGCCATTTTCTCCTCCGGGCTCCTTGTCTGTGTTGCGGTATTTTGCCAGTTTGGCAGCAGGGTCTGTCTTCTGCTTCGGCGGCGACATGATTCCTGAGTGCAGGGGATTGAACGGAATCCAGCGGTAACCGAAAAAAAGGTAGTTTGAAGGCTAGGATGTATAGATGCGGATTATGGGCAAGCGGAGCTCCCGAGTCTCACTCCTTACGCCATGCCAGTCCAGGCCACGCCCCTTCTTTTGGTGGTATTTAATCACTAATGGGTTTTTTATTTTTTGTGCTACAAATAGAAAAAGACCGTAAATTTTGTGAAAAATTGCCTTTTTCTTTGTTTTTGTCATAAAATTTAGCAAATTAGTAATTTTTCTTCATAAATTTTGGCCAAAATTGATACTGCTATATATCTTTGGTAAAAATAACCCAAATTAGTGTATATTATTTGGTCTTTGTGAAAGTTATAGAGTCTACAAACTATGGTGCCAATCACTGAAAACTGAAAACATCTGATCAGGCCTTCCCTACATCAGGTGAATCTCATTTCTTGAGGTACTAACAAGTCAGAAAAGTACAAATACCCCCCAAATGACCCCTTTTTAGAAAGTAGACATTCCAAGGTATTAAGTAAGTAGCATGGTGAGTTTTTTTAAGTTGTAATTTTTTCCCACAATTCTTTGCAAAAGGAAGATTTTTTTTATTTTTTTATTTTTTTTACAAAATTGTCATATTAACTGGTTATTTCTCTCACAGAGCATATGCATACAACAAATTACACCCCAAAATACATTCTGCTACTCCTCCTGAGTATTGGGATACCACATGTGTGGGACTTTTACACAGCCTGGCCACATAAAAAGGCCCAACAGTGAAGTAGCACCATCAGGCGATCTACGAGCATAAATTGCACATCTCATTTCTCAACCACCTATTACACTTTTGAAGGCCCTGGAGCACCAGGACAATGGAATTGCCCACAAAATGACCCCATTTTGGAAAGCAAACACCCCAACGTATAATCTATGAGGCATAATGAGTCTTTTGAACAGCTAATTTTTTCCAGAAGTTTTTGGAAAATGTGGAAAAAAAATAAAAACGCTTTTTTTTTTTTTTTACACAAAGTTGTCCATTATAAGATATTTCCAACACATAGCAAATACATAGCAAAAATGACACCCCAAAATACATTCTGCTACTCCTCCTGAGTATGGTGATACCACATGTGTGGGACTTTTACACAGCCTGGCCACATACAAAGACCCAACATCCAAGTAGCACCATCAGGCGATGTACGAGCATAAATTGCACATCTCATTTCTCAACCACCTATTACACTTTTGAAGGCCCTGGAGCACCAGGACAATGGAATTGCCCACAAAATGACCCCATTTTGGAAAGCAAATACCCCAATGTATAATCTATGAGGCATAATGAGTCTTTTGAACGGTTATTTTTTTTCCAGAAGTTTTTGCAAAATGTGGAAAAAAAAATAAAAACGCATTTTTTTTTTTTTTTTTTACACACAGTTGTCCATTCATAAGATATTTCCAACACATAGCAAAAATGATACCCCAAAATACATTCTGCTACTCCTCCTGAGTATGGGGATACCACTTGTGTGAGACTTTTACACAGCTTGGCCACATACAGAGGCCCCATCAGGCGTTCTAGGAGCATACATTACATAGATAATTTCCTGGCAACCTATCATTTTTGAAGGCCCTTCATATTTCTAACACATAGCATATACATACCAAGAATTACAATCCAAAATAAATTCTATTGCGGTAAGGGTAAAAAAAAAAAGTATTACCTGTGCTTTTAGTAGTGTCCACAGAAGAGAGCACTGGTCCAAGCAGCAGTCAGGGATGTGCTTAGTGACAGCAATAGTAATTATCCAGGCAGCAGGCAGGAATATTGTCTATAGTCAGCACAAGGATATTTTCAGCACAGCCAAAGCATTTGTCCATAGAAATTGTCCAGGCAGAGACAGCCAGCACAGCCATAATATTGGTCCTGGTACACTGTTACCTGCAGACACTCATTATTGTACTGCTCTCCAGCCCTTCATAAACATACTGCCTCTTGCTACAGCTATTTGCATAGTCCAGGTAGCAGGCAGAGGTGTGGTCTGTTCATGCGGCAGGCAAAGGCATGATGGCAGTAAGTCAGCAGCAGGCTGAGGGCCACAATCGGGTAAGTCTGTGCACAGGGGCACAGGGGTAGAGGCTTCGACCCACCCAAATCTCTATGAAGCCTCCGGACTCCAGACCCTAATCCGGGAATTACAAAACCCGTAGAAAACAAAAAAATTGTTTTCTCCATCCGGAAAAACTACTCTGGAGCCCCTCACATATGTGAGACCCCTGTGTACTACAGTAGCAGGGCAACAGATCAGTCCAAGCGGTAGGCAAAGGCATAGTCCATAAAACAGGCCAAGGTCAGTTCATGTGCAAGCATTCCAAGCGGTAGGCAGAAGCATAGTTACAAAACAGGCCAGGGTCAGTTCATGTGGAAACAGTCCAAACGGTAGGCAGAGGCATAGTCAAAAAACAGGTCAGGGTCAGTTCACGTGGAAGGCAGTGGCATGGTCATTTGGGGAAGCATGGGAAATGGTCAGCGCAGATGATGAAAATGGGGAAAATATGGGCTAATATTTTAGGGATGTATGATAAAGTTCGAAGCATTCACCAATGCAAAGGCCAGGTTGGGAGGGCCACTGGGGACAATGGAAGCTGGTATTTTTTCAAAACCCTCTTCTGCTGCACACGTGACATCTTTTTTGTCGTCTTCGGCCTGCTTCCGATGGTGGAATGTTGTACGGGAAGTGGCGTTCATGAAGTCGGCTAACAGCATCAGAGGGAAGGTCTTTTTGGGGGGGTCTTTGTTGATAGATGAGGGACGTGACTACTACTTCTATGTATTTTAGGAAGGGGCGGGGCTTTCTGTGGATTTGTGTAGACTATGTAGGAATTGTAAACGGCTAAATGGATGAGATAAATTGCTACCTTCTTGTACCAGAATCGGGACCTCCTTATTGACAAATAGGGCTGAATCATTTGATCATTGAAATCCACCCCCCCATGTAGAGATTATAATCTTGGACACATGTCCGTTTTTCAATGGAACCTCTTCTTCGCTGAACTACAACTGTAGTGTCATCGTGAATGGTGGACATCATGTGCACGTTCCTGTTATCCTTCCACCTCAAGGCCAGCACTTCATTGCATCTCAGTGTTGCTCTTCCCCCCTTTGCAGGTTTTTGCTTACTATAGATTGTGGGAAGCCCTTCCTATTTTTTCTTGAGGTTCCGCAGGCTAGGGTTTTTTTGATATATAGGTGTCTGAAAAGGGGCAGGCTGGTATAAAAGTTGTCGAGGTAAATATGATATCCTTTTTTTCAGAAGTGGGTAAACCAGGTCCCATACGATTTTTCCAGTTGTGCTCATGTAGGCCGGGCACTCAGGGGGCTGGAGCTGGGAATCTCTTCCTTCATATATGCGGAACGCATACAGATATCCCGTGGCTCTCTCACAGAGCTTGTAAAATTTTACTCCATATTTGCCCTTTTTTCTAGGAATATATTGTTTTATTCCTAGCCGGCCTGAAAATGGTACCAGGGACTCATCCACACATAAATTCTTCTCGGGGACATAGAGTTCTGCAAATCGTTGGGAAAATAAATTTATCAGCGGGCGAATCTTATATAACTTATTGGAATTTGGATGATTGTGGAGAGGGCACTGGGTGTTGTCGTTAAAATGAAAGAATCTCATAATCATCTCATATCGGGACCTGGGCATTGCGGCAGAAAACATGGGCATTTGGTGGATGGGGTTGGTGGACCAATAGGCATGTCCTTCATTTTTTTTTGTAAGCACCATGTTTAGGGTGAGGCCCAAAAACAATTTGAACTCCTCCAAATTGAGATCTCAAATTCAAATTTGTCTGGTCCACAATAAATTGCAGCATAGTGTCGGGCAAAAACAGGTGAAAACAATCGATCTCTGTGAAATTTTGGGTGTTGGCCTGCACACCTGGCTGTGCTGTGAAAGGGGGAATAATTGGTGATCCCGAGTTGGAAGGCAGCCATGTTGGGTTGGCAAGACCATCTGGCATGCATGTAGCAGCCCTGGCTCTTGGGGGACGTGACACTCCAGTAGTTGGGGGAGTTGAATTTCCTGTGCTGGGACTCAAGTGTGATGTGGCAGCACTGGTACTGGGCCTGAGCATTTGTGCGCGGGGCCTATCGCTGGCGGCAGCACTGGTACTGGGCCTTTGTTCCTGGGGCCTATTGCTGGCGGCAGCGCTGATACTGGGCCTTTGTTCCTGGGGCCTATTGCTGGCGGCAGCGCTGGTACTGGGCCTGGGAATATAATCCTGATTGCTGGCGGCTGCCTGGTTTCCAGAGTGTCATGCCCTTTTAGGAGGGACCCATTCTTCATCCGAATCGTTACTACTCTCGATTGGTTCAAATGCAGAATTTGATTCGGAATCAGAATTGGAATGTGATGAGAACTCCCCGGTGCTCTCATCAGTCATGGAGAGGATCTGGAACGCCTCCTCACTAGTATATACTCTTTTAGACATGGCTGTGTGGCGGGTAGCTGTGTGACGGGTGACAGATGGGTGGCAGGTGACGGTCACTGATGGGCTGTGCGATGGGTGGCAGGTGACGTTCACTGAGAGGTGATGATGGTGTGATGGGTGATGGTCACTGATGGGTGACAGGCAATGGTCACTGATGGGTGACATGCCACGGACTGTGACGGGTGATGGCCACAGATGGTTGACAGGCGACGGTCACTGATGGGTGACAGGGCACCATCACTGATGGGTGAGGGGTGCCCCGCTGATGGTCACTGATGGGTGACGGGTGACAGGGCACGGTCACTGATGGGTGACGGGTGACAGGGCATGGTCAATGATGGGTGACGGGTGACAGGCGATGGTCACAGATGGTTGACAGGCGACGGTCACTGATG
The DNA here is from genome assembly GCF_042186555.1 of Aquarana catesbeiana. Taxonomy (NCBI): domain Eukaryota; kingdom Metazoa; phylum Chordata; class Amphibia; order Anura; family Ranidae; genus Aquarana; species Aquarana catesbeiana. The sequence continues at coordinate 106,320,802 of NC_133335.1, forward strand.
GGTGACGGGTGATGGGTGACAGGCCACGGTCACTGATGGGTGACGGGTGCACCGCTGATGGTCACTGATGGGTGATGGGTGATAGAGCACGGTCACTGATGGGTGACAGGGCACGGTCACTGGTGGGTGACGGGTGATGTGTGACAGGACACGGTCACTGATGGGTGACGGGTGACAGGACACGGTCACTGATGGGTGACGGTTGCACCGCTGATGGTCACTGATGGCAGTCTCTTATGTGACAGGTGCACTTTTATGGGGTGACTGTTGGGTGACAGATGACAATTGGGGGGGCGATGGGACAGGTGTGGTGTTGGTGCAGACACTACTAAACATAGATCTGTAACTCACTGTTCCTGGCTCTTCTCTCCTCACACTGGAAACGGTGTGTGAGGAGAGAAGAGCTGGTAACAGCTAGTAACAGCTCTAAGTTTACATTTAGTGATCGGCTGTGAATGGATCACAGCCGATCACGTGGTACACAGCCCTGGCCAATGGCTGTGTACTATCGTTGGTGACGAGCAGTGTTCCCGGGAACACGCCGCCACCGACGTGCACGCGGAGCGCGCTCACAATCACGCGCATGTGCTGTGCAATGCGGGAGTTACCATTCGTGATCAGCCGTGACTTCATCACGGCCGATCACGTGGTAAACAGCCATGCCCAGTGGCTATTCACCCCTGTCAGTGACGAGCGGTGTCTCGGTGACACGCCGCCACCGACAGTACAGGGCTGCGCGCACACGATCGCACGCATGCCCTGTTTAAACGGGCTCACGTTATATGACGTCCGCCCAGAACTAGAGCCTTGCCGTCCCGCCGTCATATGACCATGGGCGGTAGGCTAGTGGTTAATGGATGGGGAGGAACGAATGCATAGTGCTAACGGCTCCATGGCCAGGGCAAATAGCAGTGGGGACAACGGGCACCCCTGCCTTGTGCCCCAAGTAATTAAGAATGACTCGGTGACCGAGGAGTTAACCCGAACCCGGCCCGGGGGGAAGCATAAAGAAGCCTTATCCATGCCACCACTCGAGGACCAAAACCATACAGCTGTAACACCCGAAAAAGATACGGCCATTCCACACTATCGAATGCTTTACAAGTGTCCAGGGATACAATGGCCCGTGTAGGAGGGCAATCATGTGGGTACTGCAAGTTGTGAAACAATCTACGAATATTCATTCTAGTAGACCTTCCAAGTATAAAGCCCCCTTGATCACTATTGACCAAGGTTGTAACTACAGCATTTAAATGATATGCAAGCACTTTGGCCAGGATCTTAACGTCCACATTTATGAGGGATATTGGGAGGTATGATTCGCATATAAGTGGATCTTTGCAGGGTTTGCAGTAAAAGTATGATCAAGGCCTCTCGCATTGTGGAGGGGAGGCCTCCAGTAACTAAAGCTCTGTTATATGTACGTAATAGAAGTGGGCATAGTAAATCCCTAAATTGTGTGTACCATTCGGTAGGGTAAGCGTCCAGACCCGGAGTCTTATGGGCTGGCATTTGTGAAATGGCCACTGCAATCTCTTCAACCGAGATGGGTGACTCTAAAAAATTGAAGTGACAATTTGGACAACACCTCCACCGAAAATGGGGGAGGAATGTAAATGTTTACAAGAGTAAGCATCACAGATGAAATTTGTAGGGTAAGTATAACAAATCTCCCATCTGGGTCTGTTTTGACTTGTATAGTTTCAGTTGGAAGGGAATTAGCCAGTAAAATAGAGACTCCCCTGGAGTAGTTTGTGTGGGTAGCATGATAATACCGAGCCAGCCATGGACGCCTCAGTATCAGTGAGGTGAGTTTCTTTGAGGCATATAATATGGGGACGGCATTTTTTTAGGACTGAAAAAACTAAGGACCTCTTCTGGGGTGCATTCATACCTCTAGTGTTCCATGACACTATCTTTAGGGGCCTTGTCATTTTAAAGTAGACATTATACCATAATCACAGAGAAATGTAAATACACTTATATCTAATACCTTACAGGCCATGCCATTCATTCTAGTGGACCTTCCAGGTAAAAAGCCCCCTTGATCACTATTGACCAAGGTTGTATCTACAGCATTTAAATGATATGCAAGCACTTTGGCCAGGATCTTAACGTCCACATTTATGAGGGATATTGGGCGGTACGATTCGCATATAAGTGGATCTTTGCGGGGTTTCAGTAAAAGTATGATCAAGGCCTCTCGCATAGTGGGGGGGGGGCCTCCAGTAACTAAAGCTCTGTTATATGTACGTAATAGAAGTGGGCATAGTAAATCCCTAAATTGTGTGTACCATTCAGTAGGGTAAGCATCCAGACCCGGAATCTTATGGGCTGGCATTTGTGAAATGCACTGCAATCTCCTCAACCGAGATGGGTGCCTCTAACTCATCTCTCCCTTCAATCGAAAGGAAGGGGAGAGATATGTCAGCAAGGTAGTCATTTAGCTGGGGTTCGGTGTAGTCAGCCCTGGATGTGTATAGGTCTTTGTAGAAGTTTAAAAAGGTTTTCATGATATCCCCAGGAACATCACTAATTTGGCCTTGTAGAGTAAGGATACGTGGGATAGATACAGGGGGGCGGTCAGGTCTGGTCAGGTATGCTAAGAGGCGTCCAGCTTTGTTACCGTGCTCAAATGATTTCAATGCAACGTGTAACAGTCACTTTTGTTTAAGGTCTAGTATACATTCAATTACATCCATAGTATGTTGCAGATATCTGTTTCTACATAAATACATGCCATTAATAGATAAGACAGAGAAAACCAATGAACTGCTGTGAGCAGCAACCTTAAAAAGTGTAAAAAATGAAAAAAGGAAAAAAGATGAAAAAAAAGGGAGTAAAAAATAAACATTTTTTGAAAAACCCGTACCCCCCACCCCGCTCGGCCATCCCCAACTTAGAGAGCCTTGGATCCCTAAACCTGGAAAACCCCTCTTACCCCGTGAGAAAAAAGAAAAAAGGGAATGTTAGTGAGGGTCCAACTATTCCGTGGCCACGCCACTAACCGGTGAGGGGGTAATGTGGAGACCAGTGTGGTTCTCAGCTGAAGGTAACTGAATAAAATTATGTCCTGATCCAGGATGTTTAACCTCTGCAATCGTGTAGAAGTTCAGAAATCGATCAGTCCTTCCTTATGGCAAGTAAAAGAGATGGTAGGCCAGTTAAGGAATAATAATAATTAATTCCGGGCGTATGGAAAGGGCCTGGTGTATAGGTAAGTTATGCCCCTTAGTGCGCAGGGGAAAAGCAAAGTTATTATGGATCTTGTGGCCCACCTAGTAAATGTGGTTGACATCAGCAATTGGGGTCAAGCACAGGGTAGATAGAAGACTTCAATACTGCAGCAGGAAGGCAGTCAGCAAGGGGTTTAATGAACAGGTGTTGCTATCATTTACCTCTGCGTCTGGATGCAGGTCGGTAGCGATCATTCAGCCACGCCATGGCTTCCTTGGGACTGGTGTAGAAGTGAGCTTTACCATCGTCAATGATGCAAGGTTTGGCGGGAAAAAGCATGGCGTATTTCAGTCCCTCTTCACGTAAGCGGTTGTTCACTGCTGAGAAGGAGATAGCGCTGAACTTCAGCTGAGAAATCAGGATAGATTGATATATTATTGCCATTATACTTGAGCGGACCTTTCTCTCTTGCTATTAGCGGGATGGCTACCTTATCCTGGAAATTGAGAAAGCGTGCTATAATGAAGCGTGGAGGTGCTCCCTCTGGGGGAGGACATGGAGGGGTGCGGTGTGCCCTTTCAATCATATAAAGAAAATGAGGGTGCATCTGTGCCAAAAATGTCCCTCAACCATGAGTAGAGAATTTTTTCAGGGTGTGAGCCTTCTGCGCGTTCAGGGAACCCAACAAAGCGGAGATTGTTCCTGCGTGAACGATTCTCCAAATCATCAATTTTAGCGCGAAGGGCGACCAGCTCCCCAGTATTATCACGCACATTAACAGAGAGGGGGTGCACAGTGTCCTCTAAGGAGCTAATGCATTCCTCCATGTCCCCGGCCCTGTCGCAGAGGTTCTGAACATCCTGTTTCAGGAGTGAGAAATCCATCCGTACAGAGGCTATTTGATTAGTGAGCGAGGCCTTGCAATCTTGTATAGTCAGCATAATGGTGGCCATTGTAGGTTCATTAGGGGGAGAAACCTCTTCCTGGCCATTTTCAGCAAGTTGCTGGGGGTCCTGTAATGGCTGGGATTCTTGTGGTAGATGGGAGTCTGTTTGTGTGCAGAATATAGCTGGAGTTGAAGCACTCACCCCACTAGCAGAGCTCCGGTCAGCAGAGAAGGATGCCTGCAGCGTGCCTGCCTGATGTGCATATGTCCCGGCGTCATCTTGCCTCCGGAACCCAGCCAGCTGGTCTGACATGGATGGGGGCCAAGCCGGCCCGTATTTCACCATGTCAGCCAGCCTGCTGAGTGCCCACTGCCGTGGGGAATGTTTAGAGCCCTTCGGTGAGGAGATAGGACACAGGATGCCTGAAGGATGGCAGTTGAGAGCCGGAGCGGTGTAACTATGCGGCCGCTCTCTCCACCATCAAGCCACGCCCCCACTGTGTATGTGTTTAGCAAAATCAGCAGATAGAATAGTTGTATCGGTTGACTCTGCATTTTTTATTTTTTCAAAATAAGTGTTTGCACCACAAAAAAGGGACTCTTGCACTCTGCATGAATTTAAGGACAGGAATAAGATTGGGACACATTTTAGGGTGTGTTTAGGGTAAACATAAAAATTAAGCATACAAAATACAGTGTTAAGTTACTAGGCTAGGTGTGTATGGGCCCAGGGTAGCATGCTGGGGAGGTTAGTGAAGGAAAATATGCATGTAGGCCACGAGAAAGGTTACAGCATGCATGAGGACAAAGAGGACATTCATTCACAGCATATTACAAAAATGGGAAGGATGAAATACAAAAACTATAAAATACATTAGAAAACACGAAGGTGATATTAAAGCATAAAACTTACATGAATATAGTCCTTCTGTAGGACTCGGATGATGGCACTACATGTCTCAGAAATAATGACTCCCAGAGCCTGGGGAGAGATACCAGTGGTAAACTTTATATCCTGGAGACTCCTCCCTGTCGCCAAATAACGCAAGGTGTCTATGAGCCTATGCTCTGCTGCAATAGCAGCCCTCATGCAGGTGTCCTGGTTTATGATATATAGGGGGACAGCAAGGACAATAGTTGCTGAAAGCAGCAGTCTGTCATCCGGAGATAATTACGATAATCATTTGGATTATTCTCCTGCAGCTCACGCAGCAAGGGCATATGGCTAAATTGATCACTATTAAGTAGCCAAGTTTTGGCCCAAACACTCCTCATCCTACTACTCCGATTATTCCTGGACCGGGCTAGAGTCACAGCAAGAACTCCAAGCCCATAAATAGCACACTCTCTCCTAGGATTGCACAACTTGGCTGGTTGCCCAACGAACGGTCAGAAACGCACAAGAAATGCACGAAACTAAAAACCGAGAATCAGCACTGACCAAACGTCTACTAAACACAAAATTAGCAGAAGGAGCCCGAAGAGTGATGCCGGAGAATTGAACGTCCTCTTTTGAAGTGTCGTCAGTACGTTGTAACGTCACTACGTTCGTGTTTGTTGCCTAAAAGTCCGATCGTGTGTATGCAATGCAAGTTCGCGGACAACGCCCTTTGTACAGAAATCCATGGGAAAGTTTGTACAAAGTCCGATCGTGTGTATGAGGCTTAAGATAGGCAATGCTCCAGGCGCTGACGGTTTTTCGCTGCAATACTATAAGAGATTTCTCCCACTTCTAGGTCCTCACGTGGTGGAACTGTTCAATAAAATAGGCCCCGACACACTCTTCCTAGAGACACCTTAAAAGCACATGTCACATGTTTAATCCCTAAAGAAGGGAAAGATCCCACTTGCTGTAGCAGCTACAGGCCTATTTCACTCCTGAACTGAGACCTTAAATTATTTACAAAGATCATTGCCACTCGAATCGTACAACATCTACAACCACTGTTCCATCCTGATCAAGTAGGATTTATCCCAACTAGAGAAGCCTGAGACAACACAATTAAAGTGTTAAACATTATCCACACTGCACAAGAGAAGCGTACTCCCTGCGTTATAATAGGTACAGATGCTGAAAAAGCATTTGACCGCGTAAACTGGAGTTTGATGTTTGCGGTCCTACGTCATATAAGCTTGGAGGAAAACATGATGCAGTGGATCTCTAAGATCTACTCACATCCGACGGTCCAAGTTAAAGCCAACGGGATTTTATCAGACCCCTTTCCTATCACAAATGGGACGAGACAAGGGTGTCCACTGTCCCCGCTGCTCTTTGCTCTGTCTTTGGAACCTTTTCTCTGTACGATCCGCCTGAACCCAGACATCACAGGGGTCGGGCAACATAAAATTTCAGCCTATGCAGACGACCTGCTCTTCTCCCTCACTAACCCCTCAGTGTCCCAACCTTATACGCATATTTGAAAACTATGGCCGACTGTCTAACCTATGTATTAACTTCAGTAAATCAGAGGCTATAGGGGTGGGTGTTTATGCGGAGCTGCTTCAGACCTGGGTCTGGGTCAGACCTGGGTCTTCAAACTCAACTCCCCCCAACTCCTTTTTTGCATTATTATCTTGTATTTTGTAACTATGTTGGTGTCCCTTGTTAATTTGACATTGTATTTTTGAAATGTACCTGCCTATTCACAAAAAAAACTGTCATTTTTGAAGTAAAACACATAGCCAAGTATTTGTCAAAACAAAGGGAGCACAAGGTCATATCAAAATAAAGAGGAAGGCAACAATGGAGAAACAGTTGGAATTGGTGAAGCCTTTGTACCCCAGGGCAGACATCAATTATTTGACTGTCCAAATTGGTAACCTGAGGAGTCCATTTAATAGGGAGCAAAATACGGTCCAGGACTCCGAGAGATCGGGAGCAGCAGCAGATGACATATATATCCCGAGGCTGTGGTCTTCCAACAGCCTGCGTTTTTTGCCAGACCACACCGAACCCAGGCCATCACTCTCAACACTTCCTTCCAGGCTTTCTTCCATGCTGCTGTGGTGGGTGGGGTGGCTGTGTTGTGTGTGGAGGTGGTGGAGGAGCATGGTCCAACTCGCAGAGGTGCGTTTTACAGGTAATTTCAGCTCTCGTCCCCTTGTTTAGTGCCTGAAGAATTATTTCCTCACACATAGTGCGCTGGTCCTCCTCCATCTGTTTTAAGGTATTGCCTGTCAGGCATCCAAACACATCCTGGCCTTCAGGGGCTGTGCTAATTGCAGCTGTAGCTTTGCGAAGAAAAGCAGCTGTGGCACTGTCCAGGTTCCTGGACTTCCTGGCCCTTTTTGTTGAGGGGCGGAGGGGAGGAACCTGCAATTCTATCAGGCTGCTTGCCACGGCCTCCTCTTGGCTGAGGATGAGACTTTCCTGTGTATGAAAATGGTACATAGTTTTAGGTTTTAGGTCATCAATCACACACAATTTTGAGCTCATGACTGTTGCAAATTGAATGTTAACAAATGGCAAAGACTATCATTCTGACCCCAACATTTTTCATTCTTGTTCCGATTATTTTTGGCCACTACTGTCTATTGATATGTAAACCACTTTGTTAAATCGGAAATTTGTGATCAATAACATCTAGTTAACATCATGCAATTTTTGACAAGAAATATGTTCAACAATGCTATACCTGGGTCAAGCTGGGCTCCTCCACATTTTCTTCCTGGGTGAAAGGCCCATGTTGGACCTCAGGAGCTTCAGCTGATGTTGAAGGAAGTGTTTTTGAGTGGTGGCCTGGGTTCCGTCTGGTCGGACAAAAAACGCAGGCTGTTGTAGTACCATCATCTGCTGATGCTCCGGATCTCTGGGAATCCTGGACTTTCTTGCTCTCCATATTATATGGGTTCCTCAGGCTACCAATTTTTGGCCTTAAAATAGTTGATGTCTGCCGTGGGATACACAGGCTTCACTAATTCCAACAGTTTCTCCATTGCTGCCTTCCTCTTTATCTTATTTGAATAGTCCCTGCATTTTACTTGCCAGAGACATGGCAGCTCCCTGTATTTTTCTATAAACTCTGGCAGGAAATCTGGGGCCGTAAATTTATCAACCATTTTGTCTGCAAGACACAACACAAGACAAACCCAAATGTCAGGCTAAACTCTCATAAGCTTGTCCCAATATAGGCCTCAATCTATAAACAGTATAGGCCACTAACCACTGATGCCCCAATTTACAATTGTACCTTCATTTGAATGATCCGCGATAACGTTCCTCCCCTCACAGATCGTATGTGCGTCCGCTACTTCGCCCGCGTGGTATGGCTTTATATACACTGCGCATGCGTGAAACTCCACCCCTGTCCTTCTTTCTAGTGTATTCTGTGCCTCTCCTCTTTTGGGGCAGCGGGAGAGCACATGGCAGAGATACAGTAGGTGTGTGCTCTTAGCAGCAACGAGTAAAGCCCAGAGCAAGGCAGTTCCAGATCCAGGAGGAGATATTAGACCTCAAATATATCTTTTGAAGGAATGCTGGAGATGGTGGACATCTTAAAAAAGGACAGACTATGATGGGAAGCATGGACCTTACAGAAACCCAAATATCAGAAAGGCCAAGATCATGGCTAAAGTTGTGAGAAGTCTGCACAGGAATTTTGGGGTATGATGATCCAAGGATCAGTTGAGAAAACGCTGGTCAGATCTTAAATTGAGAGAGGAAGATCGGTATAGAAAGATCAGGAAAGTGCTGCAAAAAAGTAATTATTTGTCCTGTGTTCCTATTATTATTATTACTTGCATGCTGCTCCATGTTCTTTTCTTTACTGTTGTACAGTTTAAAAGGCCAAGTGGGACATTAAACATCGTTCGTTCGACTAATATGTCGTTTTGGGAGATGCAGGTTAACTACATTTGTTCAGGCCTATTTCTATTAAAATAAGTTAAATTAGATTGCTGTCTAGATGTGTTTGAAACTATAATGAAATGTCAACTTTAGTCAGGAGAGGACACTCAGCAGCTGTTTACACATCTGGATGCAGGAGCACTAGTGTGGGACACCATAACACCCTTGTAATGGTGTCCCGCGCAGGTGCTCCAGTGGATACTAGGGTCTCTCCATCTGTGAAACTTGCACAAAACAGGTAAGTATTCCAACTTTTGAAAGGGAACAAGTCATGTATTCAACTTGGAACTCTGCCAAAACAGACAATTGGAAGACACTTCCAAGCAATGTTTCATATTACTATTTCTAGTCTAACATATCTGTCTGCTAAGTATACCTTTTTGTATTCACATAGGGGAGAAAAGAAGAGGGACATCTGGGGACACCAGTAACCCAGCACCTACTGAACATCCTGAAGAAAGGCAACTCACCACACACCCTGAAGATGTGGATGTTGATGTGCTTGAAGTAATGGGTGAAGTTGGAGAAATGGTGACGACCACAGGTCAGTGTCTGAGACCACAGCTTCAGGTAATAGATGGATGCCTGCATATTTTTAATACATGGTGTGTTTTTTAATTTTTAGGTGATGTGGATGTTGTGGAAGAAGAAACTCACTTCAGCATAAGTGCACAAATCCTGATCAGTGAGATCATGGTTTGCAATCATGATTTAGAACAAATGAAACAAAACATCCATGATGTTCAAAAAAGACTGAACAGCATCATAGATATTTTAGGAAAAATCTTTGATGAAGTCACGTGAGCAGTGACGCCAATACGTCAGGGAGGAGTCAGGTGTTGTCACTTCCAGGTCGCAGCCGAGACCGGAAGTACTCTGTCCAGTGCTGTTTATCCAGTTTTTTTAACGTAAGTTACTACGTTGTGTTTTAATAAAACTGTGTTGGATTACTACACGATGGGGTTATTCCTTATATATATATATATATATATATATATATATATATATATATATATATATATATATATATATATATATATATATATATATATTATATTATATATTATATATAAAAGGCAAAACCACTTTGCACTACAAGTGCAATGCAAGTGCACTTGAAAGTGCACTTGTAGGGCAAAGTGGATTGGCCTTTCTGAAATAAGCCCCAGTGTGTCAACATATGCTAGCTCCCATCATGGGGGATCAATGGACATGTTTCGGGGGTGCAACCCCTTCCTCTTACCTACTTTAGTTTGGAAGAAGGGGTTGCACCCACAAAATGCGTACATTGATATCCCATGATAGGAGATAGCACATGTTGACACACTGTGTGTTTTGGGGCTTTAGCAAAATAGATGTAGGGAAAAGACACACATTTTAGGCATGGGATCATGAGGGAAATCCAAATTTGGAGTCCCATGTGTGCATCTTCAAAATTTTGCTTTTAGAGGGGTGAGCTCACCCCATCTGATAAAGGCAAGATCAACACAGTTTTGACATAATAATGTCTCATATGGCCTTCAATTTAGCAAAGTCGAACTTTGTAAGTTCCTGAGTTGGGGATGTGTATGTTATTTTTTTTAAACATGCCTATTTAGCCCCCAAAAAAGGCAAATTAATGTCAAACATAGATGTTATACACCAAGATGTTGGTTTGTTCGAAAGCGTTTATAACGCACATGTGAATGTGCTTGGAGTAAAATGTTTTATACTCAACAATATGTGGCTTCTTATTTCAATGCTCAATATCAGTGTATTTGTTAAGTTGGTGTAGTTACAGTGACAATGTGCCAAAATCATGCCATTTTAGGTACGCCAAGCAATTAATTCAAGGAGTTGAAAAGGATGAATATTTTTATCATCAATGCATGACATACATTAACAACAATAACATTGTGTGTGTGTAGCAGACCCACAGCACAACATAATAGTTAGCTGAAGAATAGATTGTCACCACATGTATCAAATAAGTTACATTTGCACTATTGAAGAAAATCGACAAAATTAAAAAGGACATTTGGGAACCTAGGAGACAGATAAGAAACACAAACAGTAATTCAAAACAGTAATTCAAATGAAATATGAGTTTATTTAAAAAATAATAATTATTGCACATCCACATCATTTTGTTGTAAAGCAACTGCCCCTCTACCCACGAAGTACTCTACATATTCTTTCCTGACTTTGCGGGTGCTTTGGGGGGTAAGCGATGCCACTTTCAATAGCCGTCATCGCTGCCTTATCCGATGCAATGTTGGCCTCGGTCGAAACTGAGGCCAGATAGCTGGCTGCATTCTTCCTTAGGTATCTGTGTAGAATGCAGCAGCTCAACGCAACATGGTTCAGTTTATATTCGGCCAGATTTATGGACGTTAGGATGATCCTGAACCAGCTTGCCATTATTCCAAAGGCATTCTCCACCACTTTTCTGGCACATGACAGCCGGTAATTAAAAACCCTCTGCTCTGGGGTCATGAGATGTCATGAGATGTTCCCCCAGAGCAAAGGCCTCATCTGCGACAAATATGAAATTGAGGCCCTCGACATTCTCCTCCGGAGGTGGCAACTGCAATGTGCCATTTTGAAGATGGTTGTAGAACTTGGTCTGGGTGATCACTTCTCCGTCAGAGTCCCTGCCATTCTTCCCAACATCCAGGTAGAGAAACACATAATTGGCCGACACCACCACCACCATCACAATACTACTAAACCCCTTATAACTGTAGTAGTAAGACCCCGAGTTGGGTGGTGGTATGATCCTTACGTGCTTCCCATCTATAGCACCACCACAATTGGGAAAATCCCACTGGTGATGAAACTGGGAAGCCACAGTCTGCCATTCCTGTGGGTTGGAAGGAAACTGTGGAGTCAAACAAGAAAAAAATAATTAGTACTTTTGCAAGCAGATTAGACACAAACATTCTTGGCCAACATAAGTATAACATTTATTGAAATGAGTATTTAAAGAGAAAAATATAAGGTCAACTTATCAGATTTCTCACCCCCTCTGGTGGCTCATTGGAAACATTCTATGGTGGGGGGGGATTGGTAGATGTTTTGGACAGGTAACTGTCAGAAAACATGAAATCAGGTCGAGGTGGAAGTACAGTTAAATCACACTTGTTTAATAATAAAAGTAAACAACAAACGTAGTCAAAACATGGCTGACTATCCGTTCCAGTTACTGAGCTAAGCCAGAAGTCGGGGATCAAAGTAATGGAACAGCAGCAAGCAGGATCTGGAGCCAGAAGGGATGTCAGCAAAACCGGTCTTTAAACAGGAATGCAGGAGATGTTTCTTGTGATGTTGACCAAGGCGAAGGCAGAACTCCTCTAGACTGGATGGCTTAAGTAGGCAGGGCTGACGAGCAGGATATCAACAACAGCTGAGTAACTGCGGAGAGAGAGATGGGAGCTGGCAATTAGCCGACAGTAGAGCGGCCAGCTCAGAGAAGGAGGAGCTGAGCCCAGCCCTGACAGTAACCCTCCTCACTTTGAGAGCTGAATGCATAAATAATGTGTTACTTTGGCCAGCCTCTCCTTACTTACACTATTGGCAGCCCACTGGACTGGTAAGAAGTGTCATAATCCAAAAATATGAATACACACTGTCCAAATTGAAGCATTTTTTTTTTTTAACAGAAAAGTTTTTATTGATCTCCAGCGGGAGAGGATTTGCATTACATAAAACAATTAGTAAACATAAAAAGAAAAGGAAAAAAGGAAATAAAATCGAACAGATGACATATCGACAAATATTACGACAGAGTGTAAGACATAGTAACCAACATGTTATTTACATGTGCTTCTTAGTGCATAACATTTGTAATACACTCATAGTACAAAAGGAGGTAGGGTTGTTTATTATTCGAAGGATAAGATGTCATAGGTACAAATAATCCTATCCTATATCAACCATAGTAAGAGTCATGGAATTTAAGGGGTACCCTATGGGGGTGAGAGGAGTGGGGGAAGACACCGAAGGTCTCGAGCATGACCTGCCCAGCTGTATAAACTAAGACAGATTGGGGACTTCTCACCCCTTTGAATAGAATTTTAACTGTCAGCCCAGTCACCCCCAAATCTTCTCAAATTTTTACTGGCATTTAGAAATCATATATGTAAGCTTATAGAGTGGAAGGGTAGTATCAATAAGAGTTCTCCACTGTCCAACCGTCGGGGGCTCCCGCTGCTTCCATTTAGTTAGGATGGCCTTCCTGGCACAGAATGCGGTATAAAAAAATCAGTAACCTTTTGTGATTATTTGTGGTAAGAGTGTCACAGACACCAAGTAAGAGGACACGAGGATCAAGTCCTATGGCTAGATTCCCAATTGATATATTGCACCACCTCCCTCCAGAATTGTTGAATAAGGGGACAAGACCACACCACATGGAAGAATGTTCCCATTTCAGTATTGCATTTTGGACATTTGTCAGGGTGGGTGGGGTATATCCTGGCAAGCCTCTGGGGGGTATAGTATGCCCTGTGAAGGAATTTCAGCTGAATGTACCTATCCCTGGCAGATATCATTAAAGGTATATATTGTTGAATTCCTTCTTCCCAATCGTCATCTGTCAGAGAGGGCACAACCACTTTCCATTTATTGAAGAGCTTAGTCCCCTGGCCGTCAGTCCCACAGGATATCCGAAGGTACAGGGCGGAGAGGATACGGTCCGCATTAGCTGAAATAAGAAAGCGCTCCACCACATGTGACTCCAAGTGAATGTCAGTGTGAAATTGGGCTTGTATAGCATGTCGCACTTGTAGGTAGCGAAAAAACATCTTCGCTGGACGTTGAAAGGTGTGTTTTAGTTCATCATATGATAGGAGTTTGCCTGCTGGCATAATATGCTGTAGAGTTTTTATTTCGTACCTAGCCCAAATAGCCGGGTCTGGGATAGACAAGAGATGTGGTAGCTTAGGATTGCCCCACAGTGGTGTATAGGGAGAGAGTGTGTTAGGTGGGTTAAGTTTAGCTGTCAGCTGTGCCCAAACTTTAGTCGTCATGCGCATGGGGACGGTCATCCCAGCCTGTGCCCTCGGGCCCCTGAACACTAGGTTACTTAGGGCCGAGTATGACCCCAGGATGGAAGCCTCTAGGTTAACTGATGGGTTATTTCGTGACTGGGTGAACCACCAGTGTACTGTTACCAGAAATATTGTTTAAAGCACGGCAGTGCCAATCCGCCTGCGAAGAGGGGAAGCTGTAAAACAGTTTTAGCCACCCTAGGGGTTAGTCTGGCCCAAATGAAGGAGTTAATCACCTGGTCTAGTTTTTGGAAAAAGGAGTTGGGGATGGGGACTGGGGTGTTTCTGAAGACATAGAGAAATTTGGGGAGAAACGTCATTTTGAGAAGGTTAATCCTCCCTACTGGTTTTAATGGGAGGGACTTCCAGGTCAGGCAATGTTGCGTTAGTTCATGTAGAATAGGATAAACATTATCTGTTAGGTAGCAAGAAGGCTCCCTCTTTATTTCAATACCCAACTATCTGAATTTAGTGACCGATTGTAGTGGTATATGGGAAGGAGTGAGGAGGGGCAGCGTGGGAAAAGTATAGATTTGGTCCAATACGTATCCCAGAGAAGGACCCAAGCAGGTCAACAACCCGCAGGGCCTCTTCCAGGGAATCCGAAGCATCAGGGAAATAGAGGAGGGCGTCATCTGCGTAGAGGTAGATCTGCTCTCTCAGTGAGCCCACCTCTATCCTCTTTGTGGCTGTAGATGACCTAATGAGAATGGCCAGGGGTTTGACTGCCAGGGCAAACAATCCCGGAGACAGCGGACAGCCCTGCCTAATTCCCCTGTGTAGATTAAAGGGGGGCGAGAGTGTGCCATTAGTTCTGACTCTAGCAGTGGGATTTGCGTACATTAGTTTTATCCATGAGGTAAATTTGGGCCCGAAATTAAACCTCTCCAATACTCGCCAGAGGAATTCCCATTCGATCGAGTCGAAAGCCTTCTCGGCATCGAGGGAGACCACCACCCCAGGGGATTCCGTGGCCATCACGTGGGATATGTTCATATACAATCGACGTAGGTTAATGTCTGTACCTTTTCCTGGCATGAAGCTCGTTTGGTCTCCATGAACCAGGGAGAGGATGACCGAATTGAGACGATTAGCCAGTATTTTAGTAACTATTTTAGCATCAACGTTAAGGAGCGAAATGGGTCGGTATGACTCACAGAGCTAAGGGTCCTTACGTGGCTTAGGGACCACTACAATTACAGCTTCCGACATAGATGAGGGAAGACATTGATCTTCTAGCATGGGTAGTAGAAGCTCATGGAACTGTGGGGCTAGGGCTTCACTATTAGTCTTATAAAATTTGGCCGGTAGACCATCTGGGCCGGGAGTTTTGGCAGGTTGGAGCGATGAGATCGCCAGTTGCACTTCAAGGGTAATTGGCGCATCAAGTTTAGCATTGTTAGCATCTGATAAGGTAGGGAATTCTATCTGGGCCAGGAAGTCCTGCAACTAATCTGATGTATACTCTGCCCTGGACGTGTACAAACGCTCATAATATTGTGCAAATCTAGCATTTATGTGGACAAGGTCAGTCTGTATTTGTCCCTGGTCATCTTTAATGTTCGCAATTTGTGCCACAGTGGACCGCTCCTTGGCCAGCCATGCCAGCAGCCTGCCCGATCTCTCCCCCTGTTAGAATATCCTCTGTGACTGTGATAACAGAAGTTTCCGAGTCGCAGTAGCTCTCAGCACCGAGATTTCACGGTGGAGTGTCTGAAGTGCAGCGTATGTCTATGCATTTCTGTCTCCAAACTCAGAGCTTGACTCTCCGCCTCCTCCAGAGCAAGCCTGTTACTTTTCCTGACCTTGTTAATTATGAGTATTGTCCCCACGTATATGCCTTATAGGCGTCCCAAAGCATTGGAGGGGGGCCGTTCTCCCCTATTCTGTACCCAGTAAGTGTCCATCTCTCCCGCAACCTCAGGAGCCACACGCTCGGCTGGTGCCTGCCGGTGAATCTGTGCTGAGCTGTAGAAAAAGGGGAGCGTGGTCTGAGATGTCACGTGGAAGGATTGTAACCTCCTGGGTGAGAATAAGGAGCCACCAGCAGGTGTATTGTCTGTCTTTGGGATATCGCCACCTCCACACATCACTGAAGCCATATTCATCTGCCCATCTTGACAGTGGGGAGTCAGGAGTTACATCAGTGCCAAGTTTATCCATACTGGGGTTGGGGGGCATATTAAAATCACCCGCCAACAACACAGCCGCAGCAGGATACTGAGCCAGTATAGAGGTCAGTTTATGGAGAACAGCCAGGGAGGCCGGAGGCAGATTATACAGTCCAATTATAACTAGTTCCATCCTGTCACACTTAGTATGAATAGCAACATACTTCCCCTCGGGATCCAAATTAAGATCTAGGAGGGTGAAGGGTAATGATTTGTGGACCAGGATGCTGACACCTCTGGAGTAGGTAGAGTGGGTGGAGTGATAATAGGATCCTACCCAGGGCTTCTTTAGAGCCAACGTCCTGCTCCCAGTTAAATGTGACTCCTGGAATATGCAGATATGGGGGGTGTACTTTTTAATACAGTTGAATACTAAGGACCATTTTATCATGGAGTTGAGGCCCTGCACGTTCCAGGACAAGATTTTAAGTGGGGTCATTTGGGCATCATGGTGAATGTCTGACAGGATTGGAACAGCCTCAAAGTTATATAGGATTCGCACAGTACACCAGCATATCTGATAGGGAATGTAACTATCCATGCACCTTTTGTTGGATAGACTACTCCCTCTAGTGACAAGAGAGCAACATTACATGTCTTACATTTAGCAAGCAAATCATCATAGAAATTCAGAAAAGAAAAAAGAAAAAAAACGAAATAGAATTTGGAGTAGATCCAGTCACTCCGAAACTCCCCCCCTTCCCCCACCCTGCACCACCACCCAAACTATGGGGTGCCTGATCCCCATAACAAATTGTGACAACTGCCCATGAGGCACGCGAACAGTGGAACACCAGAGCGACGCAGTCTGTGCACAGAGAGTCTAGGTATTGAGACAAAGAATCAGGATAAACAATCCCTGCAGATCAATGGGTCTCCCAGAGTGTCCTGGGGGTAATATTTCTTAAACTGAAACATGTTACGAACCCAAAACTTCAAACCAAAAGCTTCAAATGCCCTTGTCAGAGTCCTTGACAGGGTCAGAGGGCTCACTCCATCACAGATTACATATAATCTCTGAGCAGTCACAACACAAATTCTTGTGAAGAGTCACGGGTAACTCAGGCTCAGGTGGATGGAGGAGCTGGTGAAAAGTATGAAGACTCAAAAAAGTTATTGTAAGCCAGAAGGCTGGCAGTAGGGAGAAGCTTCTCTCGAAAATCGCATAAGGAGAAATAAATGTGCGCATAGTGGGGTTACCGGAGAAGATGGAGGGCAGGGACCCCACAGAATTCGTAGAAAAATGGCTGCTGGAGGTCTTTGGGAGAGATGTTTTTACCTCACTATACTCAGTGGAGAGGGCCCACAGAGTGCCATTCAGACCTCTTCCACCAGGCCACCCACCTCGCACACTACTGGCCAGACTCCTTAACTATAAGGACAAGGAAGTTATACTCTGCCAAGCAAGAGAAAGACGCAATATTACTTTTAACGGGGTGCACATCTCTTTTTACCCTGACTACTCAGCTGAAGTGCAGCGATGCAGAGCGAGATTCGTAGATGTTAAGAGGTGTCTTCAACAGCTCCAAGCCAAATACGCCATGCTGTTTCCGCCACGACTTCGCATCACAGCCAGAGGCCAAGCTCACTTCTTCGAATCTGCGACAGACACATCCTCATGGATAGATACCAATGAACGCGCCATCCAACAGACCAGGAGGGCCGCAGCGGAAGGCTACTGACAGGCCTCTAAAAGACCCTTGGAAGAGAGGTGAGCAACATGATAACCGTCCTTACACTGTTTCCTGCTCATGAAGCCTAAAACTCAGCTAGGAGCCACAACACCCTTTTTTCCTCCTAGCGTTGTAAGCAATGTGAATCGTGTGACCAATGCAACTTTATTTGGAGAGCACTGATTGGTTCCCCACGGGTGGTGCTGGTTGTGCCACTTGGTGAAACCCTAAGTTTGTTGTTTGGGTTCACTCCATACTTTTCTATGCAGTTCATGCCGCCCGATTGAAACAGGAATCGCAGGCAGGCGAAGGTTTGTCCAATCACGCATGTGATGATGACTCCAAAGTCCTTTGTTTACTACTCCAGTTCACAGTCCAATCAATCCGCTGTCATGTTTATTGCCTCCAGGAGACTCACTTGGTTCCAGAGTCGGTATCCTGTGTTAATTTTGCATGGGTGGGAGGAGGGTACCACTCTGCGCACACCTCCTACTCCAGGGGGGGTGGGCGTACTAGTGCACCGGTCAGTAGACTTCCAAGTTTACGATCAATTGATTGATACCGAAGGGAGATATGTTATACTACTATGTAAAGTGTGTCAATTGAAATGTATTTTAGCTGCTTTATATATCCCACCCCCTTTAACTCTGAGGCATTGAGAGGCCTCCTGGACTTCCAATTAAGGCACCCTGACCTACCACTGATTGCAGTGGGGGATTTCAATTGTTATATGAACCCCGTCCTGGACAAGCACAAGCCCCCGGCGAGCGGCCACAAAATTGCCCAAACGGCACTGCGGAAGTTCACTGGGGAAGTGGGATGGTTGGACCCATGGCGGGACCGTAACCCCCTGCAAAAACAGTTCTGTTTCTCAAACACACATCTATCTTTATCCAGAATAGATCTGTGCCTATACTCTGCCAAAATGTCCCGCTTTCTACAGGACATCCAATACCTTGTCAGGGGCATTTCAGATCATTCCCCCCGCCTGATCCATCTGATTTCTAAACCTGGCACGACCCTGTTGAGGGCCCCCTGGAAACTTAATGCCTTCTGGTTACATCTACTCCACTCCCATGATGGCTTATTAGAGGCAATTAGGGAATTCTGGGAGCGCCATGCGGACCACCCTGATCTTAATATCGCCTGGGATGCATTTAAGGCGTCCCTGAGGGGCACTCTCATTAGGGCAGTTATGAACATCAAATCCAAAACAAGGGCACAGAAAGAGCAGGTGGAACAATTAGTAAGCCAGCTTGAGACAAGGTTTATTGATAACCCCAGTGAAGCAAACAGGGAGTCCTTGCTAGCAGCGCAGGAGGCGGTTGATCAGATTACCAGGTCAGCAGCTGGCAAAAAAAGAGTTTTTTAAACAGACTTGCTTTCTATGAGGAGAGTGAACAGACAGGCCACCTACTGGCAAGGATTGTGAAGTCTTCCCAGACTTCTCCCTCGATTGGCGCTCTTCGCACCAAGCAGGGGAAGCTGGTGAACACCCCTACCCATATTATGCAGGAGCTGGTGGAGTATTACACAGATCTCTACCGGTCCAGAGCGGGATACACAAAGGCAGAGTTGCGGACATATTTACTTGCCTCTCTGCGTCCCAGAGGGTACTACTAGACGCCCCTATAACTGTAGAGGATCTGCAGGAGGCGATCGCCCTCTCCCCTAATTCTAAAGCCCCAGGGGATGACAGACTCCCGTCTGAAATATACAAACAATACGGCGACTCCATCCTACCCCATCTTCTTAGTGTGTGTAACTCAGCTAGGACCAGTCAGAGCTTACCAGAATCCATGACCAGAGCAAACATCGTCCTTATATTGAAGCCAGGGAAGGACACATTGGACCCGGGATCATATAGGCTAATATCCCTTCTGCAAAGCGATATTAAACTCCTAGCCAAGGTACTGGCCCTTCGACTTAGGTTATCTCCTCCAGCATACACCCTGACCAATCGGGATTCATCCCACAAAAATCCACAGCCATAAACCCCCGCAGGCTTTTCCTTAACCTCCAAACCCAGCAAGATAATAAGGGGGACAGGGCACTGCTGTCATTGGATGCCCACAAGGCTTTTGACAGCATAGAATGGCATTACCTCTGGACAGTTATGGGCAAGTTCGGATTCGGTAACATATTTCTGTCCTGGGTCAGACTGCTTTATAGCTCCCCACAGGCAGTTATAAGAGAAGCTGGCCACGTCTCCCTACCCTTTAGGCTCCATAGGAAAATACGACAGGACTGCCCTTTGTCACCGCTATTGTTCGCGGTTGCGATTAAGCCAATGGCCGCCCTGATCAGGTCTAATCCACAGGTCCAAGGATTCAGGTATGGGGAGCTACAAGAAAAGATTATGCTATACGCGGATGACACTATGCTGTTGTTGGACTTGGGAGACACTTCAGACTCCCTGAGAGCAGTGATGTCGATCATAGATCATACAATTTGGAACATACTCCGGCCTGTTGATCAATTGGACTAAATCATCACTAATGGCACTAGATGCAGAACCTGATGCCCAGGACCTCGCGGCACTCCAAATACCGGTAACCTCTAGCTTTAAATATTTAGGAATCCAGGTCACCCCTGAAATACTAGAATATATCCCCCTAATCTGTCACCGCTGCTGGGACGTATCCGTGCCCAAATAAAAGTGTGGTCGAGACTGAAAATGTCCCTAGTGGGAAGAGTGAACCTTATGAAAATGATTTTCATGCCCCGGCTCCTCTATATACTACATAACACCCCCATGGTGACCCCCCTTAAACTATTTAGCATTATTAACTCCATGTTTAGGTCATTCCTGTGGCAGGACAAGCCCCCCAGGGTTAAGCTGGAACAACTGCAGAAACCTAAGGATGAAGGAGGTCTGGCCTTGCCCAACCCGTGGCTTTACTATATCGCTTCCCAGCTGCAGCATGGGGCCCAAGCCCTTACCCCGCTGGATGGGGAGGGGGAGGGCCACCCAGTGGCAGACCCCATTAAAACCCTTATGTACCATGAAATGGGAATACCAGATGTAGCGGAGGGGTTAGAGGCTTTGGCCTACGCAAAGTCTAATAAGAGATTCCCCACATTTGCCCTAGTCCAGAAAATATGGAACAAGACCAGGCAGTTACAGACAGTAGAAGGCTTTACCAAATACAGTCCAATCTGGAGCAATGGGTACTACCCGGAACTACAGACACTGACGGACGCGTGGGGCCGGTAGAGGAGACACGGAGTCACACACCTACACCACATTTTCGTGGCAGGTAAATTGAGCACCTTTTCTGATCTGCGGGAGCAATTTGGGCTCCCACAGACGATGCATTTTTACTATCTCCAACTGCAACATGCGATCAGGGCTCAATCCGGTAGGACTCTGTGGACTCTCTCCCTGACCCCCATATTTCACTATATGGAGGAGGTGATCAGGCTTTATTTCTAACTGCTACTTGCTGCTACTTGGGGTATTCCTGACGGGATTCCCCTTAAGGGCGGTGACCAAGTGGGAGAATGACTTGGGTGCCCTAGAGGGGGAGCAGTGGGAAGAGGCGCTTCAGGCGGTACAAATGTCCTCCCTTAATGTAGCTCAACGCTTGTCACAGCTGTATATTATACTGAGAGTGCATTACACACCAGCCAGTCTGGCCAGGATGGGGCGAGACCAAACTCCGAATGCCCAAGGCGTGCGAGAGACCATGGATATTTAATTAATATGCTGTGGCGTTGTTCCAAGTTACACCTTTATTGGACAGGGGTCCTGACTACCATCAACAAAGCCTTCTCAGTTACTATCCCGACTGACCCCAAACATCTTGGGCATTCTAGACGACCTCCCCCTGGAGGAAACATTTAAACCACCCATTGCTAGAGCCCTATTTCAGGCACGTCTACTCATCCTTAGGCGATGGAAGGCGACCGAGCCCCCCTTGCTCAATGAGTGGATTAACAAGCACAATGGTCACTGGCTGAGTTCCCCGGGCTTATCCCTGGTGGACGTCATACTCGATAGGTTACAAAAATGCACGCTGGAAATACCAAGCTCTAGGCTGAGGTGCAGAGATGATGCATGTAAGCTGTGATATGATGAAACTGGAATCTATGACATGATTGTAACCTTTGTTCTTTAATAAACTTGTTTCCGAGGAATAAAAAACTCGCTCATTCATGTCTCTATGTACCTTGCTTTGTGCGCTGGTGCACAGTCATGTTGAAATAGAAAGGGTCCATCCCCAAACTGTTCCCACAAAGTTGGGAACATAAAATTGTCCAAAATGTATTGATATGCTTACGCCTTAATGCCCCGTACACACGGTCGGATTTTCCGATGGAAAATGTCCGATCGGAGCGTGTTGTCGGAAATTCCGACCGTGTGTGGGCTCCATCGGACATTTTCCATTGGATTTTCCGACACACAAAAGTTGGAGAGCAGGAGATAAAATTTTCCGACAACAAAATCCGTTGTCGGAAATTCCGATCGTGTGTACACAAATCCGACGGACAAAGTGCCACGCATGCTCAGAATAAATAAAGAGATGAAAGCTATTGGCCACTGCCCCGGTTATAGTCCCGACGTACGTGTTTTACGTCACCGCGTTCAGAACAATCGGATTTTCCGACAACTTTGTGTGACCGTGTGTATGCAAGACAAGTTTGAGCCAACATCCGTCGGAAAAAAACCTAGGATTTTGTTGTCGGAATGTCCGAACAAAGTCCGACCGTGTGTACGGGGCATAAGAGTTCCCCTCACTGCAACTAAGGGGCCATAAATAAAAATAAGTGTGGCGCTAAAAAACGTGTCCTTTATTGGGCAGAGCCAAACAGAATGGTGTCTGGAGGGCAATATGCACAACAAAGAATATTAATGAAAATCAGTCCTATGAGGACTGTTGGTTGACACCAACAAAACAAATAAATCGAACCACAAGATAAATGGATGAAATATATGGGTGAATCTTAACCACTTGCCGACCGCCTAACGTATATATACGTCGGCAGAATGGCACGGGCAGGCAGAATCACGTACCTGTACGTGATCTGCCTCCCGCGGGCGGGGGGTCCGATCGGACCCCCCCCCCGGTGCCATCGGCGGTCGGCATCTGACTGGGAGCGTCGGGAGGCGAGGGGGAGACCATCCGATCGTGGCCCCCCCCTCGCGATCGCTCCCAGCCAATGGGAATCCTCCTCTGCCTGTGTGTAGTTTCACACAGGCAGAGGATGTGATGTCATCTCTCCTCGGTCTGGCAGTTTCCGTCCCAGCGCCGAGGAGAGAAGACATGTAAGTGCACACAACACAAACACACACAGTAGAACATGCCAGGCATACCTTACACCCCCGATCCCCCCCCGATCGCCCCCCGATCCCCCCCCAATCACCCCCCCCCCCGTCACAAACTGACATTAGCAGTATTTTTTTTTTTTTTTTTTTCTGATTACTGCATAATGTCAGTTTGTGACAGTTACAGTGTTAGAGCAGTGAATATTACCCCCCTTTAGGTCTAGGATACCCCCCTAACCCCCCCTAATAAAGTTTTAACCCCTTGATCACCCCCTGTCACCAGTGTCACTAAGCGATCATTTTTCTGATCGCTGTATTAGTGTCGCTGGTGACGCTAGTTAGAGACGTAAATATTTAGGTTCGCCGTCAGCGTTTTATAGCGACAGGGACCCCCATATACTATCTAATAAATGTTTTAACCCCTTGATTGCCCCCTAGTTAACCCTTTCACCACTGATCACCATATAAGTGTTACGGGTGACGCTGGTTAATTTGTTTATTTTTTATAGTGTCAGGGCACCCGCCGTTTATTACCTAATAAAGGTTTAGCCCCCTGATCGCCCGGCGGTGATATGCGTCGCCCCAGGCAGCGTCAGATTAGCGCCAGTACCGCTAACACCCACGCACGCAGCATGCGCCTCCCTTAGTGGTATAGTATCTGTACGGATCAATATCTGATCCGATCAGATCTATACTAGCGTCCCCAGCAGTTTAGGGTTCCCGAAAACGCAGTGTTAGCGGGATCAGCCCAGATACCCGCTAGCACCTGCGTTTTGCCCCTCTGCCCGGCCCACCCAAGTGCAGTATCGATCGATCACTGTCACTTACAAAACACTAAACGCATAACTGCAGCGTTCGCATAGTCAGGCCTGATCCCTGCGATCGCTAACAGTTTTTTTGGTAGCGTTTTGGTGAACTGGCAAGCACCAGCCCCAGGCAGCGTCAGATTAGCGCCAGTACCGCTAACACCCACGCACGCACCGTACACCTCCCTTAGTGGTATAGTATCTGATCGGATCAATATCTGATCTGATCAGATCTATACTAGCGTCCCCAGCAGTTTAGGGTTCCCACAAACGCAGTGTTAGCGGGATCAGCCCAGATACCTGCTAGCACCTGCGTTTTGCCCCTCCGCCCGGCCCAGCCCAGCCCACCCAAGTGCAGTATCGATCGATCACTGACACTTACAAAACACTAAACACATAACTGCAGCGTTCGCAGAGTCAGGCCTGATCCCTGCGATCGCTAACAGTTTTTCTGGTAGCGTTTTGGTGAACTGGCAAGCACCAGCCCCAGGCAGCGTCAGGTTAGCGCCAGTACCGCTAACACCCACGCACGCAGCATACGCCTCCCTTAGTGGTATAGTATCTGATCGGATCAATATCTGATCCGATCAGATCTATACTAGCGTCCCCAGCAGTTTAGGGTTCCCACAAACGCAGTGTTAGCGGGATCAGCCCAGATACCTGCTAGCACCTGCGTTTTGCCCCTCCGCCCGGCCCAGCCCAGCCCACCCAAGTGCAGTATCGATCGATCACTGTCACTTACAAAACACTAAACGCATAACTGCAGCGTTCGCAGAGTCAGGCCTGATCCTTGCGATCGCTAACAGTTTTTTTGGTAGCGTTTTGGTGAACTGGCAAGCACCAGCGGCCTAGTACACCCCGGTCGTAGTCAAACCAGCACTGCAGTAACACTTGGTGACGTGGCGAGTCCCATAAGTGCAGTTCAAGCTGGTGAGGTGGCAAGCACAAGTAGTGTCCCACTGCCACCAAGAAGACAAACACAGGCCCGTCGTGTCCATAGTGCCCTTCCTGCTGCATTCGCCAATCCTAATTGGGAACCCACCGCTTCTGCAGCGCCCGTACTTCCCCCATTCACATCCCCAACCAAATGCAGTCGGCTGCATGAGAGGCATTTTCTTTATGTCCTCCCGAGTACCCCTACCCAACGAACCCCCCAAAAAAGATGTCGTGTCTACAGCAAGCGCGGATATAGACGTGACACCCGCTATTATTGTCCCTCCTGTCCTGACAATCCTGGTCTTTGCATTGGTGAATATTTTGAACGCTACCATGCACTAGTTGAGTATTAGCGTAGGGTACAGCATTCCACAGACTAGGCACACTTTCACAGGGTCTCCCAAAATGCCATCGCATTTTGAGAGACCCGAACCTGGAACCGGTTACAGTTATAAAAGTTAGTTACAAAAAAAAGTGTAAAAAAAAAAAAAAACACATACAAAAATATAAAATAAAAAAAAAAATAGTTGTCGTTTTATTGTTCTTTCTCTCTCTATTCTCTCTCTCTATTGTTCTGTTCTTTTTTACTGTATTATATTCTGCAATGTTTTATTGTTATTGTTATTATGTTTTATCATGTTTGCTTTTCAGGTATGCAATTTTTTATACCTTACCGTTTACTGTGCTTTATTGTTAACCATTTTTTTGTCTTCAGGTACGCCATTCACGACTTTGAGTGGTTATACCAGAATGATGCCTGCAGGTTTAGGTATCATCTTGGTATCATTCTTTTCAGCCAGCGGTCGGCTTTCATGTAAAAGCAATCCTAGCGGCTAATTAGCCTCTAGACTGCTTTTACAAGCAGTGGGAGGGAATGCCCCTCCCCCCCCAACGTCTTCCGTGTTTTTCTCTGGCTCTCCTGTCTCAACAGGGAACCTGAAAATGCAGCCGGTGATTCAGCCAGCTGACCATAGAGCTGATCAGAGACCAGAGTGGCTCCAAACATCTCTATGGCCTAAGAAACCGGAAGCTACGAGCATTTTATGACTTAGATTTCGCCGGATGTAAACAGCGCCATTGGGAAATTGGGAAAGCATTTTATCACACCGATCTTGGTGTGGTCAGATGCTTTGAGGGCAGAGGAGAAATCTAGGGTCTAATAGACCCCAATTTTTGCAAAAAAGAGTACCTGTCACTACCTATTGCTATGATAGGGGATATTTACATTCCCTGAGATAACAATAAAAATGATTAAAAAAAAAAAAAAAATGAAAGGAACAGTTTAAAAATAAGATAAAAAAATAATAATAATAAAGAAAAAAAAAAAAAAAAAAAAAAAGCACCCCTGTCCCCCCTGCTCTCGCGCTAAGGCGAACGCAAGCGTCGGTCTGGCGTCAAATGTAAACAGCAATTGCACCATGCATGTGAGGTATCGCCGCGAAGGTCAGATCGAGGGCAGTAAGTTTAGCAGTAGACCTCCTCTGTAAATCTAAAGTGGTAACCTGTAAAGGCTTTTAAAGGCTTTTAAAAATGTATTTAATTTGTCGCCACTGCACGTTTGTGCGCAATTTTAAAGCATGTCATGTTTGGTATCCATGTACTCGGCCTAAGATCATCTTTTTTATTTCATCAAACATTTGGGCAATATAGTGTGTTTTAGTGCATTAAAATGTAAAAAAGTGTGTTTTTTCCCCAAAAAATGCGTTTGAAAAATCGCTGCGCAAATACTGTGTGAAAAAAAAAAATGAAACACCCACCATTTTAATCTGTAGGGCATTTGCTTTAAAAAAAATATATAATGTTTGGGGGTTCAAAGTAATTTTCTTGCAAAAAAAAATTATTTTTTTATGTAAACAATAAGTGTCAGAAAGGGCTTTGTCTTCAAGTGGTTAGAAGTGTGGGTGATGTGTGACATAAGCTTCTAGATGTTGTGCATAAAATGCCAGGACAGTTCAAAACCCCCCCAAATGACCCCATTTTGGAAAGTAGACACCCCAAGCTATTTGCTGAGAGTCATGTTGAGTCCATGGAATAATTTATATTGTGACACAAGTTGCGGGAAAGAGACAATTTTTTATTTTTTTTATTTTTTTTTGCGCAAAGTTGTCACTAAATGATATATTGCTCAAACATGCCATGGGAATATGTGAAATTACACCCCAAAATACATTCTGCTGCTTCTCCTGAGTACGGGGATACCACATGTGTGGGACTTTTTGGGAGCCTAGCCGCGTACGGGACCCCGAAAACCAAGCACCGCCTTCAGGCTTTCTAAGGCCGTAAATTTTTGATTTCACTCTTCACTGCCTATCACAGTTTCGGAGGCCATGGAATGCCCAGGTGGCAAAAAAACCCCCCAAATGACCCCATTTTGGAAAGTAGACACCCCAAGCTATTTGATGAGCGGTATAGTGAGTATTTTGCAGACCTCACTTTTTGTCACAAAGTTTTGAAAATTGAAAAAAGAAAAAAAAAAATTTTTTTTTCTCGTCTTTCTTTATTTTCAAAAACAAATGAGAGCTGCAAAATACTCACCATGCCTCTCAGCAAATAGCTTGGGGTGTCTACTTTCCAAAATGGGGTCATTTGGGGGGGGTTTGTGCCACCTGGGCATTCCATGGCCTCCGAAACTGTGATAGGCAGTGAGGAGTAAAATCAAAAATGTACGCCCTTAGAAATCCTGAAGGCGGTGCTTGGTTTTCGGGGCCCCGTACGCGGCTAGGCTCCCAAAAAGTCCCACACATGTGGTATCCCCATACTCAGGAGAAGCAGCTAAATGTATTTTGGGGTGCAATTCCACATATGCCCATGGCCTGTGTGAGCAATATATCATTTAGTGACAACTTTGTGCAAAAAAAAAAAAAAAAAAAAAAAATTTGTCACTTTCCCGCAACTTGTGTCAAAATATAAAACATTCCATGGACTCAACATGCCTCAAAGCAAATAGCTTGGGGTGTCTACTTTCCAAAATGGGGTCATTTGGGGGGGTTTTATGTCATCTGGGCATTTTATGGCCTTCAAAACTGTGATAGGTAGTGAGGAGTAAAATCAAAAATGTACGCCCTTAGAAATCCTGAAGGCAGTGATTGGTTTTCGGGGCCCCGTACGCGGCTAGGCTCCCAAAAAGTCTCACACATGTGGTATCCCCATACTCAGGAGAAGCAGCTAAATGTATTTTGGGGTGCAATTCCACATATGCCCATGGCCTGTGTGAGCAATATATCATTTAGTGACAACTTTTTGTAATTTTTTTTTTTTTTTTTTTTTTTTGTCATTGTTCAATCACTTGGGACAAAAAAAATGAATATTCAATGGGCTCAACATGCCTCTCAGCAAATTCCTTGGGGTGTCTACTTTCCAAAATGGGGTCATTTGGGGGGGTTTTGTACTGCCCTGCCATTTTAGCACCTCAAGAAACGACATAGGCAGTCATAAATTAAAGGCTGTGTAAATTCCAGAAAATGTACCCTAGTTTGTAGACGCTATAACTTTTGCGCAAACCAATAAATATACACTTATTGACATTTTTTTTACCAAAGACATGTGGCCGAATACATTTTGGCCTAAATGTATGACTAAAATTGAGTTTATTGGATTTTTTTTAGAACAAAAAGTAGAAAATATCATTTTTTTTCAAAATTTTCGGTCTTTTTCCGTGTATAGCGCAAAAAATAAAAACGGCAGAGGTGATCAAATACTATCAAAAGAAAGCTCTATTTGTGGGAAGAAAAGGACGCAAATTTCGTTTGGGTACAGCATTGCATGACCGCGCAATTAGCAGTTAAAGCGACGCAGTGCCGAATTGTAAAAAGTGCTCTGGTCAGGAAGGGGGTAAAACCTTCCGGGGCTGAAGTGGTTAAATAAAATATGGTGGTACATAAAGTGAACCAATATACACACCAATATATGTGCAAATGATCAAAAAAGAGAAAAATGATGTAGGAAGAACCACAAATCCCAGCAATAGGGAAAAGTAGTTCTATACATAAGCACTATAAAAATGTGAGGATTGTGTACATCACAAGTATATTGCACATAAAATAAATTGTGTAGAGAAAATGTGAGGGTTGTGCACATCACAAGTGTATTGCGCAAAAAGTGAAATTAATTGTGTAGGGAGAAACAATAACTAGATGTACTAGGCTGCTAATACAATAAAAAGTCCATCCGGAACTTATATAAATAAAGTGATGACTCAAAGTCCGAATAATACAATAAAAAGCGATCAGCAGCCACCAAGCTCAGTGTGGGAGGACCAATGGATCCAAGGATGGCATCCACGAGTTGCAATCATAGGCATCTGTGTGAAAGATGTAGGCATAAATACCCTTACCAGAGAGGATGGACTCCCAGTCAGCGACTTGGGAGTCAAACGAACTTGTATTGAAGTAGGGGGAGTAGCTCCTGGTTCCCAGCGATTGAAGACAATGGAGGAATGGCAATATTCACCGACTCAATCACTCTGATCTCACCGACCTGTCACTTCGAGGGTGTCAGTGGTAGGTGCTTGTTATAGATCCAGCTTCATAGGAAGGATGTCACTCCTCAGAGATGAAGGGAAAAGAAAGAGGCTTCCCCATAGTGTAAGTCGGCTAAGAACCAGCTTTATTAAAACGAAGTAATAAAAACACTCTGGCTCTTCAAAAAACAAACAGTGAAAGTAGCGCTAAAATTCAAATGGTGGCAAGACAGGCATAACAGACCCTACGCGTTTCGTCCGATGGGACTTCAACTGGGGTATACCCAACTGGTGATATACCCCAGTTGAAGTCCCATCGGACGAAACGCGTAGTCCTCATAGGACTGATTTTCATTAATATTCTTTGTTGTGCATATTGCCCTCCAGACACCATTCTGTTTGGCTCTGCCCAATAAAGGACACGTTTTTTAGCGCCACACTTATTTTTATTTATATCTTTCTACAATTTGTCTGATTGTGGTGTTGGCTGCTTTGCTCTTTGGTTGGCGCACTATTATTTTTGATTTCTGAACTAAGGGGCCATGCCCAACCCCTGAAAAACAACCCCACACCATAATCCCCCCTCCGCCAAATGTTTTGGATCATTGCACAAAGCAAGGTCCATAAAGATATGGATAAGCAAGTTTGGGGTGTAGAAACCTGACTGGCCTGCACATAGTCCTGACCTCC
The DNA here is from genome assembly GCF_042186555.1 of Aquarana catesbeiana. Classification (NCBI taxonomy): domain Eukaryota; kingdom Metazoa; phylum Chordata; class Amphibia; order Anura; family Ranidae; genus Aquarana; species Aquarana catesbeiana. Next base: position 106,350,745 of record NC_133335.1, read on the forward strand.
ACCCGAAAAATACCTTTGGGATAAATTAGAGTGGAGACTGCGAACCAGGCCCAGCTATTATAGCTGCAAAGGGAGAGAGAGAGAGAGAGACAGAGAGAGAGACAGAGAGAGAGACAGAGAGAGAGACAGAGAGAGAGACAGAGAGAGAGACAGAGAGAGAGACAGAGAGAGAGACAGAGAGAGAGACAGAGACAGAGAGAGAGACAGAGAGAGAGACAGAGAGAGAGACAGAGACAGAGACAGAGAGAGAGACAGAGAGAGAGACAGAGAGAGAGACAGAGAGAGAGACAGAGAGAGAGACAGAGAGAGAGACAGAGACAGAGACAGAGACAGAGAGAGAGACAGAGAGAGAGACAGAGACAGAGACAGAGACAGAGAGAGAGAGAGAGAGAGAGAGAGAGAGAGAGATCTCCATGTGAGGGGGCAACTAGGAGCATGGCTGTTTGTAACCGAACTGGGATACAATTATTTGCTTTATAAAGGACTTACCTTTAACCAAGGACTTTGTTAAATCACACATGCAACAGGCTCGGACTAAAGTTTATAACCGTTCGGCCAAGATCCAAACCTTTATTCCCAGTGACAGAGTACTAGTGCTGTTACCTACAGTTGAGAGTAAATTTCTGACGAAATGGCAAGGGCCATACGAAGTAGTAGAACAGGTGCGGGAAGTTAACTGTAGAGTACATCAGCCTGGCAAAAGGAAGCCATACCAAATCTACCATGTCAATTTATTAAAGCCCTGGAAAGGCAGAAAATCCCTTATAGTCCAAGAGTTCTTGGCCATGACTACCACAGGTTCTTCTATGGTGCCTGGGGTAGAAATCACGGAGGCACTTTCAGTAAGCCAAAAACAAGAGACCAAGGAATTTCTGCTAAGAAATAGGGAGCTCTTTTCTGATTTACCAGGGTTTACTTTGATGATAAAGCATGATATTGTAACCGATCCAGGGGTGAAAGTCAACTTAAAACCCTATCGCATCCCAGAAGCTCAGCACCAAGTAGTCCAATGCCCTGTACACACGATCGCACATTCCAACAACAAAATCCATTGGAATTTTTCCGACGGATGTTGGCTCAAACTTGTCTTGCATACACACGGTCACACAAAGTTAGTCCGAATTTCCGAACGTCAAGAACGCAGTGACATACAACACGTACGATGAGCCGAGAAAAATGAAGTTCAATAGCCAGTGCGGCTCTTCTGCTTGATTCTGAGCATGCGTGGCACTTTGTGCATCAGAATTTTTCTCCGCACAATCGGAATTTACGCAAACAGATTTTGTTGTCGGAAAATTTTAGATCCAGCTCTCAAACTTTGTGTGTCGGAAATTCTGATGGAAAAAGTCCGATGAAGCCTACACATGGTCAGAATTTCCGACAACAAGCTCCAATCACACATTTTCCGTCAGAAAGTCCGATTGTGTGTACAGGGCCACAATTTCTGAAATCTAAATGAGATGTCAAAATCTGACGCTTATCCAATGCCCAGGGTAGATGAGCTAATTGAGCGCCTAGGACATGCTCGGTATATCACCACCCTGGACCTTATGAAGGGGTATTAGCAAATACTACTTACGGAATGCTAGAGAAGACAGCCTTTTCTACTCCTGAGGGGCACTGGCAGTATCAAAGGATGCCATTTGGCCAACATGGGGCACCAGCAACTTTTCAGTGATGATGGATCACGTCCTTAAACCCTACCGAGCCTATGCATCCGCATATTTAGATGACGTGATCATTTTTAGTACAGACTGGGATAGCCACTTGCCTAAAGTACAGGCTGTTACTATTGCCCTCCGTGGTGATGTGGGAGGCCCTATATGTGGGGTACATTATTGACAGGGGCATAGTAAAACCCCGGGTCACAAACATACATGCCATCCAAAGTTGGCCAAGACCCCTCAATAGAAAACAGGTGAGGGCCTTTTGGGGGTTAATAGGCTATTATAGACGCTCTGTCCCCAATTGTACTACATTGACTGCTCCCCTTGCAGATCTTACCAAGGTGGTGGGGGGGGGGGCTCCTCAGTGGTAACTCCATAAGCTGAGAAAGCTTTATAGAAATTAATGACAGTCCTTTGCAATATTTCTTTCCTAATTACCCAAGATTTTACACAGGAATTTGTGGTGCACACAGATGCATCGGAAGTGGGATTAGGTGCAGTGTTGTTCCATAGCATTCCTAAGCAGAAAACTGACCCCTGCTGAACAAAGATACGCTCCTAACTGACCATACCCCTCTCAAATGGATGGCTCAAAATATAGAGAAAAATGCAAGAGTTACCAGATGGTTCTTGGTTCTACAGAATTACAAATTTATAGTAGAACATAGACCAGGTAGCCAACAAACTAACGCAGATGCCCTCTCCAGAGTTTGAAGTTTGCCAATGTGCTCAACCCAACGAGTTTGAGCAGAGGGGGGGGGGGATATGTAGCGGGGTCCACGTGAAACTATGTGGCAGGAAAAGTGATTGATGGGATATTTGTTCCTCCACTGATTCTTAGATTTAAAATTTAAGGTAATGCCAGCAAAGATTTAATAGTAAAGAAATATAGTTCTTTACCCTGTACTAGTAAAGTCCGTTCCGGGGCTGGTTTTACTGGGAGTCTGATAAAGCTCTGGGTGGGACAGACTCCCCTCTCCGGGGACAGCAGTTTGATGGTTTCTGCTTTCTTGATTAAGGCAGCTGGTCCTAGCTCTCAGAGAGAGTCTGTGTGCATCCATGTGAGGAGGCAACTAGGAGCATGGCTGTTTGTAACCAAACTGGGATACAACTGTTTGCTTAATAAAGGACACTTTAAGTAACCAATTTTTAAAATACTGAGAATTACTCTATATCTTTGAGAAAATTCAAGATTTCCGCTGCCTTGTTCTCTAAAATAGAATATGATGTGGTGTACACTAGAATGAGGTAGATTCATAAACATATAGTAAAAACTCACCCATATAATTTAAATAAGGTATTTAATGGAGTGCCAATCCTGGTTATATAATGGAAAGGAAAGAAAATGAATTGTGGGTGTTAAACGGTCACCTCCAGACATATGTATTTTGCAAAAAACGAAAAGATGATACAATAAATGAGCAAGAATTAGCTGCACGCCCTGATGAAGACATAGAAAAGAGTATGAGGAATTTCCCTATGGGGTTTTGTATTGCAGCAGACAATTCAAAGTAGTTTATAAAAATAGTTTATTACAAAAAAATTATTATACAAAATTGCAACTGTCAGTCAAGACATGAGCTTGCCAGCCAAAAACTGGAAGACATATATAATATACATTTTTAGCAGCATTAAATCAGTGTAATGTTGCATCAGTACAATGAACATTAAAAGATAACACATTATCTGTAGAACATCATGAAAGAAGAGCCACAACGCGTTTTGACCATATAAAATAAAGGTCTTCTTCAGGGTGGAAAAATACAGATTTCTAAAAAATACAATATGTAGATGAATACATTGGAAAAACAGACCGATAAAAAATATTTTAGATAAGTCTAGAAATGTTATATTTACCACTGACATCTGTACATCATAGCTTCCAGAGATTATGCCCATGATTAGTGCCCAATGATCCGGACAACGCCACAGAGCCAGAGGCACCCACACCACAAGAGGACGGATACCAACCAGGTCACACTGGAAACCTACAAGAGGCCGTACTTGTTTCAGACACCGAAGAGGCAGGTGGGAAGGAGGCAAAAAGGGGGGGGATAGCAGAAGAAAGAGGCGAATGTGAAGGGGAGAGGGGCCGGACTGACGTCACCAATAGGTCGCCAGACCCAGACGCAATCCCAAAACACTGTTAAAAATTAAAATAATAATTCTATCAATAATAAAAGGAAAAAGACCTATGAACTAGGAACCTAGTGTCAGAAAAAAAATATATATATAAATGAACAAATGAATAAAAAGACCTAATGTATAGAACATGCAGGTGAGTGATGAAGTGTACGAAGGGTGAGAAAGTGCTGGGAAGCCAAGTAGTGAAAGGACCCAGTGTGTGAAGTTGAGTGAAAAACGCGAGGAAGTGAAAAAAGGGGGTGAAAAAAAGAAAAGAGGGCAATAAGTGAGCAAAAATTACGTTTGGACTCAGAATGAGCCTTCCATATAAAAAAATAAACTATGAACTGGGACATGAATGGTGAGTGCGAACAGCAAAATAATGTGGGGGACAAGGAGTGGGAAAAGCTAAAGATGCCAAAGAGCATGTGAAGAAGTAAAGAATGATAGGGCATGTGAAGAAAAAGAATGATGAACACATGAGGGAAGAGCCCATCGTGAGTGAATGGACAACTGAATGAGTGATGAACTAAAAAGTGTGCAAAAAGCTAAACTAAACTAGACAATGGAGATGTGAGACCACAAATGAAAGGGGAAAAGAAGTGAAACTTATGAAATGACCCCTAGAATGAATGAGTGAGGTAACAAAACATAGTGAACAAGGAATAACAGACATGAACAGTGATGAGCGTGAAACACTGGTAAGACAAAGTGATAGGTCTAGAAATTACCTAAGATCCGTAAAAGGAGTATTTCTCCAAGGGGAGAGGGCCAAGCCCTTATAGATCTTTCAGTTTGGAGTATATAAAGTAGTGAAAGTGATACACCTATGAATTAGACATTATAAGTTAAATAAAATATCATCATGTGGAAGCAAAGCAGTCCAGCAAGCACAGGAGAGTATGCAGCCACTACTTACTGGTATAGATGTAAAACATGTAGTTGATCCGGCCTAAAGGCTATCTGGGATAAGACTACCATAGATACTGCCTGACTAAATAGATGGTCAATTGACCTGATAGGTCGGCGATCTAAACAGTACTCCACCTACACCCATCCACTCCTCACCCCCCCACCCCACCCCACCACCCACACACAAACCTCCCTGGAGCCCGACATGGAGAGACGCCATAACAACTCACTATGCGGCCTCCCCGGCGTCCCGGAAGGGGAGGATCCCCCCGGCAACCATTGCCACTTCCGCTGCAATCGCGTATGACATCCCGACGCTCCGCGCATGCCTCTGAAGGAACTTGTGCATACGCGGTGGCCCGCTAGACGTCCGGAAAGTTCACAGGACGCCACCGGCAGACTTGTGCGGCCCCAAGTGGCCAAAAAGAAAAAGGCCCCAGTGGACGCCGCACAAATGAGGAATGCAGCAACAAGAAAGTGCTGCCTTTTCCCCCTGCCTGCCAGGGGTTCACTCACGGTCCAAGAGAGCACAATCCCCAGTGAGAGCAGATGTCAGAAACCCACACAGCGTGGCTGGATTTTGTAAAAGGGAACAAATAGAGGGCATTAAGACTGGATTATACAAGTATACATCATTTTAGCAATAATAAACAAATACAAATGTAAAATGTTAGACAATAAGAAATTACATGAGTATAAAGTCAATTCTACGTTCAGAAAAAAAAAAACCTCATAAATAAAAAACATAAGGATTTACATAAATGTTAGGCCAGCCCATAGACTCAATATGGCACCAACATAGAAAAAGGTTATTGTGTTTTACCTGAAACAAAACCCTTTAAAAAAGGGAGCAAAAGTAATTGATTCATTGAGGCCAGGGTATAGTGTTGCCTGCAACCTAAAAATCCATCGTTGCTCTCGTTTTAGGAGAGATTGGTTCCAATCGCCCCCCCCCTGACCGATATGAATTCGGTCAAGGGCGGCAAAGGATACTTTGGGCATGATGTACTTGTGTGTTAACACCATATGTCTATCCAAAGGTAGATGTAGATTTCCAATTTGCATATTATACTTATGTTGGGCAATACGACACTTGAATTCCTGCCTAGTTTGCATTTGCAAAACATAACATAGACTAAGCCACGCGTGCGACAATTCGCAAAGTGAGAGGGTACAAATTTTTCTCCATTAGGAAGAAGAAATGTTCTCTCTTTTTTAATCAAGGGACATTGGGAGCAGTGACCGCAAGGAAAAAACCCCTTTGCGGGGGTCAAATCAAAGACCAAATCAAAGACCACCTAGTGCTCTTTGATTGTTTCGCCCTTAAATTCGCTGGTCATTAATCTGTCCTTGATTGACAAGGTGGAAGGTGGTGGAAGGAGCATCTGAAACAAATTTTTGGATTCTTGGTTCATCGGTTAGAATTGGCCAATGCCGTTGAATGATTTCTCTAATTTTTTTTATGTTGTTTGGAGAAGCGCATAAGTCTTATATTATTAGAAACAGGAGATCGTTTTGTTAGGTTCCTGAAAAGAAGATCATGGCGAGGTTAAATAATAACTTTATTGAAGGCCTTCCGTAGACAGGACCGACTGTAACCCCTTTCAAGGAGTCTCTCCTGTAATTTGCCGGCTTCTACTCTAAACAGGCCTTCATTTGAGCAGTTTCTACGGAGGCGCAAATATTAACCAAAAGGTATCGAATTTTTAAGAAATACCGGGTGGGAACTCTCAGCATGTAGCACGATGTTCCCCGATGTCTCCTTTCTGAACAGAGCGCTACATAATTTCCCCTCGGGAGTAGAAAAAAACCTAACATCCAAAAAGGTGATTGTATTTGTATCAAAAGAGATGGTAAATTTGAGATTATAGTTATTAACGTTGATGCGATGATAAAATTCCATTAACATAGCCTCCGTCCCCTCCCAGATGATGAAGACATCATCGATGTACCTAAGCCATACCTTGATATGGCTGGTGTATTCGACGAGGTCGACATTGCCCAGGAGGAACCGCTCCCACTCCCCCAGGTGCAGATTGGCGTAGGATGGGGCACAATATGTGCCCATTGCTACGCCCTGCACCTGGAGGTGGTGGGAGCCGTCGAACAGAAAAAAGTTATAGTTTAGTATATACTTCAAACTGTTCAGAATAAAAGTATTCAATGATCCATTATGATGAGAACCATGTGTCAGGACCTTGGATATGACTGTCAGACCCTTCTAATTCAGGATTGAGCTATACAAAGCTTCTATGTCCAGGGCTACCAAGATCGACTCATATGTCAGGGCCATTTGGTCAACTTTTTACTAGGATTGAATAGTATCTTTTACAAAAGGGGATAGAGCAAGAACTTATAGATGCATTGTTACAGCCATACCTCTACTGAGGTTTTCGGATATACTGCCATTCCCTGAGATGATAGGAGGTCAAGTAGGGTCCTTAGGATTTTTGTGAATCTTATGGAGGCTGTAGAACGTAGTAACCCAAGGGTGCTTTGTTCTAATAAACTCCCAAAGGTCCTTAGTGATGTCACCTACATCAAGTGCTTGATCCACAGGTCTGTAAAAATCATTGTTAAATTGGTTAATGCAGAGTGGAGAGATATTTGTACCACATAGAGTTGTTAAGAATTCGAAGGTACATGCGTTTGTAGTGAGAACTGTTCATCAGCACAACATTGCCCCCCTTGTCTGACGCCTTGATTATGATAGACTTATTTTTGCTTAAAATTGCTAATGCTTGTTCTTATTTAGTGGTAACTTATATAGGTCTCTAATCATTTGTTTCAGAAAAAAGGATACATTAAGATTACTATTAGATGGGGGAAATTTATATGAAGATTTCTTAAACGCTAAAGTAGGATTAGTGGCAGTTGTATCAGATTCCTCAAGAATCCGATGAAGATCAATTTGATTGATCAAATCAATAGTATTATTTTCTTGAAATAAGAGAGTAAGATCTCATAGTGCTTTGAATTCCTTCATACTGAGTTCTGACCAGTCTGTAGTATCTACCTCAGATTCGTTCTTGGCATAAAAACTTTTCAACAGAATTTTTTGTGCAAAAAGTTGTATATCGGTAATGGCCTCAAAGAGATCGAAATTGGCCCCTGGACAAAATGTTAGACCATGAGATAACAATTGAATCTCAGCATCAGTTAGTTCATAAGCAGAAAGATTGATCACACTTGGGGATTGGGCTTCATCCGAATAACATACGGATCCAGTCCCTTTCCCCCTGGATGTCTGAGGGGAGGAACTTGCTCCCCGTATTAAGTTTAAAGACTTAGAAGGTTTGGATGGTTCTGTAATTACAGCCAAGTTACTGGCATGTATTAGTCCATCTGGGGGGGGGGGGAAGAGTCCTGCTCTCCCACCTCAGTCTGATCTTTTAAAGTAGAGATACCTGCGGATGGGGTCCGATCAGCCCATAAAATTTCATCAGCATGGTCAGGCTCCATGTCGAAAGTTCTCTTTTTGGGTTCTTGTTCTGGGGAACCTTTGTGGGTCCTACTCCTTTTCTGTCTACTTCAATTACTAGAAGATATATGGGGTTCCCTTTGTTCAATCGTGTGGACCTTTTTCGGGTTGACAGTTTTAGGGTCCCTTGCCTGATGTGTCTTCCTTTGTTGTGGATTTGGAGAATGCCATTTGTAGCCTCGCCCTTCGGAGAAGGCTGACTGATCCCTCCAAAATTTGGTCTCTTTTTTATGAAGAATGTTTTTATTATGGATGGATAGATTATCCTCAAGTTTCGTTTGTAATTTGGAAAAAAGAGTATGATCTTTATAGGGAACCAAAGCTTGTTCTAACGTATTCATTTCCACATTTAGGGTATCGATTTGTCTGTTATATTCTCGAGTGAGAATAAGCATCATTTCACTCGAGCATTGTTGCAAATTTTTCTCCCACTCCTTTTTACAATCAATGCTGATTTGTTCAATGTTTGGAAAAATTTGTATTCGCAACCCAAATGGATTGATTTGCTCCCTGAAATACCTATCGAAAGACTTATGCCCTGTACACACGATCGGACATTTATCAGACATTCCTACAACAAAATCCATGTATTTTTTCCAATGGATGTTGGCTCAAACTTGCATACACACGGTCACACAAAGTTGGTCAGAAATTGCGAACGTCAAGAACGCGGTGAGGTACAACACGTACGACCTGAGAAAAATGAAGTTCATTAGCCAGTGCGGCTCTTCTGCTTGATTCTGAGCATGCGTGGAACTTTGTTCATCAGAATTGTGTACACACGATCGGAATTTATGCAAACGGATTTTGTTGTCGGAAAATTTGAGAACCAGATCTCAGATTTTGTGCGATGGAAATTCCGATGGAAACTGTCTGATGGAGCCTACACACGGTCAAAATTTTCATCAAAAGGCTCCCATCGAACATTTTCCATCAGAAAATCCAACCCTGTGTATGAGGCATTAGTGTGCCAAAAAAGGGCTGACTTTTTTTCCAGGATTCGGCCAAGTTTTTGAAAAAGCGAGGAGATTTGGGTCTCAAGTTGATCACCTTTACCAAATTCGGTTTGGTAACCAGACATGAGATTATCTGAATCTGCCCCTTGGAAGGTACTGATAGTGCAAAAGAACAACAAGCGTATCATTAAATATGCGTCAAAAAATGATTTATAAATATCTTAAGCAATATTAGAATGTAGAAATAACAAAAAACTCATGTCTTGACACACAGAGTATCGAGGATAGGGAGTGGGCGTTTAACCACCCAAAAGCAATTTGCAAAAAACGAAAAGGTGATACAAAAAAAATGAGCAAGAATTAGCTGCACGCCCCGATGAAGACATAGAAAAGAGTATGAGGAATTTCCCTATGGGGTTTTGTATTGCAGCAGACAATTCAAAGTAGTTTATAAAAATAGTTTATTACAAAAAAATTATACAAAATTGCAACTGTCAGTCAAGACATGAGCTTGCCAGTCAAAAACTGGAAGACATACATAATATACATTGTTAGCAGTGTTAAATCAGTGTAATGTTACATCAGTACAATGAACATTAAAAGATTATGCATTATCTGTAGAACCCCAACGTGTTTCGACCATATGAAATAAAGGTCTTCTTCGGGGGGGAAGATACGGATTTCTTAAAAATACAAAATGTAGATGAATACATTGGAAAAACAGACCAATAAAAAATATTTGTTCCAGAATGAAGGTAAGTCTAGAAATTTTATATTTACCACTGACATCTGTACATCATAGCATCAGAGATTCTACAAATGGCATTCTCCAAATCCACAACAAAGGAAGAAACATCAGGCAAGGGACCCTAAAACTGTCGACACGAAAAAGGTCCCCAGAACAAGAACCCAAAAAGAGAACTTTGGACATGGAGTCTGACCATGCTGTTGAAATTTTATCGGCTGATCAGTGTCAGAAACCATGAATCAGACGGAGACAGAAGTACAGTTAATCACACTTGTTTAATAATAATAAAAAAAAGGTAAACAGAGTAAGTGTAGGCAATACATAGCCAGAGTTCAATAACCAGATCGGGTAGTCAGCCAATGCCAATGTCAGAGAGCCAAAGATCAACGTAGTAGTACAGCAAGCAGGATCAGGAGCCAGAAGGGAAGTTAGCCGAGCAAGTCTTCAACAGGAACTCTCTGAGATGTGACCAAAGGCGAAGGCAGAGATGAAGTGAGCTGGATGGCTTTAAAAAGCCAGAACTGATGAGCAGATCATCAACAGCTGAGTCACTGTGGAGAGAAAGAAGCTGGCAATTAGCTGACAGCTGAGCGGCCAGCTCAGAGAAGGAAGGGCTGAGCCCAGCCCTGACAGTACCCCCTCCTCAACGACCCCTCCCCCTCGGAGGACCACCAGGCTTGAGGGGAAAATGTCTATGGAAATCACGGAGGACAGGGGCATGTATGTCTGAGGATGAGACCCAAGAGCGTTCCTCCGGACCATACCCCTTCCAATGCACCAGGTACTGTATGCGCCTACGGGAGTCAACAAGGGATTGTACTTCATACTCCTCATGGTTCTCAACCTGTATAGGGTGAGGATGTGGCACCAAGGTGATAAAGCGCTTGCAGACCAAAGGTTTCAGTAAGGAGACATGAAACACATTAGAGATGTGCATACTAGGAGGAAGGTCCAATGCCTAAGCCACTGGGATAATCCTGCGAAGGATACGGAAAAGCCCAATAAACCGAGATGCGAACTTCAAAGAAGGAACACGAAGTCGGAGGTTGCGAGATGACAGCCAGACTCTGTCCCCAACCTGTTAGGAAGGCGCAGGCAGGCGTCTGCGGTCAGCATAGAGTCTGTACCTATCGTTAGCATGTCGCAAAGCCTCCTGGACTTGTGCCCAAGTTGAACGAAGACCACAGAGATGCTCCTCTAACGCAGGAATACTCTGCGGAACAAATGAGTCAGACAACATGGAAGGTTGGAAACCATAGTTTGCCATAAATGGGGACAATCAGGAAGCAGAATTCAAGGCACTGTTGTGAGCAAACTCTGCCCATGGTAATAGGTCTGGCCAGTTGTTCAGAAATATAGCAACATAGGAATTGCTCCAAGAACTGATGCTTGTTCTGCTGCCCCATTAGACTGTGGGTGACATGCAGAGGAGAAAGTAAGCTGAATTCCCAACTGTGCACAAAAGGCTCGCCAGAACAGGACACAAACTGACTACCCCTGTCCGAGACAATTACCTTGGGTAGCCCAAGCGAAAGATCTCCTGAGCAAAAATGGAAGCCAGTTTCTTAGAAGTGGGCAACTTCTTAAGTGGAATACAATGAGATATTTTTGAGAACCGGTCAACTACGGTAAGGATAATTGTGTTGCCCTGGGAGTTGAGTAGCTCCACAATGAAATCCATAGACAGGTGGGTCCAGGGCCTCTCTCTATTGGGTATGGGTTGTAGGAGGCCCACTGGAAGAAGTCGTGGAGTCTGAATCTGAGCACACACGGAACAGGCAGCTACGAAGGCAGTTACATCAGCACGTAGACTGGGCCACCAGAATGGTTGGGAAATGGCCCAAAAGAGGTAATTCTTCCTAGGGTGGCCAGCAGCCTTGGGAGAATGATAAATCTGGAGCACAGTAGTACGGAGACTCTCTGGGACAAAGCAGCTGTCACAAGGTTTCTCAGGAGGACCATGGACCTGAGCGGCAAGAATTTTGTCACCCAAAGGAGAAGTGAGACTGGTGTGAACCGTAGCCAGAATACGATCAGGAGGAATCACAGGAATCGGAACCGATTCCAACTTGGAAGTGGAGGAAAATTGTTGTGACAAGGCGTCAGCCCTTACTTTCTTAGTACCGGGTAAGAATGAGACAATGTAATTGAAACTAGACAAGAAAAGAGCCCATCGTGCCTTTCTGGGAGAGAGGCGTTTAGCCTCAGACAAGAATGTGAGATTCGTATGGTCTGTAAGAATGAGAACTGGCACAGTGGTACCTTCGAGGAGATGTCTCCATTCTTTCAGGGCTAAAATGATCGCCAACAGCTCTCTATTACCAATCTCGTAATTGATCTCTGCAAGTGACAATTTTTTGGAAAAGTAGCCACAAGGATACATAGCACTCTCAGGAGGTAGGACGTTGAGACAGAAGGGCGCCAACACCAGTCTCAGAAGCATCAACCTCAAGGATAAAAAGGTAACGTAGGGTCAGGATGTGCCAACACAGAAGCAGAAAGAAATGCAGCCTTGAGACTCTCAAAGGCCTCAATGGACTCCGGAGACCAACTCTGTGGGTTGCCATCCTTTCTGGTCATATCAGTCAGGGGCTTGACCAGAGACAAGAAGTTACAAAAAAAATACCTTCAGATAATAGTTGGCAAAGCCCCGGAAACGCTGCAGAGGACGCAAACCCACGGGTCGAGGCCACTGTAGGACTGCTGAAAGTTTCTCTGGGTCCATCGAAAAACCAGCAGTGGAAATGACATAACCCAGGAATTTAACCTGTTCACGATGGAACTCACACTTCTCCAGTTTACAATAGAGATTGTTCTCTCTTAGTTTCTGAAGCACACAACAGACATCTGTGTGGTGGTTCCCTAGGGACTTGGAAAATATGAGGATTTCAGGGAGATAAACCACCACACATAACTGCAACAAATCTCGGAGGACATTGTTAATAAATTCCTGGAAAACTGCCAGGCATTATAAAGGCCAAAAGGCATTACAAGGTACTCATAATGGCCTGTTCTGGTATTAAACGCAGTTTTCCACTCATTGCCCTCCTTAATCCTCATGAGATTGTATGCCCCTCTAAAATCAAGCTCTGTGAAAACCATTGCTTCCTTGAGGTGGTCAAATAACTCCATAATCAACTAAATCGGATAGGCATTCTTAATCATGAAATGATTGAGACCCCTATAATCAATACAAGGTCTCAGTTCACCACTCTTCATCACAAAGAAGAAACCAGCACCAGCAGGAGACGAGGATTTGTGGATGAAACCTCGAGAAAGTGTGTCTGCAACATATTCCTCCATGGCCTTATCCTCCAAGACCGACAAAGGGTAAACCCGGCCACGAGGGGGTATGACACCAGGTTGAAGGTCAATTGCACACTCATACGGCCAGTGTGGAGGCAAACTACCAGCTTGACCTTTGTCAAAGACATTGCTAAAATCGCAGTACTCCTCCGGCAGGGAGGAAAGTGAAGAGGTGCACAGGACCTTGGCTACCTTCTGGAAGCATGTCTCACTGCATTGTGGTGACCAGGAGAGAACCTCAGCTGGAGTTGTGCCTCTGTAACCAAGGATAACCAATAACCAGCATAAACTAGGGTGAGGAAATGACTTGGAATTGGATTATCTCATGCTGAAGAGCCTCTATAGCCATGGACAACGGAACCGTCTCATGAGTCACATGGGCAGGCTGTAGAGGTCTCCCGTCAAGAGCCTCAATGGCAAGTGGAGTCTCACACAGATGCAGTGGAATTGAGTGCTTCGATACAAAGGCAGCATCAATGAACAGGTCTGCAGCCACAGAGTCGATTAGAGCCAGTATCTTGACGGACGACTCAGCCCAAGAAAGGGTTACCGAAACCAGGGGCTTATCCTTCTGGATAAGGTTCAGAAACAACGCCACCTAAGGTCTGTCCGTGACAGGACCTCAAGGTTTGGGAGTTCCCTGGATGGGTAGGACAAGACTTCAAAAAGTGACCTGCCGGGCCACAATAAAAGGCACAATCTCTCCATCCTCCTAAAGGTTCTCTCATCTGCAGAGAGACGTGTGAAACCCAAGTGCATGGGTTCACTTCACTGACCGACTCGGTACCAGGAGGCATGGGAGGTGAGGGAGGCATGGGTGGGACTGCAAAGCTCAGAGACAAATGTACAGGAGGCTTCCGCAAGCACTCCTTAAAAAAGAGAGTTTCTCTCGGAGTCTGGAGTCAATGAGGATGGCAAACGTGATCAACTTCTCCAGCTCAGAGAAGGAAGGGTTCAGCCCTGACAGTCTCAAACCTTTAAAGTGTGCAAACAACTGCCCAGAAGGGAAAACAGGCCCATTAAAGCTTTGGCATTGCAATCAGCTCTTGCCCATGGCGGAAGCAGTTCAGAGGTCTTCACAAATAGATACTAGTCCTACTAGGATGGTTTCTTGCAGACCTCATCCATTAACTCGATGTCAAGACACCGTACCAGGTACAGACGAAGACAATAAGGAAGATATGGGCATAGTCTATTCAATTCATTATAGGGGAGGTTTTTAATATATTGTTCAATTTCAAGTAATAGCTATATGTGTGGGAGAAGGATATATATTTAGGATATATTTTTTTTTCCAACAACATACACTGTTTTTTTTTTATCTGCCAGACTGTGGCTGCGCGGCTGTGCATTAAGCTCTATATACAATTGTTTCCACTGTAAAAGAACGTGCCCATTAGTGACCGGGTACACTTCCTGAAGACATAAACAACGAAACGTACGTCGAGGCGGTACCTGGTCACGTTCCTTTTACCTACGCAATATCCGGTCTGGCTGGTTGTCGTTCTAAGCCGGTGGAACGCACGGCGCCCAAGGAGGTGGAATGGAGGCTACTACACACAGCACATTTCTGACAAGCCAGCAGCCCCAGTGCCGGGTAGGCACTTTTAAATGTAAGAGGCCATTTGGCCACCTTTTTAAGCTTGGATTTTATCAATAAACTAGACAGTATTATGCTATGGTTGTCCCCTTGTTTTCCTTACATATCCTGCCTGTGCCACTGAGGAAGAGGGTCCCTATTACATTCATTCCATCTATGTGAGCAGGCATTACCCTGCACAAACGCAAGCAGATCATTTATCTATTCCACTCCCGGTGAATGTAGCTTGGTGGAGGATTCAATATCTCTATTGGAAGACACTGATCTAATCGGAGGACTGAATTGTTTTTCACATCTATATGGTGTTGTGGCCTGATCTGTGTTCTCAATTTACACTACTAATGTGTTCACAAAATTTGGAAATTAATATTCACAATTATTATATCTGATGTATAGATATTTGCTTCACCATTGGTTTAAAAATGTGTTTCAACCATAAGACTATAGCTATTCTACACGTATGTTTTGCTGTGAATTTTCCTTGTAATTTTTCACTCAATTTATGTGTTTTCCATTATAATAATTTTTTTGGGGGTTAATTATTTAGACACATTAATATAGCGGGCTGGTACATCTAGATTGATCAGCTGGCACGCATTTTTTACAATAGCGCCCCCTGGATTTAATATTTTATTTATCAACAGGAGCACATCACTTTTTTGAGGGGAACAGCAACATATTTTTATTCACAATTTTTTTCACTACTAGTGGCGCAGGGTTTACCATCTAAACAAGATATGGGCATCGACTGGCCATGGCCTTTTTCAACTCAAGAAACTACTACAGCATCTTCAGGCGTTTGAATTTTTTTTTTTTAGCCAATAGGAAAAATGATCATTTGTTGCATCATTTGTTGCTATGTTTTTTGATTTTTTCATCTGCTTCCTGGGTGAATATTCTTCTTCCGGTTCATCATTGTGCTTCCTGCCCCATGTGTTTGTGTTGTCCTCTGCAAAGATAAATGATAATGAGATGGTGTGCTTTGTGGCAGCAGCCACTGTTATATCATATTTTCTACATGAAAGAGAGAGGAGAAAGAAGAGGGCACGCAGATACTGGATCCACCCCATAATTGCTGATCGAGAAGAGAGGCCAAACCCCACATTTGTTATTTTTGCTCACAGCTTTGATGAGTTACTGGGTTTACTCAGTAGTCGGTTGCAACGAATGGACACGTTTCCGTAACAGTATACCCCCTGTGGAACGACTAATCATCACACTGAGGTAATTTTTTCTTATTTTTGTAATTTTTTAAAGACTGATACATGAAGAACCCAATATTAAATTTTATTCATATGCATAAAATAAACACCAAACACACGTTTTTAAAGAAAAAAAAAAAACTACTCTTTTAGAAATATAAAAATATTCTTGAAATTTAACTTTTTTTGTTTGTTTGTTCTTCACATATACATCTAGATAAGATAACATATAAATAACAAATAAGGCAAAACAAGCTCCAACAAGCTCAACAATATAAAAAAAAGAAATAGAGCTAACATAGCTCATGAAACAAAAACAAAAAATTTAGAGGTGATGGAAGGTTTGGGAGGAGTTGACTGCCTCATTAGGTGACATCACCACATTCATGGCATGGCCATAATGTGACCAGGTGGAGGTAGAGGGATTCTGATTAATATTCTGCCAATTACAAGGTGGTGGTGTTGGCAGAGGAAGGTGGGTGGCAGAATGTGGTGATGACAACTGAGGAAGGGGTAAAGAATGTGGTGCTGGCAGATGGGGCGGGGGGAGACTTGCATAGGGACCATAAGGTGGTGGAGGTTCTGGGGATCTATATGTGGTGGTTGGCGGAATAAATGTGGCTATGTATCGGATGGTACCTGCTAACATGTCTACTTGGAGTTCTGGTACCTTCACCATCAGACCTTCCAGACACCTTGCAGAAACCTGCACATGAGACCTGTTGTTCATCCTTTCCAACATACTGGCCATAATGTCCAACATGCAGTTAAAATCCGGTTCAGGAGCCCTCCTTCTTGTTGCATGTATGTTTGCTCTAGCAGGTACACGAGCACAAATGGGTGGTGTGGACTCCTCATCTCCCACAGGTGTCGCAGAGGTAGAACGTGCTGGAGTCGACAATTGGCTCTCCGTAAGCTCTTGGCCTGCTTGATCACTGACTGATGCTTGGCCTGCTTGCTCACTGACTGACGCTTGGCCTGCTTGCTGACTGCTTGCATTTTGTCCAAAACGTTTTTTGGAGTACTATCCTCCCAGTAGTTTTCCGTACTGAAAATATTAATTATTATAGCTTTCTCCTTACATTTTGTTTAATGACATTCATACAGATGATAGCTTACCGCCTCAAAGCCAGCAATGGCCGAAGGAACTCCAATTCTTTGGCATGCATATAATCTCCAGGAGCACACGCCGCAGATCCACTCCTAAATTCTCTTAGCAGTCGTAGATGTCAAGTGTAGGTGTCCCGTATACTCTTCCACTTGCCTTTGAGAAGTTTAACTGTTAAAAAACAAATTAAAATATATATATTTATTTCTATGTAGGTACCTAGCAACCGGACAATCATTAGCAAATCTACATTATGCCTTTCGGGTTGGAAAATCTACAGCAAGTTATATAGTCTGTGACACCTAATTTGCTTTTTGGGATGTGTTGAAAGATATTGTGTTTAACAAACCTACAACAGAAGAATGATCACAGATCTCTGAAGTTTTCTGGCAATGCTGCAACTTCCCCAATTGCGTTGGAGCGATCGATGGAAAACATATTTGGATCATAAAGCCCATGGGTAGCGGAAGCCAGTATTTTAACTACAAGAAATATTTTTAGTTTGTTTTAATGGCAGTGGCTGATGCTAATTATTGCTTCCGTTGTATAGATACTGGGTCATATGGCAGCAGCACTGACTCTAGTATTTTTGGGAATTCTTCTTTTGGGCACTTGCTGTGTACCAATAGTCTGGACCTTCCAGGCACAAATGGCCCTCCCCAACCCAGTGTTTTTTGTGGGAGATGAGGCCTTTGCTCTGAGTGAGCATCTTCTATGGCCTTATTTGGGGCACAATCTAACTGTACAAGAGTGTGTTCAATATTTGGCTAACAAGAGCACGTTGAGTTGTCGAATGTGCATTTGGCATTTTAGCAAACAAATGGCGGGTCCTGCACACTCCCATTGTTCTAAACATGCAAAATGCAGTCTGTGCTGTTAAAGTTGCATGTGCCTTGCATAACTTTGTAAGGCAGCGGGATGGATTTGAGTTTGAGGACCCATTACATCAGAACATGGAAAGAGCTCATTGGACTGGTGTTCATGGAAGCAGACAAGGTGCACAAGTCAGGGATCAATTTGCATCCTACTTTATGTCTCCAGCAGGACAGGTCCCATGGCAGCTTGAGGCAATTGAATAATTTTAAATCTTTATCTGTTTGTTAATACAACCATATACTAAGCTGCACTGAATAATTAAAAAAAATGCTTGATTTATTGATAAGAAATCTTTTTTTTTTTTTTTTTTTTAAATATGTTTATCTTTGTGTGCAGCATCCATACAATATCCACTAGGGGTCAGAATGTGCCATTGTGTATTTGTGACATTGCTTAGTTGCTTATACTTATATACTTACGAAGGAGGCAATAGATGTACCATTCCAGTTCATCCTAGCCACATTCCTACACACACGCAATTTGTGTGTACACATATGTGGCCATAGTGAACTGCAATTGCACATCTATTGTCTGTTTTCTCATATGTATGATCTTGTAAGCAATGCATAGGAATATAAGCATAAGCTAGTACTGTTTTTCTGGTGCTAATATTCTGTTATTTATAATGTACTAAATAACAATCATCCTATTATCTCCCTATGATCGGTTTGGTGGTTGGTTAAGTTTAAAGGGGTTTATCTTACCTTTATCATCCTTCACATGGGCATTTAGGTCTGCCCAGTTTGTGAACACTTGGCTGGCAATCTGGTTCCATGCCCTCCTCTTGCTCACTCGAAGCTTGTAGCATGGATTTCTGGAATCATAGAGACAGGGGTGCTGCTTTACCATTCGCATAAAGCTCTTCGGATATAAAAGAGATACTGCCTCATCCACTTCCTCCTCCATACTGCTTGCCTCCATGTCTGCTAACCAAAAAAATGGAGATCTGTGCACTTTCTGTTTATTTTTATGTAATTTCCTTTATGTAAATCTATTTCACTTGAGCAGATAAATGCGTCAAAACGCGCGTAGAAACGCTCAAAGAAGTGCGATGTCGTGCTAAGATGCTTGAATCAAGCGTTTCCATTACTTTCTATGGGAATACAAACGCTCCAAAAACGCTCAAATCTGCCCGATTTGAGTGGCAAAAAAGGGACCAGAACTTGTTTGAGCTTCAGGCGTTCGGCTTCAGGCGACTTGGAGTGGAGATGTGAACCATCTCCATAGAAAATCATTGATTTTTTCCCCTCAAGCGTTTTGTAGCTTCAGGCTTCAAGTTACAAAATGCTCAGGTGTGAATAGGACCTTAGCGCAGTCGACATGGATTACGTGTAGCGAGAAATGAGAGATATGTTCCACGTCAGGGGGCCCCCCTTCTACAGCTAGCACCAACAGCAGCATCTTGAGGGCTATTATTGACACTGCTAACAGAGACTTAACAACTGAGGGCATGACACCAAGTTTACCCAATCCAAATCGCACCCATACTTGCACTCTATACTGCACTTATTCCAAACCTAAACTGCACCTATGCCAACTTTATACCACATTATTTCAAACTTTTTCTGCATCTGAAAAACCTCTGCCTTGCACCTGTGCCGAGACTATACTGTATCTATACTGCGTGTAGGTAAACTGGTACTGTCGTTAGTGCCAAGTGCTAAGAAGCTCTTAAAGATCGCCATTGATAGCTGTCAGAAAAAACATCTCAAAGAACTGCCCCTCCAGTAATAATTATTTTGTAAGCACCCTTCCACTACTATTTTACTCTTCTTTTTGGACAGTGCAAACCCAGTCATTCTAGAACTAGTATTGCCATCATAAATGTGCTCTGGTAGTATAGTTCCAGCAATCGGTAGAATAAACTTTGCTACTGCTCACTGCTGCACTTGAGGTGGTCTTTCTACTGTTTATGCTTATCTGGATTTCAGATGTAATTTTTTGCCTAGTCCATACTGGTAATCATGTTTTATGCCAAATTTTGTTATTACCATTGCTAATCCATTTTATGGTTGCCTAGTTACCAACCATATTGGTTGACAATATGTTAAAGTGTAACTAAACCCACATAAAAAAAAAAACCTGAAAAGCAATGAAAAAAAAAAAACATTGTGGACCCCCCTCCAAATCCATACCAGGTCCTTTGGGGGGGAGGTGCTTGCCCCACCCACCTTCCTGGCCTGCATGCTTGGACAAGGGTCTGGTATGGATTTTGGAGGGCACCCCACGCCATTTTTTAAAAATTTTGGTGTGGGGATTCCCCTCAAAATCTGTACCAGACCCAAAGGGCCTGATATGGATTGGGGGGGCAATGCCGTTTTTCTTAATTTTTCACTGACAGCTGATGACTCATCGGTTTTGGAGGACGTGGCCTGCTTCTTAACAGCCATGACAGTTACTGGTTAAGGACGCCGGCGGCTACCTGCTCCTTGGCAACCAGCTATTTACAGCCTGTGGTAAGGATGCCAGCTTAATTGCCATAGGCTTAAATTACTAAAATACTGCATTACTTCATAAAATAACGCATGCAGTATTCTAGTAGTATTTTTAGTGAATATTAAAACTTTTTGAAAAATGTACAGTATCTTCCCACTTATTTAATGCGGTAAGATACTGCTTTGTGAATGGAGCCCATTGTATGTTTGTACATTCAACCTGGTGTGTCAGAGGAGCTGAGACTCTTGTGAAGGTCGAGGCAAAGAACAGAGAACCCATCCTACCCAGCGTCTCCTACGGGGGTGCTGCTACATTTTTATGGTGCTTTTTCAGGTCTTCATCACTTCCATACTTTTTGTATCTTTAACCCCATCATGACGGGTAAAAAAAATCCTGAACACAGGTAAAAGGCCTAAACACTATTTTCCAACCTTACATGTGTTAGTAAAACTGTACATATTATTGTATCCACGTGGAGTAAGCCTTGTTTTTCAGAACAAATTGGACGTTCAGTTGGTGGTAAATGACAATAGATATTGCCTGTTTTGTTTGTTTTTTTTATTATGAAAGGAAAACCGGCCAAAAATAGCAAGAAAAATATAAATATATTTTTAAGTATAGTTGTATATTTCTTGCCATAACCTACCACCAAAGAACAACCCAAAATTAATTCTCCTGCTCCTGATGATCCCAGCAATTTTACAGAGTATGTGTATGGTTTTTGTACTCGTAGTAGGGCTCAAAAAACAATAGTGCACACTTTGTTTTTTTTATCAGATCTAAAACATACTGACACTGATACAAATTTTTAAAAATTGCTTTTTTTTTTAAATCCTAGCAAAATTACACTGACCCTGACCTTTGACCTGGACCCTAACACTGACCTAGATCAAACCCTAATCTACATATTTTTTTAAACATTTGTTTTTGTTTACATTTTTTTCCACTAGCTTTTTCCATAGGCCTAGGCTGTACAGTGATCACAGCAATCAGGTGAAGTGGGACTCTTGGTGAGGCGCACTGTGCAGTGTGCTCCCAGCACAAAAAACATGTACATGTAGATGATGCGGCCTCACAGAAGAACCACTTCAGTATGTATATGTTGCGAGAAGGTATTAAAGAGCATGTCCCCCTGTATTCATTTGTAGGGATGAGCCAGCAGTTCGAGTCGAACGTAAGTTCGACACGAACATCATGTGTTCATTTGTTCAAAAACAAACCGAACATATGGGGCGTTCACGGAAATTCAAGTGCTGCGGAACACCCCATAATGCATTGCGAGATCAGAGTGCATTGCTGTATAATGATTGGCCAAAGCTTGCACCTGACCTGCATGCTTTGGCCAATCACAGCGCGCTCTGCTGAGAGAGCCATAATTGGCTAAAGGCAGGGTGCCTTTGGCCAATCATGGCTCAGGGGGACTAAGCCCACGCCCCACACTATATAAGGCTGCTTACATAGCGGCCATGTGTAGTGTTGTTGGCATGGACAGAGAGATAGCTTGAGTTAGATTAAGCAGGCAGGTTATTCCGTTAGAGGCAGTGTGATATATCATATACATACTGTATCTATCTATCTATATATATATATATATATACACTATGCATCCAGTGTAGCCTATATCTACAGTGCATTCGGTGGTGTACTGTTTCTAATACACTACAGGCGGTGTATTAATATATAATATATAGTAATTAATAAGCAAGCAAATCAGAATAAGGCTTCCAGCAGCACACAAGCACAAAAATACAAAATAAAGTTTGCTTATCTTCAGCACAAAGTAAAAAGGCACATACAGTTCACGGATGGGTCTTCACTCCAAGGGTTTAACAGTCCTTCTTGAATCTTTTTAGCAGCCTCCAGCAGACTCACAGCTCTTCAAGACAGGTGTATTTTCCAACTCCTCCTCACCACCCCTAGCACTACTTCCTGTCTTTAAGAGCTGCTTCCTGGAGACTCTTAACCCCGTGTGTGCTGGAACCCCTGTATTCAGGAATGGAGGCTCTTTCCCACCCGAATATCACTTCAGAGCCTCCGAAATTCCGGGTCCCAAATATCTCTTTATTAACACAGAGAAACTGTTCTGCGAGTGCACATAGGTCTGCGAGTGCACGTAGGTCTGCGAGTGTTCTGCGAGTGCACGTAGGTCTGCGAGTGCACGTAGGTCTGCGAGTGTTCTGCGAGTGCACGTAGGTCTGCAAGTGCACGTAGGTCTGCGAGTGGTCTGCGAGTGCACGTAGGTCTGCGAGTGCATGTAGTTCTGCGACTGTTCTGCGAGTGCACGTAAGTCTGCGAGTGCACGTAGTTCTGCGAGTGTTCTGCGAGTGCACGTAGGTCTGCGAGTGTTCTGCGAGTGCACGTATGTTTGTGAGTACCTGTGTATTGTCTTGTTAAGTACCTGTGTATTGTCTTGAATATTAGTGTCAGGAAGCTAGTTGTTAGGTAATTTGGACAGGGTATAATCCCCAATCCTCATTAAATTTAACAGGTGCAATGCCCGGCGGGTGTGGAGAGGTGACTCTTTGTACATCTTGCAGCATGTATGCATTCCTTGATCATCCGATCGAGGGCGAATACTGCTGTGCAAAATGTAAGCACATTGTTTCCCTGGAAGCCCAGGTTCTAAATCTGGGGAAGCAACTGTCAGCACTGAGAAGTCCCTCCATACTAAAGGAGGCACTAGCAAAGAGTAGATGGGTGGCAGTCAGGAAGGGTAGAGGGGGAAGTGCCAGGGAGGCCGATCCAGGGCTGGAGCATCCCAATAAGTATGCTCCATTGAGTGATATTGGTGCTGAGGGACTCTCCTAGCTACCAGGGGAAGAACTCCTCCAGTGAGAGTGGGGGGGAAGCGAAGGGAAAGGAAAGACAGATTCTGGTGGTAGAGGACTCAATTCTTAGAAGGACAGAGAGGGCAATCTGTAACAAAGACCGGAAGCGCCAAACAGTATGTTGTCTACCGGGTGCTCGGGTTCGGCACATCATGGATCTGGTGGACAGATTACTGGGAGGGGCTGGGGAAGACCCAGCTGTCATGGTGCACGTTGGCACCAATGACAAAGTCAGAGGCAGATGGAGTGTCCTAAAGAACGATTTTAGGGACTTAGGAGCTAAATTGAGGAAAAGGACCTCCAAGGTAGTATTCTCAGGAATACTACCGGTACATCGAGCCACACCAGAAATGCAGAGGGAGATTAGAGAAGTAAACAAGTGGCTGAAGAGCTGGTGTAGTAAGGAGGGGTTTGGGTTCCTGGAGGACTGGGACGACTTCTCAGTCGATAACCGGTACTATAGAAGGGACGGACTGCACCTAAATGAGGAGGATGCAGATCTGCTGGGAATGAAGATGGCTAAAAAGTTAGAGGGGTTTTCAAACTAGGTGATGGGGGGAGGTAGAGATAGTCAGCACGGAACATATTCCAGAGGGCAGTATTGGGGGCATTAGTGGTAGGTTGACCAAAGCACAAATATAGTAGCAAGTCCTAGTTGCAATCTCGGAGCACCAAATACAAGGACAATATGCAACCAGTCTAAACTATGTGGTATGTTCAGCAATGCCAGGAGCCTGGAGGACAAGATGGGTGAACTAGAGCTACTGTTGTACGAGGAGGATTTGGATTTTGTGGGAATTTCAGAGACCTGGTTCAACAGCTCTCTTGATTGGCTGGCAAACATTCAAGGGTATACCCTTTACCTCAAGGATAGAGAGGGTAAAAAAAGAGGGAGGGTATGCCTATATATCAAGAATAATGTACAAATGAATGTGAGAGATGACATCACTAAAAGCCTGTAAAGCCTGTAAAAAGTCTGTCACTGGTAGTGATGGTAGAGTTCACCATTTGAAGCAGTTTATCAACTGTGGGACGGACCACGTGGTTTATGGCATCATTTGTCCGTGTGGGCGCCTTTATGTTGGCCGCACCTCTCGCCCCATGAGAGTGCGCATTGGCGAGCACAAATGTGATATCACCAACACACGAGTCAAATACCCTGTCCCTCGGCACTTTCATGATGTACACCACGGAGATCCGTCTGGTATGAAAGTATTTGGGATTGAATCCATCAGGGGTGATCTTGATAGAGGTAGAAGACACCAAAGGCCCTGCAAACGCGAGGCCTATTGGATCTTCACCTTAGGTAGCATGACCCCCGGGGGGTTGAATGAGGATCCTGAGGTTCACAAAATTGTCTGATTATGTAGAGTTCGTTGGCTACTCTCCTGCCTTCCCTATTTTTCCCCTATTCTGCCCATCCCCCCCCCCTCCCCCCTTCCCTTCCCCCTTTTTACATGTGGACAGGCTGTGTGTTCATACACTATCCTTGATATACAGCAACAGATCAGTGTATTATCCATCTCATTTAATTTGATGTAGTTTTTATCCTATTTTAGAAAATAGTTGATTATTAATGATTATTACCAATTTTATAATATTGTAGCTGGGACATCATCCATGAATTGATTTATTTGTAAGACATACGTATTGTTTTGTTATTGATTTTATAGCCACTTTCACAACCATCTATTGCACATAGCGACTGGAGAGGGAGTACTTCCTTTTATATATATATATATATATATATATATATATATATATATATATATATATATATATCATGTGTACTATTCATTTTATTTACTAAGAACTATCAGTAGCTTTATTACAATGGGATTTATGTATGTCTAGTATTTTGTAAATTACCAGTTTTTAGATATTGCTTCTCCAGTCGCAGGATGTTGCTGCATGTGTACATCTCCCTCAGCATGATCTTCATTTTAGTGCAATTCCAATTGGGTTGGTTCTATTGGGTTGGTTACTACCTACACAGTTTTCATAAGTGCTGACCTGTGGTTCAGTTGTGGCGTGCCAGTCTGTGGGCACTTATATGCGTGTGCAGAGCTGTAGATGTAGCGCGTATTTCGTGCTGGCGGTTAGATAATTCATCATATCATTATTTATTATTATTTTTGATTTGTTTAATAGTATCATTATCCTTATTATTATTAGTAGTATTGATTTCACCATTTATTTCATCATTTATATCTGCTAATATCTCAGCCATTATTTATTACTTAATGGTACTTATATCATCATTATTATTATTACTTTAGCACTTGGTCTATATGTTATTAGTCTCTAGGGGCCCTTTGGTCTCCTGTTGGAGGCTTTTTGGTGTGTTTCTGTCTGTGTGGGCCGCTGCTTGTGGGGCGGCTGCTAGCTTAGACTGATATCAGGACGGCTCTGGTGAGTGAACGGCCTTCCACATGCTGGTCCCGCCCCCAGCTGCATGTTACTGGGCTGTCTTCCGCCGCTCATGTTTACAGTGGGCTGTGCGGGATGCGGAAGGGGCGATGTGGATCCTGCCCCCTTTCCCTAGCTTGGAACGCATACACGACATGCTGCAGCCACCGGCCCGCTGTGTATTCGATGTGGAGGCACTCCACGTGCATTGACCCCCTGAGATGCAGGTATCTTTAAACACATTTTTATTTATACTATTCATTCTCATATATATATATATTTTTTTTTTTTTTTTTTGATGTGACTGGTGATTTTTAAAGTGGGAGATTCCCATCCACCATGGCTATTATTGCTCACTATGGTTTACATCTAGTACGTCTGATACACTTCATGCCATTGTCGTCTCTGCATTTTGCATTTTGTGTGCACAGCGCGCCACGATCCATTACCAATGGCCCAGCCTGCCTCTGCTTTATTTCTATATTTATCATTTTATTATATTTATTATTTATTTCATAAATTATTATTCTCTGTATACTAATTGGAGTTTTGCCCGTATGATTGGAGGGCACAGGAGGGAGGGATCCTCTGAGGGGGAGGAGCCCCATATCCCATCCTTGTTTCACTGACACTCAGGCACTTATAAATGGGGACTGCTGAAGGAGATTTCACTGCATAGCTCTGACGAAGAAGGGACGTACCCTTCTAAACGCGTTAGCTGATTGTGATGCCTGTGCGTGCCTCCACGATCCTTGGAAGGTTTTGCTCATCTTAAGTCGCATGCTGTTTGTTGGTGCACTTTCATGTTATGCCTCCTTCACCAATTGCTTGTGAGTTGTTTCTTTTTACTATTTTTATTCAATAAATGTTTTAAAGGTTAACGCACATGGCTGGTGCGCCCCTGTTTCTTTTTTTTTTAAGTGTCTTTTCCCTCTGACTATTGCAAGGAGTACTGCTTCCCTCCTATACCCAGTTCTGGAGAGCCACTCCTCTGCATCAGTGCAGATTCTGAGACTGTTAAACTTGTGCCATCCGTTTATCATGAATACCTGGATGTTTTCAACAAGAAGAATGCTGACACTCTCCCCCCCTCACAGACCTTATGATTGCCCTATTGAACTTTTGCCGGGTGCTGAAATTCCCTTTGGCAGAATTTTTCCTCTCTCTGAGCTTGAACTGAAGGAACTTCGAAAGTACTTTAAAGAAAACCTTGATAAGGGCTTTATCCGGCCTTCCTCTTCCCCCGCTGGAGCGGGAATTTTCTTTGTCGAAAAAAAGGATCACACACTCCCGCCTTGTGTTGATTACCGGGACTTAATTAAATTAACAATTAAAAACCGATACCCCCTGCCACTTACCCCTTACCCCTGTTTCTGAACTGTTTCAGAGACTGCGAGAAGCACGTGTTTTCTCTAAATTAGATCTAAGAGGAGCATATAACCTGGTCAGAATTAAGGAAGGACATGAATGGGAGACAGCCTTTAGGTGTCGTTTTGGGCACTTTGAATGTTTAGTGATGCCCTTCGGACTCTGTAACGCACCAGCTACCTTCCAGCATTTTGTGAATGATGTTTTTCGGGACTTCCTTGATGTATTTACTATTGTCTACCTGGATGACATACTAATCTTCTCCTCCTCCCTTGAAGCACATCGAGTCCATGTCAAAAAGGTATTAGACAAACTAAGGAAACATCACCTTTATGCCAAAGCTGAAAAGTGTGAGTTCGAGAGACTTACTATCCAGTTCCTGGGCCTCATTATTTCCGCAGATGGGATTGCCATGGATCCACAGAAAGTATCTGCAGTACTCGACTGGCCGGCTCCCACTGATAAAAAGTCCGTGCAGCGATTTGTGGGATTTTCTAATTTCTACAGGAAATTTATCAAGAACTTCTCAGGTATCATATCCTCTATTACACAATTAACCAGATCATGCACAACTTTCACATGGACTGTAGAAGCTCAAGCTGCTTTTGAGAGGTTAAAGAGCCTTTTCACATCTGCACCCATTTTTAGACACCCTGACCCTACTTTGCCTTATGTTCTTGAGGTTGATGCCTCCGAGATTGCTGTGGGAGCCATAAAATCATTACTTCACCCTGTCGCCTTCTTTTCCAGAAAACGAAGTGCCTCAGAAAGGAACTGTAACGTGGGTGATCGGGAGTTACTGGCTATCAAATCTGCCTTGGAAGAATGGCGCTATCTTCTTGAAGGAGCAGCACATCCCATTCTTGTGTTCACCGACCACAAGAACCTTGAATATTTAAAAGCAGCCAAGAGATTAAGACCCCGCCAGGCCAGATGGGCCCTCTTTTTGCAAGGTTCTGCTTCCATATTACCTATCGGCCTGGATCCAAGAATGGGAAGCCTGACGCCCTTTCTCGTATGTTCCAAGACACTGAGGTTCCCTCTGAGCCTGACACCATTCTACCAGCGAAAAATTTTCTTCTGTTACAGATCGACCTCATTCCTCAAATTAAGTCAACAGTTCAAAACCATTCTCCACCTCAAGATCTCCACCTTCAGCTGAAAGAAGGTCTCTACTTTCATGACAAACAGATCTTCGTTCCTGAGCAGTTACGGTCAGCAGTGCTTTACATGTGTCACGACCATCCCCTGGCAGGTCATTTCGGAGCACATAAGACATCAAATCTCGTCCTTCGCTCCTTCTGGTGGCCAAACCTGGTGCAAGATTGCAGGGATTATATTAAATCCTGCACAACGTGTCTTCGGAACAAGACTGATAGAGCCAAAAATTGGGGTCTTTTGGAACCCCTTCCTGTCCCTGATAAATTATGGACCATGATTGCCATGGACTTTATTGTCGAAGTACCCCCATCAGAAGGCTTCACCACCATTTTTGTGATCGTGGATCGATTGTCCAAAATGGCCCACTTTTTGCCCCTGAAAGGTACCCCTTCTGCTGCAGAGACTGCCTCTTCTTTCATCAAGGAAGTTGTACGCCTTCACGGTATTCCTGCTAACATTACCTCTGACCGTGGGGTACAATTCACTTCCCGATTTTGGAAATCCTTAAGTGAAGCTTTGGGCATTAAACACTGTTTGTCATCTGCATACCATCCACAGACTAACGATCAAACAGAGAGGACAAACCAGACCCTGGAGCAGTATTTACGTTGCTTTTCTTCATTTGCACAAGACGACTGGGTCTCTCTGTTGCCATTAGTGGAGTTTGCATACAATAACTCTATACACTCTGCAATCAAACAAACTCCTTTTTTGCAAACTATGGATTTCACCCATCTTTTTTGCCTGATGTTCCCCAGGAATCTTCCGTTCCGGCAGTACAAGATCGTTTAGAGTTCTGGAGGTCCAACAACCAACTCCTACAAGAAACCATCACCAAGTCCCAGGAAAATAATAAGAGGTTCTATGACAGGAAGAGAAGGGGTAACCTGGACCTTAAACCAGGGGATAAGGTATGGCTTTCCACCACGAACCTAAAGTTGGCTTGTCCCTCTAAAAAACTTGGACCAAGGTATATTGGCCCATTCTCAGTAAAGAAGAGGATTAATGCTGTTGCCTTCGAGCTTAACCTGCTGGCAAATTTGAAGATTCACCCAGTATTTCACTCTTAAAACGATGCGTGGCTGGTCACTTCCCTGATCGAGAACCTGAGATTCCTCCACCCTTGCTTGTTGAAGGTTATAAAGAGTTTGAGGTTGAGGCTGTTATGGACTGCAGGAAGAGAAGGGGCCAGACCCAGTTTTTAATTAAATGGAAGGGCTATGGTCCTGAAGATAATTTGTGGGAACCCTCTTCTAATGTACATGCTCCTCAATTGATCCAGGCTTATCTTCAGCTTCACCCGGAAAAGAGATCCCTAGTGGGCATCCGGAGGCTGCCCGTAAGGGGGGGCAATGTAAGAGAACTATTAGTTCCTGTCCAGTGCGCACTCGCGCACATGTGCGCGCACACGGACGGCTGCAGATGCCGATGCGCATGCGCGTGCTCGACGGATGGCGTGCACGCGCAGGAGTGCGCCCATAACGCCAGTTGGCACCAGCCGGACTACCTGCTTGTTACCTATTGATGAACCTGGCTTGCCTTGACTCTGCTTCTGGATCCTGTTTCTGCTCTGACTACTGGTTTCTGATCCTGGCTTCCCATTGGACTCTGTTTATGCCTGCTGCCTTGCACTGCACTGCTCGCCTGTTACCAGACCCGGCTATCCATGTGACTTCGCTTCTGCCTGCTGCCTTGTACCCCGCTGACCGCCTGTTACCGAACCTGGCTACCCTCGAGACCCTGCTCCTGCCTCTAGCATTTCTCCTTGTTATCCTGCAAGTGCCTGCAATCACAGTCCTGTGACTTCCTGCTGCAAGTATTCCAGGGACTTTACTTCACCTGACGTTCCAGCACCACAGTTCCTGCGGAGTGCCTCCTTAAGCCCAGCTGATCCTTGGTGCAGCACCGCTTGTCCTGATCTGACGGTTTATCTACTCACCCAAGATCGCATCCTCAGCCACAAGTCTCCGGGTCCGCAGCTGCAGGCACTCGTGTCCCTCCTGGTCCTCGGCTCCCGCTGTTCCACTACCAGCGGGACCTGGAATGGAGATACAAGAGAGGCCGACCTCGTCATTTCAGTCTCCAACCAGGTACGTGACACCTTGCTAAAAGGCATAAATTGGGATAAAATATTGGGAACAAAGAACACGGAGGAGAGATGGGTTTGCTTTAAGAGCATATTAAATAAGGGCATTAGCCAATGCATCCCATTGGGTAATAAATTTAAAAGAGCAAACAAAAGTCCTGGATGGCTTAACTCCAATGTAAAAATGCATATAAAAGCAAAGGAAAAGGCCTTCAAAAAATACAAGGTTGAGGGATCATCATCAGCATTCAGACTTTATAAAGAATGCAACAAGAAACGTAAGGGTGCAATTAGGACGGCTAAGATAGAACATGAAAGACACAGCGGAGAAGAGCAAATAAAATCCCAAGAAATTCTTTAAGTATGTAAACAGTAAAAAAGGGAGGACAGACCATATTGGCCCCATAAAGAATGAGGAAGGACACAAAGGATGGGGAGATGGCGAAGGTATTGAATTTATTCTTCTCCTCAGTCTTCACGAGGGAATCGGGGGGCTTCAGTAACCAAAACTGCAGTGTTTATCCTCATGACACATCACAGGAAGCACCTCCATGGTTAACAGAGGACAGAATTAAAATTAGACTTGAGAAACTTAACATTAATAAATCACCGGGACCAGATGGCTTGCATCCGAGGGTACTTAGGGAACTCAGTCAAGTGATTGCCAGACTGTTGTTCCTAATTTTTACAGACAGTCTACTGATTGGAATGGTACCAGCTGATTGGAGAAAAGCCAAAGTAGCACCAATATTTAAAAAGGGCCCAAAATACATCCCAGGGAATTACAGACCAGTTAGACTAACATCAATAGTATGTAAACTCATGGATTCATGAAGAATCGTTCTTGCCAAACCAATCTACTAACCTTCTATGAGGAGGTGAGTTGCCAGCTAGATAAAGGAAGGCCCGTAGACGTGGTGTATCTGGATTTTGCAAAAGCATTTGACACAGTTCCCCATAAACGTTTACTGTACAAAATAAGGTCCATTGGCATGGACCATAGGGTGAGTACATGGATTGAAAACTGGCTACAAGAGCGAGTACAGAGGGTGGTGATAAATGGGGAGTACTCGGAATGGTCAGGCGTGGGTAGTGGGGTCCCCCAGGGTTCTGTGCTGGGACCAATCCTATTTAATTTTTCTTAAACGACCTGGAGGATGGGATAAACAGTTCAATCTCTGTATTTGCAGATGATACTAAGCTAAGCAGGGCAATAACTTCTCCGCAGGATGTGGAAACCTTGCAAAAAGATCTGAACAAATTAATGGGGTGGGCAACTACATGGCAAATGAGGTTCAATGTACAAAAATGTAAAATAATGCATTTGGGTGGCAAAAATATGAATGCAATCTTTACACTGGGGGGAGAACCTCTGGAGGAATCTAGGATGGAAGAGGACCTGGGGGTCCTAGTAGATGATAGGCTCAGCAATGGCATGCAATGCCAAGCTGCTGCTAACAAAGCAAACAGAATATTGGCATGCATTAAAAAGGGGATCAACTCCAGAGATAAAATGATAATTCTCCCGCTCTACAAGACTCTGGTCCGGCCGCATCTGGAGTATGCTATCCAGTTCTGGGCACCAGTCCTCAGGAAGGATGTACTGGAAATGGAGCGAGTACAAAGAAGGGCAACAAAGCTAATAAAGGGTCTGGAGAATCTTAGTTATGAGGAAAGGTTGCGAGCACTGAACTTATTCTCTCTGGAGAAGAGACGCTTGAGAGGGGATATGATTTCAATATACAAAATACTGTACTGGTGACCCCACAATAGGAATAAAACTTTTTCGCAGAAGAGAGTTTAACAAGACTCGTGGCCACTCATTAAAATTAGAAGAAAAGAGGTTTAACTTTAAACTACATAGAGGGTTCTTTACTGTAAGAGCAGCAAGGATGTGGAATTCCCTTCCACAGGCGGTGGTCTCAGCGGGGAGCATCGATAGCTTCAAGAAACTATTAGATAAGCACCTGAATGACCACAACATACAGCGATATACAATGTAATACTGACACATAATAACACATAGGTTGGACTTGATGGACTTGTGTCTTTTTTCAACCTCACCTACTATGTAACTATGTAACTGCGAGTCAGTCCTCTCCTTATTCAAGCTATTCCCGGGAATTCATCACCCCTCCTGGGTGACCCCCTGCATACTACCACACTTCCCTTAAAGGCACCATAAAGCAAATATTGGTGCTATATAGCACCCATGGACCCAACCTTGGCATCCTGTACATATCCCCCCCTCTGCCTCAATGCGGAGGTGTTGGAGGCACCATTAGACACCATACAATGGCCTTGGGAGAGGGCATCAGCATTCTAATGTTGTCTCCCGGGTCTGTGCTCTACCCTGGAATTAAACTCCTGGAGAGAAAGAAACCACCTTGTCACCCTGTCATTGGTGTGCTTGTTTTGTCTCATCCAGGTCAATGGAGCATGGTCTGACACAAGGCGAAACCTCCTACCTAGGAGAAAATATCGTAGGGAGTCCAGAGCCCACTTGATGGCAAGACACTCCCTCTCTACCACAGCGTAGTTTTTCTCCACTGTCGTCAGCTTCCTACTCAGAAAAACTATGGGGTGCTCTTCCCCATTGACCTCTTGAGACAATACTGCTCCTAAGTCCTCACTTGAGGCGTCTGCACCACAAACTCTTTCGCAAAATCAGGAGCCACAAGCACCGGATGCTGGCACAATGCCACCTTAAGCTTCTGAAAGGCTTCTTCATCATCCATATTCCATTTGATCATTACTGACTTCCTGCCTTTTGTTAAGTCAGTCAATGGTGCAGCGATGGTGGCAAAGTTGGGGACGAACCTTCGGTAGTAACCAACTATGCACAGAAATGCTCTGACCTGATTTTTGGTTAGGGGACAGGGCCAGTTATGTATGGCTTCTACATTATTCAACTGTGGGTAGGGGGCTAGTTTCACTAGCCCCCTACCCACAATGTACCCTAGGTACTTGGTCTCCTCCATCCCAACCGCACATTTCTCAGCATTAATTTGTGAACCCTGCTTTCTTCAGAGAGTCTTTGACTGCCTGAACCCGGGGAAGATGGGACTCCCAATCAGTGCTAAAAATAACAATATCATCCAGGAATACAGAGGTTTATTGTTGATGGGGGCGTAACATTTTGTCCATTGACCTTTGGAACCTGGCAGGGGGCGAGTGTAAACCAAATGGCATTCTCTTATACTGGAAGTGGCCTTCGGGAGTGGAAAAAGCAGTTTTCTCTCTGGCTTCTTTGGTGAGAAGAATCTGCCAGTATCCTTTTGGATTCTGGCAGATTCTGGCAGAGGTCCAATGTGGTGATGTACCCGGGGCAATGGATAGGCATCAAACTTGGACACTTCATTAAGTTTCCTAAAGTCATTACAGAAACACAGGGTGCCGTTGGGTTTTGGTACCAAAAACTATTGGACTCGACCATTCACTCTGCGATTCTTCAGTGACGTCAAGTTCAAGCATCCTTCTCACCTCTTCGGATACTGCCTTCCTATGAGCTTCTGGGAATTGATATGGTTTTAATCAGACTCTTACATTAGGTTCTGTTATAATGTCATGTTCAATGACATTGGCGAGACCAGGTAACCCTGAAAACATTGCTCTGTTTCTCTGCAGAAACTCCTTCGTTTGTTGAGTTTGAGGCTTAGAGAGGGTAGCAGCAACCTGCACCAGGTCAATTCCGGCAGGGTCTCCTGCATTGACACCTACCACAGCGGACACCTGTTCTCAATCTCTCCAGGGTTTTAACAAATTGAGGTGATAAATTCGGTATGGTTTCCTTTTACTAGGTTGGTGCACCCTGTAGTTCAGCTCACCCACTTTTTCCACCACCTCAAAGGGACCCTGCCATTTGGCTAAAAATTTGCTCTCTACTGTGGGAATCAGAACAGCCACCCGGTCCCCCATTGCCTGATATTAGCGGACCAGTTGTACACTCTCCTCTGGGCATCCTGGGCCTTCTGGAGATGCTCCCTCACTAATGGCATCACTCTAACCACCCTCTCCTGCATTTGAGTGATATGTTCTACCACCGTTTTATGTGGTGAGGACTCACTTTCCCAGGTTTCCTTCACTAGATAAAGCAGTCCACGGAGTCTTCGCCCGTATACCAGTTCAAATGGCGAGAAGCCTGTGGATGCCTGTGGAACTTCTCGGGTGGCAAATAACAGGGCAGGGACAACATGTCCCAGTCCTTTCCGTCCTTTTGGAAGACTCTTTTTTTAACAGTGACTTTAGGGTCTTATTAAACCTCTCAACGAGGCCATCTGTCTGAGGGTGACAGACGGACGTCCGCAACTCCTTGATCTGAAACAGTTTGCACAAGTCCGCCATCACCTTTGACATGAAAGGGGTGCCCTGGTCCATCAGTATCTCCTTAGGGAACCCAGTTTGTGAAATCATTTGAAACAACTCCCAGGAAATGGCTTTAGAGGAAGCTTTCCTTAAAGGGACCACTTCAGGATACCTAGTTGCGTAATCCAGGACTACTAATATATATTGGTGTCCCCGGGCTGACTTTACTAAGGGCTCCACCAGATCCATAGCAATCCATTCAAGCCATTATCCTGGCTTCCGTTTTTTCAGCCCCCAGGTGTCCCCCCAGTGCATTGTTGTGGGCTAAATCAAGGAGCATCTGCCGATACGACTGGGGAACCAGCAACTGCTCCACAGTTTCCCCTCGGCTTTCAGCTACTCTATAAAGCAAGTCCCCGTTCAATGCAAAGTGAGGAAACCTTTGTTCGGCACTGGGCACTTGTGGGACTTCATTAATAACTGATACCTGCTCGAGAGCATTGACCAAAGTGGGGTCCTGTAGCTGCGTGGTGCCAAACACACCCCTGGACACCCCCAAATCTGGGTGCACTAGCCTAGAGGAAGTTTCCCCCTCATCCTCCTCAATCAAGATCTGCTATGGGGAAGATTCATCTTTGTCCTCCCCCAACATGACCTGTAGTGGAGAGATTCCCCCCTCCCCTCAGTGGTCAACTCGGTCTTGAGACCTGAAAGATGAGCATTATCAACTATATTCTTATTTTCTGAAATTTTTCATTATCAGTGACAGGTATCTCAACATTATGGGTGTGTGTTGCGGGTGGTTCTGGACCAGACCCCTCAAGGTTTGGCCCCAAAAGGCCCAGTGTCCCCAGTTCTCCTGGCAGTCCTGGCAGCCCCGTTTGTACCTGGTTCCACAGTTCAATAAACAATGTGCAGTCACACCCTACTATGATGTCATGTATCAGACTTCTTACCACCCCAACCTCTTGTGTCGCTGAGGTACCGCCATAAGAAACAGTCACTGGAACCACTGGGTACTCCCTGGTGTCCCCATGTATACACACTACCCGTAGAGTCTTACTTACCGGGCTGAGTCTCCCGATCACCCTGGCATGTACCAGCGTCACCATGCTACCGGAGTCCATTAGAGCCCTGGCAGGAAGGTGATTCACCCATACTTCACACTTAAACCGTCCTGCAGCCAGATCAAGATGAGTGGCACAAGCTCTTTGGACATAGAAGGAGCTTTTTCCGACCAGTCCCACAAGCCATAGGCTCCTTGTCACGTACCTTACAGCGGAGCCCGAAATGATGAGGGTAGCCTCTTGCATGGTTTACGGTCCAAGCACCCCTGGTGGGTACAGGGAGTGTGAGGGCAATGAAAGGGTGCAGGTGCCTGCAGGCAGGAGGCTGGAACTTGGAGATACAGGAACCTCTGCTGAGGAGATGTGGAAACTGATCACCAGACTTGTTCAGCGGGAGCCAGATCAGGATCAACTGCAGAGTCAGGAACAGGCAGGAGTCGGCGACAGGCTGGCAGCGGGGTACCGAATCAGAAGGCAAAACCATAGTCAGGAACAGGCAGAGGTTGGCAACAGACTGGCAGCGGGATACAGTATCAGAAGGCAGAGCCGTAATCATAAGTCCAAGCCAAGGTCAGTATTGCATGTAGAGGCAGGGACAAGCTGAAGACGATCCACCACTGATGCTAGGCAGACTCTCTGTTTATTAAGGGTGCTGTGTGCCAGGATTTGTGGCAACGCATGTGCGTGCGCAAATGCACACATGCGTGTTAGCGCATTAGCGTCTTAGAGCGTTGGCACTCGCGGGTGTGCGTTAGTGCACGCCCGTGTTTGCATGGAGGTGCCATTGTGCATGCTCACTCTGGATCTCATTTGTCTCTGGCTACGGTTTCGTGCATGCACATTAGCGGAACGAGGGTTGGCAGCTGCTGCACAGAGACAGTGCTTGCTGTGTGAGTTCTCTGACACTCCTCCTGAAGTGGGCATTGTGCCCGGGTATGCCCCCAGGACCAACATCGCTAACACTGTATGTCCCCCATCCTTGGGACAGGAACCAACCTCCGTGGTTCTGTGGAAAATGATGCAGGTTTGTGAGTTCCAACGTCTGGCAGGGCTTCTCTCCTAGGTGCTGGTCAAAGAGGGGGAGTCGGGACTTTGAATGAGGCATTGGCTGACAACCAGATAGAATGGATAACAATAATGTTTAATAAATAGGTATATACAAATATATTCATATAAAACAGATAATGAATATGTACCATACCATAATCATACATAATTGTACATTTAATAATTTCCATTGACACAGTTAATCCTCCCTTATTCCATATGGGCAATATATAAAAAAGATATAAAATCATTCATGATCCTAAAGAGACCCCAATGGGTATTCAGGTGGTATCAGTATGATGACGTCGCATCTAAGAAGCTCTACGCGTTTCGTGGAACCCTCCACTCATCAGGAGCAATGCGATGTACGTCTAGTTGCATCTGGAAAATACATAACCAGAAAACTAAGTCTTAAGTGGGGGGGAGAGATGGGTTGATTGGAAAGGTAATAAAATGTATAGAAAAGGGGCAAAACCACAATAAATGCATCACCACTGTACCTGGCAAAACCACCCTGTATGCCAGACCATGAGCATGGAGCCGAGAACAAGGCGGAGGCATCCAAACGGGAGCTGAGGTAATGGTCCGGCAGTAGGATTAGCACATACAACAATGGGCAAGCAAATGTGAAAGGGACCTGAAATGCCAAGAGAAGTAAAGGATAAATAATAAAAATGGGGTGAATCCAAAAATGGAAAAATAAAAAGACTGGTGAAAAGTGAAATGGGAATGTGATAGAACCAAGAGCCCAAAGGGATGTCAGAAATAATAGGCTAAGTACATAAAGTAGGGTGCATAGGAATGGTGACAAATGATTGTTGTCTACCATATGTGAAATAAAGATATAAGCACCAAGTATAGCCTAGAATAGCCCGATAAAGGAGAACAAGGATAACTAAAATATTATAACAGGAGACATAAAAACATGTGTGAGTGCTGAAAGGTAGATGGAGGAAGGTGAAAGTAGCTGCTTCCCAAGATGTATGTACCCCGCCGGTATTCCACACCAACATCACGCAAAGTGTGCAGAGGTAGCACTGGGCGCCAAACCGAGCTGAACCGCTCCGGATCAGGTGTCCAAGTCCTCAATGCCAACACGGAATGAAGAAAGCACGTGTCAGTGCGCGGCGCCTATATGACGTCACGCGCACGGCACGCATGGCGTGATGTCGATGCGCATCAGGTGTCCGCCCCCACCACCCAATAGGGGGGAAGGGGAGGGCCCCGAGTACGCATCGCAGCTCCCGGCAAGGACGGAACAACCAAGCAATCGGATCCCCAAACCCAGGGGGCAGGGGCAATCCGACCAGCGCACAGCGGATAGGTGCAGAACTGTGCAAGCCTCGGGGGTGACACAGCCCCCTAGAAGATAGAATGAGACATGTAAATGACAGCTCATGCATATACAAAAACTAGGGGGACCGGAAATATATAGCCAAATGCCTCCATCCCTAATTAGATTAAACTAACAAAAGGAAGGGCGGGACTTTAAATGAGGTCATGACTAAATTACCATCAGGTACCTCCATCCCTAAGCGTAATGGTCAAAGAGGGGGAGTCGGGACTTTGAATGAGGCATTGGCTGACAACCAGATAGAATGGATAACAATAATGTTTAATAAATAGGTATATACAAATATATTCATATAAAACAGATAATGAATATGTACCATACCATAATCATACATAATTGTACATTTAATAATTTCCATTGACACAGTTAATCCTCCCTTATTCCACATGGGCAATATATAAAAAAGATATAAAATCATTCATGATCCTAAAGAGACCCCAATGGGTATTCAGGTGGTATCAGTATGATGACGTCGCATCTAAGAAGCTCTACGCGTTTCATGGAACCCTCCACTCATCAGGAGCAATGCGATGTACGTCTAGTTGCATCTGGAAAATACATAACCAGAAAACTAAGCCTTAAGTGGGGGGGAGAGATGGGTTGATTGGAAAGGTATTAAATGTATAGAAAAGGGGCAAAACCACAATAAATGCATCACCACTGTACCTGGCAAAACCACCCTGTATGCCAGACCATGAGCATGGAGCCGAGAACAAGGCGGAGGCATCCAAACGGGAGCTGAGGTAATGGTCCGGCAGTAGGATTAGCACATACAACAATGGGCAAGCAAATGTGA
This sequence comes from Aquarana catesbeiana, assembly GCF_042186555.1. NCBI lineage: Eukaryota > Metazoa > Chordata > Amphibia > Anura > Ranidae > Aquarana > Aquarana catesbeiana. The sequence continues at coordinate 106,389,582 of NC_133335.1, forward strand.
AAGGGACCTGAAATGCCAAGAGAAGTAAAGGATAAATAATAAAAATGGGGTGAATCCAAAAATGGAAAAATAAAAAGACTGGTGAAAAGTGAAATGGGAATGTGATAGAACCAAGAGCCCAAAGGGATGTCAGAAATAATAGGCTAAGTACATAAAGTAGGGTGCATAGGAATGGTGACAAATGATTGTTGTCTACCATATGTGAAATAAAGATATAAGCACCAAGTATAGCCTAGAATAGCCCGATAAAGGAGAACAAGGATAACTAAAATATTATAACAGGAGACATAAAAACATGTGTGAGTGCTGAAAGGTAGATGGAGGAAGGTGAAAGTAGCTGCTTCCCAAGAGGACCAACATCGCTAACACTGTATGTCCCCCATCCTTGGGACAGGAACCAACCTCCGTGGTTCTGTGGAAAATGATGCAGGTTTGTGAGTTCCAACGTCTGGCAGGGCTTCTCTCCTAGGTGCTGTGGCTGGCCTGGTTGCCCTTGGTGTGGGTTTCCGATGCTTGATAGGCCAGAGCATGTCCTCCACCACGGTGTATCTTTCGACCAACTCTACCAGCTGGTCAGCAGTTGCAGGGTATCCATGGCCCACCCAGCACTGTAGGTCATCTGGCAGGAACCGCAGGTATCGGTCCATCACCACCCGTTCCACCAATTGCGGGCCTGTTAACTTTTCTGGTTGCAGCCATTTTTTGATCAGCTGCACCAGTTTGTGCATTTGGGACCTGGGTGGTCGGTCAGGTTTGTACCTCCAGTAGTGCACCCTCTGAGCCCGGACGGCTGTGGTCACTCCCAGGCAGGCCAGGATCTCTGCCTTTAGACACTCATAGTCGCTGATGTGCTCAGTTGGGAGGTCAAAGTAGGCCTTTTGCGGGTCACCGGTAAGGAAAGGGGAGATAATGCCAGCCCATTGGTCACGGGGCCACCCCTCTCTCTCTGCTACCCTCTCAAAGGTAGTGAGAAAGGCCTCTACATCATCGCTGAGACGTGGATCTGTGTGTGTAAACACACAGATCCACAGTGGACTTTTTTCTATATTCTATTGATATATTTATAATTTTTTATGTTCACGTATTTACATATTTATATATTTTGGATTTATCATTTGGATTTATCACTTTTTGATTCACCCAGAGGGGTTATTCGTTACATATATGTTATAAGTGTTTTTGCACATAATTTTTATGTTTGTATTTGAGTAGATCCTATATTTATATACTGATTAATACATTACACTCTAGCGCAGCGTATTCTTTCTTTTGGATTATTTGCACGATATATGAGACGTGATCTACGCATGCAGCTAAGTAGTGATAGTCTTTTGGCATAAGATCATTGTGGCTCTCAGGATTTTTCTTCCTTAAATTTCCCTACCCCAGTTGCTGAAACGTAAAAAGAAATTCCGTCCCAGCCATCCACATGCTCAGCGTCTAAATGCTAGCTTGGCCAAATTGCTAGCACTGCAACTGCAGCCTTTTCGGCTGGTAGACTCTGCCCCCTTTCATGAATTTGTAGAATTTGCTGTACCTCAGTGGCAGGTTCCAAAACGCCATTTCTTTTCACAAAGGCCATTCTGGCTCTCTACCGGCATGTTGGAGACAATGTTTTGGCCTCATTGGACAGGGCGGTCAGCAGTAAGGTTCATATTACCGCTAATTCATGGTCCAGCAGGCATAGGCAGGGACGTTACCCTTCCTTCACGGCACACTGGGTAACTCTGCTGACAGCTGAGAAGGATGCAGGACAGGGTGTTGTTGGAGCTTGTTCCACTACCACACCTCCAAAATGCTAGTGCAGATTCTGCCACAGCTCTCTGCTCCACCCCTCCTCTTCTTCTTCCTCTGTGGTCTCTTCTACAGATTTGTCCTCTGAACCAGCAGTGCTCCGTAAGCGTTCAAGGGGCTAAGCAAGCAGTCAGGCTAAAAGATGCCATGCGGTGCTTGAGTTGGTCTGCCTAGGGGACAGGAACCACACTGGGGCAGAGATTCTGTCAGCTCTGCAGGGGCAGGACAGAGGTGGTTGACGCCATGGCAGCTTGAAGCAGTAATGGTTGTATGTGACAATGGCACCGACCTTCTCGCCGCCCTCCAACAGGGACACTTGACCCATGTTCCATGTTTGGCACACATCCTGAATTTGGTGGTGCAGCGGTTCTTGACCAGGTACCCAAGCTTACAAGATCTCCTGAGGCAGGCCAGAAAAGTCTGTGGTCATTTCCGCCATTCATAGAATGCCAGTGCTTGGCTGGCTGACATTCAAAGGGAATGAAACCTGCCCACCAACAGCCTTATTTGTGACATGCCCACCAGATGGAACTTAACGTTGGCAATGCTGCAGCGGTTGCACACACAGCAGAGGGCCATCAATGAGTACCTGTGCGATTATGGCACCAGGACAAGGTCAGGGGAGCTTGGCTTCTTTTCACCACGCCAGTGGCTACTGATCAAGGATGCATGCACTGTCCTGTCACCATTTGAGGAGGCCACAAGGATGGTGAGCAGCGAAAATTCATGCATCAGTGACACTGTCCTTCTAGTCTTCCTGCTGGAGCACACGCTTCATGGAATCATGGACGGGGCACTTGAAGCAGAACAGCTGGAGGAAGAGGAGGACTTCCTTTCCTCTCAAGGCCCCCTTTATCCAGATAGCATTCCTGCGGGCACACCAAACACACAGGAAGAAGAGGAGGAGGAGGAGGATTGTGTCAGCATGGATGTATATCAGGGTTTCTCAACTCCAGTCCTCAAGGCGCCCCAACAGGTCCCATTATTTTGCATAGGTGATTTGATCAGTTTCACTGCCTTAGTAATTACCATAGCCATTTCATCTGAGGGAAATCCTGGAAACATGACCTGTTGGGGTGCCTTGAGGACTGGACTTGAGAAACACTGATGTAGAGGATAATGCTCAGCAGCAGTCTTCAAGGGATGGTTTTCTGTCCCCAAAAACCCAAGGAGTTGTGTGTGGCTGGGAGGAGGTAGTTACGGATAATGTCATCCTTAGTGACCCAGGGGACTCAGAATTAAATGCCTCAGCAAACTTACGTTGTATGGCTTCCCTGGTTCTGCAAAGCCTGTGAAAGGACCCTAGGATTCATGGTATCAAGGAGAGGGATCATTACTGGCTGGCAAACCTTCTTGATCCACGTTACAAGGGTTGCAGAACTCATCCTGCCTTCGCAGAGGGAGCAGAGGATGAAACATCTTCAGGAGACCTTGAAGAAAGGTTTGTGTGATGCATTTCCAGACCTTGGGAGGTTACCATTTCCTGGTGCTGGACAACATGTCGCCGAGGCTTCATTCAGTCAGAGGAAGAGCGGTGGAGAAGGTGGCCGGCTGACCGATGCCTTTAAACAATTTTTCAGTCCTCGGCACCAAGTTCTGATTGGTTCAAGCAACCATCGCCAGCATCTGAATTATATGGTGTAGGAATATCTAGGGGCAAGAGAAAACTTGGAGACCTTTACAACAGAGCATCCACTGGGTTACTGGGGCTTGAAGATGGACCACTGGCCAGAACTTGATCAATATGCAATTGAGCTACTGGCCTGTCCTGCATCCAGCGTGCTTTCTGAACGCACATTCAGTGCTGCTGGAGGGTTTGTAATGGATCAAAGAGTGTGCCTGTCCACATACTCAGTTGATAGGCTCACATTCATAAAAATGAATCAGTCTTGGATCAGCAGCTATCAAGGACCTGATGTTGATGTAACTGATTGCATTTGCTATGGAACTGGGATCCCTTGAAGACTGCCTATGCTGACTATTCTATTCCTCCTCAATCTTGATGATACTAGCTTCCAACAACATTTTTGGTTTAGGGCACCACCACCCAAGGCCCAATTTTTCTGCCCCTGTTTAACAGGGGCATGTAATTGCAATTCTTGATATATTATTTCATAGCAGGGCCCGTTCCTGCGCCCAACAAGAGTAACTGTGAGGGGTTACAGTGTTCTGGCGCCACCAAAACCAAAGGCCCAATTTTTCTGCAGAGTATATAGGACAGGCCATATAGTATATATACTGCTGTTCAGAGTATATAGTGCCTGGGGAACATCCACGTCATTTTGGTAATGGACTGGGGGGAAACTCACGCCATTTTTTTCAATGATTTTTATCTATATTGCCGGAATCCGACAAAACATTACAGCCGCCAACAATTTTAAATGACATTTTATCCTTTAGAAATGTAATTTTGCTGTGGTACATTCATAAACATGGGAAGATTACACTACTTTACAGGCAGACTAAGGAGACCCCCCAGGCACGATATTTAACCACTTCCCGCCCTGGCCCATAGCAGATGACGGCCGGGCGGTGGTTCCGTTATCCTGACTGGGCGTCATATGACGTCCAGCAGGATAACATGCCGCTGCGCGCCCACGGGGGCGCGCATCGCGGCGATCGGTGGAGCGGTGTGTCAGTCTGACACACCGCTCCACCGATCTTGGTAAAGAGCCTCCGGCGGAGGCTCTTTACCACGTGATTAGCCATGTCCAATCACGGCTGATCACGCTGTCAATAGGAAGAGCCGTTGATCGGCTTTTCCTCACTCGTGTCTGACAGACGCGAGTAGATGAGAGCCGATTGGCTGCTCTCCTGACGGGGGGGGGTCTGCGCTGATTGTTTATCAGCGCAGCCACCCCTCAGATCACCACACTGGACCACCAGGGATCACCACTAGGACCACCAGGGAAGGGGCAACATGTGGATGGCCAGGTATGTACCCCATGGCCATCCACATGTGCCCAATCTGTGCCAATCAGTGCCCACAAATGGGCACTGATTGGCACCATAATGTTCCAGATCTGCCCAGCAATGCCCCAATATGTTTTATCAGTGCCACCAATCAGTGTGTTCAGTGCCACCTGTCATTGCCCATCGGTGCCACCTGTCAGTGCCCATCTGTGCCCACCAGTGCCCACCTATCAGTGCCCATCAGTGCCACCCATAAGTACCCATCAGTGCCACCCATATGTACCAATCAATGCCACCTACGAGTGCCCATCAGTGCCGCCTATGAGTGCCCATTGGTGCCACCTATGAGTGCCCATCAGTGCCGCATACCAGTGACACCTATCAGTGCCCATCATTGCCACCTATCAGTGCCCCTCAGTGCCACCTATCAGTGCCCATCATCAGTGCCCGTCAGTGCCACCTCATCAGTGCCACCTCATTGGTGCCACCTCATCAGTGCCCATCAGTGCCGCCGTATCAGTGCCCGTCAGTGCAGCCATATTAGAAGAAGAAAACATACTTATTTACAAAAAATTTTAACAGAAACAAAGAAAAATTTGTTTTTTTTCGAAATTTTCTGTCTTTTTTATTTGTTGCGCAAAAAATAAAAACTGTAGAGGTCATCAAATACCACCAAAAGAAAGCTCTATTTGTGGGAACAAAATGATAAAAAATTTGTTTGGGTACAGTGTAGCATGACCGCGCAATTGTCATTCAAATTGCGACAGCGCTGAAAGCTGAAAATTGGCCTTGGCGGGAAAGTGTCTAAGTGCCTGGTATTGAAGTGGTTAAAGGAATATTTTAATTTTTATTGTTTCACTTTAAGCAATATTAAAATCACCATTCCTGAAAAAACGTCAGTTTTTAAAACTTTCGCATTGATACATGTTCCCTGGGGGGGCCGAACACTTTTTATGGCAATAACTTGCATATAAGCCTTTAAAATGAGCACTTTTGATTTTTCACGTTCGCGTGCCATAGACTTTAAAGGTGTTCGCGTGTTCGCACAAATGTTTTGCCTGTTCACATATTCTGCTGCTAACCGAACAGAGAGGTATTCGGCTCATCCCTATTCATTTGTATTCATTTTGTCAAGCAGTTGAGGAGTTTTGTTTATTATAGCAAGCTGTATTTTAGCAGTTCTGCCATGAGATGGCATGATGTGAAAATGAGCAGATTGCATTTGTTAACTGTATTCCCTTTCTTTTATTACTACTTTTTATTTCTGCAATTATTATATTTTTTGAGATGTAGCACACTATTCATTTCGATGCAAATGCTGTGATGATTATTTATGTTGGAAAAAAAAAATATTTGTATTGCAAAATGGAATTAAATGTGCTTAGCTAACGAAGAGATTAATGATCATGTGGGATTAATCAGCTTTTCTATATAATGGTGTATGGGTAGTGGCTTTGTCATTTTAGTGATGTGCCTAGTGCGAAACATGTCCGAATGCCTGGTTGCCTTGGTGAAGATGGGGTGTGCCAGCACCTGAGATGAACTTGGTAGACATGTACGATTAGTTTCGTACGAATCGAAAATGTGTACGAATTTATGTAAATTCGTACATTCGGGAGGATCCGAAATATGAATTGCTATGCTTCCGAATTTTGTACGAAATACGAAATTTCGGTTACGAATTTCGGATCCAAATTCCTAATGAACATTCGTAAATGTTACGAAAAGTTAACAAACCTAAAAGTTAAAAACCCAGGAAGTCAGCACAGCACAGGGATGGTGGGAGCCCCTCATAATGATAAATTCATCATAACGAACCTTCGTAATTGTTACGAAAAGTTAACGAACCTAAAAGTTAAAAACCCAGGAAGTCAGCACAGCACAGGGATGGTGGGAGCCCCTCATAATGATAAATTCATCATAACGAACATTCGTAATTGTTACGAAAAGTTAACAAACCTAAAAGTTAAAAACCTAGGAAGTCAGCACAGCACAGGGATGGTGGGAGCCCCTCATAAGGATAAATTCATCATAATGAACATTCGTAATTGTTACGAAAAGTTAACAAACCTAACGAAAATTCGTATTTCGTATGAAATTTCGGACACGAATTATGAAATACGAATTAATCCTAATACGAAACAGAACGTAACAAAACGAAATAAATTTATTGACGGCGCACATGTCTAGAACTTGGAGCCTAATCTCGCCTGGAACGGCATATGAAATATTTGACGAATGGAGTTCTACTTTAATTTGTATATTCAGATTTTAAAAATTGCCTTACAGAGGGGGTTTAGTGTATGTTGACACTTTCTTTACACATCTGTGACATAACCCTGGATCCCCATGTTTATTCTAGCCATCTGTCCTTCTGCTTCCTTGACTCATGTAAGACTAATACAAAGTGACACAGGCAGAAACTCCATTATGTTCACTGCCTGTGAGAGAAAAAAAAAGACATGAGTTTTGTTTTTGTATTAGTTTTTATCTGCCTACATATCCACTATATCACACCGCATATCAGAGCAGGGCAGAGACAGGTTGTCACAGCTCCTTATTCTTTACACTGTGCCAAGTTGTCAGTTTTTTTTATTAGTGCAAAGTTTCGTGATACGAAGTGATACTTAGTGATACTAAACCTATGATTTTTTTTTTTATATAAATATAACAAACATGCCTATACTTACCTGCTCTGTACAACTCTTCCTCTGGGGTGCCCCACTGGCACTCCAGGCCTCTCCTCTTCATCAGGTGCCCCCATGGGAAGTCGCTTTCCATGGGGGAACCCATGTGGGCTCACTCCCGAGTCCCACTGCTGCACTTTTGAGTGACAGCAACGGGAGCCAATGGCTCCTGCTGCTATCAATCTGTTCAATGAGGAGAGCAACAGCAGCTGGAGCATATCGCTGGATCGGATCAGGCTCAGGTAAGAAAAAGGGGGGGGGTCGGGTGGGGAGCTGCAGCACAGAAGGTTTTTCACTTTAACCCCTTCACGCTGACCGTATGCAAATATGAGGCCTTTGGCTTAAAGCGGCTGTACTGGGGTGATGCATGCAGCTGCATGCATCGCCCCGGTACCATTTTTAGAGCTGACGGTTGGCTTTCTTATGATAGCAATTGATGCCTCCCCCACCGGGAGGCCCGAGTAACCAACTGGCACATGCGCCGGCTGCCCGGAGACCCAAACAAAGCTGGAATCGGCTTTGATCGGGTCTCAGATCTAGTAACCTGGAAGCAATGTCATGACATCACTTTCAGTTTACGGAAGACTTAAAGTTGCCAAATTTTAAAAAATGACAGGATTCAAAACAGTCAAACCTGGCATTTTGAATGCTTTTAAGTGCAAAGGAGGGACTTGGGGTCTTATAGACCCCAGATCCCTCCATAAAGAGTACCTGTCACTGCCTATTACTGTCACAAGGGTTGTTCACATTCCTTGTGACAGCAATAAAAGTGATGAGATTTTTTTTTTAAAAGGACAGTGTAAAAAAAAAAAAAAATAAATAAATAAGAAAAAAAAATGTAAATTGCCCCATCCCTCCGTGCTCGCACGCAGAAGCAAACTCATACATAAGTCACTCCCGCAAATGTAAACAGTGTTCAAACCACACATGTGAGGTATCAGGATCGTTATTGCGAGAGCAATAATTCTAGTACTAGACCTCCTCTGTACCTCTAAACTGATAGCCTGTAGACATTTTTAAAGTGTTGCCTATGGAGATTTTTAAGTACTGTAGTTTGTCGCCATTCCACGAGTGTGTGCAATTATATAGCATGACATGTTAGGTACCTATTTACTTGGCGTAACATCATCATTCACATTATACAAAAAAATTGGGCTAACTTTATATGATTTGTTTTGTTTTTTTTAATTCATGAAAGTGTATTTCTTCCCAAAAAAATGCATTTGAAAGACCACTGCGCAAATACAGTGTGACATAAAATATTGCAATGATTGCTTTTTTATTCTTTCTAAAAAAAAATAAAATAAATATATATATATATATATATATATATATATATATATATATATATATATATATATATATATATACATATATATGGGAAATTTACCTGTCTACTGCCTCATGCACACTAGTTTCTTGTAAATGCTGTTTATCCTGACATGAGAAAATCAGTGTTATAAACTCACCTAAGCTGCATTTTTTTCTTTTGTTTACAAACGATTTTTATTATGTAAAAGGTCAAGGTATAAAACAATTACAATGATGGTACAGGTATACATACAAATATCTTTAACAGTGAATGTTGTACAGGAAATAAAAAAGGGTAATGGTTAGTCAGATGAGATAATGCACAGTGTCATAAATATGCCAGTTATCATGGAGGGAAGAAGGAAGGGCAATTACGTATGTGTTAAGGAGAGGAGGTGGGGAAAATAAAGTGGAAATTTTTCTAAATCAGAGAGGTGGAGTCCCAGAGGGTCCACTTTTTTTGATAAAGAGGCAAAGAGTCATATAACGTGTGGTGAATTTTTTCAGAAGGTCTGATGTTCGACATGCGGTTGAGAATTTGTGACCAAGGTAACGTAGTGGAGCGCCAATTGAAGGCTATAGCCCAATGAATGGAGCTGAGAAATGTGTGGATTAGCCTTGTGCTAGTCATTGGAATATCCTGTATAGGGGAGAATAGAAGACATATTTGGGGTGTAAGAGAAAACTTCCTACCGGATATTTTTTCAATGATTATGCTAGCCTTATGCCAGGTGTTTTTTATATGGGGACAATCCCAAAAGATATGTAAAAGTGTACCCTGAGAGGGGCAACCCCTAAAGCAGAGTGGGGATAGTGAGGGATAGAATGAGTTAAGTTTAGCGGGGGTAAGATACCATCTATAGAGCAATTTGATGGATGATTCTCTGATCGAGGTTGTTTTGGAACATTTATGGAGATTTGTAAAAATAGTATCCCATTGATCAGGAGTAAATGAGGTATTTAGATCTGATTCCCATTGTAGCATGGGATGTGACTTCTCAGGCATGTTGGTCTCATTTAAACTTTTATATAATCTGGAGATTAAACCTCTATCACGGGGGAAAGAGATACAAATTTGCTCAAATTGTGTATAGGGGGGATGAAGTGTAAGTGAATGATATTTTTGATAGAATTGTCTTATATTTGTATAGTTCTCTAGTTCAGAAGGTGGAAAGTCATATTTTATTTGTAGACTGGAGAAAGTGAGGAATGAATTGTTGTGGGAGAGCGATTTTAAATGTGTTAGGTTATGTGACTTCCAGTTCGTTAGAGAGTTTTGATCTTGAGCTCTGTCTGGGAGGGGGAAACGAGGGTCACCTAGAAAGGAGGCCAAGATGGGAATGTCAGAGGATAATTTGAATTTAGAGGCTTGTCTGTTCCATAGTTGAAGGGTGTGAGTGACGATGAGATTTAGGGGTCTAATTTTTTGTGGTGGGATAGTCTTGGACCAGAGAAGTCCTTGTAGATTGTAGGGTAGGACGGATTCTTCCTCAAACCGGAGCCAAGGGATTTGAAGTGAGGGGGCATACCATTGGGCTAATTGGGTAAATCTGGCCGATAGATAATAACGCCAAAGATTAGGAATGCTGAGGCCTCCTTTTCCTTGGGGTCTAAACATAAGGGAATAGCTAAATCTGGGTTTCTTGTTTAGCCATATGAATTTGTTGATCTCTCTCTGTAAGGAATCTAATGTTTTTTTATATAGAATAATAGGAAGGGCTCTGAAAAAAATAAAAGCTTGGGTAGTATCATCATTTTTACAGCCACTATTCTACCCGTGAATGAAATCTGGTATGATGACCAAAGTTTAAGTAAGTTTTTAATACTATTAAATAAAGGAGGATAGTTTGCTTGGTAAAACGTTTTATAGGAAGAAGTAATTTGGATGCCTAGATATCTAAATGAATCCATATTCCAGTTAAATGAGAATTTGTCCTTAAGTGAAGCTATTAAGGCTGGAGGAATATTGATTGGTAAAGCTGAGCATTTAGATAGATTTACGCTCAGGCCTGTCAGGTCGTGGAAGATGGCAAGGGTTTTAGTTAGGTTGGGTAGGGAGATAAGAGGGTCGCTTATAAATAGAAGCACGTCATCTGCGTAGAGGCTTAGTTTGTATTCCTTGGATCCCTTGGAGTATCTTTTAATGTCTATGTTATTTCTAATCGCGCAGGCAAGGGGTTCTATCGCGAGGGCGAAAAGTAGAGGGGAGAGGGGGCAACCCTGTCTGGTACCTTTGGTTAGGGGGAAAAAGTCTGAGTTGTTGCCTGGGAGTTTGATACGTGTTTGTGGGTTGTGATAGAGAGCCTTAAAACCATGTAAGAATTCATTGTTGATGCCATATTTGGGGAGTAGAGTGTCAAGATATGACCAGGAAACACTGTCAAACGCTTTATATATTTCGAGACTGAGTAGTAGTGTGGATTTGGAATTTGTGTTGGAGTCTTGAATGATATTTGTGGTCAGTCGTATATTGTCTGTTATTTGTCTGTTAGGAATGAAACCCGTTTGATCAGGATCAACTAGTGGGGAGATAACAGCCGATAATCTGTCTGCCAAAATTCGGCCAAATATTTTTAGGTCATTATCAATAACTGATATTGGGCGGTAGTTTTGAGGGGTGGAGTGGTCTTTATTTGGTTTGGGAAGAAGAGACATGTTGGCTAATAGCATTTCAGATGGGAATTGGCCACCTTGTAAAATACTATTATATAGTTTAGTAAGGTGTGGGGTAATGGTAGGGGCAAACTTTTTATAGTAGGACGAGGAATAGCCATCTGGGCCTGGGGCAGTGGATATCTTTAAAGTTCTAATGATTCTGCAAACTTCTATGTCTGTACAAGGGGCATTGAGAGATTCTATTTGGTCCTTAGAAAGCGTGGGCAATGTAATGTTGTTAAGCCAGTCAAGGGAAGACTGTTTGGGGGCTGATTGTGATGTGGAAAGAAGATTTTTATAGAAGTCTAAGAACAGTTTCATGACTTCTTTGGGATGGGACACCATATTTCCAGATGGGTTCCTTAATTTGTATGTGTGGGGTGGTTTTGTAGATTGATTAAGTTTTCTAGCGAACATGGTGGAATATGAATTACTATTGAGTAAGAATCTGGCTTTAGACCACCTGAGGGCCTTTTCGGTGTCCGATGCTAATAATGTGTCTAAGGTAGTGCGTTTCTCTTGAATCTGATTAAAAAGGTCACTAGATGGGTTTTGGTTGTGTCTGTGATATAAATTATCTAGATCGTTTGTAAGGAATCTAATATCTGCAAGTTTGGATTTGTTTTTAATTGAGGCAATATTTATCAGATGGCCTCTCATTACCGCTTTATGTGCCATCCAGATATTTGTAGGAGACATATCAGATGTTACGTTGTGTGCAAAGTATTGCTCTAGGTGAGATAGAATTTGTTGGTTGCTTGATGGATCTGTGAGCAAGGAATCGTTAATTCGCCATGAGTGTGTTGTGTTGGCTAGACCTATGCGTGAAGTGTTAAAGGAGATTATATGGTGATCCGACCAAGGACATGCATGTATATCTGCTTTAGAGGAATTGGCCAGTAGGATTGGGGTGCAGAAGATATAATCAAGTCGTGCAAAGCTGTTATGTGGGTGCGAATAGAATGTGTAGGATTTGATACCTATGTTGTGGGCTCTCCAAGTATCTACTAATTGATGATTATATAATGATCTGTTCAGCGATTTAGGGAAAGCTTTAGAGGAAGGGACAACTCTGCTTCTGTCCAGAACCGAGTGAGCTGCTAAATTGAAGTCCCCACCCACTATTAGATGTGCGGAATGATAATTATCCAAAGTCTCAAAAAATTTGTTAAAAAAGTTTGAGTGGGCCTCGTTAGGAGCATATACTGAGGCAATGGTAACCGAACGTCCTTTAATTGAGCCTTTCAAAATCAAATAACGACTTTCTGGGTCCTTAAAGACATTCTGAACCTCAAAAACCACCGAGTTCCTAATAAATATGGCAGCACCCCTAGATTTTGTGTTGTAAGTAGTGCAATAAAATTGGCTGAAACTTTTGTCAATGAATTTAGGGTGTTTGTCTGTTGCGAAGTGAGTTTCTTGCATTAATATTATATCAGCTCCTAATCTTTTATAGTGGCGAAAAGCTTTCTTTCTCTTGTGAGGTGAATTAATGCCCCGGGCATTGTGAGAAATCACCCTAAGCCCCATTGTATCGGTGTTAGAAAGCGATGATAATTATAAGGTAGTGGCAATGGATCACATGGCCCAGGGCAAAGCATTTGGCAAAGTTGGTGTGGTGATAGTAAATTGGATAATAATGATAATGTCAATAAGGAAGAATTACCTGAGATAGAGAAAAATCTGGAGATCACTGTGTTACCATCTATATCTTCATATATACGATATATCGGAATATACCTCAAAATTTTGCATAAGTGTTTTTTTGTTAACCTTTCTATATCAAATAATATATTATACTTATATATGTGTAGACTGAAGAATTGGGTACCTGAACCGTAGAACCCTAGAAAAAATAAACTCTTAGATAATAACAGTGCTACCTTGCGCAACATTGCACCATCATAACATCTTAAGTAAAATACAGAGAATTTGTTCAACCTTTTCAAAATTTTGTAAAAATAGAATATTTTAGTATAATTATGAGAAAAATTATTTATAGCTTGGGGGTCAGTGTGAGAAGCACTGCCTGACCGAAAATAATATTGTTGTGGACAATATTGTCCATTACTCACAAGTGGAGCATCCATCATTAAAACAATGGATAGCAGGGTCAGTCGTAGAAATGTATCCACTATTTGAACCATGCTTTTGGAGTCCATTGTGAGTAGGGGGACAAACTAGCTGAGGCGGAGCAGAACAGCCTCAGCGAGGATTCTATAGACAAAAATATAAGAGCATGCCGTGACGTATGTTGAAAAAATTTAGCGGAGAAAAACCTCATAGATTGAAGGAAAAAAAAAGGGGGTTAAATGCATATGATCGCATAAGATTGCATGGTAGGAACTGTGAAATACCTACCCAATACCTTTTAAAAGGGTAGAACTACTTTACTAAACACAGTAAATCAAACTTCAAAATTTTTAAATTTTTGGAACTGTAAAAATTGTTCTATGAACCCTGCGAGGGAAAAGGAGACAGAAAAAAAAAAAAAAAAAAAAAAAAGTCCTTTTCTCCTTCCCTTCCCTCTCTCCCTCCTCCCCCCCACAGGAAGTGTGAATTTTCAGCCGTAGGTATGCAAAAACTTTAACTTCAAGCATCCAGATTTCTGAGTGATGGACGCCATCTTCCTTGTCCACGACGCGTGGCTGGGGTGGCCCAGATCGGTGAGGTATGAGGGGTGGCAGGAGGTCTTGCCACCGCCCCTGGGTCTAAAAGACCCAACTTTACCAGGAGATCTTTACCTTCCGCGATGTTGAAAACTGTATAAGTGGTGCCATTGTGTGGCACTGTTAATTTAAATGGAAAGCCCCAGCGGTATCTGATGTGAGCTGATTGTAATACTGAAGTTATCTCTTTCATTTTGCGTCTCCTTTCCAGGGTAGCTTGTGAAATATCAGGAAATATTTGAATTTTTGTTCCATCCAATTCAATGTTATGCATATTCCTGGATGCTCTTAGTATGCTTTCTTTTGTGATAAAGTCTTTCATGCATAGTATAATGTCACGTGAAGGTTTGTCTGGGGGTGGCTTAGGACGCAAGGCCCTATGGATTCTGTCACATACAAATGAGGATGGAGGTAGATCCGGAAGGAGATTGTGGAAGAGTTTGGACACCGCTGGCATCAGTTCGGTGACCGATTCTGGAATACCACGAATCCTCAGGTTGTTCCTACGGTTTCGATTGTCCAAATCTTCCACTTGAGATTGTAAGTATGAGTGGTTTTCAGCTAACAGTTCAAAGTCCCTTCTAAGATCGTTGTGTGCAAGTGATAGCTCATCATGCTTGGTTTCCAGAACATCTGTTCGTCCTCCCAGGGTTGCTATTTCTTGTGTGAGTGTGTTTGTTGTTTTTTGGAGTTCACACTGTATTTTGTCAACAAGTTTTTCATAGATCTTGGTTAAGCTGGAGTCCAAATCTGCTTTTGTTATCTGAGAGGGGAGGTCACTGTTCTGTGTTGGAGAGGACTTGTGCGAAGGGCTACTGGCAGTTGTAGGGGACTGTACCAGCGACGAACTAGCACCTTTATGCGCCATTTTATTCTGCTTCTTATTGCGCAGAGGGTATGTGATTAAAGAGTGCTGTTGCGCACGGCGATTGTACGCCTTCTTGCCCGACGGCATGCACTAGTATGAACTGCAGGGATGTTTATAAAAAATATGATTATTTAAGGTAATTGATCCTTGCAGTGTGTGTTAAATCCTCGCTGAATAGATGAAATTCTCAATTACAAATGGTGAACTGCATCGCGTCTCGCATGCGCCCCCACTTAGTTATGATTATGACTTTAGTTCATCTTATCACCCCTGTCCAAGGGCAATAGCTTGTTCCAAATTTGTTGTGGGGCTACATGTTGCCCGAAGAGGTGTACTCGGAGCTTTGTGGGGGTAAAGATCAAACACCCAGGACTTTTGAAGAATCAGGCTATGAGATGGTGGGACCACACCCCTGTGAGCGGGGTGATTTTGTAATAACTTGGGGTCTGGACCCGGTCCGGGAGGGACGAGGGAGCTACTGGTGGGCCCACGGTGCAGCAGGATGGCCATTCCTCACCTCTGTCCCCAGAGTGTAGTCCCATGCAGGGTATTTCTGGCGGTATCCAGTTCTCACAAGATCCCGCCTCTCGGTCCACAGAGCCACCACGGGTATGTACGGAAGGTGCTGCCGTCTGTTCCGCTGTGGGCGGTAGCCGAGTGTGGAGGATCTGCAGGTCCCACAGGCCCCAAGAAGCCAGATGGAGCCGGCAGTGAGACTGGTAGGGCTAATGGACGGCTGGGACTCTCCAGGTAGGCAGAGGTCCGTTCAGGGGATGCCCAGGAACCTGGATGGAGGACCCAGTGGGGGATCCAGCAAACACCGGGGTAGGATGGCAATGGATTCTGTCCAGGACAGCACAGCTCCCTCACAGCGCTTCTCAAGATGGGGGCCAGTCCCCAAGTAATGGAGCCGGCCGTAGGCCGGATAGAGGGGCGAGTGGATGGCCGGGATTCTCCAGACAGCCAGGGGAATGTTCAGGGGGTGCCCAGGGACCTGGATGGAGGGTTTGGTGGCGGAATCCGATAGCCCCGGAGCAGGATGGCTGTGGATTCTGATCAGGGTAACAAAGCTCCCTCACGGCGCGTCTAAGGATGGCGGACCGACCCCCAGCAACACAGCAGTGCACAGTCTCTTTAAGGGGGTACCCAGTATGGGAAGGATAGGCGACTGCCCAACTACTCACTGTGCCCAGAGGATGAGACAGGCCGAGTCCGCAGGCCGCAAGATGGCGTCCGGCCGGAGGGTACCGGAGCTGGTTTTGGGGATCTCCAGTCCACCATCCACCGCTGTACAGGTGGCCCCCGACCCCCAGAGTCACAACAATTGATGTGCTGGGGCAAGATGTTCCTTTGATCCACGGGATCCGGGATGGAAGAGATAAGCTGCATTTTTTTCAAACCAGTTAGGGTGAGTTTAGCAGGGTTTAGCAGTGTCTAGAGTTTGGGCATTTATTTACTTTATTGGCCAGAATTTTAATTTATTCTGGCCATTGAAATACATAAACTCTGAAGTGCTAAATGTGCCTAGCGTTTAGGCACGTATAACAGCATTTATACATGTTTAACGGCATTTAGCGTTTTTTGTGGTCAAAATTCCCTCTCCTGAATACAATTTTAGGGCGTTCAGAAAACGTCCTCTAAACTCCCCTGCTACTAAACTGCTGAAAACGTCCATGTGTGCTTGGACACATAGGATAACATTAGGGGAGTTCAAGGGCAGAAAAAAAACAAATTTGCCTAAACTTACAAAAACGTGAGTTTAACAGCAGCAGTGTGCATGAGACCTAAAGCCTTCTTAACCACGTGCCAACCAGCCGCCTCAGTTATACTGCGGCAACATGGCTCAGCTGCGCGAATTGCCATCATGGTACGTCGATACCATTGATGGCCCCCGCTCGCCCCCCCCGAGCTGATGCGAGTGCCCGGCGGTCTCGATCAGCGCCGGGCTCCCGCGATCGCTCGGGGCACACGGAGAACCCTGAACTGTGTGTGTTACCACACAGTTTCTGGGTTCTCTGAGGGGAGAACTGGCAGATCCTCTGTTCATATAGAGTATGAACAGAGGATCTGTTATGCCACATACACACGACCAGTTTTCTCGTCGGAATAAACTCTGAAGGTTTTTCTGACGGAGTTCCGACAGAATTCCACTAAAACTGTCTTGCGTACACACGATCACACCAAAGTCCGACCATCCAGAACGCGGTCACGTACAACACGTACGTCGGGATTAGAAAAAGGAAGTTCAATAGCCAGTAGCCAATAGCTTCCGTCTTCCTTACTTGCTTCAGAGCATGCGTCGTTTTTGGTCCGTCGTAACAGCATACAGACGAGTGGTTTTCCCGATAGGAATTGGTTTCGTCGGAAATATTTAGAGCATCTTCTATTTCTAGGTCCGTCAGAATTTTCTAAAAGAAAAGTCCAATGAGGCATACACACGATCGGAATATACAATGAAAAGCTTCCGTCTGACTTTTTCTGTCAGAGATTCCGCTCGTGTGTATGCGGCATTCGTTTCCCTGCACTGTCCACATCCCCCTTCAGTTAGAACACTTCCTAGGACACACATTAACCCCTTTACTGCCCCCTAGTGTTAACCCCTTCACTGCCAGTGACATTTTTACAGTAATCAATGCATTTTTAATCGCACTGATCGCTGTATTAATGCCAATGGTCCCAAAAATGTGTCAAAATTGTCCAACGTGTCTGCCATAATGTCACAGTCACGATAAAAATCGCTGATCACCGCCATTACTAGTAAAAAAAAAATTATTAATAAAAATGCCATAAAACTATCCCCCTATTTTGTAGATGCTATAACTTTTGCGCAAACCAATCAATATACGCTTATTGCGATTTTTTTAACAAAAATAAGTAGAAGAATATGTATCGGCCTAAACTGAGGAAAAAAATATGTTTTTTTTAAATATTTTTTGGGGATATTTATTATAGCAAAAAGTAAAAAATTATGCATTTTTTTCAAAATTGTCGCACTTTTTGTTTATAGCGCAAAAAAAAAAAAACCACAGAGGTGATCAAATACCACCAAAAGAAAGTTCTATTTGTGGGGAAAAAAGGACGTTGTTTTTGTTTGGGAGCCACGTCGCACGACCGCGCAATTGACAGTTAAAGTGACGCAGTGTTGAATCGCAAAAAGTGCTCTGGTCTTTGGTCAGCCAAATGGTCTGGGGCTGAAGTGGTTAAGGAGCTGAGATTGTCAAGGGAGGTCCCTTCCCTGTCACTTTTTATCTTGGTGTCAGGAAAACTTGTCAGATGTGATTTATGTTTATAGCAGAGGAATGAAGAAATAAACAGAAATTACACCTAGTAATTAGTAGAACCATATGCAAAACTTTTTATTACCCCTATTATGTTTATTTTTGCCATCTTTGTCCCATTGGGAAGATTTACCTTTACTACCTGTCCCATAACCAGACAGGTCCCGGTTCCCCTTTGTCTAATAAGAACCTCCAGAGTTAGGGATAGCTGACATCCTTCTACGTAGAGTGGGTTATGAGGCACGGTGGGTGTAATGCAAGGTAGATTTGATCAAAGTGAAAGTGAAATAAAGTCCAAAAATTTTGATATGTTTGGTATTCAATGCAAGACCCAGGGTCAATATTCCACCACTAGTGCTGCCCACCACCTGGTGAAGAAGTAATGGAGGCTTACCGGAAAGCCTGCGACCGCCCTTATTCAGGGGGGTCAAAACAGGCTTAGTAGAAAGATGTAGATCACAGAGGGTGTTCTCCGGAAGACACTGCTGAGAAAAACACCAACCTCCTTCATGGACAACTAGTTAGCAACAACTTGAAGCACTTCACAAGGTGTAGTCCCAGGATAGCTTCACAAAGAGCAGTTAAAGTGGTGTTCCGGCCGAAATTATACTTTTTAAATAAAAATACCCCTATAATACACAAGCTTAATGTATACTAGTAAAGTTAGTCTGTAAACTAAGGTCTGTTTTGTTAGTTTATAGCAGTAGTTTGTTATTTTATAAACTTGCAGCAGGCCGTGGCCATCTTAAGTCTGGGCATCTGAAGCCAGACTGTATTTCTTCCTGGATCTCATCCTTGCAGATCTTGCACATGCTCAGTGCAGCACAAGCAGTGTAATAGGTTTCAGATCAGGTTTCCATAGCAACGGCAGTGTCAGAGGAAGTTGCCGCCCTTTCCCAGAAGGCATCGCAAACAGGAAATGATGCGATGGGCCGCGGCCAGGGAGGAGGAAGTGAAAAATGAATACAGCAGATAAACAGTAAGTGCTGAGAAAAAAAATTTAAAAATATCCAATTTGTTTACAGTGCACAGTTTAGTGAAGGATGCTGAAGAGTTGTAAAAGTGGGTGGAACTCCACTTTAATAATTGCTGAGCCCCATGGCTGGACTGAGATCACTTGACTTCACCCGAATAAATAGGCTCTCCCAGCAGGCCAAGGGACCAAAGAAGATCCCTGCCCATTGGCTGAGAAACCCCATCTATTCCTTATCTGTCCTTGCAATGCACTTGTCTTATCTAATGCAACCAGATACCCGGCCATCTAGTGACAGAAGAGGGAAGTGCAGCAATTCCAGAATTAGGGTGGAATCAATTGATCCCCTATCAATTGGCCAAGGCGACTATACCTGGCAGGTAAATTTATTAGCAACCCTGCCTAAACATCAGGGTGCTACATCAATGTTTTGCTGTTTTAAGTAATTTTCTTGCAAAAAATAATGATTTTAATATTTGTGTGAAAAGTTTAAAAGTTGCTCAGGGCAGCAAGTGGTTAAAATACTTTGTAGCCAGGCCACAGCAGTCTTTTATCAGGTACTCCCTGGTATAGGGTGATAGTGCTATGTCCTGGTCTCAGATAATTGTGTTCCTGCATTGTCACACAGGCTACTGATGGAGATTACTGCACAATATGATGCACAATATGCAGGCTTGATTCACTGTTCAAAAAACCCACCCTGAGAAATGCAGCCATTACTGGAATGCAAAGAGGCTGCAGGAGATCAGCAGCACTGAGATGCAAAAAAGGTTGAAAAAAGGTGAAAACATATTTAGCAATCTGATAACTATCTATCTGTCACATTCGCTTCCAATCTGTTTCTCCCTACCTTTTTTATGTCTGCATAAATAGCAAAGCTTTGTGTATCTCCGCTAACTCCTTTTGCTGAGCAGACTGTCTGTTGCTGCTGATGGAGGGGGAACAACTCAGCCTCAGTTGCCATGGAATTTCATCCAGGGTGTGACGACATAACCGGCATCTTCTAGCTTAGGAAAAAAAGACAGAATAGCCCCCCCCATCTGTAACACCACACAATCTGTCTGCATCCCACATAGCCCCCACCTCATCACATGTTTACTTTACATATTTTACACCATACTTCACTTTGACCCATGACTTGGTGCTTGCCCTTGTCTGAAGCTCTGCGTTACACATCTAGTTGCATCCATCAATGTTTGGTACATTTACAAAGCTGGCAGTATCCAGCCATGTCTCTGCTTGTTTTCACATTTTTTGGACACACTGCAGTAAATCCTAACATTGCTGCACCCCCACCATATGGCCAATGCCCCCTTTGATGAGCATCTTCATATAAAAGACTACAGTACTCAGCGTCAGCTGTTAATACTATAATGGTTTCTCATATAGATTAACCTATAGCAGGTTTTTTCTTTTCAGAACTCATCATCACATGCAAGCATAGCCCTGCATTCACACGCTCGTTATTTAGCATTATCCCTGGGTAGTAACTGACGCCCTGATTTGTTATCAGATTTCCCTAGCATTCTGTATTTTTTTAGACTCTCTTGCTCCTTTTGGATTTTTCATCTTTTCTCCAGCAATGCTTGCTTTATCAGCATAGGATTAGGCAGCCATGTCATGGGAAGTAGGCATAGGGCATGGGGCAGTGCCAGGCACAGACTGATGGACCAAGTGACGTTCATAAAACTAGAACTGGTTGGAGAGGGAGGGGCTGCAGGAGCGGATGAGGCAGAGAGATGAATAGAGACAGAAAAGGGGATACAACAAGAGGGATATAAATGGAAAAAGTAATTTAAGATAGAAAGGAAAACACGGAGAGAAACAGAGAGAGAGAAGGAGAAGAGAAGTCAAATAATACAGATGTAGAGAGGGAGGTGGAGGCAGGAAGAAGTGGGAAGGAAGCATGGGAATATTAGTTTGTTAGAGGAGAACAGATACATCCACAGCACCCACGTGAGACTGTAGCTGAGATCTACTTTTGGGGATTTCTCTGTAGATGGAATGAGATCATGGGGATTCATGCCTTGGTAGGCATTTGGTCCTGCTGTGCAATGAAATTTCTGTATAAACAAGGAACGGAGCCAGGACGTCTGGAAGGAAGGGCATCTCTGGCATGATATCTTACTTCTGGTGAGATGGAGGTGATGTGGTGGGCATTGCTGTGGTGCCATCATGCCCAGCTTTTTCTTCATGCCAACCAGGATTTTCAGAGCCCTTCTTGGAAGAATGACATTAATGAATTAACCCCAAAACAAACTCCTTCAACTCCAACATCCTTGCCACCCCTGCCTACTCCTTCAGATCTTTCATCACTACCCTCTTTGCAAGACTCTTCTCCCACTTTTTCAATTTTGACCCCATCTTTATTTTCACTAGATGCTACAACCACCAGTCCTACAACTACTCCACAGCCATCTACTCCTGAACCAGACCAGCCAGATGAAGAAGGCAAAAAAGCAGCTCTACATTTTCTGCACTCAGGGGATCTTCTATCTCTGTCAGAAGTGAACTGCACCAGGAGGTATGAGATAAATGACCTGCAGGGATCGCCACCTGAATCCCTTCTCCATCATGTCAGAAGACCAATTGACTATCTTCTACATGCCACCAACTTCCTTAATATGATATTTCAAGCCAGTGACATGCGAGAATCCAGCATAAAAGAAGATATGGAATGGTATCATGCTTTGGTTCGCAGTCTTGCTGGGGGAGATCCACAGATTCGTCGGGCAGCGCTGTCCTTTACTGCCCAACCTCTGTCCTCTAAGCCCCAGCTACTTCTTCAGGCAACAAAGGAAGGTCATGAAATTCTTCTTCAAGACCTCTCCTCAATCCTACACCGTGTAAGACATATGAAAAATTATGGTATATGGAACAGCTTTCAAACCAACCTCTCTCTTACCAAAGCCATTCTAGTAAATGACCTGCAAAGTTTGGAGACACCTAAGTGGAGCCGTGGAGACAGCTACATTGTGGACCCAAACCAAGTTCAATGGTCAAAGCCTTTTCTAGAATGTGAGGGGAGTCGCTTTTCACAAAGATGGATGATCTCACTTTCGACAGCATTCTATGGGCTAAAACCTGATCTGAGTCCAGAGTTTAAGTAAGTGGGCCTTGATATTCATGTGTGGGAAGGGGACAGATGGAGTCTTTGAAAATCATGTAACATGGGGGGAGGGAAAGGAACAGGATGGGAGGAGGAAGATTGTCTGTCTGACTGTGAACAAATATCTCTGTTGATAATACAGTGTGATTAATACAGTCAGGAGAATGATATTAACTGGGTCATGTGGTAATATTCTGGTTATGCATGCATATTTCTGTTTACCATCTCGTTCTGTATAGTGATTGCTGTGTGTCCATCATGTCCCCCACCTGTCCATCATTTTACCCTCCCCCTAAGATTAGTCTCTCACACATACTGAATTCTGTATCACTCACATCAGTCCTCAAACTGAGCAGCTGTTAAGCTGCAAATCTCCTATCCTCTAGCTTTCATATAACAGATGGCCCTAGAATGCCAGTTTCTAGCTACCTATGCACACCACTGTCTGGCCATCTTACCCTATTCATAATAAGCCCATATACTGCTGCCCATGTGATCACCATCATACCCTGTGTGCACTCATGAGAAGGTCTCAATAACAAATGATGTTCTCCATACCCTTATGATAAGTTTTCCACCTAAAGTTATTAAAACATTATACAGGTTTTTTAAATTACTTATACAGTATAAAAACCTATAAATTGAGAGAAAACTTTAGGATAAAACCGACATAATAGCAATTCATGCAGCTGCCACACCAACCCAGACAGCCCCTAAAACATAATATTATACACAGATAAACTAGTTAATATAACTATATTAAATATATAAAGTCACATGAGCCTATACTGAAAACCAGTATATCCGAAGAACCTACATATAAAAAGGACTATATATTATGTCAAAATAGTGTCCATGTATAGAGATAATGTTACACCATCCAATAGCAATCACAGCATCCAATAGCAACACTGGTAATTGATTATTGTAATTCTATAACTCTAAAGTTAATCAATTAATTATTTAAATTAACAATCCAGCTGCTGATAAAATATAGCAATACATTGGAAATTTTTGGACAAAGAGATAACATTTAATGGTAGCTACTGGAAGTTATACAGGTACATAACTTGTAATGATATCAACTGATTATGGTATATACTTATAATATTGGTCCCAGATTGTATGGGGACACATTTTGTATTTCAGAGGCATAATGGTTAAAAGATGTGCCCATAAATGTATTTATGTGTCAAAAACACATACATATGTTGAAGCAACAACAAGCTGCTGATAATATTGTGTGTCAGCAATGGTGTGCAACTGGTTGAAGCAATTCTAATCTGTCGCTAGAGAAGTGTAGGGGAAGTTCCAACAAAATGATGTACTATTAAGAATATGAACCAGCAGCTGTATCACAAGTCTTAGTAAACCAATATATTCTGTCCGGGATGACCCATCCACTAAAGGGGCAGGGGCGCTGCCCCCTCTCTCCAGCCACCCCCTCTATGACTAATGGATAGATTCATGCATAGCCGCTGCTGCCACCCCCTATTCAGGCGTCCGGCCCCTTTTCAGATGCCGGGCGCCTGAATTCCAAAGGCGAGGTGTTTTTCTGAAGCACCTGATTAGAGCCATAGGCTCTAATAGGCTTCAAAAAAGGTGGACTTGGAGCGCAAAGCATTGTGCCCACAGTTTACCCAAATGTGTTAGAAAAGCAAATGAATATTTGCTTTTCTAACACTGAACCTCCTCTCCGCCAATCAGGTAGCGCGTGTCTAATACCCGTCACCTGGCTGAAGGCACGGGCACCCCGATGGGAAGCCCAGCAGACCGAAGAAGAGAGGAGGGGAAGCATGGAGGACACAAGAGCTGTCCCACAGCTCGCTGCCATCACCCGCTGCCTGACCTGCCACTAAGATGGGGTAAGTGCCGAGCAGACAGTGGGCACAACTGGCTGCATTTGACGGGCACAATTGGCTGCATTTGATGGGCACAAGTGGCTGCATACGATGGGCACAAGTGGCTACATACGATGGGCACAAGTGGCTGCATATGATGGGCACAATTGCCTGCATATGATGGGTACAAGTGGCTGTATTTGGGCTCAAGTGGCTGCATATGATGGGCACAAGTGGCTGCATATGACAGGCACAAGTGGCTGCATATGATGGGCACAGTGGCTGCAATTGATGGCACAGTGGCCACAGTGAGGCTGCAATTGATGTTTTTTTTTTTTTCTCTGAATTTTTCAGTTTGTTTGCGCCCCCCCTCTCAGAAAAAAAATTTGAGCACCAGCCGCCACTGGTCCCAACAGCTTAATTGCAGCAGGCAAATATATAGTAGCAATTCGACACACAGTCCTAGCATGCTTCACCTCAGCAGGCAAACAAGTGCATCATGCTCTCCAGGTAGCCAACCCAATTAGCCATCTATATAAGCAGCCACCTGCATGACAATATACTAAACTCAGAAATCCATGGACTAAATGAGTCAGAGGATACACCAGAAATCCCAGCAATCCAGCACACTCATTCTCATTAGACAAAGACATAGCAAAACAGGTACACTACACATTTCAGCAGGCCAACTCAGTGAAAGGAGAAGCAGGCAGACGATGCACCATAAGTCCCTGCAAACTGAACGTGAAACAACCATATACTGTACATAGCACCCATCTGCATAGTAATACACTGTACGTAACTATCCACTATCCATGAATCGAGTGAGCCAACAGTTGCGCCACAAATCCTGGCAGACTGACCACACCTGACAAGAGTTGTAGCCAAACCAGTGTATTGTGCCCCCAGCAGGCCAATCCAGCAGAAAGCATCATAGGGGAACAAATACACCACATGTTCCAGCAAGCTGACTGGAGAATACCTGCACATGTAGCAACCACACACACACACTGGAGGGAACAGTGCCATAGAAGGGGACCAGCATGGCCCCAATGGTATCTGTGGGAAAAACAAAAGTGTGTCCCACCATCAGGCATCCCAAGACAATTATCTCTGTATTCGTTTTCATGTATTACTGCATGCAGTCACCATTTATTTTGTTACTGCACCTGTATATGCTGTATGACATTAATATTATTGCAGTTTGCCAATCTTTAAATGTGGTGGCTGCATTACTTTTCTTTTTTTTAGGATTTTGTTCCTTTATTTTTACCTGTTGATCCAGCCAATAACATGCTTCTTGTCTTGGGGTGACTCCTTTATGTATGGAGGAGCAATCCCATGGAGGAGTCACCATTCTACAGCGGTACTGTCTGGAGAGGGTAGTGTTAAATGAACTTGTAGATTTTAGATGCACTTTACATAATTGACTAGCAAATTTTGGCCCAACTCCAGCTAACACTTTTTAAAAAGTTACTGAAACCGTTTTTCTCCTTTCGAGATGAATGTTTTAACTGGAAAAAAAAGAAAAGAGTTGACCATTGTAAGCATCTCTGTTAGTGTTAAATGGTTTGTTTCAACCCTCTATCATACACTTTTGCTACAAAGCTTGGTGTGATAAAGGAAGGAGAAAAATAACAGGTAAAACACCTTATGCCGCGTACACACGGTCGGACTTTTCGTCTACAAAAGTCCAACGGACGCTGACGGACTAAAGCTGGCTGGTAATCCAATCGTGTGTGGGCTTCTCCGGACTTTCAACTGACTTTTTCAGCCTCAAATCCGACGGACTTTAGATTTGAAACATGCTTCAAATCTTTCCGACGGACTCGAGTCCGGTCGAAAAATCCGCTCGTCTGTATGCTAGTCTGACGGACAAAAACCCACGCTAGGGCAGCTATTGGCTACTGGCTATCAACTTCCTTATTTTAGTCCGGTGTACGTCATCACGTAAGAATTCGACGGACTTTTGTGTGATCGTGTGTAGGCAAGTCTGTTCGTTAGAAAGTCCGCCGCAAGTCCGTCGAAAGTCCGTCGAAAGTCCGTCGAAAGTCTGTCGGACAGGCTGTCGGACTTTTGTAGCTGAAAAGTCCGACCGTGTGTACGCCCCATAAGTGTGCAGGCCATTCAAGTTCCTCCACCCCAAACTCACTCATCCATGTCTTTATGAACCTTGCTTTGTCATTGATGCGCAGTCATGTTGGAACAGGAAGGGGCAATCCCCAAATTGTTCCCACAAAGTAGGGAGCATGAAATTGTCCAAAATATCTTGGTATGCCTTGAGAGTTGCCTTCACTGGAACCAAGGGACCAAGCCCAACCCCTGTAAAAAACAAAAAACAAACCATAATCCCCCCTCCACCGAATGAATTAGACCAGTGCACAAAGCAAGAGGCTTAATATATATTTTTCAGATATTAAATATTTGCTAAAATGCTCTGAAACTGCAAACAATCTTGCTAGCTGTGGTACTAAATGTATGGTATTTCCATAAAAGGGTCCAAAAGAGCCTGCTGTGGCTCTTTAAAATCATGACTTGTTCAACAACGCTTTCTAGCTGTGGTAAAAAACTTTATGGCATTTTTCCAGATATTAAATACCTGCTGTAAATTTATGAAATTACGACCTATTCAAACAGACTTGCTAGCTGTGGTGCAAGTTTGTATGTATTTCCATCAAAAAGTAAAAAAAAAAAAAAAAAACACAAATATTTATTTTCAGATAATGAATTTAGCTCTCCAAGCCTGTTAAGTCTTGCTGACTGTAATGTGATCCTTTGTGGCGCTTCCATCAAAAATGTCCAAAAAATATACAATTATTTGTTTTTTCAAATATTAAATGCCTGTTCCAACTGGCTGAAATTGTGACCTATTAGAAAAAAATAGTGAAGTTGTAAAATTAGAATCAGTTAAAGCAAATCCTCAAAGTGCAAAAGTACATTACATAAACACCATAAACTTGTGCCACTGTACAATAGCAACACTGTGTTATCAGATAAAACTGCAAATCACTTGGACCCCTTTCACACTGAGGCATTTTTCAGGGCTAAAAATAGCGCCTGTAAAACGCCTGAAGAACGCCTCCCCTGCAGCCCCAGTGTGTAAGCCTGAGTGCTTTCACACTGGAGTGGTGCACTTGCAGGACGTTAGTAAAAGTCTTGCAAGCAGCATCTTTTGAGTGGTTTAGAAACGGTGTATACCCTGCTCCTCCACCGCCCCTGCCTATTGAAATGCAAAGCACTTTGGCAGCGGTGCTTTTCGGGCATATTTAACCCTTTCTTCGGCCTCTAGCCAGGGTTAAATGCGCCCCGCTAAAACAACGGTAAATCGCCGCTAAAACTAGCAGGGCTTTACCGCTAACAGGACCCGCTGGCAGTGTGAAAGGAGTCTTATAGCAACGTGCACAATATGAGTCACATAAGTGCAAACACTCATAGTAGCACATATTAATAAAAGTTATACGACATCACTAAGATAAACAACATGTGTAACATATGTCAATACACAAATGCTGTGTTAATAAACTCCACCCAGCTGAAAGCATACACCTTCAGGCTCTTCTCAGTGGTGAGGCAAGTGTTATACATGGAGAACAAACTAGGGAAGCACTCCCAATAGTGTAAAACCACCTGAAAAGCCTTTATTAAAGAAAAGGTAAAATACTCTCATAATAATCTAGGTTAACAGCACAGTTCATGAATGAAACATAGGAAATTCCAGTAAAATGGTCAGTGTGTGTGGTGACTAGGGATGGGTAAACGGTTTAACCTGAGCATGTGTTCCGGCTGAAAATTGGCTGTTCGCCCGTTCGACGAACAGCCAAATTTTTGGGGCGTTCGACCGTTTGTTTGGCCTGCTTAAATGACCACAATGCACTTTGCACAATCAGGGCACAGAGCACTGTCAGAGCCACGATTGGGCACACTTATGATGACTCTATCCAATCATGGCTTATTGCTCTTACTCCTGGCCTACTCTATAAAAGTATTCTTTCAATAGCAGCCATTTTTAGTGTTAATTTGGCGTGGAGAGAGATAGAACAGGGCTCTGTTCAGTGCTTCTAGAGCAGTGGTTCTCAACCTTTCTAGTGCCGTGACCCCATAATAAAATTTCCCAAGTTGTGGGAACCCCTAACAGTAAATTTATTTTCGTAGCATGGGTTGTCAGCACCCAAGGCAAGACAAGTACTTTGCGCTCCTAACCCATGGACATTTAGCACTCCCTGAGTCCTTTTCATTCATACAGTATTAAAACCCCTTTTGGTACATTTTAGGATGTACCACTCCTTCTCTTTGTTCTCCTTTCTTTCCCTTTTCGCCCTCTCTCTCTAATTTCTTGTTTTTTATCCCTATCCCTCTCTCTAGCCGTCTTTCTTGTTCTTTCTCTTATTCTTTCTCTCCCTTATTCTTTGTTCCTACCCCTCTTTTCCTCTCACTTCCATGTATTCTTTATTTTTATTCATTCTCTTACTCCTTGGTGGGGGTGGGGGGAATGGGATGAGTGGCAGTGCTGGCGGGGAGTTGGGATCAGTGGCAGTGCTGGGGGGAGTTCTGATCAGCCAACTTAGGTGCTCTTGATCAAGGTCATCTGCTGATCTGAGAACTGTAGTGGGGACTTTTAATGGCAACTATAATCACAGGTAGCGTTACTCGCTGTGTCTCCGGCTTCACTGTGGCTCTGACTTTGTGGTGTCTCGCAGCAGTGCCACCTATGCCCAAATCAGGAGATAGGGTCTCATTCAGCCCCTCCCACTTCACATTCCTCACCAGTCAGCTGACCTCTAGTCTCTGCCTCCCAGCCATGCCATGAACTGAATGGGCAGCTGCGAAGAGGCTGAAT
Source organism: Aquarana catesbeiana (assembly GCF_042186555.1). Classification (NCBI taxonomy): domain Eukaryota; kingdom Metazoa; phylum Chordata; class Amphibia; order Anura; family Ranidae; genus Aquarana; species Aquarana catesbeiana. The sequence goes on from NC_133335.1 coordinate 106,418,517, forward strand.
GGGCGGCCGCAGGCTCCAAAAACCGCCCAGCTGGGCGGATGTGAAAAGGCTGGGAGAGCGTGGCGGGCTTCAGGAACAGCCCAGGATTCGGTGATCCCTGGCAAATCGTCATTCGACCCCCGAGGGGGTCCCGACCCCTAGGTTGAGAACCACTGTTCTAGAAAGTTAGTGTGCTATAGTGTGCTATTGTGATTCTATTGTCAGTGTAGAATATCAGTTTAGTGTGAATCTAGTGATAGCTCAGTCAGTGCAAGTGTAGTGAGTGACCATTCATTTTTACTTTAGTGTCACTTTAGTGTGAATTTAGTGATAGTTCAGTCAGTGTGAGTGTAGTGACCATTCATTTTTACATTAGTGTCAGTTTATTTTGTCAGGGCAGGTTTACTGCAGTATAGTTCAGTGCGTTAGTGCACTTTTATCGCAGTGTATCTCAGTGCATTACTGCAAGTTTAACGCCGTATATTTCAGTGCTTACGTGTCGTTTAAGGTAGTATATTTCTGTGCGTTAGTGCACATTTAACGCAGTATATTTCATTACGTACACATTTCCACATCTTTGTAAATTTTTTTGTAATAAGCACCCCCCCCCCCACCCATTATGCCTGGGTGGACAACAAGAAGCAAGAGAGGCAGACGTTCCCATGGCACTTGTGAGGGGGCCAGCAGCGTATGTGTCCACAGGCAAAGGTGGACGTGGTCAGTCCTCAGGCAGGGCATCATTTCCTGTTTAGTGATGTTGCCCGTGCTTTACAGCCACAGCATGCAGAGGAGGTGGTGGGCTGGCTTACTAAACCATTCTCAGTCTCCTCATCCTCCTCATCCTCTGTCACCCAAGCAAAGACTAGTGCGCAGTCCACAGCAGCTGCCAGAGTGGCTAAACCTGCCTCCTTGTCCACAGCTATTCCTGCCATAGCCCCAGGATCAGGCATGGAGGAGTCAGCTGAGTTATTTGAACACAGCGTCAGCCACTTGCTCCTAGGGTTGCCACCTTTTCTTCAAGTCAAACCCGAACACTTTAGCGGCGCACAGCAATTTTTCTTATAGTATAAACCATACATATATTTTGCTATTAAATAACATTTCTAATCATATGGCGTTAATAACAAGAGTCCCCCTTTACATCAGAGTCCACAGAGTTCCCCTTTTACATCTGAATCCACAGAGTTCCCCTTTGAAATCTGAACTCGCAGAGTTCCCTTTCACTGTAAGGGGGGGGCCCTGATGTAAGGGAGAACTCTGGGGACTCTAACATAAGGGCTGCTCTGGGAACCCTGATTTAAGGGGGAACACTGAGAACTCTGATGCACGGAGAGGACTTTGATGTAAGGGAGAACACTGAGGCCTCTGGTGTAAAGGGGAACTCTGATGAAGGCTGAGGGGTGCTCTGAGAAGCCTGATTTACCTTAGTGTACTCACTCAGAGGCAGAAGAGAGAAGGGGGTAGACTTCAGTCACAGACAGGGATGGATGGTGAGCTCACTCACCCCTTGGCAGTTAGCACCTCTTCCAGATGTATCTGAGGCTACTGGACTTCAAATTTTCAGCCCCAACTTCAGCCTCCACTGACAGGGATGATGGTATAGCGCAGGGTGTCCCAGTTTCTTGCAGCACATCTGCCAGTAGCACTGCACCAGCTGTAGACTATAGCTGGCAAATTTCTCTGCCCCATCTGCTGCAGCGGAAAAAAAAATGGTCACTGCCACCCACATGCCCAGCATCTAAATGCAAGCTTGTCAAATGTTGTTGCATTGTTGATCAAGGCAGTCAGCTCCAAAGTCCACGTTACTGCTGACACGTGGTCCAGCAAGCATGGTCAGAGATGATATATTTAATTCACAGCACACTGGGTAACTGTGCTTGCAACTCGGAAGGATGCAGGACAGGGCTCAGTGCTGGAGCTTGTCGCGCCGCCATGTCTCCATACAGCTAGTGGTGATGATGTGAGATTTGTCAGCTCTATCCCCTCCTCCTCCATGCCCTCCTCTGCTGAATTGTCCTATGAAGCACAAGTACCTCCCAAGCATTCAAGGGGCTATTTAATGAGTCAGGCTAAAAGGTGCCATGCAGTGCTTCAGCTGGTGTATTTAGGGGACAGGAACCACACTTGAGCAGAAATTCTTGCAGCTCTGCAGGGGCAGGCACAGAGGTGGTTCACGCCACGCCACGCCACGCCAGATGGAGTCAGGAATGGTAGTGTGCGATAATGGCACACACCTCCTATCTGCCCTCAGACAGGGAAAGTTGACACTTGTGCCATGCCTGGCACATGTCCTCAATTTGGTGGTGCAGTGTTTCTTAACCACTTCAGTCGCGGAAGGTTTGGCTGCTCAATGACCTGGCCATTTTTTGCGATAAGGCTCTGCGTAGCTTTAACTGACAATCGCGCAGTCGTGTGACGCTGCACCCAAACAAAATTCACTCCTTTTTTTTCCCACAAATAGAGCCTTCTTTTGGTGGTATTTGATCACCTGTGCAGTTTTTATTTTTTGCGCTATAAACAAACGAAGAGCGACAATTTTGAAAAAAACACAATTGGGCTGATTTACGAAACATTTGGGCCATCAATGGAGGCGCACGTCGAGGCGCAATGCACAATTTCATCTTACGAAACGTTTGTGCCGGTAACAGAGCGCTAATCCCCATTTACTATAGTGATCTTGGCGCACGGGAGAATGAAATCTGAGTGCCACTATGACATGGCGCACGGCATCTTCAATTCAATATTAACAGAAGATGTAGGTGCCAATATTATGGGGTGATGTGGGATGATGTGAGGAAGTTTAGTAACAACTGCCCAAATAACAAATATGCCCAAAATAGAATGAGAAAGTAACTTTTTCTGAGCAAGCCTGCTTGTCTCCCCCTTCTAATGCATATGATTTCCTTGGGCTAGCTTTTGCTTTTAAAGGGGAACTCCACACTCCATTCTCCAATGCTCTTGTCTCCCCCTTCTAACTACTTGGATTTCCATCGGCTAACTTTTGCTTTTAAATGGGAACTCCACACTCCACTCCATTCTCAAAAGGCTGTGAGCTGCCTTCACCAATCCAAACCAAATCCTTTTTCAGGGCATAAAACAGGGCCAGCTAGGAAAGGTGCAAGAAGAGCGATCACCCAACCCCCTCCTGAACTATACAAGGCCACATGCACTCAACATAGCTGGTTGCCTTTGGGGCATGTTGGGCTCAGCCCAATTCCAACCACAAACCACCTTGTACCAACTAGTTTAAATGAGCTTTCCACATTCTGTAAAGCCCTCTGTCTGCAGTCCCCCACAACCCCAGCCTAGGGTTGTGTGGAAGAGGCCCTTGTCCCCCTGAATATGGGAACAAGGTGGTTGACTTTTGGGGTGCCCGAGCCCCTCCTGCCCCTAAGCATACACCGCCCTTTCATGGGCTGGCTTGCTGTGTGTTTGGCTAGGGCTTTGTTAGTGTGTGGGAGGGGCACAATATTTTTTTAGTTTGGGGTGGTATTTTTCACGTGGGGGTTCTCATTTTAAGCCTTTACAGCCCCAAATGGCCTTGTATGTATTGGGGGGGGCAGTCTATTTTTTGTTTTGTGCTAAATACTTGCAGCTGCAATGTCGATTTGTATGTTTTCTCTAAATCTGTACATCTTTGAAGCAGCATTTTGGATACATGCTACAGATGCACCACGTTACAGGCAGAGTAACCCCCCCCCAAAGTTACTAGCTTTAAGGTTGGTTCACTCCATAGAAAAGCAGTCCAGATGGGTTCCAGATGCTTTTCTGCATGTGCGTTTTTGAAGCGATCCAGTGCGTTTATGATACGTTTTTGGTGCGTTTTTGATGCAGTCCAGTACTTTTTTCCACCTTCTTTTTTCTTAACCTTAAATAAGGACGTGTTGAATAAGGATGAGCTTCAGGTTCGAGTGGGACCCATGTTCGACTCGAACATCGTGTGTTCGGTCGTTTGCCGAATTGCGACTGTTGCGCCAAATTCGAGTGGCGCATCACAGCCCATAATTTACTGTGGCATCGCAGTGCATTGCTGGCTGATGATTGGCCAAGCATGCATCATGTCCTCATCCTCCTCATCCTCTCTCACCCAGGCTCAGGGTACTTTGTCTGGCAAAGCAGCTGCCAACGCGGCCTCTTCCCTCGGCTCAATGGCATCAGTGACTCCTTCCCTAGCCCCACCATGTCCTCCTGAGGAGTCCCCCGAACTGTTTGACCACAGTGTTGGGTACATGCTCCAGGAGGATGCCCAGCGTTTTGAAGGCTCTGATGATGGTACTCAGCTAGAGAAGGCAGTAACGTGAGCCCAGACAGAGGGGGTGCCCAAGAAGGACAGCAATCTGCCAGTCATGTTCCCCCTGCTGCAGCATACTGCAAGGTTTGCTCCAGTGATGAGGAGGAAGGGGATGATGAGGTCACTGACTCCACGTGGGTGCCTGATAGGAGAGAGGAGGAGGAGGAGGCACATCACCAATGAGGCAGAATGCCCTCCAGGCGCCAGCCTAAGGGCAGCACACTGACTGCATCACGCCGCAGAGCTCCGCATGTGCAGGGCACTGCTGTCTCTGCGCGTTATTCCAAAAGTTCTTTGGTGTGGGCCTTTTTTGACACAAGTGCATCAGATTGCACCGCTGCTATTTGCAACATATGTCTCAAGCATATCTCATGTGGCCAAAACATCTCCCGCTTGGGCACCACATGCTTGACCAGACATATGTTGACCTGCCATGCAGTTCGTTGGCAGGCGTACCTAAAAGACCCACACCAAAGAACAAAGAGGATTTCTCCTTGCTCCTCATCAGCTGGGATCTCCAACCCCACTATACCTTCAGTCCTCTCTGAGACCTGCATTGAAAGGAATGAAGGTGTAGAATTAGGTGTGTCACAGCCAAGTACCTGCGGGCAATCTGCTATCGGTACACTGACGTCAGATTGTACCAGGCAAATTTCCCTGCCCCAGCTGCTGCACTGCAGAAAGAAGTTCGCTCCCAGCCATCCACATGCCCAGCGGTTGAATGCTAGCTTGGCTAAATTGCTAGAACTTCAACTGCTGTCTTTTCAGTTGGTAGACTTTGCCCCCTTCCGTGAGTTTGTGGAATGTGCGGTTCCTCAGTGGCAGGTTCCCAAACGCCACTTTTTCTCATGGAAGGCGATTCCGGCTTTCTACTGGCATGTGGAAGGCAATGTCTTGGCCTCGCTGGACAGGGCGGTCAGTGGTAAGGTGCATATTTCCGCTGACTCATGGTCCAGCAGGCATGGACAGGGACATTACCTAAGTTTACCGCGCATTGGGTGACTCTGCTGGCAGCTGGGAAGGATGCAGGACAAGGTGCAGTAGTGTTGGAGGTTGTTCTGCCAACACGCCTCCAAAATGCCACTACTGGTGATTTTTGACACACCTCTCTCCTCCACCCCCTACTCTTCTTCTTCCTCCATGGCCTCTTCCTGTGATTTGTTCTCGGAACCAGCGGTGCTCCGTAGGCGTTCAAGGGGCTACGCAAGTACACAGGCCAAAATTTGCCATGTGGTGCTTGAGCTGGTATGCTTGGGGGACAGGAGCCACACTGGGGCAGAGATCCTGTCAGCTCTGCAGGGGCAGGTTCAGAGGTGGTTGACGCCACGCCAACTTAAGGCAGGAATGGTGGTTTGCGACAATGGCACCAACCTCCTCTCTGCCCTCTGACACGGACAACTGACCCATGTGCCCTATTTGGCTCACGTCTTTAACTTGGTGGTGCAGCGGTTCTTGGGCAGGTACCCGGGCTTACAGGATGTCCTGAGGCAGGCCATTAAAGTCTGTGTGCATTTCCGCCGGTCATATAATGCCAGTGCTCGGCTGGCAGACATCCAAAAGGAATTTAACCTGCCCAAGAACCGCCTAATCTGTGACATGCCCACCAGGTGGAACTCAACGTTGGCCATGCTGCAGCGGCTGCACACGCAGCAGAGAGCCATCAATTAGTACCTGTGTGACTATGGCACCAGGACAGGGTCAGGGGAGCTTGTTTTTTTTTCCCCACGCCAGGGGGCCATGATCAGGGATATATGCACTGTCCTGTCACCATTTGAGGAGGCCACGAGGATGGTGAGCAGTGACAGTGCATGCATCAGTGACACTGTCCCCCTTGTCCACCTGTTGGAGCACACGCTGCATGGAATAATGGACAGGGCACTTGAGGCAGAACAGAGGCAGGAAGAGGAGGACTTCCTTAGCTCTCAAGGCCCCCTTTATCCAGACAGTGTTCCTGCGTGCCCGCCGATCACACAGGAAGAGGACGAGGAGGAGGAGGAGGATTGTGTCAGCATGGAGGTGGAGCCTGGCACTCAGCATCAGCAGCAGTCTTTAAGGGATCATTTACAGTCCCAAGAAATCCATGGACTTGTACGTGGCTGGGAGGAGGTGGCTGCTGATCATGTCGTCCTTAGTGACCCAGAGGACTCCGGACCGAATGCCTCAGCAAACCTACGCTGCATGGCCTCCCTGATCCTGCAAAGCCTGCGTAAGGATCCTTGTATTCGTGGTATCAAGGAGGAGGATCGTTACTGGCTGGCAACCCTCCTTGATCCACGTTACAAAGGGTAAGGTTGCGGACCTTATCTTGCCATCACAGAGGGAGCAGAGGATGAAACATCTTCGGAAGGCCTTGCAGAAAGGTCTGTGCAACGCGTTCCCAGAGACTGGGAGGTTACAAACTCCCGTTCCTGGACAACGTGTTGCTGAGGCTTCGGTCAGTCAAAGAAGGAGCGGTGGACGCCTGACCGATGCGTTCAGACAATTTTTTAATGCGCAGCCCCAAGGTATGATCGGTTCCAGCAACCATCGCCAGCGTCTGTTTTACATGGTGCAGGAATACCTAGGGGCAAGATCTGACTTGGACATCTTTCCTACCGAAAATCCTCTGGGTTTAGTGGGTCTAGAGGATGGATCACTGGCCAGAGCTTGCACAGTATGCAATTGAGCTACTGGCCTGTCCTGCATCCAGCGTTCTTTCGGAACGCACATTCAGTGCTGCTGGAGGCTTTGTAACCGATCACAGGGTGCGCCTATTCACCGACTCGGTCGATCGACTGACCTTCATAAAAATGAATCAGTCTTGGATCACCACCAGATACCAAGCACCTGATGCTGATGTAACCGAATAAATTTTTTTGAAATGTCAGATCCCTTCAAGACTGCCTATGTTGATGCTGAGTGACTATCCTGTTATGCTGAGTGACTATCCTCTTCCTCCTCAATGATTATGCTGATAGCTTGGAAGAATATTTTTGTTTCTGGGCGCCGCCAACAGTGGCTAAGGCCCAATTTTTCAGCCCCTGTTTAGCAGGGGCATGTAATTACAATTTTTTATGCAATTATTTGCAGCAGGGCTAGTTCCTGCGCTCCAACTAGAGTATCTGTGAGGGTTTGCAGCGCTGTGGCACCAGCACCAGTGCCTAAGGCCCAATTTTTCTGCCCCTGTTGAACAGGGGCATGTAATTACAATTCTTGATCTAATATTTCACAGCAGGGCCCTGTGAGGGCTTACAGTGTTGTGGCAACACCAACACCTAAGGCCACAATTTCTGCAGAGTATATAGGGCAGGCCCCTACTTTCAAACATCCAACTTACAAATGACTCCTACTTGCAAATGGAAGGAGATAACAGGAAGTGAGATGAAATCTACCCCTAGGAAGGGAAATTCTCTCCTGTAAGAGTTAATATGGGAAAAACGTTTCTCCTTTCCACTGATGCTTTATCACCAATCCTTGTTTCACTAAAAACCCCAAATGTTCTAAAAATATTTGTCATTGGGACAGAAAGTGAGGTGAAATCTTCTGAAGAGGAGCACAGACAGCAAAACAAATGTCACAGGGGTGATAACCCTTCCCTATGTTTTCCAAAAAGCTTAAAATAGATTTCTTGGCTGGAGCTAAACACTTTAAAAATGTACCAGTTCAAAATTACAAACAGATGCTACCTAACAACAAACCTACAGTCCCTGTCTTGTTTGCACCGCCTGTATACTGCTGTTCAGAGGGCCTGGGGCCCCACGCCTTTCCTTTTTTTAATATCTATAAATTATAAATACTAAATAATAAAGTGCTCTTGTGCCAGTAAGGAAATCCGCTTTCTAATCTGATGGACTTTTCAGTGAGTGAACACACCATGCATGTCTTAGTTCGTGCTCCTATTACGGCTGCACTCACCAGAACCTTCTCCCCCTCCTGGGGTTAAAAGCATCCACAGTATGTGCCACTGTGTAGCAATGTAGGATAAAGACCGTCCTTAGTGCTGGCTATGAGGAGATTCCATTATGTATTGAGCGTCATAAAAGAGAGAGAGGGAGCCCAAATAGCGTAATACTGTATCAAACTGTTTATCAAACTGTTTATTAACAAACGCATGAAAAGGTACTCACATATGGTAGAATTAACAAAGGCATATATTGCTGACACCAGTACCTGTGACAGGAAATGATGCAAGGACGTATGTTGACTCCGACCCTGCAGGTTTCGTCACTCTGACGTCATCTGGAGCTCCAACCCACGTACTTGAGTACAGGGTTGAAAAGCACTGGTTAGAGCACTGCGTTAAAATCTAACTCAAGACAATCCTATTCTAATTGTGGGCATTTGAGGGAAACTGAGTGTTAGAACCCCTGCTTGTCTTTTTTAGGTTGTGCTTTGTGTCATTTTTCTTAAAATTGTCTTCACTTCCTGTCACATAGCCAAACAGGAAGTAAGGGTAAAACCCTACCAATGCCTTTCCTTGGGGACACACGGGTCAATCTAACTAGTGTCCCCATTAGGCAAATTGCACTCTAGCACTTTGTTGTGTACACCCCAAATTCTTAGGTATTTTTGGATTTATTAAGCAAATCCACTCTGCAATACAAGTGTAGTCACTGAAAATCTGAGGGGAAGCACTGGTGATCTCCACCAACTGCACTTGTAGTGCAAAGTGGAATTGCCTTTAGTAAATAAACCCCAAAGTCCAAGATACCTAATAATTGGGGGTATGCAGAGCAAAATGCTAGAGTGCAAATTACCTAATGGGAAAACTATTTAGATTGACCTGTATCCCCAGGGAAAGACATTGGTAGGGTTTTACCCTCACTTCCTGTTTGGCTATGTGACAGGAAGTGAATAAATTTGAATTTGGGAGGTGTCTTCACCCTATCAGGGTTGCCTGTTGCCTTTCACTATAAACATTTGTTAGTCCAGTCCTGGAAATCTGCATCTACTTTACTATTAATTTACATCCAAATATGTATTAATGCATCTAGATGCGCAAATGCTGTGTGCGCATATCTGTTTACCGGAAGCAGCAGACAGCTCACAGGTAGGGATGAGCCGAACACCCCCCTGTTCGGTTCGCACCAGAACATGCGAACAGGAAAAAAGTTCGTTCGAACACGCGAACACCGTTAAAGTCTATGGGACACGAACATGAATAATCAAAAGTGCTAATTTTAAAGGCTTATATGCAAGTTATTGTCATAAAAAGTGTTTGGGGACCCGGGTCCTGCCCCAGGGGACATGGATCAATGCAAAAAAAAGTTTTAAAACCCGCCATTTTTTCAGGAGCAGTGATTTTAATAAAGCTTAAAGTCAAACAATAAAAGTGTAATATCCCTTTAAATTTCGTAGCTGGGGGGGTGTCTATAGTATGCCTGTAAAGGGGCGCATGTTTCCCGTATTTAGAACAGTCTGACAGCAAAATGACATTTCGAAGGAAAAAACCCATTTAAAACTACTCGCGGCTATTGCATTGCCGACAATACACATAGAAGTTCATTGATAAAAACGGCATGGGAATTCCCCACAGGGGTACCCCGAACCAAAATTAAAAAAAAAATGATGTGGGGGTCCCCCTAAATTCCATACCACGCCCTTCAGGTCTGGTATGGATATTAAGGGGAACCCCGGCCAAAATTTAAAAAAAAATGACGTGGGGTTCCCCCTAAATTTCATACCAGACCCTTCAGGTCTGGTATGGATTTTAAGGGGAACCCCACGCCAAAAAAAAAAAAAAAAAAAAAAAACGGCGTGGGGTCCCCCCAAAAATCCATACCAGACCCTTATCCGAGCACGCAACCTGGCAGGCCACAGGAAAAGAGGGGGGGACGAGAGTGCGCCCCCCCCTCCTGAACCGTACCAGGCCACATGCCCTCAACATTGGGAGGGTGCTTTGGGGTAGCCCCCCAAAACACCTTGTCCCCATGTTGATGAGGACAAGGGCCTCATCCCCACAACCCTGGCCGGTGGTTGTGGGGGTCTGCGGGCGGAGGGCTTATCGGAATCTGGAAGCCTCCTTTAACAAGGGGACCCCCAGATCCCGCCCCCCCGTGTGAAATGGTAAGGGGGTACTTATCCCTACCATTTCACTAAAAAACTGTCAAAAATGTTAAAAATGACAAGAGACAGTTTTTGACAATTCCTTTATTTAAATGCTTCTTCTTTCTTCTATCTTCCTTCATCTTCTTCTTCTGGTTATTCTGGCTCTTCTGGTTCTTCCTCCGGCGTTCTCGTCCAGCATCTCCTCCGCGGCATCTTCTATCTTCTTCTCCTCGGGCCGCTCCGCACCCATGGCATGGGGGGGGAGGCTCCAGCTCTTCTCTTCATCTTCTTCATCTTCTTCTCCTCTTCTTCTCTTCTTCTCTTCTCTTCTTCATTTTCTTCTCCGGGCCGCTCCGCATCCATGCTGGCATGGAGGGAGGCTCCCGCTGTGTGACGGCGTCTCCTCGTCTGACGGTTCTTAAATAACGGGGGGCGGGGCCACAGGGAAGTCCCGTCATGTCCCGTGCGTCAGAGGGGGGCGGGGTCACCGGGTGGCCCCGCCCCCTGTTATTTAAGAACCATCAGACGAGGAGACGCCGTCACACAGCGGGAGCCTCCCTCCATGCCAGCATGGATGCGGAGCGCCCCGGAGAAGAAAATGAAGAAGAGAAGAGAAGAGGAGAAGAAGGAAGAAGAGAAGAAGATGAAGAAGAAGATGAAGAGAAGAGCGGAGCCTCCCCCCATGCCATGGGTGCAGAGCGGCCCGAGGAGAAGAAGATAGAAGACGCCGCGGAGGAGATGCTGGACGAGAACGCCGGAGGAAGAACCAGAAGAAGAAGAAGATGAAGGAAGATAGAAGAAAGAAGAAGCATTTAAATAAAGGAATTGTCAAAAACTGTCTCTTGTCATTTTTAACATTTTTGACAGTTTTTTAGTGAAATGGTAGGGGTAAGTACCCCCTTACCATTTCACACAGGGGGAGGGCCGGGATCTGGGGGTCCCCTTGTTAAAGGGGGCTTCCAGATTCCGATAAGCCCCCCACCCGCAGACCCCCACAACCACTGGCCAGGGTTGTGGGGATGAGGCCCTTGTCCTCATCAACATGGGGACAAGGTGTTTTGGCGGGCTACCCCAAAGCACCCTCCCAATGTTGAGGGCATGTGGCCTGGTACGGTTCAGGAGGGGGGGCCGCACTTTCGTCCCCCCCTCTTTTCCTGCGGCCTGCCAGGTTGTGTGCTCGGATAAGGGTCTGGTATGGATTTTTGGGGGGACCCCACGCCGTTTTTTTTTTTTTTTTTTTGGCGCGGGGTTCCCCTTAAAATCCATACCAGACCTGAAGGGTCTGGTATGGAATTTAGGGGGAACCCCACGTCATTTTTTTTTTTTCATTTTGGCCAGGGTTCCCCTTAATATCCATACCAGACCTGAAGGGCCTGGTATGGAATTTAGGGGGACTCCCACGTCATTTTTTTTTTAAATTTTGGTTCGGGGTTCCCCTGTGGGGAATTCCCATGCCGTTTTTATCAATGAACTTCTATGTGTATTGTCGGCAATGCAATAGCCGCGAGTAGTTTTAAATGGGTTTTTTCCTTCGAAATGTCATTTTGCTGTCAGACTGTTCTAAACACGGGAAACATGCGCCCCTTTACAGGCATACTATAGACGACCCCCAGCTATGAAATTTAAAGGGATATTACACTTTTATTGTTTGATTTTAAGCATTATTAAAATCACTGCTCCTGAAAAAACGGCCGTTTTTAAAACTTTTTTTGCATTGATCCATGTCCCCTGGGGCAGGACCCGGGTCCCCAAACACTTTTTATGACAATAACTTGCATATAAGCCTTTAAAATGAGCAGTTTTGATTTCTCCCATAGACTTTTAAAGGGTGTTCCGCGGCATTCGAATTTGCCGCGAACACCCCAAATTGTCGCTGTTCGGCGAACTTGCGAACAGCCAATGTTCGAGTCGAACATGAGTTCGACTCAAACTCGAAGCTCATCCCTACTCACAGGAATGACATCACGCCCCTACAGGAAGTTGCTTGTACTGCTGCTAATTTCTTCCCACCACCATGCCCGCTCACTGTTCTCTAAGGAAGAGATGATTCTTATTTGCAAATTAAAATTTTTTTTTTTTTTTTAACATAGGGACATGCAAATTCCAGGCAGATGGTGTCATGGGATTCGAACCAGCAACCTCTTTTGCTGCTAGGTGAAAGTGCTAACCACTACATCACTGTGCTGCACAAATATATATCTATAGATGTAGATTCTTGTGTCCAACAGCAGAGAGAAGTCGGGTAGATGCCACACTCCCAATTCTGGAGGCATAATAATGGTGTAGCACAGGGGTCTTCTAACTTCAGCCCTCCAGTTGTTCAGGAACAATTCCCATCATGCCTAGTCATGTCTGTGAATGTCAGAATTTTACAATGCCTCTTGGGATGTGTAGTTCCGCAACAGCTGGAGAGCCATAGTTTGAAGATTCCTGATCACTCTAGCATGTCTTAAAAAGAGGTGGGTTCTCATGTGCCTTGTATAATGCCCAAGAAATATCAATAGAAAAATACAAGTGGGTCATGGCACATCTACATTCCAAATTTGGCACTTAAGATGGTCATGGACTATGCAATCTGATTGGCCAATCTCTGTACAACTCGATATTTAGGCAAAATGGGTAAAAGGAGATACACTTGCACAATTAATTCAAATTATAGGAAAGCAAACAGGCTCTTGCACTAAATCTAACTGATTGCAGTGTATGGTCACCTTTAAAGATCAAAATCTGAAAATCTTAATTCATTGGGTTTAGAAACACTTCTCTGTTATTTCAAATGCATTGAAAGATGTGGGTACAAATAGAAAAAAAACACATTTCAAAAATATATTAGAAGTAATAGGAATCAGATTAGCATCGAAAGGGTTAATTCACTGAGAACACCTACTAATTATCTAACAAGACACATCCAACGACACAAAATTAACCAATTGGATTGGGAGTGCGCTATTATCAATGAGAAAACTGCAGTTATCCTAGCACCAGCTGCAGTTTGCGTATTTATTATCGTCTGTGTGCCGGTTCGGACGTTCAATCAATGATGTTTCTGGCGAACCAATTAAGGTGTGAACTGGTGCAGCGCATTCATCTTAGTAAATCACCCCCCAAATCTTTTACTTTTTGCTATAATAAACATCCCACGTTTTTTTTCGAAAAAAATATTTTTTTCCTCAGTTTAGGCCAATATGTATTCTTCTATATATTTTTGGTAAAAAGATCGCAATAAGCGTATATTGATTTGTTTGCGCAAAAGTTATAGCGTCTACAAAATAGGGGATAGATTTATGGCATTTTTATTATTTTTTTTTTTATACTAATAATGACTGAGATCTGCGATTTTTATTGGGACTGCGATATCGTGGCGGAAAAATTGGACACTTTTGACACATTTTTGGGACCATTGACAATCATACAGCGATCAGTGCTAAAAAATGCACTGATTACTGTATAAATGTCACTGGCAGGGAAGGGGTTAACACCAGGGGGCGATCAAGGGGTTAACTGTGTTCCCTAGTGTGTGTTCTAAATGGGGGGGGTGGGATTGTCTAGGAGGAGAGAGATCCGTGTTCATACTTCGTATGAACACATGATCTGTCTCTACTCCCCTGAAACAACTGGGATCTGTGTGTTTACACACACAGATTCCGGTTCTCGCTCTGTCACAAGCGATCGCGCGTGCCTGGCGGTCATCGCGCCCGCTGGGAACTCGCATCGACTCCAGGCACATGCTGCAGGCGCACGCGTGCCCCTAGTGGCCAAAAGGCGAAGTGACGTAAGGTAACGACGATTTACCCAGCCAAGCCAACCTGCCACAGTAAAACTGTGGCGGCTGGTCCAGAAGTGGTTAAATAAGTACCCAGGGTCTGAAGATCTGCTAAAGCAGGCCAGAAGAGTCTGTAGCCATTTCAGGCAGTCATACGCAGCCAGTGCTCGGTTGTCTGAAATAGTTAAATAGTTACATATATAGTCAAGTCCATCTAGCTCAACCATAAAAATAAATAAATAAATAAAAAATATCATACAATCCCCTATACTCACAAATTCAGTGGGAATTCCACCTGCCCTTAAACCGCCTGATTTGTGACATGTCCACCAGATGGAACTCGACTTTGGCAATGCTGCAGCTGCTGCACATGCAGCAGAGGGCCATCAACAATTCCTGTTATGTTCCTGCTGGAGCAGACTCTGCATGGCATTGTGGACAGGGCACTCAAGTCAGAGAAGTGGAAGGAAGAGGAGGACTTCCTTTCCTCTTAAGGCCCACTTTATGCAGACACCATTGTTCCTACTCCAAAGAGCACACAAGATGAGAGGGAGGAGGAGGATACTGGCAGTTTTGGAGGCATTGAAGCAGAGGAAGACATACGACAAACAGTAAGAGATGGTTTCCCATCCCCAGAACCCTTGGGAGCAGTACGTGGCTGAGGAGTCTGCTTCCCATGCCTTCACAAATTTGCAGTGCATGGGCTCCCTCATGCTTCAAAGCCTGCGAAAGGTCCCAAGAATACGTGGCATAAAGGAGAGGATTACTATTGGTTGGCAACCCTCCTTGACCACCGTTACAAGGGGAAAGTCTCAGAACTCATCTCGTCCCCACAGAGAGTGCAGAAGATGAAATCTCCTGACGACACCTTAGCCACTTGCTGACCAGCCGCCATACTTATACTGCAGCAAGTCGGCTCTCCTGCATGAACCGACGTACCCATATGTCGCTCTGTGCATGTGAGATTGCAGGCGCGCGCCTGCCGTCGTGCGCCGAGAGTGCACGCTCGCGGGTCTGGCTGACTTGATGTCCACCGGCCGCCTGCGATCATGGGTTTACAGAGGCAGAACGGGGATCTGCCAGGCGGATCCCCAATCTGACAGGAGACATTTCAGAGATCTGCTGTTCCCAGTGATCGGGAACAGCTATCTCTGTCATGTCTCATGCAGCCCATCTCCCCTACAGTTAGAACACGCTGAGGGAACACATTTAACCCCTTGATCGCCCCCTATTGTTAACCCCTTCCCTGCCAGTGTCATTTATACATTGATCAGTGCATTTTTAGAGCACTGATCAATGTAATAATGTCACTGGTCCCCAAAAATTGTCATTTGGGGTCAGATTTTTTCCGCCGCAATGTCGCAGTCCCTCTAAAAATCGCCACCATTACCAGTAAAAACAATAATACAAAAAAAGTCCCGAAATCTATCCCACAGTTTGTAGAAACTATAACTTTTGCGCAAACCAATCAATATAAGCCTATTGTGATTTTTTTTAACAAAAATATGTAGAAGAATACATATTGTTCTAAAAAGAACTTGCATACTATTTATGTTGGGCTAACTGGTCTGTAATTCCCAGGGATGTATTTTGGGCCCTTTTTAAATATTTGTGCTACATTGGCTTTTCTCCAATCTGCTGGTACCATTCCAGTCAGTAGACTGTCAGTAAAAATTAGGAACAATGGTCTGGCAATTACTTGACTGAGTTCCCTATGTACCATTGGGTGCAAGCCATCCAGTCCCAGTGATTTATTAATGTTAGGTTTCCCAAGTCTAGTTCTAATTCTTTCCTCTGTTAGCCATGAGGGTGCTTCCTGTGATGTGTCACAAAGATAAACACTGCAGTTTTGATTACTGAAGCCCACCGATTCCCTTGTGAAGACTGAGGAGAAGAATAAATTCAATACCTTCGCCATCTCCCCATCCTTTGTAACCAGATGTCCTTCCTCATTCTTTATGGGGCCAATTTGGTCTGTCCTCCCTTTTTTACTGTTTACATACCTAAAGAATTTCTTAGGATTTTTTTTGCTCTCCTCCGCTATGTGTCTTTCCTGTTCTATCTTAGACGCCCTAATTGCACCCTTACATTTCTTGTTGCTATCTTTAAAAAGTTTGAATGCTGATGATGATCCCTCAACCAAGTATTTTTTGAAGACCTTCTCTTTTGCTTTTATATGCATTTTTACATTGGCGTTAAGCCATCCAGGACTTTTGTTCGTTCTTTTAAATGTATTGCCCAATGGGATGCACTGGCTAATGCTCTTAAAGCAAACCCAATCTCTCCTCCATGTTTTTTGTTCCTAAGATTTTATCCCAATTTATATCTTCTGGCAAGGTTCGTAGTTTAGGGAAGTTGGCTCTTTTGAAATTCAGTGTCTTTGTATTTCCCTTATGTTTCCTATTTGTGTGATTTATACTGAAGCCAATTGACCTGTGATCACTGTTTCCTAAATCTCCCCGTATTTCCACATCCGTGATCAGGTCTGTTATGTTGGTAATCAGTAGATCTAGTAATGCTTTATTTCTAGTTGGTGCGTCTACCTGAACCATGATCAGACATTTAGGAACTGGCGAGCCTTAGACGAATGCGTGGTTCCCTCCGCCCAGTCTATGTCTGGATAATTAAAATCCCCCATTATGATTCGCTACCCCAATCTGTCAGACTGTCTCCAAATGTATTCACTTTTAGGTGATCCCTGAAAACTTTCCTCTTCAGAGAAGCCTATCTTGCCTCCATCTAACAACTGCACTATTTTTTCCATTAGCTCATCCCCCACAGCTATTACCCTTTTGTATAACTTGACCCTCCCTCCTAGATTGTAAGCTCTAACGAGCAGGGCTCTCTGATTCCTCCTGTATTGAATTGTATTGTAATTGTACTGTCTGCCCTAATGTTGTAAATCTCTGCGTAAACTGTTGGCGCTATATAAACCCTGTATAATATTAATAATAATAATGATAACACTTCCCATCCTTGCTGCTAATCCAAATTGTGACAGGAGGTTCGCCTCCCCCAATTCACTGTGCATGGTATTCTGCCAGAAATCATATAATGACATCTTGTAATATCCTATAACAATCCACTCTCCTGTATATACATTATTAAATCAAATCTAATCAAATATATACGTTGGCAAATAAACAAATAGGAACAATGATAACAGAGTGACACTTTAATGCAGTAGAGTCACTAATAACAAATAAGAGTAGGTAAAGTAGGGTGTTTGAGCAAAACCTCAATGGGAGAGTCAATAGTAAGGGGAAACAGAACGTAAAACAAAAATATGGAGGTATAGAGAGGAAGGTAAAAAATAAACAAATGAATAAGTAACAGACAGAACCACTCACCAGTTCATAGGGACAGGACGCCATGGTTAAAACCTGATGAAAGGAAACAGGATGTCCAAGGTAGCCAGGCAGTCTGAAATTTTTATAGCTTGTCCTTGAACTTTGCCTTTATTTATTCATGCAGAGCAGAACTAATCCTGGATGTCATATCCAGCAAGAAAATTTAGGCGGCTTCCAAGGCTTAGCAACGATGTGCTTTGCTGCTGTAAGGATGTGTACAAGTAATTTAAAACACCTCTTAGGAATGCCAAGTGGTTTAAGATTTAGATTTTTTTTAGAATTTATTGGGCCAAAAATGGGACTGGGGATTCGAAAATTTCAGAAATTATCTGAAATACTTCGGTCCAAAATTTACGTATACCAGGACAGGTCCACCACGTATGAAAAAGGTGCGCACCTGGCCACAGCCTTCAAAACACAGAGCAAAGTACCCGGGATGTAGTGAGCAAATCTAGAGGGCGCCAGATACCACCTAGTAATCACCTTGTAATTTGTCTCTACTGCTAGAAAATGAGCAGAGCAAGCTTTAGTGTTTCTATTTTGGAGACCACTCCTGGTCGTTTAGCTCTACTCCCAGATTCAATGATCATTTATGAGTGTAGGTGGGAAGGTGCTGAGAAGAGGGGGCTATTAGGAAAGAATACAGAAGTGAAATTAGGCTTGGCACATGAGGATAGGAGTCATATTTAGATGCAAAGAGCATTCTAGGCCCATCAGGGAAGTGGAGATTTGCACGCAAGAAATGTTTAATATACATAGCGGAAAAGCTATCAATGCAGGTGTTTATTTCTCCTGTTGCAGGAGTTTTTAATAGTCCACTCTTTGAAGGCCACTGGGGTGGGGGAGGCCCAATGGGAATGTGAGTTTATACATATAGGACATGAGGGGCTTATGTGGGGACTGGAGATTATCTGAATATTTAACTACGTCCCAGATTTACAACTTCAGCTTCATGGTGGGGCTTGTAAGATGACGTCTGTGAGAAGAATTAAGCCAAAACAGGTTGTTGACTTTAAAGGGGGTAGCAATCTAGGGCCTCCAGGGAGACCTAGATAGGGGCTTCAAATCAAGCATGGAAACTGGGAACTTGAGCTAGTTGTGCTGCCTGAAAATACTTTTGGGGGAGGCTGAGGACATCTGACAGTCTCAATATATATATATATATTGAGTGCCTTGGATTTATGTTTGTTGACTTGAAATCCTGGCACTGTAGCAAAAGTGGACAGAACGGACCAGAAATTAGGTAGGGAGGTGTGCAGGTCAGTCACATACAAAATGACTTTGACTGTGAAGTTTGTGTCTGGTGCCTGCTATTGAAATGGCCAGGATATTAGGGTTGCATCCAATCGTAATGGCTAGGGCTTCTATTGCTACTGTGAACAGTAGGGTAGATAGGGGCATCCCTGGCATATTCCTATTGAAACAGGAAATAAAGGAGACTTAAAGCGGGGGTCCACCTATCTATCGTTTTTTTTTTTTTGGAGTTCATTCACAAACTTTTCTTCTCATGATTATCTACTCACATGTTCTGTGTAATAAGTCCGCCTGTGTCCGATTTTGTTGTAAAGAATAACTTATAAAATTCACTGAAGGCGGTTTCCATCTTCATTGTGGGCATTTGAAGCCCACAAGCATGTATTTCCTGGATGCAGTGAATGCTGTGTTCCCAGCATTCACCGAGATGTTGTGATGATGCTGTTGCACAATGCATGCTGGGAAGCCTGAGACTAGCTCCCAGGGCACTGTGGGAGGTCTGGGAGAGGCTAGAAACACGCCTACTCCCATGGGAGGAAAACCAGGAAGTGCTAAGAAGATTAGAAAAAAAAGGTAATTACGGCGATTTAAATTTTTTTACACAGCATGTCAGCATCTAGGCAAGGAAGAGAATGCATAGAGATAATGTTCAAAATTTGGGTGGAACCCCGCTTTAAAGTCTGAATATTTAACAAAGGCACAGGGAGAGTCATACAGTGACACCCATTTACAGAAATGGGTTCCAAAACCACACCTAAACAGGAGATGAAAAAGGTATATACCATAGCAAAGATCTGAGGTCTAGCAAGAAGGTAGGAAAATTGCAAGTTAGGGTGCCACATGTCAGATGGATAATGCAGCGAATGTTATCACAAATACATTTTTACAGATATTCAATACCTGCTGTAATTCCATGATATTGCAAATTGTTCAAACAGGCTTGCTGGCTGTGGTGCAAAATGTTATAATGCTTCCAACAAGAATTTATTTTTTTCAGATAATAAATGCCTTCTCTAAAGCCTCATAGACACAATACAAAAATTGTAAGTAACATTTCGTACGACGAATGATCTGCCAATTTTTGGATCGTTAGTATGATGCTTTCAACAGTCAATTCCGATTTTTTGCACGACAAAAGCTGGATGTGCAGACTATAACATTTTTGTCGGATGTGAACACAACATCCGATTTTCGTTTAATTAGTACTGTTTTCGTCTGGAAAAAAAATCGTAAGAGCAACACTACGCATGCTCAGAAACTAAAGAATACATACAAAACTATTCAACACTTTTGGGGGTCATTTACTAAGATGAATGCACTGCGCTGGTTCAGACCTTAATTGGTGCGCTTAATTGAGGCCGGACAGTGCAGAGAAGAACCGGACACTGGGAGAAGATGCGGAGAAGAGGCCAGAGAGCGCGGAAGAGACCCCCGAAGTCAGAAAAGACCCCGGAGCTGCCTAATAAATTACTTTAAAAACCTGTCTAGTGTGTTTTTTTCTTGACACTTTTTTCCCCCAGGTGAATGGGTAGGGGTACCATGTACCCCATACTCATTCACATAGGGTGGGGGGCTGGGATCTGGGGGCCCGCTTATTAAAGGGGGCTCCCGGATTATAAGCCCCCCGCCCGCAGACCCCGACAACCATTGAGGGCATGCAGCCTGGTATGGTGCAGGAGGGAGGGCGCTCGTCCCCACCCCCTTTCCTGACCGGCCGGGCTGCGTGCTCGGATAAGAGTCTGGTATGGATTTTGGGGGGGACCCCCCACGCCGTTTTTTCGGCATAGGGGGTTCCCTTTAAAAACCAAACCAGACCGAAGGGCCTGATATGCCCCCGGAGGGGGAACCCATGACGGTTTTTCTCGCGCTGCTTTAATAGGAAGATGTGTCTTTCCTATTGCAGCGAGCGCGAGATGTACCTCGCCGAGAACCAGTGTGATGGCATTGCGCTGGAAACGTTCTCGCCTGTAGGTACTGCTGTGTGTGCACTGGTTCACACGCTCAATTAAGGATTTATCCAACGCACCAATTAAGGTCTGAACCAGCGCAGTGCATTCACCTTAGTAAATGACCCCCAATGTGTTGAATAGTTTTGTATGTATTCTTTCGTTTCTGAGCATGCGTAGTCTTGCTCTTACGATTTTTTTCCGGACGAAAACATAACTAATTAAATGAAAATCAGATGTTGTGTTCACATCCGACAAAAATGTTATAGTCTGCACATCCAGCTTTTGTCATGCAAAAAATCGGAATTGACTGTTGAAAGCATCATACTAGGGACAAGGTGCTTTGGGGTGGGGGGGCCGCAGCGCATCCCCCATGTTGAGGGCATGCGGCCTGGTACGGTTTAGGAGGGGGGCGCTCGCTCGTCCCCACCCCCTTTCCTGACCGGCCGGGCTGCGTGCTCGGATAAGGGTCTGGTATGGATTTTGGGGGGACCCCCACGCCGTTTTTTTGGCGTAGGGGGTTCCCCTTAAAATCCATACCAGACCGAAGGGCCTGGTATGCTTTTGGAGGGGAACCCATGCTGGTTTTTTTATGTAAAATTTTGTGTGGAGTTCTCCCTCAAGATTTATACCAAACAGTGCCTGGCATTGGTGGGGATCCAAGTCGGACCCCTGTGCTTGTCGCTCATCGGGAAAGGAAAAAACATTTTTTCCTTTCCCAATGAGCGAGCCATCTTCTTTCTCAAGATGTTGTGCCTAATGTTGTTTTAATCCTTAGTAGATGTCCATTTGTGGGTACACTCCTTTTAACTCCTGTTAATTTACACTGCAAAAGGGTCAAACCTCAAACATATTCTGTTAGCGTCTCAAGTTAACATATATGTGTATTTTGCTTTCCTTGCTTCTTTTCCAAGTCCTGTTTTTTTTTTTTGGACCAATAAAATTGTTTAAAATTTTTTATGTTTTATGTGTGTTCTTTTCATGCAACGGATTTCCCAACTGCAGCTTAACTAGGCTGGTTGGCATGTCTCAGACAAATCCCCTTTTTTATTAATTTTTTTTTTTAGTTTTAAGTTACTTTCCTGGTGCCTTCATGGTAGCACATGCATGGATTGTGCATATGCTGCCATGGATAGTGACCAGGAAAGTAACATTTCAGAGTGGTAAGTATTCAATTTTCTTTTTGAGCAGTGGTTTTCAGCCTCAGTCCTCGAAATTATGGCCTGTTAAAACAAGCTTACTAGCCGTGGTGTGACCGCTGTGACAGCCAATCACAGCGGTCTCATGATCATAGACCTTGCCCCACCTCCCGGCAAGGAATTAAATGCCTATTCTAACTCTTTGAATCTGTAGTTTATTCAAACAAGTAGCTGTGGTAAAATTTTTTTACAGTATTTCTATTAGGCCCCTTTCACACTAGCAGACTCATCAGGTCCACCTGTCAGTTTTTCAGGCGGACTCGATCTGGCCCTTTAGTCTCCTCTATAGAGCGGCGGGTGTCAAAGGACGTGTCCATTGACACCTGTCGACATCTGATCCGATCCCCTAACAACAGATGGATAGGGATCCATTCCCTATCTACCTGGCGGATCGGATCTGATGGCAGTCGGGTGTAAACAGACAGGCAGTCTGTTTACATCTGACCACCCATAGAGGAGAGCGGGTTGTGTCTGTTCTGCATAAGCAGAGCAGACATAGACCAGCCTTCCGCCAGCTCAGCGGACAGATTCCCCACTGAGCAGGTTTACTCCAATGTAGCCCGCCCCATGTGGAAGGCGTCTAAAAAGAACAGAGGTATTTTTTCTCAGATAATAAATACCTGCTCTAAAGCCTCGTACACACGATCGGATTTTCAGATGATCGTACGTACATTTTATGTTGCATGTTAGTCTCATGTCGAAAGTGTTGACTGGTTTTGTATGTGTTGACTGGTTTTGTATGTGTTCTTTTTTGTTTCTGAGCATGCGCAGTCTTGCTCTTATGATTTTTTCGTTCAAATTAAACGAAAATCAGACATTGAGTTCACGGACGACAAAAATTTTATAGTCTGCACATCCAGCTTTTGTCTGACGAAAAACACTATACTAATGATCCGAAAATCGTCAGTTCGTCAGACAAAATTTTACTTCCGATTTTAGTATCGTGTGTATGGGCCTTAACTCTCTGAAATTTCAGTCTGTTCAAACAGGCTTCCTAGCTGTGGTACACAAATTTGTATTATTTCCATCAAAAGTGTCCAAAAAAACATGAATTTTATTTTCAGGTATTAAATGCCTGTTCTAACTCTCTAAAATTGCAGCCTGTTCAAACAGTATTTCCATCACAATTGTAAAAAAGACACACTTTTTTTTATTTCTTGATGCTATTATCTATTTCTCTACCTCGAAAATGTGCAAACTATCCGATAAAGTACTAAAAGGTTCCCTTCAAAACTGTTACATTTTTCAATCTTCTAACTTAGAAAATAGCTCTGATTTTCTTTTTCATGTGTAGTCTCCCCCTCTGGAATAGTGGGATATGAAAAAAACCTCAAGAAGTCTGAATCAAATTTGTATAATTGTTTAGATCTACTTTCTGAGAGTAAAATCCATAGTGATTTTTTTTTACTCCAAATTATGTTTGCCAGATTCCCTTCTGACATTCTTAAATTCTTAGGAGAACATAATGTTCAACAATTCAGTTGAATTTTTCTGGCTTGAAAAAACACACTTTTAATTATTTGTTATGATCAAGTCAAGCCTGCCAAGTCTCTCTTCTCTTGAATTGTTGCCTAGTAAAAACACTTACACTGTGTGCTGCATGTCTGTGCAGTATTTCTGGCTCTTGAGTGTGACATAATAACTGATTTTATTTTATTTTTTTGGAAAAATGAAATATGCCCCCCCTCTTACGTTGTGGCCAGGCTAAAATAATTGCTTAATGAGTCCTAGCAATATTTAGGATCGCTGTTTGGAATACCATACTCCGGGCTCATTTACACTTAATTAGACTTCAACACACATTAAAGTGCCTACCACTTCAACATGCTTTTTTGATGTGTATTTGATTCTTTTGCGATGCTTCTGTGATGCTTCGGTGGTGCTTCGATGATGCTTCAGGGGTGCTTTTTTGAACCCTTACTGAAGCTTGGCATATGCCCCGTGTGAATATCTCATACCTGCAATACCTCTAAAACAAAGCGAAGCTAAAGCTGAATAAAAGACTTTTTAAAGATGCGTGTGCTTCAAATGAGCTTTGTCATAAAATGTTTATGGAGGCTTTGAAGACACTTTGAAGCACCACTAAAGCTACATGGGGTATAATTTTTGAAGCAAAGCAAAAGCAATGTGTAAACAGGACTGTAAGCTAACCATTTTATTTAGTGACATGTGCTTTGATTGGCATTCAGAGTGCTTTAAAAAAGTTTAGCAAATACATTTGGAAAATAAGTTTTAGTAACTTAAAAAAAATTTAGTAACTGTGTAATAGGGCAGAACAGTGGTGTAGTGGTTAGCACTTTGGCCTAGCAGCAAAAGGATGCTAGGCCAAAGTGCTAACCACTACACCAATGCCATGTTGTGAAGCAAGTGTAAACGAGTCGTAACTGTATTGTCTTTTTAAAAAATGACTACCTTGGACCCAAGAAATGACTACCTTGGACCCGAGAAATCCTTGTATTGTAAAAAATATTGTGCTGGGTCTACTCAACAAAAATTGAGGCAACTATTTGCATCAGCTTTTTAAGTTCTGTCAACTAAACTTGTTTTTGTCTGACTCATTAGACTTTCCATGTTTTCAACTTTGTTGTTTTAAGTAAAGCCAACTCAATTCAAAAGGAATACATACCTTAACTTGTGTGGAACTATAGTTTTATGTAAAGCCAACTAAATTTTTCCAGTTTATAGACCATAGGTTTAAGTAAACCCAACTACATTTTTCCAGTTTATAGACCATAGGTTTAAGTAAAGCCAACTCAGTTTTTCCAGTTTCTATAAAAGTTTAAGTTAGGAACACATACATTAACACACACATACATTTATATATAGCACTGTCAATTTACGGAGCGCTTTACATATACATTGTACATTCACATCAGTCCCTTCCCTCAAGGAGCTTTCAATCTAAGATCCCTAACTC
This sequence comes from Aquarana catesbeiana, assembly GCF_042186555.1. NCBI lineage: Eukaryota > Metazoa > Chordata > Amphibia > Anura > Ranidae > Aquarana > Aquarana catesbeiana. Next base: position 106,443,243 of record NC_133335.1, read on the forward strand.
ACGTACACATGCTAGGGCCAATTTCCCTACTAGAATGTCTTTGGCATGTGGGAAGAAACCTACACAGGCACAGGGTAAAACATGTGTTGTGGTCGGGATTCAAACCAGCATCCTTTTGCTGCTAGGCCAAAGTGCTAACCACTACACCACTGTTCTGCCCTATTACACAGTTACTAAATTTTTTTTAAGTTACTAAAACTTATTTTCCAAATGTATTTGCTATATGTTTGAAGGTTTTCATATAAAAATAATACAATAATATGTTTTTTAAAAAAAAGGAATAGTCTCATGAAACAGGCTTTTAAAACAAATTAACATTTATTATTTATAAAGTGCTACAAATGTAATATTATTAAAGCAGCAACAAATGAAACACACACATGTATATACAGTATATCTGTAAAGAACATAGTATACAGAATGTATTAACTTTTTTTAAGCTTTTTAGGAAAGTAATTTGCACTTTAACCACTTCAGCCCCGGAAGGATTTGCCCCCCTATTGACTAGGCCATTTTTTTGCGATACGGCACTGCGTCATTTTAACTGACAATTGCGCAGTCGTGCGAAGCTGTACCCAAACAAAATTGACGTCTTTTTTTCCCACAAATAGAGCTTTCTTTTGGTGGTATTTGATCACCTCTGCGTTTTTATTTTTTGCTCTACAAACAAAAAAAGACCGACAATTTTGAACAAAAAAAATTTTTGTTTACTTTTTGCAATAATACATATCCAGAAAAGTATAAAAAACAAATTTATTAATCAGTTTAGGCCGATATATATTCTTCTAAATATTTTTGGTAAAAAAAATCGCAATAGGAGTATATTGATTGGTTTGTGCAAAAGTGACCGCGCCTACAAACTATGGGATAGATTTAGGGACTTATATTATTTTTTTTGTTTTTACTGGTAATGGTAATCTGGAATTTTTTAGCAGGACTTCAACATTGCGGTGGACAAATCTGACCCCAAAAACTTTTTGGGGACCAGTGACATTATTACATTGATCATAAATCATTGCTATAAAAATACACTGATCAATGTATAAATAACACTGGCCGGGAAGGGGTTAACACTAGGGGGCGATCAAGGGGTTAAGTGTGTTTCCTAGGTGTGTTCTAACTGTAGGGGGGATGGCCTCCCAGGGACATGACAGGGATGGCATCGAGTCCGCCGGACCCACGGGCACACTCACACGGCAGGTGGTGGGTACGCACGTCTGCTACCTCCTGTGCAGAAATCGACGTATACCTACGGGAGAGCCGTCCTGCTGCAGTAGTGACAGTGGCTGGTCAGCAAGCGGTTAAAGTGTGAAGTTTTGAAGATAGATTCCCCACATCTAGCTCTAAAAAGATCTTCTGAAAAACTTCAAAGGTATATTTTAGGTTTTCAGGGTAGCTCAAGGCTAAAAGCATAAATGAGTCCCATTATCATTCTTTCTGATACAAAATGAGAGTGCTAGATGAAAAAATACACTATAGAAGGGCAGGAGGCGGAGCCTAGCAGAGCAGACATGCATTGTTAGAGCTCCACACCGCTGAGGAGAGAAGAGAAGGACAAAGCGGAGCCTGCAGGCTCAAAAGGTATCCATTTGAACCTTTTTGCCCCAGGGAACAAACTGTGAAAGTTTGGGCAGGAAATATGGTACTGGGAGGAAACCGTGGCAGAAATAAAAATCACCTCACAAAGAGCTCTCACTGCAGCTGAAGCAGCTCCAGTCACCTCACAAGATACAGCATCAGGGCGCTCTTACAGGCAGAAAATGTCACAGCAAGACTCTCCATTTGAGTCAGATACAGAACAAATCCTCTCACAAACTTCTCCACAAGCCTCCTCAGTATCCCCAGTAATATTATTACAATTTGAAAAGATGCTTCATAAGGCTTTAAAACAAACCTCAGACCAAATAACAAAAAGCCTAACCAAAGAAATAAGAGAGCTGGGAAACCGCACCGCAGCCTTAGAAATAAAAATGGATGAAATTGAAATTACAACCCAAGAAAATATAACAGAATTGGAACAATTAAAAAAAGAAAATTTAATACTTCAAACTAAGCTCGAAGATTACGAAAATAGAGCCAGACGTTCAAACTTGCGCATAAGGGGAATACCTGAAACTGTGACAGACCTGCAATCTACTATTACTGCTCTATTACAAGAACTAAAGCCAGATATCCCTATTGAACGTTTAGAACTGGACAGAGTACACAGAGCCCTCACAGCCAAAAAGAAAGATGGACCCCCACGTGATATAATCACAAAATTTCATTATTACAGAACGAAAGAACAAATACTAATTGCTGCAAGAGAAAAAAAGGAACTTAATTTTCAAGGACACAATTATCAAATTTTTGCTGACCTATCCCAACTTACTATTACTAAAAGACGATCCATGAAACCCCAACTAATGGAACTGCAACGCCACAACATTATGTATCAATGGGGCTTCCCCTTTTCAGTCAGATTTAGCTACCAAGGTACAATTTACAGAAGCAGATCAGCAGATGAACTACAACAAACCCTTTTAAAATTAAATCTGACAGAACCCACAAGCAGCAACACTCCCACACGTAGAAGAATGGCGTCATCTTCACCTTCAGGCAGCACCCAGAAAATTTCAGAACAAAATGGGAATCATCATTCTCACAAAAGAGGCCGTTATGCCACATCATCCATGGACCAAGAAGATTCAATGGACTGACATCCTAATTCCTGATATCTCTTCATATATTATACTAAGAGATGGTTCTCTATAAAAAACCTATATTTATAACTGAATGTAACTGCATTCTGATAGTCACACACTGTGTGGGATCATGTTACATTCCAGTTATATTTCTTATTACTTCTGATTCATATAGCCTTAGAATATATAAGAGAAATAAGGAAATTCTTGTTCAGTTATATATTATCAGGTAATAACAATAGATTTATTACTTTTTAGGACAAATATGTTCAATAATCCAGAAGTAATGGAAGCTTTTTCTTTCTTTTCTTAAAACAAATATATTATTACCTAACTAGTTCCTAGAATTATGTTTTTGTTTATTCTAATCTGAAGCAATACAACCTCAATTTTATGAATTAACATATCTAAACAGTTACATATGAATAAAATATGTAATTGTTTACTCTAAAAGGGTTAAAATCCCAAAATAATTCAAACTATCTTCATCAATACCAAAGTTATTAACAGTACCTTTCTAACTGAATTATTTAGCCTAGGGTAAGACTAACCATATACAACCACCCTGGAATAAATAATTTCAACAAAAACTATATTCTGCACTCCAATTAATGAAACATCATTTTGATGTCTTTTGACATAGCACTTCTCTCCTGTAAGCGGAAGATCCGTGTACCCCCATTAGCCCTCCTCATTCTCCCAACCATATTATGTGGGAGTGTGACGAAGGCACTTATTCCCCTGAGAGAGATATTTATTCTCTTTCACGGGTAAATTGTGATTACTTGCAAAAAATAATTTATACAATGTATCATCTAATCTCATATGTTTTTTGTTTACTCTTTACTCCAGAATTCACTGGTTTCTTTTCTATCTATTCATCTCTTCAGTCCACACAGGTTGATCTGCGCAGTCAGCTCTGCATAACAAAAAGTAAGTCAAAACTATTTGATCTATTGCCATGGCACCACTGAATATACTTTCCCTGAATGTTCAGGGAATAAATGTCCCTCAAAAAAGGACCAAAGCCTTCCGTACTTTCCATAACAAGAAGGCTCACATAGTATGCCTCCAAGAAACACACTTCACCAAAGATTCTACTCCAAAATATATTTCTCCTTTTTATCAACAAATTTACACGGCTTCTGCCTGTACCAAGCAAAGGGGAACTCTAATTGCATTTCACCGATCCACACCATTCACCTTATCATCAGAAATTAAAGACCCAGAAGGTAGATACCTGATACTCATGGGTTATATAATGGATACAGCAATCACAGTGATTTCCTACTACGCTCCTAACAAACAACCTACACCATTCCTCTCACATATATTACAAGTGATTAATACACACAAAATAGGAACAGTGATAATGTGTGGGGATTCGAACCAGGTCCTCCTCCCATTTCTAGATAAATCACCTTTTACACCATCCAAAATAACCTCTAGATTACCTTTTTCTCAACTTCTTTCCAAATACAATCTGGTAGATTCATGGAGAGAAAGTAACCCAATGAAAAAGAAATTCACTTATTTCTCGCACCCTCATCAAACCTTCACCAGAATAGATCATATTTTTCTAACAATAGGAATGATACCAGAAATTATTGCATCAGATATAATTCCGATTCCGTGGTCTGACCATAATGCAGTATACACTACTATAGCCTCAGCCATACCAAAAGCGCATGACCCAACGTGGTACTTACCGGACATAATGCTCAAACACCCACTACATCAGATGGCCATTGAACAAGCTTTAAAGGAATACATATCAATTAATAATACAACAGACATTTCCCCAATAACACTGTGGGAAGCTCATAAGCCTGTCTTGCGTGGTACAATACAAAGACAAATGGCACTATTTAAACGGGAACGCAAAAATCTAGCAAAAAAACTAGAGCTCAATTTTAATGCAGCCTACATATCATTTCAAGATAATCCATCTCAGAGTACAAAATCTCATCTGGAAAAATCTAGATTGGAATACGATCTATTTCTCACTGAGTCAGTTGATAAATCCCTCAAACGCTCCAAACACAATTTCTACATGAATACAAACAAACCAGGTACATATTTGGCTCGGGCATTAAATTCAACTAACAAATCTTTCAAACCAATACGTTTGAAATTATCAAAAAATGTTTACACTTGTAATCCAGTTAAAATAGTCCATAAATTTCACTCACATCTCGCAACTTTATACAAGACAAACAATGAATTTAATCCTACAGAAGCTGAATCCTTCTTCTCAAAAATAACCTTACCTGAGTTATCTCAGAATCAAAAAAGCAGTTTGGATGAGCCTATAACTATAGATGAAGTTGCTAACGCCATAAAAGACCTAAAACTTAACAAAAGACCAGGCCCAGACGGCTACTCGGCTTTATACTATAAAACATTCTCAGAAATACTCTCTCCCATTCTCACTGAAACTTTTAACAAACTTCTAGATGGACATTCTTTTCGGCAAGAAACACTAATGGCAATTGTTTGTATGATCCCAAAACCCCTTTCTGATGATACTTCCTGTGTGAATTATCGGCCTATCTCTCTGTTAAACCTCGATATTAAATTATTAGCAAAAATAATAGCAAAACGCCTCAATAGCATTATAGGAAAATTAATACATAGAGATCAAGTAGGCTTCATGCCAAATAGACAGGCAGGCGATAATATACGCAGGGCAGTGTTATTGGCACATATTGCTAAAAAACGGAAAATCCCTTTATGTTTTCTATCTCTCGATATTAAGAGGGCATTTGACACAGTATCCTGGCAATATATGCAATATTCATTACAAAAATGGGGTTTTGGACCCCACTTTTTAACATGGATCAAAGCATTATATAATAAACCCAAAGCCTATATAAAATATGCTGGATACAAATCTGAAGCCTTTAATATCGAAAGAGGTACCCGACAGGGTTGCCCATTATCTCCCTTATTATTTGCCCTTATACTCGAACCCATGGCCCAATACATCAGAACAAACCAAACTATAACTGGCATTGAAGTAGGAGGTATTACACACAAATTATGTATATTTGCAGACGATATATTACTTTTTCTATCATCACCACAGGTCTCTGGTCCTAACTTAATACCAGCTCTTAATGGATTTGCAGCCCTGTCCGGCCTTATGATTAATCCTAAGAAATGCCTAGTGCTTAATATTTCACTCACAAACATGGAATTGATCCCGGCTAGGGCTGCACTCCCATTCACATGGGCAGAAAAATCAATCCCATATCTTGGAATTCATTTAACAGCATCTCATTCTGACTTATTCTCAACCAATTATCCTCCTGTATTAAGACAGATCACAAATCTAATAAAACAATGGTCGCAACTTCCTTTATCCTGGATAGGGAAGATTAATGCAATCAAAATGACTATTCTACCCAAATTGCTTTATCTATTCAGAGTCCTCCCTATTCCAATTCCTTCCTATTTTTTGAGAATAGTACAAAAAAGAGCAACTTCGTTTATATGGGGATCTTCTAAACCACGTATACCTATACACACACTACATCTTCCCAAAAATAAAGGAGGCCTGGGATACCCTAATTTTACTAACTACTACAGAGCAGCACATTTGGCCAGTCTGTCCAAATACCATGCAAAACAGGAAATCCCATTATGGGTATTTATAGAGGCTTCAGAAAATGACCCTCTATTAATATCAAATTTATTATGGCTTGATCCTAAAGACCGCTTTAAAATTCATAATCCCATAACTAAACACTTCTTATCTCTCTGGGATAAACTAAAAACCAAATATCAGTTACAATCTCCACACAATCCTCTCCTTTCTTTTATCAGAAATCCGGCCTTTTATCCGGCATGGATCTACCCAAATTCTTTTAAAGCTTGGACAACATCAGGCATTCAGACACTAAATGACTTCATAGCATCTAAATCATTCCTTTCATTCCCATCGCTTAGAGAAAAATATGATCTACCAAACTCTGAGATATTTAGATATCTCCAAATCAAAAATTTCTATACACCATTCCTAAAGGGGGATACACCATTATCCCAATTATCCATTTTTGAATCAATCTGTATAAAAGATCCATTTGCTAAAGGTACAATTTCATCACTTTATAATCAATTATATGGAGTAGCAAATCTTAATAGACCCTCTTACTTTCAGAGGTGGGAGGAGGACCTGGGACGAACACGGACTGGTCTAATATATGGCTCACATCTAAGTCATCTTCACCCAACATCTTGGCACTGGAGACAAATTATAAAGTCCTAACTCGCTGGTATCTTGTACCCGCTAGAGTGGCAAAATATTCACCTAATACCTCAGCTCTTTGTTTTCGAGGATGCCCAGAAATAGGCACATATTTACACATATGGTGGACGTGCCCAGTAATCCAAACCTTCTGGAAGGAAGTCTTCGTGATTGCATCTAAAATATTTAAAAAAATAATACAACCAGATCCATATTTAACTTTACTTAATCTAAAACCGGAATGGTTAACACTCTCTCAATTCAAACTTATGATCCAACTAATAACGGCTGCAAAACAAACAGTGGCCAAGGCATGGAAATCTCCTACATTGGTACTAGCAGAAACAATTCACAGAATGAATAATACAATGTCCCATGCTAAGATGGTAGCCATCGATCAAAATCAAATTCCAAAATTTGAAAAACTTTGGCATCCTTGGATAAAACAACAGTTCCAGTCAAATTTCAATGACTCTGTCCTGTTGCCATGGTAACAGATTAAATGACTTACAGAGACACCTATTCTAAGGCTTCAAAGAGAACTAAAAAGAATAATAAACTGACGAGCGGGACAACCTTGTGGACCATACCTCTACCTTTCAACCCTTTTTCTTCTTTCTCTTTCCTTTTCTCCACCTTACGATTAAAGCTCATTATCAGAATTTATTTGACCTATATACACTCTACTTGTAAACAATATGTATAGTATTTATAAATCATTTAAATACCTACAAAAGTAACTAAGGAAATGATATATATCTTTAATTTAGGTTTACGTGAACCCAATGTTTAATATTTGAAATCTCATGATATTTACCTATATAAACCCTACTGTAAAACAATGAGCTTACTTTATAGATCCTTGTAAACTTACTTTATGTATCTTTATGTATCTTTATAACATTGTATACTCAATAAACTTCTTTTGACAAGGAAAAAATACACTATAAAAATATGCTTGTTTTTCCTGCCAATGCAGCAAAAATATGGTATATTTGTTTTTGAAATGTAATAACATAGTGCAAAGTGGGCGGGGGTTTAGGTTACATAATCTAACGTTGAATGTCCAATATCTTAAAAACCGAGCAAACAAATTTTGCTTTTGTGGTACAAATCAGCACAAATACAGCACAAATAAATTGTATAATTGTTTTTAAAATGTAATAACATGTGGAGCAAAGTGGGAGAGGTTTCATCAACTATAATGCGCAATATCTCTGAAACCAAACCAGCACATACGTTCATTTTTGTAGCAGAAATCGTCACAGATGCAGTGCAAACGAATGCTATCTTTGTTTTTAAATGTTAATAACATTGGGTGCAAAGTGGGTGGGGCTTGATGTTACATAATCTGAATTTGAATTCCAATATCTCAAAAACTGAATGAGCTGAAACATTGATTTTTGTGGCACAAAATAGTTTTTTTTGTTCAATATTTTATTTATTTTAGGTAGATAGATAATGACAAACATGGCATGAGAGACAATGACTACGTAGAACAATGAGCCGGTGTCTTCGTACATGTTAACCAGATGATAATATTACAATATTAATAAAGAATGCGTAGGGGAGAATAAGGCACAAAATAGTTTTTAAGCTTAACAGCTGGCGGTCCCTCACCCTGCATCTTGGTTGTGTTCTGCCGCAAGCAGTAAACGCAAACTTTGCCTGCATACAAGTGAGTTGTCTCAATAGGTGTATACAACGGACGTATGTCCATTTATTATAAATATATTAATTTTCAAATAAAATATTGACCGCCGGCCACTAGCGATCGTGGGCATAAGAGGCAGAACAGGGACGTGTGTGTGTAAACACACAAATCCCTGTTCTGTTCTGAGAGGAGATGAAGATCGTGAGTTCCTAATAGCTCGAAACCATGATCTGTCATCTCCTATAGTCAGTCCCCTCCCCCTACAGTTAGAACACACAGTCAGGGAACATCGTTAACCCCTTGATCGTCCCTTAGTGTTAATCCCTTCCCTGCCAGTGACATTTATACAGTAATCAGTGCATTTTTATAGAACTGATCGCTGTATAATTGTCAATCATCCCAAAAATGTGTCAAAAGTGTCCGATGTGTCTGCCATAATGTCGCATTCATGATAAAAATCGCAGATCGCCGCAATTACTAGTAAAAAAAAAAAAAAAATAATCAAAATGCCATAAATCTATCCCCTATTTTGTTGATGCTATAACTTTTGCGCAAACCAATCAATATACGCTTATTGTGATTTTTATTACCAAAAATATGTAGAAGAATACATAGCCTAAACTGAGAATTTTTTTTTTTTAATTGGGGATATTTATTATAGCAAAAAGTACAAAATATTGTTTTTTTTTTTCAAAATTGTCGCTCTTTTTTGTTTATAGCACAAAAAAAAACTGCACAGATGATCAAATACCACCAAAAGAAAGCTCTATTTGTGAGAAAAAAAGGACGTCAATTTTGTTTGGGTACAGCGTCGCACAATGGCGCAATTGTCAGTTAAAGCGACGCAGTGCCGTATCGCAAAAAGTGGTTAAAATATCAAAGTAAAATAATTAACATTTATTTTTATGTTGAATTATACATTTTTTATGTTAATATTACAAACCAACAGAATAATTTTTATCAGTATGCATGCTCTCCAGATAATGTTTAAATATGTTAGCTTATGTCTCTGAAACATGGCACTATGATTTTTTTTTTTGGTCAACATAAAAAATGCCTCAGGTTGTCATTCCTCATATTACGCAGGCAGCTTGAAGATGCCTCCCGCGGAGAGCTACCACCTGAAACAAATTCAGCATTTCCTCCAATCTTTACGGAAAAATGGTTCCGACCTGACAACACGTACCATCTTCGAGAAGAGGTGCACGCTAGATTCGGCTCCTCGGGGAGGCATCTCTGTGCTCTATAAACAGTTCACTGCCCCTCCCACCAGGCTTTCACATCAGGAGGCGTGGGAGAGGGATCTGGAAATTAGCCCTGAGGCAGAGGACTGGAGTAAATGGAGCTTGAGAGTCCACAAAGGCATCCTCTCCAAAATACATCCAGGAGCCTCGGCCTTCTACTTTAGGGGTTGTGGACAGGTGGGTTCCCCACTCCATATATGGTGGACGTGCCGTAAGGTACGTCGCTTCTGGATCAGGGTCCACTCACTTATACTATCGATCACAATGGTGAATATCATTAAAGACGCCTCAGTTTCCCTCCTAAATAAACCAGTAGACAATATCCCCAGACACACACAGACTTTAATATACTACATATTCTTAGCGGCCAAAATAGCCATAGCGTCAGCTTGGAAAAGCCCCATTGTTGACATAGCATTGATGAAACGCAAATTAGGCTGGATCATGTTAAACGAGAAAATAGTGAGCATACTAAATGACAAACAACCCCTCTTCGAGAAAATATGGTCTCCATGGCTCACTTACCTACAGGCTCCTGAGACATAAAGTTATCCACTCAGATGGCCGACCACGGATCCCCGGATGGACCCACCTTTCTCTTTTCTCTCCCTATTTCTCTTCTACTATAGCTTTCTCTCCTGCTTACCTCTGGCATTACGCCTCCACGAAGCTCCAGTTTGCCTTATTTCCGGTTAACCTAGGCGCGCCTAGGAATATTGTTGATCATAGGTTCTCCTAAAGGGGACATTTAGGTCTAAACAATTATTGAATGATTGCCCGCTACGGTATCAAACCACCCAGACTATTTGGCTGTGATGATGCTCTAGCTGGGAAGTTTCACAGAGACTAAGTTGTCCTCAGGGGCGGACTGACAACTCATGGGGCCCCCGGGCAATAGGAGATTATGGAGCCCCCAGGCAATCAGAGATTATGGTGCCACACAGTACACACACACAGTATACAATCACACAGTATACACACACACAGTATACAATCACACAGTATACACATACATGTACACACAGTATACACAGACATGTTTCTATTGGCTGAGAAGGTACTGGAGAGGTGGGGCAGCTATAATCTCAGGATTTTTATACCAAAAGGATGTAGGCAAGGGACATTTCAGAGACAGATGTAAAAAAAACACAGATTTTTATATACTGTCCCTGGTTTTACTGAGGCTGGCAACCCTGATGGGGCCCCCTAGTGGCCCAGGGCCCTCGGGCAGTGCCCGAGTGGCTCAATGGTCAGTCCGCCCCTGGTTGTCCTATAAACATACAACATACGGGATGGCTAATAGAATGACTCCACTACAGAGTACAGATGGATTCCGTGCTACTCCAATATTTTGGCACCAGACATTGTCCTGCCTCCAGAACTAGTTATTTTATGTCGGGGAGGCCATAAAAAAAAGTACCTAACCTACGAGTCAAGTCCATATTTGTCTGTAATATACCTGGATGGTATTGTTGGATGGTTGTACTGTTTCCATGTTTGGAGGTTTGTTTTTCATGTTCATCAGAATTTATTTTTCTTTCCATACAAGTGGAGCAAGTGAGGACTGTTCCCTGCTCCGCTAACGTTTCTTTAATCATTTATGAAAACGATTAATAAAAACCATTGAAACAGAAAATGCCTCAGGTTTTTCATTTGGAGGTGTTTTGCTGCACTATGGGTTGACTTTTTTTTAAAATCTTGTGCACCATACAGTATGATATGTAATAGAACATCACATCAAGCTCTGTGGTTTGTTTTGCACTGTTTGGCACTTTGTATGACGTTGATAGCTTTTTTTTATTAGTATATAACTTACAGTAGTTAAATGCTGTTTTGTCTCTGCAGCTTCAGCTGTTCAATTATTGTTTTTTACTTCTTCACAAAAAATCTGTTGTTTTAGCAAATACTACCTAACAAAATCAGTCATAGTAGATTGTTGCTGCTATATGTAAACCAAGCAAATATGTTAAGTAAAGTAAATGATGAAGCATGTGTAGCGCACCCCCCGCAGAAACAGCTAGTTTGGTAATCCCTCTGGGGTTATTCTTCTTTCACTGAAGTGAGTGGAGTAATACCTGGACCACTCTGACACACTTTTTACACTAATAAACCACACCAGTTGAAAATTACTTTGAGTATATAGAAGATAAGTGAGTCAACAAAGACAAGGTTATACAACTATAATCACAACCTTGTAATAATTTACTAAAATGCAATGCAGTCACAAAACAGCCTGGAGATTTATGGATATTTTTTTACTAATTGTGATTGGGCCCAGATTCCACCAATTTATAACTTGACCTGTAACAGGAACACAAGAGTCCAAAGAGACTCAGGGATGGGCCTACTAAACCCAAGTTGCCTGCATGGCTTTGATAGATATACAGTATCTCACAAAAATGAGTACACCACTCACATTTTTGTAAATATTTTATTATATCTTTTCATGTGACAACACTGAAGAAATTGCACTTTGTTACACTTTGCTATGTAAAGTAGTGAGTGTACAGCTTGTATAACAGTGTAAATTTGCTGCAGCTCAGTTTCAGGGTCTTGGTAATCTTCTTATAGCTCAGGCCATCCTCTCTCTGAGGTAATAGTGGCTGAGGGTGAGACTGACAACTTCTTTACTCAGATTCTGTAGCTTGCCTGAGGCCGCCAATGCTCCTATATTAATGAGGATTAGATTATCAATCCCGGCCACTCCTCGGGAGATGTGTCGATTGTGCTGCAGGAAAAAGCAAATCTACCAAGCTTGTTGATCAGATTCCTGCGCCTTTCTTCTTCTTCGGTCTAATCACTAAGACCTAGAACTTTCCTCTTAGAGCATTTGTAGCAGTCTCCCCGACCTCTAAGGGCCTGATGGTGACCCCCAGAATCAGGGAGAGCTGACATTCCTCCTCAGGGTGCAAGTTACCCGGCATGGTGGGTGTAGTCCAAGATGGAAAGCTGGGCACCAGTCACTTTTAAAAATGAATAAAGAGCCGATTTATATTCAGCTAACTTCCCTCCGTTACGGAAATAGGTTACCGAATTGTTAACACAATGGTCCTCTATCTCCTTATCCTTCATAGGCAAAATTAATGTAATCAAGATGGCTATTTTACCCAAAGTCTTATATCTTTTTAGAGTCCTGCTCATTTCAGTACCATCCTATTTCTTACGACTTATTCACCGTAGAACTATCTCCTTTATCTGGGGCACAGCTAAACCTCGTACCTCTAAATCTACTCTTTGTCTGCACAACAACGTGGAGGCTTAGGTCTCCCCAATATTTCTGCCTTTTATCATGCAGCTCACCTTGCACATTTACCTAAATACCATGCAGTAAAGGAAGTTCCGCTATGGGTAGCAATTGAGTCTGACGACTGTGACCCTATCTCAGTAGCTAATATGTTATGGTTACGTCCAGTTGATCGTACCTGTATCCGCAATCCTATTACGAGACACTCTTTATCCATCTGGGATAGATTCAAAACCACTCTCGCCCTTCAATCGCTCCATATACCACTTCTTTCTTTTATTAAAAACCCTGTCATTATCCTGCCTGGATTTCCCCTAATTCCTTTAATGCATAGAGTGCAGACAATCTATTTATATTATATAAATTTGTATCCGCATTCTTTACACTCCTTTCCTACTCTATGCTAAACTTATGGACTTCCCCTATCTGAATTATTCAGTTATTTACAGATTAAATTTATTTTCCAACCATACCTACAATCACGCCCTCTGTTTTCCCAGATATCACGTTTTGAACAGATATGTAATTATGTCCCACATATCAGAGGGCGTGTTTCAATCCTTTGTAAACAAATTCTAGCTAGTTAGTTTTGATACTAGCCTCCCCCTTATGTTTCTAAATTGGAACAAGATCTAAACCGTTCATTCGATGATATTGAATGGTCCAGTATATGGTTAGCCACTAAATCTTTTTCCTCTAATGTTGTTGCTGTGGAAACAAATTATAAGGTGCATTCTCATTGGTATTTAGTTCCTGCTAGGATAGCAAAATATGCTCCCGATTACCCTGCAGCTTGTGTTTGTGGCTCTTCAGATCCTGGCACACGAATCCATATATGGTGGGACTGTCCAATAGCCCAGAAATTTTGGAAGCCAGTTTTTGAATTAGTGTTCAAAACTTCCATACAACCAGCAATTGTCAAGTTCAGCAATTACAGACCAATGTTAACAAAGGGGCGAGATCTAGTGCTGATACTATTGGCCAAAAGTCGTCATGTCCATATTCCCATATTCGTCATGTCCATATTGTTAGCAAGCAGGAGTTTCCTTTGGCTTATTTGCATGCTGGGATTGGCAGGAGTTTCCTTTGGCCTCTTTGCATGCTGGGATAAGCTATTTATTTGGAAGAAGTCGGGTGATCAGGGTTCTCTCCACCTAGGCTGCGGCCTGGGTGGGTGTGTGTGTGGAGCAGCAGCAGAGGGTTAGGCCTGAAGCCTGAGCCTAACCACATGTGTAGAGGCTTAGCCCAAGGGGATCCTGATCATTGCCGGAGGTAAAGGAGAAGCAGTTGCCAGAGAGACGACCACTCCTGTTGCCGGAGACAAGTTTAGAAGGGATGGAGTTCTGAAGGAGTACCAGAGCAGACGCTTCACTAGCCTGGGATGGTGAAGTAAGTGGGAAAGCTTCAGTAGAGACTCATCCAGGAATACAGTGGGTAGCTGTGAGCAAAGCTTGAGGGATTACAGTGGGTAGCTGTAAGTAACGCTTGAAGATTAGTACAGCGAGTAGCTGTGAGTCAAGCCTTAGGGGCCCAGCGGGTAGCTGTAAGTCAAGGAGTCCAGCGGACGGGTGAAGTGAAGCTTGAAGAGTACAGCGGGTAGCTGTGAGTTGAGCTTGAGGGATCTGGCAGGTAGTTGAGAGTCCAAGTACAGTGGGATACTGCGAGCTAAGCTTGAAGAATACAGTGGGTAGCTGTGAGTGAAACTTGAAAAGTCCAGCAGGAAGCTGGGAGCTAAGCTTGAGGATCTACTGTGAGAAAAGTTGTTGCTATAGGAGACAGCAGGTGCTGCAAGCTACAGATTGCTGCATTCAGCTTAAAGGCCCTTTTCTGTATTGCTGTCTGCCTAGTTCTATTTTTGTCTGCGGAGTCTGCCAAGCTGCTATTGCATTTGCCTAAGGGTGCCCTGTGCCCTAACCCTCTTTCTCCTGTTCCTGTTAAGAGAAATAAAACCTCTCTTTGTTCATTTTTAAAAGTGACTGGCGACCATCTTTCCATCTTGCATTACACCCACCATGCCTAGTAACCTGCATCCTGAGGAGGAATATCATCTCTCCCTGACACTGGGGATCACCATCAGGCCTTTAGAGGTTGGGGAGACCGCTACATTTTGGCGCTCAACGTGGGGCATAATGGCATTTTTGCTGTGGTCACCCCTGGCAACAAACTGTAACTACACATAAGTTTTGTCTGGCTCAGTGGGAAAGTAACATCTTTATTCCTCAGAGACTGTGTTATTATCCTCTTGAACCATGTGGGGAAGAACCAATGTGTCTTTTTGATCTTGGGAGAGTGTTTGTTACTTTATGCCAGTGCTGAAGGGGTTAAGGCAAACTCCACAACAGTTTTGGTGCGCTGCTGGAGAAAAGAGGCGGGCGCTTTAGTCCCTGAAAAGCATGTGCACCAATCTCTTAGCAGGGGGAGGAGTTGTCTCTCTGCAGAGGAGGAGAAGGAGACAAGGCTGTGCGCACCGCCATTACCAGAACTCGTGTTGAGATACTGCTAGCCAGTGGAAAGTATGGAGCAGTTCAGAGTCTCAATGTCGGATTGGAAAGTCTATGTACTAGGCATTGGTCCTGGCCCGGGCGGGCTGATAAACGTCCTTACTGATACCGGAGTGCGGTATGTACCGAAAGGTTGCCTGGTGCTTTATACAGTGGGAGGCTATGAAGCAATTGGGCTGTTGTGTTCCAAGTGTTCCGGCCTAGCTACAAATGTTCGGCCTTGGATTACCTGTGAGCACTGCGGGGAAACACTACTATAGGTAGTTTGACCAGCACTACGGGTGCTACAAGTGAATTGGGAGAAGTGTGTTGCCATTCCAGAACCAGTTCCTGTGAACACTGCTTCAGCTATCATAATCGCTCCAAAGCCAGGCATCCCAGTGACCTTCCAGGGCCATGGTCGGGCCCACCTGCATTCTCTGATGATGGAAGCTCCCAGGGAGAAGACAGCTGAGTCTGATGTGAGTGAGGCAGTGTGCCTGTGGGGACTGTAAAACCTGTAGCTATAAAGGAGCAGAGTTCAGAAGGTCTACTGCTGCATATGTAAGGTGTGATCTGCTCCTGGCTGAAGAGTTTTCTACCGAATCAATGTCAAATATTCTGTCGGATTGAATCTCTGAATTGCTGTCTGATAATGTGTCTTGGCCTGAGAGGTGGTCTGAAAGTCATGCTGAGCAACAGTTTGAGCCTGTAGAGGAGGAAGCCTTCTTTACTACCCAAACCTCCAGCCTTAAGCCTCAGTTGTTTACACCTACCTCTCCTGTTCTTTGTCCTGCAAGCTCTCTGGAAGAGGAGCAGTGGGCTGTCACATAAAAGCCCCTGATGCTGTGGGGCCAGTATCTTCACCATCCACAAGTCTATCGCAAAAGCCGGAAAAAATTGCAGGTGACTGTGTTACATGTGCTGTAGATATTCAAGTGTTGCCCAAATGTGGGGATCCAAAGTTGCTGCCAAGGTTGTCCAAGCTGCAAAGAATTGTTTGTGAGGAAAGTGGCTGAGGGGTATGGCTACTTGTACCCATATGTGCCAGAAAGTCTAGAAGCTGAAATACAATGTAAGCAGACACAGTGGGTTGATGCTGCTATTCGAGAGTATCTGAAAATTCCTGCTCACTGTGATATAAGAAAGTTGGCACCCCGGCATGCTGGGAAGTATACAAATGTTCTGCAAACCTGGGACTATGGTCGCCATATCTACCCAAACTGTGTCATCATTCGCAGGCCCAAACCAGCGGATGTGCAACACTACATTACCACTTTTGGGTCATCTGGAAAGCCTGTTCAACTACCTGATCCTCGTTACTATTGGTAACGCCCTTCAATCATTAAAAGTTTGTGTCAAATTAGTGTGGAACACAGCGATGTGCTCAGTTTGGCTGTGTTAGTTCCACAGGAAGCTGCTCTGCATTTGAAAAATGTTGACGTGGAGACACTCCTGCCTGTGCTGTATGCTGCTGGACTGTGCTCCTGATACCAGCAGCTGCAGGAGGTGCCCTTAAAGTGACATGGCCTGTGCCCTGGAATTGCAAGTATGCCTCACTCTGCAAAGTGATATGCCGATCGGCTGCCCTTGATTGTCAGCTTGTCTTGTTCTTCACATGTGAGGAAAAGTGATCTTAGTCCCGGCTGTGATAAAGAAATGCTAAAATATGTTCTAAGTGCAAGGGGACTGTTGCTCCGCAAGATGGAAAAGTTCTTCATGGATACAGTCCCTTGAATGCTTGTGTGGCTAAAGTGCTTGTTTGAAAGTAGCCATGCACACAGTCCAGTGTTTGTTCCAAATTAAAACAAGGGGAAACTTACTGGAAGATTGCTGACTATGTTTGTTGCAACTACAAGGAAAGTCCTTTTTCGACTTTGGGGCTCCAAGAACAATTTGATATTTAGATAGTTAGTAAGATAGGCTGTCTTTACCTCCAATCTGGATCTCATGGACTCAAATGTTCACCTATAGACTGTTCTCTCTTTACTGGCCACTAGATGGCGGGAGCGTGCCACTCTGAGTGAATCATAAGTTCTTCAAGTAGCTAAATATAGGTTGCTTAGTGAGTTTAATTTTTCAGATATGCTAAAAATGCTTTGGAAAACCGTGCCACTCTCACGGGAGTGTAATTGTAAATAATGTCTCATATTTATCTGTCATTGTGTGAAATGCCATTTGTAATTGTACATAAGTTATTTTCACCTATTTTCATGTGGAATACCACACTTATTTGTTATTACAGTACTCTTTCCCCGGTATGCCTTCCTATCCCCTTTTGCCAGGACAAACACTCTCAGGATTGAGAGTATATATTTTTTTGTTCCTTGGCAGGGGGAGATTGTAGCACCCTTATCCTAAACAGGGCTGCTAGTAAATTTAGTTGTGCTAGGTGGTAACTAGCCTGGCTAATTTGTAGTCTCTCTCTTCTGTCAATAGGTGGCACTGTTGCCTTTGGCATTAGGATGATGGATTACAGTGAATTCAGGTTATGAGTAAATATGTTGTCTCAGCCAGACCTTATGTTTGCCAGCTGTCAGTCATCAGGAGAACACAATGTCGGCAGGGATTGGGCCTGATCACAAATTGCATCACTGGACAACGTGAATGAAGATGGATTTACATTGTGGGACGTTTCTATATTTTTTTTAGGTATTTGTCAAAGTGTGTCTGTGTATTTGATGAGTCAGGTCCTTGAAAGCTTCCAAAATAAAGGTTTTCTGGGAGAAGTAAATTACTAGCAATTAAAACAGCATTTTTTTCTTAGTAAATGTCAGTTTTGCTGTAGTAGGTTGTGTACATTGTACAGATGTGCCATGTCACAGACTGGTTAAGGGCACCCTCAGGCATGTTATTTAACCGCCTTCCATATGGCATGTATATATATATACGGCCCAACAGGAGCAGGGCTGATGCAGATGAACATACCTGTACGTCCTCGTGTCTGCCACTCGTGCATGCTTTCTAGAATGGGCAGCAGCGGGATCTGTGATTGCTGATTGTTTTACTGGGCTGCTGTGAGTGGCCCTGGTACCTTGTTATTGCTGTACCCAATCACAGCGATCACAGTTATAGTGGTAAACAAGGCTGTCATTGTTTACTACTGTGTGATCTCTGTGACTGGTCACAGCAATCACATTGTGCCAGGGCCCTGTACCATGTGGTAGCTGTGACCAATCACAGCACCACAGTAGTGCACCTCCCAATGCACTACAGTGTCACTACGGTAAAAGAAAAGTATAAAAAAATTAAACATTTTATCTTTATTTTTTAAATACTGTCAGTAGTCAGTGTCCCTTATCACCGCCACACCTGTCACAGTGTCCCTGATCACTGCCACACTATTCATTATGGGCTCCATTCACGAAGTGGTATCTACTGATTTTAGAACCACAGTAAAATATCTCTTAGCGTTTAAAAAAAAAAAAGAAATTCAGTAAAAAACGCTGCTAAAATACCGCGTGAGCTATTTTATGAAGTAATGTGGTATTTTAGTAGTGAAAGCTGGCCTTATTTTAACGCCGGCACTTGCTGATGTCCTTAACAATCAGTGAGTAGCTGGTTGTTAAGGAGCAGGGGGGCCGCCGTGTCCTTAACTAGTAAATAGCTGGTTATGGAGCGGGCACCCATCGCATCCTTAACAACCCTTACTCATCTGCTGTCAGCGGGGTTCCCCGCTGACAGCATAATGTAAACAAAAGAAATGCTGGCATTAATAAAAAATGTTATATTAGCGTGGGGGTCCCCAATTCATACCAGGCCCTTCGTGTCTAGTATGGATTTTGAGGGGAACCCTACGCCAAAATGTAAAAAAAGAAATTGCATGGGATCCCCTCCCCAAAACCGGGCCACATGCCCTCAACGTGGTGGGGGTACTTTGGGGGACGGGAGACTTTCCCCCCCCGAAGCACCTTGTTCCTGTGTTGATGAGGTTAAGGGCCTCTTCTCCACAACCTTGGCCCAGTGGTTGTGGGGGCTTGGGGGGGACTTATCGCATTCCTGGACCATTATTTATTTACCACATTCTTTTATTTATTTCCTTTACTGAATTGACTTTAATGTTGTTTTATGTGGTATTTACCTAGAGTTTTTGCTTTCTGATGTAAATACTGCATAAAAAAAAAGATAATAAAAAAGAGGATGAACCCCCTTGGCAGCACATTTCAAACACTTTCATAATGGGAATCCAAGTGGTTTTAAAATTTTCTATTTTTTTAGAAGCGTAAAATCTCTGTCGGTGATCACCACTGGCATGGACTTTGCATGATGGGCCCATCCCTGTTGCTATTTTGTTATCTTGTCTGAACTTCTTGATATTTATGCTGTTTTTGCTATTTTCTGTAATTTCTGTCATTTTTCTGTTTCTTCCTTTTCTGTATGCCCCATTTACTTTTCTTTGATCTCCTTGTTATTTCCTTTTGTTGAGTGACATTTAACTTTAAATTTATTAAGGCTGCTTAGATAGTGTAATTAGACTGATAAAAGTCTCCCATCCAATTTTCGTATTCATGTGTCTTTATAATTAAGTGAGATCGTGGGGATCGCTGTTCATATGCACTTTGTATGTGAATGGTGGTGAGCATCTGTGAGGGAAGTGTACACTGAGGACACCTGGTGGCTGTAAATGAATATGTCAGTTCATGGTGGGATATTTAAGACCCGACCCACTGGTCCCTCCTTGCTCTGAAGAAGTTCGCTGATAGGTGAATGAAACCGGTCAGCATGATGTCACCATGCAACTCAGGTGATCCTGCCTGACCCACCCTTCCAGCCCGCCCAACTATTTTCAGGACTTCAATCCTCCCAGGCTATTGGACTATGTAACTGGAACTGGCAAGCATGGACTACACACAGCATGAGGATTTGCTACAACCCCCCCTTCTGTGAGACAAGAGGTGGTGAGCATACTGATGAATAGCTGCTACGTGCTATCCAGTGATTGCTATATGGGATTTATGTGTTGTATCCTCACCAGTCTTTATTCACCCAGCGACATGTGACTGTGACATAGTTGCCAACATTGTAAAAACATTTATAGGGACACTTTTTTGGCTGTAGGCGGAGTCCTATTATAATTAGGGGCAGGGCATGCATTTGTAGGCATGATATAGCAAAAAAGAAAAATGTGTGCGCTGCGGCAGAAAAATTGGCGTGGATAGTGGGCGTGGCTTATATGGGTGTGGTTCAAATGGGGGTGTGGTTAGAGTCTGAGATGAATGAGAGATGGAGAAAGAAAGGGGAAAAGAGGGAGGGAGAGAGAGAAAGAAGGAAAGAAGGAGGGAAGGAGAGAGAAGGAAGGAAAGAGGGATGGAAGGACAGCAGGCCCAGATCCTACACCACAATAGAAATGTGTATTCCAGAGTTTAATAAATCAGCACATAAAGATACTCCAAACACCTTGTGCTAGCGCCTCAATCATCCTGGCACCATGGTTGTGGTGTCAGGATGATTGAAGCGCATTATTACCATTATTACATTGTAATATAGAATGAAATCATTCAATCATTCAACTCACCGTAATGCAGAATCAGTAGGACCCCTGAGCGTGTCACCTGCCACGTCACCGGCCACCAGATGCCACAAGGTGCCCCCAGCAGAGTACGTCCTTGCATCAGGTACCCCCAGCAGAGTCTGTCCTTACATCAGGTGCCCCCAGCAGAGTCCGTCCTTACATCAGGTGCCCCCAACAGAGTCCGTCCTTACATCAGGTGCCCCCAGAATCAGAGGCCCTCCTTACAGATCTGTGTCCCTGGCAGCGGAGCCCCGCCTTACATCAGGTGTCCCCAGTGAAGCCCCTCCATACATCAGGTGTCCCCAGCGGAGCCCCTCCTTACATCTGGTGTCCCCAGCAGAGCTCCTCCATACATCAGGTGTCCCCAGCGGAGCCCCTCCTTACATCTGGTGTCCCCAGCGGAGCCCCTCCTTACATCTGATGTCCCCAGCGGAGCCCCTCCTTACATCTGGTGTCCCCAGCGGAGCCCCTCCTTACATCAGGTGACCCCAGCGGAGCCCCTCCTTATATCTGGTGTCCCCAGCGGAGCCCCTTCATACATCAGGTGTCCCCAGCGGAGCCCCTCCTTACATCTGGTGTCCCCAGGGGAGCTCCTCCTTACATCTGTGTCCCCTGTGGAGCCCCTCCATACATCAGGTGTCCCCAGCGGAGCCCCTCCATACATCTGGTGCCCTCAGCAGAGCCCCTCCATACATCAGGTGTCCCCAGCAGAGTCCCTCCTTACATCTGGTGTCCCCAGCAGAGCCCCTCCATACATCTGTGTCCTCAGCGGAGCCCCTCCATACATCAGGTGTACCCAGCGGAGCCCCTCCTTACATCTGTTGTCCCCAGCGGAGCCCCTCCTTACATATGGTGTCCCCAGCGGTGCCTCTCCTTACCCTGCAGGCACATCCGGTGTGCCTGCAGCGGAGTTTCCGCCGCCATTACAGTATATTATTAGTAACAGGCTGAGGTAATCAAGATAGAGGCGGAGCCAGCCAAGTGGTTTCAATAGAAATTGAGCTGCGGGGCGGGGGAAGGGCGGTGCCACAGCTCAATTTCTATTGAAGCCACTTGGCCGGCTCCGCCTCAATCTTAATTCCTTTCTATTTCTCTGCCTCTTGTTCTTGGTCTTCAGTAAAATGGCGGCTGGTTTAGACATTTTCGGCCTGGTCCGCCTCTATCTTGACATGGTCTCCGCCGGCCGCGGACCTCTAGCAGAGGCGGTGGGGAGCCGTGGAAACTTGGGAAAAAAAGAATTTCCTGGGACATTTCCTGGGAAATGCTAAAATCGGGAAAAAGGTCCAAATCCCGGGAATGTCCCAGGAAAATCAGGACAGTTGGCAAGTATGCTGTGAGTCTCCTTACACCAACTTTTGTGACTGGTTCTGCTGTTTATCCATAGACCTCATTCATGGTATAGCCAGCTACTCCCATTTCCATCCCTCACTTATCTCCCCATCCAACCTGAAATACCCTCACGGTGGTTCTATTGAACACTCAGCTTCAGCTGCATTCTATGTGGATTGTTATACCCTTCGATTAGAGAATTTCTAGGGTTGGTCTCTGTGGATAGTGATTTACTATTGGAATAATCTCATCCATTTTATCCCACTGTCTGTGGAAGAGCCCATGTATCCCCATAGACTTATTGCAGTGTGGTGTATAAGCTGTGCTGCTGGCAGGTCTCTGAGTTGTTTGACAATGTTGTCATTTTTTTAATGTTTGCACCAATTTTTTTTTTGCATCAATTCATTTAATCATTTTCAATAAAGTTGTTTTCTAAGCCTAGAGTGTTCCTTAATAAGGTTTTTCTTGGTGATCTTCAATCCCCATTTTCTTCTGCTTGATCTCAACCTGCAACCACTTGTTAATAAACCTTTGGCTTGTTTCTTGACTATGCTGCTGATGTATCCTTACCTGCTATATCTGCTACTGGACCCCGGCTTCCGTGGGGGAATCCTGAGCACTGTGAGCTGGTACTAAAATGCAGCAAAACCCATCTCCACCTTTAGGAGCTCTGGGGAACACCAGTTAGTGCTTAGACTCTGCACCTTGGGTGAGCCTGTGTCATCCGCCAGGGCGACTTGCTTGTATGAAATCACCAATAAAGATAGCTGCGCTGCCCCCTACACTCTATACCCTATACAATATATATGTAGAGCACCCCACGTAGGAGCCGCTGGTGAATAGGATTCCCCTACTCTGCACAGCCAGACACACCAAACCTTTACAGTATCCCAGAGTCAAGAAGCAGTCCAGTGCTTATTTTTATGTTTTATTAAGGGGATAAGGAAATTATAGGATGCCCACTTGACTTGGAACAATGTCTTCAGGGACAACTTCTCTATATACAGTCTATATACATTCCTCTCTCTTCCTCTATCACTCACTTGCTTTCAGAAAAAGAATGCAGACTTAGCTGGACACTTTTAGTAAATCTGACAAAAGAGGCAATGGTAAATCTTGTAGCAAAAGCCCTTTACAGGCATGGACCCCGGGCCTCTTGGGTTGTATGGCAAAAAGTAAATGTCCAGCTTCCATCCCCTTGGCTATTGATCCCAGCACCACAGCTTCAGGCATCGCCAGGCCACCTGGCTGCAGCTTCCCCTTTCACTAGCCTACCTGGCTACTTCCCACAGTCCTCCCAGACTGTCACACTCACCAGCCACCCCACTGACTTCTTCTGGAGATCTCCTGGTCATGCTGACTCTGTCTCCTTCTGTCCTCACGCCGTCTCCCATGCATCCAGGACAGGACTCCTCCGTGTGTTGTAAGAGGATCCCTCCAGCACCCAAGCCCAGGCCCGAAGTCAACCCCCCAGACTAGGGGGCTACCCTTAAGGGCCACCGAAAGCCTTCTCAACACTCCATCTCCAGCTTTCACCTGACTGCTCCTGCTGGCATGACCCAAGAGTATTTAAGAGGTGCCTGTCCCCTGCCACCCACTTTCTGGGGCTTGGCTGGGGCCCTCATCAATAATTCAGGCAGCTCCTCCTAACTTTCCTCCCATTTTTTGGGAAGATTCTCTAAGGTTCCAGAAAGTAGGGGGAGGTACCAGATGTGCTGCCTGATGAGTCACCCAGCCTGACCCATATTCAACACAGGCTTGGCTGCCAGCCAAGCCTAAATTTACCTACACTATCAAAAAACTATACACAGCTAGCACACTAAGCTAGAGGGTGCTACATATACAGTGCCACAATTCATAAACTACAACATTAAAGTGCTAACAGACCGAACTCACCGCAAGTTGTTGACCTCCTGAGTATATACTGAGGTAGGTCAAATTACCCTTAATATATCTGGTCAGCCTCTTGAGGTAAATCAACATCCACATCCCTGAAATTTTCCACACACAAGGGAAAGGAACAAAAAGATCTCATTGTGCAATGCTGTTTATTAATAAAATTCCCCACATAATCATAAAAATACTCTATGCACTTACTGTAAGGGCTTACCTAGGTTGGAGTCCATGGCGCAGAGATGTACGCTCACCCTTGCAAATACACACAGCCCACGGTAACAGGGAAATAAGCTACCTGGGCTGTGAATCTATGCACGGGGGCTTGACAGGAATTTGCCAAAGGATAGTCAAGGTAAAGCCGTAGTCAGGGATTCCAGAAGACAGAATAAACGATAAGCAGAGTCAGGGTCAGAAGCTGAAGTCAGTCTTGGAAGGCTGTAACTGGAACACAGGAATACTGGAACACAGGAATACTGGAACACAGGAATACTGGAACCTTAGGCAAAACAGGAAACAATGAACTGACAAAGCCCTCAGAGTGAGGCAGTGTTTTATATCCAGCTGATTGGATAAACTGCCTCAGCTGAACCAGGAGTTACAGGTATTAATTGCAACAAGATCCAGAGTATGGCCCTAGTATTTCATGCAGAACTAGGCAAAGCTGGAAAGCTGGAAAGCTGGCTGGAAGGAACTGAGGTGTGGCTCAGAGGCAAAGTAACAGGAGCACTAAACAGGCAGTCAACGGTTCAATACCTCTTTGAGCCACTTGGGGCATGACCACGCCTGGCCGTCTGCATGGCACGGTAGGGACCGTGACACTTACAATGTTTGGTGTCTCCCCTGGCACTCAGAATGATGCCAGGGGAGATGTTTAGTCAAAATATTAGGATGCCACTGCTTCATTGCTCCAATGCACGTGGGAGCCAGTGTGTGCTCCACCAAGCAGAAATGATGTAGTGCCAAACATCTACGCCCCTGTGCATTTTGTCACCAGGATGTCATTAGGAGGCGTGACCACGTATTTTCCGCTCACTAAATACTTTAATGTACACTCTGATTGGACATCATTGGATGTCTATGAAAACCAATTATTCTTGTTTGGGTTTGTCGCAAGATGATTCTTACAAAGGGATATCCCCATTACAACCAGAGCTAAATGTTTATTGCCATCTTGTGGTGAAATATATTAATAACATCTAATGTCTAAACACATTTCATTAAAATACATATTAATTCTATATGATTAGAATAAATCTGAAAAAACAAAATAAAAATAAAGAAAAAAATTACATAAATAATTTTAATAGATCCCTGCAAAATTATTAATCTGTAATGAAACAATTTAAATCGAAATCAGTGTTCATGCCATAGGGGGTTAATGTGTTAAGTTCATGGATCCACTTAATTTCTTTTTTGCGATACCACCTTCCTTAAATTTGATCCTCTCCAATATTTAGTGGCTTTATCAATCTCATAGAATGTGAGTAAACTTGAGTTTCTATAATGGAACTGTTGGAAATGTCTAGAGACACTATGTTTTGGGTAGCCTCTTTTTATGTTGTTAATATGTTCATTGATTCTGACTCTAAGCTTTCTAGTAGTTCTACCCACTGTAAAGGTTTCACTCCAAGTGTAGCGTTTCAAACACACCACCACTCGCTTTTATCCATTTCAGGGCTGGTTTTGCCCACTTTTATTTAAAAGAAAGTTCAAAACAAACGCAGAAAATTTCCCTTGCAGGGGTATTCAGTATTTCAGTCCTGCTACCAAAGTAAACGATTTTCAGCCCTCCTGGCTTGTTAACGCAGCTTTCCAGCTCAGGCCTTATACTTTAGGGCCTTGGTCTGTCTCCCACAGACCGGACGCTCAGCACCTCCATGCGTACAGCAAGTAGCCCCCCTGTTTCGACCCTGGAGGGGGCATAACACACCAACCCATTCTCTTCCACTTGGCACCTCTGTGCCAGCTCTTACCCACAAGGGCCAAACCCAGCCTTATCCGGTGACCTTCTCTGTGTCCCCCTGCTACACTGACTTGGGTACTACAAAGACACCCCGTGACTTTTTACGGGTGTGCTTCCAAAAGGAATATTACACTTTTATTGTTTCACTTTAAGCATTATTAAAATCACTGCTCCCGAAAAAACGGCCGTTTTTAAAACTTTTTTTGCATTGATCCATGTCCCCTGGGGCAGGACCCAGGTCCCCAAACACTTTTTATGACAATTACTTGCATATAAGCCTTTAAAATTAGCACTTTTGATTATTCATGTTTGTGTCCCATAGACTTTAACGGTGTTCGCGTGTACAAACACTTTTTGCCTGTTCGCATGTTCTGGTGCGAACCGAACAAGGGGGGTGTTCGGCTCATCCCTAGTTGTGGGTACAACCTCTGCTGTGTGCTCACTTGGCCCTTCAATCTTATGCGGGATACCATCTGCAACAGCAGCAAGCGAACCCTTGTCCAAAAACTGCTCTGCAGTCCCTCCATTTAGCACAGCAGAAATTGTGTCTGCTCTAAAGTTACAAACCGAGATCTCTTTTATTAAAGCCAACAAGCTTGTTGCGCATCTGTCCCATTCTACTTTCTCTGTGCTCCCAGCAGAGGTACTATGCAGTACCACTCCAACTCAACTGCCCCAGGAGACACAGGACAGAGTGGCTCAGCAGCATCTGAAAGACTTTTCTTGTCAGTACTATACTTCTCAACAACATTATCAGAAATACATTGCTCATTAGCATTCCTGACTTCCACAGTTGCTAGGGGCAATGGCATCCATCTCTCAGTGGTCACCCCTGTCCTAGCTGACTGCAATACCACACTTTCACCACTGTGCACTGACAATGATTCATTAGCTTTATATGATCCTGCTGTTTCAGCAGGTCGTATTAACCCCTTATTTAACACATCATTTTTAATCCTTCAATAAGCAACACATTATCAGTTTTAAATGTAACACTTGCCTCCCTAATGAACAGGGCACTGCAGCAAGGCAAGTCATTTTTAGAACAACCAATGGATCTCCCATTTGGTGTCACTTCCACTCCTGTGTGTGCAGTCACATAGTCAGTCTGTCGCTCCTTCCAGACACTGAGATCAGGCTTTCAAACTGCAGAAACTGACCTTTGGCTGGTCACATCCCTTTGCATTGACAGCGGGCACTTGGAAACAACATGCCCCCACTCACTGCACCGCAGACAGCACACTTGGCTCCATGCCTTGTCAGGGCTTCTTACACTGAATCCACTTTTAGGCCTCTGCACCTCAGTAACTGGTCTCCTTGCATCAGCATTGCTAGGGGCAACAGCAAACTTCCTAGGCATCACAGATTCTCGGGTATCCAAGCCCTCTTTGTGGGAATAGTGAGCAACCTCCTCATAGCAGCCCCACCATCCAGACGACACTTCATCTCTGGTTGCCATGGGAGACCGCACTCTCCCAGCTGAACTTTTCCAGCACTCTCCGCTTGGCTGTAACGGTTCCTCTTGAGCCCACCAACCATGACTCTCAACAGGATCACTCCTTGCTTCTTTTAGGAGCTTTGACCGCCCCATATTCACAGCCACTCCAGACCAACTTTGCACAGTCCAGCAAAATAAAAATTATAGCACTGTCTCTTTAAAGCACGTTGCTTTTCTCTTGCAGGTTCACACAGATTGTGCAGTCTTAAGCACTAACACACACAGTTCATATAAACAGATGAACTTACTTGATTGCAGGGATCTTGGATTCTCCACCAACTGTCAGGGGTTCACTCCAAGTGTAGCACTTTAAGGACACCCCCACTTGCTTTTATCCATTTCAGGGCTGGTTTTGCCCACTTTTATTTAAAAGAAAGTTCAAAACAAACACAGAAGATTTCCCTCGCAGGGGTATTCAGTATTTCATTCCTGCTACCAAAATAGACATTTTTCAGCCCTCCTGGCTTGCAAAAGCAGCTCTCCAGCTCAGGCCTTATACTTTAGGGCCTTGGTCTGTCTCCCACAGACTGGACGCTCAGCACCTCCATGCATACATTAAGTAGCCTCGTGCTACACTGGCTCCCACCTCTCTCTCCTAGGTCAGCTGTTGATATGACCATAGCAACATATAGAACACCAATAGAGGAATCAATAAAGTACATTTGAAAGAAGTCACTTGAATACAGTTAGTTAATCAAGGAGCTAAATACAGTGCCTTGCAAAAGTATTCACCCCCTTGGCTTTTTACCTATTTTGTTACATTACAACTTTTATTTCAATGTTTTTTTAATCTAAATTATATGTGATGGATCAGAACACAATAGTCTAAGTTGGTGAAGTAAAATTAGAAAAATATATACATAAAACTATTTTTCAGAAATAAAAAAACAGATAATTGGCATGTGCGTATGTATTCACCCCTTTGTTATGAAGCCCATAAAATGCTCTGGTGCAACCAATTACCTTCAGAAGTCACATAATT
Source organism: Aquarana catesbeiana (assembly GCF_042186555.1). NCBI lineage: Eukaryota > Metazoa > Chordata > Amphibia > Anura > Ranidae > Aquarana > Aquarana catesbeiana. The sequence continues at coordinate 106,471,978 of NC_133335.1, forward strand.
AGTGAAATGATGTCCACATATGTGCAATCTAAGTGTCACATGATCTGTCATTACATATACACACCTTTTTGAAAGGCCCCAGAGGCTGCAACACCTAAGCAAGAGGCACCACTAACCAAACATTGCCATGAAGACCAAGTAACTCTCCAAACAAGTAAGGGACAATGTTGTTGAGAAAGTACAAGTCAGGGTTACGTTATAAAAAAAATATCCACATCTTTGATGATCCCTAGGAGCACCATCAAATCTATCATAACCAAATGTAAAGAACATGGAACAACAGAAAACCTGCCAAGAGACGGCCGCACACCAAAACTCAAGGAGGGCATTAATCATAGAGGCAGCAAAGAGACCCAAGGTAACCCTGGAGGAGCTGCAGAGTTCCACAGCAGAGACTGGAGTATCTGTACATAGGACGACATTAAGCCGTATGCTCCATAGAGTTGAGCTTTATGGCGGAGTGTGAAATAAACTGATACTGTGCAAAATGTCAGAAAATAATTAAAATAAATGTGACTGAATAAACAGCAGCTTCACAAGAATGTGACAAAAATTCGAAATAATGAAATGAAATAATCTTCAAACGTGCGGAGTGCAGTGTGGAGCATCAACAATAGGTGAATCCAACAAATGAATAAGATAGGATACCCTTACCAGAGCAGTTGAACCCGGATGTCAGCGACACCGAATCATAAAGGCTTGGATACACGAATGGATGGTTCTTTCGGAATTGGTACAGGAACCTGAAGTCTCCAGGGATGTCTTCCTACGACCTCTGGGATCTCGACCAACCTGGAAAGGTAGTTCATCCAAAACGCACACCAGGACCACTCTCATCCAAGTAGATGTATATAAAAAGGAGAGAGGGGGGCTCCAAATGGTGCAGGTCAAAAAGGTGGGTTTATTAAAACCAACATACAAAATAGAATGAAATAAAACAAAAGTGATCACAATTGATAAAAGCAATGTGGGGAGCGATGAACCTTGACCAACGTGTTTCGTCCTAATGGGACATCTACAGGGGCATCTCATCCCCCTGTAGATGTCCCTGTAGATGCCCCTGTAGATGTCCCATTCGGATGAAATGCGTCGGGCAAGGTTCATCGCTCCCCACATTGCTTTTATCAATTGTGATCACTTTTGTTTTATTTCATTCTATTTTGTATGTTGGTTTTAATAAACCGACCTGCACCATTTGGAGCCCCCCTCTCTCTCATTTTTTATATACATCTATTTGGATGAGAGTGGTTGTGGTGTGCGTTTTGGATGAACTACCTTTCCAGGTTGGTCGAGATCCCGGAGGTGTTGTAGGAAAACATCCCTGGAGACTTCGGGTTCCTGTACCCATCCAAAAGAATCATAAATCCGTGTATCCAAGCCTTTATGATTCGGTGTCACTGACATCCGGGTCCAACTGCTCTGGTAAGGGTATCCTATCTTATTCATTTGTTGGATTCACCTATTGTTGATGCTCCACACTGTACTCTGCACGTCTGAAGATTATCACTTCGTTATTGGATTTTCACCTAATTTCTTTGGATTCAAGTTATGAGATTTTATAAACATTTTTCATTCTATATACATTTGTCCATTTCAACATGTTTGACTTTTGAACTTTTTATGCACTTTTTATTGGTACATATACTTAGTTAGCGCTACATTTTTTGCACCTTTATGACAGAGTGGCCAGAAGAAAGCCATTACTTTCAGTAAAAAACAAAATGGCATGTTTTGAGTTTGTGAGAAGGCATGTGGGAGACTCCCAAAATGTATGGAAGAAGGTGCTCTGGTCTGATAAGACTAAAATTGAATTTTTTGGCCATGAAAGAAAACGCTATGTCTGGCGCAAACCCAACACATCACATCACCCAAAGAACATCCCCACAGTGAAACATGGTGGTGGCAGCATCATGCTGTGGGGATGTTTTTCAGCAGTCGGGACTGGGAAACTGGTCAGAGTTGAGGGAAAGATGCATGGTGCTAAATACAGGAATATTCTTGAGTAAAACCTGTACCACTCTGTGTGTGATTTGAGGCTAGGACAGAGGTTCACCTTCCAGCAGTACAATGACCCCGAACACACTGCTAAAGCAACACTTGAGTGGTTTATAGGGGAAACATGTAAATGTGATGGAAAGTACCACTGCTGAAATATGCAAAAATAGGATATCTATCCTATGTAGCATGCTTTTCTGTATCAATTAATATTATGTCAAAAATATACTGTCCACATAGTGTTTACTAGTGACAAAATAATATTCCAAAAAACTGTTTAAAGTGCTAGTGCTAAAAAAATGTAAAATATGACAAATATTAAAAAATGTGCAATGTGCCAATATTACTTAGTGACCATCAAATATCACATATCACCATGCATATATACTGCATGCTGCAAAAAATGTCCTCAACATGTGCATAAACACTACAGCCCACTAGATGTCCTCAGTGGGTAATTACTTCTGTGCAATTACGTTAGGCGCTACCAAAAGCTATTTAAAAAAATATTAATACTAAACAATGTGCCAATATTACAAACAAAATATCACATATCAACATGCATATGTACTACATAGTGCAAAAAAATAAATAAATGTCCTTGACATTTGCAGAAACACCACAGTACACTGGATGTCTTCAGTGAGTGATCACTTCTGTGCAATGACATTCCTATTCAGTATATTGTGGTCCTAATTCACCACTTATCGTGACTTTACCACCACCTCATGCAATGGCCACTCACCAGATGTAATAAGAATAAACGCCTTTGGTTCATTAAAGTGGAGTTCCAAGCTCAAAAAAAAAAAAATTAGTAATGTGTTTAAAAAAAATAAAAATAAAACATTTGGAGAAAATTTATTTTTTTACTCACCTCTAAATGCCTGCTGCTAGGGGGTCCCTCGTAGTCTGCCTCTTTCTGTGCCTGGGCTGGTGACATCACTTCCCTCGGTGCAGGAAGGGAGATCGCCTCTCTCCCATCCCTCTTGTCAATCATCTGGGACACGTGACCGGTCCCAGATGATTGCGGGGCCAGTGACAGCGCGCGGCGTGGCTCACGCATGCGCAGTGGTGCCCGGCTGTGAAGCCACATCCGGGCGCCCACAGTTAGAATGGCGGCGCCGCCGAGTGGAGGGGAGGACGAGCGGGGCTTCGTTCCCCCGCATCGCTGGACCCTGGGACAGGTAAGTGTCCAATTAAAAGTCAGCAGCTGCAGTAGCTGCTGACTTTTAATTTTTTTTTTTTAAATGGGAACCCCACTTTAAGGATAACCAATCTGTTTGTGATGGGTCCAATAGCAGCCTTGATTTAACTCCAGTCTGTTGGTCTTTGCACCCCCGAACTCCAAAACATATTCCACCAATACACTGCGGGACTTTTTTCCACATGATAGGCCTCCAGCGGATAATCAGCTGGCAGACAACCCCCTTCCCGCAGTGCAACCATTACAGTATTCCAGCTAACCTTTCGCTGGAATACACCGAAGTGGCACATACTACCGATTGAGCCCCCCACCCCTTTTCCATCACATATGTTTACTGCCACCATCAAAGACTAACAAAACACCGCCAATCCACAGCTGCCATGACGACCATCTGCCATATTCCTGAAAGAAAAAAAACACATAAACCAATAAACATAGACAACATATAGGGAGGGCAGGTGGGAAAAACTGCCTCCTCCTTTCCTTCTTCACAAGTTTCTGTTCCCCAGCCCAGTCCCTCCTCCTCCTTATATTACCACTCCCCACTGGACTTTACTCACTGTCCCCTCCCCTCTAGCTCTTCAATATTAACCCATGCGTTGTCTCCCCTAAACACACTGTCGTGCCTGGCCCTGCACTACTTTTTCTTTCTGTCTTTTCCGTTCCGGGCCTCACTTGACCAGTGTAGTTCAGAGGTACCCAACCTGCTTCTTACCGCTATACCACTTGTACTCCAACACCCCCATTTCTTATCCTTCTAAAATGAAGAGACCACACCTTAATTTTGGAGTATAAAAGGCCATAGCAGCCTATTTATTATTCACACCATAAATAACTACAATATAAAATATATATACCAAAATATCACATCCGTAACAACTTGTTTTAATTCCAGTCTGTTGGTCTTTGATGGCACCCCCGAACTCCAACACATATTCCACCAATACACTGCGGGACCTTTTTTCACATGATAGGCCTCCAGCGGATAATCAGCTTGGAGACAACCCCCTTGCCGCAGTGCAACCATTACAGTATTCCAGCTAACCTTTCGCTGGAATACATCGGAGGGGCACATACTACCGAAGGGCCCCCCCGCTTTTCCATAACATATGTTTACTGCCACCGTCAGAGACCAACAAAACACCGTCACAGCCCACAAGGATGACACCTTATCCTTAAGGGCTCCCCACACCCACAGGGCCCGCTGGATCCCCTCTTGCAGCCCCAGCGCCCAGAAAACAATCCCCACTACCGAGAGGTGCATTCCATCGCTTCCCACCTATTAATCCTCCGCACTGCCGCCTCATCCAACCAACATCCGGCAGCTTCCACAGCCGCCCTGATGCGGAAGGAGTGTGAAGCGTATTCTGCACCATCCAACCTCGCTTCCCCAGCAGCATTTTTAGCCAATTTTTTTTTTTTTTTTTTTAAACTGTCAACCCAAACTCTTTTTTTTTTATAATCCACCCTGTACAGCAAGTTAAACAAAAAACCAAAACCCCCGAGTTTCTGCTCAACGGAAGACACCGACCCCCATTTTCAAAGTTCCTGGAACCACCATACCACCATCAACCTTATCCCCCACACAGCCATATTTGACCTCAAAACTTACACAGAACAACCCACACTTCCGTTCATACCTTCTTGTAAGCCGCCCATGTGGACTCACTAGCTGACTGCCCGGTACCTCCCGTAGTGACTCCAATGCCATCTCCCATATCCAGCCCGAGTATGGAACTCCTCTCCCTCTGTGGCCGGCTAACACACGATGAAAGGAATAAGCCTCACGTGTCACCAATGCCCTTAAGATGAATAGCATATGGAAACTGTTCAACTGCACCCAATGAAACACAAAAACTGCGTAGCCGCCATGTGACCCGTTGTGCCAATGCGGACATGTGGTTGACCACAGAAACCACACCCCATAATCACAATTCAGCTCTGTGTCAGGTTCCTGCCTGACCCTTACTCCAGCTCCATAGCTAGAACCACTGGAAAATACCCATAGTACCCGTTTATGAATGAACACCCCACTTCCACCCAACAAAATTGGGGCCAAAGTTCCACACTCCATTGCCCTGAAAATAGAACCCCCAGACACCCGTTGACCCCGCCGTGCTCATGACCCCTTTTTGTCCATCGACCTTACTCACCGATCCGGCATCTGCCCAATCGTCCGTTGTATGCGGCCAATAACTCATACCAGACCATCGAACCCTCCCTATGTACCGCATTCAGCTGTTGAAATTGAAGTTATAACCCCCACTGTAGCAGACTGCAGCCGTCAGCCCAAACCCACTCATCGGAAAGCAAACCGGCAGGCGAAATTGACTTACCCTGCCACGAAATGCAAAGTCCTCAACTGTACCTAGCGCCGTCCCTAGGCCTCCTAAACCCTTTTCTACAGTTCCTTCACTTGGTCGCTGACAGACCCTCCGAAACCCCTAAAACCATCACAATGCCCAAAACAAAATATTATAATACCCTCATCGGGCCCCCTTGCGTTTGTTAGCCAATGGCAATATGAACCCACCTACAATGTGCTGCAACGCATAAAGTATAATCGCACACACATCGGAGGAAGGCAGCCTAACACATAAAAAACATCCAAGCCATATATGATTGAATCAGGGACCAACATGTCACCAACCCCCCACTCCGGTAAGCAACTAAACATCCAACCCTGGCCCACTAACTTGAGCAACCTATTGGCAGGCAGCGAACTAAATAAAAACTCCTTCTGCCAGCATCTATCCAGCAGCCAAAGCTCTCCGACTGAACTGAATTAGCGCCCCTCTCCTGGCACACCTAACCCACCGTATAGCTGCGTACCCGCGTATCGGACACGTTGCACCGCATCGGGTTATGACAAAATCCCCCTTTTTTTAGGACAGATGAGTGGGGAGCGCGGCGAAACTTGTTCAGTTCCTTCTCATGCGCCACCCCCGCTGGCGACACCATTAACAAACCCCTGAGGCAAGCAGCCTCACCATTTCCGTATCCGAGAAGCTACTTAGGAAAGGCTGCAACCCTTTCCCCCCCTTCCCAAAGTCATCCCATTTGTGACTAAGCTCGCCTGTCCATTGTCCTCACATGACGCCACGATACATGGACGGGTCCCCCCACCCCCTTAACACTCAAGTGTAACGTTGCAAACCCCTGAACTGACAGGCTCTCAGTGCACTGACAAACCACCCCCCTTTCTTCATGGCTGACAGTACAGAGGGGGGGTATAGCCCCCATCCCCGAAGTTACTGCTTCGGAGGCCTCTACTACTACAGAAACCGCATCTAGAGGCCGCTATCTTTTAATCCCCCACGAAGAGACAGCCATACCGACCTGCACAGTCTAAACCGCTCGTCATCCCGTAGCCGAACATATCCCCCTTTCAACCTGTGCACCTACCAATGACCTACATATAACAGAACAACGCCGAACCATTACCAGGTTCTTCCCCCCAATGACAACAGCATAATGGTGAACGCCGTCAGCAATCTCCATCCCTTTCCAAATCATATCCCGGACCTCCCCTATAATTGTGTTCCCCAGGGGACCCTCAACGCATCCGTACCTCTCCCATGTTCTGTTTTTTTTTTGCGTCTGCAATCCTTACCATCTCCATCCAACCATTACCTGACAACCCCCCCCCCGCTGTGCCACTGTCCCCGAACTGGCGGGCGCACCACCCGCCACTTGTAGGCCAGCGTACACCCCTCTGTTCCCGGCAGAGCAACCACCGCCGACATTGCATCTTTCTAACCCCCTAACAAAATCCCGCCCCGCAGCTTACAACAAAACTTTAAACATTACTTGGACTTACCGGGCTGACTGGAACCCCAACAGCTGCTTCGCTTGCCTCCATCGCTGGCTCGCATCCCTGCAGCTCCTTCTCCTCGCACACCGACAGCTCAGTTTCTGACCCGTCATCCTAGGCCAGGACCGGTGATGTCCTCAGCCCCCCAGGCAAAGAGGTCCTGGGGGCCGTGGAATCCCTCAGTTGCAGGGCCACTCTCGCCCCGAAGCTCCGCCCCCTGCCACGGTTCCCTATGTCCACACATCCTGCCATCCGCCATCTTGCCAAGGGGCTCCGCCTTCTCTGCTTTTTTTTATATAGTATAGCAGCCCGACGGCTATGCTCGTAATTCTCCCTCGCCGAGTCTTCTTGCACATTTACGTGATTCGTAGGCGTAGAAGCAGCGCCATAACGTCCGGTGGCCACGCCCACCGAGCTGTGTCGGCAGCGTGGAGTCCGTCCGGGCCCTGCTCAGGCAAATTGCGGGCTTCTACAGCTGGGGGATCAGATTGGACCCCCCAGAGGCCTCCCTTAGTCCCATTATTCGCGGGTGGGGAGAGCGGCGCCATAACGGCCCGTAGCCCCGCCCACCGATCTGGGCAGGCGGCATGTAGTCCGCCCGGGCCCTGCTCAGGCCAAACGCAGGTATCTCTTCAGCTGGGGGGGCTGGATTGTACCCCCCCAGAGGCCTCATCTAGTCCCGTGATTCTCGGGGGGGGGAAGCGGCACCATAACGGCCCGTGGCCCCGCCCACCGAGCTGGCCGGCGGTGTGTAGTCCGCCCGGGCCCTGCTCAGGCCAACCGCAGGTATCTCTTCAGCTGGGGGGCCAGATTGTAACCAGCAGAGGCCTCCTCTAGTCCCATGATTCTCGGGCGGGGAAGCGGCGCCATAATGGCCCACCGAGCTGGCCAGCGGCGTGTAATCCGCCTGGGCCCTGCTCAGGCCAACTGCAGGCTTTACACCATCTGGGGGACCGGATTGTACCCCACAGATGACTCCTCTTTTCCCACGATTCTCGGGCAGGGAAGCGGCGCCATAATGGCCCGTGACCCCGCCCACCGAGCTGGGTTGGCGGCGTGGAGTCCGCCCTAGCCCTGCTCAGACGGACTGCCGGCTTCTTCCTTGCTGGGAGAGATGTACACCCCCAGAGGGCCCCACACCTGGCACACTGCATCGCATGAGAGCCCTGGTAACCGAGTGCCTAAGGCCGCGACCTCTGCCTGGACAGCGACCCTCGCCTTTACCCCAGATCCTCTGTTCGCCGCTGCTGCCGCAAAGTCGCCGATTGTCCCATGGTGAGAGAAAAAACTGCCTCCTCCTTTCCTTCTTCACAAGTTTCTGTTCCCCATCCCAGTCTCTCCTCCTCCTTATATATTACCACTCCCCCCTGGACTTTATTCACTGTCCCCTCCCCTCTAGCTCTTCAATATTAACCCATGCGTTGTCTCCCCTAAACACACTGTCATGCCCGGCCCTGCACTACTTTTTCTTTCTGTCTTTTCCATTCCAGGCCTCACTTTCCAAGCAATGTATTAGTATCTCTTGCTCTGTTCAGTGCTCTTGCTCTGGTGAGTGGCCATTGCATGAGGTGGTGGTGAAGTCACCATAAGTGGTGAATTAGGAGCACAATATTCTGAATAGGAACGTCATTGCACAGAAGTGATCACTCACTGAAGACATCCAGTGTACTGTGGTGTTTCTGCAAATGTCAAGGACATTTATTTTTTTTTTTTGCACTATGTAGTACATATGTATGTTGATATGTGATATTTTGTTAGTAATATTGGCACATTGTTTAGTATTAATATTTTTTTAAATAGCTTTTGGTAGCACCTAACGTCATTGCACAGAAGTAATCACCCACTGAGGACATCTAGTGGGCTGTAGCGTTTATGCACATGTTGAGGACATTTTTTGCAGCATGTAGTATATATGCATGGTGATATGTGATATTTGATGGTCACTAAGTAATATTGGCACATTGCACATTTTTTAATATTTGTCATATTTTATTTTTTTTAGCACTAGCACTTTAAACAGTTTTTTGGAATATTATTTTGTCACTAGTAAACACTATATATTTTTGACACAATATTAATTGATAGAAAAGCAGGCTACATAGGATAGATATCCTATTTTTGCATATTTCAGCAGTGGTATCATACACAGAAGTTAGCGCAATCCACTTTTATATTATAGTAACAAATGCTAGATCAAAATTATAAGATTTTCTACTGACCCCTTTTAATAATTGACCTCTATCTAATCCCCCAACAGACTTCCTGATCTCTTCCAACTGTATGTGAGAAATAAATGGTTAAAATGGCAACTTTGTGAAAAAAAATGTAATTTCTTCATTTTCCCCCAAAATTATGACAAAAAAATTACAACTTCAAAAAACCCATTATGACTCTTATTAACCGCTTGCACAATGGCACGGCTGCGCAAATGGGCATACAGGTAGGTCCCCTTTAAGAAGCAGCATTGTGGGTGCGCGCCTGCCGCATGCTCCTTGACCGTGCCCGCGGGAGCTGCAGACACGATGTCCGCCGGTATCCCGTGATCATGTCACGGAGCGGCAGAATGGGGAGATGCCTATGTAAACAAGGCATTTTCCTTTTCTGCCTAGCAACATGACAGGAATCTACTGCTCCCTGTCATTGGGAGCAGTGATCTCTGTCATGTTCTAGTGAGACAATCCCCCCCACAGTTAGAATCACTCCCTAGGACACACTTAACCCCTTGATCGCCCCCTAGTGTTTAACCCCTTCCCTGCCAGTGTCATTTACACAGTAATCAGTGCATTTTTATAGCACTGATCGCTGTATAAATGACAATGGTCCCAAAATAGTGTCAAAAGCATCTGATGTGTCCGCCATAATGTTGTAGTCATGATAAAAATTGCAGATCACTGCCATTACTAATAAAAAAAATGAATAATAAAAATGCCATAAATCTATCCTCTATTTTGTAGACGCTATAACTTTTGCGCAAACCAATCAATATACGCTTATTGAAAATTTTTTTTTTACCAAAAATATGTAGAAGAATACATATTGGCCTAAACTGAGGAAAACATTAGTTTTTTTATATATTTTTTGGGGATATTTATTATAGCAAAAAGTAAAAAATATTGCTTCTTTTTCAAAGTCGCTCTTTTTTTGTTTATAGCGCAAAAAAAACCCAGAGGTGATCAAATACCACCAAAAGAAAGCTCTATTTGTGTGAAAAAAAGGACGTCAATTTTGTTTGGGTGCAACGTCGAACTACCACGCAATTGTCAGTTAAAGCGACGCAGTGCAATATCGCAAAAAGTGGTCTGGTCAGGAAGGGGGTAAATTCTTCCAGGGCTGAAGTGGTTAAATACCTTGGACTGCCTACTTTCCCAAAAGGGGTCATTTGGGGGTATTTTTACTGTCCTGGCATTTTAGGGCCTCAAGAAATGAGATGGGCAGTCAGTCATTATATCAGGACTGATCAATTTTCAAATCTATATACTGTACCTATACTTTATATGCCATAGTTTGTAGACTCTATGATTTTAACACAGACTAAATAATATACACTGACTTTTTACCAAAGAAATGAAGCAGATTTTGGCCCAAATTTATGAAAACAAGATCATTTGTTTGCAAATTTTTTTTTAACAGAAACTAAAAAAAAAAAATCTTCAAAAATGTCAGTATTTTTTCATTTATATATCTAAAAAAATGGAAAAACTCAGTGTTGATTAAATACCGCCATAAGAAAGCTCTATCTGTCCAAAATAAATTATACAAATTTTATTTGGGTACAAATTTGCATGACTGAGTAATTATCATTTACGTATAACAGCGCTGAAAGTTGAAAAATGGCAGGGACTGGAAGGGGTTGAAAGTGTCCAGTCTTGAAGTGTTTAAAGCAGGGTTTGACAAATTTGCTTTGAATCTAGGAGCCTGTTAAAAGCTAGGAGCCAGTTTTTTTTTAAATAACAAAGCTTACGGTTAGAACATGTAACATGTTCCCGAAGGTAAACTTATCCTTTAACCCTTTCGCTGCCAGAGCTGTTTTTGCACATGTTTAACCACTAAAGGGCCGAGCCTTTTTTTGAGATTTGTTGTTTACAAGCTAAAAACAAGTTTTTTGCTAGAAAATTACTTAGAACCCCCGAAAATTATACGTTTTTTTCTAACACCCTAGAGAATAAAATGTTGGTCATTGCAATACTTTCTGTCACACCATATTTGCGCAGCGGTCTTACAAGCGCACTTTTTAAAAAAAAAATACACTTTTTTTGAATTAAGAAATAAGACAACAGTAAAGTTAGCCCATTTTTTTTTATTTTGTGAAAGATAATGTTATGCCGAGTAAATTGATACCCAACATGTCACGCTTCAAAATTGTGCCCGCTAGTGGAATGGCAACAAACTTTTACCCTTAAAATCTCAATAGGCGATGTTTAAAAAATTCTACAGGTTGCATGTTTTGAGTTACAGAGGTGGTCTAGGGCTAGAACTATTGCTCTCACTCTACGGATCACGGCAATACCTCACATGTGTGGTTTGAACACTGTTTTCATATTCGGGCACTACTCACTTATGCGTTGGCTTCTGCACGCAAGCTCGGCGGGACGGGGAACGTTTCAATTTTTTTTTTTTCCTTATTTATTTTACCGTTTTTATTTTTACACTGTTCTTTTTTTTTTTTAAAAATTGTGTCACTTTTATTCCCATTACAAGGAATGTAAACATCCCTTGTAATAGAAAAAAAGCATGACAGGACCTCTTAAATATGAGATCTGGGATCAAAAAGACTCTACACTAAAATGCAATAAAAGAAATGTCATTTAAAAATAAATAAATGGCCCTTTAACCACTTCAATACCTGGCTATAGTCATATGACATCAAAAATGGCTCTTTACCACGTGACTGGCTGTGTCCAATCACAGCCGGTCACATGTACTGCCCACATGCATGGCGCTCGTGCACGCCCCTAGGGCGTGCACAAATTGGCAATCAGGGACGAGGCTTGTCACCCTGACACAGCCCAACCCCGATCGCAGTAAAGAGCCAATGAAATTGGCTCTTTACTGCGATGCCATGCATGTGGGCAGTCCAATCACAGCCGGTCACAGAATGTCAACAGAATGTCAACAAACTGACGGGACGGGACTAACGAGATGTTATCGGATTGTACACTGTACACTGTGAGCTCACAGTGTACATCAACCACACTGATTGCCCCCCCTAATAAAGACGACCTGTCACCAGCCATCAAAGTACCTGTCACCAGCCATAAAAGTACCTGTCACTAGGGATGAGCCGAACACCCCCCGGTTCGGTTCACGGCAGAACATGCGAACAGACCAAAAATTTGTGCGAACACGCAAACCCCATTAAAGTCTATGGGACTCGAACGTGAAAAATCAAAAGTGCAAATTTTAAAGGCTAATATGCAAATTATTGTCCTAAAAAGTATTTGGGGACCTGGGTCCTGCCCCAGGGGACATGTATCAATGCAAAAAAAAGTTTTAAAAACGGACGATTTTTTCGGGAGCAGTCATTTTAATAATGCTTAAAGTGAAAAAATAAAAGTGAAATATTCCTTGCCTGTAAAGTAGTGCGTGTTTCCCATGTTTCCCATGTTTAGATCAGTCCCTGCACAAAATGACATATCTAAGGGAAAAAAGTCATTTAAAACTGCTTGCGGCTGTAATGTAATGTTGCCCCCCCCCCCCCAGCCCATTAATGGGCCCTTTGGGGCTGCTATGGATATTAAGTTGAACCCCACACCCAAATTTAAGAAAAAAGGCGTGGGGCCCCCAGGCCCTATATACTCTGAACAGCAGCAGTATACAGGCGGTCCCCGAGTTACAAACAAGTTAGGGACTGTAGGTTTGTTCTTAAGTTAAGTCTGTTTGTAATTTGGAACAGGTACATTTTCTAAGTGTAGCTCCAGCCAAACAATCTATTTAAAAGCTTTTTGGATAACATAGGGAAGGGTTATCATCACCCCAGTAACATTTGTTTTGCTGTCTGTGCCGCTGTTCGGAAGATTTCACCTCACTTTCTGTCCCAATGAGAATTGGATTTTGAAAATGTTGGGTTGTTGTAGAAACAAGGATTAGTGATAAAGCATCAGTGCTTTATCACCTTAGGCACTGGTGGTGGTGCCACAACACTGCAACCCCTCACAGATACTAGTTGAGCGCAGGAACAAGCCCTGCTGTGAAATTTTACAGCAAAAATTGTAATTACACACCCCTGTTAAACAGGGGCAGAAAAATTGGGCCTTAGGCACTGATGGTGGTGCCACAACACTGCAATCCCTCACAGATACTCTTGTTGAGTGCAGGAACGGGCCCTGCTGTGAAATATTAGAGCAAATATTGTAATTACATGCCCCTGATGGACAGGGGCAGAAAAATTGGGTCTTAGGCACTGGTGGTGGTGCCACAACACTGCAACCCCTCACAGATACTCTAGCTGAGCGCAGGAACAAGCCCTGCTTGGAAATATTACAGCAAAAAATTGTAATTACACGCCCCTGTTAAACAGGGGCAAAAAAATTGGGCCTTAGGCACTAGTGGTGGTGCCACAATACTGCAAACCCTCACAGATACTCTTGTTGAGTGCAGGAATGGGCCCTGCTGTGAAATATTAGAGCAAATATTGTAATTACATGCCCCTGTTGGACAGGGGCAGAAAAATTGGGCCTTAGGCACTAGTGGTGGTGCCACAACACTGCAACCCCTCACAGATACTCTAGTTGAGCGCAAGAATGATCCCTGCTGCGAAATATTAAAGCAAAAATTATAATTATACGCTCCTGTTTTACAGTGGCAGAAAAATTGGGCCTTAGGCACTGGTGGTGGTGCCCTGAAACAAAAATGTTCTTAGAAGCTATCAACATGAACATTGAGGAGGAATAGGATAGTCACTCAGCATAACAGGATAATCACTCAGCATAGGCAGTCTTCAAGGGATCTCACATTCATAGAAAAATTAATCGTTTACATCAGCATCTGGTGCTTGGTAGCTGGCGATCCAAGACTGATTCATTTTTATGAAGGTAAGCCGATCAACTGAGTCTGTGGACAGGCGCACTCTGTTATCTGTTACAAAGCTTCCAGCAGCACTTCAGAACGCTGGATGCAGGACAGACCAGTAGCTCAATTGCATATTGAGCAAGCTCTGGCCAGTGATCCATCCTCAACACCCAGTAACCCAGTGGATTTTTGGTTGGAAAAGTCTCCAAGTCTGATCTTGCCTTAAGGTATTCCTGCACCATGTAAATCAGACGCTGGTGATTGTTGCTGGAACCGATCAGACCTTGGGGCTGCGGACTAAAGAATTGTCTGAACGCATCGGTCAGACGGCCACCTTCTCCACTGCTCCTTCTGTGAGTGACCGAAGCCTCAGCAACACGTTCTCCAGGAGGACCAGGAAATTGTAACCTCCCAGGCTCTGGAAAAGCATTGCTCAAACCTTTCACAAACCTAAGATGTTTCATCCTCTGCTCCCTCTGCAAAGGCTGGATAAGTTCCGCAACCTTACCCTTGTAACATGGATCAAGAAGGGTTGCCAGCCAGTAATGATTCCCCTCCTTGATACCACGAATCTGAGGGTCCTTTCGCAGGCTTTGCAGGATCAGGGAGGCCATGCAGCGAAGGTTTGCTGAGGCATTCGATCCGGAGTCCTCTAGGTCACTAAGGATGACATGATCCACAGCCACCTCCTCCCAGCCACGTACAAGTCCATGGGTTTCTGGGGACTGAAAACGATCCCTTGAAGCCTGCTGCTGATGCTAAGTGCCAGACTCCACCTTCATGCTGACACAATCCTCCTCCTCCTCCTTCTCCTCTTCCTGTGTGATAGGCGGGCCTGCAGGAATACTGTCTGGTTAAAGGGGGCCTTGAGAGGTAAGGAAGTCCTCCTCTTCCTCTCTCTGTTCTGCCTCAAGTGCCCTGTCCATTATTCCACAAAGCATGTGCTCCAACAGGAAGACACGAGGGACAGTATCACTGATGCATGCACTGTCACTGCTCACCATCCTCGTGACCTCCTCAAATGGTGACAGGACAGTGCATGCATCCTTGATCAGTGGCCACTGGTATGGCAAAAAAAAGCCAAGCTCCCCTGACCCTGTCCCGGTGCCATACTCACACAGGTACTCATTGATGGCCCTCTGCTGCATGTGCAGCAGCTGCAGCATTGCCAACGTTGAGTTCCACCTGGTGGGCATGTCACAAATGAGGCGGTTCTTGGGCAGGTTGCATTCCTTTTGAATGTCAGTCAGCCCAGCATTGGCATTATATGACCGTCGGAAATGCCCACAGACTTTCCTAGCCTGCCTCAGGAGATCCTGTAAGCTCGGGTACCTGCACAAGAACCACTGCACCACCAAATTAAGCATGTGAGCCAAACAGGGAACATGGGTCAAGTGTCCCTGTCGGAGGGCGGAGAGGAGGTTGGTGACATTTTCGCAAACCACCATTCCTGCCTGAAGCTGGCATGGCGTCAACCACCTCTGAGTCTGACAGAATCTCTGCCCCAGTGTGGCTCCTGTCCCCTAAGCAGACCAACTCAAGCACCGCATGGCATCTTTTTGCCTGAGTTCTTGCGTAGCCCCTTGAATGCCTACGGAGCACCACTGATTCAGAGGAGAAATCTGCAGAAGAAGAGGCCGTAGAGGAAGAAGAAGAGGAGGGGGTGGAGGAGAGAGGTGTGGCAGAATCACCACTACTAGCATTTTGGAGGAGTGGTGGCGGAACAAGCTCCAACACTACTGCACCTTGTCCTGCATCCTTCCCAGCTGCCAGCAGACTTATCCAGTGCGCCATGAAAGAAAGGTAACGTCCCTGTCCATGCCTGCTGGACCATGAGTCAGCGGTAATATGCACCTTACCACTGACCGCCCTGTCCAACGAGGCCAAGACATTGCCTTCCACATGCTGGTAGAGAGCTAGAATGCCCTTCCGTGAAAAGAAATGGCATTTGGGAACCTGCCACTGAGGTACCGCACATTCCACAAATTCACGAAAGGGGGCAGAGTCTACCAGCTGAAAAGGCAACAGTTGGAGTGCTAGCAATTTAGCCAAGCTAGCATTCAGCCGCTGAGCATGTGGATGGCTGGGACCAAATTTCTTTCAATGGTTTAGCAACTGGGGTAGGGAAATTTGCCTGCTACAATCGGAAGTTGGTGTAGCGATAAAAGATTGCCCGCAAGTACTTGGCACACCTAATTATACAGCTTCATTCCTCTCAGTGCAGGTTTCTGAGAGGACTGAAGGTATAGTGGGGTTGGGGATCCCAGCTGATGAGGATCAAGGAGAGGTCCGCCTTGTTCTTTGGTGTGGGTCTTTACGTACACTTGCCAACGGACTGCATGGGAGGTCGTCATATGTCTGGTCAAGCATGTGGTGCCCAAGTGGCTGCTGTTTTGGCCACACTTGATACGCTTCAGACATATGTTGCAAACAGCAACAGTGCGATCTGCTGCACACGTCTCAAAAAAGGCCCACACCAAAGAACTTTTCAAAATACGCGGGGAGTCAGCAGCACCCTGCACATGCGGAGCTCAGCGGTGTGATGCAGTCGGGTGGCTGCCCTTAAGCTGGCCCCTGGAGGGCATCCTGCCTCATTGGAAATGTGCCTCCTCCTCCTCTCTTCTATCAGGCACCCATGTAGAGTCAGTGACCTCATCATCCCCTCCCTCTTCATCACTGGAGCAAACCTGGCAGTATGCTGCAGCTGGGGGAACATGACTGCCAGTTTCTTGTCCTTCTTGGGCACCCCCTCTCTCTGGGCTCACGTTACTGCCTTCCTCAACCTGGGTACCATCATCGGAGCCTTCAAAACGCTGCGCATCTGCCTTCAGCATGTACCCGACACTGTGGTCGAACAGTTTGGGGGACTCCTCCGTGCATGATTGTGGGGCTAGGGAAGGAGTGACTGATGCCATTGAGCCGATGGAATAGGCCGCTTTGGCAGCTGCATTGGCAGGCAAACTGCTCTGAACCTGGGTGACAGAGGATGAGGACGGCTTAGTTATCTGCCAACTCTTTTGCATGTTGTGGATCAACACGGCCAGCTGCCGAAAAAAAGGACAAGTGTGCCCCACGGCCACGTGCTGAGGATGCACCGTGTCCACGACCAGCACTGTTGGCTGTAGACACAGAGCCTGCTTGCCATCTTTTAGTGGCCTGTGAGCGTCTGCCTCCTTGGTGGCCTTCCAGACATGCTGTAAAATTTTATTAGCAAAACACAGCCTGAAGTTTACTAGAAAAAGTACACCAGGAATGTCAGATATAGGCTTGGCTAGACTAGACTGCAGTAGATATATATATGTAGGAGACTGTATATATATTTTATGCACTGCAGATCACTGAATCACCTGCCTGCCTGCCTGAAAGTGTATTTGAAAACATACACCAGGAACAACCTGCAGTCAGATATAGGCTTGGCTAGACTAGAATGCAGTGGATATATATATGTAGGAGACTGTATATATATTTTATGCACTGCAGATCACTGAATCACCTGCCTGCCTGCCTGAAAGTGTATTTGAAAACGTACACCAGGAATGGCCTACAGTCAGATATAGGCTTGACTAGACTAGAATGCAGTGGATATATATATATGTAGGAGACTGTATATATATTTTATGCACTGAAGATCACTGAATCACCTGCCTGAAGTATATTAGAAACAGTACACCAGGAACGGACTGCAGTGAGCTCTAGCTAAACTGTATGCAGTGGATATATATATATATATATATATATATATATATATATACTAGACTGACTGTATATATATATATATATATATATATGAAATACACTGCAGCTAACTGAATCACCTGCCTGCAAGAAATATAGTAGAAATGGTACACCACCAGGAACGTACCGCAGTGAGATCTAGCTAAACTGTATGCAGTGTATATATATATAAAAATATATATATATATATATATATATATATATATATATATATATATATATATATATGCTAGACTGACTGTATATATTTATATATGAAATACACTGCAGCTAACTGAATCACCTGCCTGCCAGAAGTATAGTAGAAACAGTACACCAGGAATGGACCGCAGTGAGATCTAGCTAAACTGTATGTAGTGGATATATATATATATATATATACTAGACTGACTGTGTATATATATATATATATATATATATATATATATATATATATATATATATATATGAAATACACTGCAGCTAACTGAATCACCTGCCTGCCAGAAGTATGGTAGAAACAGTACACCACCAGGAACGGACTGCAGTGAGATCTAGCTAAACTGGATACAGTGAATTTACATATATACTGGACTGACTGTGTATATATATGAAATACACTGCAGCTAATCTGCCTGCCTGCCTGCTCAATCTAAATGACACTCTCTCTCCATCCACGCCAGCAACGACACACTACACGGGGCCGACGTGCAGTCAGCCTTATATAGTGTGGGCATGGACTTAGTCCCCCTGAGCCATGATTGGCGAAAGGCACCCTGCCTTTGGCCAATTATGGCTCTATTAGCTGAGGGCGCTGTGATTGGCAAAGCATGCAGGTCATGGTGCATACTCTGGCCAATCATCATACAACAATGCACTGCGTTCCCGCAGTGCATTATGGGCCATTACGCTCCACTTGAATTTGGCGCTAATGGCCCATAATGTTCGGTTTTCGACGAATGGGCGAACAGCCAATGTTCGAGTTTAATTCATGTTCGACCCGAACAGAAAGCTCATCCCTACCTGTCACCACCCATCAAAGTACCTGTCACAGCCTATCTGAGTTCCCGAGTACCTGAGTACCTGTGACAGCCCATCAGAGTACCTGAGTACCTGTGACAGCCCATCTGAGTACCTGAGTACCTGTCACAGCCCATCTGAGTACCTGTCACAGCCCATCTGAGCACCCGAGTACCTGAGTACCTGTCACAGTCCATCTGAGTACCTGAGTACCTGAGTACCTGTCACAGTTCATCTGAGTACCTGTCACAGTCCATCTGAGTACCCGAGTACCTGAGTACCTGTCACAGTTCATCTGTGTACACGAGTACCTGAGTACCTGTCACAGGCCATCTGAGTATCCGAGTACCTGAGTACCTGTCACAGTATATCCGAGTACCTGAGTACCTGTCACAGTATATCTGAGTACCTGAGTACCTGTCACAGTTCATCTGAGTAGCTGAGTACCCGAGTACCTGTCACAGTACATCTGAGTACCCGAGTACCTGTCACAGCCCATCTGAGTACCCGAGTACCTGTCACAGTTCATCTGAGTACCCGTCACAGTCCTTCTGAGTACCTGAGTACCTGTCACAGTCCATCTGAGCATCTGAGTACCTGTCACAATTCATCTGAGTACCCGAGTACCCGTCAAAGTCCATCTGAGTACCTGAGTACCTGTCACAGTTCATCTGAGTACCTGTCACAGTTCATCTGAGTATCCGAGTACCCGTCACAGTCCATCTGAGTACCCAAGAACCTGTCACAGTCCATCTGAGTACCTGTCACAGTTCATCTGAGTACCCAAGTACCTGAGTACCTGTCACAGACCATCTGAGTACCCGAGTACCTGTCATAGTTCATCTGAGTATCTTTTACAGTTCATCTGAGTACCTATCACAGCCCATCTGAGTACCTGTCACTGCCTATCTAAGTACCTGTTACCACCCATCAGAGTACCCAAGTACCAGTCACCAGGCCATCAGAGTACCGGAGTACCTGTCACCAGGCCATCAGAGTACCGGAGTACCTGTCACCAGGCCATCAGAGTACCCAAGTACCTGTCACCAGCCCATCAGAGTAACCGAGTACCTGTCTCCAGCCCATCAGAGTACCTGAGTACCTATCTGCAGCCCATGCCTCATAAAATATACATTGGAGTATTTGCTTTCCAAAATGGGGTCATTTTGTGGGTAATTCCACTGTCCTGGTGCTCAAGGACCTTCAAAAGTGTGATAGGTAGGGATGAGCTTTCTGTTCGACATGAGTTCGACTCAAACATCGGCTGTTCGATTGTTTGACGAAGATTGAGCATTATGGGGCCGTTCGCGCCAAATTTGAGCGGCGCATCATTCCCCATAATGCACTGCGTCGTCGCAGTGCATTGCTGGCTGATGATTGGCCAAGCATGCACTATGACCCGCATGCTTTGGCCAATCACAGCGCCGTCAGCAAAGAGAGCCATAATTGGCCAAAAGCCATGCCCCACACTATATAAGGCCACCTGCACGTCGACCCTGTGTAGTGTGTTGCTGGTGCTTCAGTTAGCTGCAGTGTATTTAACCACTTCAATACCAGGCACTTATACACCTTCCTGCCCAAGCCAATTTTCAGCTTTCAGCGCTGTCACAAATTGAATGACAATTGCGCAGTCATGCTACACTGTACCAAAACAATTTTTTTTATCATTTTGTTCCCACAAATAGAGCTTTCTTTTGGTGGCATTTGATCACCTCTGCAATTTTTATTTTTTGCGCAACAAATAAAAAAAGACCGAAAATTTTTGTTTCTGTTAAATTTTTTTGTAAATAACTACGTTTTCTTCTTCAATGACGTGCACTGATATGACTGCACTGATGGGCACTGATAAGGCGGCACTGATGGGCACCGATGAGGTGGCACCAATGAGGTGGTACTGATGAGGTGGCACTGATAGGTGGCACTGATAGGTGGCACTGGTATGCGGCACTGATGGGTGGCACTGGTATGTGGCACTGATGGGCACTCCTAGGCGGCACTGATTGGAACTCCTAGGTGGCACTGATGGGCACTCATAGGCAGCACTGATGGGTACTTATGGGTGGCACTGATGGGTACTTATGGGTGGCACTGATGGGTGCCTATGGGTGGCACTGATAGGTGGCACGGATGGGCACTGATAGGCACTGATAGGTGGGCACTGATGGGCACGGATGGGCACTGATAGGTGGCACTGATGAACACTGATAGGTGGCATTGCTGGGCATCACTAATTTTTAGTGTGCCATAGATGTGCCAGTCAGTGGGCACTGATTGGCATATGTGGATAATTAATTTTTACATGTGGATGGCCATGAGGGGTGTACCTAGCCATCCACATGTTAGAAACTTCCAGTGGTGGTAGTCCAGTGTGGGCATCCGGGGGGGGGGGGATAAACAATCAGCGCAGACCCCCCCTGTCAGGAGAGCCGCCGATCGGCTCTCCTCTCCTCTTTCAGACGCGAGTGAGGAAAAGCCAATCAACGGCTTTTCCTGTTTACATCGTGATCAGCCGTGATTGGACACGGCTGATCACGTGGTAAAGAGTTTCCGCCGGAGGCTCTTTACCGAGATCGGTGGTGCGGTGTGTCAGACTTACACACCGCACCACCGATCGCCGTGATGCACACCCCCACGGGTGTGCGGTAGCTGTTATCCTGCAGGGCATCATATGACGCCCAGTTAGGATAACTGAACCACTGCCAGGCCGTCATTCTGCTATAGGCCGGGCGGGAAGTGGTTAATATATATATATATATATATATATATATATATATATATACAGTTAGACTGGTATATATATATATATATATATATATATATATATATCCACTGTATAGATATCACTGCAGTCCTTTCCTGGTGTACTGTTTCTAATCTTCAGGCAGGCAGGTGATTCAGTTAGCTGCAGTGTATTTAATATATATATATACAGTCAGATTGGTATATATCCCTTTCATGACTAAGCCTATTTTTGACATTTGGTGTTTACAAGTTAAAATCCATATTTTTTGCTAGAAAATTACTTAGAGCCCCCAAACATTATATATATATATATATATATATATATATATATATATATATATATATATATTAGCAGAGAATCTAGAGAATAAAATGGCGATTATTGCAATATTTTATATCACACGGTATTTGTGCAGGGGTGTTTTAAACGCAACTTTTTGGGAAAAGGGACACTTTCATGAATTTAAAAAAAAACAAACAGTAAAGTTAGCCCAATTTTTTTGTATAATGTGACAGATGATGTTATGCCGAGTAAATAGATACCAAACATGTCACGCCTTATAATTGCACGCACTCGTGGAATGGCGACAAACTACAGTACCTAAAAACCTCCATAGGCGACGCTTAAAATTTTTTTTTTTACGGTTACCAGGTTAGAGTTACAGAGGAGGTCTAGTGCTAGAATTATTGCTCTCGCTCTGATGATCGCAGCGATACCTCACATGTGTGATTTGAACACCATTAACATATGCCGGCGCGACTTCTGTATGCGTTTTCTTTGCTGCGCGAGCTCGCGGGGATGGGGGCGCTTTAAAAAAATGTTTTTCTAATTTATTTTATTTATTTTTAAATTTATAAAATGTGTTTAAAAAAAAAATTTTGAATGTAAACATCCCTTGTGACAGTAATAGGTGGTGACAGGTACTCTTTATGGAGGGATCGAGGGTCTAAAAGACCCCCGATCCCTCCTTTGTACTTCAAAGTATTCAGATCGCCGTTTTTGGCGATTCTGAATACTGTATATTTTTTTTAAACCGGCGCCATTGGCAGCCGAGTAAACAGGAAGTGACGTTGCTTCCGTGTTTACAATTAGCAGACTGTCACTAGCCGCCGGGGGTGGCCCGGTAAGAGCGGCGTGAGGCGGCGGGAGGGGGGACGTCCCCTCCAGTTCCTCCGGTATAACAGCCGAGCAGCTTTTAGCCGCATCGGTTGTTATACCTGGAAAGCCGATCGCCGGCTCTAAAAAACAGTACCAGGATGATGCCTGCAGCTGCGGGCATCATCCCGGTATAACCCCCGAAAGCTGAGTACGCACATCTGCGTACGCTCGGCGGGAAGGGGATATATATATCCACTGTGTCCAGTTTAGCTAGATCTCACTGCAGACCGTTCCTGGTGTACTGTTTCTAATATACTTCAGGCAGGCAGTTTATTTAGTTAGCTGCAGTGTATTTAGTATATATATACATCCCGGCTTTGTCTATATATATATATATATATATATAAATATATATATATACACTGTATCCAGTTTAGCTAGATCTCACTGCAGACCATTCCTGGTGTACTGTTTCTAATATACTTCAGGCAGGCAGTTGATTCAGTTAGCTGCAGTGTATTTAGTATATATATATATACATCCTGGCTTTGTATATACAGTATATATATCCACTGTATCCAGTTTAGCTAGATCTCACCTGCAGATATCTGACTGCAGGCCATTGTGGTTTTATACTATGTGGAGCACTTTGTTTTTTGCATGGTGATATTTCCTTATTTGCGGAGGCTGGTGGGAGAGAGTCCCTGGACGCTGAGTGCCTACCTTAAAGATCCCTGGCTGGGGTTGCAGCCATCCGCCCCCTGGGTCTCCTGTAATTAAGAGACCATCTCCATCTGGTAAGAGGCAGACATTTTTTTCAAGAGGTGGAGGTCTTTCTACGCACTCTACTTTTCACCACAGCAAGATTCTGTTTTATTATTCACAGAGCACTTGGAGACAAGCCATTTTTGTGTAATTTAATTTAACACGGATGGACTTTTAACATTATTGCTGAGCCACGGACTTTTTTTTGGGAATATTGTTATTATTATTTTTTTCCTTACGTATCACGCTATACCTTTTTTTTTTTTTTTTTTTTTTTTTTTTTATAGATTTGTCACAATATTTTTCTTCCAAGTTATTGGAGATATTCACTTGTTATTGATTTGGTTTTTAATATTGCGTTTTTTCACATGGACATAGTCATTGCTTTCTGTGTCCCACCTAACTAATAGCATGTAGTTTGGTTTAACCTCAAAGTGTCTATTTGTATTGCTCAGCACTCTTATAATATTCATTTATAATATTCATTTATTCAGTTATTATCATTTATCCCCGTATTTTTATGAGGCTTTTTTAGGCATTTGCCAGTTGTCATTTTGTAGCGCGACTTATTGATATATCTACCATTGCTGGTGTACGTTTTCAAATACACGAAAGAAAAAAAGGAGAGTTCCCCATAAGTGGGATTTTAAAGGCACTAACACATAAATATTACAATGTGAAGAGAAAATGGAAAATTTATATCAAATACTTACCGTAATTTTCCTTTCCTGATAGGCTCCATGGCAGCATACGTGTGGGTAGGCTCCACCTCCATAACTACCCAATAGGACCCCCTCTCCCATAAATCTTTGCTCTAGGCTGCTATCCATGTTCCGTAACTAGCCTACTCCATACATTTTGGGAGGGACTCCTGCTGCCATGGAGCCTATCAGGAAAGGAAAATTACGGTAAGTATTTGATATAAATTTTCCGTTTTCCTGACAGGCTCCATGGCAGCATACGTGTGGGAAATAACTCGCCCAAAAATACACACGGGCGGGCAAAAATGTTTGAGCAAAGAAACCAAATTTATTTTACATTGTCAACTGACAATACTTGTAAACCAAAATTAATAGATGACAGAGCAGCAGGCTCAACACAATAATGAGAAACAAATGTGTTAATAGAAGACCAGGAAGCCGCTCTACAAATGATTTCAGGCGCGACATGCCGGGAAGCTGCCCACGAGGTCGAGATACTCCTGGTCGAATGAGCTGTCACTGCCTCTGGAGGAGCCAAGCCCTTTGCCTTGTATGCCCTCTGAATGGTCTGCACAATCCAAGAAGAAATTGATCTGACCGAAGCTCGCATTCCCTTGTTTTTACCATGGAGAAGAACGCAAAGGAATTCCGTTTGTCTGAATGGAGCCGTGACCTCCAGATATTGCTTTAGAGTGTGGCCTACGTCAAGTGGATGGACATCCTGATCATCCGATGTTCTGAAAGTAGGAAGTACAATCTCTTGATTTTCATGAAAGACTGAGGTCACTTTAGGGTTTGACCCAAGCATGGGAATCAACACTACCCTGTCTGGAAAGAAGGTTAGGAAAGGTTCTTCTGATCCTAGACTTCTAATCTCTGACACTCTTTGTCACAGCTACTAAGAAGGTGGTCTTGAGCGTGAGATCTCTCATGGAAAGAGGGTTGTCAGGATCTGATCCTAAATTAGAGAGAAAATCCAAGACAATAGGAAGGTCCCATTTGGGAAACCTAGGTCTTCTTTGAGGTTTAAGCCTGATAGCTCCTTTAAAGAATTGACGGACTAATGTGTGATTAGCCCAAGATACTCCTGTGAAGGGCGAGATGGCTGAAACTTGAACTCTTAGTGAGCTGACTGCTAAGGATAGGTCCAGTCCTGATTGGAGAAAACGTAGAATATCCTGTACTGTTGGAGAATTACACGGATTTGACCGGGAAGACATATGATCAGAGAATTTAGACCATATCCGTTCGTATACTCTGTTCGTACTTCCCCTCCGGGCACTAAGAAGAGTTGGAATAGCTTCTTCCGGACAACCTAGAGATTCAAGCCTTTCCCTTTGAAGAACCACACCCTGAGGTGTAGGCAAGATGGGCATGGGTGTAACGTCGAACCTTGCAACAGTAGATCCGGCCTGAGAGGAAGGGAAACTGGGTCTTGATAACTCAGGAGCGATAACAGAGGAAACCACGGCCTGTTGGGCCAGAAAGGAATCACTGCAATGATCTCTACCTTCTCTGTTCTGAGCCTCCGGAGGAATTGAAGAATCACCGGTACCGGAGGGAAGGCATAAGCCTTCTGAAACTTCCATTGATCTGAGAGAGCGTCTATCCCGTAAGCCTGAGGGTCTCTGAACCTCGAATAATATCTGGGCATTTTGTGATTGCATGGAGAAGCAAATAGATCGACTTCTGGAAGTACTCCCAGGGTCAAAAGCCACTCGAACACCTCTCTGTGGAGAGACCACTCGTTGTTGTCCATTTGCACTCTCGAGAGGAAGTCCGCCTGTACATTCTGAATCCCCGGAATGTAAACTGCCGAGATGTTGGACAAATACTTCTGAGCCCAGCTCATTATTGGCTCCACTTCCTGTAGCAGAGACCAGCTGCGAGTTCCACCTTGCTTCTTTATGTAAGCCACCGCGGTTGTATTGTCCAACCTTAGCATCACAGATGATCCTATTATTAGATGGCGAAATGACAGGAGTGCCTGAAAGGCGGCCCTCAGCTCCAGAATGTTGGATACAATCCCTCGAGCTGGGAAAATCCATTGGCCTTGCACCACTTCTGAAAGGCAGTGAGCGCCCCAACCTCGATTGCTGGCATCCGAAGTTAACGTGACCCATGAGATGGGCATGATTGAATGGTGATTGCACAGATTCTTCCCTTGAAGCCACCAAAGGAGAGACGTCCTCATGGATGACGTAAGGTGTATGCGCTGGACTTGGCTGGAAGAATCCCATTGTTGAAGGAACCCTTTCTGGAAGGGTCGTGTATGCCATTGGGCCCACTTCACCATAGGAATGGTAGCTGTCATTGTGCCAATTACTTTCAGGCATTGGAGAGCGGAGAGGTGAGACGACGCAAGGGCTGCGTGTATTCTGTCTCGAATCACTCCAATCTTCTCCTCTGGAAGGGAGATGGTGCCTTCCAATGTGTTGAAGTGAGCCCCTAGAAACACCAGAGATTGTGTTGGCTCTAGATGGCTCTTCTCTAGATTCAGAAGCCACCCGAATTCCTGCAGTGTGGAGATGACTAAGCTCTTGTGCTCTAACAGTTGATCTTTGTTCTGAGCTAGGAGAAGTAGGTCGTCTAAATAGTGGTGTAGACGAACCCCCTTGATACGAAGCAGAGCCACAACAGACAACAGGACCTTTGAGAAGACCCGAGGTGACATTGTTAGGCCGAAGGGTAGACATGTGAACTGCAGATGCTGATTGCCTACCGCAAAGCGGAGGAATTGTTGAAACTCTGTTGCCACTGGCACGTGAAAGTATGCATCTTTCAGATCGATTGAAATCATCCAATCTCCCAGATGTATTGATTGTTGGATCGTAACTAAAGACTCCATTTTGAACTTTTCTTTTCGGATAAAGGAATTGAGATGTGTTAAATCTATTACTGGCCTCCATGTACCGTTTTTCTTCTGTATCATGAACAGAGGAGAATACATGCCTTTGCCTTGTTCGTTTTCTGGAACAGGGATGGCTGCTCCTTGATCCAATAAACAGCTCACGTAGGTTAATAGGACCTGCTTTTTCTCTTCTGAACCTGGAAGACATGTGGGAACAAATCTGAGTCTTGGGGTATTGTTGAAGACCCACTTGTGACCGGAGGAGACCGTCTTGTTGGTCCAGTAATCTCGGATTGAGGCCGCCCAGACATGCCCAAAGTGGCGAAGACGAGCCCCCACCTGGCATGCCTAAGCGGGCCCAATCTCAAAAGGACTTTGTGGCGTCCTGGTTGCCAGAGGAACCCCCTTTTGCGGGTTTCTTGAAAGAAGACTGCCTGGATTTCCAGGATCTTGAGAACTCCCGACCAGGTCTGTAGCTGCGCGCATCCCTAGCGCGATCAGAGTTTTGTTTTCTAGGAAAACTGCGTCTCTGATTTTGTAGGCGTCTGTCTTGAGGGAGGAAACCAGACTTCCCACCTGTGGCCCGGGTTATGGCACTATCGAGCCTATTGCCGAACAATGAAGAACCTTCAAACGGAATTCGGCACCAAGCTTGCTTGGAAGCTGGATCCGCCAACCACGGACGGAGCCATAAGGCACGACGAGCTGAAACAGCTGCCAACATAACCCGGGACATCAGGCGGATGACATCAATAGATGCCTCCCCAAGAAAGGCTGATGCCAGCCTGATCTCTTGGATAGGAGAATCCTTAGCTGTTTCAGTAGAGATACCTCTTAAGAACTCATCCACATTATCAGACCAAGATTCCAAAGCTTTGGAGACTGCAGCTATCGCAAGTACTGGCTTACATACCATTCCTGACGTCAGGTAGATCCTCTTTAAATCCGAATCAATTTGCCTTTCCAAAGGATCTTTAAAAGATACAGTGTCTTCCAAGGGAAGCGTTACATATCTTGCTAGTCTCATTAAAGCTGCATCCACTAATGGGGCTGATTTAAGGTGCTTTACTTCCTCTTCCTTAAAAGGATATAGTTTCAAGACCTTTGACTGCATGGAACTTTTCTTGTCCATTTTGCTCCATTCCTCAGAAATGACCTCACCCAGCTCAGCGAGAAAAGGAAAATACTGTCGCTCCTTATTGAGCTGCTTGAAAAACTTCCTTTGTTTTGGGGGGGAAGTAACTGGATCTTCCCACTTCAGGGCCTCTTTAACTGCCTTCACCAAAGAAGGAACTAAAGCATACTCAAACCCCACGCCAGGATCTTCCAGATCCGATTCGCTGTCTGAAACAGGAGCAGAAGGGTGACTTGGCTGGGAAGATTCCCATGTCTCATGCACAGAACCTTCACCCACTGGAGGGCATAATGGGTCTAGTGGGGAATCACGGGGCTGCTGGGCCTCTCTCTCCTGTAGAGATTCTTTCACAACCCGCCTCACCATAGATTCCAAACGCTGGTCTGCACCATCCCTCTCATCTGCAGCTTTAGAGAAGCAGTGATCACAGAGAGATTTGTCTGTTGGAACAGGCATCCTGCATCCCCAGCATGATTTTCCTGAACTCTTTCTAGAGTGAGATGAAGGGGGGGGTGAGAAGGATTTTTATTGCGCTGTGCAGATCTGGAAGGAGATTTATGATGGCTAGACCTGGAGGAAGATTGCCGGTGGTGTGATTTTGATGATCCACTTCCTTTATGGGAACTACGGTGTGGATCAGACCTAGTAGGGCTGTGAGGAAAGAAACACTGGTATCCTAAAATTCTACTCTCAATCCTTGTACAGGCAGAAAAGCAAAACTGCAAACATACCTGCTACAAGCGGGCTGGCCACTAGGGGGCAGTGAGGAGTCCATAGTGTCAATACAATAGGAAGCTGCAGAGACAGATTCACAGATTCAGCTGACTGACAACAGACCTCCCCCCCCAGACAATAGAGATTGTCTTACCTTGAACCGCCAAGATAGTAGCCCCGGGAAGTCGCCGTATCCCCCACGATCATTCCCAGGGCTCTGAAAGCTTTCCACAGCTTTTAAAAGTGGCGCCCGTGACGTCATCGCTGACGTCAGATGCGAGACGCTCGCGTGCAACCAAGCCTCGACTTCGTATTGGGTCCGCGCATGCGCAGAGCGCACGCCGGTACCCGGAAGTCACAGAGAGAGCGGCTGCTGGAGCGCAGAGAGCGTCAGCGCCAATCTAGGACACCAGGAAGCAGAAAAAAAAAACACACAGAGGTATGAAAACACATAAACACTGCTGCCATATGTGAATGAATGTAAAAACTTACCCCTCCACCTACGATCACCTGGGCCGAGGAACGCCATCCATACACACACACACCGGACTTGGCAGCAGATAATGGTCGCCTGAAACATTAGGCAAACAGACCGTGCGCACATAGATGAACCGATCCAATCTTCAGCGCTACTCTGCTATACACTCCATACCCTGCTTAACAGTCAGGGCCTATCGGAGGAATCTTTGGCACTCGGCATCATCGATCGTAGGGAGGTTTATCTTCAGGTAGGAGAACCAACACCTGGTCCTATGGAGGAGGACAAAAAAGGAACATGGATAGCAGCCTAGAGCAAAGATTTATGGGAGAGGGGGTCCTATTGGGTAGTTATGGAGGAGGAGCCTACCCACACGTATGCTGCCATGGAGCCTGTCAGGAAATATATTTTATTACAAAAAAATACAAATAAAAAAAAAATGACATGTAGCAAATTAGACATAAATATAAATATGGATACAATAAAATAAAAAAGACCATCAATGAAGGTAAGTAAATCTCGCTGAACTGACGCATTTCAGAAACTCTTTCCTTCATCAGGGTTCATACAGAGAGAATTTTTCATCTGAGGGATTACAGAATGAAAAAAGTGGTCAATAATAAATATTTCCACCCTTAGGGAAAGCCATGAGTAAAGGTCACTTACTTATAATTCATTGACAATATATGAGTATCCATATAGTTAAAAACAGCTTCACGACTGGCTCCCCACAAGCATCCACTCAAGAGCCTAAATAGAACCCCCAAGGCTATATCGAAGAAATGCCAAGGGGGAGATGACCCGAACGTTTTCAAATACACTTTTAGGCAGGCAGGCAAGTGATTCAGTGATCTGCGTAGAAAACCGCCGCACCCTAGACCCAGGTGCAGCGCCTATGTGTGTGCTGGGGTCCGGAAGCTAAGAGACCTGAGATCAGAAAAACACACGAAGAGGAGGGGGGACTAGTAAATGAGATTGAGGTGCATTCATAATAGAGTAGAAATGCTGGGTGAAAAATAACCTACCTACAGGCTCCAACATATATATATCCACTGCATTCTAGTCTAGCCAAGCCTATATCTGACTGCAGGTTATTGCTGGTGTACGTTTTCAAATACACTTTCAGGCAGGCAGGCAAGTGATTCAGTGATCTGTGTAGAAAACCGCCGCACCCTGGACCCAGGTGCAGCTCCTATGTGTGTGCTGGGTTCCGGAAGGTAAGAGACCTGAGATCAGAAAAGCACACGAACAGAGGGGGGGACTAGTAAATGAGATTGAGGTGCATTCATAATAGAGTAGAATTGCTGGGTGAAAAATAACCTACCTAAACGTGAAGGTACAGATGTATACCGGTAGGTGATCAGGTAGGTAAAACACACTGGTGGATTGAATTCAAACCCAAGACTGCTGCAGTAGTAGAGTAACTGAGATAAAGGTAGGCATGAAATATAGAGGAAAAGAGAGGCAAAACAAGAGCCACAAATTAGTACCCATAATTAAAAAATAAAAAATAAAAATAAACAAGTCACAGGAGTACAAGGAATAGCATATAAGAACTTAACTTACTTTGACAGTCACGTAGGTTAGTGTGAACCAGGGCATCCTAATCCTAACCTGGTCAAATACTAAATGAGCTGACTAATATAAACCCCAGCTGAGACAGATATCAGCTGATTCCTGAATGGAATCAGCTGGATGGGAGTGTGTCTCGATCGGGTTCTTTCCCGTTTTCAAATACACTTTCAGGCAGGCAGGCAAGTGATTCAGTGATCTGCAGTGCATTAAATATATATATATATATATATATATATATATATATATATATATATATACAGTCTCCAACATATATATATATCCACTGCATTCTAGTCTAGCCAAGCCTACATCTGACTGCAGGTCATTGCTGGTGTACGTTTTCAAATACACTTTCAGGCAGGCAAGCAGGCAAGTGATTCAGTGATCTGCAGTGCATTAAATATATATACAGTCTCCAACATATATATATCCACTGCATTCCAGTCTAGCCAAGCCTATATCTGACTGCAGGCCATTGCTGGTGTACGTTTTCAAATACACTTTCAGGCAAGCAGGCAAGTGACTCAGTGATCTGCAGCGCATTGAATATATATACAGTCTCCAATAGGGATGGGCTGTCTGTTCAAGTCGAACATGAGTTCGACTCGAACATCGGCCGTTTGCTTGTTCGCCGAATTTCGAACATTATGGGCCGTTCGCCCCAAATTCGAGCGGCACGTCACGGCCCATAATGCACTGCGTCATCGCAGTGCATTGCTGGCTGATGATTGGCCAAGCATGCACTATGACCCGCATGCTTTGGCCAATCACAGCGCCATCAGCAAAGAGAGCCATAATTGGCCACAGGCAGGGTGCCTGTGGCCAATTATGGCTCAGGGGGTTAAGTACATGCCCCACACCATATAAGGCCGCCCGCACGTCGGCCTCGTGTAGTGTGTTGGTGGCATTTGTTCAGAGAGAAACAGAGAGAGTGTCACTTCATTTAGTTTGAGCAGGCAGGCAATTCCTGGTGTACTGTTGCTAATATAATATATATATATATATATATATATATATATATATATATATATATATACACTGTATACAGTTTAGCTTCATCTCACTGCAGACCATTCCTGGTGTATTGTTTCTAATATACTTCAGCCAGGCAGGTGACTCACTGAGCTGCAGTGCATTTATATATATATAGGCTTGTATATATATATATATATATACAGTCTATCCAAGCCTATACCTGAGTAGGCCATTGCCCGAGTGCGTGTTCAAAGACACTTTCAGCCAGGCAGGTGACTCACTGAGCTGCAGTTCATTTAATATATATATACAGGCTTGTAATATATATAGTCTAGCCAAGCCTATACCTGACTAGGCCATTGCCTGAGTGCGTGTTCAAAGACACCTTCAGCCAGGTAGGTGACTCACTGAGCTGCAGTTCATTTAATATATATATATATATATATATATATATATATATATATATATATATATATACATACACAGGCTTGTAATATATATAGTCTAGCCAAGCCTATACCTGACTAGGCCATTGCCTGAGTGCATGTTCAAAGACAATTTCAGCCAGGCAGGTGACTCACTGAGCTGCAGTTCATAAAATATATATCCACTGCATTGTACTCCAGCCAAGCCTATACCTGACTGTAGGCCATTCCTTGAGTGTTCAAAGACACTTTCTAGACATGTGCGTCCGTTTTCGTCCGAATGCATTTTCGGCCGAACTTTGGGTATTTTCGTTATCGTTTTAACAAACGATAACGAACATGCAGATTCCGAAAACCAAAAGATCCGACATAAACAAATGCTTTATTTTAGTTTTCGTCAACAGTTCGATATAGATAGGAGATTCGACATGACGCTGACAATAGCGATCTGTATCCATCTAATCTGTGGTCGAATGTGCCTAACCTTGGCTCTATTAGTCCAAGATTATTCTACATAGAGAGAAAAGATTTGACATAGAGAGAAGAGATTCAACATTATAGAGACAATAGCAA
The DNA here is from genome assembly GCF_042186555.1 of Aquarana catesbeiana. Taxonomy (NCBI): domain Eukaryota; kingdom Metazoa; phylum Chordata; class Amphibia; order Anura; family Ranidae; genus Aquarana; species Aquarana catesbeiana. The sequence continues at coordinate 106,504,766 of NC_133335.1, forward strand.
AAAAGTTTGAATGTGCCTAACCTAACTCTATTAGTCCAAGATTATTCGACATAGAGAGAAAAGATTCGACATTTATGGTCAAATGCTCCGCCCATAGGCTATAGAAGAATTATAATGTTGGTTGACTAGTAATAATAATTAATAATTATAATTATTACTAGTGTCATACAACATTAGAATTCTACTATAGCTTGTAGGCGGAACATTCGACCGTAAATGTACAATTTACCGGTAGCTGAAATGTGAAAAACTAAAGCGCTGAAATGAAATATATGATAAGAGTAAAAGTACAAATAAAAAAGTGATTGAAAATAAAAATTAAGCTGCTATCAATCATAAGTGTTCAGGCACCCTATAAAATATATATAATATTGATGCGCTCTAATTAAATATCAATCAGTGCACAGCTCACTTCAAATAAATAAAATAAGTTAAAAAAAAGTGTATAGCCAACAGGACATAAACGTACATAAAATTGCATAAAAGTTGCATAAATTTCCTGTGATAAACACACTAATGATGTGTATATAGGTGTGCGTGAATTATAAAAATTCAATAGATAAAGCCACCAGCACATAAATGCATGAAAAATGCATAAAATTGCATGTAATAAACCACACTAAAACTAAACCAATATGTGTATAATGTACGTGTGCAACTGTCAGCACTCATAAGCTATTACTTTGATGAGAAATACATGTTGATAAATTAGGAAAAATTAATAAAAATATATAGTGCAATTCCTCTGACACAAAGTAATAATATTGTTAATCCAACAGTCCATTAATATCCATACAAGACCCAAAGGGCCTGGTAATGGACTGGGGGAGGTACCCATGCCATTTGTCTCACTGATTTTCATCCATATTGCCTGGATCCGAAATTACATTAAAGCCGAAAGCAGTTTTAAATGACTTTTATTCCTTTAAAAATGTCATTTTGGGCAGGGACTGTTCTAAGCACGGGAAACACGCGCCACTTTACAGGCATACTATAAACACTCCCCAGGTAGGATATTTAAAGGAATATTTCACTTTTATTTTTTCACTTTAAGCATCATTAAAATCACTGCTCCTGGAAAAATGGCTGTTTTTAAAACTTTCTTTTGCATTGACACATGTCCCCTGAGGCAGGACCCGGGTCCCCAAACCCTTTTTAGGACAATAACTTGCATATTAGTCTTTAAAATTCGCACTTTTGATTTCTCACGTTCAAGTCCCATAGTCTTTAACGGTATTCAGATGTTCGTGCAAACTTTCGGTCTGTTCGCAGGTTCTGTATGCGAATCGAACCGGGGGGTGTTCGGCCCATCCCTAGTCTCCAACATATATATATCCACTTCATTCTAGTCTAGCCAAGCCTATATCTGACTGCAGGCCATTGCTGGTGTACGTTTTCAAATACACTTTCAGGCAGGCAGGCAGGCAGACAAGTGATTCAGTGATCTGCAGTGCATTAAATATATATACAGTCTCCAACATATATATATATATATCCACTGCATTCCAGTCTAGCCAAGCCTATATCTGACTGCAGGCCATTGCTGGTGTACATTTTCAAATACACTTTCAGGCAAGCAGGCAGGCAAGTGATTCAGTGATCTGCAGTGCATTAAATATATATATACAGTCTCCAACATATATATATCCACTGCATTCTAGTCTAGCCAAGCCTATATCTGACTGCAGGCCATTGCTGGTGTATGTTTTCAAATACACTTTCAGGCAGGCAGGCAAGTGATTCAGTGATCTGCAGTGCATTGAATATATATACAGTCTCCAACATATATATATCCACTGCATTCTAGTCTAGCCAAGCCTATATCTGACTGCAGGCCATTGCTGGTGTATGTTTTCAAATACACTTTCAGGCAGGCAGGCAAGTGATTCAGTGATCTGCAGTGCATTGAATATATATACAGTCTCCAACATATATATATCCACTGCATTCTAGTCTAGCCAAGCCTATATCTGACTGCAGGCCATTGCTGGTGTACTTTTCAAATACACTTTCAGGCAGGCAGGCAAGTGATTCAGTGATCTGCAGTGCATTAAATATATATACAGTCTCCAACATATGTATATCCACTGCATTTCAGTCTAGCCAAGCCTATATCTGACTGCAGGCCATTGCTGGTGTACGTTTTCAAATACACTTTCAGGAGGGCAGGCAGGTGATTCAGTGATCTGCAGTGCATAATATATATATACTGTATATACTGTCTCCTACATAAATATCCACTGCATTCTAGTCTAGCCAAGCCTATACCTGACTATAGGCCATTCCTGGTGTACGTATTCAAAGACACTTTCACGCAGGCAGGCCAGGCAGGTGTCAGGAAAACCTTCTCAACAGATATTCTGTTACCAGGAAGATTCCTGTGCATAGGAGAGCCGTCCGGCGCCCGCGCATGCGCAGTAGCGCGAATAGCGGCGCACAGGCACGCGCGGGAGCGCGCGCGCGCCCCTTGTGACAGCGCTTGGCGCCAACAGGGGGCTATTTAAAGGGACTGATGACTTGCCTCCTTGCTGTCCGGTCTACAGCGTTTCCTGAGACCTCTGCTGCCTTGTTACCAGTTTTCCTGTATCCAGTACTTACTTGGCTTGTTCCTGACTTACCTGTTTGCTGCCTGCCCCGATCTCTGCTTGGACTCTGACTACTCTCTTGGTTTGCCCTCCTGTACCTGATCTGCCCGCCAGTACTTTGACCCGGCTTGTCTGCACCTCCCTGCTGTCTGCATCCTGCTACGGGACTACAGTGCACCTCCCTGTTGTCTGCATCCTACTACGGGACTACAGTGCACCTCCCTGCTGTCTGCATCCTGTTACGGGACTATAGTGCACCTCCCTGCTGTCTGCATCCTGTTACGGGACTACAGTGCACCTCCCTGCTGTCTGCATCCTGTTACGGGACTACAGTGCACCTCCCTGCTGTCTGCATCCTGATACGGGACTACAGTGCACCTCCCTGCTGTCTGCACCCTGCTACAGGACTACAGTGCACCTCCCTGTTGTCTGCATCCTGCTATGGGACTACAGTGCACCTCCCTGCTGTCTGCATCCTGTTACGGGACTACAGTGCACCTCCCTGCTGTCTGCATCCTGCTACGGGACTACAGTGCACCTCCCTGCTGTCTGCATCCTGCTACGGGACTACAGTGCACCTCCCTGCTGTCTGCACCCTGCTGCAGGACTACAGTGCACCTCCCTTTTGTCTGCATCCTGCTACGGGACTACAGTGCACCTCCCTGCTGTCTGCATCCTGCTACGGGACTACAGTGCACCTCCCTGCTGACTACAGGATCCAGCCTTCTACTCCAGTGTTCCAGTCAGGCACTTGTGCCCCTTTGTACTCCTGGGCCCCTGTTCCCACTTCCAGGGGTTCCTGAGTCAGAGGTATACGAGAGGCCGTTCTCTGCATTCCGGGCTCCACCTACCAGGTACGTGACAGTACCGGACAGCCATGTCCGAGCCCACGCAGGGAACGTCGCCTATGGAGGACTTATGCCATCATCTGGCTGGACTTACACAGGCTGTTAAAGACCTGCAAGATGGTTACAAACGTCTGGTAGGACGTGTTCAAGTGCTCTCTACTTCAGCTTCAGTTCCCTCTTCGAGTCCTTCAGTAGTAATGTTGCCTCCAGAACCTAAGGTTGCCACACCAGAAAGATTCTCCGGGGACCGCAGCAAGTTTAGAGCATTCCGTAATGCCTGGGAACTTTTCTTTGCACGGCAACCTAGAACGTTTTCATTAGAAACTACTAAGGTGGGGTTCGTCATTTCCCTCCTGCTGGGGGAACGACTGCCTTAACCAACTGAACACCTTCTTCCAAGCCATGGCCCTTCTCTATGAGGACCTGCAACAAGTAGCTACCGCAGAAGCAGCTCTGTTCTCTCTCCAGCAAGGCCGTAGGGCGGCGGAGGACTATGCATCTGAGTTCAGGCATTGGAGTTCCGACACAAACTGGAACGACGCCGCCCTACGTCACCAGTTCCGCATGGGGCTCTCCGAGCCACTAAAGGATGAGTTGGCCCGGGTTGGCATCCCGGCGACACTTGAAGCTCTTATCAACCTCGCCATCCAGATAGACAGACGTCTAAGAGAGCGAAGAGCTGAACGGACTGCTGGGTCCGCTCGCTCAGTCTGGATGCTTCCACGTGTACCACAGGCTTCTGTCCACGTTCCTGCTGATTCCACTGAGCCAATGCAGCTAGGCCTGATCCGTCCCTCTCTGACTCCGGAGGAACGTCAACGCCGGTGGGCCAATAACATTTGCCTTTACTGCGGAGAATCTGGACACTATGTGAGGACTTGTCCCGCAAAGACCCGTAAGCACTTTACTCTCTCCTCTACCTCTTCACCTGCTGTGTTTGATAATGCTACTCATTTGGCTATCCCCATCTCTCTACAGCTTCCAGAAGGGAATACGCAAGCAACCGCCATCATTGACTCCGGAGCCTGTAGCGGGTTCATGGACTTGTCTTTTGCCCGCAAACTCCGCAATCCTCTACGACCCAGAGCACAGGGACTGTCTGTACATCTGGCCGACGGATCGGCTATAAAATCTGGGCCCGTAACACAAGAAACAGTTCCTCTGAAGACCACCATTTCCGGCAACCACCAGGAACTACTCTGTCTTGACATCATTGAATCTCCCTTGTTTCCCATCATACTGGGAATGCCCTGGCTCAAGGCACATAATCCACAAATTGACTGGTCTACTGGAAAAATCAGTTTTCATTCCTCCTATTGCCATCAACATTGTTTACAGGAAACTACCAACGTTCCGTCTTCTTTGCTGTGTCTGGAGACCGATGCTGAAGCCTGCCAAGCAGTTCCTAGGGCTTACCATAACTTTCTGGATGTGTTTAGCAAGAAAGGGGCAGAGACTCTGCCACCCCATAGACCTTACGACTGCCCGATTGAGCTGCTCCCCGGAGCAGAAATTCCCTTTGGGAGAATTTTTCCCTTAACCGAACTAGAGCTTGGAAATCCTAAAGAATACATAGATGACAATCTGAAAAAAGGGTTCATACGCCCTTCTACCTCTCCAGCAGGAGCAGTAATTTTCTTCGTAGAAAAGAAAGACCACTCTCTATGCCCCTGCGTAGATTATCGGGACCTTAACAAGATCACAATTAAAAATCGGTATCCTCTACCCTTGGTACCTGAACTTTTCCAGCGACTCGGAACTGCATCCATCTTTACCAAATTGGACCTTCGCGGAGCCTCCAACCTAGACCGGATCCGAAGTGGTGATGAATGGAAAACGGCCTTCCGCACACGCTTCGAACATTTTGAGTATCTTGTCATGCCCTTCGGCTTATGTAATGCTCCTGCCACCTTCCAGCATTTTGTTAATGATATTTTTAGAGACTACCTTGACTTGTTCATCATAGTATACCTGGATGATATCCTGATCTTTTCCTCCTCACTGGCTACTCATCGGGAGCACGTTGGAAAAGTTCTAATCCGCCTTTCGCCAGCACGGCTTGTATGCGAAACCTGAGAAGTGCGAGTTTGAACGCCAAAGCATCCAGTTTCTGGGCCTAATCATTTCTATTGATGGTATCAAGATGGATCCACAGAAGGTCTCTGCCATCCTGGATTGGCCAGCCCCGACTGATAAGAGGGGAGTCCAGCGATTTGTGGGGTTTGCGAATTTTTATCGCAAGTTCATCAAGGGATTTTCTTCTATCATTTCCCCCATCACAAGTCTTACTCGGCAAGGCACCAGTTTCCAATGGTCTCCTGAAGCTCAAGCAGCCTTTACTTCCTTGAAACAGTTCGTATCAGCCTCCGTCTTAAAACATCCTGACCCAGCCTTACCTTACATACTGGAAGTGGACGCTTCCGAGATTGCAGTAGGGGCATTTCTTTCACAGAGACAAGGATCCAAGGCTCTGTTACACCCAGTGGCGTTCTTCTCTCGCAGGCTAACCGAGGCTGAAAGAAATTACGATGTTGGGGATAGGGAGCTACTTGCAATCAAGGCTGCGCTAGAAGAATGGCGCTACCTCTTGGAAGGAGCGGCCCATCCTATTCTGGTGTACACTGATCACAAGAACTTAGATTACCTGAAAGTTGCCAAAAGATTGAAACCACAACAGGCCAGATGGGCACTCTTCTTCACTAGATTCGCCTTTCACATCACTTACAGGCCAGGATCTAAGAATACTAAACCAGATGCGCTTTCCCGGATGTTCAGCGAACCTGAAGTTCCTTGTCCTCCTGATACCATCCTTGCTCCTGGAAATTTTCTCATGCTTCAAGGAGATCTGCTCTCTCAAATGAAACAAGCTTCCTCATTGGCTCCCCATCCAACAGATGTCTCTTTACAGTGGAAAGATGATTTACTTTGGTACAAGGACAACATTTTTGTGCCACAACAGACACGGGTTGCCATCCTCAAGTCTTGCCATGACCACGAACTAGCTGGCCACTTCGGGGTACACAAGACTTCTGAACTCCTGCAGCGCATGTTCTGGTGGCCTAAGCTATGAAAAGATTGCAGACGTTATATTGAAGCATGTACTACCTGCATCCAGAACAAGGGCAGCAAGACCAAGGCTTGGGGACTGTTGAGGCCTCTACCCGTACCAGAAAGACCATGGAGGATGATCTCCATGGATTTCATTGTGGAATTACCACCTTCAGAAGATTTCACCACTATTTTCGTAGTGGTCGACAGACTTTCGAAAATGGCTCACTTCCTGCCTATGAAGGGTACCCCATCTGCCTCCGAAACTGCGAAGATTTTCATTAAAGACATTGTAAGGCTCCATGGTATACCTGCTAATATTGTATCTGATCGGGGGGTACAATTTACTTCCAAATACTGGAAAGCCCTGTGTGGAGCTCTGAAGATTGACCTCTCCTTCTCTTCTGCCTACCATCCCCAGACGAATGGTCAAACTGAAAACTAATCAGACCCTTGAACAGTATTTGCGATGCTACTCTTGTTTTTCTCAAGATGACTGGGTGCCTCTGCTACCGCTTGCTGGGTTCGCCTACAATAATTCTGTTCATTCTGCAACCAACCAGTCTCCATTTTTTGCGAACTATGGGTTCCATTCCTTGTTTCTTTCCAATAACATTCCAGAATGTACAGTACCGGTGGCTCAAAAAACCTTGAACTTCTTCAGCACAAACAACAAGCTACTTCAAGAGACGATGGCAAAGACCCAAGATCATAACAAGGAAACGTTTGACAGAAAGAGAACATGCAGAAGTGTTGGTAGAGTGGATCACAAAGCTGTCCTCATCCTCCTCATCCTCTGTCACCCAGGCTAAGAGAAGTTTGGCTGCCAATGCAGCTGCCAAAGCGGCCTATTCCATCGGCTCAATGGCATTAGCCACTCATTCCCCAGCCCCACCATCATGTCCTGAGGAGTCCCCCGAACTGTTCGGCCACAGTGTCGGGTACATGCTGCAGGAGGATGCGCAGCATTTTGAAGGCTCCGATGATGGTACCCAGGTTGAGGATGAAGGCAGTAACGTGAGCCCAGAGAGAGGGGGTGCCCAAGAAGGACAAGAAACTGGCAGTCATGTTCCCCTAGCTGCAGCATACTGCCAGGTTTGCTCCAGAGGCGAGGAGGGAGGGGATGATGAGGTCACTGACTACATGGGTGCCTGATAGATGAGAGGGGGAGGAGGAGGCAGGATGCCCTCCAGGGGCCATCTTAAGGACAGCCAACCAACTGCATCACACCACAGAGCTCCGCATGTGCAGTGCGCTGCTGACTACTTTTTCAAAAGTTTTTTGGTGTGGTCCTTTTTTGAGACGTGTGCAGCAGATCGCATCATTGCTGTTTGCAACATATGTCTGAAGCGTATCAAGCGTGGCCAAAACAGCAGCCGCTTTCTTGACCAGACATATGTCGAGCTCCCATGCAGTGCGTTCTCAAGAGTACCTAAAAGACCCACACCAAAGAACAAGGCGGACCTATCCTTGCTCCTCATCAGCTGGGATCTCCAACCCCACTATACCTTCAGTCCTCTCAGAGACCTGCACTGAGAGGAATGAAGGTGTAGAATTAGGTGTCCCAAGCACTTGCGGGCAATCTGCTAGCGGTACACCTAAATCCGATTGTAGCAGGCAAATTTCCCTACCCCAGTTGCTAAACCGTTGAAAGAAATTCGGTCACAGCCATTCCCATGCTCAGCGGCTGAATGCTAGTTTGGCTAAATTACTAGCACTCCAACTGCTGCCTTTTCAGCTGGTAAACTCTGCCCCCTTTCGAAAATTTGGGGAATGTGTGGTACCTCAGTGGCAGGTTCCCAAACGCCATTTAAAAAAAAAAAAAATTTTGTCTCTCTACCGGCATGTGGAAGGCAATGTCTTGGCCTCGTTGGACAGGGCTGTCAGCTGTAAGGTGCATATTACCGCTGACTCATGGTCCAGCAGGCATGTACAGGGACTTTACCTTTCTTTCATGGTGCACTGGGTAACTCTGCTGGCAGCTGGGAAGGATGCAGGACAGGGTGCAGTAATGTTGGAGCTTTTTCTGCCACCACACCTCCAAAATGCTGGTAGTGGTGATTCTGCCACACCTCCCTCCTCTACCCCTCCTTTTCTTCTTCCTCTATGGCCTCTTCCTGTGCAGATTTGTCCTCAGAACCAGCGGTTCTCCGTAGGCGTTCTAGGGGCTACACAAGCACTCAAGCAAAAAGATGCCATGCGGTGCTTGAGTTGATCTGCTTAGGGGACAGGAGCCACACTGGGGCAGAGATTCTGTCAGCTCTGCAGGGGCAGGTTCAGAGGTGGTTGACGCCATGCCAGCTTAAGCCAGGAATGGTGGTTTGCGACAATGGCACCAACCTCCTCTGCCCTCTGACAGGGACACTTGACCCATGTTCCCTGTTTGGCTCATGTCCTTAATTTGGTGGTGCAGGGGTTCTTGTGCAGGTACCCGGGCTTACAGGATCTCCTGAGGCAGGCCAGGAAAGTCTGTGGGCATTTCCGCCGGTCATATAATGCCAGCGCTCGGCTGGCTGACCTTCAAAAGGAATGCAACCTTCCCAAGAACGGCCTCATCTGTGACATGCCTACAGGTGGAACTCAACCTTGGCAATGCTGCAGCGGCTGCAAACGCAGCTGAGGGCCATCAATGAGTACCTGTGCGAGTATGGCACCAGGACAGGGTCAGGGAGCTTGACTACTTTTCGCCACGCTAGTGGCTAATGATCAAGGGTGTATGCACTCTTCTGTCAACATTTAAGGAGGCCACGAGGATGGTGAGCAGTGATAGTACATGCATTAGTGATACTGTCCCTCTTGTCTTCCTGTTGGAGCCCACGCTGCGTAGAATAATGGACAGGGCACTTGAGGCAGAACAGAGGGATGAAGAGGAGGATTTCCTTTCCTCTCAAGGCCCCCTTTATCCAGACTGTATTCCTGCAGGCCCGCCTATCACACAGGAAGAGGAAGAGGAGGAGGAGGAGGATTGTGTCAGCATGGAGGTGGAGCCTAGCATTCAGCATCAGCAGCAGTCTTCAAGAGATCGTTTTCAGTCCCCAGAAACCCATGGACTTGTATGTGATTGGGAGGAGGTGGCTGCGGATCATGTCGTCCTTAGTGACCCAGAGGACTCTGGACCAAATGCCTCAGCAAACCTATGCTGCATGGCCTCCCTGATCCTGCAAAGCCTGCAAAAGGACCCTTGGATTCGTGGTATCAAGGAGAGGGATCAGTACTGGCTGGCAACCCTTCTTGATCCACGTTACAAGGGTAAGGTTGCGGAACTTATCCAGCCTTTGCAGAGGGAGCAGAGGATGAAACATCTTTGGGAGGCCTTGCATAAAGGTTTGTGCAATGCGTTTCCAGAGCCTGGGAAGTTTCAATTTTTTTCTGGTCCTCCTGGACAACGTGTTGCTGAGGCTTCGGTCAGTCACAGAAGGAGCGGTGGAGAAGGTGGCCGTCTGACCGATGCATTCAGACAATTTTTTAGTCCGCAGCCCCGAGGTCTGATCGGTTCCAGCAACCATCGCCAGCTTGTGATTTACATGGTGCAGGAATACCTAGGGGCAAGATCAGACTTGGAGACCTTTCCAACCGAAAATCCACTGGGTTATTGGGTCTTGAGGATGGATCACTGGCCAGAGCTTGCACAGTATTCAGTTGAGCTACTGGCCTGTCCTGCATCCAGAATTCTATCTGAATGCACATTCAGTGCTGCTGGAAGCCCTGTAACCAATCACAGAGTGCGATGTCCACAGACTCGGTTGATCGGCTCACCTTGAATCATGAATCAGTCTTGGATCACCAGCTACCAAGCACCTGATGCTGATCTAACCGATTAATTTTTTTATGAATATGAGATCCCTTGAAGACTGCCTATGTTGATGCTGAGTGACTATCCTATTATGCTGAGTGACTATCCTATTCCTCCTCAATGTTCATGTTGATAGCTTTTGAGAACATTTTTGGTTCTGGGCACCAGCACCAGTGCCTTAAGCCCAATTTTTCCGCCCCTGTTTAACAGGGGCATGTAATTACAATTTTTCTGTAATATATTGCAGCAGGGCTCCTTCCTGCGCTCAACTAGAGTATCTATGAGGGGTTGAAGTGTTGTGGCACCAGCACCAGTGCCTAAGGCCCAATTTTTCTGTCCCTGTTTAACAGGGGTGTGTAATTACAATTTTTGCTGTAATATTTTGTAGCAGGGCCCGTTCCTGTGCTCAACAAGAGTATCTGTGAGGCTTTACAGTGTTGTGTCACCACCACCACCTCCACCGCCGCCTAAGGCCCAATTTTTCTGCCTCTGTTTAAGAGGGGCACGCAATTACAATTTTTGATCTAATATTTCACAGCAGGACTTGTTCCTGCGCTCTACAACAGAATCTGAGAGGGGTTACAGTGTTGTGGCACCCTCACCACTGCCTAAGACCCAATTTCTCATTATGCCTCATAGAATAGATGTTGGGGTGTTTACTTTCCAAAATGGGGTCATTTTGTGGGTAATTCCACTGTCCTGGTGCTCCAGGGCCTGTAATAGGTCGTTAGGAAATTAGATGTGTAATTTTTGCTCCTAGAACCCCTGATGGTGCTCCCTGCATGTTGGACCTCTCTGTGTGTCCAGGCTGTGTAAAAGTCACACACATGTGGTATCGCCATACTCGGGAGGAAAAGCAGAATGTATTTTGGGGTGTAATTGGAAGTATGCATATGCTGTGTGTGAGAAATAACTTGTTATTATGATAATTTTGTGAAAAAAAAATTTGTAATTTTCCCAAGAATTGTGGGAAAAAATTACAACTTCAAAAAACTCACCATGTCTCTTACTAAATACATTTGACTGTCTACTTTTCAAAAAGGGGTCATTTGGAGGGTATTTGTACATCCGATCACCTCCGCCGCTGCCGACGGCTCTGGTAAGCGGAGGAGGGCACCGGAGCGCAGTGGGAGGGGGGCCCCTCTCCCGCCGCCGATAAAGGTGATCTCGTGGCGAATCTGCCGCAGAGACCACTCTTATTGGAAAGCAGACCGCCGGCTGAAGAAGAGGATACCGGGGTTATGGGAGATAGCTGCTGCCATAACAACGATATTCCTCTTCAAAGTTAGGACGTATATCGGCATGTGGCGGTCCATAAGTGGTTAAAAAATCCTTTTAGGCCTGAAGATTACATAAAACCCCAAAATATCATATATTTTCCGAAAGCAGACACTGTAGAGAATAAAATAGTGACACACGAAAAATGTCACACGATATTAGCGCAAAGGTCTAGGAAACAAAAAATGGCAGTAAAAAACACATTAAAGTTAATTTTAGGGGGCACAAAAAATGCAATAAATTACCACATTTTTGGGTAAAATATAAAAGGAGAGGTTGCACCTAATAAATAGATACCCAACATGTCAAACCTTAAAGTTTCACGCACCCGTGAAATTGCATCAAACTTCAGTATCCTATATTTTTAATAGGCGATGCTTTAAAAGCCCCTTATAAGTCATCGGTTTAGCATTACGAAGGAGGTCTGGTGCTAGATTTGTGACATGCCTACCAGGTGGAACTCAACTTTGGAAATGCTGCAGTGGCTACACATGCAGCAGAGGGATGTCAACAAGTACCTGTGTGAGTGTGGCACAGCTACAGGCTAACGGCTCCCCACACCAATGGATGCTGATAAAGGATGCATGCACTGTATTGTCATCATTTGAGGAAGCGACAAGGATGGTGAGCTGTGACAATGCATGCATCAGTGATACAATCCCTGTTGTGTACCTGCTGGAGCAGACTCTGTGTAGCATTATGGTCAGGGCACTCGCGGCAGAGCAGTGGGAGGAAGAGGAGGTCTTCCTTTCCTCTCAAGGCCCACTTTATCCAGACACCATTCTTGCGACGCCACAGAACACACAAGAGGAGGAGGATTCTGTCCGTTTTGGAGGCATTAATGCAGAGGAAGACATATGTCAAACCTTAAGAGGTGGTTTTCCGTCCCCAGAACCCTTGAGAGTATTACAGGGCTGGGAGGAGGCAGTACAAGATACTGTAATTCTCAGTGACCCTGAGGACTCTGCTTCTCATTCCTCCGCAAACTTGCGGTGCATGGGCTCCCTCATTCCTCAAAGCCTGCGAAAGTACCTGAGAATTTGTGGTATTAAGGAGAGGATCACTATTGGTTGGCAACCCTCCTTAACCACCGTTACAAGGGGAAAGTCTCAGAACTCATCCCGTCCTCATAGAGGGAGCAGAGGATGAAATATCTTGAGGACACCTTAAAGAGGAGTTTATGCAATGTCTTTCCAGACTCTGCTAAGTTACAGTCTCATGGAAAAGGTAGTTTTGAGGCTTCTGTTGGTCAAGAGAGGAGCATTGGAGAAGGGGGCTGCATTTATGCATTTTAAAAATTTTTTAGTTCTTGCACCCAGGGCTGTCAGCTTCCACATCCCATTGGCAGCGTCTGCATCCTATGGTGGGAGATTATCTAGGGGCAAAAACAGACATGGAGAGCTTTCCAGTTGACGATCCACTGGGTTACTGGGCCATGAGAATAGACCACTGTCCAGAACTTTAGCAATTGAGCTGCTGGGCTGCCCTGCATCCAGCACGCTTTCCGAACAGACATTCAGTGCTGCCGGAGGTTTTATGACAGAGCGTGTCTGTTCACAGACTCTGTTGACCGGCTGACATTTATCAAAATGAATCAGTCCTGGATTAGCAGCAGCTATCAAGCCCCTGATAATGATGTGTTCGGCCCATATCTAGGAGCTAACTAAACTTACATATGCTAACTAACCCAGGCTACAAAACCTAACCTACACACACTAGAGGGTGCTACACAAGCATGCTTTGCTGCATATTAACCACTTCAATACAGGGCACTTATACATCTTCCTGCCCAGACCAATTTTCAGCTTTCAGTGCTGTCGCAGTTTGAATGACAATTGCGCGGTCATCCATCACTGTACCCAAACTAAATTTTTATCATTTTGTTTCCACAAATAGAGCTTTCTTTTGGTGGTATTTGATCACCTCTGCGGTTTTTATTTTTTGCTAAACAAATAAAAAAGACCGAAAATTAAAAAAAAAATAAAAGTTTTGCTTTTGTTTCTGTTATAAAATTTTGTAAATAGGTAAGTTTTCTCTTTCACTGATGGGTACTGATGAGGTGGCACTGACGGGCACTGATAAGGCGGCACCAATGAGGTGGCACCAATGAACAGGCACTGACGGGCACTGACGATGGGCACTGATATGTGGCCCTGATGGGCACTGGTAGGCGGCACTGATGGGTGGCACTGATATGCAGCACTGATGGGCATTGATAGGCGGCACTAATGAGCACTCATGGGTGGCACTGGTGGGCACTGATTGGCGACAGTGATGGGCACTGAAAGGCTGCAAAGATGGGTTCTTATGGGTGGCACTGATAGGCGGCACAGCTGGGCACTGATAGGCGACATTGCTGGGCACCGATGGGCACTGATAGGCGGCACTGCTGAGCACTAATGGGCATTGATACATGGCACTGATGGGCACTGATACACAGCACTGATATGAGGCACTGATAGGCATCCCTGGTGGCACTGGCAGTGGTAGGCATTGTGAGTGGACACTGATTGGCAGCTGCCTGGGCATTGATTGGCAGCTACCTGGGCACAAATTAGTATTTCCCTGGGGGTCTAGGGGGGCATACCTGGTGGTCCAGTGTGGATGGCCATCCTGGTGGTCCTGGGCGGCATGATGGTGGTCCTGGGCGGGATCCGAGGGGGGGCTGTGCTGATAAACAATCAGCACAGACCCCCCCTGTCAGGAGAGCAGCCGGTCGGCTCTCCTCTACTCACGTCCGTCAGACGCGAGTGAGGAAAAGCCGATCACCGGCTCTTCCTATTTACATCGTGATCAGCCGTGATTGGACACGGTTGATCACGTAGTAAAGAGTCTCCGTCAGAGACTCTTTACCTAGATGGAGTTGCAGTGTGTCAGAGTGACACACCGCAACAACGGTCGCCGCGATGCGCGCCCCCGGGGGCACGCAACGGCTTAATATCCTTATCACGTCATATGACATCCAGTCAGGGTATTGAAACCACTTTGCCGTCGTCATTCTGCTATATGGCGGGCGGCAAGTGATTAAATTTACTGTTCCTTGCAAAACATTATTTTTTAGACTTGTTTTTTTCCACTGCCCACCCCCCCTGCCCATGACCTTTTTTGCCAATATCTTGCATATTAGCCTTTAAATTAGTGATACTTGATTTGACAGATTTGGTTCCTATCGACTTCAATGGGGTTTGGATTTGGTGGCTTAATGTATATGTTCACTGTAAGGCTGTGGAACCAAATGTATTTCACCCACAAGATAATATGCTATTTATGCATGACTTCTTTACTTAGTATGTGGGTGTGATGGGTCCCATGTCACTACACACCTCCTGATTAATGTTGCAGTTAGGAGGGATACTGCCAGAATACCGACCCTGTTGCTACCGGAGGACTTGTTACCCGAGCCTGGTACCGCTCCTCGCTGGCTGGCTGCTATCCACTCTCACCAATTCCTGTTGCAACCATTCTCCTGCTCTGACTCTCCTGCCATTAACCTTTCAGGTGGCCTTCCTCTTGTACCCAGTGTGTGTTTTACAGGCCCTGTTCATCTGATATGCCATGTACCACCATGCACCCCTATGTGCTTCAATAAGTGATTGTAAAGGATCACCCGGTAAAACAACCCATTCAGTTTAAAATATAACTGAAAGGCAAAACATTTGTGTATAGATTATTAATTATGGCTCAGGGGGTTTAGTACATGTCCCACACTATATAAGGCCGCCTGCGTGGCGGCCTTGTGTAGTGTGTTGCGGCGGCGGAGAGAGATAGACAGAGAGACAATGTCATTTGATTTTAGTTAGATAGAGTAGGCAGGTGAGTCGGTTAGCTGCACTTACAGTGTATTGTGTATATATATGCATCCTAGGTGTTGTGTATATATATATATATATATATATATATATATATATATATATATATATATATATATATATATATATATATATATACACTGTATTCAGTTTAGCTAGATCCGTTCCTGTTATTCCTAATATACTGACAGGCAGGCAGATGTATTTACAGTATTTACAGTTAGTGTACTGTGTCCTTTGCACAGTGTGCACCTAAAGCTACCTGAAGACAATTGCTAGTGTTCACCTGATCCTATTAATACCACAGGCAGGCAGCTGCAGTATTTACAGTTAGTGTACTGTGTCCTCTGCACAGTGTGCACCTAAAGCTACCTGAAGACAATTGCTGGTGTTCTTCTGATCCTATTAATACCACCGGTAGGTGTCAGTACTAGGATCCCTTTAGGGCCCAGCACAACTCACCTGACACAGCCTTTGCCTGGGAAACAACAGTGATTGGCCAGCTCACCTTTAAAACACCTGTATCAGCATTCAGTCAGTGCTCGTGTTAGAGTTTACCTTGTGTTTGATCCAGCTGATATCTGCTCTGTGTATTTCGTGTATGACCCGGCTCGTTTGACCCTGTTTGCTTGCTTCTGATTCTGTACCGTTTGGACTCTGATCTTCCTGTGTATGACCCAGCTTGCCTAGACTATGCTTTGCCTGATTCTACTGTAGTACCTTCATCTGCAGCGGTGAACTACAAGCACTAGTTAACATCTATCCTCATCTGCAGCGGTGAACTACAAGGTCCAGCAAACATCTACCTTCATCTACAGCGGTAAACTACAAGTCCCAGCTGACCTGCTCTGCTCAGACCTGCTCATGGTATGTGCTCCTGTTCTTTGAACTCTTTGCATAATCAGAACACCTGAACTGTTACCTGTTATAAACTCCTAGCCTGACATTAACACGAGCCATACATAATAAGGGAAACCTATCATGGATCCTGAGCAGGCTCAGTTGTTTGCACAGGAACTTTGCCGCTTATCCCATCAAGTTCAGGAAATGGCCACAGAGCTCAACAAGGTGCAATCTTCTTCTACTACCACCGCTACAAAAACTCCATCTGAACCAAAAATTCCTTTGCCTGACTGGTTTTCTGGTGACCCTAAAGGGTTTTGCAACTTTAAAAACAGCTGCAAATTATATTTCAAGTTAAGGCCATCCTCATCTGGCCCTGAAACTCAGAGGGTTCAAATCATTATCTCTCTACTACAGGGTGACCCCCAGGCTTGGGCCTTTAACCTGGAACCAAACCATCCAGCCTTGCTAACAATAGATGCCTTCTTTGAAGCCCTAGGGTTGCTATATGATGATCCAGATCGTGCTGCTACTGCAGAATCAACCCTGCGTAACTTAAAGCAAGGAACTACCACAGCTGAAATGTATTGCTCAGAGTATCGCAGGTGGGCCCCGGAATCTGGCTGCAATGATGCAGCTCTCCGCAGCCAGTTTAGAATGGGCCTTTTAGATGCAATTTAAGGATGCTCTGGTCAATTTCTCCTACCCAGCCTCACTGGAGGAGGCTATGAGTCTAGCCATTAGAATTGACTGATGCCAGCGAGAGAGGAGACGAGAACAAACTACAGCTGTGGCAACATCTCCAATGAGGCAGGATGCCCACCAGGGGCCAGCTTAAGGGCAGCACACTGACTGCATCACACCACAGAGCTCCGCATGTGCAGGGCACTTCTGTCTCTGCACGTTATTCCAAAAGTTCTTTGGTGTGGGCCTTTTTTGAGACGAGTGCATCAGATCGTACTGCTGCTATTTGCAACATATGTCTCAAGCGTATTTCGCATGGCCAAAACATCACCCACTTGGGCACCACATGCTTGACCAGACATATGTCGACCTGCCATGCAGTTCGTTGGCAAGCGTCCTCTCTGAGACCTGCACTGAGAGGAATGAAGGTGTAGAATTAGGTGTGTCACAGCCAAGTACTTGCGGGCAATCTGCTATCGGTACACCGACATCAGATTGTACCAGGCAAATTTCCCTGCCCCAGCTGCTGCACCACAGAAAGAAGTTCGCTCCCAGCCATCCACATGCCCAGCGGTTGAATGCTAGCTTGGCAAAATTGCTAGGACTTCAACTGCTACCTTTTCAGTTGGTAGACTCTCCCCCCTTCTGTGAGTTTGTGGAATGTGCGGTTCCTCAGTGGCAGGTTCCCAAACACCACTTTTTCTCACGGAAGGCGATTCCAGCTCTCTACCGGCATGTGGAAGGCAATGTCTTGGCCTCGCTGGACAGGGCAGTCAGTGGTAAGGTGCATATTACTGCTGACTCATGGTTCAGCAGGCATGAACAGGGACATTACCTATCTTTCACCACGCACTGGGTGACTCTTCTGGCAGCTGGGAAGGATGCAGGACAGGGTGCAGTAGTGTTGGAGGCTGTTCCGCCACCACGCCTCCAAAATTCTACTAGTGGTGATTCTGCCACACCTCTCTCCTGCACCCCCTCCTCTTCTTCGTCCATGGCCTCTTCCTGTGCTGATTTGTCCTCAGAACCAGCAGTGCTCCATAGGCGTTCAATGGGTTACGCAAGCACACAGGCAAAAAGATGCCATGCGTTGCTTGAGCTGGTGTACTTGGGGGACAGTAGCCACACTGGGGCAGAGATTCTGTCAGCTCTGCAGGGGCAGGTTCAGAGGTGGTTGACGCCACGCCAGCTTAAGCCAGGAATGGTGGTTTGCGACAATGGCACCAACCTCCTCTCCGCCCTCTGACAGACACCTGACCCATGTGCCCTGTTTGGCTCATGTCCTTAACTTAGTGGTGCAGTGGTTCTTGGGCAGGTACCCGGGCTTACAGGATGTCCTGAGGGAAAGTTAAGGAAAGTCTGTGTGCATTTCCGCAGGTCATATAATGCCATTGCTCGGCTGGCTGACCTCCAAAAGGAATTTAACCTGCCCAAGAACCGCCTAATCTGTGACATGCCCACCAGGTGGAACTCAACATTGGCCATGCTGCAGCGGCTGCACATGCAGCAGAGGGCCATCAATGAGTACCTATGCGACTATGGCACCAGGACAGGGTCAGGGGAGCTTGTTTTTTTTCCCCACGCCAGTGGGCCATGATCAGGGATGCATGCACTGTCCTGTCACCATTTGAGGAGGCCACGAGGATGGTGAGCAGTGACAGTGCATGCATCAGTGACACTGTCCCCCTTGTCCACCTGTTGGAGCACACGCTGCGTGGAATAATGGACAGGGCACTTGAGGCAGAACAGAGGGAGGAAGGACTTCCTTACCTCTCAAGGCCCCCTTTATCCAGACAGTGTTCCTGCGTGCCCGCTGATCACACAAGAAGAGGAGGAGGAGGATTGTGTCAGCATGGAGGTGGAGCCTCGCACTCAGCATCAGCAGCAGTCTTCAAGGGATCATTTACAGTCCGAAAAAACCCATGGACTTGTATGCGGCTGGGAGGAGGTGGCTGCGGATCATGTCGCCCTTAGTGACCCAGAGGACTCTGGACCGAATGCCTCGGCAAACCTAGGCTGCATGGCCTTCCTGATCCTGCAAAGCCTGCGGAAGGATCCTCGTATTCGTGGTATCAAGGGGAGGGATCATTACTGGCTGGCAACCCTCCTTGATCCACATTACAAGGGTAAGTTTGCGGACCTTATCTTGCCGTCGCAGAGGGAGTAGAGGATGAAACATCTTCGGGAGGCTTTGCAGAAAGGTTTGTGCAACGCGTTTCCAGAGCCTGGGAGGTTACAATTTCCTGGTCCTCCTGGACAATGTGTTGCTGAGGCTTCGGTCAGTCACAGACGGAGCGGTGGAGAAGGTGGCCGTCTGACGATGCGTTCAGACAATTTTTTAGTCCGCAGCCCCAAGGTATGATCAGTTCCAGCAACCATCGCCAGCATCTGATTCACATGGTGCAGGAATACCTAGGGACAAGATCACACTTGGACACCTTTCCCACCAAAAATCCTCTGGGTTACTGAGTCTTGAGGATGGATCACTGGCCAGAGCTTGTACAGTATGCAATTGAGCTACTGGCCTGTCCTGCATCCAGCGTTCTTTCGGAACGCACATTCAGTGTTGCTGGAGGCTTTGTAACCGATCACAGGGTGCGCCTGTCTACCGAATCGGTCGATTGGCTGACCTTGATAAAAATAAATCAGTCTTGGATCACCAGCTACCAAGCACCTGATGCTGATGTAACCGAATAATTTTTTTTTTATGTGAGATCCCTTCAAGACTGCCTATGCTGATGCTGAGTGACTATCCTGTTATGCTGAGTGACAATCCCCTTCCTCCTCAATTTTCATGCTGATAGCTTGTAAGAACATTTTTGGTTCTGGGCACCGCCACCAGTGGCTAAGGCCCAATTTTTCTGCCCCTGTTTAATAGGGGCGTGTAATTACAATTTTTGATGCAATACTTTGCAGCAGGGCTCATTCCTGCGCTCCAACTAGAGTATCTGTGAGGGGTTGCAATGTTGCGGCACCAGCACCACCACCACCAAAGACCCAAATTTTCTGCCCCTGTTCAACAGGTGCATGTAATTACAATTCTTGATCTAATATTTCACAGCAGGGCCCATTCCTGCACCCACCAAGAGTAACTGTGAGGGCTTACAGTGTTGTGGCAACACCAACACCTAAGGCCCCAATTTCTGCAGAGTATATAGGGCAGGCCCCTACTTTCAAACATCCAACTTACAAATGACTCCTACTTGCAAACGGAAGGAGACAACAGGAAGTGAGATGAAATCTACCCCTAGGAAGGGAAATTCTCTCCTGTAAGAGTTAATATGGGAAAAACATGTCTCCTCTCCACTGATGCTTTATCACCAATCCTTGTTAACACTAAAAACCCTAGATTTTCAAAAAACATTTGTCATTGGGACAAAAAGTGAGGTGAAATCTTCTGAAGAGGTGCACAGACAGCAAGACAATGTTACGGGGAGGTAACCCTTCCCTATGTTTTCCAAAAGGCTTAAAAATAGATTTTTTGGCTGGAGCTTCACTTAAAAAATGTACCAGTTCAAAATTACAAACAGATGCTACTTAACAACAAACCTACAGTCCCTATCTTGTTTGCACCGCCTGTATACTGCTGTTCAGAGTATATAGGGCCTGGGGGCCCCACACCTTTCCTTTTTTTAATTTGGGTGCAGGGTTCCCCTTAATATCCATACAACACCCAAAGTGCCTGGTAATGGACTGGGGGGGTACCTATGCCGTTTGTTTACTGATTTTCATCCATATTGCCGGGACCCGACATTACATTAAAGTTGCAAGCAGTTTTAAATGACTTTTATTCCATTACAAATGTCACTTTGTGCAGGGACTGTTCTAAGCACGGGAAACAAGCGCCACTTTACAGGCATACTATAGACACCCCCCAGGTACAATATTCAAAGGAATATTTCACTTTTTTTTTCACTTTAAGCATTAAAATCATTAACATCACTGCTCCCGAAAAAATGTCCGTTTTTAAAACTTTTTTGCATTGATACATGTCCCCTGGGGCAGGACCCGGGTCCCCAAACCCTTTTTAGGACAATAACTTGCATATTAACCTTTAAAATTAGCACTTTTGATTTAGAACGTTTGAGTCCCGTAGACTTTAATGGGTTTTTAAAGTTCGCACAAACTTTCGGTCCGTTCGCAGGTTCTGGTGCGAACCAAACCGGGGGGTGTTCGGCTCATCCCTACTGTAAGGTTAGAGGCCACCTTACATTGTAGTGTGTCGTACAGAAGAGGGTAAGTCACTTTGCACTTTGTGTCTATTTGCATAACTTTTCTGCATAGAAGAAAAGTCACCTGGCACATTGTGTTTACTTGCACGTTTTTGTACGGAAGAGGACAAGTCACTTTATATATTAAACTTCCAACTGTGGAGGGAATCTAGGACTTGGCTTCAATGCCCCTCCACTATACACCTTTAAGACTATTATTTAAATTTACCTATGTGAATTGTATCACATGCACACTGTTACCTCTAGCACTTGGCACATTATGAATGGTTTACTTTCACTATGAATGCTTTTCGTCCAATTATGTAGCACATAGTAATATTTAATTTTAGTAATTTATTTTGGTTATTTATTTTACATAACAGTGCAGCACTATTTATTGTGTATTGCTTACTTCTACATTGTATACATTTTACAATTCTGACCAAAATATTTATTGTCTCAACAATTGCAGTTTACTAGGTGGACTCCAACTATTTTAATGAGGTCCTTTTTTTAAGGCAGGCCCTGACAAAGTGTTAGCTCTCTTCTGAAGCACAGAAAAACATATGTTTGGAAGAGTTTTATTAAAAAATTTGCTTGAGGTTTTTATGTTTGCTGTGAAGCAACATCCATTCCATCAGCCATATCCACTTTATGGTCAAGTTTCACGTATTTGTTAAGCAACGTGCTTTACTTCTCCTCGAGATGTCTATTCTAATTATGTTAAAATTTGTTGTCAATACAACACTGCACAGGTGGGATGCACAGGAAGAAAAATGTTGAGTGAGGAGGCAATATTTCTAAAGCTGGCCACACATCGAAATTTGGACTATTCAGCAGGAACTGGTGGACTTTCGAACAGTGTGTGGCTATCCATGCTCAACAGATGTGTCAGAAACCATGAATCAGACTGAGTCAGAAGTACTGTACAGTTAAATCTCACTTGTTTGAAAATAAAAAAAAAAGGTAAACAGAGTAAACGTAGTTAAAACAGGAACCGGAAACGAAGCCAAAACAGTCAGCCAAGCAAATCTTTAACAGGAACACAGGAGAGCGTTCTATAGATGTGAACAAGGCAAAGGCAGAGAACATCCGGGCTGGACGGCTTAAGTAGGCAGGACTGACAAGCAGGATATCATCAACAGGTGAGTCACTGTGGAGAGATAGGAGCTGGCAATTAGCCGACAGCTGAGCGGCCATCTCAGAGAAGGAGAGGCTGAGTCCAGCCCTGATAGTACCCCTTCCTCAATGACCCCTCCCCCTCAGAGGACCACCAGGCTTGAGAGGAAAACATCTATGTAAATCATGGAGGAGGACAGGAGCATGAACGTCTGAGGATGAGACCCAAGAGCCTTCCTCCGGACCGTACCCTTTTCAATGCACCAGGTACTGTATGCGCCTACGGGAGACAACAATGGACTGTACTTTATGTTCCTCATGGTTATCAACCTGTACAGGGTGAGGACGAGGCACTGAGGTGGTAAAGTAGTTGCAGACCACAGGTTTTAATAAGGAGATATGAAATACATTTGAGATACGCATATTACATAGTCACATAGTGAGGTTGAAAAGAGACACAAGTCCATCAAGCCCAACCTATGTGTGTTTGATTATATGTCAGTATTACATTGTATATCCCTGTATGTTGCGGTCGTTTAGGTGCTTATCTAATAGTTTTTTAAACTATCGATGCTCCCCGCAGAGACCACCGCCTGTGGAAGGGAATTCCACATCCTTGCCGCTCTTACAGTAAAGAAACCTCTATGTAGTTTAAGGTTAAACCTCTTTTCTTCTAATTTTAATGAGTGGCCATGTGTCTTATTAAACTCCCTTCCGTGAAAAAGTTTTATCCCTATTGTGGGGTCACTAGTATGGTATTTATAAATTGAAATCATATCCCCTCTCAAGCGTCTCTTCAGAGAGAATAAGTTCAGTGCTCGCAACCTTTCCTCATAACTAATATCCTCTAGACCCTTATTGGCTTAGTTGACCTTCTTTGTACTCGATCCATTTTCAGTACATCCTTCCTGAGGACTGGTGCCCAGAACTGGACAGCATACTCTAGGTGCGGCCGGACCAGAGTCTTGTAGAGCGGGAGAATTATCGTTTTATCTCTGGAGTTGATCCGCTTTTTAATGCATGCCAATATTCTGTTTGCTTTGTTAGCAGCAGCTTGGCATTGCATGCCATTGCTGAGCCTATCATCTACTAGGACCCCCTGGTCCTTTTCTATCCTAGATTCACCCAGAGGTTCTCCCCCTAGTGTATAGATTGCATTCATATTTTTGCCACCCAAATGCATTATTTTACATTTTTCTAAATTAAACCTCATTTGCCATGTAGTTGCCCACCCCATTAATTTGTTCAGATCTTTTTGTAAGGCTTCCACATCCTGCGGAGAAGTTATTGTCCTGCTTAGCTTAGTATTGTCCGCAAGTACAGAGATTGAACTGTTTACCCCATCCTGCAGGTCGTTTATGTACAAAATAAATAGGATTGGTCCCAGCACAGAACCCGGGGGGACCCCACTACCCACCTGTGAACATTCCAAGTACTCCCCACTTATCACCACCCTCTGAACTCACCCTTGTAGCCAGTTTTCAATCCATGTACTCACCCTATGGTCCATGCCAAAGGACCTTATTTGTACAGTAAACGTTTATGGGGAACTGTGTCAAATGCTTTTGCAAAATCCAGATACACCACGTCTACGGGCCTTCCTTTATCTATATGGCAACTTACCTTCTCATAGAAGGTTAATAGTTTGGTTTGGCAAGAATGATTCTTCATGAATCAATGCTGATTACTGCTAATGATACCGTTCTCGATACTAAAATCTTATATATAGTCCCTTACCATCCCCTCCAAGAGCTTGCATACTATTGATGCTAGGCTAACTGGTCTGTAATTCCCAGGGATGTATTTTGGGCCCTTTTTAAATATTGGTGCTACATTGGCTTTTCTCCAATCACCTAGTACCATTCCAGTCAGTAGACTGTCAGTAAAAATTAGGAACAATCGTCTGGCAATTACTTGACTGGGTTCCCTAAGTACCCAAGGATACAAGCCACCTGGTCCCAGTGATTTATTAAAGTGGTTGTAAACTCTCCCCCACAACTTTGTCCCATGTGAATCAGCAAAAAAAAACCCCTAATGAACACTGCTTGTAGATATCTCCTTACTTGCATAGTATTGTTGTAATCCTTTTTGTTCTTTAGAATGACGTCACTGAGCATGCCCATATCTCCCATGATTTAAGGCACACTCTGTGTGCTTGTCTATATAATCACTCAGAGCATCCTCCTACACCCCATGTGACCATGTGACATCACATGGAGTGGAAAAAAAGGCACCGGCAGCATTACTGCAGTCTTATCAGCTGAAGCTGATAAGACAGACATAGGCAAACACTAGATAATCGGCTCAAGTAAATACTATGAAATAAAACAAGTCAGCTATGAGCAGCGAAGCAGGGTTGCCATAGAAACGTTGGTGTCAGAGTCCTGGATGTGAGGCCGGATTGCAGAGGGGGTGTCCCTTGCGGCTAAGTGCAGCGTAACCCTGGGAATGAGACAGGGAGTAGGGTGCCCAAAGGTGCACAGGTTGCCAGAGCGCTGTTGCTGAGTAATGGAGTAATGTGTAATGACTGCGCTTAGGACAATATATAGGTATGCAGCCCCCCCTGAGGAGACACCCCGAAGGTGCTTCAGACTAAGTGTATATATAAAAAAGGGGGTAATGGCGCTCCCTAAGGCTAGTTCTGGCGGATAAGAAAAAAATGTGAAGAAAACAATGATGAGAAAAAAAATGACTAAATTATAAGGACGGCACCCTGGCTCCAGGCCAGGTTGCCCCCCGAAGTAAAAGATACCTGACAGTGGTATGCAAGCGACACTCCCTATGGGGAATGTACATCAAAGGTGAGTTTACATACATTCAATGTGTATGAAACCATAATAATGTTATTGCATAAACGTACACCCACTTAAGTGGTAAATATTAATAATCCTGTGACTAATAAATATCAAAATATCAACTACAATAAGCATATAAGTGACCATAACGTGTCAGTGAACAGACATTTTGAATTAATTTTAAATCTTGATCTATTTTGTAAAGTGTTTTTATCATTGCATGATTAGTAGGCAGTCCATAGTTGTGAAAAAATCTTCACCGTGGTGAAAAATAAATAAAAAATATAAAATGAAAATAGACATTAAGCTCAAACACGTGACTTGAGTGCATTCAACGTCTTGGTGACTTGGTGACTTGGTGCTCCCCCTCAAGGATCCCCACTCACCAGATCCATTCACCCCAAAGGGGTAATTCGCATGCAAATGTGGCCTCTACGATCTCCTCGTCAGCGTAAAGGATGGGTTCACGAGGTGGTCCTCAGCATACACAGAAGCATGGAACTTTGTTACTCATGTGAAAAAAAGGAATGGTGGACTCCCATAGTGTAGTACATTAAAAATAAAATTTATTCCAACAAAAATAAAGTTGATTCCAACAAAAAATAATAGTTTTTCCTCAGATAAAAGTCTCCAATAAAAATACCACAGACTAGCACAGCTGGCTATGGTATTGCAGCAGAAAACAATGTGTTACAGCAAGCATATATCCAGAGCACCGCTAAGTGGACTAGATATACCTATCCATAAACCGCTCAAGTGGATTGGGAACGCTCGTACCGCTAAGTGGAGGTAACCCAGACGTTTGCGCTCCACCTGCGTTCCAGCGGCCTAATTTTGCGGAAGTGACGTAGCGTGCGTGGCGCCGTCGTACGCGTTTTGTCATAGACGTCCTCAGCGACGGTACCCGCACGCCACGCACCACGTCACTTATTAGGGAAGCAGCCATGTCGGTGCCGCCCCTCACACACAGATGCGCCTATCGTAATAGTTTATAGGAGGGATTACAAAGCTTAGTGCACGCCTCTCGTTTACAGAACTGTATGCAATGATGGTTAAACTTAGATGGCTAATATGCATTGTTCTAATAGGTGTGTGGCATCCAGTATTATGGCTGGTTTCCTACAGAGAGGTCACTAACGGGGCATGTCAGACAATTTACACAATATTAAGTATGAAATGAAGGGAGTTAAATAGTATCCTCTAGTGGTACGGTTTTATCAACATATCCTCAGATTCTAAGTGTGTGAACATATCCTCCAGCTCCCAAGGGGAAGCAGACATGTACATCACACTTAATCTAAAGTAAGTCAGAATCCAAGGGCATGATGGCTATAACAAACACCCACCTATATGCCAGGGACCACAATGAATAGACTCTCTAAGTAATGAATGGGTCCATAGTGGTGTGGGGATAGGGAAGACAGTAGGATTACTGATTAACTATTGAGTGGGGGAGGGCAGAACAGCTAGACGTAATAGGCGTAAACTGTTCTTAGGTATAAAACATATTGAAGGTGACTGGTAATAAGACATCTAATAGGAAAAGCCCCAACAGTGTTAGGATCAAAGTAATAGCAACTGTGGGTCAGTATGGGAGTGATATATGCATCCTGATGCAATTCTAAGTGCAACACTAGTGAGAACCCACTGCCTTGCACATAAAGGCGTACTCACTAAAAACTGAATCCCAACCCAGATTCATACCCACTGCTAAACCAATTAGCTTGCCCGCACCCCCCAAAAATAAATTCTTTCTCTCGGGGTAACAGGCCTATAATTCCCAATGTTTGGTTAGAAAAATGGGGGAGGGGGGGTTCTACGGGTTGGCTATGAAACAATTTAAATCAATATCTAGGTTGAGGCCCCCCGGAGCAAGGGACCCCAACCTATATATTCAGCTGGTTTCATTTTGTGACACAAGCGTAGTTTTCTTGCCACCTCGCCAGTGATCCCTGACACAATCAATCCCATAGAAGATCAATCCTGTGGGATCCCGGTTATGGAATGCGTCAAAGTGGCGGGAAAGATAGTGTTTAGGGAACCCTTTCTTGATATTTTTAATATGTTCCCGTATATGTACATACAAAGGCCGGGTGGTCCTACCCACGTACTGCAATTGGCATGGGCACTCAATGACATAGGTCACATGAGTGCTCTGGCAGGTGATGAGTTTCCTAATGCGATATTCTTTATGATCCATCCTAGATCGAAAAGTTTCCCTTTTGCGGGGTTGCTTTTTGCTGACCCTGCATGGTAAACATTTTTGGCATTTATAAAAGCCCCTCATCTCTGGAAATATTTGGGTCAACTTTGGAGGATTGATGACATTATGCACTAGGTAGTCTCTAAGTGTGGGAGCCCTTCTATATACCACCTTAGGTTTATTAGGTAATATATTTGCTAGAATTCTATCCTCTTTTAGGATTGGCCAGTACTTCGATAGAATATGTTCAAACTCTTTGTATTGGGTATTGAACCCTGTGACAAACACCAGGTCTGTGTTGTTTTTCCCTTTTTTGGACTTATTGAACAGCTTTTTCTGGTCCATCTTTGCTATGTCATTCTTCATCTTGCACAGCATGTCTAACTTATATCCTTTCTCCTGGAATCTCTCAATCAAGATGTTAGCTTGTTGTAAATAATCTTCTATGGTGACACAATTTCTCCTCAATCTTATGAGTTGACCTTTAGGGATATTCCCTTTCCATCTGGGATGGTGACAGCTGGTGATAGGGATATACCCGTTTCTGTCCGTACCTTTAAAGAAGGTTTTAGTATGTAGGCTATCGTCCCTTTTAAAGATTTCAAGGTCAAGATACTCGATCTTATAATTATCCCATTTTCCTGTAAAGGTCAAACCATACCTGTTGGTATTTAGATTCTGTAGGAAGCTTTCAAAGGTATCTGCTGTTCCTTCCCAGAGAATGATTAGATCATCTATATACCTACAGTACAGCTTCAACTGGGGGATCCCTTTGGCATAGATGTATTCTTCTTCCCACATGTTCATCAGGAGGTTCGCTACACTCGGAGCATAACGTGCGCCCATAGCTACTCCTTTAGTTTGGACGTAGTAGTCTTGATTGTACCAGAAGTCATTACATGACATGGCTAGCTGTAGGCCTTCAAGTATGAAATCGATTTGTGCTTGTTTCAGAGGGGTTAGCTCATGGAGGGCTTTTTCTACCCCCATAATCCCATCTTGTTGTACAATACTCGTGTACAAAGAGTTCACATCAATGGTGGCTAATAGCCAATCCTTGGTCCCATTTATGTGTTGTAATTCCTCCAAAAGTTGGACGCTATCTCGTAGGTATGATTTACCCATTTTTACCAGCGGTTTCAAGAATGTATCCAAATATTCACCTAACCTAGAGAACACAGAGTTAATGCCACTGATAATAGGTCTCCCGGGTGGCTTATGTAATCTCTTATGTATCTTGGGTGTATAATAGATAACAGGGGTTTTGGTGGAACTAGAGATCAGGTGCTCCGCTTCTTTATTATTGAGGATACCCATGTCCTTCCCCTTTTTGACATAGGCTCTCAATTTCTTTTCATAGCTCCGCTTAGGGTTCTGGCTGAGTTTCTTGTAGGTGTCTTCAACTCGGAGCAGGTTCTCCATCTCTTCCTCATAGTCCCTCTTGTTTAGTATCACCAGTCCTCCCCCTTTATCTGCGGGTCGTATGACCACTTCCTTTCTTTCTCCCAAGACCTTTATGGTTTTCCAGACATGTCTGGTCTTATGATTCCTACGCTTATCCAATTTCCTTAGGTCGTCCTCCACCATTTTTTGGAAGGCTCCCATACATTGGTTCCCTGGTGTTGTCGGGTTGAAGATAGAGTTGTTTTTCAATCCAGTATGTACATACAATGGCTCCTTTCTAGTTCTTGTGTCTTTATTCTTGAAAAAATGTTTCTTAAGGTTCAATTTCCGCATAAATTTTCTTAAATCAATGTACGTCTCAAACTTGTCTAGGGTCTTCTCCGGTGCAAACTTAAGTCCCAAATCCAGAATTTTCATTTCATCCCCTGTGAATAATACATCACTGAGGTTGATAATACCCTTTCCTAATGTTCTCGTCTTCGCTTTCTTCTTCCCTCCTCTACTTCCTCTGGTCGTCTTCTTCTTTCTTTGGGTTTTTGTGCGTGTCCCATTTCTCTTACGTAGTTCCTGTCCTGATCTTCCCTGGGGTATCTCCGTTCCATATATGGCTGGTATGCTCTTTCCGGAGTCCTGTGTTGCTCTCCTCGATTTTCTCTTCTGTCCATAATCGTTCCTCTCCACCCAGTGTTCCTGTAAGGAGGCCGGGTCTTCCATCTCCCCGGTGGTCTGTCTCTGGCCCATCGCTTGGGAAAATCCCTAGGGGGTCTGGGGTCATTCCGATAATCTGTATAAGGGGGTTCCACATGGTTACTCCCGTATCGGACCCGCCTATTGTTCCTAAGTGGTGAAAACCTATTTCCAATGGGTACATTGTATCTGGGTGTCTGGGGAGTTCTGTGCCCAGGTTGGTCCTGATAGTGACCGCTTCTATTTCTGTATGGTGTATCTGGTTGCTGTCTATATGGGACTCCACCATTTGTTCTGATCGTTTGTTGAGGGGTGTTGTTCATCTGTTCCTCCATTTCCATCTCCATAGAGGTATCTGGACTGTCATCAGTTCCCATGTCATCTTCTATTATGAATTCTGGGTCTACACTGGCATTCTGCCATTTATATACATTCATGCCTTGATAGTCCAGTGTGTCCCTTTTATATTTCTTCTGTTTTTTAATCTGTATTTGGGTATCATATTTTTTAATACTCTCCTGGAGTTCTTTTTCTTTATTTTTGTACTCAGTCTGGTTGGCAAAAAGTATCAACTGATTTTTAATTTCTGAAATACTAGCTTCAATCCCCTTTAATTTAAATCTTCTCCTTTTCATCATTTTATGCAACAGTTCGTTCTCACAACCGTTGAAAAATGAATACCGCTCCTCCATTAATTCAGGGTCAGTGATACCGTCGTTAGGGTCTAATTCCCACCTTAGTCTCCTCGGTGTCATTTTAGCTTTGATGTAGGTTTCCAAACTAGCTATATCCCACCAGACCCTTAATTGTTTTTCCAACGTATGTTTCAATTTTCTCATCAGACTGTGCATATCTTGTGTGTTGTTGACTGTCTCTTGACTAAAGACATCTCCTAGGTCAATATTCCTATTCCCCATATAGCCAAAAATGTCCATAGCTGCGGTCTAATGTCTCACCCTAAGGTGTTGACTAGGTAATGGAGTAATGTGTAATTACTGCGCTTAGGACAATATATAGGTATGCAGCCCCCCCTGAGGAGACACCCCGAAGGTGCTTCAGACTAAGTGTATATATAAAAAAGGGGGTAATTGCGCTCCCTAAGGCTAGTTCTGGCGGATGAGAAAAAAATGTGAAGAAAACAATGATGAGAAAAAAAATGACTAAATTATAAGGACGGCACCCTGGCTCCAGGCCAGGTTGCCCCCCGAAGTAAAAGATACCTGACAGTGGTATGCAAGCGACACTCCCTATGGGGAATGTACATCAAAGGTGAGTTTACATACATTCAATGTGTATGAAACCATAATAATGTTATTGTATAACCGTACACCCATTTAAGTGGTATATATTAATAATCCTGTGACTAATATATATATCAAAATATCAACAATTACAATAAGCATATAAGTGACCATAACGTGTCAGTGAACAGACATTTTGAATTAATTTTAAATCTTGATCTATTTTGTAAAGTGTTTTTATCATTGCATGATTAGTAGGCAGTCCATAGTTGTGAAAAAATCTTCACCGTGGTGAAAAATAAATAAAAAATATAAAATGAAAATAGACATTAAGCTCAAACACGTGACTTGAGTGCATTCAACGTCTTGGTGACTTGGTGCTCCCCCTCAAGGATCCCCACTCACCAGATCCATTCACCCCAAAGGAGTAATTCGCATGCAAATGTTGCCTCTACGATCTCCTCGTCAGCGTAAAGGATGGGTTCACGAGGTGGTCCTCAGCATACACAGAAGCATGGAACTTTGTTACTCATGTGAAAAAAAGGAATGGTGGACTCCCATAGTGTAGTACATTAAAAATAAAATTTATTCCAACAAAAATAAAGTTGATTCCAACAAAAAATAATAGTTTTTCCTCAGATAAAAGTCTCCAATAAAAATACCACAGACCAGCACAGCTGGCTATGGTATTGCAGCAGCAAACAATGTGTTACAGCAAGCATATATCCAGAGCACCGCTAAGTGGACTAGATATACCTATCCATAAACCGCTCAAGTGGATTGGGAACACTCGTACCGCTAAGTGGAGGTAACCCGGACGTTTGCGCTCCACCTGCGTTCCAGCGGTCTAATTTTGCGGAAGTGACGTAGCGTGCGTGGCGCCGTTGTACGCGTTTCGTCATAGACGTCCTCAGCGACGGTACCCACACGCCACGCACCACGTCACTTATTAGGGAAGCAGCCATGTCGGTGCCGCCCCTCACACACAGATGCGCCTATCGTAATAGTTTATAGGAGGGATTACAAAGCTTATTAAACAATAAAAAACAAGTGCTCATGAGCGCAATATTAAAAATGATCATACTACAGCACAGTGTAGTGCTGACAAACACAGTGTGGCAGCGGGTGACGTCCATAACGAAGCTCCTCCCCCGTACGCAGCGTTACGTCCTGATTGGACTTCGTCAGCGGGGGCGGGAGCTTCGTTACAGACATCACCCGCTGCCACACTGTGTTTGTCGGCACGACACTGTGCTGTACTGTGCTGATCATTTTTAATATTGCGCTCATGAGCACTTGCTTTTTACTGTTTAATAAGTGAATTTTTCAATAAACCATACGGATTACTCTTAGATGGTATCCCTTATATTTTTTTTATTGACACTTTGTAGCGGTCTTTCCTACATTCTTTTACCTGGCGGCTTATATCTTTGACATCTCCCTGCTGGATAGCTGGTTTATTCCCCTGGATGTCCGGACCTTTAGGCATCAGTGATATCCTCCAGAGACATCACCAGGAATTACCATCATCCCCGTGGGGATACATGTGAGTTTGACCCCTGCTTTGCAGAGGTCCACTGAATCTGGTAAGAGCATTTTGAGTTTTTGGGTGAAGATGTTACACAAGACCGATTCATGTCGTTTGAAGTTTACTTAATATGGATTCATCCTGATGGACATTTGTGATTTTTATCCATCCATCTTTTGATCATTCATTCAATTTTACTTATTGCGCTGCACTTACCCTTCATTGTTGTATACTTTCCAGGCATATGTGATTACCTGTAGTGTTCAGCTTGCATATTTTATTTGTGACTGTGTTTGTTTATTTGTTTGCGCTGATTGTCATCCCCTTTTGCAAAGTTGGTTGTGATGTAAAGTCTTTAGGACCTGGGCTCTGGCTTGCTGTGGAACAAAAATTTTGTTTTGATACCAAAGAAACCCTTCCTGGTTTCTTAAGGACAGTGCCTCTGGTTCAGAGCATTGTGAAGAAGCTTGTTTCAGTAAGGAACTCAGGTCGGTTTGAATCATGAGGAAATTATGTGGAGACAATATAGTGCTGGGAGTGATTTATTGGGAAGTGTCAGGAAACATCCGGGATAAGGCATCGGCCTTCCCGTTCTTGGACCCAGGGCGGAAGGAGATATGAAAATTGAATCTGGTAAAAAACAAGGCCCATTGAGCTTGTCGGGGTCTTGAGCGTTCAGCAGTGTAAAGATACTCTAGGTTTCTGTGATCCGTGAATATCATGATGGGATGCTGAGCACCTTCAAGAAGATACCACCATTCCTCCAGGGCAGTTTTAATAGCCAAGAGCCCTCGATCACCCACATCATAATTCCTTTCAGACGGACTCATCTTCCGCGAGGAGAAGGCCACAGGATGGAGTAACGACTTAGGACCCTGATGTTGGGATAAGACTGCCCCGTGGCAACTTCAGAGGCGTCAACCTCTAAGATGTAAGGCAAGACTGGATCAAGATGTTGCAGGATGTGTGCGGAGGTAAAGAGAGATTTGAGCTTATCAAAAGCTAATTGGGCTTCTGGAGACCACAGGAACCGAGTATGTAAATGGGTAACTTGGGTCATTGGTGAGATGATGGAGGAAAAGTTCTTTATAAACCTCCTATAAAAGTTTGCGAACCACATAAATCTTTGTACTCCCTTTTTATCTGATGGAGTTTGCCAGTCCAAGATTGCCTGCATCTTTTGCGGGTCCATAGCAACACCACCAGTGGAGATAATTACCCCAAGGAATTGTATTGACTCCTTTTCGAAATCACACTTTTCTGCTTTTACATAAAGTTTGTGCTTCCGTAATGTGTGCAGAACTGTCTTTACGTGTGTACAATGGAGCTCCAGGGTAGTTGAAAATATCAGGATATCATCCAGGTAGATGATGACGAAGTAATCTAGAAATTCACGAAAAATTTAATTTACGAAATGTTGGAATGTGGCCGGGGTGTTGCACAATCCAAATGGCATCACTAAGTACTCTAAATGTCCAAAGCGAGTTCTAAATGCTGTTTTCTATTCGTCACCCTCTCGGATGCGAACGAGATTGTAGGCTCCCCGAAGGTCAAGCTTAGTAAATATTCGGGCAGTACGGAGTCTCTGGAAAAGTTCTGGAACTAGAGGGAGAGGGTAATGGTTTTTTATAGTGATTTTATTGAGCTCCCTGTAATCCACACATGGTCTTAGGGATTTGTCCCTTTTTTTGACAAAAAAGATTACAGCTCCAGCAGGAGAAGAGGAGGGACAGATGAAGCCTTTCTCCAGGTTTTCATCAATGTATTGTCGCAACGTTCCTAGTTCCATCTCCAAGAGGGGAAATATGGACCAAATGGGATTTCGGCTCCTGGGAGTAATTCGATTGGACAATCGTATGACCGGTGTGGTGGCAGGACATCAGCCTTTTTATTGTCAAAGACGTCTGAAAACTCCTGGTAGGCCGGTGGAATATTTTGGTTGTTGACAGGTACAGGTTGAACAGACAGGCAACTGGCTACATTGCTAGTTTCAGGGGCAAGACAGTGCTGTAGGCAATAAGGTGAAGTAAATGAAATTTCTTTCTTGATCCAGTTGATCTGGGGGTTGTGGGCTTGGAGCCACGGGGTACCCAAGATGATGGGGAACATAGGTGAGCTTAGGATGTTGAAACGTATAAATTCCTGATGGCTATCAGGAGTAGTTACAAAAAGAGGAACAGTCTCTTGTGTCACAGGACCGTAACTAGGCAGGGTGTCATCAGCCAGGAGAACTTCCAATCTACGTTTCTTGGGGAGCAGAGGCAGGCCAAGCTTTACTGCTAAGTCCAAGTCCAAGAAACAGCTGCATGCCCTGGAGTCGACTATGGCCTGCAGCTGAACCCCCTTGCCGGACAACTGTAACGTGATGGAAAGGGTAAGGTGGGAAGAGGAAGTTCCGGACATCTGGAAGTATGCTGGAGAGTTTTTGGGTAACTTGCTGGGCCTTATGGGGTAGTTGCTCAGGAAGTGTCATTTTGGCCACATTAGAGACAGAGATTGGCTTGACGCCGATGCTGTTTTTCCTCAGGAGTCAGTGCAGGTCGCACCAAACCAACGGGTATAGCGCCTATCTCCGGTACCAACATCTTGGAAGTCTGAGAACGTTCAGCCTGGCACTCCCGAAGGCGTCTATCCAAATGGATGGATAGTTGAATGAGCCCCTCGAGGGTAGTAGGGATGCCGATCCTGGCCAACTCGTCCTTGAGGGATTCAGAAAGCCCCAGGCAAAACTGGTATTTCAATGCAGCCTCATTCCAGTCTGTATCTGCAGACCACCGGCGGAAGTCCACAGTATAGTCTTCCACCGGGCGCCGTTTCTACTGAAGAGAATGCAGAGCGGCCTCAGTGGTGGCTGTGCCC
Organism: Aquarana catesbeiana; assembly: GCF_042186555.1. Lineage (NCBI taxonomy): Eukaryota > Metazoa > Chordata > Amphibia > Anura > Ranidae > Aquarana > Aquarana catesbeiana. The sequence goes on from NC_133335.1 coordinate 106,539,701, forward strand.
TGGGGGTCTTCATAAAGTTGCGACATAGCCGTAAAGAACGTTTCCGCTGAACTAGTAGCTGGGTCCTTCTGTTCCCATAACCTGTGGGCCCATGCCTGGGGTTCATTGGTCAGCAGGGAGATGAGGAAGCCAACTTTGACAGTCTCACTGGAAAGGGTCCAGGGGTTGCAGAGCCAGATATAACAAGCAGGTGTTTTTGAAAGATCTGAATTTCTGCCAGCCTCCGGAGAAACGTTCAGGGGTAGGTACCCATGGTTCTGGGGGCAAAGTCAGTACTGAAGAGGCCGTAGCGGGGAGATTAGTGGAGGAAGGACCAGGATCCAAAAAGGCAGATGGTAGCATAAGATGTTGGAGTTTTCTTTCTAATTGGAGGTATCCTTCCTGAAGACTTTGGACCACTCGTGTAAGGGTAGTAGCCTGTTGGCACAAAGTCTCTATTGGGGATGCACCTCCGCCGGCCTCAGTCATGGCTGGATTATACTGTCAGAGTCCTGGATGTGAGGCCGGATTGCAGAGGGGGCGTCCCTTGCGGCTAAGTGCAGCGTAACCCTGCGAATGAGACAGGGAGTATGGTGCCCAAAGGTGCACGGGTTGCCAGAGCACTGTTGCTGAGTAGCTGATAGCAGGGAGCTGCTGGGGTGCACTGGTAAGGTTGAAGGGCAACCGTGCAAGGAGAGATTCCAGGTATGGAGCTATGGAGCAACCAGGAGCGGAGTCAGAGCCAGGCCAATGGTCATACAGCACAGGAATCAGTCCGAGGTAAAGTACAGCAGGATAATCAGGAACGGAAAAGGTAGCCGAGCCAGGGGTCAAACACAGGAGGACGATCAAGGTACAGATGCGGAGCAGAAGAATAGTCAGATCCAAGCCGGGGTCAATGCAGGCGGAACATAGGAGTAGTCAGGCAAACCGAGTAGTAACAGGAAGCAGGTATAACAGGCACAAGGAACACAGGAAGCTGATGATAATCCAGCAACCAGCGTGTACCAGCAGCAGGCTTAAATAGGCAAAAGGGCGCCAATGATTACCGCGATGCGCACGCGTCTGCTCGCTTCCGCTGTTGCGCACCTGTGTGCGCCCGTCGTAGTGCGCCTACATGCGCGCATGTGCACAGAGATTTGCCTGGCACCACCATGATGGATACTGGCGGAATTACCCGTCCTGCGGCTATTACCCTAATAGTTGGATTGAGAAGGAGGCTTGGTTAACAGTACAGGAAGTGCTCAATGTAAGGGCAGAAATACACTCTACTGTGGACTCCGAGAACAATACTTAAGATGGCGCTGCCTTACCCCTGGAAACAAGTTTTTTAACCACATGCCGACCGGGCCATAGCCAAAAGATGGTTACAGCACGGTCGGCTTATTCTGGGTGGGCGTCCATGGACGTCCTCACAGAATCGTCCTCACAATACTCTGCCAATACTCGCCAATATTCTGCAATAAATTTTAACAGAAACAAAGAATTTTTTTTTTTTTTTTTTTTACCGAATTTTCAGTCTTTTTTGATTTATAGCACAAAAAATAAAAAACACAGCGGTGATTAAATACCACCAAAAGAAAGCTCTAATTGTGTAAACAAAGGACAAACATTTCAAATGGGTACAGTGTTGCATGGCTGCGTAATTGTCATTCAAAGTGTGAGAGCACCGAAAGCTGAAAATTGGTCTGGCTAGGAAGGGGGTTTAAGTGCCCAATGCGTAAGTGGTTAAAGTTCCTTTAAACAGTAAGTAATTTGCGATTTGGGCTGAATTACAGTGGCTATAGTTTGATAGTTACTTATTATAATGGACTAAATGAAAAGAAACATCAGAGTGGGAGAGTCTACTTCCTCTTTAATGTTAAGTTTCCCAAGTCTAACTTTAATTCTGTCCTCTGTTAACCATAGAGGTGCTTCCTGTGATGTGTCATAAGGATAAACACTGCAGTTTTGGTTACTGAAGCCCTCCGATTCCCTCGTGAAGACTGAGGAGAAGAATAAATTCAATACCTTCGCCATCTCCCCATCCTTTGTAACCAGATGTCCTTCCTCATTCTTTATGTGGACAATATGGTCTGTCCTCGTTTTTTACTGTTTACATATTAAAAGAATTTCTTGGGATTATTTTTGTGCTCTCCTCTGCTATGTGTCTTTCGTGTTCTATTTTAGACGCCCTAATTGCACCCTTACATTTCTTGTTGCATTCTTTATAAAGTCTGAATGCTGATGATGATCCCTCAACCCTGAATTTTTTGAAGGCCTTCTCCTTTGCTTTTATATGCATTTTTACATTGGAGTTAAGGCATCCAGGACTTTTGTTTGCTCTTTTAAATTTATTACCCAATGGGATGCATTGGCTAATGCCCTTATTTAATATGCTCTTAAAGCAAACCCATCTCTCCTTCGTGTTCTTTGTTCCTAAGATTTTATCCCAATTCATGCCTTCTAACAAGGTTCATAGTTTAGGGAAGTTGGCTCTTTTGAATTTCAGTGTCTTTGTATTCCCCTTATGTTTACTATTTGTGTGATTTATACTGAATCCAATTGACCTGTGATCGCTGTTTCCTAAATTGCCTCGTATTTCCGCATCCGTGATCAGGTCTGTAGATACAGTAGTGCTTTATTTCTAGTTGGTGCGTCTACCATCTGAACCATGAAATTGTCCCGCATGACATTTAGGAACTGGCGAGCCTGAGACGAAAGTGTGCTTCCCTCCATCCAGTCTATGTCTGGATAATTAAAATCACCCTTTATGATAACACTTCCCATCCTTGCTGCTAATCCAACTTGTGATAGGAGATCTGTCTCCCCCTCCTCCTTCACGTTAGGGGGCCTATAGCATACTCCCAGTATTGTTTTCCCCTTAGCTTCATTTCTTTGGAGCTCTACCCATAAGGATTCCACCTCCTCTCTAGCTCCCTTAGTGAGGTCATCTCTCACATTCACTTGTACATTATTCTTGATATATAGGCATACCCCTCCCCCTTTTTTATCCTCTCTATCCCTGTGATAAAGGGTATACCCTTGAATGGTTGCCACCCAATTATGAGAGCTGTTGAACCAGGTCTCTGAAATTCCCACAAAATCCAAATCCTCCTTGTACAGCAGTATCTCTGGTTCACCCATCTTGTCTGCCAGGCTCCTGGCATTGGTGAACATGCCATGTAGTTTAGACCAGTCGCATACTATCCTCTTATTGGGTGTCCCGAGATTGCAACTAGGACTTGTTAGTATACTTGCCTTGGGTTTCTGTGCTTAAGTCAACCTACCACTAATGCCCCCAATACTACCCTCTGGAATATGTTCCTCGCTGACATCTGGGCCCTCCCCCCATCGCCGAGTTTAAAAACCCCTCTAACTTTTTGACCATCTTTACTCCCAGCTGATCTGCACCCTCCTCATTTAGGTGCAGTCTGTCCCTTCTATAGTACTGGTGATTGACAGAGAAGTCAGCCCAGTCCTCCAGGAACCCAAACCCCTCCTTACTACACCAGCTCTTCAGCCACTTGTTTACTTCCCTAATCTCCCTCTGCCTTTCTGGTGTGGCTCGATGTACCGATGGTATTCCTGAGAATACTACCTTGGAGGTCCTTTTCCTCAATTTAGCTCCCAAGTCCCTAAAATCGTTCTTTAGGACATTCCATCTGCCTCTGACTTTGTCATTGGTGCCAACGTGCTCCATGACAGCTGGGTCTTCCCCAGCCCCTCCCAGTAATCTCTCCACCAAATCTGTGATGTGCCGAACCCGAGCGCCCAGTAGACAACATACAGTTCGGCGCTTCAAGTCTTTGTCTCCTTCTAAGAATTGAGTCCCATACCACCAGAATTTGTCTTTCCTTTCTCTTCGCTCCCCCCCCACTCTCACTGGAGGAGTTCTTCCCCCGGCAGCTAGGAGAGTCCTTCAGCTCCAGCAGTGCTGGTCCCTGATTGGTTTCACCAATGTCAATCAATGGAGCTTACTTATTGGGATGCTCCAGCCCTGGATTGGCCTCCCTGGCACTTCCCCCTTCCTGACTGTCACGCATCTATTCTTTCCTAGGGCCTGCACCTCTTTGTCTCCACCCGCCTCTGTGCTGGCCCCTGCCGCCACCTGCCATGTACGTTCCTGGCTCTCCTTTAGTATGGAGGGACTTCTCAGTGCTGACAGCTGCTTCCCCAGATTTAGAACCTGGGCTTCCAGGGAAACAATGTGCTTACATTTTGCACTACAGTATTCGCCCTTGATGGGATGATCAAGGAATGCATACATGCCGCAAGATGTACACCGATTCGCATCTCCACACCCACTGGGCATCGTACCTACTAATTTAATGAGGATTGGGGATTATACCCTGTCCAAATTACCTAACAACTGGCTTCCTGACACTAATACTCAACAAGACAATACACAGATACTCTGCAAGACAATACACAGGTACTCAACAAGACAATACACAGGTACTCGCTGACCAATGTGCACTCACAGACCCATGTGCACACACACACACACACACAATACACAAGTACTAATGATCCACACACACTACTCAGACAACACTCCGGTACTCACAGTGCACAGGTACTACCTGACACTAATACTCAATACAGCCCACTTTGCACTCGCAGCACTCATGTACTTACAATACACAGGTACACACTCACCCTACACAGGTACTTGATCCCTTTAACAACCTCTTGTTTTTAACTCTGTTTTTTTAACTCACCACTTAGCCCAGTATTAGAAGGAAAGTCTAATGTGTAAGCCACTGGGTTAATCCTGCAAAGAATATGGAAAGGCCCATTAAACCGAGGTGTGAACTTCAGAGAGGGAACATAAAGTCGGAGGTTACGAGATGACAGCCAGACCCTGTCCCCAACCTGGTAGGAAGGCGCAGGCAGGTGTCTGCGATCAGCATGGAGTCTGTACCTATCATTAATATGTCGCAAAGCCTCCTGGAGTTGTGCCCAAGTGGAACGAAGACCACGGAGATGCTCCTCTAATGCAGGAATTCTCTGCAGAACAAATGAGTCAGGCAACATGGAAGGTTGGAAACCATAGTTCACCATAAATGGGGACAATCGGGAAGCAGAATTCAAGGCACTATTGTGAGCAAACTCCACCCATGGTAAGAGGTCTGACCAGTTGTTATGATGGTCAGAAATATAGCAACGTAGGAATTGCTCCAAGGACTGATTGGCTCATTCTGTGGCCCCATTAGACTGCGGGTGATATGCAGAGGAGAAGGCAAGCTGAATTTCCAACTGTGCACAAAAGGCTTGCCAGAACTGGGACACAAACTGACTACCCCTGTCCGAGACAATCACCTTGGGTGGTCAATGTAAGCGAAAGATCCTCTGAGCAAAAATGGAAGCAGTTCCTTAGAAGTGGGCAACTTCTTAAGTGGAATACAATGAGACATTTTCGAGAACCAGTCAAACACCATTGCCCTGGGAGTTGGGTAACTTCACAATGAAATCCTTAGACAGGTGGGTCCAGGGCCTCTCTCCATTGGGTATGGGTTGTAGGAGGCCCACTGGAAGGTGTTGTGGAGCACACACGGAACAGGAAGCTACGAAGGCAGTTACATCAGCACGTAGACTAGCCCACCAAAATTTTGGGGAAATGGCTCAAAAGAGTTGATTCTTCCCAGGGTGACCAGCAGCCTTGGGAGAATGATAAGTCTGGAGCACGGCAGTACGGAGACTCTCTGGGACAAAGCAGTGGTCACAAGGTTTCTCAGGAGGTGCATGAACCTGAGCAGCAAGAATTTTGTCACAAGGTGAGACTGGTGTGAACCGTAGCCAGAATACGATCAGGAGGAATCACAGGAACCGGAACCGACTCCATCTTGGAAGTGAAGGAAAATTGTGGCGACAAAGCGTCAGCCCTTACATTCTTAGTACCGGATAAGAATGAGACAATGTAATTAAAACTAGACAAGAAAAGAGCCCATCGCGCCCTTCTGGGAGAGAGACGTTTAGCCTCAGACAAGAATGTGAGATTCTTATAGTCAGTAAGAATGAGAACCGGCACAGTGGTACCTTCGAGGAGATGTCTCCATTCTTTCAGGGCTAAAATGATCGCTAACAGCTCTCTGTCACCAATCTCGTAATTGCATTCCGCAGGTGACAATTTCTTGGAAAAGAAGCCACAAGGATGCCTAGCGCTCTCAGAGGTAGGATGTTGAGACAGAAGGACGCCAACTCCAGTCTCGGAAGCATCAACCTCAAGGATAAAAGGTAACTTAGGATCAGAAGGTGCCAACACAGGAGCAGAAACAAAGGCAGCCTTGAGACTCTCAAAAGCCTTAATGAACTCCGGAGACCAACACTGTGAGTTACCGCCCTTTCTGGTCATCAGTCAGGGGCTTGACCAGAGATAAGAAGTTACGAATAAACTTCCGATCATATTTGGTAAGGATATGCCGAACACCCCCCCCCCCCCAGTTCGGTTCGCACCAGAACTTGCGAACAGGCAAAAAATTTGGACGAACACACGAACACTGTTAAAGTCTATGGGACACTGAAATAAATTGAAATAAGTTGGAATTGAGAACTTTTAAACTAAATATTATTATCCGAAGGTGGGTATGGATTTCCTCTATTTATTCCATATACAATATTTATTACCTTGTCTATTCCTATAGTTAGCTAGTCTATTAAAAGTCTGATCACACGTGACCTTTGATATAACAATAATACAAGGTTAGCTATGAAAACAAGCACACTGCTTAATAAAACAATGTCTTATTTATTTCCCAAGAAAATAGTAAAATGCTAACATGAAAATACTAAATAAGATATTACAAAGCATATAACAGAACATCACATATACTTATCGCAAAGGCTCTCCTCTGGATATTGTCTCCTCGGCTGGGCTCAAAATGATGGTAACAGAGAGCCATGAGGCTGAGGCACGAGCCAAGAGTGAAAAAGGGGAAAAAGGGATGAATTCCCTCCTGTGTGCACTTTTTACACATTCATTCATACCCATTCGTAACCACCCCCACTAGCTTCCTGCCCAACGAGATATTGCCAAGAGGTAATCCTTTTAATATATCATATTTCTGTCCGTCCTGCTGTATTGGCCTCTAGGGGCAGCATTGTCCATATATCATGTCTCTGTATCCCTGGTCAATCTTCTATCTTAGCTGGCCGTTTGATCTTCTGTAGCAGGACATTCATCAATCATCTTGCCAGCTATGGTTCTCTTCAAGCTTGCTTGCAGAGGGCTAATCAAGGATTTCCATGTTATCACATCAGATGGCCAGGAGCCAAGCTTTGTTCAGCCTTGCTTCTCTCAGATGAATAGTTTGATAAGTTGCACATCAAAGCTTTGTAGCATGTTACATTCCAAACAGCCCCCAAGGATGCGAAGGTCTGGTATAGCCATCGTTCACATTTCCTTGTCAAAAGAAGTTTATTGAGTATACAATGTTATAAAGATACATAAAGTAAGTTTACAAGGATCTGTAAAGTAAGCTCATTGTTTTACAGTAGGGTTTATATAGGTAAATATCATGGAATTTCAAATATTAAACATTGGGTTCACGTAAACCTAAATTAAAGATATATATCATTACCTTAGTTACTTTTGTAGGTATTTAAATGATTTATACCTACTATACATATTGTTTACAAGTAGAGTGTATATAGGTCAAATAAATTCTGATAATGAGCTTTAATCGTAAGGTGGAGAAAAGGAAAGAGAAAGAAGAAAAAGGGTTGAAAGGTAGAGGTATGGTCCACAAGGTTGTCCGTCGTCAGTTTATTATTCTTTTTAGTTCTCTTTGAAGCCTTAGAATGGGTGTCTCTGTAAGTCATTTAATCTGTTACCATGGCAACAGGACAGAGTCATTGAAGTTTGACAGGAACTGTTGTTTTATCCAAGGATGCCAAAGTTTTTCAAATTTTGGAATTTGATTTTGATCGATGGCTACCATCTTAGCATGGGATATTGTATTATTCATTCTGTGAATTGTTTCTGCTAGTACCAATGTAGGAGATTTCCATGCCTTGGCCACTGTTTGTTTTGCAGCCGTTATTAGTTGGATCATAAGTTTGAATTGAGAGAGTGTTAACCATTCCGGTTTTAGATTAAGTAAAGTTAAATATGGATCTGGTTGTATTATTTTTTTAAATATTTTAGATGCAATCACGAAGACTTCCTTCCAGAAGGTTTGGATTACTGGGCACGTCCACCATATGTGTAAATATGTGCCTATTTCTGGGCATCCTCGAAAACAAAGAGTTGAGGTATTAGGTGAATATTTTGCCACTCTAGCGGGTACAAGGTACCAGCGAGTTAGGACTTTATAATTTGTCTCCAGTGCTAAGATGTCGGGTGAAGATGACTTAGATGTGAGCCATATGTTAGACCAGTCCGTGTCTTCTAAAGTTCGTCCCAGGTCCTCCTCCCACCTCTGAACGTAAGAGGGTCTATTAAGATTTGCTACTCCATATAATTGATTATAAAGTGATGAAATTGTACCTTTAGCAAATGGATCTTTTGTACAGATTGATTCAAAAATGGATAATTGGGATAATGGTGTATCCCCCTTTAGGAATGGTGTATAGAAATTTTTGATTTGGAGATATCTAAATATCTCAGAGTTTGGTAGATCATATTTTTCTCTAAGCGATGGGAATGAAAGGAATGATTTAGATGCTATGAAGTCATTTAGTGTCTGAATGCCTGATGTTGTCCAAGCTTTAAAAGAATTTGGGTAGATCCATGCCGGATAAAAGGCCGGATTTCTGATAAAAGAAAGGAGAGGATTGTGTGGAGATTGTAACTGATATTTGGTTTTTAGTTTATCCCAGAGAGATAAGAAGTGTTTAGTTATGGGATTATGAATTTTAAAGCGGTCTTTTGGATCAAGCCATAATAAATTTGATATTAATAGAGGGTCATTTTCTGAAGCCTCTATAAATACCCATAATGGGATTTCCTGTTTTGCATGGTATTTGGACAGACTGGCCAAATGTGCTGCTCTGTAGTAGTTAGTAAAATTAGGGTATCCCAGGCCTCCTTTATTTTTGGGAAGATGTAGTGTGTGTATAGGTATACGCGGTTTAGAAGAGCCCCATATAAACGAAGATGCTCTTTTTTGTACTATTCTCAAAAGATAGGAAGGAATTGGAATAGGGAGGACTCTGAATAGATAAAGCAATTTGGGTAGAATAGTCATTTTGATTGCATTAATCTTCCCTATCCAGGATAAAGGAAGTTGCGACCATTGTTTTATTAGATTTGTGATCTGTCTTAATACAGGAGGATAATTGGTTGAGAATAAGTCAGAATGAGATGCTGTTAAATGAATTCCAAGATATGGGATTGATTTTTCTGCCCATGTGAATGGGAGTGCAGCCCTAGCCGGGATCAATTCCATGTTTGTGAGTGAAATATTAAGCACTAGGCATTTCTTAGGATTAATCATAAGGCCGGATAGGGCTGCAAATCCATCAAGAGCTGGTATTAAGTTAGGACCAGATACCTGTGGTGATGATAGAAAAAGTAATATATCGTCTGCAAATATACATAATTTGTGTGTAATACCTCCTACTTCAATGCCAGTTATGGTTTGGTTTGTTCTGATGTATTGGGCCATGGGTTCGAGTATAAGGGCAAATAATAAGGGAGATAATGGGCAACCCTGTCGGGTACCTCTTTCGATATTAAAGGCTTCAGATTTGTATCCAGCATATTTTATATAGGCTTTGGGTTTATTATATAATGCTTTGATCCATGTTAAAAAGTGGGGTCCAAAACCCCATTTTTGTAATGAATATTGCATATATTGCCAGGATACTGTGTCAAATGCCCTCTTAATATCGAGAGATAGAAAACATAAAGGGATTTTCCGTTTTTTAGCAATATGTGCCAATAACACTGCCCTGCGTATATTATCGCCTGCCTGTCTATTTGGCATGAAGCCTACTTGATCTCTATGTATTAATTTTCCTATAATGCTATTGAGGCGTTTTGCTATTATTTTTGCTAATAATTTAATATCGAGGTTTAACAGAGAGATAGGCCGATAATTCACACAGGAAGTATCATCAGAAAGGGATTTTGGGATCATACAAACAATTGCCATTAGTGTTTCTTGCCGAAACGAATGTCCATCTAGAAGTTTGTTAAAAGTTTCAGTGAGAATGGGAGAGAGTATTTCTGAGTATGTTTTATAGTATAAAGCCGAGTAGCCGTCTGGGCCTGGTCTTTTGTTAAGTTTTAGGTCTTTTATGGCGTTAGCAACTTCATCTAAAGTTATAGGCTCATCTAAACTGCTTTTTTGATTCTGAGATAACTCAGGTAAGGTTATTTTTGAGAAGAAGGATTCAGCTTCTGTAGGATTAAATTCATTGTTTGTCTTGTATAAAGTTGCGAGATGTGAGTGAAATTTATGGACTATTTTAACTGGATTACAAGTGTAAACATTTTTTGATAATTTCAAACGTATTGGTTTGAAAGATTTGTTAGTTGAATTTAATGCCCGAGCCAAATATGTACCTGGTTTGTTTGTATTCATGTAGAAATTGTGTTTGGAGCGTTTGAGGGATTTATCAACTGACTCAGTGAGAAATAGATCGTATTCCAATCTAGATTTTTCCAGATGAGATTTTGTACTCTGAGATGGATTATCTTGAAATGATATGTAGGCTGCATTAAAATTGAGTTCTAGTTTTTTTGCTAGATTTTTGCGTTCCCGTTTAAATAGTGCCATTTGTCTTTGTATTGTACCATGCAAGACAGGCTTATGAGCTTCCCACAGTGTTATTGGGGAGATGTCTGTTGTATTATTAATTGATATGTATTCCTTTAAAGCTTGTTCAATGGCCATCTGATGTAGTGGGTGTTTGAGCATTATGTCCGGTAAGTACCACGTTGGGTCATGCGCTTTTGGTATGGCTGAGGCTATAGTAGTGTATACTGCATTATGGTCAGACCACGGAATCGGAATTATATCTGATGCAATAATTTCTGGTATCATTCCTATTGTTAGAAAAATATGATCTATTCTGGTGAAGGTTTGATGAGGGTGCGAGAAATAAGTGAATTTCTTTTTCATTGGGTTACTTTCTCTCCATGAATCTACCAGATTGTATTTGGAAAGAAGTTGAGAAAAAGGTAATCTAGAGGTTATTTTGGATGGTGTAAAAGGTGATTTATCTAGAAATGGGAGGAGGACCTGATTCGAATCCCCACACATTATCACTGTTCCTATTTTGTGTGTATTAATCACTTGTAATATATGTGAGAGGAATGGTGTAGGTTGTTTGTTAGGAGCGTAGTAGGAAATCACCGTGATTGCTGTATCCATTATATAACCCATGAATATCAGGTATCTACCTTCTGGGTCTTTAATTTCTGATGATAAGGTGAATGGTGTGGATCGGTGAAATGCAATTAGAGTTCCCCTTTGCTTGGTACAGGCAGAAGCCGTGTAAATTTGTTGATAAAAAGGAGAAATATATTTTGGAGTAGAATCTTTGGTGAAGTGTGTTTCTTGGAGGCATACTATGTGAGCCTTCTTGTTATGGAAAGTACGGAAGGCTTTGGTCCTTTTTTGAGGGACATTTATTCCCTGAACATTCAGGGAAAGTATATTCAGTGGTGCCATGGCAATAGATCAAATAGTTTTGACTTACTTTTTGTTATGCAGAGCTGACTGCGCAGATCAACCTGTGTGGACTGAAGAGATGAATATATAGAAAAGAAACCAGTGAATTCTGGAGTAAAGAGTAAACAAAAAACATATGAGATTAGATGATACATTGTATAAATTATTTTTTGCAAGTAATCACAATTTACCCGTGAAAGAGAATAAATATCTCTCTCAGGGGAATAAGTGCCTTTGTCACACTCCCACATAATATGGTTGGGAGAATGAGGAGGGCTAATGGGGGTACACGGATCTTCCGCTTACAGGAGAGAAGTGCTATGTCAAAAGACATCAAAATGATGTTTCATTAATTGGAGTGCAGAATATAGTTTTTGTTGAAATTATTTATTCCAGGGTGGTTGTATATGGTTAGTCTTGCCCTAGGCTAAATAATTCAGTTAGAAAGGTACTGTTAATAACTTTGGTATTGATGAAGATAGTTTGAATTATTTTGGGATTTTAACCCTTTTAGAGTAAACAATTACATATTTTATTCATATGCAACTGTTTAGATATGTTAACTCATAAAATTGAGGTTGTATTGCTTCAGATTAGAATAAACAAAAACATAATTCTAGGAATTAGTTAGGTAATAATATACTTTTACCATTACTTCTGGATTATTGAACATATTTGTCCTAAAAAGTAATAAATCTATTGTTATTACCTGATAATATATAACTGAACAAGAATTTCCTTATTTCACTTATATATTCTAAGGCTATATGAATCAGAAGTAATAAGAAATATAACTGGAATGTAACATGATCCCACACAGAATGCAGTTACATTCAGTTATAAATATAGTTTTTTTTATAGAGAACCATCTCTTAGTATAATAAATGAAGAGATATCAGGAATTAGGATGTCAGTCCATTGAATCTTCTTGGTCCATGGATGATGTGGCATAACGGCCTCTTTTGTGAGAATGATGATTCCCATTTTGTTCTGAAATTTTCTGGGTGCTGCCTGAAGGTGAAGATGACGCCATTCTTCTGCGTGTTGGAGTGTTGCTGCTTGTGGGTTCTGTCAGATTTAATTTTAAAAGGGTTTGTTGTAGTTCATCTGCTGATCTGCTTCTGTAAATTGTACCTTGGTAGTTAAATCTGACTGAAAAGGGGAAGCCCCATTGATACATAATGTTGTGGCGTTGCAGTTCCATTAGTTGGGGTTTCATGGATCGTCTTTTAGTAATAGTAAGTTGGGATAGGTCAGCAAAAATTTGATAATTGTGTCCTTGAAAATTAAGTTCCTTTTTTTCTCTTGCAGCAATTAGTATTTGTTCTTTCGTTCTGTAATAATGAAATTTTGTGATTATATCACGTGGGGGTCCATCTTTCTTTTTGGCTGTGAGGGCTCTGTGTACTCTGTCCAGTTCTAAACGTTCAATAGGGATATCTGGCTTTAGTTCTTGTAATAGAGCAGTAATAGTAGATTGCAGGTCTGTAACAGTTTCAGGTATTCCCCTTATGCGCAAGTTTGAACGTCTGGCTCTATTTTCGTAATCTTCGAGCTTAGTTTGAAGTATTAAATTCTCTTTTTTTAATTGTTCCAATTCTGTTATATTTTCTTGGGTTGTAATTTCAATTTCATCCATTTTTATTTCTAAGGCTGCGGTGCGGTTTCCAAGCTCTCTTATTTCTTTGGTTAGGCTTTTTGTTATTTGGTCTGAGGTTTGTTTTAAAGCCTTATGAAGCATCTTTTCAAATTGTAATAATATTACTGGGGATACTGAGGAGGCTTGTGGAGAAGTTTGTGAGAGGATTTGTTCTGTATCTGACTCAAATGGAGAGTCTTGCTGTGACATTTTCTGTCTGTGAGAGCGCCCTGATGCTGTATCTTGTGAGGTGACTGGAGCTGCTTCAGCTGCAGTGAGTGCCTGTGAGCTCTTTGTGAGGTGATTTTTATTTCTGCCACGGTTTCCTCCCAGTACCATATTTCCTGCCCAAACTTTCACAGTTTGTTCCCTGAGGCAAAAAGGTTCAAATGGATACCTTTTGAGCCTGCAGGCTCCGCTTTGTCCTTCTCTTCTCTCCTCAGCGGTGTGGAGCTCTAACAATGCATGTCTGCTCTGCTAGGCTCCGCCTCCTGCCTGCCATCGTTCACATTTCAAACACCTCTTGTATGATGAACTAAAACATGTTGCCTTCCAACAGACACGAACATGAAAAATCAAAAGTGCTCATTTTTAAAGCTTATATGCAAGGTATTGCCATAAAAAGTGTTTGGGTACTCAGGTCCTGCCCCAGGGGACATGTATCAATGCAAAAAAAAGTTTTAAAAATGGCAGTTTTTTCGGGAGTAGTGATTTTAATAATGCTTAAAATAAAACAATAAAAATGAAATATTCCTTTAATTATCGTGCCTGGGGGTGTCTATAGCATGCCTGTAAAGTGGCGCAGTTTTCCCGTGTTTAGAACAGTACCACATCAAAATGACATTTCTAAAGGAAAAAAGTCATTTAAAACTGATCGCGGCTGTAATGAATTGTCGGGTCTCGGCAATATAGATAAAACTCATTGAAAAAGACGGCATGGGTCCCCCCCCAGTCCATTACCAGGCCCTTTGGGTCTGGTATGAATATTAAGGGTAGGGATGAGCCGAACACTCTCCTGTTCGGTTCACAACAGAACATGTGAACAGGCAAAAAATTTGGCAGAACACACGAACACTGTTAAAGTCTATGGGACACGAACATGAATAATCGAAAGTGCTAATTTTAAAGGCTTATATGCAAGTTATTGTCATAAAAAGTGTTTGGGGACCCGGGTCCTGCCCCAGGGGACATGTATCAATGCAAAACTTTTTTAAAGATGGCCGTTTGTTCGGGAGCAGTGATTTTTTTTTTAATGCTTAAAGTGAAACAATAAAAATGAAATATTCCTTTAAATATCGTGCCTGGGGGGTGTCCTTAGTATGCCTGTAAAGTGGCATATTTTTGCCATGTTTAGAACAGTACCACAGCAAAACGACATTTCTAAAGAAAAAATTGTCATTTAAAACTGATTGCGGCTGTAATGAATTGTCGGGTCTTGGCAATATAGATACAGATAAGAAAAAAAGAGCATGGGATCCCCCCCCTCCATTACTAGGCCCTTTTGGTCCTGTATGAATATTAAGGGGTAGCCCGAATCAAAATTAAAAAAAAAATTGTTTGGGGGTCCCCCTAAAATCCATACCAGGCCCTTCGGGTCTGATAAGGAAATTAAGAGGAACCCTGCGCCAAATTTAAAAAAAAATGGCGTAGGGGTCCCCCAAAATACATACTAGACCCTTCAGGTCTGGTATGTATTTTAAGGGGAACCCTGCACCAAGATTAAAAATAAAATGGCGTAGGGGTCCCCCAAAATCCATACCAGACCCTTATCCGAGCATGCAACCTGGCAGGCCACAGGAAAAGAGGGGGGACGAGAGAGCAGCCCCCCTCCTGAACCGTACCAGGCCACATGCCCTCAACATAGGGAGGGTGTTTTGGGGTAGCCAAGGGCCTCATCCCCACAACCCTTGCCGGTGGTTGTGGATGTCTGCGGGCGGGGGGGCTTATAAGAATCTGGAAGCCCCCTTTAACAAGGGGACCCCCAGATCCCGGCCTCCCACTGTGTCAATTGGTAATGGGGTACAAATGTACCCCTACCATTTCACAAAAAAAGTGTCAAAATGGTAAAAAAGACAAGACACAGCTTGGGGCAAGTCCTTTATTAAAAAAAAAAAAAAAAAATGTCCCACGAAGTAAGTTCATGCCGCCCGACAGACCGAAAAAGGAAAAAAAAAAAGCTGCGACCGACCCACCTCCATGGGCGGCTCCCGCCGTCTGATGCATATTCGCTTTGACAGCTCTTATATAACTGAGGGTGGGGCCACCTGGTGACCCCGCCCCCTCTGATGCCACTGGGAAGCCATGGGGAAGTCCCCGTGGTGTCAGAGGGGGTGGGGTCACCCGGGTGGCCCTGCCCTCAGTTATATAACATTTTGGGACATTTTTAGCTGGCTGAGCTAAAGAGAGGGATAGCAGCCAGCGGTCTTACAAACAAGAAATCCCAGGCAATAACAGTTTTTCAGCAAGTTCAGCAGCAAATTACAGAGGAACTATAGAGCTCAGAAGAACATGGATGGCAACATGGGTGAATGTAAGAGATCAGCAACAAGGACATGGAAGACATTTTTTGGCTGGTGTTCTGCTTTAAATGAAATCATGTTATTGTGACTGCTACCCAGATGTTCTTTTATATGAATATTGGTAATAAGCTCTGCATGGTTTGAGATTACCAGGTCTAGCAGTGCGTCATTCCTAGTCTAGCCTCAATAAACTGGACCATAAAATTGTCTTGTATTACGTTTGAAATTTTTGCCCTTTAACTGTCCCAGCAGTGCCATTACTCCAGTCAATTTCCAGATAGTTAAAAACCCCCATTATTATCACTGTCCCAGCCCTTGCAGCCCTTTCCATCTGTGCAAGGGGCTGAGTCTCCACCTCCTCACTAACACTGGGAGGTTTATAACAAACTCCAATGATAACGTTTGTAGTACGCACACCCATGTACAGTTCTACCCATAATGCTTTAGACTCATCACACTCTCCCATCAACTAGGTCCTCTTTCACACTCGCTTTGAGATAACTTCTCACATAGAGACAGACACCACCACCCCTCCGTTTTACCCTGTCTTTCCGAAAGAGAGCATAGCCAGGAATATTAATAGCCCAGTCATGAGAAGAATGAAGCCAAGATTTAGCAATACCAATTAAATCATTGTTCTCCGTGTCCACCAGAGCTTACAACTCACCTATTTTGCTTGGCAGACTTCTGGCATTGGTGAACAAACACTTTAATTCATTGTCACATATGTTGCATATTTTTTTATTTTTGTACAAATATTACCATTTCCCATGGTTGATTGTAACATAGGAACCTTCAAATCATCTGTCATAGGCCTCCGCCTATCTTTCCCCTTTCCACCCATCAATAGGGGCTGACCCCTGTCTGACCTGTCTGCCCATTTATAATCTAATTTACTCTCCCCCCACAATTTTAGTTTAAATACTCCTCCAGCCTCCCCATAAACCTCTCCTCCAGCACAGTAGACCCCCTTCCATTTAGGTGCAAACCATCTTTAGCATATAGGTTGCACCCCAATGAAAAGTCAGCCCAGTGCTCTAAAAATCCAAATCCCTCCTCCTTACACCAGGTCTTTAGCCATGCATTCAGCTCTCTAATCACCCTCCTGGCTTTCCTGTGTTGTGCATGGCACAGGCAATATTTCAGAGAATATCACCTTGGAGATCCTTCCCTTCAACTTACAGCCTACAGCCGGTTCAGTTCGCACCAGAACACCGCAAACAGGCAAAAAGTTCTAGCGAACATGCAAACCCTATTAAAGTCTATGGGACACAAACATAAAAAATCAAAAGTGTTTATTTTAAAGGCTTATATGCAAGTTATTGCCATACAAAGTGTATGGGGACCCGGGTACTGCGTTTTTTCAGGAGCAGTGATTTTAATAATGCTTGATAATGCTTAAAGTGAAACAATAAAAATGAGGGGGTCTCCTTAGTCTGCCTGTAAAGTGGTGCATCTGTGTGATGTGTAGAACAGTGCTGTAGCAAAATTACATTTCTAAAGGAAAAAATGTCATCCAAACTTGTTAGTGGCTGTTATGTATTGCCGACTCCTGGCAATATCGATGAAAAATTAAGGAAAAAAACAGCATAGGTCCCCCCCCCAGTCCATACCAGGCCCTTTGGGTCTGGTATGGATTTTAAGGGGAACGCCACGCCAAAATTAAAAAAAAAATTGGCGTGGGGGTCCTCCCCCAAAAGCCATACCAAACCTTATCTGAGCATGTAGCCTGGAGGTCAGGAGGGGGGGGACCAGCAAGTGCCCCCCCTCCTGAACTGTTCCAGGCCACATACCCTCAACATGGGGAGGATGCTTTAGGGTGCCCCCCAAAGCACCTTGTCCCCATGTTGATGGGGACAAGAGCCTCTTCCTGACAACTATGGTCATTGGTTGTCGGGGTCTGCTGGTGGGAGGCTTATTGGAATCTGGAGGACCCCAGATCCCGGCCCTCCCTCTATGTGAATGTCGATAGTTATGCAATAGCCCTGATTTAGCAATGTCTCAATCAGTGAAAGAATGGAAGATGTTGCCATGCTATAGTTGCTGTATTTTGTGTTGAATTGTGTTTCTTTCCTAGTGTATAGGACAGAATTCCAAATGTAACCAGTTGATAATTCGCATAGCATGAAGGATTTCATGCCAAATCATGCTCTCTTTGACGCCATGCATTGGATCCAGCTGAGCCTTCCCTTGTAGGGCATTAGACTTTCATCTATGCTAATGTCTCTTTCTGGCACATAGCTCTGTTAGAAATTCTTCAGAATCATTTGATATACTTCCCAAATTTTCTCGAGTTTTGGTGCTGGATAAGTAGTTTCATCAAATTCTTCATTGTTTTGGAAGTGCAAATACTTCTTTATCAGGGAAAATTTGTACTCTGACACGACTGTGCCAAAGAATGGAGTGGCAAGTAATTTATTCGTTGTCCAATACCACTTCTGCAGGGGTTTCCCCACCACTCCCTGAAGTATTATTAGGCCCAGAAATTTCCAAATGTCATCTTTGGTCACTGGTTCCCACTTTCTACTTCTAGAAAACTAGCTTGTTGCTCTTGGTACCAATTTGTCTCCGTAATTATTTTTTCAGTAACCTCATCGGTCAGAAATAGTTGTAGGTATGCCAAGGGGTTGTCATCTTCAACGTCCACTTTCATTCCAGGTGCTCCAGTAAATGGGAACCTTGGGGGCGCTGCGTGATCTGTACCGCAGTCAATAGAGCACCAAGTTCGCACATTACTGAGCTCAGTCGCAGGATTGTCGCTGAAATCACTTTCTGTGTCTGATGACGGATTTCCCCACGAATCGCTATCACTCAATTTTGCAAGTGATTCTGTATCACTATCTCTGTTTTCAAGCAGGTCATAAACCGTTTTTAATGTAGAGGCACGCTTTTTGGATGCCATGGTCATTCTCCAGTTTCCAGGTGATAAGAACTGTAAAACTGCAGGCAGGGCACTGGACAAAGCACTGGGGTGCAAACTGAGGTCAAATGATTTGATACAGTAATGTAATCCAATAACATTACAATGTATTATGTATGTGTTGTGATTTATACATTTTGAAATTGGCGCCGGTTCCATCCCCCTGCATCGCGAAGCTTGCAGGAAACGGAAGCCAAGACACATAGAGCATCGGGCAGCAGATCCGGCCGCTGGACACAGCGGGGGTACATTGCGGGATTGTGGGGACAAGGTAAGTTGCCTCTTCCAGGATCCAGCGATGCAATCCCGAGTGTGGCTTGGGGTTACCACTAATGGTACTGAAATTTTACCCCAAGCCCCACTTGGGAATACAACCAAGGAGGTTAAAAAAGAAAAAAAGTGTCCCGCGATGCCCATCCATTTCAATCATATAAAAAAGGGGAATGTGGGACTTTAAATGAGGCAATTGACTTGTGGAGGTAGAGTATATAGTAATCATTTTTTATTTGCTTTCATATTAGCAGGCATTAGTACATCATATGCAAAAGAGCTGCTATAAGATAGGTACACATACACATTGATAATTGTATAGTACTCAATGGATCTTAGATGTATCTAATGTATGTATATAATGTATATGTATCTATTATGTTTATGCCATTGTGCATGTATACATATGAAAATACTTTTTTACTATTGTTACAAATAAAAAATTATTACTATATACTCTACCTCCACAAGTCAATTGCCTCATTTAAAGTCCTACATTCCCCTTTTTTATATGTACTTGAACCCGGGATGGAGGCACAAACATTGTGCCTCATTTAAAGTCCCAAATCCCCCCTCTTGGCTATATGCAATAGGGATGCAGGCAATTGATTCTTTGGATTGGCAGTGTTCCCCTGCCATCCATGTGTGAGGTCTGTCTTGGTTGTTAGTGCACCTCATTTAGGGTCCACACACTCGAGACATCTACAATGCTATGGCACCTGGCGGTATACTTGACACTGTACTATAAGTATATATGCATTTGATTAATTAAACTTATACAAAATCATGACATATGCAATATCTGTATTAGATATATTACTTAATACCATGCCCAATTTTTACAATTACAAAAATGTTTTTCTACTGGTCCTCTGTTGTTCTATATGACTCCATTCACACTGATGCTGGCTTGGATCGGGGATGGGGGCCTCCTTTTCTTGTCTTGATTCCAGAGCTGCGATGCGCAGCAGTGCTTCCCTCTTGAGTCTCCTTTGAGATATTGGTGGGGGGGCCCTCCTGCGCATCAGCATCATGTTACGACCTGTTTGTGGCATCTTTTGACACAGCAATACAGGGACGTTCTTGGTCCATCTCACGTTGAAGATGGGGTTTGGCATGGCACCACTTTGGCACCTGTGCCTGTGGTGGATTTCACTGGCAAGTGCTACTCTCATTCGATGGTGTCCACGACGTTGGTCGGGGACCCGCCCCACACCTGGATTACTTAAGCAGTTGAGCTTGATTGCCTACCATTTCACTGTGTGTTTGACACCAAGGAGGTAACACACACAGCCTATTCACTGGATACAGACACTTGTAAGTTATGCACATTTTCTCCTTTTTTCAGCCCTTTCCCCTTTTTTTTTTTTTTTCCTTTTTTTTTCTCTTTTTTTTCTTTTGATTCATGCAATATACCCACTCACCATGGTGTATGTGTGTATTTTTTTTATACATACACAACACTCATTATAATATACACATATAATTTTTTTTTCTTTCAAACACTCATCATGTTTTTTCACTTTTCACATTTTCTCACTTTTTTACTTTTTTCACTGTTTTTACACAGATTTTTCTCATTTTCATACATTTTCTTTCAGAACACCACACTTTTAATCATCCCCACACATGTGGAATGTGTTGCAGCAATCGGGCATGCTATGTGGTGGTTTTCTTGGCTGGGGTGGGGTTCCTTGCCTCAGCTCCGGAACAGACAATCATTTGGGGTCCCATCCTCCTTGATGCTAGCTAAGCACAGTGCTATAGCCGACCTGTGAGTACAGATCTTTCTCCCCATGAGGTCTCTTTTCCCTTTAAAGGGGTAGAACATATTTACTAATATTACATATTTATTTATATTTACAGTTTACTTCTGCACCCAACTCCTAATGAATGGCAAATAGTCATGAAACGCGTCAAGTTTCCATGGGGTGCTTAGACAAGTCCGGCTCATTACTTATTCACTGACCCATATATATTTTTTATATATCTAAGATCCATTGAGTACTATGCAATTATCAATGTGTATGTGTACCTATCTTATAGCAGCTCTTTTGCATATGATGTACTAATGCCTGCTAATATGAAACACCTTGTATTATATTTAACATTTACTATCTTTTATGTGCTGCCTAGCTAATGTATATGTATCTATTATGTTTATGCCATTGTGCATGTATACATATAAAAATACTTTTTTACTATTGTTACAAATAAAAAATGATTACTATATGCTCTACCTCCACAAGTCATTTGCCTCATTTAAAGTCCCACATTTCCCTTTTTTATATGTACTTGAACTCGGGATGGAGGCACAAACATTGTGCCTCATTTAAAGTCCCAAATACCCCTATCTTGACTCCTTCTTCAATCACGCCACCTGACGGACCCGAAAAATAAAAATAAAAAAATAAAAAGCTTCGCCTCAATGAGAGGCCTCCCGGTGACTGCTGTCTTTTCCCTTTGACAGCTCTTATATAGGCAAGGGCGGGGTCAACCACTGATGTAACCAGATGGCCCCACCCCCTCTGACATCACATGTAGTCAGAAGGGGGTGGGTCACTCGGTTACGTCACCAGGTGGCCCCGCCCTTGCCTATATAACAGCTGTCAAAGCCAAGAGACAGCAGTCGCCGGAAGACCTCCTATTGAGGCAGAACTTTTTTTTTTCTATTTTTCGGATCCATCGGGCAGCGTAATTGAAGATGGATGGAAAGCGTGTGACAATTTTATTTACTTATTTTTTTAATAAAGGAATTGTCAAAAACTGTCCATTGTGGTTTTACTTTTTGACACTTTTTTTGGTGAATGGGTAGAGGTACAATGTACCCGATACCCATTCACATAGGGGGGGTGGGATCTGTGGGTCCCCTTGTTAACCACTTCAGCCCCGGAAGGATTTACCCCCTTCCTGACCAGAGCACTTTTTACAATTTGGCACTGCGTCGCTTTAAATGCTAATTGCGCGGTCATGCAATGCTGTACCCAAATGAAATTTGCGTCCTTTTCTTCCCATAAATAGAGCTTTCTTTTGATGGTATTTGATCAACTCTGCGGTTTTTATTTTTTTGCGCTATAAACGGAAAAAGACCGAAAATTTTGAAAAAAAATGATATCTTCTACTTTTTGTTATAAAAAAATCCAATAAACTCAATTTTAGTCATACATTTAGGCCAAAATGTATTCGGCCACATGTCTTTGGTAAAAAAAAAATGTCAATAAGCGTATATTTATTGGTTTGCGCAAAAGTTATAGCGTCTACAAACTAGGGTACATTTTCTAGAATTTACACAGCTTTTAGTTTATGACTGCCTATGTCATTTCTTGAGGTGCTAAAATGGCAGAGCAGTACAAACCCCCCCCCAAATTACCCCATTTTGGAAAGTAGACACCCCAAGGAAATTGCTGAGAGGCATGTTGAGCCCATTGAATATTAATTTTTTTTGTCCCAAGTGATTGAATAATGACAAAAAAAAAAAAAAATTACAAAAAGTTGTCACTAAATGATATATTGCTCACACAGGCCATGGGCATATGTGGAATTGCACCCCAAAATACATTTAGCTGTTTTTCCTGAGTATGGGGATACCACATGTGTGGGACTTTTTGGGAGCCTGGCCGCGTACAAGGCCCCGAAAACCAATCACCGCCTTCAGGATTTCTAAGGGCGTAAATTTTTGATTTCACTCCTCACTACCTATCACAGTTTCGAAGGCCATAAAATGCCAAGATAGCACAACACCCCCCCCCCCCCCAAATGACCCCATTTTGGAAAGTAGACACCCCAAGCTATTTGCTGAGAGGCATGGTGAGTATTTTGCAGCTCTCATTTGTTTTTGAAAATGATGAAAGACAAGAAAAAAACATTTTTTTTTTTTCTTTTTTCAATTTTCAAAACTTTGTGACAAAAAGTGAGGTCTGCAAAATACTCACTATACCTCTCAGCAAATAGCTTGGGGTGTCTACTTTTCAAAATGAGGTCATTGGGGGGGTTTGCGCAACTGGGCATTCCATGGCCTCCGAAACTGTGATAGGCAGTGAAGCGTGAAATCAAAAATTTACGCCCTTAGAAAGTCTGAAGGCGGTGTTTGGTTTTCGGCTATGATCCCAAAAAGTCTCACACATGTGGTATCCCCGTACTCAGGAGAAGCAACCGAATGTATTTTGGGGTGTAATTTCACATATTCCCATGGCATGTTTGAGCAATATATCATTTAGTGACAACTTTGTGCAAAAAAAAAAAAAAAAATTGTCTTTTTCCCGCAACTTGTGTTACATTATAAAATAATCCATGGACTCGACATTCCTCTCAGCAAATAGCTTGGGGTGTCTACTTTCCAAAATGGGGTAATTTGGGGGGGGTTGAACTGTCCTGGCATTTTATGCACAACATTAAAAGCTTATGTCACACATCTCCCACTCTTCTAACCACTTGAAGACAAAGCCCTTTCTGACACTTTTTGTTTACATGAAAATTTTTTTTTTTTTTTTGCAAGAAAATTACTTTGAACCCCCAAACATTATATATATTTTTAAAGCAAATGCCCTACAGATTAAAATGGTGGGTGTTTCATTTTTTTTTCACACAGTATTTGTGCAGCGATTTTTCAAACACATTTTTTTGTGAAAAAACACACTTTTTTAAATTTTAATGCACTAAAACACACTATATTGCCCAAATGTTTGATGAAATAAAAAAGATGATCTTAGGCCGAGTACATGGATACCAAGCACGACATGCTTTAAAATTGCGCACAAACGTGCAGTGGCGACAAACTAAATACATTTTTAAAAGCCTTTAAAAGCCTTTACAAGTTACCACTTTAGATTTACAGAGGAGGTCTACTGCTAAAATTACTGCCCTTGATCTGACCTTCGCGGTGATACCTCACATGCATGGTG
Organism: Aquarana catesbeiana; assembly: GCF_042186555.1. NCBI lineage: Eukaryota > Metazoa > Chordata > Amphibia > Anura > Ranidae > Aquarana > Aquarana catesbeiana. The sequence continues at coordinate 106,563,532 of NC_133335.1, forward strand.
CAATTGCTGTTTACATTTTTTTTAATCATAGCAATAGGTAGTGAGAGGTACTCTTTTTTAAAAAAAAATGGGGTCTATTAGACCCTAGATCTCTCCTCTGCCCTTAAAGCATCTGACCACACCAAGATCGGTGTGATAAAATGCTTTCCCAATTTCCCAATGGCGCTGTTTGCATCCGGCAAAGTCATGAAATGCTCGTAGGTTCCGGTTTCTTAGGCCATAGAGATGTTTGGAGCCATTCTGGTCTCTGATCAGCTCTATGGTCAGCTGGCTGAATCACCGGCTGCATTCTCAGGTTTCCAGTTGGGACAGGAGAGCCAGAGAAAAACATGGAAGACGGTGGCGGGGGGCATTCCCTCCCACTGCTTGTAAAAGCAATCTAGAGGCTAATTAGCCACTAGGATTGCTTTTACAGGAAAGCCAACCGCTGGCTGAAAAGAATGATACCAAGATGATACCTAAACCTGCAGGCATCATTCTGGTATAACCACTCAAAGTCCAGCAACATACCAGTACGTTGCTGGTCCTTGTTGGGCATATATTGTAAACTTTTTCATGCAGCCTGTGGGCTGAACGAAAAAAAGTGATTGATCGGTGGGTATGCCCACCATTAGAATACCTCCCTTCATCCACCCACTTCTAATGATGGGCATACATGCATCGTTTATATATGCTGAAGCATGGGGGCATCCACCCCAAAAGGTAGGCGCAAATCGCTCCTCCGCCCCTGCTGCCCCCATGCTTTGTTATATATGCTCTTTTTTTTAACTGTGGTGGTGAAATCACTTCCTACAGCGCTGGAGTCATGGCTTTATGTATCGTGGGAGCAAACGCTGTTGCTGTCAAGATACATAAATCCGCGCTGCAACTGAATGGCGTACCTGCTAAGCAAATGATGGTTAACAACAAAACAAAGTAACATTGGAGTATAACAGTAAGACTTGCCATACCTGCAAAGCAAATAAAAAAATAACATAGTAAAAAATAAAACCTTTAACGCAATCTGTGCCTAAAATATATATATGCCGAAGCATGGGGGCATCCTCCCGCAAAAGGTAGGAGCAAATCGCTCCTCCGCCCCTGCTGCCCCCATGCTTCGGCATATATGCTGAAGTATGTAACTGTGGTGGTGAAATCACCTCCGACAGCGCTGGAGTCACGGCTTTATGTATCGTGGGAGCAAACGCTGTTGCTGTCAAGATAAATAAATCCGCTCTGCAGCTGAATGGCGTACCTGAAAACAAAAAAATGGTTAATAATAAAACACAGTAAACAGTAAAGTATAAAAAAATTGCATACCTATAAAGCAAACATGATAAAACATAATAACAATAAAACATTGCAGAATAGAATACAGTAAAAAAGAGCAGAACAATAGAGAGAGAATAGAGAGAGAACAATAAAACACCAACTATTTTTGTTTTTTTTATTTTATATATTTTTTGTGTGTTTTTTTTTTTTTTTTTTTTTTTTACACTTTTTTTTGTAACTGTAACTTTTGTAACTGTAACCGTTTCCAGGTTCGGGTCTCTCAAAATGCGATAGCATCTTGGGAGACCCTGTGAAAGTGTGTCCTAGTCTGTGCAGTGCTGTACCCTACGCTAATACTCAACTAGTGTATGGTAGCGTTCAAAACATTCACCAATGCAAAAACCAGGATTGTCAGGACAGGAGGGACAATAATAGCGGGTGTCACACCTATATCCGTGCTTGCTGCAGACACAAGATCTTTTTGGGGGGGCTCGTTGGGTAGGGGTACTCGGGAGGACATAAAGAAAATGCCTCTCTTGCAGCCAGCTTACTGCATTTGGTTGAGGAAGGTGAGGTGGAGCACCGTCTGGAAATAGAAGGGCTCTGACGATCTCTTCCTGGAATTTTTTTGAAATAAATAAACAGACACTTTTTTGTACCAGCATCTGGCCTTACGGGCAACTAGGTACGGCGCCAACAACTGGTCACTGAGGTCCACCCCTCCCATATTTTGGTTATATTCGTGGACACAGAGGGGTTTCTCCACAACACCAGTCGCCGTAGTAATTTGGTCCGTCGTGTCTGCATGTAGAGAGGTAAGAATGAAAATATTCTTATTATCCATCCACTTCATAGCGAGCAAATTATTACACTGCAAGCAGGCTCTCTCCCCCAGCCTAAGACGGGAATCTACAAGCCGCTGGGGAAAGCCCCGGCGATTAGGTCGCACGGTGCCACATGCTCCAATCTGCTGATCAAACAAGTGACTAAAAAGTGGCACGCTCGTGTAATAATTGTCCACGTACAAGTGGTACCCCTTTCCCAATAAGGGTGACACCAAGTCCCACACAATCTTGCCAGCGCTTCCTATGTAGTCAGGGCAGTTTGTTGGCTCTACGTGACTATCTTTTCCCTCGTAAACTATAAAACTACATGTATAGCCTGTAGCCCTGTCACAGAGCTTATACATCTTGACCCCGTATCTGGCACGCTTGCTGGGAAGGTACTGTTTGAATGACAAGTGGCCAGAAAACTTAATCAGGGACTCATCAACACAGACAACTTGATGGGGAGTAAACAAGTCTGCAAAACATTGGTTGAAGTGGTTTACGAGGGGCCGAATTTTGTAGAGCCGATCGTATCCAGGGTCTCCATGAGGACGACAGAGTTCATTGTCATTGAAGTGCATGAACCGCAAAATCTGCTCGTATCGTGCCCTGGTCATGGAGGCAGAGAACAAGGGCATATGGTGAATTGGGTCGGTGGACCAATATGACCACAACTCACTCTTTTTGGTTATGCCCATGTTGAGGGAAAGGCCCAGAAAGAGCTTAAATTCGGAGACCGTAATTGGTCTCCAATCTCTGGCAAGGGAGGACTGGGAAATAGTGGCGATGTGTTGACCAGCGTACAAATTGCTTTGGTCCACAATAGATCTATAGAGATCTTCGGTGAAAAACAGCGAATAAAAATCAAGTGATGTAAAATCAACTGTTTCCACCTGAATGCCGGGTTGGCCAGTGAATGGGGGAAGTACGGGTGCTGGGCCGAGGGGGAAAACGCAGGTGCTAGCAGGTATCTGGGCTGATCCTGCTAACACTGCATTTTTGGGAACCCTAAACTGCTGGGGACGCTAGTATAGATCTGATCGGTTCAGATATTGATCCGTTCAGATACTATACCACTAAGGGAGGTGTATGCTGCGTGCGTGGGTGTTAGCGGTACTGTCGCTAACCTGAAGCTGCCTGGGGCGACGCAGACCTTATCTGACCATAAAACTTAACTTATATCACCGCCGGGCGATTAGGGGGTTAAACCTTTATTAGGTAATAAATGGCGCATGCCCTGAAACTGTAAAAAACAAACAAACTAACCAGCGTCACCCGTAACAGTTATACAGTGATCACTGGTGAAAGGGTTAACTAAGGGGCAATCAGGGGGTTAAAACCTTTATTAGGTAGTATATGGGGGTCCCTGACGCTATAAAACACTGACGGCGAACCTATATACTTACCTCCCTAACTAGCGTCACCTGTGACACTAATACAGCGATCAGAAAAACGATCGCTTAGTGACACTGGCGATGGGGGGTGATCAAGGGGTTAAAACTTTATTAGGGGGGGTTAGGGGGTATCCTAGACCTAAAGGGGGCTACCACTAACCACTTATAACTGTCACAAACTGACACCAATGCAAAAAAAAAACTGCTATTGGTGTCACTGTGACAGGGTGTACAGGGGGGTGATGGGGGGGTGATCGGGGGGTGAAAAGTGTGCCTAGAGTGTTCTACTGTTAGTGTAGTGTTGGTGCAACTCACATCGATGTCTTATCTTCTTGGCGCCGGAACGAAAAGACCGACTCGAGGAGAGATGACATCACTTCCTCTGCTGCTGTTTACATTACAGCAGCAGAGGAAGATTGTCATTCGTTGGGAGTGATCGCGAGGGGGTGGCCACGAATGAGTGGCCTCCCCCTCAGCCTGGATCGCTCCCCTAACGAAACTGACCGCCTCAGGTACCAGGTACGTGATTTTGCCTGCCCGTGCCATTCTGCTGCAGTATATCTGCGTTAGGCAGTCGGAAAGTGGTTAAAGGGGGCTTCCAGATTTCAATAAGCCCCCCGCCTGCGGACCCCGACAACCAATGGTCAGAGTTGTCGGGAAGAGGCTCCCCATCAACATAGGAACTAGGTGCTTTGGGGGGCACCCTGAAGCACCCTCCCCATGTTGAGGGCAAGCAGGCTGGTATGGTCAGGAGGGGGGTGCTCGCTCATCCCCCCCCTTTTCTGGCCTGCCAGGATGCTTGCTTGGATAAGGGACTGGTATGGATTTTGGGGGGGACCCACAACGATTTTTTTTTTACATTTTGGCATGGAGTTCTCCTTAAAATCTATGCCAGAACCAAAGGGCTTGGTATGGATTTTGGGGGGGACCTCACGCTGTTTTTTTTTTCTTAATTCTGTCATAGGGTTCCCCTTAACCACTTCAATACACTGTGTTATATACTCTGCACTGCTCTATATACCCTGCACTGTATTATATATACTAGACTGACTGCACTATATACTCTGCAATGTATTCTATATACTGATGGCACTATATACTCTCCACTGTAATATATATATATATATATATATATATATATATATATATATATATATATATATATACAGTGGGGACAGAAAGTATTCAGACCCCCTTACATTTTTCACTCTTTGTTATGTTGCAGCCATTTGCAAAAATCATTTAAGTTCATTTTTTTCCTCATTAATGTACACACAGCAACCCATATTGACAGAAAAACACAGAATTGTTGACATTTTTGCAGATTTATTAAAAAAGAAAAACTGAAATATCACATGGTCCTAAGTATTCAGACCTTTTGCTCTGTATTTAGTAGAAGCACCCTTTTATACAGCCATGAGTCTTTTTTGGAAAGATGCAACAAGTTTTTCACACCTGGATTTGGGGATCCTCTGTCATTCCTCCTTGCAGATCCTCTCCAGTTCTGTCAGGTTGGATGGTAAACGTTGGTGGACAACCATTTTTAGGTCATTCAAGAACAGTCACGGAGTTGTTGTGAAGCCACTCCTTTGTTATTTTAGCTGTGTGCTTAGGGTCATTGTCTTGTAGGATGGTAAACCTTCAACCCAGTCTGAGGTCCTGAGCACTCTGGAGAAGGCTTTCGTCCAGGATATCCCTGTACTTGGTAGCATTAATCTTTCCCTCGATTGCAACCAGTCGTGCTGTCCCTGCAGCTGAAAAACACCCCTACAGAATGATTCTGCCACCACCATGCTTCACTGTTCGGACTGTATTGGACAGGTGATGAGCAGTGCCTGGTTTTCTCCACACATACCGCTTAGAATTAAGGCCAAAAGTTTTATCTTGGTCTCATCAGACCAAAGAATCTTATTTCTCACCATCTTGGAGTGCTTCAGGTGTTTTTTAGCAAACTCCATGCGGGCTTTCATGTGTCTTGCACTGAGGAGAGGCTTCCATCAGGCCACTCTGCCATAAAGCCCCGACTGGTGGAGGGCTGCAGTGATGGTTGACTTTCTAAAACTTTCTCCCATCTCCCGACTGCATCTCTGGAGCTCAGCCACAGTGATCTTTGGGTTCTTCTTTACCTCTCTCACCAAGGTTCTTCTCCCCCGATAGCTCAGTTTGGCTGGACGGCCAGCTCTAGGAAGGGTTCTGGTCATCCCAAACATCTTCCATTTAAGGATTATGGAGGCCACTGTGCTCTTAGGAACCTTAAGTGCAGTAGAATTTTTTTGTAACCTTGGCCAGTTCTGTGCCTTGCCACAATTCTGTCTCTGAGCTCTTCAGGCAGTTCCTTTGACCTCATGATTCTCATTTGCTCTGACATGCACTGTGAGCTGTAAGGTCTTATATAGACAGGTGTGTAGCTTTCCTAATCAAGTCCAATCAGTATAATCAAACACAGCTGGACTCAAATGAAGGTGTAGAACCATCTCAAAGATGATCAGAAGAAATGGACAGCACCTGAGTTAAATATATGAGTGTCACAGCAAAGGGTCTGAATACTTAGGACCATGTGATATTTCAGTTTTTCTTTTTAAATAAATTTGCAAAAATGTCAACAATTTTGTGTTTTTCTTTCAATATGGGGTGCTGTGTGTACATTAATGAGGAAAAAAATGAACTGAAATGATTTTAGCAAATGGCTGCAATATAACAAAGAGTGAAAATTTTAAGGGGGTCTGAATACTTTCCGTCACCACTATTTATTTATTTATTATTTATTTATTTATTTCAGGTACTTATATAGCGCCGTCAATTTACGCAGCGCTTTACATATACATTGTACATTCACATCAGTCCCTACCCTCAAGGAGCTTACAATCTAAGGTCCCTAACTCACATTCATACATACTAGGGACAATTTAGACAGGATCTAATTAACCTACCAGCATATATATATATATACTATATATATAATATACCCGTAGGGGCTTCTGAGTGTTGTGGCCCACCTGTCACCCTGCCCAGCATTCAATCCTCAGTCACTCCAAGGCAATGAACAGTCCATTAGCTTTGTTTTTATTTTTATTGAGGGGATTGAACTTGGCTAGGGTATTGGAAGTATGGGATGCCCAGTGTATTTTAAAACAATCAATTGGTGAATTTTAGAACAATCATTTGGGACAACTTATATACTCTCAGGTATATACAGGCCTCTCTTCCTCCAGCACAACTCCTACTACAGACTATTACTCCTCAGCTCTTCCAGTACTCTACTTGCATGAGCTTCAGGCACAGCTAGCACCCCATGGTTAGGTCTAACACTGGCTCAGCCAGGCCTTAACAATTGCCCTTTACAGGCAGGGACCACGGGCCCCTATAGTGTAGCAAGATAAAAAGTCTCTGGTGCTAGCTGTCCCACATGAGGCTACTGAGCCCAGTCAGCCATCTTCAGGCCCTGCCAGCCCTCTTGGCTGCAGCTGCCCTTCCCCACTGCCCATACACCACAGTCCATTCCTCTGGCTCTGCACACATCCCAGATTGCATCCTCCCAGCCCTCTCAGGGGTGCCTCCCCAGTTCTCTCAGGTCTGTGCATGTCGCTCACCAGCTCTCCTGGCTGCGACCAGTTGTTCCTCTCCCTGGAGACTTGCCTGGCAGTGCTCTCTCCTGCTGTCCTCTTTTGCTCCTCCTGTATCTCCTGTCCAGGACACCCCTGTGGTTTGTACAAGGGTCCGCTCCGCACCAGAGCCCAGGCACACCAAGAACACTGTAACCCCTCACAGTTACTCTTGTTGGGCGCAGGAACGGGCCACGCTGTTAAAAATTTTTAAAAAATTTGAAATGACATGCCCCTGTTAAACGGGTGCAGAAAAAGTGGGCCTTGGGTGTTGGTGGTGCTTTAACACTGTAACCCCTCACATTTACTCTTGTTGGCCGCAGGAACAGGCACTGCTGTTAAAAATTTGTGAAAACATTGAAATTACACGCCCCTGTCAAACATGTGCAGAAAAATTGGGGCTTGGGTGTTGGCGGTGCCTTAACACCGTAACCCCTCACATAGTTACTCTTGTTGGGCGCAGGAACGGGCCCTGCTGGTAAAAATTATTTAAAAAATTGAAATTGCATGCACCTGTTAAACAGGTGCAGAAAAATTGGGCCTTAGGTGTTGGTGGTGCCCTAAGCCAAAAATATTGTTGGAAGTACAATAATCAAGATTCAGGAATAAGATAGGAAGCATAGGCAGTTTTCAAGGGATCCCAGATCCCTAGCAAAATTCAATCATAGTTAGTCAGGTTGAAAAAAGACACAAGTCCATCCAGTTCAACCTTAAAAACAATAAATAAATAAGATAAAAAATATTGTACAATCCAATATACCCAATTTTATACCCTCAGTTGATCCAGAGGAAGGCAAAAAACCCCAGCAGAGCATGCTCCAATTTGCTACAGCAGGGAAAAAAATTCCTTCCTGATCCCCCAAGAGGCACTCGGATTTTCCCTGGATCAACTTTACCTATAAATGTTAGTACCCAGTTATATCATGTACATTTAGGAAAGTATCCAGGCCTTTCTTAAAGCATCTACTGAGCTGGCCAGAACCACCTCTGGCGGGAGTCTATTCCACATTTTCACAGCTCTTACTGCGTATTTGGAGATGAAATCTCTTTTCCTCTAGACGTAAAGAGTGCCCCTGTGTCCTCTGGGTTGACCGTAAAGAGAATAACTCAACACCAAGTTCACTATATGGACCCCTTATATATTGGAACATGTTGGTCATATCTCCCCTTATTCTCCTCTTCTCAAGAGTGCATAAATTCAGTTCCTCTAATCTTTCCCTATAGCTGAGTTCCTCCATGCCTCTTATCGGTTTGGTTGCCCTTCTCTGCACTTTCTCCAGTTCCCCGATATCCTTTTTGAGAACTGGTGCCCAAAACTGAACTGCATATTCCAGATGAGGTCTTACTAATGATTTGAACAGGGGCAAAATTATATCTCTCTCTCTGGAGTCCATACCTCTCTTAATATAAGAAAGGACTTTGCTTGCTTTGGAAACCACAGCTTGGCATTGCATGCTATTATTGAGCTTATGATCTACCAAAACCCCCAGATCCTTCTCCACCACAGATTCCCCCAGTTGTACTCCCCCTAGCATGTATGATGCATGCATATTCTTAGCCCCCAAGTGCATAACTTTACATTTCTCAACATTAAACCTCATCTGCCACATAGTCACCCAATTAGACAGTGCATTGAGGTCAGCTTGTAAATTAGAGACATCCTGTAAGAACATTATTCCATTGCATAGCTTGGTGTCATCTGCAAAGACAGAAATGTTACTTTCGATCCCAAACCTAATATCATTTATAAAGATATTAAAAAGTAAGGGTCCCAGCACTGAACCTTGGGGTACACCACTGTTGACCTTAGACCATTCAGAGTAGGAATCATTAACCACTACTCTCTGAATTCTGTCTTTTAGCCAGTTTTCTATCCATTTACAAACTGATATTTCCAAGCCTGTAGACTTTACCTTACACATGAGCCGCGTGTGGGGAACTGTGTCGAACACTTTTGTAAAATCCAAGTATGCCACGTCCACAGCCACCCCTCTGTCCAAGGTTTTACTTACCTCTTCATAAAAAGAAATTAGGTTTGTCTGACAACTTCTGTCTTTCATGAATCCATGGTGTCTGTTGCTTAAAATGTTTTTTTCCAGCAAGAACTCGTCTATGTGGTCTTTTATTAAATGCTCCAGTATCTTCCCGACTATAGAAGTTGAACTAACAGGTCTATAGTTATTTGGTAAAGACTTTAATCCCTTTTTAAATATAGGCACCACGTTCGCCCTGCGCCAATCCAGTGGTGCTATGCCCGTCATTAATAAGATGCTCAGTTGGAAAGGTCTCCAAGTCTGCTCTTGCCCCTAGATATTTTGCACCATATTATGCAGACACTGACGATGATTGCTTCAACCTAACAGCCCTGGGCGCTGAGGAAAAAAGAATAGTTTAAAAGCATCAGTCAGCCAGCCACCTTCTCCACCGTTCTTCCTCTGACTAAACAAAGTCTCATAAACATGTTGTCCAGGACCAGGAAATGGTACCCTCCCAGGGTCTGGAAAGGCATTACACAAAGTTTTCTTCAAGGCGTCCTGAAGATGTTTCATCCTCTGCTCCCTCTGCGAAGGCAGGATGAGATCTGCAACTTTACCCTTGTAACGTGGATGAAGAAGGGTTGGCAGCAAGTAATGATCCCTCTCCTTGATACCATGAATCTTCAGGTCCTTTCGCAGGCTTTGCAGAATCAGGGAGCCCATGCAGCGTAAGTTTGAAGAGGCATGAGATTCTGGCTCCTCTGAGTCACTAAGGATGACATTGTCAGGAACTACCTCCTCCCAGCCATGTACAACTCCTTGGGTTTCTGGGGACTGAAAACCATCCCTTGAAGACTGCTGCATGTTATCCTCTACATCCATGCTGACACCATCCTCCTTCTCTTCCTCCTGTGTGTTTGACGCCCCCGCAGGAAGAGAATTTGCATAAAGGGGGCCTTGAGAGGAAAGGAAGTCCTCCTCTTCCTCCTGCTGTTTTGCCTCAAGTGCCCTCTCCATGATTCCACGAAGCATGTGCTCCAGCAGGAAGACTACAGGGACAGTGTCACTGATGCATGGATTGTCGCTGCTCACCATCCTTGTGGCCTCCTCAAATGGTGACAGGACAGTGCATGCACCCTTCATCAGTCGCCAAGTGTGGCGAAAAAAAGCCAAGCTCCCCTGAACCTGTCCTGGTGCCATACTCACACAGGTACTTATTGATGGTCCTCTGCTGTGTGTGCAGCTGCTGCAGCATTGCCAATGTTGAGTTCCACCTGGTGGGCATGTCACAAATGAGGCAGTTGGTGGGCAGGATGAATTCCCGTATAATGTCAGCCAGCCGAGCACTGGCATTGTATGACTGCCGGAAATGCCTACAGGCTTTTCCGGCCCGCCTCAGAAGATCGTGCAAGCCTGGGTACCTGTTCAAGAAATGCTGCACCACTAAATTCAGGACGTGTGCCAAGCATGGAACATGTGTCAAGTGTTCCTGTCAGAGGGCAGAGAGAAGGTTGGCGCCATTGTCGCATACAACCATTCCTGTCTCAAGCTGCCCTGGCGTCAAGCACCTCTGAGCCTGCCCCTGCAGAATTCTCTGGACAGATTCTCTGCCCCAGTGTGGCTTCTGTCCCCTAGATAGACCAACTGAAGCACCGCATGGCATCTTTTAGCCTGACTGCTTGCGTAGCCCCCTTGAACGCTTAGGAAGCACTGCTGGTTCAGAGGACAATTCAGCTGTAGAGGCCATAGAGGAAGAAGAAGAAGATTGGGTGGAGCAGACACATATGGCAGAATCACCACCAGCTTTTTGGAGGCTTGGTGGCAGAACAAGCTCCAACACTGAACCCTGTCCTGCATCCTTCCCAGCTGCCAGCAGAGTTACCCAGTGCACCGTGAAGGAAATGTAACCTATCTGACCAAGCCTGCTGGACCATGAGTCAGTGGTAATATGAACCTTGCTGCTGTCCGTCCTGTCCAACGAGGCCAAAACATTGCCTTCCACATGACGGTAGAGAGCTGGAATGGACTTACCTGAAAATAAATTTATTTTTGGAACCTGCCACTGTGGTACAGCACATTCCACAAATTCATGAAAGGGGGCAGAGTCTACCAGATGAAAAGGCAGCAGTTGTACTGCTAGCAATTTGGGCACGCTAGCATTTAGACACTGAGCATGTGGATGGCTGGGACAGTATATTTTTTTACAGTTCAGCAACTGGGGTAGTGAAATTTCCCGGCTGAAATCAACAGGTGGTGTACTGCTAGCAGATTGGCTGCAAGTACTTGTGGCACCTATTGCTATACCTTCACTCCTCTCAGTGCAGGTTTTTGCGAGGACTTGAGGTATAGTAGGGGTTGAGATCCCAGATGAAGAGCAAGGAGAAGTCCGCTTTTTTTTATGTGTTTTTTTTGATAATGTGGGTCGTGTCTTTCAGGTGCTGTTGCCAAACAACTGCATGGCAGGTCGTCATATGTCTTGTCAAGCATGTTGTGCCCAAGTGGATGGTGTTCTGGCCACGCTTGATCCGCTTCAGACAGAGATTGCAAACAGCAATGGTGCAATCTAATGCACATGTGTGGAAAATAGCCCACACCAATTAACTTTCAGAAGTCAGTGGGGAGTCAGTAGCGCCCTGCACCTGTGGAGCTCCTTGGTGTGATGCAATAGGGTGGCTGCCCTTAAGCTGGCCCCTGGAGGACATCCTGCCTCGTTGGAGTTGTGTCTCCTCCTCCTCAATTTCCTCCTCTCAGGCACCCAAGTACAGTCAGTGACCTCATCATCCCCTCCCTCCTCGTCACTGGAGCAAACTTGGCAGTATGGTGCAGCTGGGGGAACATGGCTGCTAGTTTCTTGTCCTTCTGTGGCACCCCCTCTCTCTAGGCTCACGTTGCTCCCTTCCTCAGCCTGGGAACCAACATCGGAGCATTCAAATTGCAGCGCATCCTCCAGCAGCATGTGACCAACACTATGGTCGTATGATTCGGGCAACTCCTCCGTGCATGATGGTGGGGCTACGGAAGGAGTAACTGTGGACAAAGAGCTGGGGTCTGCTTTGTCTGCTTTGGCAGCTGCATTGGAAGGCAAACTAGTATGAGTCTGGGTGACAGAGGATGAGGAGAATGAGGATGGCTTAGTTATTCATTCCACCAACTCTTTGTTGTGGCTCAATAACACGGCCAGCAGCAGAAAAAAGGGACAACCATGCCCTGCCTATAGCATGCCCCGCGACCACCACTTTTCACTGTAGACACAGAAGCTGCTTGCCCTCTTTTAGTGGCCTGTGAGCATCTGTCTCTCCATGGTGGCCTTCCATACATGGTGGGGATACACCGCCTGCACTGTATTATATACTGTACACCGACTGCACTGTATTATATACTGTACACTCACTGAAATGTATTATATACTGTACACACTGTATTATATACTGTGTACACTGCCTGCACTGTATTATATACTGTACACTGCCTGCACTGTGTTATATACTGTACACCGACTGCACTGTATTATATACTGTGTACACCGCCTGAAGTGTATTATATACTGTACAGCGCCTGCACTGCATTATATATTGTACACCGCCTGAAGTGTATTATATACTGTACACCGACTGCACTGTATTATATACTGTACACTGACTGCACTGTATTCTATACTGTACATTGACTGCAATGTATTATATACTGTACACATTGTATTGTATACTGTGTACACCGCCTGCACTGTATTATATACTGTACACCGCCTGCACTGTATTATATACTATACACACTGTATTATATATGGTGTACACCGCCTGCACTGTATTATATACTGTGCACCGACTGCACTGTTTTATATACTGTACACCGCCTGAAGTGTATTATATATTGTAAACCAACTACACTGTATTCAATACTGTACACCGCCCGCACTGTATTTTCATACTGTACACCGACTGCGCTGTATTATATACTGTACACCGACTGCGCTGTATTATATACTGTACACTGCCTGTACTGTGTAATATACTGTACACCAACTGCACTGTATTATATACTGTACACACTGTATGATATACTGTGTAAACCACCTGCTCTGTATTTACTGTAACAGCCTGCACTGTATTATATACTGTACACTGCCTGTACTGTGTAATATACTGTACACCGACTGCACTGTATTATATACTGTACACTGTCTGCACTGTATTATATACTGTACACTGCCTGCACTGTAATATATACTGTACCCTGCCTGTACAATATAAATATATATATATATATATATATATATATATATAGATATATATATATAAATAAATAATACTACATTGACTAAACGCTCTATTCACTAACTAACCTGCCTAATCCATCTCAAGTTCTCCACAGCACACTACATACAGCCGCCGTGTAAGCAGCCTTATATAGTGTGGGGCGTGGACTTAGCCCTTGAGCCATGATTGGCCAAAGGTACCCTGCCTTTGGCCAATCATAGCTCTCCCAGCACATCGTGCTGTGATTGGCCAAAGCATGCAGATAAGGTGCATGCTTTGGCCAATCAGCAGCCATCAATGCACTGCGATCTCGCAGTGCATTATGAGGTGCTCCACTGTGCTCAAATTTGCCACAAATGCCCCATATGTTCGTTTGTTCTGTGAACAAAAACCAACATCCACTGTTCAAGTCGAACTTACGTTTGACTCGAGCATTGGACCATCCCTATTCTTTAAATTGGTTCTTAAGGAGCCTTGACCTCCCATATATTCTATCATTGGTTCTAACATGGACAAAGACAGCTGGGTCATGCCCAGCCCCTCCCAGTAATTTATCAACCCAGTCCACCACATGCCGAACCTTGGCACTAGGGAGACAGCTAACCATTCTTTTGAGGCGATCCTGGCAACAAATTATTCTATCAGTCCTTCTGATTATAGAACCCCCTATTACCACCAACTGTCTAGGCCTACCTGCACTCCCCTCACCACCCCTACTAGATGGGCTGCTCTCCCAGCTGTTAGGAGGAGCAGTGACATTTAGGGCTGCCACCTCTGAGCTTGATACCTGTATGATGGCAGCACCTGTATAGTATTTAGGAGCAAAGTCTTTATAATCTGTGTGATCAGGACAGGATCTCTAACAAGCGCTAGTGCCTCCACTCATTTGGGGCATGTGAATAGAAAGTGAAATCCCAATTAAAAAATGTTACATAGAGTTACATAGTAGGCGAGGTTGAAAAAAGACACCAAGTCCATCAAGTCCAACCTATGTGTGTGATTATATGTCAGTAAATGTATCATCCACATAGACAGTACTCCACACAGTATTGTATTTGAAAGCCCATGTATTAAAGAAATAACATTCGGTGAACCATCCAACATAAGGTATTTTTCCAAACAGGAACATGAAATCATTAACAGTCTCTATGTATGTCTCAGTGAGGTGAAACTGCAGCACTTACAGTCTGTCCTCTCTCAGAAGGAATCCACTGTTCTCTCTCCAACATGCGCTCTCTACAACATGTGTTCTCTCCTTCCCCAATTTACCCATAAATCCTTGCCTTGCCTCTGCTCTTCTTGATGACATCATCCTCAATGCAGAGAGAGAAAGCATAGCAGCCATATTGGAAAAGGGAAAATAAATCATGACATCACTACATTCTCCCCCTACTGAAAGTCCTTCCGACCCCAGCAAGGATATACACATAAAATAACAACAAAACATAGCAAAAGTTAACTTTGTTGTTAACCATTAGGGAGGGTACCCAACTAGGGTTGCCACACCATCCCTTTAATCCAGGACACATATTAATTACACAGGTTCTGAAGCTGATTTAATGCAGATAAGGCACCAATAGAGTTTATTACCATCTTAATCAGCCACAGAACCTGTGTAATTAATGTGTGTCCTGGATTAAAGGGATGACGTGGCAACTCTATACCCAACATGTTCAACAAGGTGCGCTTGAAACGTTTAGGGAGAGCATCACCCTCTGGATGATAAGGTGTGGTGCGGCTCTTGTCGATGTTAGGCGATGTTAACAGCTCTCTTTTTAAGTAGGCAACTTTCAAAGTCCCACCCCTGGTCAGAGTGAAGTCAATTTGGGAATTCATAATGGAAAAAAAAACTTCTCCCTCAACACTTTAGCTACAGTTACTGCTTTTTGATCTTTGGTGGGATAGGCTTGAGCATACCGAGTATAGTGATCAGTCACAATCAAAATATTTCCCACACCACTGCTGTCATTGTCAAAACACAAAAAGTCCAAACACATTAAATCCATTGGACCAGAACTTTTCAAATGTTCCATAGAAGCAGCTCGAGTAGGCAGAGTTTTCCATTGCAGACATCTCACACAACAGCAGCAATAGTCCACATCAGATTCCCTCATTCGTGGCCAAAAGAAATGGTCTTGGACTAGTCCATAGGTTTTTTCAACTCCTAGATGTTCATGTTGGTCATGCAAACTTCTCAAAACAGATTTTCGGTAGACTTGAGGGAGCACTAGCTGTCTCCTTCCAGGATGTTTATGGAACAAACGTACCCTGTATAAAAGTCCATCAATTATTTTGAGTTTATCCCATTCTTTAAGATAGTAGGTACTCTGCTCAGGTAAGGTTTTTCTCATGTAATTACGATCTTTGCAGGAAACAGATTCTCTAACATGTCTGATTACTGGAGCCCTCTTTTGTAGAAGGATCATATATTTCTCTTGCAGCTGGATGTTTTCTGGTACCCCTAAAGCGGTGGGGAAGCAATACATGTTTGGGATACACTCTTCACCAGCTCCGAAGGAGTCAATAACTCGTAAGTCAGAGAAAATAATATTGTCTTTTTGTGCAGCAGTTGTAGCACAGTAGGCAGACACAAAAGACCCAGGTATTTCCTCCCATTCACTTTCTTCTAAGTTCACTGGCAACCCAGGATGCCTAGAGAGAGCATCAGCCCCAATATTTTTGGGCCCTGGCTTGTACTTGAGAGTGAATGGGTGATTAGACACGGCAGCAAGCCACCTATGACCTCTGGCATCCAGCTTAGCTGTAGTCAAAACATAAGTGAGGGGGTTGTTGTCAGTTCTCACCTCAAACTGAGCGCCATACAAGTAATCATGCAGCTTTCAACAATAGCCCACTTCAGGGCAAGAAATTCCAGTTTGTGAACAGGAAATTCTTTTCTGCTGGGCTTAGACTGCGACTAATATATGCAACAGGCCTTGATGTAGGACTCCTCCTAATCCATCATAGCTGGCATCTACATGCAGAATGTATGGCTTTTGTGGGTCTGCATAAGCCAACACTGGTGCTTCTGTAAAACTTTTCTTAAGCTGTAGAAAAGCATCCTCATAAGCAGAAATCCACCTCTCACTGAAAGGAGTTTTGCTGGTTGTGTCAATGCCAGGGGTTTCTTTGAGCAAGTCATTAAGAGGCCAAGCGGTCTTGGAATAGCCTCTAATGAAGTGGGGATAATATCCACAAAACCCCAAGAAGGACCTCAGTTTTGTCAGCTTTGTGGGACAGGGCCAGTTTACTGCAGGCTCCACTTTAGCAGGATCAGTTGCTACCCCTTCTGCAGATACGATGTGACCCACAAAATTTACTGAAGAGCGAGCAAACTTACATTTGTCCAGGGAGTGCTTCAGATCTTCTTTCCTCAAATGATCTAGCACTTTAAACAGTCTCTGATTGTGCTCCTCCAGAGTGGAGCCAAAAACAATTATGTCATCTAGGTATATAATACATTGAGAGGGACAAAGGTCTCCCAGTGTCTGATCCATTAGACGCTGGATCACCATTAACCTCCCTGGCGGTATGATTATTTCTGATTTTAGGTGCTGAAAGCGGTACAATTATTTTGCACAGAAATTTGGCGTTTTATATTGTAGGCCTGTAATTCTTAGGAATAGTTCACTTAAATCTGTCCAAACAAGAGTCTAGTAGACATCCCGGGTATGATAAAGTTTGAAAAACGAAATAAAAAATTATAATATAATAAATAACTATAAATAATTATAACAAATAATAATATAATAATAATAAAAAATATATAATAATGTAATCAAAACAAAAACACTGAAATTTGCTCAGTTGCAGAATTTTAGCTTTCGTTACTTTTAGTGTTTGATGACGGATCTCCCCACAAATCACTATCGCTCAATTCTGCAAGTGATTCTAATTTATTATCGCTGTTTTCTAGCTGCTCTAAAACCACTTTTGATGTAAAGAGACAGTTTTGGTTGCTATGGACAATCTCCAGTTTCGTGGCAGAAAGAACAGTTTTATATATATAAAACTGCATGCAGGACACTGGGCAGACCACTAGGGACAAAGGGGATGTGTAATTATTTGATACAGTACTGTAATCTGTAAGATTACAGTATGCTGTATCTATACTGTGTGTTTCACTTTTGAATTTACCGCCGAACTCCGTCCCCGTGCGTCGCAACGCTCGCAGGGAACGGAGCTCGGCACTGTGAATCGAGCGAGACACAGCGGCTCGCCGATCACAGCGGGGAGACATCGCAGGATCCAGGGGACAAGGTAAGTATGCTCTTCCTGGATCCTGCGATGCAAGCCCGAGTCTGGCTCGGGGATACCGCTTTTGGTATAAAAAATCCAACCCGAGCCAGACTCGGGAATACCGCCAGGGAGGTTAATGCCATGAGGCATGCGAGCAAACTGGAGAAACCCCAGGGGGCAAATAAAAGCTGTCTTTTCTCAATTGTCCTCACTCATTGGTACTTGGTAATAACTAGATCTTAAAGAGGGAGTCCCGCAAATTTTTTTTTAAAAGTCTGCAGCTGCTGACTTTTAAAATAAGGACATTCACCTGTCCCCGAATCCAGCAGTGTTGGCACTCAAGGGCGAACCGTCCCTCGGTCCTCGGCAGCTGCCACTGCCATTCTCTGTGTGGGAATCAGGAAGTGAAGCTTTGTGGCTTCACTTCCTGATTCCCTACTGCGCATGCGTGAGTCGCACTGCGTGTCCTAACTGGTCGCCGCTATCTCCTGGGACCCATGTGTGTCCCAGCAGACAGCGCGGTGGGACGGGAAGAGGCATAGACTCCTGTGGGAGTCTATGCTGGCAAGTGGGTGCAAATACCTATCTTAGATGGGTATCTGAACCACCCTCCCCCCTGAAAGGTGCCAAATGTGACACCGGAGGGGGGGTGGGTTCTGAAAAGCGGAGGTTTCATTTTTGTGTGAACCTCCGCTTTAAGTCCATTACTGTGAATCATTTGCTGCCTTGCAGGGCATCAAGAGCTTCCTCAATGCGAGGTAGTGTGTATTGATCTGGGACCGTTCGCTGATTTAGAATCCTATAATCAACACATATTCGTACTCCACCATTTTTCTTTCTGACCACCACGATTAGGGTTGCATACAGGCTTTTAGACTCAACAATGATGTTTTGATCTTTTATTTTGTGCAAGCACTCTAACATCATCCAGATCTTTAAGAAGTATGCCCCTGGCTCTTTCTTTAAATGGGGTGCTATCTGTTAGACGAATACTGTGCTGAATACTTTTAGCACACCCAACATCCATATCATCAGTAGAGAAAACATAATCGTATTCCAGTAGCTGCTCTCCTAGTGCTTGCTTGTGCTCTGCATGATTATCAGCATCATTCATGTGAAACTCTAATTTGTTTTTTTTCTCCTCTACCTGGGCAGGGTAGGAGCTAATGGTTTCCACTGGGTAACAATAGGCTACCTCTTCCCAGGCTGGTATTATAACTGGGTATGTAGTAATGTTCCGAACAGTAACAACATCCATTCTTGGACATTTTAAACGATAGTCCTTCTTTTATGGTACTACATTGAGGACGAAAAGAGTGAGAGAGAGGTAAAGAAGAACCCAAAGATCACTGTGGCTGAGCTCCAGAGATGCAGTCGGGAGATGGGAGAAAGTTTTAGAAAGTCAACCATCACTGCAGCCCTCCACCAGTTGGGGCTTTATGGCAGAGTGGCCCGACGGAAGCCTCTCCTCAGTGCAAGACACATGAAAGCCCGCAGGGAGTTGGCTAAAAAAACATCTGAAGGACTCCAAGATGGTGAGAAATAAGATTCTTTGGCCTGATGAGACCCAGATAGAATTTTTTGGCCTTAATTCTAAGCGGTATGTGTGGGGAAAACCAGGCACTGCTCATCACCTGTCCAATACAGTCCCAACAGTGAAGCATGGTGGCAGCATCATTCTGTGGGGGTGTTTTTCAGCTGCAGAGACAGGACGACTGGTTGCAATCGAGGGAAAGATGCATGCGGCCAAGTACAGGGATATCCTGGATGAAAACCTTCTCCAGAGTGCTCAGGACCTCAGACTGGGCCGAAGGTTTACCTTCCAACAAGACAATGACCCTAAGTACACAGCTAAAATAATGAAGGAGTGGCTTCACAACAACTCTGTGACTGTTCTTGAATGGCCCAGCCAGAGCCCTAACTTAAACCCAATTGAGCATCTCTGGAGAGGCCTAAAAATGGCTGTCCACCAACGTTTACTATCCAACCAGACAGAACAGGAGAGGATCTGCAAGGAGGAATGGCAGAGGATCCCCAAATCCAGGTGTGAAAAACTTGTTGCATCTTTCCCAAAAAGACTCATGGCTGTATTCGATCAAAAGGGTTCTTCTACTAAATACTGAGAAAAGGGTTTGAATACTTAGGACCATGTGATATTTCAGTTTTTCTTTTTTAATGAATCTGCAAAAATGTCAACAATGCAGTGTGTATTGTCTGTCAATATGGGGTGCTGTGTGTACATTAATGAGGAAAAAAAATGAACTGAAATGATTTTGGCAAATGGTTGCAATATAACAAAGAGTGAAACATTTAAGGGGGTCTGAATACTTTCTGTCCCCACTGTATCTTCCAACCATTCTTTGCAGCCTCTTTTGTATCAGTCTCTAGCAGGAAAAAGCTACCATTTGCACTTAGTGAAATTTCCACATAAACCCACAACACTCTCACCCCCCCAATTGGAAGCTTTATGGAATCCCATGGATTTCCCACACACCCTCCAGCAAAGGTTTGGCAGATATTTTGAAGCACTGGAGAAACAGGCAGTGAAGGAAGAGGAGTTCCCTGCTGGGGCTGAAGATACCGTATGAATTGCAGCCTCAACAGCTTCAACATTGGAATCCACAATCATAGGAGCATACTCATTACCCCCAGGTGGAGGGCTCACATAAGGAATGACTTTAAGTGGGGGATCCTTATCAGCTATCACACCAGGAATGCGAAGCTCAACTTCTAGACAACCATCCATAATAACAGGATTTTCTACCACACCATAAACAGGCATAGCGTCCACAGGTTGCAAAGAGAGGTGGTGTAAGTGTTGCTGATAGTAGGGCCTGTATATGATAGTCAGCTGAGAACCAGTATCAAACAAATAACAAAAACTGGGTATACCATTAACAAACAAATTGAAAGTACATCTGCGGCCTATCCCAGGTAGCTTGGTAAATCTTTGTTTTCTTGATTTTCCCTGTTTTCAGCCAGGATTGGATACTGATGAACTGTGTGGCCTGCTTGTCCACAGTGGAAACATTTAATGTGGAAGAGAGGCTTATCACTGTAGGTTTTATCAGCAGATAGAGCTCTAGGCCAGGGATCCTCAAACTACGGCCTACGGAGGGCCGTAGTTTGAAGACCCCTGCTCTAGGCTGTGGGAGTCTACCCACTTCGTTGTTTTTAGCAACAGTCTCATTTCTGTGCTCAACCAAATAACTCTGTTTAGCTTTGCTCTTAAAAGGGGTAGTAAAAAGGATATCAGACTCCTATTTCTTTACTTCAGTCATAGTTTTAGTAAAGGTGACATTGTTGGCTGATGTGCCAGTAGCCCCTTTATTATTTGGTTTTATTTTATTATTTTAGTCCTTAATTTGTCAACATCTGTAGGAGAGATTACCTTGTCAGCGAGCAATTTCCCTAGAAGCACTTCTAGCCTCCTCAGTCCTCACAAACACAAAAACATCTTCTCCCTCTTTATGCTTTGTCTGTTTAAAATCAGCAAGCATCAACCGCCCTTGCGTGGGCAAAGGTTTGGCCCCTGCGTGGGCTAATTTTGTATGCTAATGAAAAATTCAATAAAAAAAGATTTTGCAAAAAAAATAAAAAATCAGCAAGCATCTGATCAGGGTCACTGTACAGTCAGGGGTGGGCTGGGGTGGGGTTGCAGGGTGGAAATTTCCCCCCCGGCAGGCTTACATTATCTTTAAAAGGGCCGCTGGCTGTTTGTTAATTTTCTTTTTTTCACAGGCTGTGACGGGCGGCCTGGGTTACATAGTGCTAATAGGAGTCGGCTACGGCGGCCACCGATTGGCTAGCTCGATGCTGCTGCTCAGCCTTTGCTGCATTGTGGGAGTTGTAGTCCGGCCGCGCTAAAGTTCCTGGCGGTGTAAGCACAGCAAACTACAACTTCCACCTCCCAGGAGTCTTAGAGGCAGGTCAGGTGGCATGCCAGGGGAGGGGATGCCCGGCATCACGAACATCATGTCACACGTGACTTGTTGAGTAAGGATGAGCCGAACACCCCCCGGTTTGGTTCGCACCAGAACCTGCAAACGGATCAAAAATTCGCACGAACGTTAGAACCCCATTGACGTCTATGGGACTCGAACGTTCAAAATCAAAAGTGCTAATTTTAAAGGCTAATTTGCATGGTATTGTCCTGAAAGGGTTTGGGGACCCGGGTCCTGCCCCAGGGGACATGTATCAATGCAAAAAAAACTTACGTTTTTTCGGGAGCAGTGATTTTAATGATGCTTAAAGTAAAAAAAAAAGTGAAATATTCCTTTAAATATCATACCTGGGGGGTGTCTATGGTATGCCTGTAAAGTGGCGCGTGTTTCCCGTGCTTAGAACAGTCCCTGCACAAAATGACATTTTTAAAGGAAAAAAAGTCATTTAAAACTGCTTGCGGCTTTAATGTAATGTCGGGTCCTGGCAATATGGATGAAAATCAGTGAGACAAACGGCATGGGTACCCTCCAGTCCATTACCAGGCCCTTTGGGTCCTGTATGGATATTAAGGGGAACCCTGCACCCAAATTAAAAAAAGGAAAGGCGTGGGGCCCTTTATACTCTGAACAGCAGTATACAGGCGGTGCAAACAAGACAGGGACTGTAGGTTTGTTGTTAAGTAGAATCTGTTTGTAATTTTGAACTGGTACATTTTTAAAGTGTAGCTCCAGCCAAAAACTCTGTTTTTAAGCTTTTTGGAAAACATAGGGAAGGGTTATCATCCCTGTGACATTTGTTTTGCTGTCTGTGCTCCTCTTCAGAAGATTTCACCTCACTTTTTGTCCCAATGACAAATGTTTTTTGAAAATTTGGGGTTTTTAGTGAAACAAGGATTGGTGATAAAGCATCAGTGGAAAGGAGAAAAGTTTTTCCCATATTAACTCGGGAGAGAATTTCCCTTCCTATGGGGTAGATTTATCTCACTTCCTGTTGTCTCCTTCCGTTTGCAAGTAGGAGTCGTTTGTAAGTTGGATGTTTGAAAGTAGGGGCCTGCCCTATATACTCAGCAGAAATTTAGGTGTTGTTGTGGCCTCAACACTGTAAGCCCTCACAGTGCCCTGCTGTGAAATATTAGATCAAGAATTACAATTACATGCCCCTGTTGAACAGGGCCAGAAAAATTGGGCCTTTGGTGATGGTGGTGTTGGTGCCACAACACTGTAAGTCCTCACAGTTACTCTTAGTGGGCGCTGAAACGGGCCCTGCTGTGAAATATTAGATCAAGAATTGTAATTACATGCCCCTGTTGAACAGGGGCTGAAAAATTGGGCCTTAGTCACTGGTACTGGTGCCACAACACTGCAACCCCTCACAGATACTCTAGTTGGAACGCAGGAACAAGCCCTGCTGCAAAGTATTGCATCAAAAATTGTAATTACACGCCCCTGTTAAACAGGGGCTGAAAAATTGGGCTTTAGTCACTGGTGCTGGTGCCACAACACTGCAACCCCTCACAGATACTCTAGTTGGAGCACAGGAACTAGCCCTGCTGCAAAGAATTGCATCAAAAATTGTAATTACATGCCCTTGTTAAACAGGGGCTTAAAAATTGGGCCTTAGGCACTGGTAGCAGCGCCCAGAACCAAAAATGTTCTTACAAGCTATCAGCATGATCATTGAGGAGGAAGAGGATAATTACTCAGTATAACAGGATAGTCACTCAGCATCAGCATAGGTAGTCTTTGAAGGGATCTGACATTTCAAAAAAAATTATTCGGTTACATCAGCATCAGGTGCTTGGTAGCTGGTGGTGATCCAAGACTGATTCATTTTTATGAAGGTCAGTCGATCGACCGAGTCGGTGGACAGACGCACCCTGTGATCGGTTACAAAGCCTCCAGCAGCACTGAATGTGTATTCCGAAAGAACGCTGGATGCAGGACAGGCCAGTAGCTCAATTGCATACTGTGCAAGCTCTGGCCAGTGATCATCCTCAAGACCCAGTAACCCAGAGGATTTTCGGTGGGAAAGGTGTCCAAGTCAGATCTTGCCCCTAGGTATTCCTGCACCATGTAAAACAGACGCTGGCGATGGTTGCTGGAACCGATCATACCTTAGGGCTGCGGACTAAAAAATTGTCTGAACACATCGGTCAGACAGCCACCTTCTCCACCGCTCCTTCTTTGACTGACCGAAGCCTCAGCAACACGTTGTCCAGAAACAGGAGTTTGTAACCTCCCAGTCTCTGGGAACGCGTTACACAGACCTTTCTGCAAGGCCTCCCGAAGATGTTTCATCCTCTGCTCCCTCTGTGAGGGCAAGATAAGGTCCGCAACCTTACCCTTGTAACGTGGATCAAGAGGGTTGCCAGACAGTATTGGTCCTTCTCCTTGATACCACGAATACGAGGATCCTTACGCAGGCTTTGCAGGATCAGGGAGGCCATGCAGCGTAGGTTTGCTGAGGCATTCAGTCCGGAGTCCTCTGGGTCACTAAGGACGACATGGTCCGCAGCCACCTCCTCCCAGCCACGTACAAGTCCATGTGTTTCTTGGGACTGATCCCTTAAAGACTGCTGCTGATGCTGAGAACCAGGCTCCACCTCCATACTGACACAATCCTCCTCCTCTTCCACCTCCTCCTCCTTGTCCTCTTCCTGTGTGATCGATGGGCATGCAGGAACACTGTTTGGATAAAGGGGGCCTTGAGAGGTAAGGAAGTCCTCCTCTTCCTGCCTCTGTTCTGCCTCAAGTGCCCTGTCCATTATTCCATGCAGCGTGTGCTCCAACAGGTGGACAAGGGGAACAGGCGTGGTGGGGGAAGAACCGCCAACACTACTGCACCTTGTCCTGCATCCTTCCCAGCTGCCAGCAGAGTGACCCAATGCACCGTGAAACCTAGGTAATGTCCCTGTCCATGCCTGCTGGACCATGAGTCAGCGGTAATATGCACCTTACCGCTGACCGCCCTGTCCAGCGAGGCCAAGACATTGCCTTCCACATGCCGGTAGAGAGCCGGAATCGCCTTCCGTGAAAAAAGTGGCGTTTGGGTACATGCCACTGAGGAACCGCACATTCCACAAACTCACGGAAGGGGGCAGAGTCTACCAACTGAAAAGGTAGCAGTTGAAGTGCTAGCAATTTTGCCAAGCTAGCATTCAACCGCTGGGCATGTGGATGGCTGGGAGCGAACTTCTTTCAGCGGTGCAGCAGCTGGGGCAGGGAAATTTGCCTGGTACAATCTGACTTTGGTGTACCGAAAGCAGATTGCCCACAAGTACTTGGCTGTGACACACCTAATTCTACACCTTCATTCCTCTCAGTGCAGGTCTCAGAGAGGACTGAAGGTATAGTGGGGTTGGAGATCTCAGCTGATGAGGAGCAAGGAGAGGTCCTCTTTGTTCTTTGGTGTGGGTCTTTTAGCTATGCTTGCCAACGAACTGCATGGCAGGTCAACATATGTCTGGTCAAGCATGTGGTGCCCAAGCGGGAGTTTTGGCCACGCGAGATACGCTTGAGACATATGTTGCAAATAGCAGCGGTGCGATCTGATGCACTCGTCTCAAAAAAGGCCCACACCAAAGAACTTTTGGAATAACGCACAGAGACAGCAGCGCCCTGCACATGCGGAGCTTTGCGGTGTGATGCAGTCAGTGTGCTTAGGCTGGCCCCTGGAGGGCATCCTGCCTCGTTGGTGACGTGCCTCCTCCTCCTCTTCCTCTCTCCTATCAGGCACCCATGTTGAGTCAGTGACCTCATCATCCCCTCCCTCCTCATCACTGGAGCAAACCTGGCAGTATGCTGAAGCAGGGGGAGCATGACTGCCAGATTGCTGTCCTTCTTGGGCACCCCCTCTGTCCGTGCTCATGTTAATGCCTTCATCTAGCTCAGTATCATCATCAGAGCCTTCTAAACGCTGGGTATCCTCCTGGAGCATGTACTCAACACTGTGGTCAAACAGTTCAAGGGACTCCTCAGGAGGACATGATGGGGCTAGGGAAGGAGTCACTGATGCCATTGAGCCGAGGGAAGAGGCCGACTTGGCAGCTGCTTTGCCAGACAAAGTACCCTGAGCATGGGTGAGGGAGAATGAGGAAGATGAGGACGGCTTGGTCATCCACTCGACCAAGTCTTCCACATGTTGCGGCTCAACACGGCCAGCTGCCGAAAAAAAGGCCAAGCGTGTCCCACGGCCATGTGCTGATGAGGATGCACCGTCTCCACGACCAGCACCGTTGCCTCTAGACACAGAGCCTGCTTGCCCTCTTTTATTGGCTTGTGACTGTCTCTCTCTCCTTGTTGGCCTTCCAGACATACTAATGGCCTGTAGCTGCACTAAGCTGGGATATATATATATATACTGAAGCTAGCAAAATCAACTGCCTGCCTACAGTATGAGAACACCACCAATGTTCTACAGGTACAACATGTAAATAATTTAGCTGCCTGCGGTAGTGATAAGATCAGGAAAACACCACCAACCTTCTACAGGTAGCTTTAGCTGAACACTGTGCAGAGGTCGCACTAAACTAACATGTAAATACTTTAGCTGCCTGCGGTAGTGATAGGATCAGGAAATCACCACCAACCTTCTACAGGTAGCTTTAGCTGAACACTGTGCAAAGGTTGCACTACACTAACTTGTAGCTTTAGCTGAACACTGTTCAGAGGACGCACTACATTAATTGTAGCTTTAGCTGAACACTGTGCAGAGGTCGCACTACACTAACTTGTAGCTTTAGCTGAACACTGTGAGGAGGACGCACTACACTAACTTGTAGCTTTAGATTAACACTCTTCAGAGGACGCACTACACTAGCTTGTAGCTTTAGCTGAACACTGTGCAGAGGTCGCACTACACTAACTTTTAGCTGTGTTTTAGCTGAACACTACACTAACTTTTAGCTGTGTTTTAGCTGGACACTGTGAGGAGGACGCACTACACTAACTTGTAGCTTTAGCTGAACACTGTGCAGAGGTCACACTAACCTGTAGCTTTAGCTGAACACTGTGAGGAGGACGCACTACACTAACTTGTAGCTTTAAATGAACACTGTTCAGAGGACGCACTACACTAACTTGTAGCTTTAGATGAACACTGTTCAGAGGACGCACTACACTAACTTGTAGCTTTAGCTGAACACTATGCAGAGGTCGCACTACACTAACTTGTAGTTTTAGCTGAACACTGTTCAGAGCACGCACTACACTGACTTGTAGCTTTAGCTGAACACCGTGCAGAGGTCGCACTTAAATAACTTGTAGCTTTAGCTGAACACTGTGAGGAGGACGCAATACACTAACTTGTAGCTTTAGCTGAACACTGTGCAGAGGTCACACTAAACTAACCTGTAGCTTTAGCTGAACACTGTGAGGAGGACACACTACACTAACTTGTAGCTTTAGCTGAACACTGTGAGGAGGATGCACTATACTAACTTGTAGCTTTAGATGAACACTGTTCAGAGGACGCACTACACTAAATTGTAGCTTTAGCGGAACACTGTGAGGAGGACGTACTACACTAACTTGTACCTTTAGCTGAACACTGTGAGGAGAACGAACTACACTAACTTGTAGCTTTAGATGAACACTGTTCAGAGGACGTATTACACTAACTTGTAGCTTTAGCTGAACACTGTGCAGAGGTCGCACTACACTAACTTGTAGTTTTAGCTGAACACTGTTCAGAGCACGCACTACACTAACTTGTAGTTTTAGCTGAACACTGTGAGGAGGACGCACTACACTAACTTGTAGCTTTAGCTGAACACTGTGAGGAGGACACACTACACTAACTTGTAGCTTTAGATGAACACTGTGCAGAGGTCACACTAAACTAACCTGAAGCTTTAGCTGAACACTGTGAGGAGGACGCACTACACTAACTTGTAGCTTTAGCTGAACACTGTGCAGAAGTCACACTAAACTAACTTGTATCTTTAGCTGAACAGTGTGAGGAGGACGCATTACACTAACTGTAAATAGTCTAGCTGCCTGACTGTGGTACTAATAGGATCAAAAGAACACCAGCAATTTTCTTCAGGTAGCTGTAAATAATGTAACAAGACAAGCCTGCCTGTCAGTGGGAAGATAACAGGAACGGATCTAGCTAAACTGAATACAGTGTGTGTATATATATATATATATATACAACACCTGGGATGCATATATATACACAATACACTGTAAGTGCAGCTAACTGACTGACTGTCCTGCCTAATATATCTAACTCAAATGAAATGACACTGTCTCTCTCTTTCTCAGCACGCCGGAACACACTACACAGGGCCACTGTGCAGGCGGCCTTATATAGTGTGGGGCATTTTCTAAACCCCCTGAGCCATAATTGGCCAAATACAGCTCTCTCTACTGATGGCTCTGTGATTGGCCAAGCATGCGGGTCATAGTGCATGCTTGGCCAATCATCAGCCAGCAATGCACTGCAATGCCGCAGTGAATTATGGGCCGTGACGCGCCACACGAATTTGGCCCATATCGTTCACAATTCGACGAACGATCGAACAGACGGTGTTCAAGTCGAACATGGGTTTGACTCGAACACGAAGCTCATCCCTATTGCTGAGCTTGCGGGCGCTGACTTGAGTGGCTGCAGTCTGCAGAGAAGAAGACGTGTTTCAGAATCATCACCCCACCCCGAAGAGTGGCAAGGACCTGGCTCAGTGTCTCCTCTCTGAAACACAGCTCTCCCCAGCCTGAAGTAAGGTGTGATGACTGATGACTCCTGCGATAACATTCACCAAATGAATTATTGTAGAAAATCCCCTTCAGTAGTAAATTTAAGAAATGGTGCATAGCATAGTCATCAAGACAATTTTACATTTTTGCAGTGGCGGCTCGGGTTTTTTTTGGGGGAGGGCGGGCAGCAATCAACCCCCCGCCAGTGGACTAATCCAGCACCCTCCCCCCACCAGAGGACTCATCTAGCACCCTCCCCCCCGCCAGCGGACTCATTCAACAACCCCTCATCTAGCACCCTCCCCCCCACCAGCGTCTAGCACCCTCCCCCCGCCAGCGGACTCATTCAACAACCCTCCCCCCGCCAGCAGACTCATCCAACAACCCTCCCCTCCGCCAGCGGACTCATCCAGCAACCCTCCCCCTGCCAGCGGACTCATCCAGAAACCCCCCCGCTAGCGGACTCATCCAGCAACCCTCCCCCTGCCAATGGATTAATTCAGCAACCCTCCCCCCGGCCAGTGGACTCATCCAGCAACCCTCCCCCCACCAGAGGACTCATCCAGCAACCCCCCCGCCAGCAGACTCATCAAGCAACCCTCCCCCCCACCAGAGGACTCATCCAGCAACCCTCCCCCCGCCAGCGGACTCATCCAGCAGCCCTCCCCCCGCCAGTGGACTCATCCAGCAACCCTCTCCCTCCGCCAGCAGACTCATCCAGCAACCCTCCCCCCCACCAGCAGACTAATCCAACCAATCCCCTCGCATGCCGGACAGCAGCACAGATGCACACAGCCACCCCGACCCCCCCCCCGGTCAGCGGAGTGAACTGATCCAGAAGGACACCCGCCCGCTGCATGCCCGGCACTTACCCCATCTTGGTGGCGGTCAGGCAGCGGGTGAATTGGAGCAAGATGTGTCCCAGGAGCTGCTCTGTTTCCTCTCATAGCGACGCCGTGCGTCTCTTCTCTCTTCCTTGCAAGGTGTCCAATAGGATCGCCTGTACCATCAGTCAATCCAGTGACGGGTACCAGACCCGCTACCCGATTGACCAGGAGGGGGATCAGTGCTGCAACAGCGAATATTCATTCACAACACATCTGGGTGGGCTCCGGACGTATCCTCAGCGTCTCGAGCCCACCCTATTTTGAAGCCTATTAGAGCCTATGGCTCTAATCAGGGGCTTCAAGAAAACCCCCCTGTTGCTGTAATTCATGTGCCCGGTGACCCGAAAGGGGCTGGACACATGAATAGGGGGCAGCAGTGGATAGATTCATGCTATGCATGAATCTATCCACTGCATATATGAGCATGAATCTATCTACTGCATATATACTACATAGAACTGTGACCAACTGACCCCCACATCCCATGGGCACTGATCAGGCTGCGCTGATGGGCACTTTCTGCACTGGTGAGGCTGCATTAATGGGCACTGATCAGGCTGCACTTATGGGCACTGCACTGGTGAGTCTGCACTGATGAGCACTGATCAGACTGCACTGATAGACACTGGTGATCTTAAGGCTGCATTGATGGGCACTGATCAGGCTGCACTGATGGGCACTGTCTGCACTAGTGAGGCTGCACTGATGAGCACTAATCAGGCTGCCCTGATGGGCACTGTCTACATTGGTGACCATGAGGCTGCATTGATAGGCACTGATAAGGCTGCACTGATGGGCACTGTCTACACTGGTGAGGCTGCACTAATCAGGCTGCACTGATGGGCACTGATGATGCTGCATTGATGGGTGTTTTGAGAGCTGTGCATGCTCTTGTATGTTTTGAAGCTAGACTTGTATACCAGTGATGTATCTGGGAAGTAGGCATGTTGTAGCAGAATATTTTCCACCTATAGGCTCGGTTCTCATTGGTGCGATGCGGGAACCCTGCGAATCCACTGTGGCTTCCCGCATTGCACCTGACTCGCTGTCACTGTCCTATGCGATCCGCTGGGAGTGTCAATACAAAGTTAATGACACCCCCAGATCAGTTTGCATATCGTAGTGCGAACTGTCAATTCACCCATGCAATGCGATTCTGGTGCGGACCAAAAAAGGTTCTGTACGTGTTTGGTCCGAATGCAATGCGAATTCAACCATAAAATCTGAATTCGCATCACACAGACATCGCATGTGATCTGCACAGCAGTGTGATGTGAATCACATGCGATGTCTGACATCACAGCAGTGTGAACGAGCCCATACTGTACAGCATTATTGTTCAGTGTTTGTGTTAATGGGAATTCTGTGGTTTCAGGGGTCTCCAAACTTTGGCCCTCCAGTTGTTCAGGAACTACAATTCCCATCATGCCTAGTAAAGTCTGTGAATGTCAGAGTTTTACAATGCCTCATGGGATGGGTAGTTCCACAACAGCTGGAGAGCCGTAGTTTGGAGATCCCTGGACTTTAGATGGACTTTAGATGCTGATACAATATACAGCGGATATAAAAAATCTACACACCCCTGTTAAAATATCAGGTTTCTGTGATGTAAACAAATGAGACAAAGATAAATAATTTCAGAACTTTTTCCACCTTTAGGCCTCACTGGACGTTTTTACAGCGGCTGTTTTTGGCTTCAGACTTTTTTTATACAGTCAGTAAACTCCCCATCATGTTATCCTATGTGTTCATGCACACACAGGCTGTAATCAGCAGTTTTTGGCTGGGGAGTTTTTTGGCTTTAAAAAAAAACCAAAACTAGTGGGTTCTGAGAGGAGTTTTTTCAGCTGTAAAAATGCTCTAACGTCAAAAAATGCTGATAGATGATGATAAACACTCAAAAACACATCTCACCAGCATTTTTTTGACGTTTTGGATCCATTGAAAAAAAAACAAAAAAAAAAAAAAACCGCTAAAGCAGAGAAACGCTAAAAATGCTATTGCGAAAAATGTTAAAAAACGTTGCAAAACTGACTGCAAAGCTACTGGCGTTTTTAGAACGTTATTTCAACGTCCAGTTTGCATGAGGCCTTATGTGACCTATAAACTGTACAACTCAGTTGAACAACAAGTCTTTTTGGGTATGAGTCTATCAGCATGGCACATCTTGACTTGGCATATTTGCCCACTCTTCTTTGTAAAAACACTCCAAATGTGTCAGATTGTGAGGTCATCTCCTGTGCACAGCCCTCTTCAGATCACCCCACAGATTCAGGTCTGGGCTCTGGCTGGGCCATTCCAAAACTTTAATCTTCTTCTGGTGAAGCCATTCCTTTGTTAATTCGAATGTATGCTTTGGGTTGTTGTCATGCTTTGGGTCGTGTTCAGCTTTCTAGCAGAAGCCTAGACTAGAGCCCCTGTTCCACCTGAAGAAAAACAGCCCCAAAGCACAATGTTGCCACCACGATGCTTCATGGTGGGTATGGTGTTCTTTTGGTGATGTGCAGTGATCTTTTTGTGCCAATAATATCTTTTGGAATTATGGCCAAAAAGTTCAACCTTAGTTTCATCAGACCATAACACATTTTCTCACATGCTTTTGGGAGACTTCTGATGTGTTTTTGCAAAGTTTTGCCAGGGTTGGATGTTTTTCTTGGTAAGGCTTCCATCTTGTCACTCTACCCCATAGCCCAGGCACATGAAGAATACAGGAGATTGTTGTCACATGTACCCCACAGCCAGTACTTACCCGATATTCCTGCAGCTCCTTTAATATTGCTGTAGGCCTCTTTATTTTGTACTTTATGATCTAATGCAGGTACAGTGGAACCTTGGATTACAAGCATAATCCGTTCCAGGAGAATGCTTGTAATCCAAAGCACTCGCATATCAAAGCGAGTTTCCCCATAGAAGTCAATGGAAACAAAGATAATTCGTTCCGCATTGACTTCTATTACATGCAATACTGCATGTGGCCAGAGGTGGGGGGGGCGCCGGAGAGCCTCGGAAATACTCGAGGACAGCTTGGCTGAACTTGGAAAGCCTTGGAAAGGCTCGGAAACACTCAGGAACTGAATATTTCTGAGTGTTTCCAAGTATTTCCGAACGGCTCCGAACCGTTCCGAGTGTCCCCGGCGCCCCCGCACCTCTGGCCAAATGTGGTACTGCACACCCCATTAGCTTGAATTCTGCTCGTTTTGGGAGACAAATCTCGCAAACCGAGTCAGAATTAAAAAAAAGGTTGCTCGTCTTTCAAAACGCTCGTTAACCGCGTTATTCGTAAACCAAGGTTCCACTGTAAAGACTTCCTGAGTTTTAAGGGTCAAATCCCAGGTAAAATTATATTTTTGTTTTTGTGTCCATATAAAGATGAGTAATTTGGCTTTTACCGACAGGTGCTGCTTTGTAGGTTTTAACCTCTGCCAACAAAGTTGTTTTGGTGATATCCAAATAACTGTATACCTTTAATCATTTGTTTGATATGTATATCCATACAATTCTCTATACTTCCACTTTGCTCTTTGTGTGGTTTTTCCTTTTATGTAAAAGTCACTATTAAGCAGCACTTTACATATTCGTGTTACTGTAATATAATACATGGTATTGGATACTATTTAGCAGTATATTTTCATTATGATATTGTTGTGTTTAGGCAATATCAGGAAGTATTAGGTTGGTGAGAGGATGGTGGATGCATGGAATAGTCTTCCTGCAGAAGTGGTAGAAGGTAATACAGTGAAGGAGTTTAAGCATGCATAAGATAGGCATAAGGCTATTCTAGATATGATGAGGCCAGGGGCTAATGGAAGTATTCAATTTTTATGAGGCAGATATTGGGCAGTCTAGATGGGCCGAATGGTTCTTATCTGCTGACACATGCCATGTGTCTGTTACTGTTATTTTGTGGCCTAGTGTTTCAGGCAGATTCTTCATACTACACATGCGTTTGCTTCTAAAGTGTGCAGAAGTGTCGTACATTAGATGTGTTTTGCTTTGTTTTTTTTTTCCTATAATATTAACAACATATTTTTCTTTTCTGTTGGACTAGTTTTCTTGTGATGTATTGGATTTCATGTATGTACTTGTTCGTGAGATGCAGAATTAGTAATGTTTGCTGGATTTATGTAACTCATTGTCATATTTTGGTATTTAATACATTTTACAGTTTCATATTGATTAATATGGAGAGTAAAACAACAAAATCTAAAGAGAAGTGTGGTGCTCAGTACAAGAAAAACAGTCCAAAGAACTTGAGTTAGCAGGAAAGGATCCTAAACAAATGAAACTCTCTTTTTCGGTGGTATGTGAAAAGTTCAAAAGTTAAGGCTGGTTCTTACGTTTTAGGTTACAGAAATGTATATTCACTCTTTGATAACAAGAGTGAACATACCTAGTCTGTTTGTATGTGCATTAGAGTTGCACGATTAATCGCTAAAGAATCAAGATCGCAATTCTACCCCCCTCGCAGAGCTGCATGATTAATCGTTAAAGAATCAAAATTGCAATTCAACTCTCCTCACGATCTTAAAACTGCATTTCCTGATTCTATGTAACAAGTGCAGAGAGTTCTCTGCTCACTTCTGACAGCTGCCAAAAAAAGAAAATCCAGGAAGCCTGCCAAGTTGATCACAACAGAGATAAAAAGAAACCTTTTAACATGTAGTTTATTAGATCAAAGGAATGAACCTTGGTCTGTAAATTAGGTCAGTTTAACCACTTAAAGACTAAACCTTTTTCTGACACTTGTTGTTTACAAGTTAAAATCAGTATATTTTGCTAGAAAATTATATATATATATATATATATATATATATATATATATATATATATATATATATTTTTTTAGCAGAGACCCTAGAAAATAAAATGGTAGTTGTTACAATATTTTATGTCACACTGTATTTGCGCAGCAGTCTTTTAAACGTGATTTTTTTGGGAAAAAATACACTTTGATGAATTAGAAAAAAAAATTAAACAGTAAAGTTTTTTTTATACGGTAGGTGACCGCGATATTGTGTCAATCTCGCCGCTGTTATTGGCGAGATTGAAACCTGCAAGCCCCGTCGCGGGAGCCAGCATCGAGCTGGCTCGCTCATTGGGAGAGGAATAATGTGTTTTTTCCTTTCCTGATGAGCGACAAGCATTGCTGACAGGTGTTTGGTATGAATCATGAGGGGAATCTGCACGCCAAATTTGAAATAAAAAACCGGCATGGGTTCCCTTCCAAGAGCATACCAGGCCCTTATGTCTGGTATGGGAGAACCCCTTAAATCCAAATCCAAAATCCATACCAGACCCTTATCCGAGCACGCAGCCCTGCCGGTCAGGAAAGGGGGTGGGGACGAGCGAGTGACCCCCCTCCTGTACCGTACCAGGCCGCATGTCCTCAACATGGGGGGTGGGTGCTTTGGGGAAGGGGGGTGCCCCGCAGCCCCCCCACCCCAAAGCACCTTGTCCCCATGTTGATGAGGACAAGGGCCTCTTCCCGACAACCCAGACTGTTGGTAGTCAGGGTCTGCGGGCAGAGGGGCTTATCGGAATCCAGGAGCCCTCTTTAATAAGGGGGCCCCCAGATTCCAGCCCCCCACCCTATGTGAATGAGTATGGGGGTATATCGTACCCCTACCCATTCACCTGGGGAAAAAAGTGTCAATAAAAACACACTAGACAGGTTTTTAAAGTAATTTATTAGGCAGCACCGGGGGTCTTCTTCCGACTTCGGGGGTCTCTTCTGACTCCTCCGCTCTCTCCGGCCTCTTCTCCCGCTCACCGGCCTCTTCTCCCGGTCTCCGGTTCTTCTCCCGCTCTCCGGTTCTTCTGCTGGGCTCCTCCGCTATCTTCTGCTTTTTTGCTGCTCTTTTGCTAGCGTTGGCCTGGTCTTCTCCATCGTCTTCTTCCCTCTTCTCTTCTTCCGATGTTGACACGACACTCTCTGCCACTGTAATGCTGTGTGCGCGGTGCGCAACGACTTATATAGGCATGGGGCGTGGTCATCGGGTGATGTCACACGGTGACCCCGCCCCTTATGACGTCACAGTCCCATCATTAATATACATTTTTAATTATTATAAATCTCATAAAATCTTACATATAAGGTAAGTATGAATTATATCATTTGTTTCCATGGTTGTTTTTTTGTTTGTTTTTTTTTTTTTTATTGTGTTACCATGCATTGAGTTTCTTTGTTACATCTAGAACTTTTTTAGAAGTTTAAAGTAGGTTGACAAAAAAATTCATTTTAGACTGGTGGTATCCATGAAAGAACTTCTGTTGATGAGGTTTTTGCCGGACCAAGTAGTTCTTCAAGCATGCCAATTGTATCTGGTGAAGAGGATGTGAGCGCACAAGCAGAAATACGGGTGGATGAGGAGGAGCTGGTGTCAGAGCGCAGAGAGCAAGCACATATGAATGACTCAGATGTTTTTGAAGACCTTCCTGAATTAGAATGTATCACACCAGAAGAAGACATATCAGAGACTGTGATCCATCAGAAGTGATCCATCAGAAATACCTTTTAGTCTTCCTCCTGCATGTTCCATAGGAGAAAAAAATCAATTTTGTTGAAAAACACCCTTTCCAGCCAACCAGGATTGAATGCAAAGATCGTCCTTTTCAAGAAGTGGACTTTTATTACCACAAAAAGCCTAATGGGGATCGTACGAAGTGTTCATGGCTAAGTTGTAACATAAAGAATCGAAAGTTAGAAGCATTTTTTTGCAGTATATGCATTGCCTTTTCTGATTCCTATTCCTCGTTCGCTAGTGGTTGTAATAATTTTCGCCATTGCTATCAGGCAGCAAATAAGCATGAATCTTCTAAAAGCCATTGTGATGCTGTTAGTGCTTATTTCACCATGAAAAAGAATAGAAGCATTGACACATTAATAATTTAGGCTCATGCCTGCAAAAGGAAGAAGAAGGAGATACTTCAAAATATTGAGGTATTAATCCGTATGTTTGATATAGTAAAACTGCTTGGAAAACAGGGTTTGCCATTTCGTGGCCATGGCACTAATGAATCACTGTACAATTTTAATAACAGTTAAATAAACTATGGGAACTTTCTGAAAATTGTCCTACTTCTATCGCAGTATGATGTTCCTCTAAAAAATCACCTTGATAAATGCTTTCAGGACAGTGAAAAAAGAAAACAGCAATTGAAAGACAGAAAAACATCAGGAAAACAGACATCTGGACGTGGATGCCCTGTACACACGAGCAGACTTTTCACCAGGACTGGTCCGATGGACCAAATCCGGTGGATAATCCGATTGTGTGTGGGCTTCATCGGACCTTCAGCGGACTGTTTCTGTCGAAAATATGATGGACTTTAGATTTGGAACATGTTTCAAATCTTAACTTCGCCGGACACAGTTCCTATCGAAAAATCTTCTCGTCTGTATGCTAGACTGACGGACGAAAACCGACGCTAGGGCAACTATTGGCTACTGGCTATGAACTTCCTTATTTTAGTCTGGTCATACGTCATCACGTATGAATCCGTCAGACTTTGGTGTGATCGTGTGTAGGCAAGTCCGTTCGTTCGAAAGTCCGTCGGAAGTCCGTCAAAAGTCTGTCGAAAGTCCATCGGAAAGACTGTCGGACCTTTGTTGCCGAAAAGTCCGCCCATGTGTACAGGGCATAAGACAGTAAAAAAAGTATTTTCAGCAATAGTTTGATGCATGAAAAACTTAATTGTGTCTGAAATAGGAGAGAAACGTTTCAGTATACAGGTGGACTCCACACAGGATGATGGAATCGTAGATCAAGCAACAGTGGTTGTGAGATATGTAAAAGGTGAAAAAATTAAAGAACGGCGATGTGGCGATTCTCCCTGTTAAAGATGCTACTGGAAAAGGATTTTATGAACTTCTAATGTCCTGTTTTGATGTACTTGGTTTATATTTGCAAAAAATTGCTGGTGAATCATTTGATGGTGCAGCAAATATGAGGAGTGAGTATGTGGGACTACGTGCACAGATCGCAAAGGTAGTGCCAGATTCAGTCTATATTTGGTGCTATTGTCAAATCCTTAACCTGTGTGTCTCAGATTGCTGTCAAGTATTGGAAGCAAAACATTTTTTTGGTCCCCTAAATCACTTGGCAACCTTTATTGGAGACTCCCACAAGAGAATGAATATCTGGAAAAATCAACTGGATAAAATACATGGACAGGAAAAACTTTTAAAATTACAAAAACTTGGAGAGACAAGATGGTGGGCAAAAGAAAAGGCCCTTAACTGGATTTTTGGTGAGAGACATTCTCTTTATTTAGACACCCTTGAAGTTTTATATGTCATTTCCCAGAGCAACTTGTTTGATTCAAAAACCACTTCTGACGCCTCATCCCTTTTTCACAATCTTTGTCAGTTTAGGACTATCTTAACAGCAAACATATTTTTGCAGGTTTTTGATGTTATAGGTCCAGTGTCAAAATATCTACAAACCAGTGGCCTTGATTTCATGGTAGCATTGCAAATGATCGAAAGTGCAGTTGAGCAACTGAAAAAAATTGATTTCAGCTATCTAAAACAAAAGGCAGAACACTTTGCTATAAAAACAAATGAGTTGATGGATGAAAGTGACGTTCTCAGCTCCTTGGAAGTTGAGAGTATGCTTCCAGTTCAAAGAGTGTCACGAAAAAAACGCTTGGCTGGAGAATCTTTACATGATGAATAACAGAGAGGTTTTCAGAAAATAAGCAATTGATCATGGATTCCCAATGCTTGGATCCTCGCACTTTTCTGAAAATTAGGACAGATCCCAAAATGCTAGATGGAGGGGCACTAGAGTGAATTTCTAAGTCAGCCAGAGTAAATGAATGTGCTCTCAAAACTGAATTTTTTAGTTTTGCCAACCTATTTCCTAGTTTTACAGGATATCTTTCTGAAGATGAGACACAGAATGTGGAAATAATTCTTGATGATGATGAGGAGGAAGATGATGACGATGACAGGATTTACCCTACCGACAAGCTAGTTGGGGTACAAAAGGAATCAAAGTGTGGTTCTTGCAAGCAGTGCTTTTTGTTGCTGTCACAGGTTGTTGCTAAAATACAACCTATATTTTACAGCTTATGAAAATATTTCAATCACCTATGAGTACCCGTTGACCCTTTCTTTTACACAATTATCATGTGAGAGAGCATTCAGTAAGTTGAAAATCATTAAGAACCGACTTCGAGCCACAATGGGACAAGAACTGCTTGATGCCCTAATGCTCATGTCAGTGGAGATAGATCTTCTGGAACTGGTCCAGTTTCCTGATGTATTGGAAATTATTTGTAAAAGTTGTTCCTTAGTTTAAAAGTTTTATATAGATATTTCTTTGGCTTCTGTATTTTTAAAAAAAAAGTTAAGTGAGAAGGTTTATCCCTAACGATTGGCTTTGCCTGCAGCGCAGACGCTCTGTTTAACCACTTCAATACAGGACTTTTTTACACCCTTCCTTCCCAGACCAATTTTTAGCTTTCATCGCTCTCACACTTTGAATGACAATTACTACACTGTACTGTCATGCTACACTGTACCCAAACAAAATTTGTATCATTTTTTTTCTCATAAAGAGAGCTTTCTTTTGGTGGTATTTAATCACTGCTGGGTTTTTTATTTTTTGCAATATAAACGAAAAAAGAGAGAAATTTAGTTTCTATTGTAAAATTGTGCAAATAAGTCATTTTTCTTCATAATTTTGGGCCAAAATGTATACTGTTACATATCTTTAGTAAAAATAACCCAAATTAATGGATATTATTTGGTCTCTGTGAAAGTTATAGAGTCTACAAGCTATAGTGCAAACCATTGAAAAATTATCACACCTGATGTACTGAAGACCTATCTCATTTCTTGAGACCCTAACAAGCCAGTAAAGTACAAATACCCCCCAAATTACCCCTTTTTGGAAAGCAGACATTCCAAGGTATTTAGTAAGAGGCATGGCGAGTTTTTTGAAGTTGTATTTTCCCACAATTCTTGGGAATATTATTATTATTATTTTTTAATTGTCATAATAACAAGTTATTTCTCTCACACAGCACATGCATAATTGCAATGACACCCCAAAATACATTCTGCTACTCCTCCTGAGTATAGTGATACCACATGTGTGAGACTTTTACACAGCCTGGCCACATACAGAGGTCCAACATCCAAGTAGCACCGTCAGGCGTTCTACAAGCATAAATTGCACCTCCAACCATCATTACCCTACTGTTTACCATACTTCCAATAAAGAAGCTAAAACAAAAGGTGTCTCGATTTTGATAGCAAAAAACTGCCCCCTACAAGTATCAGAGGTTAAAAGGGACGCTTGCGGCAGATATCTATTCCTCAAGGGAACCCTTCATAACAAACCCATTACCTTGGCAAACGTATACGTACCCAACAAAAATCAGGTTCTATTTTTCCGTGAAACCCTTCATTTACTAACCGAATTCTGTTCTGGCATGCTCATTGTTGGAGGGGGTTTCAACGTGGCACTCTCTCCTTCCCAGGGCTCGTCCACAGGGACGTCCTCCATGCCTTATAGAGCCCTTAAGTCCATCAAAAAACACCTGCAGGAACTGACCTTACATGACGCCTGGAGAACACTACACCCAAACGAGAGGGACTTTACATTCTACTCCTCACCGCACAACAAATATACAAGAATTGATAATTTCTTCATATCCCAGACTGACCTATCACTCCTATCAAAGGCCTCCATTGATCCGATGGTTTTCTCTGATCATAGCCCAGTGTCCATTACCCTAGACATTCCGACAGCACGAACTAGAAACAGAATTTGGCGCCTAGACAACTCAACCCTAACAGACATTGAAATTACTCAAAAACTTAACACATGCCTTACACAATATTTTGCGGAAAATGTCCCTGGGGAATCAAAACAATCCAGCATATGGGCTGCACATAAATGCGTGATCCGTGGAGAAATTTTTTCTCTGAATACTAACAAATACAAACTCAAACGGGATCGCTTTAAAGCCCTATATGCAAAGATACTTACTCCGGAAAGAGCTCATAAACTTTCACTAGCTACCAAATCACTAATCGACTTAATAAAAGCTAGAGAGGAGCTCCTGGAAGAATTAGGTAAATCCTTGAAACGCAAATATGGAGTGTCCTAAAGAACGATTTTAGGGACTTAGGAGCTAAATTGAGGAAAAGGACCTCCAAGGTAGTGTTCTCAGGAATACTACCGGTACATCGAGCCACACCAGAAAGGCAGAGGGAGATTAGGGAAGTAAACAAGTGGCTGAAGAGCTGGTGTAGTAAGGAGGGGTTTGGGTTCCTGGAGGACTGGGCCGACTTCTCAGTCGGTAACCGGTACTATAGAAGGGACGGACTGCACCTAAAAGAGGAGGGTGCAGATCTGCTGGGAATGAAGATGGCCAAAAAGTTAGAGGGGTTTTTAAACTAGGCGATGGGGGGGAGGGTCCAGAGACAGTGATAGCCAGCGCGGAAGATATTCCAGAGGGTAGTATTGGGGGCATTAGTGGTAGGTTAACCAAAGCACAAAAACACAAGGTGAGTATAGTAGCAAGTCCAAGTTGCAATCTTGAAACACCCAATACGAGGACAATATGCGACCGGTCTAAACTATGTGGCATGTTCACCAATGCCAGGAGCCTGGCGGACAAGATGGGTGAACTAGAGATACTGTTGTACAAGGAGGATTTGGATTTTGTGGGAATTTCAGAGACCTGGTTCAACAGCTCTCATGATTGGCTGGCAAACATTCAAGGGTATACCCTATACCGCAAGGATAGAGAGGGTAAAAAAGGGGGAGGGGTATGCCTATATATCAAGAATAATGTACAAGTGAATGTGAGAGATGACATCACTGAGGGGGCTAGGGAGGAGGTGGAATCTTTATGGGTAGAGCTCCAAAGGGATGAAGCTAAGGGGAAAATAATACTGGGAGTATGCTATAGGCCCCCTAACCTGAGGGAGGAAGTGGAGACGGATCTCCTATCACAAATTGGATTAGCAGCAAGGATGGGAAGTGTTATCATAATGGGGGATTTTAATTATCCAGACATAGACTGGGCGGAGGGAACCGCGCATTCATTTAAGGCTCGCCAGTTCCTTAGTGTCTTGCAGGACAATTTTATGGGTCAGATGGTAGACGCACCAACTAGAAATAAAACATTACTAGATCTACTGATTACCAACAATACAGACCTGATAACAGATGTGGAAATACGGGGCAATTTAGGTAACAGCGATCACAGGTCAATTAGTTTCAGTATAAATCACACAAATAGGAGACATGAAGGGAACACAAAGACACTGAATTTCAAAAGAGCCAACTTCCCTAAACTACAAACCTTGCTAAAAGGCATAAATTGGGATAAAATATTAGGAACAAAGAATACGGAGGAGAGATGGGTTTGATTTAAGAGCATATTAAATAAGGGCATTAGCCAATGTATCCCATTGGGTAATAAATTTAAAAGAGAGAACAAACATCCTGGATGGCTTAACTCCAATGTAAAAATGCATATAAAAGCAAAGGAGAAGGCCTTCAAAAAATACAAGGTTGAGGGATCATCCACAGCATTCAGAATTTATAAAGAATGCAATAAGAAATGTAAGGGTGCAATTAGGATGGCTAAGATAGAACATGAAAGACACATAGCGGGGGAGAGCAAAAAAAATCCCAAGAAATTCTTTAAGTATGTAAACAGTAAAAAAGGGAGGACAGACCATATTGGCCCCATAAAGAATGAGGAAGGACATCTGGTTACAAAGGATGGGGAGATGGCAAAGGTATTGAATTTATTCTTCTCCTCAGTCTTCACGAGTGAATCGGGGGGCTTCAGTAACCAAAACTGCAGTGTTTATCCTCATGACACAACGCAGGAAGCACCTACATGGTTAACAGAGGACGGAATTAAAATTAGACTTGAGAAACTTAACATTAATAAATCACCGGATCACCGGGACCAGATGGCTTGCATCCGAGGGTACTTAGGGAACTCAGTCAGGTGATTGCCAGACCGTTGTTCCTAATTTTTACAGACAGTCTATTGACTGGAATGGTACCAGCTGATTGGAGAAAAGCCAATGTAGCACCAATATTTAAAAAGGGCCCAAAAAACATCCCTGGGAATTACAGACCAGTTAGCCTAACATCAATAGTATGTAAACTCTTGGAGGGGATGATAAGGGACTATATACAAGATTTTAGTAATAAGAATGATATCATTAGCAGTAATCAGCATGGATTCATGAAGAATCGTTCTTGCCAAACCAATCTATTAACCTTCTATGATGAGGTGAGTTGCCATCTAGATAAAGGAAGGCCCGTAGACGTGGTGTATCTGGATTTTGCAAAAGCATTTGACACAGTTCCCCATAAACGTTTACTGTACAAAATAAGGTGCGTTGGCATGGACCATAGGGTGAGTACATGGATTGAAAACTGGCTACAAGGGCGTGTTCAGAGGGTGGTGATAAATGGGGAGTACTCAGAATGGTCAGGGGCGGGTAGTGGGGTTCCCCAGGGTTCTGTGCTGGGACCAATCCTATTTAATTTGTTCATAAACGACCTGGAGGATGGGATAAACAGTTCAATCTCTGTATTTGCAGACGATACTAAGCTAAGCAGGGCAATAACTTCTCCGCAGGATGTGGAAATCTTGCAAAAAGACCTGAACAAATTAATGGGGTGGGCGACTACATGGCAAATGAGGTTCAATGTAGAAAAATGTAAAATAATGCATTTGGGTGGCAAAAATATGAATGCAATCTATACACTGGGGGGAGAACCTCTGGGGGAATCTAGGATGGAAAAGGACCTGGGGGTCCTAGTGGATGATAGGCTCAGCAATGGCATGCAATGCCAAGCTGCTGCTAATAAAGCAAACAGAATATTGGCATGCATTAAAAGGGGGATCAACTGCAGAGATAAAACGATAATTCTCCCGCTCTACAAGACTCTGGTCCGGCCGCACCTGGAGTATGCTGTCCAGTTCTGGGCACCAGTCCTCAGGAGGGACGTACTGGAAATGGAGCGAGTACAAAGAAGGGCAACAAAGCTAATAAAGGGTCTGGAGGATCTTAGTTATGAGGAAAGGTTGCGAGCACTGAACTTATTCTCTCTGGAGAAGAGACGCTTGAGAGGGGATATGATTTCAATTTACAAATACTGTACTGGTGACCCCACAATAGGGATAAAACTTTTTTGCAGAAGAGAGTTTAATAAGACTCGTGGCCACTCATTACAATTAGAAGAAAAGAGGTTTAACCTTAAACTACGTAGAGGGTTCTTTACTGTAAGAGCGGCAAGGATGTGGAATTCCCTTCCACAGGCGGTGGTCTCAGCGGGGAGCATTGATAGCTTCAAGAAACTATTAGATAATCACCTGAATGACCGCAATATACAGGGATATGTAATGTAATACTGACACATAATCACACACATAGGTTGGACTTGATGGACTTGTGTCTTTTTTCAACCTCACCTACTATGTAACTATGTAACACAAAAACTGTTTTATGAATTCGGAAATAAATCTGGAAAATTTTTGGCTAGAGCACTACAATCTAAGAAAGCATCGAATAACATACACACAATTAGAAATTCCTCAGGTGCACTTTTCGCAGCTCCAGCAGATATTGCCAACCAATTTGTCCGTTATTTTTCGGATTTATATAACCTACCCTCCTCTAGGGAGACAGGTCCTAATACAGAAAAACAGATAGCAATAAGAGATTTTCTATCCCAATACTGCCCAGCTTCTATTACTCTAGCAGACGTAGAGCGCCTAGACTGCCTCATTAGCACAGAGGAAATCACAGCAGTACTAAAACAACTTAATCCAGGCAAAAGCCCAGGTCCAGACGGTCTGACTGTGAGTTATTATAAAACTTTCCAAGAAATACTGACCCCTCACCTTGCCAAGACTTTCAATTATATATCCTCTTCCTCACAAGTGAATAAAGACTTACTAGAAGCACACATCACACTCATACCGAAACCAGGCAAAGATGAGACATTGGTATCCAACTACAGACCTATCTCTCTCCTCAATGTCGATATGAAAATTTATGCCAAAATACTTGCCAACCGAATTTTCCCGCTCCTTCCCAATCTGATTTCCCTAGACCAGGTCGGGTTTATCCCTGGCAGGGAGGCTAGGGATA
Source organism: Aquarana catesbeiana (assembly GCF_042186555.1). Taxonomy (NCBI): domain Eukaryota; kingdom Metazoa; phylum Chordata; class Amphibia; order Anura; family Ranidae; genus Aquarana; species Aquarana catesbeiana. Next base: position 106,607,755 of record NC_133335.1, read on the forward strand.
ACACTATAAAAGCTATCGACGTTCACCATTGGCTATCAACATCCTCCAAACAAGGCTTCTTCCTATCCCTTGATGCGGAGAAGGCGTTTGACAGGGTGGCTTGGGACTACATGATTGCAGTAATACAGGTTATGGGATTTCCGGCACATTTCCTCCAAATGATTGTAACACTATATGCCTCACCCACTGCCAGAATTAGAGTCAACGGTCACCTGTCGGACGCCGTCTTCATCTCAAATGGCACTAGGCAGGGCTGTCCACTATCCCCCATCATCTTTGTACTCTCTTTGGAACCTCTATTACACAAAATTAGGACCAACCCAAATATAAATGGCATCGAAATCAGAAACAAACAATACAAACTAGCGGCCTATGCCGACGACATTCTCCTTTTTCTCTCCAATCCTTTAATCACGATACCTAACTTACTGACGGACTTTACCCTTTTTCACAAACTGTCCAATTTGAAAATAAATGTTTCAAAATTCAAAGCACTCAATATCTCTCTACCACCAGTGATAGTCTCTCAATGCCAAGTTAATTTCCCCTTCTGCTGGGCCCCTCACTCCCTTACATACCTAGGCATTCAAATTCCATCCAAGCTATCTAATTTATATGATAAAAACTACTCTCCAATGCTCCAAACTATAAGAAACGATCTTAACAAATGGTCTTTGGGGCAATTCTCTTGGTTTGGGCGAATTGCCATCTTAAAAATGAATATACTACCCCGTATATTGTACATTTTACAAACAGTCCCAATCAATCTACCACCAACATTTAAAACTTATAAAAGACTCTGCAGAAACTTTATCTGGGCCCATGAACCTCCAAGAATCAGCTGGAATAGAATGATCCTACCGAAACTTAAAGGTGGACTAGGCTTACCTGATATCCATAGGTACTATACGGCATGCCATATCACCAGACTAATAGACTGACACATACATACTCACACTAAAGATTGGATCGCTCTTGAAGTCTCTTGTACCAATATCCCTCTATCCCACGTTCCATGGACCTACACTAAATAGCTTCAGAAACACATGTCACTCCCTCAAAATAACACCCTCACCGGGACCAATGACTCCTCTGACTGGCAATCCTGACTTTCTGCCTGGTTGCTTGAGAAACAATGTAACGAACGCTGACACGGAATGCTCAATGAGAGCACATCACCTCTTTGACCACGGTCATATCATCTCATTCGCTGCTCTGTCCTCAATCTGCCCGGATAACAACATCTCATTTTTCCACTTCCTACAAATAAGACATTTTCTGAGTAGTATCAAACCCATCTCTCAATGGTTTAGAGAACTTCACCTTATTGAATCATTGTGCTCCATGACAAGCCCCCAAAGTCATCTAATTTCAACTGTCTATGCTTTTCGGGGAAATCAACCACAAATCTAACCCGACCAACCAGAAATGGGAGGGAGAGCTTCACATAGACCTCTCCCCAGAAGAATGGGAAAATATATATGAGCATACCCACAAAGGTTCTATCAATATCTCAGCACAAGAAAACAATTACAAACTGTACTCAAGATGGTACTGCACCCCTGAAAGAATTCATATCTTCCAGCCATATATATCACCATTGTGCTGGAGATGTAACTCTGAAGAAGGCTCTATTCTGCATATCCGGTGGGACTGCATTCATATTAAACCATTCTGGGAAAAGGTACACAGCATGATAGCCCGCATAACCACTTACACACTAGACCTGACTGCTGCTCAGTTTTTATTACACCACACGTCACTACCACAATCCACATACAGGAAATCTCTAATGCTTCACCTCATCAATGCAGCTAAACAATGTATCCCACTGTTTTGGAGAAACATGGCCCTGCCCAAAATGTCTGACTGGCTGAAACGTGTTGACAAGATAGCAGGGATGGAAGATTTAATACACCAAGCTAAAGACAACCCCACAAAATTTTGCAAAACATGGGCCTGTTGGATACACTTTTGAGACTCTCAGGAGTTTCAGACACTTTTTCTTGACCCGCACCCCACACCCCCACTGGGATCTAACGGTCCCAACCCATAGAAGAGCTGACTTAGGATACAGTTCAAGTGTCTGCCATGTCCACCCTATTCATGCGTGTGTTCATTCAGATCCACTCACTTTGTTTTTTCCTCCCCCACTTGGTGCATATCATCCCTCGTCCTACTCCTCTTCAAGCTCCCACCCTACAAGGCAGATGAGGTTTGCGCCCCTCTTCCACCCAACATTAGAAATTCCTTCACGACTTAGACTGCAACCGTCTACACTTCTAGCTTTCCCCCTCCCAGTTAATATCCATACATCTTACAGCCATGGAAATAAAAATTATAGAACAAGATTCTGGAGGGTTCTCGGGACCGCCTGATGGACCAACACCGACATTACCTCACAACTGGCAACCACCACCTCCCCCCCCACACAGTTTGTTCCTGTTAGGGGTGCTTGGGCAGGGAGAGGGTTTCCCCCGGTCCACCTGGCGGCACTGAACACTGAGTACACCCTTGGAAGGTTATCACATGATGGCGTGCAGTCACATCAAACGCCTCCTACTTTATCGAGAATATCTCGGGTTAATTGGAGGTTGCTAGACTCTCTAAGTGCTCATTAGGAGATATTCTTCTAAGGTTCAAATAAACTTTACATTTTTTCCATTGTTTATCTATGTGCAAATTTGGATAGTACTAATCCTAACAGTGATATGTTTCATTGCTTAATTTACAATTTAAAGATGTTTTTTTGTGATGAATACCACTCTGTACTGTTTTATCACTTGTACAACTTAATCTTCTTCAATAAAAATTTTCTGAAACAAAAAAAAAATAATTTGCACATCTCATTTGATTACAACCTATCACACTTTTGAAGGCCCTGGAGCACCAGGTCAATGGAAACGCTCACAAAATGACCCCATTTTGGAAAGATGACACCCCAACGTATAATCTATGAGGCATAATGAGTCTTTTGCAAGGTTCATTTTTTCCAGAAGTTTTTGGAATATGTGGAAAAAAAATGAAAACACATTTTTTTTATACAAAGTTGTCCATTTATAAGATATTTCCTACACATAGTATGTACATAGCAAAACTGACACCCCAAAATACATTCAACTACTCCTCCCGAGTATGGCGATGCCACATGTGTGAGACTTTTACACAGCCTGGCCACATACAAAGGCCCAACATTGAAGTAGCACCGTCAGGCGTTCTACAAGCATAAATTACACATCTCATTTCTCAACCACCGATTACACTTTTGAAGACCCTGGAGCACCAGGACAATGGAAACGCCAACAAAATTACCCCATTTTGGAAAGATAACACCCCAACGTATAATTTATGAGGCATAATGAGTCTTTTGAATTATTTTTTTTTTTCCAGAAGTTTTTGGAATATGTGGGAAAAAAATGAAAACGCATTTTTTTTATACAAAGTTGCCCATTTATAAGATATTTCCAACACATAGCATGTACATAGCAAAACTGACACCCAAAAATACATTCTGCTACTCCTGCCGAGTATGGCCATACCACATGTGTGAGACTTTTACACAGCCTGGCCACATACAGAGGCCCAACATTGAAGTAGCATCTTCTGCACCCAGGCTTTGTTCTCTTCTTTTTTCACCTATAATATTTTAGGTTTTCCCATTTTCCATTTTTCTTTTTTTCCTCTTTCCAGTTTATTACTCTTTGTGTTCTTTCATTTTTATCCTTTATTATTATTTTTTATTTCTCCTTTTTTTCCCTTTTCTTTTTATTATTATTTATATTTATTTTTATATTTATGTTTTATTAGTTTTATATTTATTATTATTTTTTCACTCTTTATTTATTTATTTATTTTTTATTACTTAGGTAATTTTTCTTTACTTGTTTTTTTTTTTTCATTCATTTTTATCAGTTGCACCTTATCCTCTTAATTTGTCTCCTTTTCCCACTCATTTCTTCCTTTTTTCCTATTCTCCTTTCTCTATCGTCTTTATCCTTTTTTATTTTTCACTCGTATTTTTCTCTTATTTTCCTCTCCTTTTTCTCCTTTTTCTGTTTCTTTTTTCCTTGTTTTTCTCTTTCTATATCCCCCCTTTTTTTCTATCTGTTCTTCTTCCTTCCTTCCCCCTTTCTTATCTCCTTTTTGCCGCCATTCATCTTTATCTATTTACACTTTCCTGTGTCTTCCATTACTCCTTTTCTCGTTTAACTGTTTTCCTTCTGTGTCTCCTTTCCTTGTCTCCCGATCTGATGGCTTCACTTCTCTTTATGCACTTAGACTTCTCACGTTTAGTGTCTTCTTCACTCCTGTTGGTTTTTTGAATGGACGTAATCTGCCTGGGTGGGCGGGGTCTCCAGACATCATACGTTTCCATGACATCAGCGGCCCCAGTCCTGGCAGCGTCCCCATTGCCTAGCTATTGCCGGAAGCAGCGTGCGTGCGCGCGCGGACAGCAATCGCTGTTTTGATTGGATCCGACCTGCTGCCTAGCAACCACGGATCCCTGCACTCGCGCTGTTCAGTGTCTCCGGCTCCTCCCGCCCCTGCTCTGCTGATAGATGACATTGTCGGCAGGGCAGGAGAGCCTGGAGAGGAGACACAGGCACAGCCACACAGCAGGAGGTGAGTGGTGACCACGGCCTGTGTTAACCCTCTCTAGGCCGTGGTCACCGCTTACCTCCCCCTGTGCGGCCCGGTCATCAACACGTATTGGACTGCGGCCCCGAGGTTGATCCACCGGACAAATGCCGGTGTGCCCTATGGCCAGTCCGGGCCTGCATGGGCCTATATAAGGAAGTCTGCTAGTGTCTGCAGTTGCTGGTTTGTCAGTCTTCCTGTGTTCCTGAGCCTCTGAGCAAATTACTGTTTGGATTCCTGTTGTGACCCGGCTTGTTCCTGACCTGTCCGATCTGCTCTCCTGGTTTGACCCCCTGGCTTGCTTTACTGACTTGTCTTCTCCTGTACCTGATCCCGGCTTGTATAACGGACTTTGCTACAGTTACCTGTTCCTGCCTGCTTCCTGATACCAGACCTTTGGCTTGTCCCTGTTTCTGCAACCTGCCTCCTCCTTTTGCCGGATCTACTGTGTTTGACCCCTGGCCTGGCTTTCACTACTGTTCCATGTGCACACCTTGCCAAGTATTACCGAGGATTCTTATAGACTTTAGCCCAGCTGTTTCCTGTACTACCCGGTGTCCTTCAGGTGCCCATCAGCTCTTCTCTCCGGAATCCATCTGGTAACCTGTGCTTCTCTTGGCACTACACCCTCTGTACCCAACTTCAGGAGTGTACTGCACTCAACCTTAAGGGGAGCCCTCTCGGCATTTCGGCCTCCAACCAGGTACGTGACAGATAGTGTTTGAAGCATTCTCAGATGCAAAGGCGAGTTTGGGAGGGAGATTGGGGACAATGGAAACTGGTGTCTTTCCTAATTCCTCTTTTGGTGTACACCCGACAATTTTTTTGGCGTCGTCTTCCGGATCCTGATGGTGTCTGCTGACACAATCGGAGCAAATGCTTTCTGGGGGGGATACTTGCTGATAGATCAGGGCAGTGACAATGTCTTCAATAACTTTTATGAAGGTGGTGGGTGTTTCCGTCGATTTTTGGTAGATTATGAAAGAATTATACATGGCCAAATGGAAAAAAAGTAAATTGCACCTTTTTTGTACAAGAAGATTTTCAGGTTGATAGATAGGGCTGCAACATTTAAATCCACCCCCCCCCCATAAATTGATTGTACTCAAGGATACAGGAAGACTTTCGAACGGGACCGCGTCTTCTGCGAAGTTCCACCGAGGTGTCATCATGGATGGTGGACATGATGTACACATCTTTCCTATCCCTCCACTTCACAGCCAACACTTCCTCATTCCTCAAGCTTGCCGATTCCTCCCTTTGTAGCTCTAGGGTGACTAGACTCTGTAGGAAGCCCTTTCTGTTTTCCCTTGCTGTACTGCAGGCCAAAGTTTTTTTAGGTATAGGTTGGCGGAAAAGGGGCAAACTGGTATAGTAGTTGTCCATGTATATGTGGTACCCCTTTTGGAGGAGTGGGAATGCCAACTCCCAAACAATTTTCCCGCTTATTCCCATGTACGATGGACACTCAGGGGGCTGGAGCTAGGAGTCTTTGCCTTCATACACGCAGAATGAGTGCATGTATCCGGTGGAGCTTTCACAGAGCTTGTTGAGCTTCAACCCGTACCTCGCCCTCCTACTGGGGATATATTGCTTGATTCCCAGCCGGCCTGTGAAATGGACCAGGGATTCGTCCACAGAGATGTTCTTGTCAGGGATATAAAGTAGAGCAAATCTCTTGGAGAAAAAATCAATCAGGGGGCGGGCGCATTTTATATAATTTATCAAAGTTTGGGGTATTTCGAGGGGGGCACAGTGAGTCATCGCTGAAATGCAAGAAGCGCATTATAATTTCATATCGGGACCTGGACATAACAGAGGAAATAATTGGCATGTGGTGGATAGGGTTGGTCGACCAATATTTATGCAATTCATTTTTTTTTGTAAGCCCCATATTGAGCGTTAGGCCTAAAAACCAATTTAAGCTCCGCCACTGTTAGGGGTCTCCATTCAAAGGGTGGGCATAGCTTGAGCTGGGGTTGTTTTCAATAAATTGTTGGGCAAAAAGATTGGTTTGGTCCACGATGCCTTGAACTAATTCGACAGGGAAAAATAAATGTAAAAAATCAATTTGGGAAAAACCTTCAGTGTGGACCTGCACACCTGGCGGTGCGGTGAAAATGGGGATCGTTGCTGACCCTGTGCTAGAAGGCAGCCACAATGGGTTTGCCAAGGCATCTGGTAGCTGGGTTTGGGCCCTAATTCTTTGGCGTGCAATTCTGGAACTTTCATTCTGGGGTCTAGCAGCGCTTGTACTGGGCCTCTCCTCCTGGGGTCTAGCGCCATTGGCACTGCTGGTAGCTGCCTGGTGTTCAGACCGTCGTCTTTTTGGACGGACTGCTTCCTCCTCTGATTCAGATCCTGATGTGCTGCTTTCGACGGATTCATATTCTGAACCAGAATCGGAATCAGAAATGTAAATGGGTGGTGAGAGCTCCCCGTTGCTCTCATCGGTCAGACTCAGTATTTGGTATGCCTCTTCTGGCGTGTATACCTTTCTGGACATGGCTGTATGACGGGTGACACTGATGGGATGCACATCAGGGACTAATGGGCTGAATGTCAGGGACTAATGGGCTGAACATCAGGGACTAATAGGCTGCACCTTGGTAGTAATTGGCTGCAGGCAGGTACTCTGATG